>NC_088715.1:13511417-14876417 GCF_963576615.1 Watersipora subatra | reverse complement strand
TATTGGCTATTTTCAGCTTTATTGAGCTGCTATAAACAGAATGAAGTAAAACAAATAGTTACACAGTTTCTACTCCTCTCCTTTTGTCTCTGATAATAACATACGCTAAATTACAAATATACTGATCATACTTTAACAACTGTACATGATAAGCTAGTGAAGATGTTTTGACCTTGACATGAATAATACTCACACTTAATGTCTCATTTATTTGTCAATATTATATATAATGTAGTAGTGTTGCTGGGTAACTCTAGCAAATATCTATGTAACTATTAAGGTATTTATTTTTTCTGTGTGGATAACCAGACTTTTAGTTCATATAGCTATAAAGGTTGGAGCTCCTAATAATGCTGCAACTTATGCATGGTTTTGGAGCTGTTGAGTACTTGCAATTCAAATTGTGTAATACATTAGTTTTTATCATATTATCCATCACTTAAGGGTGGTTTGCAATATATTGCGGTCAGTGTTAATCACACAATACTTTGGTGATCGTCTGTGATAATATGGTTTACACAATTACTAACCAATCAAGATTTTAATGAGTAATTAGCCTGCAGCATTGTGCTCTCATTATAAAATGAAGTGGTGGAAAAAATGAAATATAACTCACCCAGCTATTTGCATAAAAGCAAAAATATTAATAGGCCAAGCACTTAACAACCTCCAATCACCATTTCTGTAGCAGTTCACAATATACAGGCTGCCGTGGATTCTCAGCAAACGATGATCAATATGACTAATATGATCAAAACGGCCTTACAGCCAATACCTACACTAAGGGTGGATGGTGTAGTTCTTATTAACTGATGATTCTAAAGATATTCGCTATCGGTCAAACTGCAACTAGTAATCAAGAAAACGGATTACAGTAATATCTGTGTGTAATTTTTGTAAATGTGTTTTGTGCTAGACAAAATCTAAAGCAAAATTTTAAACCCAGAAATCTAAATCCAAGTATCTAAACTTAAATCTATGCATATATGATAGGCTTAATAGTTACTTAACAAAGCTTTGTTATCTAAATGCGCATGAAACAGGATTGACTACTTTGAACATTCAAAACCTTAAAATGTAAAAAATGGTGCAAATACAATGTAAATGCTTTAAGACATGTGAATATCTATAAGCCATGTTTTCGATGATATCTTAGTATATATTTTCTGCCGAGTTTTTATATCTGAAATTAATTTTTTTAGTTTTTGATTAGTAAAGTGCAAAAAGGAAACAGAGGTTTTGCATATTGCCAGTATATACCTTATTTGGTGAAATTGTAAGCTATCAATCAGCCATTCATGCTGCCAACCATTGCTGGCTCTTAAACTGTTAAATATAATTAGTATTGTTAGATATAAATAAATATGTTAGTAATATTTTCAGTGATAATTTTTGATCATGCATAGTTAAACAAATATGCATACAGGAAGACTCTTCAGCTGAATGATTTGAAGGCTCTCAAAACACTCTGTTTGCTACTACATTCCTACTACACGGTTGCAGCTGCTGATAAACAAGAGAAGGAACCAATAGCAAAACAACTGGAAGACTATCTTTAATTTTTTAGCTTTGAGCTATTTCATCAACAACTACTAATATTCCTAATCAGTTTGTACAGCCAATGAAATCTGACACCTGTACAGGTATGTCAAACTTTGGAGTACATGCGCCTATAATTTAGAGTATTTTAAACCTTCAAAAGAACATGCTGTTTGACGTTAATTTGATGAGGGAAAGTTAAATGTTAAACTGAACATGCAAAATAGGTTTTATATTTCAGCCTTTCTTCATCGTCTAATCATAAAAGTGACTTGGCCAGAAAAATCTCTCAGTTAAGGCTCTTTCTCAAGGTTTTAAATGTTTTTTTATTGAGTTGAACAATGTTCTTGTTGTAACAAAGGTTGTAATGAGATGGTCCAAATCAAAGAACAGTGTAATTTCATCTGATTTGAACTAACTGGGGGTGAAGAATAATTTACTTATTTTGATTGTTTTTATTTTTTGTTTTTAAGGCAGAAGAAACTGGTGAAAGGATTTGAGTGTAAATTTTACATAATGAGACTTATTTGTGTGTATATACATAAGTAAGCAATTTAGCAAGTACAATATAATTTATTTGATGAAATTAAACTCATCACAACAATATTACCTCTAGCTCAATTATATACTGTTACTTAACACTTTGTTGGAAATTTAAGATATGGAATATCAATATTTTTGAGTGCCCCTGAACCAGAATCACATCGTGAAAAAAGAGCAATCAAGCCCCAGATCAATCATGTCTAGAGAACTTTTGTTGAGCTGTGCTTGACAGGTAGACGATCTTAGGCTGATCATTAAGTAGACAACTAACTTACTCTCTCAGCAATGATCCCAGTCACATTTAAAGACAATGCCATATTTGTTTTAGCACACTGCTAAGCCTTAAATTTGTCTTGAACAGAGCTGTTAGATCATCTGTGTAATAGTTGAAACATGTGCTTCAATTATTATAATGTTGATATAACCACCAACACAGAAGCTGTTACAAATGGATTGTTTACCTTATAGCTATCTTATTTTACATGATTTCCCATCATTAGTATTGAACTGGGCAATGCAAGAAAAACTTTAACAAGAAACTTTAAAGAAAGCGGTCAACAAAATGGAAGTCTCAATTCACTTACAAAATATCAGCTAAAGTTATTCGACCCTGCAAATAAAATGATTAAACTGTAACATTTCTGTTCATGCTCGCATTGGTGTTGACAAAACACCAGGTAGATAACTTCAATGAAATCATTCAGAGACCAGCCACAAAAATTTGGTGTGGAACGCACTGTAATTGTAAACAATGAGGGATGTTCATAAAAAAGAGTAATAATATGACACCCACTGCAAGTGCTTTATCAGCAACCACAATTAATTACAGAAAAAAATAATTCCTACTTACTGAGTTAATGATCTCCGTAAGATTCAGCTGGTCTTGTTTAAGAACAGAGGATTCCTTTGCCTAGTTGTAGAGCGTGTGTTGAGCCTTCGTATGAATGCAGCTGTGATGTGCAGTTGTCATATGCAGATCTCCTTTACAGTCACTATGTCGGCAATTGAATGCTTGAGTGAATGTTTTGTGTTATATCAGGTTTGCATAGTATGTTCGTAACTAGCCGTTCTGCAAAGAAACATAGCAAACCAATAAGCGTTGTATTATAAAGACTCAATGGGTTGTTTACTGATTTTAACCTATATATAACTTTTACCATAATAGCAGTTAGATATTCCTGTTCAGAAAAAAAACCAAAAAAAAAAAAAAATTAAAAATAATTTACTTAGTTTGATTGCTTCTTGTCATTGACTCATTAGCTCTTTCAGTGCTGACTGCATATGTCTAGAAAAATCCCAAGTATACCAAGTAAATTATTAGCACTAGTTGTGTCTTCATAATTACTGCGTGAAGGATGCAATAGGTTACAATGAAATTTTGGTAATTACCTAAATTCTTATGCATGGGAAAACTAATATTTTTCCAGCAAATTACTAACTTTATCTTGTAGATAGCTTATGAAGATATCACAGCAAAGACTCAGTTTGTTAAAATTATCATTCTTTATTTTGACAAATTCAAACAGATGTTTTCAATCAATAAACCTTTCTGTGACATTGATGTAGAAGATTTAATTGCATTCATTCACAAATTTGCAATGATTGGCAAGAACAACAGTTGTCTATGTGCAAAGCAAGTTGAGTTACGAGGTTTCATGCGTTGCTAGTACGAGTCGCTGAAATGCTCGCATAACCAAGCCAATGAGTAATGCAAGATGAATGACTGACATGGCTGCTGACACTCTGTTATATCTTCATGCAAAATGCTATGGAATCATTAATGGATCAACATTGGTACAGTGGAAAATTTTTTACAGGTTGAGATTCTTTTCTTGTTGATAGTTTATGAAGACTATATAGCCTGAGTTTCAAGCATTTGAAATTAAGATTTTTTGTATAGTCAATATTTTTACGGACATGGAAAATTCTTCCACTACCGTGAGCCAATTAATTGGCTCAGGTTATCTTATTTTTTGTAGCCGGGCGCCGATACAGTAGTTTTTAGACAGTGCATTAGTTTATTTGTAATTACTCAGCTTTCGGTGTAAATGGACCAAAAATTTTGGTCTCAATGGCAACAACTTTGTGGCTAATAATATAGACTAAACAGCATGTCTTTAACTAGCGGCTCATTGATTATCAGACAGAAAGTTCACCGCGGAAAAATCACAGACAAAAAAGAATACCACAATCTTTCAAAGCTGTAGAAGCTTCCAACATTCTTAGTCATTGGGACTCCAGTAACTCTATAACAAGTGATTCTGACTCTTTTAATCTTGACAGTCAAAATATGACTAACGAATTTGCTGGCAAAACGTTGATAGCAAAGTTCAAAAAAGTTTAGCATTTTAATGAAGTTTATTTAAGGTTTTTATTTATTTCCCTCTTACTTTCTGATAAAGTATCTTCTCAACAGCCTTTTTTGAATTTAAGTAGATACATTCATACTTTCTTGAGTAATCGCAAAGTTAGCGACGTTATGCCAACATTTGTGTGAATAGAAAAAAAATTGGGCAGAGCTTAACTTAAATTCGGTTGCAGAAGAGTTGATGTTGTTGCAGCATATACTTACAAATGGAGTCAGACATAACGATCAAATAACGAGAATATTGTTCTTGTAAATTCAGGTAGGTAGAGAAGCCTCACATGTATATTAATTAGATTCTGAATGCATTTATAGTACAATGGACAACACATCATTAAAACACTTTTATTCAGTTGTAGATTCCAGCTTGTCACATGGCTAGAGGTTTTAGACGTCGTTTACGGTACTACTGTACATGACTTGTAGAAATATTTTATTGCTTACCATTAAAATATATTGATCATCAACTTTGTCATCAGCACCAATATTACTATTACTGTCATGGATGAAAATCTCTTCAACTTATGGAATGAACAATTACTGTAAAATAGCACTAACTTTTTTAAGAAGAATGAAAAAGTGAATTTCAAGTAAATGACCGATTATCATGAATGAAAAATGCAAACCAACACCACCAATACTTTGCAGTGAAAAATAATCTCAACTAACTTAGTGAATGATCGCTGTAAGATTCGGCTAGTCTTGTTAAGAACAACGTGTTTTTGTTGCTTAGTGATAAATGGTGTGTTGAACCTTTATTTGGACTTTGCTTCACTGAGTAGCTTTAATAAGTAGATCCCCTTGCTCAATCACTACATCAGAGCTTTCATGCTAGAATTAATACATGAGTAGGAGACAAAGCAGAGTAACTAGGTTCAGACATGAGAACTAAACTAAAAAAAGTTGTTATTAAAGGAAAAAATTTATAATATTGTCGGAGAGATGTTCACTGGCCCGTTATTATTAGCATTCGACTGTTGATTATATATTTCTCTCTGTACTTGTATAGTAAGCAAAATAATGAACTTGCGCAAGTTGTTACTGAATATTCAAAAATTTAGCAAGTTTCTTATATTGGACAACTTGACAAGTCTGACCACACTTGCAAGCAAAGTTTGATATCTCCAAACGTATCGAAAACTTTTATTATTAGTCTACTAAGATCTTTATAGCTGATATACTACAATTTACTATATTATGATACCTTTAGTATATTATATAACTATAATTTACTGTATTACTAGCACATCACTATATTTTCATCTTCTATCAACTAAAAAAGTACACATTAAAAAAACGCATTCAGTATAGGATTAGTATATACAGTGAAACTCGGATAACTCGCCCTCGGATATTTCAAACACATGGTTAACTAGAACGGATTTGTTCAGTCCATTCCCACGCAATGATAAATTGCTTTAGATAACTCGACCATAACTTGGTTAACTCGAACAGTTTTTTTGCCCAATGGCTACCAAGACGGTTGTTATCGCTTTAGAATATCACTTTATTTCCAGCCATAGAGATAAACAATAACTTTTAGTAGTTTTTAGGTGTCATTATTACCACTATCGGCAAAATTTTTTCGTTAACGACTTTTCTATAGGTTTGCAAAAAATCAAATTTTACCAAACATCCGATTGGGGATAGCCCTCCGCAAGCAAAAAGAAGCGAGGTAACCTTCAGACAAAGTTTAAGAAAAATCGGCAAAACAGGTTTTTGTTAAAACGCTCAAAAGAAAAATGTCTTTTTTTCTGAGAATTTAAACCACGATCAGGTTTTGCCTATTTTAATCTGAAAACGTCCTGGCAGTCACATCACCTAAAACAAACAAACGAATCTCAAGTAATAAAAGGAAAATATTTATACTTTATGATAAAAATTGTTAAAACATTATATGAGAGGTCCCTTAACTTGCAACAATTAAGCAATCAATGCTTTTGATTTATATATAGTTTGTATATGTACTGATAAATACAATAATACATGCACTTGTGACAGTGTTCTCATAACTTGAGTGCTCTGATAACTCGAACACTGTCTCTTTGTTCCGTGAAGGTCGAGTTAGCCGAGTTTCACTGTATCTGCATGTTTAGCTATGTACTGATGAAATGTGTCTTTTGAGCTGCTTTAAGATAAATGCGTGGACATACTTTGATAAAGATAAAACTAGTTCCAATTTATGTGGTGGAAAGAGCTTTTTATAATGATCTTTCTCTGACTTTGTTGCATTTCAATAAACACAATGGTTCTGTTCGATACGCCGTCAGAGTGATGATGAAAGAAGACCTTCATACAAACAACTAATTATGTGTGTACAAAGATTTGCTCAGTTGTAACAGAAATGCGACAAAATAATTAACTATCGAAACTACTAAGATACAGCTACTAAGATCTTTGTAGCTGATATACGATAATCCCACTACCAAACACAAGCGAAGCGATTGGTTGGGAGAATTATGATAAATACACATGTGCACACAACTCCCGAAAATTATTCATCAACAATGAGACGAACCCTTATCTCGAAATTTCATCAACAAATTTAACCATCATTTTGTAAAGTTGTTAAAGTATAATAATGATACGATACAACACACAGATAAGCCTATTTAAATATGTTACCAAGTCTTTGTAAACCGTCGACATTATCTTAAAACTTACACATCTGATCGGATTATACACAAATAGACAGATTTATTTGGACGAAATTCGCCATTAGAACTTGCTAAGCCTTACTTTTATCAAAGTTAAGACCGGAAATTGAAACGCCGAGCGAAAGAGAATAGAGCGAATAAGTTGTGCGCACTTTGCAAAAAAATACGTGCACATCTCGCCAGTCTATAGCATTGTCGAATTGCCGAAGGTTTCCGTAATTAAGGTAGGAGAACTGAAATCGTTTCATTTTCGCCGATTTTAACGTAACTGACATTTTAGACCATTTGAGTACTTTGGTATTCTAACTGATGTCCAACGCAGTGTAAGTAAAGGAAATGACGATGATATTTTTTTTCTAACGATTTTTATGAGATTATTAAAATATTTAATTATAAGTTTGGATATTCTTCTTTATACTTTTAAAAATCTATATAAATGTCGCTCCTTGATATTGTTAGCTATGACGTTAGGAATTGTAAACATAATTGTGCATTGGTTTTATGTTATTACTATATTAATAATATTGGTTATTCTAATAATATCAGTGCATTTTACTTCTAATATTGGCCAATATTGCATTTCTCCTATTGCATTGGGAGATATATAAACATATAATCTTTTTCTTTCATTATTGCTGTTTGTTGTATATAATAACACCCACACCCAGTACATTACAGCTAACATTGAAGTTATCTTATTGCACTGCAGTGCCATTTGACTGCTAATATTGCATTTCTCATCCATCAGTACCCTTTCTTTTTTCCAATATCACTTCGGTCGTGGGCTGTATGACAGTGGAATTTTTAGTGTAATATAATATGGTACCTTTAATATATTATATAACTATAATGCACTGTATTACTAGAACATCACTCTATTTTCATCTTCTATGAACTAAAGAAATACAAATAAAAAGACATTCAGTATAGGATTAGTAATATATCTGCATGTTTGGCTATGCACTGATGAAATGTGTCTTTTGAGCTGAAAGGCTGCTTTAAATTAAATGTGTGGACAAACTTTGAAAAAGATAAAAGTAGCTCTAATTTATGTGGTGGAAAGAGCTTTTTATAATGATCTTTCTCTGATTTGGCTGAATTTCAATAAACACAATGGTTCTGTTCGATACGCCGTCAAAGTGATGAATAAAGAAGATCATCATACAAACAAATAATTATGTCTGTACAAAGATTTACTCACTTGTAAAAGAAAGTTTGACAATAGAAATAACTGTTAAAAATGTCTATGAAACATTTTGAAATTTTTTTATGTAGCAACATATGTTAAAGTCTGTTAGTCAAGTGTTAATAAAATCAAAGTTTGTAGAGCAAAGGCTACGTTTTTTCTTGACGCTACCATCACTTTAATGTTAACTGCAAAAACGCGGTATCTCAAAAACTTCAAATTTATCTAATGCAGTTATTTGATTGAATAATATTTTTATTTTGCCAGCCAATGCTTACAAAAACTTATTGCATTATGTAGAAAAAAGAGCAAAATAATGGATCACCCATTTAACTTCAATAATGTTTCAAACAAAAGTTATCATTAAATATTTCCAATTACAGGAAAATATTTTGACTCCTAACATTGATAGTTTCTCTCAGGAGTATTCAGTGGTTTTGTTTGTTGGGCTGAAATATTGGTGGTTTCTGTATATGGGACAGTTTGTTAGTTTGCTTTGTACAGCAGAAGCTCTCATAATTTGGCTCTCATGAGCCAAATTACTTTCAATCATTACTCACAATTCTCTATATAAGTCATCATCTTCTACGACAAATATTTTGTTCTCTATTTTGTAGTCTGTATCTGTATTTTACGAAAATGGAAACTAACGAGAAGCAGGATAAAACAACATGAATAACACTTTGCTATAGTAATGGTAGATGATAATGGTAGACTTTTTGAAGGTATGCTTACTTTGTAGGGTTGATTAGGATATGATTAGTGAGTCTAGTCAAGCATATTAAAGTGTACTCAGAAGCGCTTATGCTCTTTAAGACTTTACAATTTTGTGCAGGCCAAAAGGGAATTAACAGTTAGCATAAACAATTTAAATAAGTTTTGAAATTTTTTATAGCTTGATGAGCATTACTTGGTGCCCAATCTGTTCATGCTTTTTCATTTTCCTAATAATTGTAATTAATTTATCAACCGTAGAAATTCCCCAGTCATACAGCCCACGACCAAAGTGATAATGGAAAAAGAGAGGGTACTGATGGTTGAGAAATGCAATATTAGCAGTCATGTGGCACTGATTTACAAGATAGTTTGATTTTGTAAATTTGAATAATTATTCTTATAATTAAATCTCATAATAGTCTTATAAAAGCGAATAATTATTCTTACAATGAAATGTTGTAATAATCTTATGAGAATCATTAAAAAAGTATCATCAACATTTCCTGTACTTTTTCTGCTTTGGACATCAGTGGAAATACCAAAGTACTCATTATAAGTGTTCAAAATGTCAGAGTCCGGTAGAATCGGCAAAAAAGAAACGATTATTTTTTGGTACTTTTAAGTTAATTACAGAAACCTTCGGGAGTTGGACAATGCCATAGACTGGTGATATGTGCCCGTTTGTCTCATGAAATGCATACGATCTAATGGTTCTACTCTCTGTCGCACGAATTTATTGGCAATTCGTTGGCCAGTCTTAATTTTGGTTAAAACTGGCTTGTTAAGTTGTTATTGTGATTTTAGGCCAAATTAATATGTCTATTTATGTATAATCCGATCAGATGGGTTAGTTTTAGGATATTGCGGCAACTTTTCAAAGACCTGGTAACATATTTACATACGTTTATATGTGTTTTGTATTATTATTATACTTAAACGACTTTACACAAAAAAGGTTAAATTTTTGATGGGAGTTCGGTACAAGGGTTTGGTAACGACTGTTGACGGATAATTTTTCGGGTGTGGTGTGCGCATATGCATTTATCATAAAGCTCCCAAACAATCGCTTCACTCATGTTTGGTTGTGGGAATATATTCAGATTTAAGATAGCCCACCATCCCATACTAACTCTTTTGTAGTACAGAATATTTATTTATCTCCCTAATTGTGAATTTTCAAATACACCAAAAGTGATAAAAGGAAGTAATAATATTATACTAATTTTAAAAAGCTGATCTTTAAGATAATACTAATCTACTACTAAGAATAATATTATTTTCCTTATTTAGTTCCAAGCTACAGTATTGTGGTTAAGAGTATTTACTTATTTTTAATGTTCACTATTTTATTGCAGAATACAAAAAGACTGAGTAAAATAAGGAATACTTTCATAAAGTTGACTTATGTCCCCATCTCCTCGACTGCGTAGATTTCTTAACTGAAATTGTCTCTTCTTGGTTCTGGTCGTTGAAACACAAGAAATGGCAGGTTGTTGTGAAAGCACAGACTCTACCAGACATAATGATCATGGCGATTATTATGTTAGTGTAAGTTTCTGCCTGATAGACTACAATGATGTTGCTACATTTGCCTGCCTCATAAGATTTGTACGGTAGAGTAGACAACTCCTCGAAACTCTTAAAGATGCACATGACTAGCTTGGTGCAGCAAAAATTCAGGGGGAGAAAACAACCACTGTCAGCTTTTTGAAAAAATTAATGATGCAAGCACCGTGAATATTGCAGCAGAAGAGAGAAAGAGAGAGAGAAAGAGAGAGAGAAAGAGAGAGAGAAAGAGAGAGAGAAAGAGAAAGAGAAAGAGAGAGAGAAAGAGAGAGAGAAAGAGAAAGAGAAAGAGAGAGAGAAAGAGAGAGAGAAGAGAGAGAGAGAGAGAGAGAGAGAGAGAGAGAGAGAGAGAAAGAGAGAGAGAAAGAGAAAGAGAGAGAACGCAAGTGCATTGAATATAGCAGCGAGTGAGAGAGACCAAATGAATCTTATATTTTATCTTTCTAAAAAGATTCTGATGAACGGATTTTTTGAAAATACCTTAATAGAGTTCAAGAAAACTTGGCTGTGAGTATAACAAAAAACAATTATACTGTACATAGCAATGAAATAATTGATTTAGCTATTATTGTAGCATTACTATTAGAACAAAAATACTATTTTACGATTCTGAAAAATATCACAGTGCTGCCAATGTAAAACAATTAATGGTTAAATGACGAAAAACTGTTGTTATTAATACAATTATTAGTGAAATGACTAAAATAAATAGTTTTTATTGCATGAAATATATGCTTTTTGCTTTTCCTCTTAGTGGAAAACAATACTATTCAACAATAAAAAATATGATTATGTTGGTCAAGGCTCGCGGTAGTATTTATTATTAGTAATTCTACAATCATGAAATGAATTTGCTTTTCAACCAGTTCTACAGATGTTAAAAGCTGAAGAATTACAAAGTACTTTGTTAACCATTTGAACCCTGGCCGTCTTTGTCAATGTGTGAAAGTAACCCTGGGAAATCTGTCTAACATTTTCAAGTTTTTGTCTCAAGTGAGTGTGCGCGTGCGCGCGTGTGTGTGTTGTGTGTGTGTGTGCGTGCGTGCGTGCGTGTGTGTGTGTGTGTGTGTATACATGAAAGCCAGTCAATGTTTGTGCACATGTCACCATATGGGTGTTCGAATGTCTGGTTATGTGTACGCATGCCTTTGGTGCATCTAGGTTTTCTCTTTATTCTTACAACTTTTACCCACCATTGGAACAGTTGCAATACCTTTACCATAGGTTATGTAGGTACATTTATGGAAGGAACTTGGAGTACACGTGGATGGATACAGACAACACTTGCATGACTCATTCAGCATCTGCATTCCTTCTCATTGTATACTCTCAACTATAGAGAAAGTTTTCTAACTATTGAGAAGCGTCATATCTCATTCATGCGAGTCGGAGAAAATATTCGAGTTCGGAAGTGTTCAAGGATGTTCAAGAAAGTGTAAACAAGAATTGGTGCTCCACAAAGAAATATTTGCATACACACAGCAGTGCACAGGTCTCACTTTCTTGTATGGTAGGTGCTGGATGACCTCAGGTGGCATAAGTACTAGCTAAAAATATTGGTTTTTTGGCGCATTTGTACCACATATTTAACCTAATGGTAATAATGGTTAATTTAATGTTTAATGGTAATTTATAATTTAATATTTATGGTAGTATTTTTATTTTCTGTAATTTCTGTTTCTACATGTCTTTAAGATTACCTTATTACCAAAAGATATTGTACTTCATCTAGTTTACCATTTGCGTTAATATTTGGTTGTTCATTTCACTAAAGGATACTGACTTTAGAGAATTTATTCTCTGTCTAGTGGTCAATGATATGTAGTTTATTATGATAACCCTGGCCTTCAAAAAGGAAATAAAGGAAATTGGTTTCTGATCAAAATTGTGCCGTTGGATTATGTTTTATAGAAAGTATGTTTGGATAAAAGGTAACCAAAGGACCTCAATTATTATTTAGAGCTGTTTCTCACAAGATTACAGTATCTAGTCTCACATATAAAGATAAGTGGACACCATAAATTAGAGTTTATGAATTTGTAGCCTATTTACATGTACTTTATTGTAGACTATGCATGGATACGTACGAATACATTTTTGCATGCACATAAAACCAAGCAAACACAGGCAGATACACATGCACATGCAAACGAACACATGCATTCCAGCAAACACACACAGGCACACTAAATGCATGCACACACACGCATGCACACACACACACACGCACGCACGCACGCACGCACGCACACACACACACAAATGCACACACACGCACACACATACACGCACACACGCGCACAAAAACTTATAAAAATGTTAGGACTCGCTGACTCCATTCATTAGTCACTGTTGCATGATGGAACTCGAAATGCACTAAATAATACCTTATGACCCAAGCAAACATGCCGACACCGAGACACAAACACAGGCACACACAAACACATGCATGAAAGCACGAACACAGACACACATATATGCAGGCACACTAAATGTGTGTGCATGCACAAACATGCACACCCACAGGTACACACACACACACCAACAAGCACACCCACAGGCACACCCACAGGCACACACACAGGCACACACACAGGCACACGCACAGGCACACACACAGGAACACACGCACACACACCCACAGGCACACCCACAGGCACACACACAGGCACACACACACAGCCACACACACAGGCACACACGCACGCACGCACACACAGGCACACACACTACACACACACAGGCACACACACTACACACACACACACACACACACACACACACACACGCACACACACACAGACACACAAATACACAAACACACAAACACACATGTGCACCTATTTGTTGGCCTGTACACACAAACAGACACATGAAAGTGCGCACACGCAAAGACATGCATACACACACACACACATACATGCACACACAAAAGTGCACACACACACGCACACAGATGGGCACACACACATATGCTAACACACACAAAGACGCACAAGCGCACACAGATGCACACACGGACGCAAATGCTGATGCACACACACAGTTACACAAACACAGATGCTCAGAAACAGATATACGCATGCACAGAGATGCGTAAACACCAACAAATGCACACGCATACACAGACGCGGGCACATATTGATGCACGCACACAGACATACGCATACACAAGAAAATGGGCACACACTAAGAAACGCGCACACAGACGCACATACAGTTGAGCTTAGACACACAGATGAACAGACACAAACGCACACAAACACAAAGATACACACACAGACTCACACAAGGACACGGAGATACACAGAGACACACTTGCGCACAAAAACGCGCACAAGCAGACACATGCAAGCACATGCAGACACGCGAAGGAACTCACAGGCACACACAGACACTCACAGACACACACAAATACACACATACACACACATGCACCTACATTCATAAACATGATTTGACTCGCTGACTCTTTTTGCTGGTTAATGTAGAATCATGGAACTCATGATACCAAAATATGTTCTTTAGGACGATAAATAAACTCGGTGTAATTTTCAGAATAAATTTATATTACCTTCCTCTATTTTCCCATAGACACCAAAAGATGGTGACGTGGTCCCGACCTGCCAGGAAAAAAAGTGTCATGAAAGTCAGGAACTATGGTTATTTGTTAAGGTAATCCCACCACGCTACATGTATGTCAAACTGATTGAAGGGTGTCAGCAATTAGGGCAGGGCATAAAATTTAAGATCGGTTAGCTGCCAGTATTACTCCCTTTGACCTGTTAGATCCTGCCTGAAATTTATTTATTGTAGACTGAGGTACTACAAAAATTTCAGTCTAATCTTGAGTACCACCTACCAAATATAAAAGTTAGGTAGTTGTCATAAGTGAATGATCAAAAATGTAAAACCTAGCCTTGCGACCGACATATGGGAACCAAGCCTCCACCCACATGGTTCTCAGGCTTTACAAAACACTCTATATTAATCACTACAGTTACAGTCAGTTCCTACAGTTAATAATCAGATGTCCAAGCAGAAAATTGGAAAATTAAAAGAAAAATTTGCAAATGGGAAAAATCAACCTAACAGATAAATACTAATTCTAACTTATTTTATGATTCCGTCTTTGAGAATGGATGTGAAATTTAAGCAACTTAAAAAAAAAAATAGCAGTATTTTAGCCATTTGCGGTTGTTTTGATGTTTGAGGTAGTCTGATTGCCAAAATGTTGCAAGATTAAAATTGATAAAACTTGATCGCAGCTCAAAAACTCAGATCACATGACAGTGCATGAATGATGTCTCTAGCTATAAAAAGACTAACAGAGTAGATATGCAGAATACTACAACCTGAACAATAGCTGAAATAAACAATAGCAACAATAACACCTAGTGACACCACTTTGAATGTGACTTTCCCTTGAGCCTTTTAATCTAGATGCAGTTTTATTGATTTTAATCTTGAAGCATTCTAACAGCCATATTTTCTCAAACATCAGCATCAATCTCAAATAATAGAAAATATGGATATACTTTCTGAAAGATCTACTAAAATACACTGTATTTTGTGAGTTCATATTTAATCAAAAGCAAATAGCTATGAAATAAATATGAAAATGCTGCCATTCAGGAATGCCATAACGAATGAACAAAATAGTTTAATTGCTGTTTGTTAGCCATTTAGCTATGAAAGTTGATAGAAGATAAAATATGATGATAATAATAATGATACTGTTAGTATAACTTCACTGTAGAGTAGTCAGTCTTGATGAAACCTGATCATTAATATTGTTATATGATAATTAATAAGAATGTGGTCCTTATTTCTCAGTTATTTTATAGAAGAGCAAATTTTCAGTCCAATCCAGGGGTACAATCAATGCGTTATTAGTAACACTCAAGCTATAGATATCGTTACTACCAATAGCATCATCTGTCATCTCTGATACTTTCTCACCTGTAATAAAAGTGAATGAATATCTTAATTATTATTACTGTACAATCATCACATCTACACTTATTATATACTTGTATGGATAATTACTGCGCAGAGAGTCTCCAACAATATTTTTATTTAGAATTATTTTTACCAGCAGCAGAAAACAACTTATATTGACAAGATTAACGGGTCCAAAAGACTAGCACTTTGTCATAGCTTGAGATCTCAATGTCAGATGTATATTAAACAAAGTTGCAAGCGCTCTGGCTACCTATTAAAGAAGAACATAACAATCACACCCTCTGAATATAGCCCCTGCCTGACGTTAGCCCGTCGATTGAGATCGGAGAGGTGAACATAATAAAGGAGAACATTTATAAAGCTTACAATAAGCAAAGTAGCTACGCTTGAGTCTACACACCTTGACACCTACACATTGTGCTATGTATGATAATATTCATGTATAAGTATATCACACATTAAAGCTACAACAATTGATAATGTAAAACCATACAGAGTTGATAGCAATAAGTAAAAAGCAGAGAATACTACTGGGCTGAGTGGCACACTGAGCAGAATCTCTGCTTCCTTTCCACTGCACGTGCTGTACAAGCTATAAGCCTACATATATAGTTTTTTTACTTTTTAAAGCAATTTTAGTCTTTAGTAATAATATTTCGGCTGAGAGCTCAGTTTCTCATACATAAGTAAATACTTCACGCTTTTCACATGTCAATAAAATGTTCCTGACAGTATTTCTATTGTAGAGTACATGTTATTAGGATCTATCTAACAATAAGCAATATTTATGAGACCGATGCAAAATAGACTTAGCACCTAGTCTTAGCCTCAGGTCTGAAAGGTCAGGTAAATATAGCTAATAATCACATAACTAGTTATAGTTCAGACCAGCTGATATACTCCTGTTTTATTAATTATATTCTGAGTGAATAAATATAAATTTGGTAATATTATTTTCCTTCTGGCTCAGAGCCAATATAACTAATAATTTAAACAGCTATGTTTGACTTTTGACTATTAAAAAAATAACACCAAAAACTATCAACACAGATACGGCAAGAAGAGCATGGTCAAAGGTAAAAGTACAATTATATGATTCATCCCATATTGTTATATGTTAGTTCCCACCAGCTATGATATCCTACTACCAGATCATTACTATATAAATATTCCCATCTGATAGACATCTACACACTCCACGAATGTACAGATACTGTTTGATTGTCTAGCACTTGTATATTGTTATAAGACTTGTAATTCTATCAGTTGGATTCGCAGCCAAAATATTATTAAGAATTGCCTCAAACCAATTAATATGACACAAACTTCATAGCACACTAAAATAATAGTTTCATATGAACTATATGCCAAATTCTGTACAAAAACCAAAACAACCATCAGCAGCTAAAGTATTGAAATGCTAACGATAAAATTGATGATTTCATTGACAATCGTCAATTTTCTTTGCAAATTTTCTATAAAATTTATCTTAAGGTGACAGTAAGTTGAAGATTGAATGTATTATTTATGCAATAAGCCTAAAAATGATAATTACTTCTCTCTGGTTTGCTCTGGTTGATATAACATTTAGTAGTGTAGTGCATAGTATCTGACCTTTGCTATTGATAACACCTTCACTTGGACGTTTGCCAAATTTACTAGAAGAAAGTTGTTAGATTTCTGTGTTTACTTGTACAAATCTATATGTAACATAACCTGCCATTACGAGGAAAAGTAGGATGTACCAGCCAATACTACACTATATATGTTAATATAGGTACTTAATATAGGTACCATATTTTCTACATTAGAGAACAAACAAAGGATATATTCATGATATTTTACTCAAGTTGGCTATTATAAGATTTTTCAATCAATTTTCACAATTCAAAGATGAAATGATAATGAACTTAAAAACTTTTTACAGCAAATCACCAATATTGCGGTAAAAAGTATTACTCTGTTTACTATAATTTTACACACTGTTTAAATATTATTTTATAAGCAGGTTATTAGTTGTTATTACCAAAAAAGTGTCTATTTATCCAGCTTTCTGTAATCAATATTTTTCAACAGTTTTCGACAAAAACATTTTATTGAATGATTATTAAATACTTCACAAGCTAACTTGACAGTCTCAAAAAATGTTACTAACCAGCACCTCATACATACAACTTACCTGTAGCATAGCTGAGTATGTAGATGATATTGCTGTTCCTTGCAGCTACCAGTATGTAGAGTCCATAGCACACCAGACCTTGTGGACGATCAGGGTGGGTGAAACTCCACATGACATTCCCAGGGGTGATGTTAAATCTGAAGACTTTCTTTGTCTCATAGTCAGCTATGATGACATCATCACCATGTCCAGCGCATATGGAGACCTGATTATTACTCAAAAGGGGGAAGTTGACGTTACGCAGAGTTTTACCAGTGAGAGAATAAATAGTTAGTCTCTTGTTAGGAGGATCAGCAACCACCAAATTACCTGCTGCTATAGTCAGCATGTTACAGTACAAGTTATGATAAGGGTGCTGCCAGGTTGTGATCACGCGTCCTGACAGATCATAGACACTTACTGTGCGAGGTTTACTACGACACAATATGTATAGTCTGTTCTCATGGAGGCTGATGGACTCAACACAACTAGAAGTAGAGATGAATGAGTTATGCAGCTTGTAGTTGCTATCAATTCTACTGACTCTACCATTATACAATCCTACATATGTAACTCCTTCATGCTGACATACTGATACAGGCGAATCTGGTAGTTCTATGGATTTGAGTAGAGTTATAGACTTTGGAGGAAGGGATAAAGGAAGTTGTGCGTGTTGAGGAACTACTGGGTGCTGGTTACTGTTAACTACTATTTCATCAGCTGGAACAATCTTCAACTCAATCTCACGCTTTTCACCTAAAATTAAGATATTTTAACTCCACATTAATATTTAACAATGAACAATAATTAATATTTAATAACAAACTGACCTGTTTGTCAGTATAAGTAAAGTATTATGAATGTTTAATATATCATCTACTGACTCTTATCATGCAGTCATTTGTAATATTATCAGGTTTGGGAATTTATTTCAATGGGCAAGTAATATTTTACTTTGTATATTTAAATGCAATATCACAAAGTCGTATATTGGAATAAGTAGGTTGTATTTTAATTGTTTTTAATTGAATTGATTAATTTGTAATTTGTCCTACTATCTTTTTTCGTGTCAAACTTATTTATTCCTTGCTTTGTTTGTGTTGATGCTTTTAATACTCAATCAATTGAATATATATCTACTTTATTGCTTATGACAATCAATATATTTTTCATATGGAATGGATTGTGATGAGGTCTAAATAATTTTTAAAAAATGTATAGAGTTAATTTATTTGTGACTAAAAACTTTGTGCTGCTGACACTTGACATGATATGGTAGCAGCTCAAGGAGCTGTGATCCCTATTCTCTATTTCCGTTTGGTGATGTTTCATCTACAGTAGCAGGCATGTTTACATCCTTTTCTCCTATCTCATTTTGACTATTTCAGAGTGTTAAAATTAGCCTATACTTAGTTACATATAATCATTAAAATGGTGAAAATATACTTGTTCATTTGACTGAGATTTATAGGATATTTGCTTTACGAGCTGATGTGAGAACACAACTCCAAAAGAACAGACAAATGTACATCTGAATGTAAATAATTTAATTCCTAACACTGATGACTCTTCTGAATAAAAAGGCAGCTAGCATGATAGAAGGTTTGAAAACATGTGATAAAGAATTAAATGATAAAATAGTTCTGGTCATTATGCTGACTCTGTTATACTAAACAACCTGCTACTTATAGCAGTGTCTTGCCTAAAAGTAATCTTTAAAATAGTGAAATAGACAAATATCATGGCTGTACTTAGTTTCACTCTAGCCACTCTACCTTACTGATGTACTAAAAGTATGGTCTATATTCTATATGATCACCTGATACATGACCATGCCACAAAGACAATTGGTTAGTTCATGAAACGATTTTCCAAAATCAAATGTGTTAATTAGAAATAAAAAGTTTTACCAAGTAAACTACATGCAACACAGTACATGAACGAGTTTCTAACAAAAGGGAATGTAAAAATATGCATAGAAATATTTGTTTTAAATGAAGGCCATGATTTAAAGAAGAAACATAAATATAGGCAGAGTGGCCTGAGTATTAGAAATAGTGACCTCTAGTGAAACTATATTTTACTCTGCACTCTAGTTATTATCATACCTGTTTGTTCCAGTTGGAGTTGTCCTCCTACTTCCAATTTAGGCAACTCCTCAACAATGAATTTTTCCATTTGCTCTTTGAGCTCCTTGAACCCTTTCACAATGTCATCCTAAAAGTAAACTGATTGTAACTTGATAGACTATAATCCAATGGTAAGTGAACATTTATCATAGAACTTTGGATCAATAGGGAATAGATGATCATTTATGGCAAGAGATGGTGATAGATTAGGATAGATGGTAATAAAGGATGATAAACAAAGATAGATGATGATAGATCAAATAGAAAAGGTCTGCAACCTTTTCTACTCAAAGAGCCATTTTGACCCGCTTTTCGCAGGCAAGAACGCAGTGAGAGCCAAAAACCCCCTCCGCCGTTAAAAAATACATAAATACTACATGTAACGTTTTTGTTTAGCTTTTAGTGCTTTTATACCAGGTTTACAACATACAATGAAAAGGTGTGGCATGTATAATGATTTAACTGCTGAGAAAAAAATTTCCACTTTTGCAACGAACAATAAAATAGCTAATAATAACTTGATCATAACGTAAAAATATGACATTGTTTATAAGTTTGTTTTAAAAAACTGAAATCTCATGCTTAATTCAGTCCTTATTTTAACAAAATGTTGAACTTAAATTCTAAATGCAACAAACGCCCTTCATGCCGCAATTTTTGCTCAAATTAGCCTTTTGCATCAGTTCTAAAATGGCCTTTTTGTCTCTCATCTCCCTCTGAATATTTGTTACCAGAGGCTGCATGTTTATTCTGAAAATGTTTTGCAACATTTGACTTTTTGTTGGCAAATCTCTCATTACTTATTAAGCAAATTGGTGAACCAGTCTCATCAGCATTGAAAGCAAAAAATCAGCCCACATATGATTAAATGTTCTATTTTCCTCTTTCACTTTTCTTTCCTTAGTATTCACCACAGTTTGCTTACTTGGGATAAGACAAATCAAGAATGTCGTGCCGGCTGGTGTAATTTTGTCTATTTTACTGGCGAACAAATAATGGCGCATAACAAGCAATAGCGTTTGATTTACCACCATAATTAAAAAATTTTAATCTATGTTACAAATCTAGTAATAAAGCTTCCACATTTATATGAATTACTCAGCATATGGTGAAAAAAAGAAAAAAAGTCTGCAGACAAAGGGAGCCACAGTGAGGAGATGAAAAAGCAACATGCTGCTCCAGAACCAAGGGTTGCTGACTCCTGTGATAGATGATAATAGATGATGGAAAGTGGTGATAGATGGTGATAGATGGTGATATATGGTAATATATGGTGATAGATGGTAGTAGATGGTGATAGATGGTGTTACATGTTGATAGAGGATGAAATATGGTAATAGATAGTATTAGACGGTGATAGAGGGTGATATGATGATGAACGGTAAGGGATGGTAATGAATAGTGTTAGATGGTGATGGACGGTAGTAAATGGTTTGTAGATGGCGATAGGGGGCGATAGATGGTAATAAATGACAATAGATAGTGATAGGTTGTGATATAGGGTAATAGATTGTCAAAGATTGACATGGAATTCACTTACAGCTGGGGAGTGTTTAATTTTTGTTTCTAACATTTCTCTCTGATTTCTAAGACTTCTCCACTTGTCAAGAACAACATCCTCCAAAAAGTCAGTAGTTTGTACTTTAGACGTCTGCCTGTTCTCTAACACTTTTATCTCTAGATGATCATACTGTTCCATCAGTGAGTTTATCTGCAGTTATTATCAACTCTGATACATCACAACAAACTTAGTCATTGCTCAAGTACAGCCTATTCAGAAAGTGTTGAGTCATATGAGCATTACAGGATAATGTGTTTATTCAAAGAAGTTGCAAATATACTCAATTTTATTTTTATTTTAATTCGTATATACCTTTTTGTGATGTATATATGGCCATTTTACATATTTTATTTTAGGTTTTATTTAAATTACGTCTTTGAATTTGTATGTACATGTATGTAAATATAAATGTGTATACATTTGTGAAAATGTTCTAAAAATATAAGGATATAGGTATGCATGCTACTATGCATCAGCATAAACACAGTCGTATACACATGTGTGCATACATAAATTGATCTAAGTGATACTGAAGTAATAATCATTACTGAGGACAGTAAGTAAAGTAAACATAAACAAACTAGAGAAAAAGTGCTCATCACAAACTATGCAGTTAAAAATATAGTTTGAAAAATTATTTATACATAGCCTTCAAACATTGTCAGAATGGGAGATGCACTACAGCTTGACAGGACGATTTTATTTATCAGTAAGGAAGATCACATCGTTGTAACAAACAACAGCTGAAATGTAAGGATAAATTGTTTTTCATACAAATTTTATGCATACATGTATGTATTGAAAAAACATTGACAAAAACTTCATGAAGGTAAATAAAATTTTAATCAACGACAAGCTTGTGTTTAAATAGATAAAAGGGCATGTATATTTCCATATAAAGATATATTGCCGTCACACAAATACATGTATAACAAAATACAAAAGTGCTTGACATTACCCCCTCTCACGGGAATTTTTAAATAGTTGGTTCAGGCAGTTTTCAAGCTCTTTGGTCATCATCCAATAAGTCCCGCTGTTTGGCCTGAACTCAGCTCGCATGAGAGAAGAGTCGACCTAAATGCAGGATCAAGTTGCTTTCACCGCAAACAACCATCTGTAGCATTGTTCTCAAATCGAAAATCTGGTAGGAGCGCGGGCAAAGCCAAAGCCCTGTGCTGCTAGCCCTGTTACTCAAGGCAGCACACTTGTGGCTGTACTAAATTTCTGTTGGCGGCTTCGAGAAAATGTGGCCCAACTTGGCCTAGGCACCAATTTGGCCACTTTTTCTTAGTTGATGGTATCCTGAATCAACTGGCTGCCTAGCATTCCTTCTGTTGCTGCAAGATAGGCAAAAAAATATGTATAAAAGGCAATTTCGCTTCATTAGTGACTAGTAAGGAGAAGGGTATCCAACAATTCGGTTAACTTTCTGGATGCCGGGTGGTTTCTGAGGTTATCTCTATTAACCAAGAAACTTGGCCCTAGAATATTTTCAGTATACTCTGATTAAGCTGGCCGGATCCAGTGTTGAATTAGTCTATCACCTTGGCGAGTAGAATAGTGTTCGGGTCAGTCAGTGTTTTTCTTGTTAAAACTGAGTTAGCTCAGGCTCTCTTCTCTCGTTTTACATGCATTAGTTATTCTTTGTCTGGATTCATGTTTACAAGTTTATATCTGCCTAGTAGTTGCAATCCTGCTTAGCTAAAAACATTGACTAGCTAGTTGAACACTGACTACTAGTTGAATGGTCAGCTCATACTGATCGGTTTAATGGTTGTTCTGATACTTCGCTTCTGATTTCAAGAAAAGGTCTGTTAGCCACATGAACAAAAACACAAGGAGAATGTTGGATGTCATGGTGCTTACTTTTTTGGTTGTTTGTGGTATAGAGAAATGCATCGAAATGATCTTCCATGCTGTCTAGGTCGCAGCTATCTTCTTTAGTTTAAGCCAAAAAGAGTCTTGTCATCCCGATGACCCTTTTTTCTGCTCTTTCCTGGCAGTAAATTGCGTTGATATTAAAGATCTGCAGTTTTTTAAGCTGAGTCTGTCTTCATAATGGATACCTGGTGTGTGCTAGATTGCTTGATCACAAAACCATCAGCAATTTTAAATTCCAACTGTTTTACAGCGTAGTAATCCAGCCACTTAGTTTCTCATGAACTTTGAGAAGAGCCGTTTTTTCAGGAAAAATCAGGTGGCAGGTTTTTCTTTTTAAATCATCATCTCTGGTTGTCCTCAATATCCGCTGGCTCAAGCTGAGTGTAACTCGTTGCCACTTTTAACGCAGCTTCAATGTGCTCATAGGTGTATATCTCACTTATTTATAGTAGATGTGCCTCCTTGTCCCTTGGGAAGTGTATCCAGCTAGTAAAACGGTTTTTGCATTAAAAAATCTAAGTAGTGACTCTTCTTGCTGTAGTGGAAATCATGAATATTTGTAATCAGGTATAGCGTCATCTGGAGTTCGCTGTAAAATGGTTATCACTGAGAAAAAACAGTCTATTCCATCATCTGTGTTAGCCTTCAATGTGCCACTCTGAAGGCATTTTGGCTTGGTGGCATAAAGGGGTAAATCTTCAATGTTTTTCTGTGAGGTTGATTGCGTTCGCTTGTCTGAGTGTGCCGTGCACAGTCATTAAACCTTTCTTTTGCATGTGAGAGGGTTACACTCCAACTGCTTTTGCAGCTTAAGCTCTCTCTCTCCAGCAATATCATGTTTGCCCTTTCTCCAGTTCTGAAGTATAGCATGCACAGGTACACTCTCATAATTTTTAGAGCAGCGTATTCAAATCATCTTTGCCACTTGCCAGCAGCAGTTTCATGTTCAAGCTTTGTAGCACTCTGTTGTTTATCTATCAGCTGAGCTATCAGCAGGCATTCAAACAAACCTGTTCAATCCATGGGATGCTACACCAAAATTCTGAGGTAACATAATATTGTTTCGTCAAGTGGGTTGCCACCATTAGTACTGCAACGTTTATCAGAGTTAGGTCATCCAGCTACAGGGTTACATGTACAGTAAGTTGTATGTGAGCACCAAAACCCACATGTTGCCCATAGGGTGGTAGAAAGTAGACCGAATAAGTCCATTGCTACCTTTTGCCAAATGCAAATGTTGTACAGCCTTTGTTGTCTGCCAACCATATTGATGTGACTGCGCTTAGTGGTCTGGCATACCTCAAAACTTTTGCCTGGCTTTCGGACGGTGGCTGTCAAGCTAAGTCAGTACCAAATTAGCTGGGGGTAGCCAATCATGACAGTGGGCAAGGCTGTACCTTGAACATATGGTGAATTCTGGCAGAGCAGTTGAGCATACTGGATACCACCTCAGATTGGTATGGCGGAACAGCTGGGCTTCTAGTACCCCGGCTAGCCAAATCAGCAAAAAACCTCAAAGCTCAACTTCATGTGCTAGGGAGTATAAAAACTCGGTCGAATTTTTCAGTGATAAAGTCATTTTGTCTCTGGGTTCATTCTCCAGCAAAACCACCAAAAAAGGTGTGATCCATTTGTAAAAAGAAATATTAGTCATGCATGTATAGCTTGAAGTGTGTTGTTCCCATAATTTGTGCTATCAATTCTTTCTTTATGACACAATAATTACGGTTTAGAGACTAAATTATGTGGTGACCTTTTTTTCTTCTAGCATATAGAACAGTACCGTCCCTATGCCATATTCACTGACAACGATGCCCAAAAATTACCATGTGTGAAGGTACCCTAAAACAAACATCAGAGTAATGCATACATTAAAATGTTTAAAGGCCTCTTTTTATTCTTCATTCATTCACCTTGACTCCACTCCGGCGATCTAAACATGTCAACTTGTTTAGATGTTGGGCCTAAGGTGCCTACAAATTTATGTAGCTTTTTATTTTCAAGGTACCGGCCTTAGCTTCACCGCTTCGACTTTACCTGGTTTGATTGATACTCCATTACCACATACTTCTAGGTGTACAGGCATTCTTCTTTGTAAACAACATTTCTTCATTGCTGCCTGTTGCATAGGTGTGTTGACTCGACAGGTGCTTTGTCGCGACAGGTGCTTTGTTGCGACTGTCTGACAGACTTTCTCTGTCTGTATATATTCTGACAATATGCTAACATTAAGAGTTGGGAATTGCTCTGTCAAGTTGAGGCACCTCATGATCACCTGACTAGCTTTCCTTGCAGCTGCTTAACATCTTCAAATGGCACTAGCAGCATTTCTTCATGACCGCCTGTTGCATAGGTGCTTTGTCGTGACAGGTGCTTTGACTCGACAGGTGCATTGTTGTGACTGGCCTTCTCCGTCTGTATATATTCTGACAATATTCTAACATTAAGGGTTGGGGATTGCTCTGTCAAGTTGAGGCACCTCATGATCACCTGACTAGCTTTCCTTGCAGCTGCTTACCATCTTCAATTGGCACTGAGTCTGAGTGGTATCCTGGAAACAAATACATGAAGTTAGCTCTTTTGTAACCAGTATCATAAATTCCTGCACTGTTTTGACTTTGCTTTGCAACCGGAAACAGTATGTTTGTACAAACTTATAAATTGATATGGATCATTGGCTGCTCAATTTTCAGAAAATAATGTTGAACAAAACATTATTCCCACTAATGTTTTTCTCTAAGATACTAGACCAAGTTTTTTCAAACCAATCAACCGGCTCTAGTTTTCTGTTAGCTAGTTTGTCTACACAATTCCTGGCAACCTGTCCAATGCTTGCTTGCTCAAGCAAATGGGTCTCCCACAGCAGCTGCATTTGTTATGCAACTGGTATCTAACAAGGACTGCACATGCCAGCTCACCTGTTTTCCCAGAAAACAATTAGCTTGTGGAATGAGGTTGACTAAGAGTCTGCACCCTTGGCTACCCAGTATATTTTGGTAATGTAATGAAGCAAAGTTATTGGCTGGGAAACTCATGGATCTCTCAGTTTTTGGTAAAACCTGGATGACTTCATCTGTTTACTGAATGTATAAGCTGCGATACAATTGGTAGCTAGCATTAATGTTATGGCCTGCTGTAATTTATCTGCACTGGTTTATTGTGTAATTTTTACTGTCGATGCGTCAGAGTGAGGAGATTGGCTAGCTTACTTCTTTGGTATGAAAGCTAGCTTGGCTTCTTTGCTTCTTGCTTCTTCTGTTCCAAGACCTTTTCAACTTTCTGAGCCAGTTGTTAGCTCATTGTGCAAGTTGCCTTAGGCTATTTGCCTATGCAGCAGTCCGTTGGTGCTCTGCTTGTTAGTTTGTGACCTGGGCAGAGGTGTAAAAGTTCTGCTGTTCGACCACATGTAACTGTAGGTACTTATTGCCAGCCATTACAGCATCTGCCAGCAAGGGAAGGGCACCACCAATAAGTGACGCTGCAGAGAGAGATTGTTGAGCGTGTTGAAAATTTTTCCATGGTTGTGTTGGCTTGATTGGGGTTGGGCATGTCTCAGTAGACAATGTGAACTAGCTTCTTCATCTCGATTGCAGGCGTGGAAATGAAAGCTTTGTCACTCCATTTCAGTGAGCCAAGGCAGCTTTGGGCATGTTTGAGATAAGCTGAGCCTAGATTCTAGTGCACTGACAATGACAACTGAAGCTTAACTGCAATTCCCAGCCTTATTCTTCAGTGTTCCTTTTGGTTCAGCATGGTGGCTTACTCAGTCTATCGTACGTCATTTGCTACCTTTTGAAACCAGATGATAATTTACACAATATTGTCAATCTGAAAGTAATGGAGAACCATGAATTGGCGCATCAACACCCACAAGTAGGGATTTGGTATCACCCATTTTAGGGCTTCAACTAATCGCTCATTGCACAGGTTGTTGCTTTTGGCACATCTGTTTTCAGCTTTGTATTTAGTTCTCGTCAGCTTGAACTCCAATTACAGACAGAGCAGCATAAGGCAGTACAAATCAGCGTAAATCAGAACATAGTTTGCCCGAACCAGTCAGATTACAGCACAGGTGTCAAATGATAACTCCTGCAAGTTAATAAATAGAGCAAACTGCAATAACGGTCTGGCCGCATTGCAACGACAGGCATTGCATCATCATGTTTATTGAGTATTACCAATCTCAACACATTTTTCCTTGCCTTCGTTTTTTGAAGTGGTAAGCTGATGATTTTAACACCAGGTAGTTCCTGCCATGCCCCTGCAGGAGAGCTTGCTAAATATTTTTTGTTTTTATGGAAAGGCTCATTAGGTTATTGAGCAGCTACTTTTAATGTAGTCAGTATCATACCGGTTAACTTTTACTGCCATATTGCAGGCAAAGTTTACTCAGCTATCTGGCTGCAACTTTTAAGGCAATCTGCGTCTTCTACCCAGATTTGCCTTCCTTATTTCAGGCAAAGCTTTTTAGTTTTTCTGAGTGTCTGCTAGGGCCACTTTCCAGTCGGTGTTTTAAGTTTAATTTTGAACAAGTCGTTGGTGTTGAGCCAAGAGTCAAGAAAAGATTTCCCTACTCCCACTAGTTGCAAATGAACTTGGAAAAACTACTCTACTATATATAACACCAACCTTCAATCAACAAGAAGCTTGTGTTTCATTTACATTTGTATGTACAACATATGTGCGTATTTGTACGAAGAGGCAAACTACAGTCACACATAGTATATAGCAAGGTGCAAAAAAGCTCTGCCCTTTCTTTTTTGGTTTGGCTGGTTTGGCTCTGCATTGGTCTTGTTGGTCAAGTCGTTTACTAAGAAGTCGGGTGGTTTCACCGGAGTTGAATCGAACAGAAACGAAAGTCAGCTTGTGACACTCTAAGCGTGTTGCTAAGCCAACACACATTGAGCTGTATTATCTCCACAGTTAGTGAAATATAATTCGGGTGCATCACACTCAGCCAGGGTGGAAACGACAAACACATTTATGCTCACATGAAAGCGGGGCCTGCTGGACTAACCGGCATACCAGGTATATGTGCTAGACATTAAAAAATGCTAAAGAGAGCCAATAGCTCAATGCGTCAGAGGCAGACAAATCTTTGGCAGGAGGACTGATGGGAGAGAACAATCTATGCCCCTGAAGAATATGTGTGAATAGCAAATAATGTATGAAGGGAAGGAGGCAACCGGAAGCTGCAAAACAGATCCATTGGGCCATACCTGGTCATCAGAGCCTGGCCCAGACATGTATTTTTTGATAGAATGACAAGGGAAGCCTTGAAGATAAAGTGAGGGCCAGTTTTAGCTACATCACAGCTGTCAAGAAAATATGGTATGAGCGCCCACTACAATGAAAATGATGGGATTCTCAAGCAAGAAAGGGGTTAGGTCAGGAGAGATCATGGAGGCTCATTAAAAAAAGCTAAATTTTCGAAACTGTTGAGAGCTGGCCAGTAGATCAGAAGTACATCAGGAAAAACTGATTGTGGCAAGACTAGAAACTTTCAAAGGAGTAATCTTGCATTCCTAGACCCTTCAGCAAAGCAATGAGAATTTTGCCTACTCCATGCCATAACCCCAAACAAACTCAAAAATGTGTTATGCAACCCGCTTTTCAAACTACAGCCTTCCTATCATGTCAATGTGAAGACCTAGCATCAAGGTAAGCCTAGTCATTTCTCAGAAAGGATGCATAAGCAGATGGCTTTGAACTTGGCACTTGGAAGTTCATCTAGACTTGAAAGAGGAGCCTGAAGCCATGTGTTATGCATTGTTGCAATTACCTCAGAAAAAGCGGTGTAGTCCTCCCTGAAAAAAACAGGAAAATTGGAGTTGGGATGTGGTTAGACCAGGCAAGTTCTTAGAGCACCATCAAACCTGCTTATGAAGTAGGAGTACGCATGCTAGACCATGCCTGGCTGGCTTCCTAGCTGCAAACATTACCTTACTGGCATTGTACTTTACAAGGGACAGCCTTTGCAAGCGGGAACCAATGACCAACCTAGCCAACCCATGCAGGCCTACTTCACGCTGCTCAAAATGTACGGTGGTTGTGACAGGATAGAAAGAGTTAAGACGGTGGCTTTGCTCACAACCAGCAGGGCAGGACTGTAACTAGACCTCTACAAGCCATCCAACTCTGGCCAAAATATAGATGCAAAAAGAAACACACACTTGCCGGATCATCCAAGTTTGTGCTGTGGCTGAGTCTGCCTAAAAAGGAAGTTACTCGCTCGAGCTCAATAGGAAAGAGAACCAACATGAACTCCAAAATGTTGTTGCCCTATTGCAAAAAAATTCAGACCACCTAACTCTATAGAAGCCAAACTCCCCAACTAATGACCACCTTGTCTGAGTCTCGGGATGCTCACCAACCAAACGCATCCTCCAGAGTCTGCGAGGAAGAAGGGTTAGTCCGCTTTTAACAAACCGCCACCTTTACGCAAATGCAGCCAGATTTCAGCCAGCATCGTGCCAGGTCCGGTAGTAAGCCTCCAGAACTGAGAGATCTGATTGGATGAATACTGAGACTGGGAATCTAAAGCATGGGGCTTGTTAACACCGCTTATAGGATTAGCAGGTAGCACTGCCTGTGTACATATTAGAACCAGTTTGAGCCTTTAATAGTGAAATACTGTGAAACACCTTACCCGAACCCCAAAGTGATGAATAAGTTAGCTAATCAGTCGACCTGAACACCGACCAGCTTGCAGGAAAACAGTTTGGTGCAGCCAAGTAGAGAAAGACATGCCCTACTCCAATCTGGCGGAGCAAAGGAAGGACTGGCCTAGCCAAGAAGATAATTGGTTGGCTACTGGACAGCGCTGACAGGACTAGCTGACTACTGTGCCAGCTTAGAGAAAAAGGGCAGGGCTTATTCCATGTATAATGAAGCCACCTGGCACCAAAAAGGCAGATCGAAACAAACTTCACAATAGACAGTTGATTGTATAGGCACACTTTTGACTGTATTATACATGTATATATTTAGTCAGGAATAAATACTTTATACTTAAGCAAAGGTGATGTTTCTAAGTGGAGCTGTATGGGGTAGTGGAGCAAATCATTTACAAAATTCAGTTCAGTGTATGAAAGTAAGGACTGATAGTTATCATTGTGTTTACTATTCATAACCAATATCATGATGCTAGTTATTGAAATATTAAATTTTAAAAGGGATGTTCTGGGCCACTCAGCTATAGCATCTTCAACTCGTTTGAATATGATATATTCAAAATTCAACCTGTTTTTTACTCCTTTAGTAGGTTTTTTAATAGTGATTGTTGGTCATTCAAGTCCGCTTTGATATAGTATTTTCTATTTTATTGTAGACAGTTTTCCACATTATTAATAGCATACCACTCATATTGCCTATTTTACACAGAAACATGGTTTTGAGTTATCAAAAGGTTGACATACAGGTTTAATTCTGGAACGCGTGAAACTCATTTATTGCGATACCACTGTGTTAAATTGTTACGAGCTAGTCTGCGATATACGAACTTGGTAGCCTGAATATTAAATTATTAGTGATGGAACCGGAATAAGAGCACTTGCAAAATTCTTTTAAGCAAATCACAAGCTGCTGTCAGTCACTGACCTGCTCATCTCTCTTATTATGAATCATCTTTAGCATATCTTCAGTCTGACTGTCATATTCAGAGACCATCTTAGATATTCGTTTGAACAGAGCTTCAAACTGCTCATCTCTAGCTGAACTCTCAGCAGATATTGCGCCTGTGAGAAGGGCTGACGCCAACTCTTCCAATTGCACCAGAGAATGCAGGGACCCTGAATAAGAGTACTGCTCATTCTCATCAAGGGCATCTAATAACTCACCAGTGTCACATATCATACCACTATGACTAGAATGATATTAATCTAAATATTCCTTGGCATTATTTTAGTTTAAGCAATTCCACAATGAGATAGTACAGATGGTAATGAATCATGGTGCAGACCTCTCCAACAGCATGTTACAATATTTTATATGTAACCCGCATCAGAGCAGCTCCTGGTAGAAATAGCAGATTAAAGTTGAAGAAGTTGATAAAATACTGACAGATACTAAAAACTACACACACATTTTGTTTTAAGAAAAACGTTTACCGCAAACTAGCTTAAAACAAAGTTTTCATGACTTACACACCTTGATCACAAACTGGCAAGTCAGAAACACACTTCAGACAGCTGAGCAAATAGCAGACTTTACATCCAAGAACATATTGTTGGTCTTTATGCTTGGGGCAGCTGCTGACTTTAGCTTTTTGTTGTTGAGCCAGGTACTCAAGTATTGTTATCTTGTCATGTTCATCAAGTGTATCATCATGGGACTAAAATATCAGAGCTACAGTATTTGAGACTTTTGGATAAGACCTGTTTTATCTTAGTATGTAGCAAAACATCCCCCAAGTAAAATATCTGCAGGACAGCAATTTAATCTATAGTAGAATAGACTAGAGATAGCATTTGTTGTTTGGAAATGTGTTATTAACTATCGTTGGAGTTTTCACACCAATAGCTGTCAAATTATCAATGAACAGGCAGAGTTCACCGATAGTTATCACCTGAATTGGCAGCTGGTAAAATACCGTATTATCGAGAAGATAACTCAAAATTCACAAGACACTTTAATGCCAAATTTTTGCACAGGTGACTACATGTGCCTGAAAAGATTGAAAATTGTGGGAAGGGATTGGAAAAAAAAAAGCTGCAGAAGAAATCTGCAGAAAAAAACAACAAAAACTCTGTGCAAAACTATTGGGTTATATTCTTTTTATTATTCGATAAAAAAATATAAGTTTCTGATGTTTTGATAGTCGATAGTTGTCTTCTCGATTCAAATTGAGAAGACAACTACCGCCAGTCGCAGTCAACTATTGAGCTATTGTACAACCCTAGAATAGACCCATTCAACTCTATGTTTGACAACCTTTTATCTTGATAAGGCCCTCATTATTTTGCCAACACCAATGAGTTACTATTTTGAGCTTGTTAAAATATGCTGTCTCGCTGTACACCTTAGGGACTCTGTAATTTGTTATTTCAAAGTAATAATTAAGTGGCTATGGCTTTAAAAAATAAATTATACTTTTTACAAACCAATGAAGAAACTTGGTTTGGGTGAAACTTGCAGTACAGCAAAATCGCTGCAGTTGAACCGATGAATAAGAAGAAATTACTATAAACACTTTCTAATCTTTGCTTAGTACACAGGATTGATTTATAGGAAAAATAATATTAGAAAACGATCAAACAGGAGTAATATATTTTTGATCAAAAAGATGTTTTTTTACAAAAGTCAATTTCATGTTCATATTCCACATTTGTGCAATTGAAAAGATCCATAGCTTGCTCAACGACTAACATCAGATGAGTGTAAGTTAATAATATATACTAGCAACTTCACACAGAACTACCGATCACAGCATATTCAAATTATCACATAAAGGTCTAAAAAGGAAACACTAGTACCTCCAAATGAGCAGGGCAAAACTTTTTACAGCAGGAAGTGCAATAGCTGATAGCTTTCTGTCTTTGTGAGCTCTTTTTTAGACAAACGTCACAGAGTGTCTTATCTGTACCCAAATCGTATGCTGGGAGACTGTCTGGAGTCATCTCAAACACCTGACTGCAAGTAAAATGAGTTGTAAAAAAACAATCTATTGGTTCCATGAGAAATGCTGTAGTACATGTAAGTGATGCATTTTATGCCTTATTCAATAACAGTCGACTCAGTCTTTGAGCTTTTAATAACAGATGATACACTCTGTGAGTTGTACATTGATTTGTGATACATTGTATGAGTCATATTAGCGACTTACACTATGAGTTGTACAGTGAATAATGATACACTCTATGAGTCATACAACAACTTTTTACTTACTCTGTCAATTCGACAGTAATTGGTGATCCACTTTATGAATCATGCAATAACAGGCGATTCAGTTTATGAGTTGTACAGTAATTAGTGATACACTCCAGGTTTGGTACAATGATTAGTAAATCTCTTTATAACCTCGTGTATTGATAGCAGATCAATATATATTCTGTTAGACAATGACATGTATTAGAGGTGAACATACAGAGACACATTTTCCAGCTTTAAAGCTTTTTGGTTTTCTTTTTGAAAATTTGAAAATAACACCATAGACATAACTAATAGTTGTATAAGGCTATTAGTAGTTTTTGTTTAACATGACCTTGACACTTTGATGTATGTGAAAAACTTGTATACATTCACCATGGAATATGATCAATTAGTTTTAGGTTAAAACTGTGACTAGATGTTTCTCAGTGTTTGTGAAATGCAATGCGTAAAAGTTGTTCTCCGCTGAAAAAAAAAAAAGATTTGAGGTCAAAGAACATGTAGAAGATATTGAACAGCGAAGAAGAATATGTTCTTATTATCGAATGCTACGATCGGCACGCCACTGGCCAAGCAAATGATGCAAATCATTTGGTTTCCATGTTGTTAATTTTAGTTTCTGTAAGCGTTATAAGTGTGGTTGTTTATTACACCTGCTTTTGAATATATATTTTTCGCTTTATATAGATAAAGCTGCAGCTTTCGATGTTTTCTAATCTGTACCAGATATTTAAACATTAATTTACTGTAAACCCTGTGCTTGAATTTCACCTTTATTTCATGACAACCTCTATTTATCCTCAACTCTATTTAACCTCAACTATGGGAAAATGGTTAAAGAATAGAGCGCCACCCTTTAATTAAATGCCAAGAACACTTAATTTACCGTAACTATTGACAAGTAACCAGTAGTATCATTATATAACTATTGTCAGTCATTATTTAAAACAATGTTTAAACAGCAAAAATTTTACAGTAAACCACCAGCAGTATAAATGTGGGCAAAAAACTGAAAGCTCTTTTTGTATTATATATTTAGCATTCGAATGCCATTTAGAATGCACAAATTAAAATGAAATTAGTTTTAAGTAATGTAAGCATGCCATGTAATTATGATGTGACCCTTTGCTTGAACTTTGGTTCTAATTTGATTATCAGATGTTTGTAAAGCTGGTTGATGTTTGTAACATAGATTAGAGGCGTGTTAGTGTTTGTAGGAAGTGTCAGTGGGTGTTTGTATAAAGGATTAGTAAGTGTTTACATAAAGAGTTAGTGAGTGTTTATATAAAGTGTTAGTGAGTGTTTATATAAAGGGTTAGTGAGTGTTTATATAAAGTGTTAGTAAGTGTTTATATAAAGGGTTAGTAAGTGTTTACATAAAGAGTTAGTGAGTGTTTATACAAAGGGTTAGTAAGTGTTTATATAAAGGGTTAGTGAGTGTTTATATAAAGGGTTAGTGAGTGTTTATATAAAGAGTTAGTGAGTGTTTATATAAAGTGTTAGTGAGTGTTTATAGAAAGGGTTAGTGAGTGTTTATATAAAGGGTTGGTGAGTGTTTATATAAAGGGTGAGTGAGTGTTTATATAAAGGGTTAGTGAGTGTTTATATAAAGGGTTAGTAAGTGTTTATATAAAGGGTTAGTGAGTGTTTATATATAGGGTTAGTGAGTGTTTATATAAAGAGTTAGTAAGTGTTTATATAAAGAGATAGTGAGTGTTTATATAAAGGGTTAGTGAGTGTTTATAACAAGGCTTGGTGAGTGTTTATATAAATGGTTAGTGAGTGTTTATATAAAGGGTTGGTGAGTGTTTATATAAAGGGTTAGTGAGTGTTTATATAAAGAGTTAGTGAGTGTTTATATAAAGGGTGAGTGAGTGTTTATATAAAGGGTTAGTGAGTGTTTATATAAAGGGTGAGTGAGTGTTTATATAAAGGGTTAGTGAGTGTTTATATAAAGGGTTAGTAAGTGTTTATATAAAGGGTTAGTGAGTGTTTATATATAGGGTTAGTGAGTGTTTATATAAAGAGTTAGTAAGTGTTTATATAAAGAGATAGTGAGTGTTTATATAAAGGGTTAGTGAGTGTTTATAACAAGGCTTGGTGAGTGTTTATATAAATGGTTAGTGAGTGTTTATATAAAGGGTTGGTGAGTGTTTATATAAAGGGTTAGTGAGTGTTTATATAAAGAGTTAGTGAGTGTTTATATAAAGGGTTGGTGAGTGTTTATATAAAGGGTTAGTGAGTGTTTATATATAGGGTTAGTGAGTGTTTATATAAAGAGTTAGTAAGTGTTTATATAAAGAGATAGTGAGTGTTTATATAAAGGGTTAGTGAGTGTTTATAACAAGGCTTGGTGAGTGTTTATATAAATGGTTAGTGAGTGTTTATATAAAGGGTTGGTGAGTGTTTATATAAAGGGTTAGTGAGTGTTTATATAAAGAGTTAGTGAGTGTTTATATAAAGTGTTAGTGAGTGTTTATAGAAAGGGTTAGTGAGTGTTTATATAAAGGGTTGGTGAGTGTTTATATAAAGGGTGAGTGAGTGTTTATATAAAGGGTTAGTGAGTGTTTATATAAAGGGTTAGTAAGTGTTTATATAAAGGGTTAGTGAGTGTTTATATATAGGGTTAGTGAGTGTTTATATAAAGAGTTAGTAAGTGTTTATATAAAGAGATAGTGAGTGTTTATATAAAGGGTTAGTGAGTGTTTATATAAAGTGTTAGTAAGTGTTTATATAAAGGGTTAGTAAGTGTTTACATAAAGAGTTAGTGAGTGTTTATACAAAGGGTTAGTAAGTGTTTATATAAAGGGTTAGTGAGTGTTTATACAAAGGGTTAGTAAGTGTTTATATAAAGGGTTAGTAAGTGTTTACATAAAGAGTTAGTGAGTGGTTATATAACGTGTTAGTAAGTATTTATATAATGGGTTAGTTAGTGTTTATACAAAGGGTTAGTTTTTAAAGCATTAGTAAGTGTTTTCACAAGTCAGTAGTTAGCATGTGTCTGCTGCCGCAGTAATGTGAAGTCCTTATTTTTCATTAACGACAGCATAATCAAAGCTGCATCTGGTTGGTCAAAAATAATCTTCAATAAATTAACTAATTTGCAAAGATTCTTAAAACCAAAACTGTAATCAACAAGAGAAAAAACACTATAACATTTTCTGTGCACTGAAAAGTTATTAACCAATATATTTGCTAATTATTGAAGATTTTTGAAGTAAAGACAACTAGAAACAATAAAGTAATACAATAGTTTCTTTCTTTCTGAAAGGCTCTTAACTTTCCTCATTTGGTTTTAAAGGACATGCATCATGCACTGCATTCCATAAACATCTTGTCTGTAAGCAGCTGTCCCCAAATCCTGATGTATATTAGAGCAATCTTCGCTGATACTGATATATTATCTTTTTACATTGAGTTAGTGGCGTCTATTGTCTAGGTGCAACACAAACGCAATTTTACATTTTCAAAACTGTATGATCGCAGTATGCATGAACTGATGGGTTTCAGTTAACCCGTCATGGAAGTAAATCTGCAGTGAATTGCAGTAAGAAGTTTGCAGTAAGAATGCAGTTGTAGTAGCATAAATGTCTACTGCGCATTACAAAGTTGTAACAGACCACACAATTGTTGTTTATTGCACGGCAATGACACAGGGCAGATTATTTGCACCATAGCCTTGGCCATGTGCACTGTTATATAATAGTAAGACTCACCCACATCCATCATTTCCACACAACAACAGGTGTTTGCTCTCATAGTAGGTGGTCAAACAGGCCATACAGTGAACATGGCTGCACGGCAGCACCTTAGGGTTGACAATAGTGTCACTTTTACGGCAGCAAAATTCACACTCAACATCTGCTAGAGCCTCAGCCATTGTAATGTTCAACTAAAGAAAAATAGTCTTTGGCTAAAATTAGATTTAAAAAGTTCAATAAATGATAGTGTGTGAAGGCCTGCTGCAAGGAAAAAATAGCACCTGCAAGTACTTGCTAAAATTGCTAAAAATACTCAAAAACTCAGTCACAAGTTTATTATGAGTATTATAACTGACTAAATGTATGCCCAGCATTGCATGGATTTTTAAAAAAGCTTTTAAACAGTGACATGTGATGTAGTTGCCTGCTACTTGTCATTGGCCAGGAACTATGCCAATGACTACTTTGAGTAAGTTACTATCCGTATTGTTAAACTTACTAATAAGAGCCGTGAGAGCAAAATCTCAGGACGTTGAGGAACACGGAGTGTTTTACTTATTGTAATCTAATTAACAACTCATATCGCCTAATGAGTTTATTGCATCTCGCGTAGCTTAGTTGGTTAGGTTGTTGCCTGATGTACAGGAGGTTCCAAAATAAAATCCAGCCTGAAGTAAACCTTTCACTCCTAGATTTTATGAATGACAGACTTTGAGATTTATTTAATAGCTATAGCTGGACAGACCAAATGACCAACTATGAGATTTATGTATATGGAACACTTATAAAGGTCAGTCGGCTTATTTAGATTTGTTGACTTCAATCAATGCAATTAAACATTTACAATTATCCGTGTAAACTTGCAAAGTTTCCTAAATTTTAGCGGAGTCCATTCAGTATGTCTTTAAAGAAATGATTACTTAAATCCCCATCATAAAAAACCATACAAACAACCATCTTACTCTCCATTAGTTATTAATTACGTTTGATGTTAAAATCTTTTTGAAGTTTGTTTTTCATGCCATGGTTATTTATCTCCACATAGTAAATTGGTGTTAAAGGTTCCTCCTATACAAACACATCGATTAGAACCTTAGCTTAGTCATTCCAACTTTTGCTAGTATTCACCAATTAGAGTCAGAATATACATTTTAAAACTGTGTTTTTATAATGAGGTATCTTGTGGTTAGTGAGAAAAAAGTTTTAGTTACAAGCTCTTATAAAACTGCAACAATAAAATATGATGTAGAAGTTGGTCATGCTTACACAATAAAAATCATGACTGGGTATAAAAATATCCACAGACGTTTTCCCACTCTAACTCTTTTTCTGGCTCATTTCTCTTAGACAAGACAGTGTCAAAAACTGTCCTTGGCTAAAGATTTGCAATGTGCACCTTGTCAAAATCGTGTAATAGGACTTTTGAGAATCTCTTAAATCTAAACTGATATTAAAATTTTCCATTTAAAAATAAATTCATCTAGCAGCTGATGTCAAACTGAGTATTTTTGTAACTTGCACTTGCTGAGCATGCTTGTTCACCTTTTTCTGAATTTTTCTACATTATAGCTCCTAACAGAAAATCCAATCATGACAAAGTACAAGGGGGCAGTATCATGTGCATAACAAAAGGCAGCTTTTCTTAATGCTCATATTATTCGTGGAAAGGAGTATACATGTAATTATCTAACACTGTTAGTTATGAACCAGTTACTAGGGAGAATTTGCTATTCAAATATGAATACTTATTTTCACCAAAAAAACCGTTCATATACATAAAACACCAAAGCTCGGACACCTACCAACTTACCAAAGAAATGGATTAGTTTGTAAATTTATTGAACCGTAGAAACAATAACTTTCCCAGACCATGCTAAAGTTGATTATTATTGATCTGTTGTTCCTAGTAGTCGATGGCTATCAAGTTAATCAGCCAAATAATAATACTCAAGCGTGACAACTTACATAATATGGTTTGTAAGTGGAATATTCACAAAAGTACCTTGATGCAAAGCGTCCAGGAACAAGAGTAGGTGGGCGGTGGCGTAGATGACCTTCACACGCATTGACTAGCCGTGTTCAATGTCATGCAGAGCTCACTGCACTGGCCTCGCTAATATAAACTGTTAATGAGTAGTCCACATAATAGAGAGTGGCTAAGAATTAAGCCTAGTACGGCTACTATCAATGCTTGTTTAGTGAAGAGTCTCATTGGCTTTTAGAAGAAACAGAGCCTATTTGGTGTCAGGACTGATATTGCTGAGCAGTATATAGGCCAGGCCTGTATTCTCTGTTTGCAAGTTGTGCTGCAAACTTTATGCAAATAGTTATGAACATCTGGAGGTTTTGGGGCAGTACAACCTCTCAATGGGGTTGTGGGCGGTGTAGGCTGCCCAATGGGGTCGGGGGCAGCGCCCCGAAGCTCTGGACTTTATAAGCATCAACAACCATCAAAGTATGCATAAATTCAATCAATTGCAAGCATCAAAATCTACATGAATATATTGTTTATGTTTCATGGTAGGGAAAACATTTTCTTTATTCAACAAACAATATACACACATAACTCATTACACTACAGATATCTGTAAAGAGATTTGACAGAACAAGAGCTATTACATAGTTATTGCAATGGCTTTTGTTTTGTCAATGTGTCCATGGCTGAAGTTTTTTACAACTGATTCTGTATCTATTTCGACATTTTTATATACGTGTAATATTAGAAGGTTATTGAGAACAGCCTGTCCCACAGTGCTCTTCACTTGCTTGCCTGTCCCACAGTGCTCTTGATCCACTTCAATGCAAAAAAGGATCTCCCACTCTCTGCATTAGTGGCAGGCTAAATCAATACTAGATTAGTTAAGGTTAAAACACACTAGGCGATATTTAGAGCGATATCGCGCTGCGTGGCGCTAATCTGCGCTAGAATTCACCCAGCGTGCTCATGCAGAGAGAAAACGTTAAACTTTCTCTACAACTTTATTGCTAGCGAGATGCATTTCGATTGGTTGGGTTTTACCAGAATGCAATTTTATGGCAGGTAATTATTTCTTATTCAACTTACAGCAGCGGCAATTTGCAAATTTGGTGACATTGAAACATCTTCGGAATGAACACTGAATTGTTCATAAATTTAATAATAGCACATCCAGTCCTGTGCACCATAACAAACAAAATTGCAAAAAATCCATGTTGAAAACCAACAATTGGAGCCAATCGTTGCGCAGGTTGACCATCTTGATTGAGAACGGTAAGTGTTCATTATATTAAGTATAAAAAACCACTACAAGATAAAATATGTATAAAAATTGTAAAAATATTACAGGTAAAGTGCAATAATCATTTTTCGTTGTCTTCTTGTAATGTTGGCAGTGTACAATCCGTGAAAGTGAGATACGTTTAATAACCAATGCGTAACTTGTTTACGTTGTCGCCTAGACGGCGCCATATTGACTGACCTAAATGTATTAGTAACTCTGAAGAAACTAATGTTACGGAAATTTATTGGCAGTTTGTGGGCGTTCCCATTATATCGTTTGCTAGTGAATCGCTCAAGTGTGTTTATGCACACGCCAGCGATATCTCCGCCCTCCTCATGACGCTCACGATAAAATCGCCTAGTGTGTTTGGACCTTTTTTCTCTCTACTTCATAAAGCAACATCCTACTGCTACTTTTTTGGAGTGAGGCAGCAAATCCCAAAATCGGTTCAGGAGTTTCATCCACAAGTGGGTGAACCAGCTCCAGCTGGGAGGCAGGCCAATTGTAGCACAACCTTTAGTGGTGGCATAGTGACTTTGACTGAGTGTATACCTCTATACACTATATACCTTTAGGTTGTTGTGCTATACGTGTATATCGAAACAGTCAAATGCTTCAAAATAAATGTACAGTACATGTATACTAATTTGCAAAAATAAGTACTGTATTTTGTTAGATTTTGTTGAAAGCCAAAATAAATCAGATTAAATTTTTAAACTAGTTAAATATTTAAACATTTCACTCGGATGACATACCAACAACATTTTAGCTAAGTGGTGCCTACTTTCAGTAGTGAGCAAAGCAGCATGTATTATATTGAAGTTTTGCTAGACGAAATTTTTTTAGCTAAAATACATGTAAATTTGAATTTGCTTTCATGTTGCATTTTTTTTCAATATATTTTATAAGTTCATTTAAAAAACTACACAGACACTTTTGTTCTCTTACATTGGGAGCTTCTCTGTAAATTATGACAAACATTTCACTTTACTTTATTTACAGCTATGGTATGAACCTGGTTTTCATGTAAATAATAACTCCCGGACTTGTAAAGTTGTATTCCAGCTGTATTACGCACAATAACACAACATATTCCAGTCACGCAACAAATATAGTTATGCCTCATATCTCACAAGTTTCATGACCAATTATATAACTAATTTCTCTAAAATATGGTAAAATTAGAATAAATTTACCTTATTTAGTCAAAAAAGACAGCTGACACAATAAGAATAAGAAGACTCGCCATACAGCGCAAACCACTTTTCAGGTAACAGCAACCATCAAATATTAGTGACATCCACATAGTTTCTGTGGATGTCACTATGAGCACATAGGACATACAAGAGACTGGAGCCCACTAAAGTATTATGATGAAAAATGGACCACTAGTAATACTGTTTCAAAATGTAGTTTCTATTTTGAAACAGTATTACTAGTGGTCCATTTTTCATCATAATACTTTAGTGGGCTCCAGTCTCTTGTATGTCCTATGTGTAGATTATCACCACTATCCTCACCCATCAACAGTTACCTCATGGTTGCCCATATTCAATGCTTTCATTAGAAACAGTCGAATTATCTTAGGCAGTTGACAAATATAAGTCGCTCTCTTGAAGGTGTCGTACAATGGTTAGTACCAGGTTTGGCTATTTTGTATTAGCATAATCACATAATCTAATGTATTCTGTGTGTCTGTTTACTCCACCAAATCACTCTGTAGCTCACATCCTTGAATTGTGTATTGGTGAATTTTCTGTTTATTGACTGTTTATAAACCCCATCACCGACGTCTCACACTGATTCATCACCTTAATTTCTATTTCCGTAGTTGGTATACTTTATTGGTCATTGCATGACATGATTGATATTATTCCCTTACTATTTGCTGAAAGCTTATGTTTTTGAAGATTTTGGCTATTAGGCATTGCGTAACAAACGCAATCAGCCATGTATTAATAACATGGCTATGAGGCAAAACTTTGGACCAAGCGTGCTTATCAGATACTTGTATAACTGGTTGGTGTTTGCATAAAGATTAGAGGTATGTCCGTGTTTGCATAAAGATTAGAGGTATGTCAGTGTTTACATAAGGGTTAGTATTTATAAAAAAGGTAAGTGAATGTTTATATAAAAGGTAGTCGGTGTTTATATAAAGGGTTAGTGTTGGTACAAAGGTTTGGTAAATGTTTGCACAAGTGAGTAGTTAGCATGTGTCAGCTGCAGCGAGCAGCACGCAGAGCTGTTATCTCTTATTAACGGCAGCGTTATCACAGCTGGTTGTGGTTGGTGAAAAATAATCCTCCATAATTTTACTAACTAGCAAAAATTCTTAAAACAAAGAAATATATTTATATACTATGAAGAAAGTATTTTAAAGGTGTCTGTGTTTTTTAAAAGTCAATAATTAGTGTTTAGTGGTGTTTTAAGAAACATGTGAGATTATTTAAGGCAGCGATAGTATATTTTAAAACAATCATAGCTGCTATTGTTATAACATTATATTTTTCTTTTGAAACTGAGTTTACTACAGGGTTATGACTATTACAAAAATATAATAACTCTGAATTGAAAAGTGCTCACTGATGCTTTAATATAAAACACATTACTAATAAAAGCACACAACACATTTTACAAAACAAACAATAACAGGACAATAACGCATTTAACTACTCGTCAAACACACATAAACCTAAAAATACCATTGTTTAAATCAAAAGCTGGTCAATGTTGTTTGGATTATCAGGAGTCATTGCTATGGAATCTACTACCGGTTACACTGCGTAAAATTGTAAATGCTAATTCTTTCAAAAATGAACTGAAGCGCTACCTCAGACAACCAGACGACTAAACCAACTAGACATACTTCTGCTGACTCTACTTTCAGGTTCCGCGCCTTGATTAGCCTTGCTATTGCGCACAGGGACCTCATCATCACCTTCCCTGGAGTGACATTTTTTTCTATTTCTCTTGTATTTTTATACTGTTAGAAACACTCTTCATGTTATTTTTTGTGGTTATATTATAGATGAAAATAAACAAACAAACAAATTACAGTAACCATAAAATATTTGCTTACTTACCTATAGTAGTGGTTGTATTACTTATTGCTCACTGCAAAATAAGTAGTACCACCATACAAGCAATTTAAGTGTATGCACTGAAAGTGTAGCTAGCATGCATTTTGTAGCGCTAAGTAGAGTAGGAACTATTCCATTGCATGTACGCTGTACATACATGCATTACATGTGCTCTGTGTATACATGGACAAAAAGCTTTTGAAAACAAACAAATTCATTAAAACTGGCTTGTTGTTGCACATTGCAAAAATGAGTACACATGTATATTACGGTTTCAACATATAATGCCATAATGAACACACTACAAACATCCAATTTCGTTGGGATTGTTATTATGACTTTTCATGAGATTAAATATTTAAAAATACTTTTGGCAACGAGATTTATTGTTCAGTTGAAAAAATCATGTTGCCAAACTCAAAATTTGAAAAACCATAACAGATCATCAAACCGGCAGGGATAACTGAAATGACATCAGAGTGTCACATGACCCTGGTAGAAAGCATGATGCCAGTTATTAATAAGCAATAGCGGGCAAATTGGGCTGAGTTAGCAGGCATATTAATGGTTTGTGTTTAACTAATAAAGCTTTATTTTACAGTGATGAATGTCATTAAAATTATAAACTAATAAAATACCGTAAATTACATTACCTAGACCTACATGAGTAAACTTCTCCCCCCCCCCCCCCCCCCGAGATACCAGACAAAATGGAATTTAATCACATGATTTGATCTTTGCTGCAGTCCTTACGAATTGCAATAAATATATTTGGTAATAGACAGCTTTACCAGTTACCAATTTTTAGCTTTAGCTTTCACCAGGTGAACTTATAATAAAAACCTTCCATTTTTATTTTTATATCATGGTTCATTCTCCTGCAAAACTCAATCTTCAGACTTGATAATTTCCAAAAAGTTACCATCCAACTGTTGATGGTAACTGTTGTTCATTTTTGTTGCGTACAACTTCAAGAGTTCTGTAAATTTACTTGGGATTTGTTTTACCACTATAGTTTTTTAAATAATTCAATTTCTATGTCAAAATATAATGATTCTAATGTCCTATAAATTTTCACTCTCTTTGCAAATGCAGGGATCTTACAATGCAGGCACACAGAATAAAATACGCCTTAAAAATTGCCTTTGAGGATAGCTTGAGACTGACTGACCTGCATCTTCCATAAAATTAGTTTATTCTGGCCAATCATTATTTGACATTACAAATCTTAAAGGCTGACTTGCAACAAAATTCACCATACAGTTATTTGGTATCAAAGGGTTCATCGTGTTTTACTCCACTGTGTTGTAGGTACCAAATATGTGGAAATGAGATTACAATCTTTTAAAAGCTAAAACACGAACGATTGATCGCAGCCATTACAAAAGCGCTGCAATCTAGAAGCTTTTTATTATATATATCACAGCTAGCGTTATAGCAGCTGGCGTTATAACGCAGCCAGCAGGAAACGCAGCTAGCGTTTCCTGCTAGCTGCGTTTGCTACAGCTAGCAGGAAACGCATGCATGCATAATCATGTCGCAGTTGTTGTGTATTGAAGTCTATGTGATGAATATGGCCTTAACCCATTCCAATCCAATTCTGAACGCATCAACTGTCCTGCTATGACGAATTAATTTTTCATGCAATCGCGATATCAAAACAAGTGTGCATTAAAACTGTGATTGCTCAGTCTAAGATGGTCAGATTTTATTCTAGTCTTTTGTATTAGAAAGCTGGTATATTTTTAAACCAGACTGTATGCTTGTTGAGCTATAATTCCCTTTCAACAATGTACAAAATTACAGATAGGGGAGGAGACATCTTACAGCGCTTCAAGTATGCCAACTTTGCAAGAATCATGTTAAAAATGTTTAAAAAATCTTTAACAATGTTACATCACAGTGAAACTTTGTCAGATACTGCTTAGATTTGTTATAAGTAAGCGCACACAAAATCACAGCAAAATACATACTAGATCGAAAGATACAGCAAAATAAGTACAGAAACTTCAATCGAACAATTAGCAGAGTTATCACATTTTATCAGACATCATTGACATTGTTAAAAGCTGGATTGTCTTTCTTAGCTCATATAACAATCACTGGAGCAACTTAATAGCAGAATATTCACATACATAAAAAAAATCATCAAACTAACTGTAGCCGGGTGTAAATTTAACAAGTTCTTTCACTCGATTGACAGCCGCGGCGTTGCTATGGAAACAATACAATAAAAATATTTTGATAAGGTAAATTATTTTTATTGCTAATAATTACTAGGATTTGTAATCATATTGTTTTTCTAAATGATCATCAAAAGTGTCATCCTATCCCTCATCATCTGAACAATCTCCTTCTCCAGAGCCAATAACAATGGTAGAGGCATTTAAAAATGGCTTTTCATGACTAACGATCGCGTGCAAAATGGCTGAAAACGTATCATATTGATTTTTCAAATATTAATAAAAATGGCATAACGTCCCTCAGACACTTACAACTAAAGGTAATCTATTCCTAAGATGTCTGAACATCGATTACAACAATAATTTTTCCTATGACTTTACTGGACAACCGGTATACTATGTCTAAACCGCACCTACTTAGAGCCACGGTATTCCGGGATCAGGATGAAGAGAGCGTAACTCCTACGCAGAATATCCAGTATCAGATTCGAAAGGATTAAGTTGATAGCTATAGAACCTGAGACTGATACAAACATTACAAATCGAAGAAAAAAAGATTTCCATGTCAACATAGTTGAAGGTCATAAATAAGAAGAAAGTGCCCGTATTGTTAATATTGTCAAGGAAATTGGTTGCTACCAATCAAAATTTACAGTTATTATTACGTGTAAAACGAGAACTCCATTGAAGCAAGCACCAAGAGGAGCTTACGACTGACAATTTGAAGGAGTTGGAATGCCATGCACGCGAACAGCATTCAAGAGAAGCAATTCTTTAGTATGGGCGAGGGCCAGGAAAGTAGGAGATAATGAAAAACCTACATCGGCAAAAATATTTCAAGTGTTTAATTTAGTGATGAGGACTGGTACATAAAAAATGCATGTGTAATGTATATCATTATTTATCTTCATTGTGTGCATGTTTTTTATGTTTTTATCATTTCATTTTATGTTTTATTTTTTTCATTTTGATTTTGTTTTATTTTCTTGTTTAACCACGTTTTTGCAGTCGGGCCTGTCCTCTATTACGTAGATAAAATTCATTGTATGTATGTAACTCATATATAACTAGCTGCTCAAGATAGTTGATGCATCCAAATTACTTTTTGGAACTTTCTAAAGCCCTTTTCTCTAGGGTATAAATACATACAAACTTTGTATGTATGGTTACATTGATTCTTGTGCACGTTTCATACAAGATAAACTACTGTACCACCTTCTCTGGATCCTTTTACAAGCGTTGGCTAGCTAGCAATTTTCTGCATTGTACCAACAATTTGTTTGTTTAAACCAGTAAAAAAATCGGACAGGAATTGACAACTTTTTTTAGCCAGCCAAAAATTCCAAGTCATTCCATATTAATTTTATTTTGAAATGTACAGCGGACATAATTAGCATTGATTTGTTTTTGGCTCCTTTCTGCTTTAATCGCTACATTTATTAGCTAAAGCCACATTACTGTAAAGGTATTTATGTCCTGTTTAGTAAATAAAGTATTTTTTTGGTAGCCACTCAATTGTCAAGTGCGCAAGAGGCCGCTTTTGATAACTGCATCGTTAGGCCTTTTTTATTGAATTAAGTTGAAAAAGATTTCAACCAGATACGCAATATTTACCGTGAAATTGAAGATAGGAACTACTGAGGAATAAATCTTTGTAATAAAAAGTTGAAATTTAGTAAAATAGTTCATACTTAAAACTTAGTTTTAAGTGTGGGTTTTACAAGCTAAACTTACTTGAAGTGAATTCAAAGTTTATTTTATGCATACCTTTTGAAGGTAAGAACTCTTTACCGTACGTACTGCATTTGGTACACACATTATAATTTTGCATTTTATTGCAGATCATAACCATTAAAATACACTAAATATATTACAGTTACTGTAGGTAACTATAATTACTAAAGTTAACATACTATTGTGTTGTTAATTTTTAATATGTACACATTTTTTTAAAATTTTGGCGATTTTTACCAGGGGATGTTTGCATTGTATAATTACAATGGTCTCTATACTCCTAAATACAAAGTTTTCATTATACCATGCCAACCCTGGAACGGTTCAACATCGTATCTCGAGGGTGCACTGTATATACACAGTGCAGCATCATAAATTTGTATGTGTAATGTACAAAATGTTCTGTGAAAAGTGTAGTGTCAATATGGTACAGAACAAGGTGGAAGCTACTAATAATGTCATAAAATGACCATGCTAATCCCCTCTGAGTCTCCTACAGATGGACTAACAAACGCGTTATGACCAATCTGACAGATATTGCAGTGTTGGTGAAAGGGTAGCAATTGGCACAAAAGAAAAACTGTAATTACAGTAGTCATTAAAGTATTAGGTTTATAAAACCTGCAAATCTAAGGTTGTTTACCAAATACTGACAAAAAATCCTAAGTGAATATTAAAAATGAGCGCACTTGAGAAAGGCTAAAATCTTAAAGAAAATGCTCAATTTCCCTGATTAACCCACAAAGGTGCTAATGTTTAAGAAGTCTACTACTAGAACCTAAGAGTTTGAGCGCTGATCTCAAAACCATATCCACTAGAATGTGTTTTACAACTGACTTGTGTTGATTGTAGCCATATGTGAGAAAAATGCAGCTGATATGTAGCTGTTTTTTTGCATGCACATATATAAATTATAGATACCTCTCATAATAATATTTTTCATTGTTGGCTTCAGTTAATGAATAATGGTTATTTGTTACTGTCACATGTTTTATTGTAGATTTTGAGCTTTCTTTGTAAAGTACCAGACTAGCTGGTCGGTTTGCTAAGTTGTGTTTGTCTATCAAGATGAAGAAATTAAAGAAAATCCTAGCACAGTCTTTCTCATCCACTTATCCTGGAATTTTATATCAATATTATAGCTGATAAAAGTTATATTCATCATATAGGTTTCTGTTCATTACAACTTCCAGACTACATTTTTTATGGTTTTAGTCCCAAAAACTGTGAAACAGTTTTCTATGTGCTAGCAATTGCTGGGTGTTGCCGTATTTTCAACCAGCGCTTTACGAAATGTTTTTGTATTATAAACATGTTGAGATGTATTTATTAAAAGACTAGCTGTACCACCCAGCGTTGCCTGGGTAATAAAAAATCTATGGACAGAAAATTGATTTGTCCTTAACAGATAACAAGATTTACCATTCTAACTTTCAAACTAATATATCATCAGAAAAGTGTTTCTGTAGTTGAAATAAATTAGGAGAGAAAACAAAGTCTGTAAAAGTTTTCAAACTGTAACTTTCAAACTTTATATCATGAGGGAATGATTTTGTGCAGAACAGGCTGTTTTCTTTGAATGTATTAGACAATTTGTAACTTCTGAGAATACATGTATTTAACAGTTTAATAAAAAAATATGACAGAATATGGTAGTATTTTGTGGTTGAAATTTTATTAGAACAATGTCTGCTAAAAATGGTTGAATCAAAAATTAATATTAATAAGAAAGGTTGGAAACTAACTAAGTAATAATAAGTAACAGTGATAGGACAATGAATAAGGGTTAAAGTTCAAACCGATATGAAACTCAAATTATGTTTAAAAAATGCAAGTTGCAATAAATACGCTAACGTAACAAATTTTAAAACGCTGTATTATAAACTTCGAAAATTATGCAAAGTTTATAAATGCAATAAGAAAATGTAAATCTACCTATATACATATATATATATATATATATCTATATAAATATTTTAAGAAGGCAAGTTCTTAAAATGAGCAACAAGCTTGGATGCAAAAAAGTACTTCATTGATAGTTTTTTACATGTGTGAGTGTAGTGTGGGGGATGGATGTGTGAGTGCAAGCCGGCGCATGTATGTGTGTGCGCGTGTGTGTGTGTGCGTGTGTGCGTGCGTGTGTGTGTGTCAGGGCAGTATACACCTGTTTGAAAATGGTACTGCGGGGAGAGTCCAAGAGGGGTACCGAGCACCCTCTCGGTGGGAGGAGGGGAAATTTTTAGTATAACTAGTAAAAATGGTGCAAATCTAGCACACTTGGCTACTGATGGGGCACATTTTCTAACAGCAAATATGACATTATAATCCAGTTTTCTAAATATAAAACTGTTTATTGAGATTGTCTTTAACAACTCTTATTAATAATATAATGTGAATGAGAGCTGCTAAAGGGGTTGGCCACAGCTAAGATGAGATAGAATTATTGCCGGGTAAAATGCTGAATGGTGTAGGAGATGAGTAGTCTCCTATGAAACATTTTAATTAAATAATTTTGCAGAGTTTAAAAGTAAAATTAATAGAGCACCATGTTAAAAATTATGCACTTATACTATAGTCTATAAGACTGCGCAACTAGTAGTAGATTTAAGTTTGAGCTATGCATGTTACATGCATAGCTTGAAACTTAAATTTATTTCTGTGAACAAAATCTTTTGTACATAGGCATTCGTTTACATATCCACTAGTACAAAAAATACAACCATGTACAATTGTCTCTGTATGAAATGTGAAGTAAATTATACTCAACAAGGATAGACAACTCCCCATTCAAGAGCGAGTTCACGCAAACTCGATGAGTTGATAAACAGACTCGTGGGTGAGCCGATAAACAGACTCAAGAGTGAGCCGATAAACAGACTCGAATGTGTCTTTTCTCAACTATTACACTCTAGTAAGCCAAGCGCAATAATTCTTGATGTTAGGTCAATAGCACTTATAGTGAATGCAGCTATGAGACGCTGGCTAATATCGCAATGCTAAAGTCAGACACACTGTCAAGAATCCTATACACTATTTGCTTTTGAAAACCAAACAGAGCTACTGTTAAGAACGCAGCACCTTGATTGGTGTTATATCTCACAGTACCAAGCAGTAACAGACCAGAATGATAAAACTGACCGGTTATATAGCAGTCCCAGGAAAGAATCTACAATTGATTGGCTGCACAGTAATTAGGTCAATCATTGCCACAATAGCATATTTCGAAAACAAAAAACGATAACATTTGTCACTAACTAATCACGCAATACGAGTATTAATAGTTTTTTTGTGTTTGTATAGTAACATGCAAATCTTAGAACAATATGGTAATAAATGGTTAACATCAAAAAATGCTAGTGTAACACATACATATACTCTACATTGGAAAAGTGTTGAGCGTGCGCCCTTTAAATGACTATTCAAATTCGTCTGAATTACGCCGAACGTAATATACAGTAGATCCATTGAGTGAACAATTTGAAGCCGCCAGATTATAGGCTTAGAAAAGGCGTGATCAAATTTCTTACGCATTCTGACTGTCTATAAATACGGGTAAACCCTGCACATTGATTGACAGTTCATTCGCTTTTACCAGCATGAAGTGGAGTTTAAGATCGTTCGCCCATTGGTAGACCCTATCGGGGACGACAGTGACCCTTTCGGACTACTGAACTCATCAGTCAAAATCGATTTCTGAGTGCCAGCAGTCTCACCAATCACCCGACCCTTCTCAGCGCCACCATTTCCATTTTGAGGGTGTTGTTCTGCGTTGACAATGGTGGAAACTCAGTGTCGTACTTATCATCCACTATTTTTATTACAAATGCTTAGAAGCAATCCTTTTGGTAGAGTCCAACGCTATAAGGTTGCCGTGTTAGCTACCATAACGATCGTTTTTCTCTGTATATTCCAAGTATAATAAAAGTCTAAAAAATTTATATCACTTCTATCATCTAAATTATTGTTATTCTAATTATACCAAAAATCACTTACGATCGGAGAATCAAATAATATTTTATTTTACCGCTTTGAAAGTCGAGCCGATGTTGACTGGTAGTTCCAGTTTTATCCTGTTCCAAAGAGGCGCGATTTCTTTAGCACAAAACGACGCCTTTTGGATAATCGTTTCATATCTTAATTTATCGACTCATATCTTGTTGATGATATTTAAAACTTACTAGCAATCATATCCTTTGTTTAACGTCCTGACACGGCAGCTTTATAAATGTCTACCGAAAGGGACATAAATTTACCCAGCCAAAGTGTTAAAATCAAGCAAAAATGACATGAATTCCTGGATTTTGAGCCTCAAAAAATGGTACTGCCATGGCAGTAGCTACAGTATAGGAGGATACGACTCTGGTGGGTGTGTGCGTGTGCGTGTGTTTGTGTGTGTGCATGTGCATGTGTGCAGGTGGGTGTGTGTGTGTGTGTGCGTACATGCGTGTGCATGCATGTGAGTGAGTGTGCATATGTGCATATTAGTGAGTGTGTGCGTGTGTGCGCGCGTGTGTGTGTGTGCGTGTGTGCGGGCATGTGTGTGCCCATGTCACTGTGTGTTTTTGTGTGCCTGGGTATGTATGTGATGTATTTCCGAATGTGTTTTCTCTCATTCTTATGATGACCGCTCACCTATACGTGAACCAAATGTTATGTAGGTACATTTATAGAAGGAACTTAGAGTACATGGGGATGAACACAGACAGCAATTGTATGGCAGCTTCAGTGTCTGCATTCCTGCTCATTGTATACTCACAACCATGGAGAGAGTTTTGTAAATGCAGAGAAGCATTGTATCTCTTTAAGGCATATATTGGAATGATTCTAATTTCCAATAAGTCCAAAGGGATTTGTGCTTCAAAACAACATCGGTACATAAACTGACAGGAGTGCAGAAATCTCACCTTCCTGTATGCCACGTTTAGGGTGATTCCAAATGTTATAATTGCTGCAGGCATTGGTGTTTAGCTGTGTTCCTGCTACACCATCTAAATTCTAATAAAGACTAAATTTAAAAAGGATATGTAGATTTTATTCCTTGTGATTACTGATTTCTGCATGTATGCATGTCCTTAGAATTTCCTTATCAATCCATCTGCATACGACCAAAAATATAATGTATTTGATCTACATCGCCAGTTATCTTTTTTCTTTGGTTGTTCATGTTCCTCCAAAACAAGAGCTTTAACAAATTCATTCTCAATCCAGTGGTATTTGAGGTGTTGATTGAAGGATGGTTTACTATCCCAACTGTAGCCTTGGAAAAGATGATAACTTGGTTCCTGATGACCTTGTTTTCCTGAGTTTTAGAAGTATTTATGTTATACATAATAAATGAGGAGAGAAAGCAACATTTGGACCTTATGACTAAAGAGAGCTCGTTCTTACATGATTACAGTGTCCAGTCTCACATAAACAGATAAGCGGACGTCATAAGTTACAGTTTATAAAGTTGTAGCTTATGTACTTCACTGTGTTCTTTAAATGTTTACGCACATGCATGCACTCTTAGACAGACACACACAACCACTCACACATGCACACACACACTCGGGCATGCGGGCACATGTGCAAACACTCACGTGCACAAACACACAAACCGGCACATATGCACACACAACACACACAGCACACACGCTTATGTGTAACATGTAGAGGTGAAGATGATTTAAACACACATGTGCACAGGCACACACAAAAGCATATACACACATACAATCCCACACACCAGCACACCCGCGCGCAAGCACACACACGCAAAAATGCATTTACACGCATATGAACACCCGCTGAAACACATACACACACAAACGCTATTCGTACAATATTACAGTATCTTATCTCACATAAACAGTTGAGTGGACACCATGGGCTAGAGCATCTAAATTTTTAGTTTATAGACTTGATTGTATTACATGCCTGTGCGCACACATACATACACTCTTACACGCATATGCCCACATGTACAAACACTAAAACGGGCACACATGCACACAAAACTCACACATCACACACATTTGTATGTAACACATAAAGGAAAAGGCAATTGTAAACAAACATGTTCACACACATATACACATGCGCGCACATGTACAAATGAACACATGCGCACTCATGCACTCGTTCAATACCACTGCCACATACATGTCTAGGAAAGAATTGTTAGACATGACACATTTTTTGTTGATTAATGTGTCACTATTAATCTATTGATGCAATAATTAACACTCTAGGACCATAACTAGACTTAATCTAATTTTCACAATAAATATAGTTTCCTCTATTTTCCAGTAGACACTAAAAATTGTGAGCAGGTTCTGACCTGTCAGTAACCAAACAAGTCATAAACATAAAGAACTATGACTGTTTAGTGGAGTGACTTTGCCATGGTCATTATTAAACAAGTGGGGCAGGAAATTTAAGAGCAAATATCTGCTGGTATCACCCGCCTCAACCTGTTAGACCCTACTTAGAAGTTATGTACTCTAGTCGCAAGTTGTACCAAAAACACTAGCTGTCTAATCTCGACAGCCACCTGCCAAATAGAAAAGTCTGGCAATCGTCATAAGGCAAAGATCACTTATGTAAAACCTAGTCTCGTGACCAATATATTAACAAGAGCCAAACTGCTGCCCTCATAACTCTCAGACCTTACTAAACATTTAATTGTGATAACTACAACTACTGACTCAGTTCACCAGGTAACGCTTGCATATCAGCTGGTAATGCTTGCATACACATCAGAATAAGTTTAGCACCAGAAACAACAAAGAACTACCAATTGGAAAGATATATGCACATAGATTTTGGCTATTGCAGAGGTGTGCTTTCTCTAATGTTACAAACATCTCTTGAGGTTGCTGACTAATAATTATTAGCTCTACAATGATAGGCAAGCTCTTTACATAGGAAGCAAGCTATGTTACAAGAAAAATATTTTTGTTAATCATCAGATGTCCAAACAGAACGATCAAATAAAGATAAGTTGAAATCAGAAAAATTCCCAAGTTAGAAAAACCAATTCAACAGATAATTACTGACTCTAACTCTTTATACATTTTAGTAGGTTGTATCAGACTGAATTACTATTTTTTCTGTCAGTTGTAGTAGTCTTTAATGTTTGAGGCAGTCTGACTGCATAGATGTTTCAAGATTAAAATCGACAAAACTTGCTCGCAGTTCAAACGTTCAGATCAAGTGAAAGTGCATGTATGACGTCTTTAGTTGGAAAGAGACTGATAGAACGGTGAAACAAATTGCTGCAATTGGAATACAACGGTAACTGAACCATTGGGCAAAAGTCACTAGGGCGACAGACACTTAGGTGACACTTTTGGTTTGAAAGGCGACCTCTTCAGACGGACAAGCGACACGGCAGACAAACCGGCGACAGTTCCAGACTGAAAGGCGACAAATCGGTTTGCTGTTTGGTTGAAGGCAAGGTAATGTACTAACAAACTATGAGATTCTGTCGTCGTGTGCAATGCTAACATATATTTTTGAAACGTAGCCTGTACAGCGTTATTGTTTTCTTTTTACAGACTACTTATAATTTGAAATAGTAACATGTATTTTTAAACGCCGTTGGTGGGATTTCTCTGATTATGCAAGCCCAGACAATTAAAAAAATATTAAGGCTATTTTTATAAAAATGTATCTGGCTTACTTGAGTAAAACATCAAAACTTGTTTTTGCATCAGCATGTTTGTTCGAAATGGTTCGAAAAGTCGCGTTCTCGGCTGAATTGTCCAAAATCTTGTCTCTGGTTGTTGAAACATTTGAGTTATCTTACCTCGAGAAGAATAGTTTCATGGTTTTGATCGTTGAAATTCACAGTAGCTGGGAGAAGAGTTTGCTCTTTGTGTGAGATGAAAAGACAATTCCCTATTATGGTGATTTCTCATTTACTTGTGAAAAGAATGATTTCCTTATCCTTGTTTCTTTACAATTATGATAATAATCCATTGTCATTTTGATGCAGACACAATAGGTTAACTTGCGGTTCACACTGATCTGTTTGTTGAGATTTTAATTGAGTATGAAGAATGAAGGCTCTTTTTGAAATAGGCGTCTAAGATATATCCATATTTTACTAACTTCTATAGCCTGTTGCAAGAAAACTAAACAGCATCACAGAAAGCTTATGGAAAACTGATCCATTGCGTAGCATAGAAATCAACCGGTCCTGATACCATGTTACCCTTAGAGTCACTTGAGATATTTAACCGAATCACCCTTGTCACAGATCCCGATGGCACACACAACCTGTAGTTTGAGACAATGAGGAGTGATCAACATGTCAAAGACCTTTGTGATATGTACTCAGTTGCAGGTTAATGCTGCCATGTTCCACATCATATACTATATTTTGTATTTTAACACACACTATAAATATTTCTATACACAACTATTTTAACAAAAGATAGACTTCAAAAAAGATAAGAAATCATTACATAGACAGCCATTGGTTGGAAATTTAATGACAACTTTATTAAATAGTGGTGTAGGGAATTTCCTGCTATTATTTTTGTGTATGATTAGACTTTTGAGTACCTGCAAGTCACTGTGTATAATTATACTCCTGTAATTCAAATTATTTCTTTTCATTTAAGTTTTAGAATTAGTAGAAAGTAATATTCAGTTGCCAATTTATAACCGTGAACCTGATCTCGTCATTCTAGATAGGAAAGAGAATTTATATTGCTAGATTGGTTTATCTACATAGCATCAATCAGAATAAAGTTATTGTAAAAAAATTAATGCTGTCAGCTATTGATATACGTATTTTTGAAAGTTATATATAATAAAAATCAGCTTTACTATTTGTATAAATATACCAAAAAGCAAACTTATGAAAATGTATCAAGTTAAACTTATATGTATGTATTTATTTTCATACTACAATTAAAACAAACTTATACATTAGTTAGAGAGGTACTAATGAGAGTTACTAATTTCCGATCTGGGCATCAATGAAGTTGGTGTCTTGTTAGTGTTCACTACTAATTCACAACAACATAACATGACTTAATATTTTGAATTAATCCTGTCCTCAGCATTGTTGCCTCAAATTCCAGAATTGTCGCCTGTTTGTTCGCTGTGTTGCCCTTCCATCTAAAGTTGTTGCCTTTAGAACCGAAAGTGTCCCCTAAGTTTCCGTCGCCCTATTGACTGTCGCCTAACTGTCCATAATTCAAATATAATAGCTGACATTCTTCACATATTTTTCCCTTGAGCGTATTAATCTGAATGAAGTTTTGGTTAGTTTTAATGTTGAAACATCCTGACATTCAGAATATTTCAAGCAACCGAAATGATCTCAAATAATAGAAAATATTGATAGTTTCTGAAAGATCTACTAAAATATTTTGCATAATTTGTTCTTTAACAACAATACTGTTAGTATAACTTCACTGTAGAGTATTCAGTCTTGATGAAACCTGATCATGAATATTGTTATATGATGATTAATAAGATTGTGGTCTTTATTTCTCACTCAGTTTATAGAAGAGTACCTTGTCAGTCATCCAATATGGTACAACCAAGGTGTTACCAGTAACACTCAGGCTATATTTACTTCCATAACCAATAGCATCATCTCTTATCTCAAATACTTTCTCACCTGTAATAAAAGTATATGAATATGATAATTATAATTACTGTACAATCATCACATCTACACCTATATACTTGCATGGATAATTACTGCACAGAGAGTATCCAACAATGCTTTTAATTAAAATTACTTTTACTTGCAGCAGAAAATAACTTAGATTGATAAGATTAATGTGTCCAAAAAATAGCACCTTGTCATAGCTTTAGAATTCATGATCAGATACATATTAAACAAAGTTTCAAGCACTCTGGCCACATATTCAAGAAGAACATAACTAACACACCCTTCGAATACAGCCCTAGCCAGACATTAGCCCGTTGAGTGAAATTAGAGAGGCGAACCTAGCAATGGAGAAAAAACATCAAGCTTATGATTCACAGAGTATCTACACTTGTGTCTTACACCTAAGCATTTTGCTATGTATGATTATATTTATGTACAAATATATCATACAGTAAAGCTACAACAACTGTTATTGTAAAACTACAGAGTTGATAGCAATAAGTAAAGCAAGGAAAAAAATTGGGCCAAGTTGCAAACTTACTGGATTTTCAACTTCCTTTCCATTGCTATTGTTTATATTAGCATTTGATGTTGTTTTGTTACAATTTTAAGCAGTTTTAGACGTTAATAATTGTATTTTGGCTGACAGCGAGTACATTCTTTTATACAATAAACTATTTCTGACAGTATTTCTATCGTTTATTCCACATTATTGAAATCGAACGATAATCAATACTTATAATGCTGCTGCAAAATTAACCTAGCACATAGTCCTAACCTCAGGTCTGAAAAGTCCTTTCTACTGTTATTGGTACATAGAAATTTTGTGAAGTTTAAAGTTTCATGCAATTTTATTCTTTAATACCTACAATAGTATTTTATCTGAAAGCTCACATTATCATACATAAGTAAATACTTCATACTTTTCATATGTCAATAAAATGTTCCGGACAGTATTTCTATTGTATATTACATCTTATTAGGATCTAACAATAAGCAATATTTATGATATTGATGCAAGATAGACTTACCACCTAGTCTTAGCCTCAGGTCTGAATGGTCAGGTAAATATAGCTAATCATCACATAACTAGTTCTATTTCAGACCAGCTGATATACTCCAGATTTACTAATTATATGCTGACTGAATAAATATAGATTTGGTAATATTATTTTCATTTTGGCTCAGAGCAAATATAATTGTTAATTTAAACAGTTGTATTTGATTTTTGATTATTTGTTACATTGAAAGAGAACTGTAAGTAATATTTGTATGTCTGTAGCATACAGTCAATTTATTGTCTATAGGCAGTAGCAAAATATTCCTTATTGATACGTGATATGTGAGTATACAGTTAATGATTTGTATGAGTTGACCTAACTAAATTAGAGTTACCAACCAACATAAAGATAACATCTAGTATCTAATTATCCAAAAATAACACCAAAGACTATCAACACAGATACATTGAAAGAGAACTGTAAGTAATATTTGTATGTGTCCGTAGCATACCGTCAATTTATTGTCAATAGACAGTATCAAAATATTCCTTATTATAATGTGTTATAAATACGATATGTGAGCATAAATTATACGGTTAATGATAGCAGAATGATCCGTATCAAAATTGGACATGTGAGTATACAGATAAATTTTGTATGAGTTGATATGACTAAATTGGAGTTACCAATCAGCATTAAAATAACATAAAGTAAAAGTACAATTATATGCATCATTACCCATTGTTATATACAAATTTACTCCAGCTATGATGTCATACTACTATGTAGATCATGGTTATATAAACATTCACGTCTGATAGATATCTAAACACCCCATGAATGTACAGGTTTCATATAATGGTCTAGCAAGATATGACAGTATGTTGGTAGATGATACATGTATATAATAATAATAAAAATGAACAGTAAGAAGCATATCAAGAGTTGAGTTCCTCTTATTCATCTCTCATGAAAACTCCCTATCAGAAAGTATGTCATAGTAAACTCTCATTTACCAACCATTCTATGTTACACAGTTTGATTGTTAAATCTAGTTTTCTCGGTAATGTTAATATATATATATATATAATATATATAAATATATATAAATATATATATATATATATATATGCAATAGATAGATATTAGCTTAGTGTTGATGCCTGATAATTTAGTCTTCAGTCTTGTCATTCATTTATACACATGCAACAGGTTGTCTTTAATTAGCAGTAGAGACAGTCATAGCACTCATATATTATTAAAAGACTTGTAGTTCTATCAATCTGTTTCCCAACCCAAAATATTACCGATGATTATCTCAAACAAATTAATATGACACTAAATATGACACTAACCTCATAGCACACTATAATAATAGATTCATATAAACTATATGACCAATTATGTACAAAAAAAACCAAACAACTTTAGGCAGCTAAACTAATGTAATGCGAAAGATAATATTGATGATTTTATTGTCGATTTTCAACTTTCTGTTGTGTTAAAATTTGCATTAAGGTGACAATATGTTGATGATTGAATATATTATTTAAGCAATAACCCTAAATATGGTAGTTATCTGATTCCTGGCTTTTCTGATGATATAATGTTAGTAGTGCAGGGCATACAGTAGTTTCTGACCTTCGCTAATTGTAACACTTTCGGTTGGACATTTGCCAAAGACGTTGGACGTGTACTAGAAGAAAGCTGTCAACTTTTTGTGTTTACTTGTACAAAACTACACATAACATGACCAGCCATTGCAAGGAACAGGGGGATGTAAAAGTCAATACTAGACTCTTTCTATATATGTTAATATAAATATTAAATACAATAATCATGACTTCAGTGTTGTAATACTCATGATTACAAGGAGAACTGTTCCTGACAAACAACTTAATAACTACTCGGTATTGTGTTACTAGATTAGCAAGTTTTAATGCCATACCGATCAAAAACTAATGCCATACTGAGTTATAAATAAGAAATTATACATCAAATATCTAACTTACTGGATTATTTGTGAACTAGTTTTAAACATTAAATTAGTTATATATATTTTACATTAGAGAATAAACCAAAGAGACATTCATGATCTTTTACTCAAGTTCACCAGTCAGTCATACCGTTCTAAGATATTTCAATCAAATTTCACAATTAAGATATGAAATATTAATAATTTTAAAGTCATTTATAGCGGGATTTCAAAGTTGTGGCAAAAAGCATTACTCTTTTACTATAATTTGACCCACTGTTTAACTATTATTTTATAAGTATGTTATTAATTTTTATTAGCAAAAAAGTGTCTATACATCCAGCTTTCTGTAATCAATATTTTTCAACAATTTCAGACAAAAACATTTTATTAAATTATTATAAAATACATCATAAGCTAACATGACAGTCTCAATAAATATTACCAACTAGCACCTAATACATACAACTTACCTGTAGCATAGCTGAGTGTGTAGATGCTACCGCTTATTTGTGCAGCTACCAGTATGTAATCTCCATAGCATACCAGACCTTGTGGAGGATCAAGAAGGGTAAAAGCCCACATGGCCTTCTCAGTGGTGATATTAAATCTGAAGACTTTCTTTGTCTCATAGTCAGCTACGATGACATCATCTCCATGTCCAGCACATATCGAGACAATGTTATTACTCAAAAGAGGGCAGCTGATGTTACGCAGAGTCTTACCAGTGAGAGAATAAATAATTAGTCTCTTGTTAGGAGGATCAGCAACCACTACATTTCCTGCTGCTACAGTTAACATGCAACAGTAAGTGCCATGATCAGGGTGCTGCCAGGTTGTGATCACATGCCCTGACAGATCATAGATGCTTACTGTGCGAGGCTCACTGCGAGACAATATATACAGTCTTTTATCGTAGAGGCTAATAGACTCAATACGACCAGAAGTAGAGATGAATGAGTCATGCAGCTTGTAGTCGCTATCAATGATACTGACTGTGCCATTAATCAATCCTACATATGTAACTTCTTCATGCTGACATACTGATATAGGCTTTGATGGTAGTTTTATAGATTTGAGTAGAGTTATAGACTTTGGAAGAGGACGGCGTAAAGGAAGTTGTCGGGGGTGAGGAACTACAGGGGGCTGGTTAATTTTTACTACTACGTCTCTAGCTGCAACAATCTTCAACTCAATCTCACGCTTTTCACCTAAAATTAAAATATTTAATTCAATATTAATGTTTGATAATAAATATAAATAAATTTAAATAACAAACTGACTAGTTGGACAGTATAAGTAAAGTACAATAAATGTGTGATATATCATCTGCTGACTTATATCACTCATCTGTGATATTGTTAGGTTTGGGGGTTCATTTCAATGTGCAAGTAGTAAAATACTTTTTGTTTTTAAATGCAACATCACCAAGCCACATATTGGAATAGGTAAATTTTATTTTAGTTGGTTTCACTGATTAATACGTGATTTATTCAGCTCTCTTTTTTGAAAACAACAATTATCCCTTAATTTTTGCATTGATATTTGCAACACTATCAGTTTAATATACAACTAACTTTATGCTTATGATGAGTAAGCCTTTTCTATATTTAACTGTTTGTAATAAGGTCCTAATAATTACAAAAAAAACAATAATAATTTACATGAAATTATTTGGTGACCAAAAACATTGTGTTGCTGGTACTTGACAATACGTGGTAGAAGCGCAAGGAGTTTCATTTTCTATTATCCATTCCAAATTGGTGGTGTTCAATTTAGCAGGCATGTTTACAAGTTGCTTCTCATATTTCATTTTGTACAGTTCAGGTTGTACATATTAACCTATACTTATACTTATATACCTAGACGTATAGCCATTATAGAGATGGAAATGTTTGTTGTAAAGTGACTGAGATTCGTAGGATGTTTCCCGTACAAGCTAATGCAAGAATAAGACTCTGAATTAACAGACACAACTTCATCTAGTTATTTTAATAGCCAACACTAATGAAACTTCTGATTAAAATGGTAGCTGGTATAATAGGTTTGAAAACAGATGATAAAAATGTTGAATATGTACTAGTTGTGGACATTGACCAGTCGTTATCATGTATTTGTATATCTTTGTTCATATTGGCTTACTCATCTGTTATGTAATTCTTATGTAATAATCCTTTTACTCTCTTGTCACACTTTTGTAGTAAGTCAGTTGCTGTTTAGCTTTCAAATATACAAGAATAACAGGTTATGGGCCCAGACAGGCAACCAAAGAAGCTGTACACGAGTTAGATACCAGAACAAAGACGATCGGCTATTATACTGACTGACCAACGACTGGTGAACCAGGAGTTAAACAATAATATCAGGAACAGTAAAAGAAGGACTGCTGAACCAGAACTTAGATTGTATCTCTCATTCTACAATGGATAGTGATAAATGGACAATAGATAAGTTGGACAGTCAGAACTATCAGACATGGAAGTTTCAGATGAAACAGATTTTGCTGGTAAAGGATTTGTACGATATCGTGGATGGTACTGAGAAAGCACCAGAAGGTTCGGCTGATCAAGCGCTGAAAACTGCTTTTACATCCACGTATCGTAAGGCTTTCTCAGTAATTGCTCTGTCTGTTATTACTGAACTTCTCTACTTAATAACAGATACAGAAGCACCTGATGTAGCGTGGAAGCGGCTTCAAAACCATTTTGAACGCAATACGCTAGCAAACAAGTTATTTCTTAAGAAACAATATTTCAGAACAGTAATGAAGGAGGGTACACCTGTAGAACAGCAAGTGAAACACATGAAAGGACTTACAGATAAACTCGCCGCTATCGATGCACCAATTTCTGAAGAAGATCAAGTAGTCACGCTCTTAGGCAGCCTTCCAAACAGCTATGCTCATCTTGCAACAGCATTAGAAGCAAGAGTAGACAACTTGAGTCTTGAGTTTGCCCAGCAGTCATTGATAAATGAAGAGTTGAAACGTAATGAGCGAAACTCAAATGAATCTAGTTCTGCCAGTGCATCTGACTCTGCATTGGTGTCAAGAAAGCAGCCTAGAGCCAGAAAACTTATTATTTGCTACAACTGTAATGAACCTGGGCACAAGTCACCAGAATGCTCAGAGGACAGACGCCGACCGAACGCACAGTTAGTAAGTGAATGTAGAAAAACTGTATGTGAAAGTGACAATGACTGTGTAGGCAATGAATTTACATTTATCACTCATCATGGCAACACATTTTCATTGCACAGTAACTCACCCTGGCTAATTGACTCTGGAGCATCGTGTCATATGTTACCTAACAGGGAAAGTTTTAATAGCTACAAGAAGCTAGAACAGATAGAAATGGTCAGCTTAGGTGATGGTCGAACAGTTGAAGCTGTGAGAGTTGGTACTGTAAAAGTGATGCTAAAGCTCAATCGTAGAGTTCAATGTGCAGCTGTATTTTACAATGTACTTCATGTCCCTCAGCTAGCTAGCAATTTATTTTCAGTTCGAGCTGCCACTAAGAAAGGCTACATCGTTCAGTTCGGCCATACTCGATGTTGGATTAAAGATGCTAATGGTCGAGTTAGGGCCATGGGATCACTAGCTAATAAGCGGTTCAGTCTAGACTGTGTACAAACTGAAACTTGATATGCAAAAACTGCTAGCGCAGAGATTTGGCATCAACGTCTAGTACATGTGAATGACTCTAATCTGGAAAAACTGAGCAAAGGAAATATAGTATGTGCAACAAGCTTATCTGCAATGAACATTTCCTTTTGTGAGGGCTGTGCTGAAGAGAAAATGACTCGTGAACCCTTGAAACCTGTGGGAGATATCAAGGCTACCCGTAAGCTAGAACTAGTACATTCCGATGCTTGTACAATGGAAACAGAATCAATTGGAGGTAGCAAATATTTTGTTACTTTTATAGACGATTTTTCTAGATGCTGTGTTGTGTATTTTCTTAAAAACAAATCTGAGGTACCTGAGAAGTTCAAAGAGTTTGAAGCATATACAACCCACCAATCTGGAGAAACCATTCAAACACTGAGATCAGATAGAGGTGGTGAATACTTGTCTCAAGAATTTACTGACTATTTGAAATCTAAAGGTATTCACCATGAACTCACATCAGCCTACTCACCAGCACAAAATGGTGTTGCTGAGCAAATGAATAGAACTCTGTGTGAAGCAGCACGTTCAATGTTGTGCCATGCTAAATAGTCAAAGCAATACTGGGCTGAGGCCATTTCTACTGCTGCCTACGTTAGAAATCGGCTTCCCACTTCTTCACACAAGAATGATCTCACACCGTATGAAAAGTGGTATGAACGCAAGCCCAACATAGACAATTTAAGGGTGTTTGGATGTATTGCTTATGCTCATGTTCCAGATCAACTACGACAGAAAATTGACAAGAAGTGCCAGAAGCTAAAGTTTATAGGATACAGCAAACAGTCAAAGGCATACCGCCTGCTTGATGAATCGACTGGTGAAGTCACTACTAGACGAGACGTGGTATTTGATGAAACAAACTTTACAAACACTGTTAAACCATCATGTGACCGATATACAAAGCAGAAATCTATTTTTGTTGAACATTCAGTAAATGAACAGACAACTCCTAACTTCTCTGGGCAATGCATTGGTGAAGGGCAACAGCGACGCTTATCTGCTCGCAAACGTAGACCTCCGGTTCACTATGGAATTGATGAGTATGTAAACCAGGCTCAACATGTCAAAACTATGTGGGAGTGTTGAATATGTACTAGTTGTTGACATTGACCAGTCATTATCTTGTATTTGTATATAGCCGTTGTCAGACTCTTTGTTCATATTGGCTTACTCATCTGTTATGTAATTCTTATGTAATAATCCTTTTACTCTCTTGTCACACTTATGTAGTAAGTCATTTGCTGTTTAGCTTTCAAATATACAAGAATAACAGAAAATGGAAAGCAGCATATGGCTGTGGTCATTACGCTGGCCTAGTCAAGAAGCAACCTGTTACTAAGAGCAGTGTCTTGCCTAGTGGTAATCTTTCAACTGGTGCAGAGAAAAAATATAATAACTGTACTGAATTTCACTTTAACAACCCTACCTAACTGATGCACTACTAGCATGGCCCATATACTAAATAATCATGTGAGACATGATTATGCCCTCAAGGCCTGCCAGCACAAAAAAAGACAAGTTGTTATTTCATACAACGATCTTCACAAATCAATCGTGTTTGTTAGAAATAACCAGGTTTTCCAAGTAAGCTACCTGCCACATAATTCATAAACTAGTTCTGAACAAGAGGGAATATAAAAGGAGAGGAAAATATTTCTTGTAAAATGAAAGACATGATTCAAAGAGGAAACATGAGTGAAATCAGAGTGACCTTGAATAATAGAAATAGTGAGCTCCGGTGACCTCTGGTGAGACTATATTTTGTTCTGCACTTTCAACGTTCTCCTACCTGTTTGCTTCAGTTGGAGTTGGCCTCCTACTTCTAAAGTGGGCAACTCATCAACAATGAAGTCGTTCATTTGTTCTCTGAGCTTTTTGAACCCTCTCACGATGTCATCCTAAAATTAATCTTATTATAACTGACTGGACTGTAATATTACAGTTATCAAACACTGCTCTCACAATTTGAATGAAAAAGCGATAACTGGTGATACATGGTGATAGACAGTGATAGATGCTCGCAGAAAGTGATAGTTGGTGATAGATGGTTATAAATGATAATATGTGGTGAGAGACAGTGATAGACGGTGATAGACGGTAGGAGACGGTGATAGACGGTAGGAGACGGTGGTAGACGGTGATAGAGAGTGATAGACGGTGATAGATGATGATAGATGATGATAGATGGTAATATATTGTTATGGATGGTGATATATAGTAATAGGTAGCATCAGATAGTTATAGAGGGTGATAGAGAGTGATAGCTGATGATAGATGGTGAAAGATGGTGGTTGATGGTGACAGATGGTGATAGTGATAGATGGTGATATATGGTCATAGATGATGACACATGGTGGCAGACAGTGATAGACGGTGTTAGATGGTGATAGATGGTGATAGATGATGATAGATGGTGATAGATGGTGATAGACTGTGATATATATTGATAGATGGTGATAGATGGTGATAGATAGTGATAGATGATGATATGGTGATAGATGGTGATAGATGGTGATATATATTGGTAAATGTTGATAGATGGTGATATATGGTTATACAGTAATTGGTTACATATGGTGATAGAGGGTAATAGATTATGATAGATGATGATATATCATAATAGATTTGCATGGAATTCACTAACAGCTGGAGAATATTTAATCTTTGTTTCCAACATTTCTCTCTGATTTCTGAGACTTTTCCACTTGTCAAGGACAACATCCTCCAGAAAGTCAGTAATTTGTACTTTTGAGGTCTGCCTGTTTTCAAGCAATTTCTTCTCTAGATGATCATACTGTTCCGTCAGTGAGCTTATCTACAGTTATTATCAACTCTGATACATCTCAACAAACCTAGTCAATACTCTGCTACAGCATGTTCATAGAGTGTTGAACCACATGAGCAATAACTTTAAATAATGATTATTCAAAGAAGTTGTAAACATACTCAATTTGGCTTACTATATTCTTATATACATTGCATATATGGCTATTTTACATCTTATATTTTACCCTTCCTTTAGAACACATATTTTCCATTGTATGTACATGTATGTATGTATAAATGTGTATACACCTGTGTGCGTGTTTAAAAACATATGTATATAAGTAAGAATGCAACTATGCATTCACATACTCAGTCAGATACACATATATGCATACATAAATTTATCTATGTGATGCTAAAGTGTATAGTTTGTAGATAGCCTTCAAACGGTCTTAGATTTAAAAATGCAGTACAGCTCGACATGAAGATCACATCGTTGTAACAAGCAACAGCCAAAAGGTAGGGATAAATTGTTCTCTTAACAAATTTTACATATTCAAGGTCTGATTCAAAAGTTCCCAAATAGAGTTGTATACACTAGCATATTTGCAGGATAAAAAAACCCATTCGAAAATTTAGGTTGGGATGACAATGCGTTCTCACGTGAGCCAATGATATTTCAAGGTCTGTCAGGTGCGTTTGACAAGTTTTTAACAAGTTTGTCGTCATGTCTAATTAATTGGAACAGCGTATTTGCATTAAATTTAGTGTGAATTTAGGGAAAACAAGTACTCAGACAGTCAAAATGTAAATTTTAGTTTTAGGAGATGCAACTCTAAAGAAAACCCAAGATTTTAAGTAGTACAAATGTTTGTGAAGGTAGAGACAGCACTGAAGATGACGCGAGGTCTGGCAGTCCAGCGTCATCAAGAGCCTGCTCGTCAATCGAAAGTGTTAGGTCACTAGTCTGGACAGATCGACGTTTAATAATTGTAGAAATATCTGGAGAGAGTAGACTTGGTTTTGGAAATGTTCAAAAAGTTTTAGCTGCCAATTTAAACATGGTACGACTCGCAGCCAAGTTCGTGTCTTGCTAACTGAGGACAAAAAAAAGAGCTCAGGATGTACGCTTGTAACGATTTCAAGGAAGCTTTCAGGAATTATCAAAACTTTATTTCGACGGTCATGTTATCTTTGTTTTTTGTAATTTCAAATAAAATTGAATGCTAATACGCTGTTTCAGTTTATTTTACATGACAATAAAAAAATTTTAAATCAACGGAAGTACTCGACGGACTTTGAAATATTTTTTGATCACACTGTGGAGTCATTTCCCTGCAAATGCTGCAATGCTTTTTCCATTGTGCGAATATGCCAGTGTATACAAATCCATCCCAGGAACTTTTGGATCAGACTTCGTACATGTATGTATGGATAGACCAACAACAAAAGCTTTCCGTGAAGGCATAAGAATTTTGAATCAAGGATAAGCTTGTGTTCAAATGAATATATGTATATTTGCATACAAAGAATTATTACATCCGCATATAAATGACAAAATGCTAAGGTGCTAAGGTACAGCCCTTTTTTGAGCTCTGTGGTCGTCGTCCAAAAAGTACAGCTGTTTAGCTTGAAATTAGCCGACTCGAATCAAAAGTTGACCCAATTTCAGAACTAACTTGCCTTCACCCCACATCTCCAGTAGGAGAATTGTTCTCCAGTGAGCAAATCTGGTGAGAGCGCAGGCAAAGCTAAAGCCATGTGCTGCTGGCCTTGTACTCAAGACAACACATGCCGCTGTACTCAACTTTTTTGGTTTTGAGGGAATCTTAGGCAGGTATGTGATGCACAACTTGAGTCACTTCTTCCTAGTTGATAGTACCCTGAAACAGTTGCCTATGTTCCTTTTGTGGTTGCAAAAGAAACCATTAAAGGTCATGTTGCTTCCTTAGTGACTGGCCAGCAGAAGCGACTTCAACAAGATGGCCAGCCTCCTCAATGCTAACAAGCTTCAAAATTTATCTATAATTGCAGATGAATTTGGCTCTAGAGTAATTTCTTTATGCTTTGATTAAGCTGACCAGCTTTAGTGTTGATTTGGCATATCACCTTGGCAAGTATAATGGTGTTCGAGTCAGTCAGTTCCTGTCTTGTTTGACATGAGTTGGATCAGGAACCCTTTTTTTGGTCCTACATGAACTGGTTCATTGCTTAAGTTTGTGTGTATGAGCTGATATCTGTCTAGTTGTCTCAACTCTGCTTAACTAAAAACTGGTTCCACTCTCGCGTGTCTATTTGTTTGAGGCTAGCTCATAGTCATTGGCTTCATAGTTGCTCTGATGCCTCACCTTCAATTTCAAGAAATGGTCTGCTTGTCACATAAACGGAAAAAAAAGTACAATAATAAATGTTATGATGTCTACTTCTTCTGTTGTTTGTGGTGAAGAAACTGGTAGCACAATAATCTTTTATGCTGCTTAGGTTAGCACCTATCCCCTCTCCAGCGTTTAAGTCAATAAATGTCTGGTCGTCCTGGTCACCCTCCTTTGTGTTCATTTCTGACAATAAAATGGGTCATTATAACAGTCACCACTAGCCTTAGTACCTTTCAAGGCAAAGCCAAAAATAATAAAAGAAGATTTACGCTCTTTCAAGCTAAATCCATTTTATGATAGTTACCCGGCATGTGATAGCTGGATTGATTGCAGGGCCCCCTGCCCATTGAAGTTCTTGCGGTTTTACAGCATAATATTCCAGATACACAGTCGTCTTGAAATTTGATCGTAGGGTCATCTGCTTATTTAAATTCAGGCAACTCTGCAGCATAATCTTCCAACCATTAAATTTGTTGTGAAGTTAGACAAGCGCCATTTCATAAAGAATGAATAGGTCGCTGTTTTTGTATTTTTAAAATTTCATCTGTTGTAGCCCTTCACACCGGCCGACAGAAGCTGAGTTGAACTTGCTGCCGCTCTTAATGCAGCTTTTACAGGCTCATGGGTATTTACCTCTATAGGATTATCTTGCTTGTTCAAAATGGAAGTCCTAAATTTACCTGGTCCCTTTGCAAATTTGTCCAGATGTTAAAATGTTTTTGCATAAAATAAACTAAGTGATGGATCATCATGCAGTAATAAAAATCATAGATATTAGATTTGTCCAGATGTTAAAATGTTTTTGCATAAAATAAACTAAGTGATGGATCATCATCCAGTAATAGAAATCATAGATATTAGTAACCACTAATCATGTATAGCATAATGCAGAGTGCACATTAAAATGACCATAGTCGTGAAAGGAGCATGTCATATCATTTTGTATTTGTGGTAGAGAGGCAGAAATGCAAACCAAATAACTTACTCGCTACTTTTTTCACAAAGTAACTGACAAAGAGCCTTTGCATTATGCCATCATCTTGGTACCACCCGGCTTAGTGATCTGGTATACCTCAGCATCTTTGACGTCCTACTGACAGTTGCTATCAAGCTAAGTCAATGCCAAGTTAGCTAGAAGCAGCTATTCATTATGGCGGGTCATGCTGTGCTTTGGCCATACGGTGGCTTTTGACAGGGCATTTCGAAACACTGAAAACCATCTCAGCTAGAACCTGTGAAACTTCATAATCAAAGTCTAGAAATTAGGTAAGAAAAACCAATGGCTTCCTTTCCCTGATCCCCAGCTTCTTCAGCCAGTTTTATTTCATGTTTCCCGTTGGTGGATGAGGAATAACTCATGATGGTTCTAGTTTTTTCAACAGCTTTTTCAGCTTCGGTAGCTTGGCCTTTTCAAGTTGAGTGCTTTTAAGGTCTCTATGACGGCATGCACCCAACCTGTCTCCTTTTGAAAAACGTAGTCAGCTTTCAGGAGGCGTTCGCTTTGTATGAAAGACTGTCTTGCCATTAGACCAAATACATCTAAGTGGCTTAGGCCTTTATGACCAGATACCACTCATTGATCTTGACTTTCATTTACAGCCTGTTTCCCATCTTTCAGCGTTTTTGGATAGCCAAACACTGTCACAGCAGGCATAAAGAGGTAACTCGTCAATGTCTTTCAGTCAGATTTTCCTGTGCGCTTGACTGAGTGTCTGTGCAAAGTCATTAAAAACTCCTGTATTATATGTAGGTGTTACACTCCAACAGCTTGGACAGCTTTAGTTCTCTCTTCAGTAGTGGCAGGTTTGCCATTTATCCAATCATGAAGTGTTGTGTGCACCGGTATACTCTCATTATTTTTGGGACTTCACTGAACGCTACCGGTCGCCAAGTTCGAGTCTTCTAGCACTCATTTTGTTTATTTATCAGTTCAGCTATCAGCAGACATTCAAAAAGACCTGCTCAATCTACGGACAGCAACACGGTCAGCCGAAGGTGACAGAATACCGTATCGTCAAGTGAGTTGCAACCATTGGAGCTGTATCGTCTAGCAGAGTGAGATAATTTTTCTACAAGGTTACATGTAAGTAGTCTGTGAGTTCTAAAATCAATGCGTTACCCTGAGGGTTGTCAGGAGCAAACCTAATAAGTTGATTGCTATTTTTTTGCAGAAAGGTAACTGACATAGAGCCTTTGCATTATGCCAGCATCTTGGTACCACCAGGCTTAGCGATCGGACATACCTCAGCACCCTTGGCCCCCTACTGACAGTTTCCGTCAAGCTAAGTCAGTGCCAAGTTAGCCGGAAGCAGCTAATGATTATGGTTGGCCATGCCGTGTTTTTGCTATATAGTGGATTCTGACAGGGTGGTTTGGCACACTGTAAAAAGCTTCAGATTAGTATAGCGAGGCAGCTTTGCTTCAAGTACCCCTACAATCCAAATCAACAGCGCCTAGGGAACCAGCGAAGCTTAGCCCAATGCGCTAGGAAATACAAAAATTCCGTAAAATTTTTCAAAAGCTTAACAATTTGGTCAAGGGGGTGCCTTCTCCAGCAAAACCAAAAAAAAACTGCGATCAATTTGTAAGAAGAACAACAAAGGCATAACTTTATAGCTTTGAGTGTTTTATTGCTTGGTTTTCTGCCATCAATCTCTTTCTTGCAACACAATAATTACACTGTAGAGACACCCAAAAGCATGTGATGACTTTTTTTCAATTTAACATCTGGGATAGTACCGTCCCTATGCCATGTCCATTGACGGTAATGCCCAGGAAGTTCTATGTTTGGTGAAACCCTAAGACGGGCGTCCAGAGAATGCTGTCCTTGAAGTCTTTAAAACCCTCTTGTTCTTCTTCTTTCCTTCACCTTGACTACCTGAAAAAACGTAAAAAAATGATAAAGTTTTAAGGCGTTGGGTCCAAGGTGACTAAGATTTATTGTAGCTAATTATTATCTAGGTACCATCACTCTCTTACCACCTCTACGTTTTTCTGGGTTGATTTATACTCTATTGCTCTATATTTCCATTTGTTCAGGCACTATTCCTTGCATTACAGATTTATTCGTGGTTGCCTGTTGGGCTGACAGGCTTTCTGTGTTTTTGTATGTCCTTACAGTATGCTGGCATTGAAAGCTGGAGATTGATCCCTCTAATTGAAATACTACACTTCACGATCACTTGACTAGCCTTCCTTGCAGCTGCTTACCAATTTAAAAAGGCAGTAACTCTGAGTGATTGCCTGGTTGAATATAGCCAGCTGTGTCCTAACTTGTATCACAAATTCTTGCGCCATTTTTTTCTGCTTTGTGACAGGTAACAATGACTGCTTATAAAGTTGGTTGGCATCAAATTAACATGAACCATTGGCTGCTCAAAATTAAGATAACTGTGTTAAACAAATAAATATATTTGTTAATGCTTTCTCTAAGCAAACAAGCTACGGTTTCATGTCTCATGGCAAGATGGGAAGCCATGGTACCCCAAAGACAGCTAGTCAAAAGGCTCTTGCTGTCGGTTTACTGTAGCTTATGCGTCAATTTTTATCCGCAACCTGTCGTGCACTTCTTTGCTCAAGCAAGTGGGTCTCACACAGCAATTTCAGTTGTCATGCAACTCATTATTAAGAATAACTGCAAAGGCCAGCTCCCTGATTTCCCAAAAAACAATTATCTTGTGGAATAGGCTTGACTGAAGTCCTGCCCTCTCACTTAACTAGTGTATATCTGGGATGTAATGGAGTAACGCAATTCAGCAAGAAAACTCATTGCTTTAGAATTCCACAGCATCCCAGCCAGCTGGTTATTCTACATGTAGATTGAGTGGAAATTGGCTACACTGATTTTAGAGCAGGTTTCAGACTATTTCGTATAGGTAAACTGAGTTGAGATTCTTAAATTTGGTTGACTGTTTTTAAAAAGGTTCCACCTTTACTAGAACGCTTCCCGGCAGACGTGATGGCTTAGAAATTTAGGCCAGAGGGAAATATCTTTATGGCAGATATTTGTTTTGATCTAATGACGATGTGTGGCTGTAAAGATTAAAGGGAAAGCGTAGGTTCCTCAGTTTTTGTCAACCATAGAATACTTCATCTAATTTACTTCATATATGAGCTATGATAGAACTAGTAGCTAGTGTTAAAGTTATGGTCAGCTGTCATTTTCCAGCTCTGATCTCCCAACGTTGACTATGCACCTGTTTACTGCAAGTGCATGAAGGGGAGGACATCGTCAGACTTTTTTCTTTAATATGGCTGACCTGTTACAAGACCTTCTTAACCTTTTGAGTTAGTTGTTAATCTGTTGCGCAAGTTCTCGTTCGCTGTTTTTGTCTGCAACAGCCCATTGGTGGTCTTGGTTCACAGCTTTTTCAGAGGTGTCAAAGTTTTTCCGTTTGACTAGTTTTATCGGTAGGTAGACATTGCCTTTCTAAAAAAAGGGCACCACCAATACATGTATGTGACGCTTTAGACAGGAATTGTCGAGCGAGATGAAAACATTTCCATGCTTGTGTTGGCTTGGTTGCAGTTTGGAATGTCCCAAAAGACAATGTGTGCTTGCTTCTTCATTTACTTGGTAAGCCTCTAGAATAAAACTTTGTAACATAATTTCAGCGAGCCAAGCCAGCATTGGGTTTGTTTTTGATGATAGATGAGTCTGTATTATTACTGCAGCTTAACCACAATTATTGACCTCTTTTTAGTGCTTCTTCTAGGTTTATGAAGGTGGCCTCCTGTCTATCGGACGGCCTCTACTACCTCCTGAAACCAGGTGATAAGTTAATCAACAATGTCAATCTTTAGACCATCTACTAGAAAACCTTAAATTGGTGTGTCAACATCCGCCTGCAGAAATTCAGTATCAGTCATTTCAACTAAGTCTTCAGTTCACGAGTTGGCGCCCCTGACACATCTGTTGGCAAGTTTTACTGCCCTACACTTTCCAAGGTGCTAAGCTGCTGCTTTTAACACAATTCTTCCTTTGCTATGCTCCAAGCAGATTAGTATCAGGCTTGCAAGCAAGCTTTCCTTATCTTCTATCATCATGAATATGGTAGCAGATGCACAAGTTCTTCTCATTTTTATAAGAAGTACTTATATGCGATACATTACTATAGCTTATGTTCCTACATTAGCTTTTAGAATACAATTGAAAAGTCTTGTTTTACGATTGTATTACATTACATATTGTATATACTTTGTACATGAACAAAGTCGATGGTACTAACTGGAGAAGTATGGGGAGAAGATCATTTACAAAATTTACTTCAATGTATGCAAGCATTCACTGATAATTAGTAACACTATTTACTATTCATAGCTGTTACCTTGGTGTAAATAATTGAAATATTATTCTATAATACGCGTAGGAATGGTCTGGGAAACCCCAGCTATAGCATCTTCAACAATTTTAAATATGACATTATTTCTAATATTAACCCATTTTTCTTATTGAGTAGGTATTCATAAATAATTTTGTCTTGTCTCAGTCTGCCTTAACTCTTTGAACCCTAACTATCGTATTTGCGGCTTTGCGCAGGTTGTCAGAAACCCTAGCGTTATAATAACAAATCTTCATTAAGACGATAATGCGAGGAATTCGAAACAGCTCAATCGTTGGTAGGTAATAAATGATAATGATGCAAATAAAGAATTTTTTATATTAACTTTACTTTTCTAGTATATTTTGAGTCATGAAGTGATGATGAACATAAGCTTGATGGGTATGATACTGCTATAAATGTTTTTATGAGTTTTGTAAAATTCTTTGAACTCTTTTAGTTTTAGCATGAATATTGGTCAAGTGCTGTTTTTTTCGGTCTTTTGACATTCGCTGTAGGTTGCCCGCCTTTTTACGAGTGTTTTACTAAATATTATTCTATTATGAGCACATTTAGATATATTTAATAATATTTCAAAAACTTAAGATTGTTAGTCAAATTGCCATGAGTTACTGACATGGATCGAAAAAAATGGCCAGGGTTCAATAGGTTAATATGACGTTTTCTATTTTAATGCAGGCAGTGGTCCATGTTCTTGGTAACATAGGTACAATCATATTACTTATGTTTCAAAGGAGATATTGCTTTGAGATATGAAAAATTAGACAATCAAGCTTAATCCTGGAGCGCATAAAGCTCACATGTTGAAGTACGGCTGTATATATTGGTTTCAAGCTAGTCTGCAATAGACCTACACAAACAATAATAATGTTCTATCAAGCAAATCTCTACCTGTTGTCAGTTACTGACCTGTTCATCTTTCTTTTTATGAATGATTTTTAGCATATCTTCAGTCTGACTGTCATATTCAGAGACCATCTTAGATATTCGTTTGAACAGCGCTTCAAACTGGTCATCCCTAACTGAACTGTCAGCACATATTGTGCCTGTTAGAAGGGTTGAAGCCAACTCTTCCAATTGCATGAGAGAATGCAGGGGCTCTGAATCAAATTACTGCTTTTTGTCATCAATGGTATCTAATGACTAATCAGTGTCACATATCAAAGCTCTATCACCAGAATGATGATAATATATTTATTTCTTGATCTAAAACCAGTCTGAGCATTTTCACCATGTGAGAGTACAAATGGTAATGAATCATGGTACAGACTTTTCCAACAGCATGTTACAATATCTTATAAATAACACACATCAGAGTTGGTTCTAGTAGTATTACCAGATTAAATTTACTCATGGTGATAGAAACACTGGCAGATACAAGCCATCACCTAAAAGGTGGGCGCCAATTTTGTGTCAGGATAACTTCTTTCAAAAAAAACTATATGTAATTCAAAAAATTACTTTTAATAATTTACATACCTTGATCACAAACCGGCAAGTCAGGAACACACTTCAGGCAACTGAGCACAAAGCAGATTCTACATCCAAGAACATACTGTTGGTCTTTATGCTTGGGGCAGCTACTGACTTTAGCTTTTTGTTGTTGAGCCAGGTACTCAAGCATTGTTATCTTGTGATGCTCCTCCAGCATTTCATCATGGGACTGAAATATCAGAGCGCTTTGCTGTTTTTTGATAATATCTTTTACTTTTTATTTTCAAATGTAGCACAACCTCCCACAAGTAAAATATCGATGGGAAAGTAATTAGATCTAGAATAAAATATATCTATTTAACTCTAGATTTAACAACATTTAGTCATGATGAGGCCTCGGTAGCTCTTATTTTGTCAACACTCAATGAGTTATCATTTCAATCTTGATAAAATATGCTGTCCTACTGTACAACATAGTCACTCTGTAATTTACTACTTTCAAATAATAAAACTATGACTTTAAAACAAAAGTTATGTTTTTTACAAACCAATGAAGAAACTTTAGTTGCTGTGACACCAGCCACAAAGCGAAGCCGCTGTATTTGAACCTATCAACAAGACAGACTATACACGGCTCCTAGTTTTTGTTTAGTTCATAGAGTTTATTCATGGAAAAATAAAATTACCATGCAGTGTGCACATAAATAACATTGTCTTTATTTTTTTTTTAAATTCAAAAATCTTCAGTATGCTCACATGTATACTGCAACTTTGTGCAGTTAAAGAGTTCTGTAACTAGCTCAATTGCTAGCATCAGATCAATGTATACTAATAATGTATACTAGCAACTTTTTATAGGATTACATATCACAAGCATTACAAATTATTATCTAAATATATTGAGAAGAAACACTTGTACCTCCAAATGGGCGGGGCAGAACTTCTTACAACAGTAAGTACAATAGCTGATAGCTTTCTGTCTTGGTGAGCTCTTCTTTAGACAAACATCACAGAGCGTCTTGTCTGTACCCAAGTCATAGGATGGGAGACTGTCTGGTGGCATCTCAAACACTTGGCTGCAAGTATAATGAGTCGTAATAAGACAATTTATAGGTTTTATGATACATGCTGTCATAGGTGATGCATTTTATGCATTGAACAATAACGGGTGAATAGTTCTCTGGTTTGTATAATAACATGTGGTGTACTCTATTTTGTTTCAAAGCTATCAATTTTGTCTCTTGCATGTATTGTAGGTGTCGCTAGTGTATTTCAAGAAACCCTTTAATTGAGCACCACTATGGGACAAGAGTTAAAAATTAGAATGCTACACTTTAATTGAAAGTCTTTCTTATTCGAAAGCCTCTTCTATTTTACCGTCACTATTAGCAAGAAACCAGTAAAAAAGTGTTTGCAAAAATGTGCTAATAATGCGTCGATTACATCAATAACAATAAATTATTTAATGGTTTTTGTTTGTATCAAAGTTCATTCACTAAACTTAGGTTTTGTTGTTAAAACATTGATTGCAACACCATAGAATCAATTAGTAACTGTATCAGGATAATAGTAGTTTCTGTTTTAAAGCAGTCTTGATATTTCGACATATGTGACCTCTCGCGTGAAAATCGACCAAAAGTCGGCATTCACTATTGTTAGTAACGGAGCTTTGAAGTTCGCATTAGGTTTATTGGGGAGCACATGGCTACTTTGTTTATTCTTTTATCCTAGACCAATCAGAGTGTGAGGAATCCATTTCTGAAATCAAAAAGTGATTTCATTTGCTCCTTATCCCGAAATTTGGTGATTGTAGTCGTTGCTATGCTATCGTGACGTAATAACAATGGCGACTCGTGAAGATTCTAAAACTTTGAAAAAACTTTTTAATCCGATGAATCTGAGGAACTTGGCACATTGCTCAATGAAATTGATGCTGAATATGGAGAAACAATGTCCAGAAATTCAGATTTTCATGTTACTGATGACCTGCAAGCTCAGATGCCCAAATTTATTGACGATGAAAAAGACGATGTTGAACCTACCAAATGATTAACTGTTACTCACTCGTATTATGTACTCCGGTTAATGACTCAAAATCACCTACTGCCAGCTTACTGACTCATCCTATGAAGTCTGATGAACTTATTAGTTCCAGTTGCAAGTGAGACTGCATCAAGAAGTTTGACAGAATTCTGATTTTCAGTCAGCTGACTTACGTACAATAAAGGAATGTCAAAGACAGAATTAGATTTGGTTATCATTGGCCGAATTTCGACTTGTGTGGATCATGGGAACACCACAAAACCTTTCGACCATAAGGAGAAGATCAGAAAAAGAGCAAGATGCAACTGTAGATATCATAGTGAGTCTTATTGAATTTTTTCTGATTTCCCCTGTTTATTTTTGGTAGCAAATAGTATGGGTGTAGTAGCCTACTAGGTGCTGGCGCAGTGTATGTCTTCCTGAGTCACATAAAATTACATCATACAATACATGACTCAGTGATCAGTCGTACTCACTGGCCTCAGTTAGGTGTGTATCCACTCATAATTGATTGCCAGTTGACACATGACTTATTCAATGTGTAATGCTTGGGTGTTTATGCTTTGCCTGCTGATACAAACCCTATGACATGAGCAATCAATCCCTTGGTCACACGATCACTAGGCCACTAAGACTAAATTACTCGTAACGGTTTCACAGAGTCAGAATCCATTGCCAATCACCTCATTAGCTCATTCTTTAGATTTTTTCTAATTTAATTAGGAATTAAAGGAAATTCTAAATTAAAAGAATTTAATTTAAAGGAATTTAAAGATTTAATTCTGAATTAACGGAATTAAGAGCTTTCACAAGTTTTCATTCAACCAAGCTTACTCTGCTACGATGACAGGTTATTCTCATAGGTTGTTGTGTGTACTGTTTGCTAACCATGCTACCAGGGTCACTTTGATGCACAGCCATGTTTTTGTTTTGTTTAGGAAAAGTAAAAGTTCAGATGTATCTAGACTCCCCTGTCATGATGTAAGACCTGAAGGTATCAATGGACTGTCGAATGTGATAAAACTGAAGGGTTTAGACTATGACCACCAATAATACTTGCATACTAACAATCGAAAATTTCCGTTTTGTCACTGAGGATTTAGTTTGCCTGAAGCCTCATGGTAAAGACGTAAAACGTGACCATAGCATGTAGTTTAGCCTTTTTCTGAGTCAGATGTGAGTTGGAATGTTATAGTGGTTTTGGGTCTGATACCCCTTGTGTTTTTTAGACTCACTGTTTTCGCAAAACAAACCTCAGTATGGATTTCAGATGTGATGTTAAATCCTGAAGCCTATCAGTTAGTGGTGATATACCTAGGAGCTTCTCATCTTATTTCTAATGTGCAATTAGTGTAAAGTACAGATGCGTAAAAATATCCAGTTTTTTTTCAATTTGAGAGAAAAGTTTACCAGTCTTCTATTGTTCTGACCTTAAAATGGTGTATACCAACTGTTTCAACATGCTTACTCACCCTATGGACCAAGTTTCACCTCAGTCAGTGAAATAAAAATGGCTGTATCCAAAAAGAACCTAATGTAAACAACCTATTTCTGTGCGACGCGTCTTTATTCGCGATTTTCTCCGTTTCAGATTTTGAGAGTTTTAGCTGACGTGCCTTCCAAAAATTCGCAATATCTCATGAACTGATCAAGCTAACTCAAAAATTAAAAATGCTACTAATTCTCCACAATATTCTGCATCTGGCTGTGTTACTAACTCAACATCTGAAGATCCCTCACTTTGGGTGATTATCACATGAGAAGTCACAGATATGACATAATTTTAACAGTGGTGATGCTTAGTATGGCTTACGCTAAGCGTGCATGCGGTTACATTTTTATCATTGTGTTCACAAACGGCTTTTTAAATAGCATGGAAGTCACATGAAAGTTTCGTTTTGCTACATAATTACTTGCATTCCAATATTGACATGTTCAGCAGCGCAGAAGAAGAGTTTAGGTTGCAGGAAAAAATAATTTTGATGCTAATATCGACTAGTTCAGTAAAAAATAATAAAATTTCAAGTCAGCAGGCTCTATGTAAGCTATTGAACAGCAAACAGATAATGAAATGGTTTTCTCCAGAAGCGACAATCAGACTGCAACTTGCCAAGCAATAGATTAGATATAGATAATAGTTAATAGCAATAGATAATATTTTGATTTGAAGTTTTCAAATTTCGTTTCTGCATGGGTTATAATTCTGGTTGGTTTATTTTACTTGCTCTTGAGTACATATTTGTAGCATTAGATAAATTATTATTATAAAGCTTAAACTTTTAAGATTACATAATATTTCATTGCATGATTTAAGTAATCTAACGTCAGCTTACAATGGATCAATACTCGTAACTCGACTACTCGTAACTCATGTTCTTTTGCATGTGAAAAGCCAGTTTTAGTTGCAAACTCTGGCAAATATATCGATGAGGGCAATTTTCTTTTATGCAACCTTGCTAACCAGTTATAGAATTAAAATATGCCTTCAAATTTTAAATGAAAAAAACCTGTTCCAGAATAAAACTCCAAAAATTACAACACGGGTTATATTATCATCGTAGATCAATTGCAAGGAATAGATTTCAACTGGTTGAAACACGTGTGTGCTCCCTTTTGCATCTTTCTTGAGAGGTCTGCAAGAAATCAGAAATTAGTTAGCTTAATCTTTGCTTCCAAAAGGGTTAATGCCGCATCGCCCAAATGAATGGGCAAAATATGGTCAACAATGGACTCGTCGGACAAAGGGTAAAATTGATGTTTTCAGTATTTTTATGAGAGGTTTGCAAGTTGCAACCCCACCCTTTATTTGAGTATCCTTTCTTAAAAAGCGTGACCGTAAAGGAAGGGTTGAAATAGGGCACCCCGGCGTTCAAGTAAAGGTTTCACAGTAGAACTTTAAAGAAAAGCTTTAGGCAGAACATCTTTAACTTTCAGTTTATGCGATCAGAAAAAACATGACATGAATTATACCAACTAATTTACCAAATTGTAATACTATTATTAGTGATTATTTAAAACAACTAATTTAATGTCACTATTGGCAAGTAACCAGTAGTATTATTATATAACTATTGTCAGTCATTTTTTAAAACAAGGTTCAACAGCAAAAGAGATGCAGCAAACTACCAGCATAATGAATGTAAGCGAAAAACTTGAAAGCTTCTGCCGTGTTAAATATTTAGCGTTTAAATGGTCGATGTATGCACAAGTACAAACATACTATGCAATGAAGAAGTGGCCCTGTGGCAGAAGTTTGATGTACTTTGATAACGTTGTAGTTTGATGATCAGATGTTTGTAAAACTGGTTGGTGTTTGCAAGAAAGATTAGAAGCATGTTATTGATTGCATAAAAGGTTAGTGATTGTTTATATAAAGGTTTAGTGAGTGTTTATATAAAGGGTTAGTGAGTGTTTATATGAAGGGTTAGTGAGTGTTTATATGAAGGGTTAGTGTGTGCTTGTATAAAGAGTTAGTGAGTGCTTGTATAAAAGGCTAGTGTGTGCTGGTATAAAGAGTTAGCGTGTCTTTATGTAAAGGCTAGCGATTGTTTATGAAACATGCTAATGAATGGTTGTTTAATGGGTTAGTGAATGTACACACAGGTGAGTAGTTAGCTTGTGTCTGCTCCTGCAGTTATGCAGGGCGCTTATTTCTCAATAACGGCAGCGTAATCAGAGCGGCGTTTGGTTAGTCAAAATAATCTTTAAAAAATTAACTACTTAGGTAAGATTCTTGAAAGATTTGCAGTAAGAATGTAGTTTCAGTAGCGGTAAATGCCGACTGCACATTACATAATTATAATAGATTACACAATGGCTGTGTAATGCGCTGCAACACTACAGTGCAAAATTAATGCATCACAGCCCTGGTTATTTGTATTATTATATAATGTAAAAATTTAAACAACAAATGATAAGACTCACCCACACCCATCATGTCCACAAAGCAACATGTGTTTGCTCTCATAATACGTGGTCAAACATGCTATACAGTGAATATGGCTGCACGGCAGCACCTTAGGGTTGATGATGGTGTCACTTTTACGGCAGCAAAATTCACACTCAACATCTGCTAGAGCCTCAGCCATTGTGATGTTCAACTAAAACAAAACAGTTATTTGCTGGGTTTTGCTGAAAAACAGTGTTGTATAAAATTTTTTAAAGTCCTGCTGTAAAGAAATATTAGCACCTGTAAGTACCTGCTAAAATTGCTAAAAAAATCATAAACTCATTCACAAGCTTCCTATGAGTATTACACTTGTTTAACCGTTAGCCTGTTGCCATTAGGCTGCCATATTGTCAATGGCTAATTTGAGTAAACTATTATCTGTATTGCTTAACTTACTAATAGGAGCCGTGACAGCAAGCTCTCGTGATGTTCAACCTAGATAACAACGACTCATATCGCCTAAACAATCCATTGCATCACGCCTAGCTTAATCGGTTTGGTTATTGCCTGGTGAATCAGAGGTTCCGAGATTACATCCAGCATGGTGTGGATCTTTCTATCTTAGATTTCATTAGCTATTGCTGGCAAGGCTAAATAGCACACTTTGTTATTTATATAAATAAATAAAAAACACTTGAAAAGGTCAGTCAGTTCATTTTGATTTGTTGACCATAATCGATGCAATGAAAAACATTTACAACTATTTGTATAAATCTGCTCAATTTCTAAAAGTTTTTGGGTAGTCCATTTGTTATGGTTTTAAAAATAAATTACTATATTTTTCATTCACGTAAATGCACAAGCAGCCATTTTAACCTGCATGATCATTAATCATTAATTTTTAACGTTGAAATCTATCAGAGTTCGTTTGGCATACTATGGTAAGTTATCTTCACATGGTAATTTGGTGTTAAATGTATTCTATACAATAATATGTTCTATATAAATACATTGATCAGTGCTTTATCTGAAAACCTTTATTTTAAATTATTCAAACTCTTGCTAGTATTCACTAAGGAGAGTAAGAATTCATTTTTAAATGTGTTTTTAAATTGAGAGTATTCTCTCTAGTAGTTTTTAAAGAAAATGTATTTTTTGCAAGGGCCCTTAGAAAACTGCAGCGATCAAAAATGATGTAAACGCTGATGCCGCTTGCACAACAAGAATCACTTCTGGAAGTAAAAGTATTCACTTACAATGTAAGTTGTCTTTTTACCTCCTTTTCTGGCTCATATCTCTCAGCCGAGACAATGTTAAAAAACATGCCTTGGCTGATGCCTTGCAATCTCCAGCTTGTGTAATTTGTATCATAGGATTTGTTATATTCATTTAGTCAAAAAGCAATGTTAAGTTTTAGACCTTATTAAGGATAGCTTCTCTGGCAATTGGTGTCAAACTTCATATTTTTGCAACATGCATGTTCACCTCTTTCGGAATCTTTTTAAGCTAATACTATTGACAAAAAAAGCAAATTATGACAGAACCGTACGAGCAAAAGTGTCATAAGAATGGTAAAAGGCACCCTTTCTTAATGTGCATAGTATCCATGGATAGAAGTAACTATCCAACATTATTAGTTATGAGGAATAGTTAAAATGTAGCAATTGTTACTCAAGTACAAATAATTATTTTCACCAATAAAATAATTCATCTACAAAGAAAATAACTAAGACATGGATAACCACAAACTCACCAAAAGAAATGAATAGTTAGTAAATTTATTGCAACCGTAGAAGCCGTAACCTTCCCATACCATGGTAAAGCTGATTATTATTGATGACTTGTTATTATTGGTCAATATCTATCAAGTTACGCAGCATAATATCAATAATCAAGTGTGACAACTTACATAGTATGGTTTGTAAGTGGAATATTCACAAAAGTACCTTAATGCAAAACGTCTAGGAACAAGAATAGGTGGGCGGAGGTGTAGATCACTCTCACTCGTCCCGACTAGCCATGTTCAATGTCATGCAGAGCACACTGCACTTGCCTCGCTGATTTAGAGTGTCAATGAAGAATCATGCATAATGGAGAGAGGATATAAGTTAAGCCTGGTACAGCTATAATTAATGTTTGTTTAGCAAAGCATTTTGTTGACTGTTAGCAGAAAGCGAGTCTGTTTGACGTCAGGACTGCCCATTGTTGTGCAGTATATAAGCCATTCATTAGCATAACCTACAGCAAAGCCAGCCTTTGTTCTAGTGGTTTTCTTGGTCAGTGTTTAAGATATTGGGTCAGAAAAACAGAATCTACAAACATTATATATAATAAGATAATCAAGGTCATAATTAATCGATGCAGTCTATCGTGCCACTTTCATTTGATTGGCGTGACTGTTTGCGCTATACGTGTATGTCGTTACAGTTGAATTCTAAAACTGCATGTACAGTATATATATACATGTATACAAATCAGTGAAAATTTTAATTTATTTTTGTAGATTTTGTAGAAAGCCAAAATGAATCAGATAAATGCTTAAACTAATTATACATTTAACATTGTGCTTGGATAACATACAAGCAAACTTTTAGCTATGTAGGTTCATTGGTAAACAAAACAACAGAAAATATATTACGTTATACTAAACATAAGGTTCGACAATATAATTTTATACTTTCATTCATGCTGCGTTTACTTTTTTTCCCTCTATTTTTCAAGCTCATTTTCAAAACTGCATAAAAACTTTTATTTCCTAGATTGGAAATTGCTCTGTGAATCATGACAAATATCTAAGCAAATTTAAAAAGAGGTTAATGGTGAACTATCTAATTCACCAAATTAAATGCAGCAATAGTCTGTTTCAAAAGTATGTAATATTGTTCACTTTACTTTGTTTACAGCTACGGTATGAACATAGATTTTTTATTTAAATAATTACTCCTTGGTAAGTAGAATTATATTCTAGCTGTAAATCAAAAATTGTCAGATTACATTTTATCTGCACAATAGCGCAACATAATACAATCATGCCAAAACAGTCTCTTCTCACATCTCACAAATTTTCTAATCAACAATATAATTAATTTATCAAAAATATGGTGACATCAGAATCTTTTTGTTTTATTTGGTTCAAAAAGGTAGCTGGCACAAAACTTAGACCCGCCATACAGCACAAACTACTTTTTAGCAAACAACAACAACCATCGAATAATAGCGACATCCACAAAAACTGCATTTCAAACTATTATAATAGGGGTCCATACCTTACCAATAAGCTTCTGTGAGGCATAGTCCCTCATATGTCCACTGGGAAAATTATTGTTTTTTCCACCCTCTTCATCATCACTTACCTCATAGTTGCCCATATTTGATGCTTTCATTAGCATCGATCCAGATATTTTAGGCTATTTACAAATATAAGTCGCTGTCTCCTGAAGATGTTGTACAGTTGTTAGTACCAGGTTTGGTTACTGTGTATTAGCTACAATCACATGATCTAATGTATTCTGTGTGTCTGTTTGCTCTACAAACTCACTCTGTAGCTCACATCCTCGAGTTGTGTATTAGTGCATTTTCTGTTTATTGATTGTTTATAAACCACATCACCTACGTCTCACACTGATTCACCAGCTTAATTTAAATTGCTGAATTTTGTATAAATTATTGGTCATTATTATCATGAATGGTATTATTCCTTTTTTTTAGCTAAAATCATATTTATCATTAAAGTTTTGAACCTAACTTTGGCCAGTGCAAAACAAATGCAACCGTGCCATGTAATAATAGCATTGCTATGAGCAAATGCTTTGGTCTAATCCATTTATCAGATACCCGCATAACTGGTTGGTGTTTGCATAAAATAGTAAAGGTATGTCAGTGTTTATATAAAGGGTTAGTGAGATTTTATATAAATGATTTTTGAGTGTTTATATAAAGGGTTCTTGTGTGTTTGTGTAAAGTGCTAGTGATTGCAGAAACAGCTACGCAGAGCGCTTATTTCTCATCAACGGCAGCTTAATCAAAGCTGGTTGTAGTTAGTCAAACATTATCTTCAATAAATTACCTGATTAGCAAAGATTTTTACCAATATGGCTAATATGACTAATATGACCTATACTATGAACTTAAAGGGTTGCGATCTCAGAAACCATGGTTAAGTTGCAAATCTCGAAGTTGAGTTTTCCGAATTTGAAGCTTCACTAACTGAATTTTTATTGGTTAGAATTTTTGGAACACATGCATCTGGATCAATCAAAGGGTGATATTTCTGAATCTAAAGTACCTATAGCCATTAGAAGTCTTCAACCCTTAAAAAACAGTCTTAAAACTGTTGCTACCCTAAACAGAAACTACTGAAAAATGGCTTTCGTTAAAGTAATCGATTTTTCTTCGGCAATTTTAAAGATAACTCTGACATTTTGGACACTTTTAATGGGTACTTTGGCATTTAAAACGACTTTTAAAGCAGTGATAGTAAAGAGAGTAATGATGATATTTGTCTAAAAAAAATTTAAAATTGTTATAAGATTGAATCATGAGATTAGTTTATCAATTGTATAAGATTTGAGATTTAATTATAAGGTGATTTATTCAATTTTACTAGATTAAAGTTTATAATTTTTGATGTCTATCTTATTTTGATGATATCTATAAAACATGTAAGTTTAATAGTGAGCTAAAATAGTTTTACTATGTTAATGTACAATAGGAATATTGACCCACTCATAAATTTGACACCGTAAAGTATACAAATGGTGAAAATACACTATGAATGCTATAAACTATTTGAACTGCGTCAACAATTTTATCGGCTGACGAAGCGCATAGTCAACCCTTACTTGCCAAGATGAAAACTCTGATATATGGTGATTTGCTGCAAACCTTCTTTTATGAACCTAGAACTAATAATTACAACCCTTAAACATTAATGATAAGAGGATTTCAAATACTATTGCTTGTCACTCAGGCTTTTGATGCTAATAAATCAATCGTTAAACTAATAAAAAAGTGGCAAACTACAATGTATATTTAGGCCTTAAGCTTCCATAGCCCAACAACTGCTATAAGAAAAAATATAGTGTAAACCACTATGACATTAGTATTGTCACAGCGGTTCACATTTGAAAGGTCTCGCTACTAGACACTAACACTTTTGATTGTGTTTAGTGTTAACAGTGTTTTAAAATGGCAAAGAACACACTGGTTTACTTGAATTTACCAAAACAAAAGAAAATATTTCCAATCATAAATGCAAAAGGTAGCATTTTGATTCTAGCTTTGTTTTACAGTATGTTTATAAATTATGATATTGCAATGAAAACCAAGTAAACCAAAAAGGTTTTTAAATTCAAAATATCAAAATATCAAAATCTCAAAATGCATATTGCATTTTGTTATTGATCCTTGTTAAACAACGTACAATTATTTTGAGGAAATGCTACAATTTGGTGGAAGCTCAGTATGAATTTTAGGGTTTTTACTCAACTGATGCAAGGTCTCAACAGCTAATCTATTATCTCAAAGCTCTATCATCTCCGCGTTAAAAAACTCTTAATTCACCTTTCTCTCTCACCCCTCCAGGTTCATATAGAGACAGGCTTCTATTCCCTGGTTTCAAATCAGGGCGTAAATTGTTAGTCGACTAGTTATGAACACCTGGGAGTTCGAAAGGGGCAGTGTAAGCCCCCAACAGGTTTCTCTCATGTGTGGTCTCAACCGAGCTTCTCATGTGAAGTTTTAAAAAACTTTATCGGAAAGTACAAACACTTTTCTATTATTTGAAATTTGTTTGTTTTAGATGATGTGACTACCAGAAAGTTTTAAAATTAAAATAGGCAAAACTTGACTGCAGGTAAAACAAACAAAAACAAATACATATTTTTCTTTTGAGCGTTTTAATAAAGATCATTTTTGCCAATTTTAGTTTAAGTTCATCCGAAGGTTTTCACGCTTTCAATGGGCCCTTGCCAAGCAAATTTTTGGTATAACTTGACCTTTTGCAAACCTTTATAAAAGTCGTTAACAAAATATTTTGCCGATGATGATAATAATGAAGCCTAAAAACTATTAAAATTTGATGTTTATCTCTATGGTGTGAAATAAAGTGATATTGTACAGCGATAAAAACCGTTTTGGTAACAGTTGGGCAAACCACTGCTCAAGTTAATGATGTTCAGCTTGAGTCATTTTAAGCAATTTATCATTGCATGGGAACAGACCAAACAAGTTCATTCGAGTTAATCATGTGTTAGAGATAAAATTTTACATTTTATCCAAGGGCGAATTATCCGAGTTTGACTTTACTTAGCCGCCGAAAATTCTTAAAAAGTGGGGGGGGGGGGCTCAGCCGGCTATCTGCTTCCGGGAATACTGGCATGTAAGGAGAATATATTTTCTAAACTTGCAGGTAGAAAATTCTTTACTATGTTAGACTTTTCAGCAGCCTATAGTCAGATGGAAGTCAAAGAACCTTACAAAAACATCATGACCATCGCTACACATAGGGGTTTCTTTAGGTTCAAGGGTGAGCTTTTAGTATTAAGACAGCTCCCGCACTATGTCAACATGCAATGGAGCAAGTACCTAATTGGCTACAAAGGGTGCAAGTCTATAATGATGACGTCTTAGTCACTGGAAACCCAGTACAAAACTATGACAGTAATCTGAGAAATGTGTTGCTACGTTTGAAGAATGTTGGCCTGAAGGTCAATAGACAAAAGTTCAAGTTTATGCCATCCGCAGTGCCATATTTGGGACTATTAGGCTTGTATTTGAAGACTTAGGCCTGTACCCAGTAAAGTAGAGCAGGTAATTGACACAGTAGCTCACTGTGATGACAAAAAGTTACAAGCTTATCTAGGCTTTTTAGTTTTTACAAAAAGTTTTGGCATTAACTTTTTGACGTGGTGAGACCTTCAACTGATTTGTTAAAAAAAAGACTTACATTGGGGGGATAGAGGAACAGCAAGCTTTTCAATCATTTAAACAGCAGCTAAAACATAGCAAGATATTGGTTCCCTTTGACCCGACCAAACCTGTAGTCCTGACTTTTGATGCTTCAAAAGAAGGGGTAGCCACTGTGGTATTACACAGGGGAAGTGACAATCGGTATAGACCTATTCAGTTTGCTGGTAGGTTATTAACCAAAGCAGAACAAAATACCCACAGCATGAACGAGAGACACTGGCAATAGTGTCTGAGATGGAAATTTTTCGCCATTCCCTGTATGGTTGTAAGTTTACTCTAATTACAGACAATCAACCAAAGAACATAATGTTGGGTCCCACAGCAGGAGTTCTAATAATGGTTTCCGAGAGACTGCAGAAATGGGCGGTAAAATTGTCTGATTTCGACTATGACATTGAGTGTTGTAAAAGTGAGCAAAATCATGCAGATTTTTTACCTCGCTATCCTTGTGAGGTGGCTTCGCCATGTGTTGAGAGGAATAAAGAAACTGCCTATGAGTTCCGTGCCTGTTAGTCAGTGACCACAGAACATATTGCTCAGGCCACCTGTAAGGGCCCTTTATCAGTGGAGGTAGTTTTGAGGTTACAGCAGGGTGTCTTTTAATGGTTCTGCATTGAAGAAATTGCAACCATTTGCATTCAAGTATGAGGAGCTGTTTTTTTGTCCAAGGGGTATTAATGTGGGATTTGCGGGTGACTATACTAAAAAGGTTCAGATCTTTGTTACTAACAGAATTGCATGAGGAACACCTGGGAATGAGTAAAATGAAAGAGTTAGGAAGGTCTTTTTATGGTGGCCAGGTTTTAACATATATTTTGAGTCAAGCTGTAAATCGTGTCCACTCTGTCAATTTATTGGCCATGACTACCTCAAGAGGAAGTACACCCTTGGCTACACCTTCTAAAAAAAACCATCCAACAAATCCATGTAGTTTTTGCAGGTCAAGTAAAGGGGTTAATGCTATTGGTAAAAGTACATGTAGATGCGTACTTAAAATGGCCAGAATATATGTAACCATGATTAGTACTACGGTCAGCACTATTGAGATGTTGGGCAACTAAATGGTTAGGTATGGGTTGATTCAATAGCTAGTAACAAACAATAGACCCCAATTTACATCCCATTAGTTTCAGAAATTCATACAGACCAACCACATTAGGCATAATCAATCTGCACCTTACCCTCCTGCGACCAATAGTCTACCTGAATGTTTGGCAAAATTTATTAAACACAGGCTGCAGCTAGCTATTGAAGAGAACTCAGTAGATAGTTAGCAAGTAGCATAAGATAGATTCTTTATAGCATACCGTAACTGTCCACATATAGACACTGGGGAATAATCAGCTGTTAGACTTTTAGGTCGGGGTTTGCAACCAGACTTAAATTGGTACGATCCATCTTGGAAAAATTACACGTACCACAGCTAAATAGCAATCAAGGCCAAAAACCAGTATACGTCAATCAAGGATACTTGGTGTGTGTTCACAGCTACGTGTATATAGGGTAATCTAAATGGTTAGAGGGTAACATTATATATAAATTACGACCTCTACTTTATAGTGTGGAAGTTGGTAAAGGAGTATAGAAAATGTATTTTGACCAACTAAAGCTAGGGTCAATAGTACTCGGTGTAGTTTTTCGAGTGTGATGTCTGATGTGAAGGATCACATTGCACCTTTCCTCGTAGGTTCTGAGATTGGCCGGGATATAATATAGTATTATGGTAGACCAACAACATGGGGCTCTGCTGGAAGACCTCCAGTCATTTGTCCGAATGTATGGCTGGTTCTGCCTGTCTGTCACCTCTTGTGGTTGGGCCCACCAATGTTCCTAAAGCTATACAATTACCTCGACCTTCCACACATATTTCTAAACCTCCTCATTAGACTTATCAAGGAGATGTAGTCTGATACATTTCATGGTAATACTTGGTAGTCAAATATCATATCGTTATTTATTTGGTTGAATGTTTTTTATTACTGGTGGTATCAAATATCAAATATTGTACTCAGTCTGTTCTTGCTCTATCACTATTATATAGTGTTTAGTTTCCATGCATACCTGGAATGTATCACCAGTCGTTCGGGGGAAGAGTTCATAGTATTTCCATAGTATGCTCAATGGTTGCATACTATTAATGCAGAGCTGTTTTGTTTAACGGATGGTGGTTATAGGCATTTGAATATATTACAATCTAGAACATTTCTATTATATATTTTGTTTTTCCGACAGATTAAGAAACACAACTATGCAAAAATTTAATGTATTCTCACTATATAAAGCTCTGATTGCTACAAAGCTAAAATGATCCTCTACGATGTTCTTTGCTTTTGTAAAACTTTTACTTTCACCGCTATCAGAGTCAGTGCTGGTACTTTAATTATCTGTGTAATCACAAATATCCAAATCTGTGCTAGCTATAATATCATCAACATAAGTAATCATCTTTTTTCTATGATGGGAGGTAGTTACAAAACTTCCACAAAAAATGTTTGTTTTCAAGTTGGAAATTCCTGAACAGAAATTTGAAGTTGGTTCGTTATTTTAGGCTAATTTTATAAATAACTCATTGAACAAAACTATTAATACCACAAAAGTCATAAAAATAGCTGGTTATGTGGTCAACAAATAAAAACATTAAGTAACAGCACAATTGCAAGGAAACCTTTAAAGAATGTGCATATGGCAGTCAACCACAGAATGTGCATGAATGTGCATACGGCAGTGAAAGTATTAACGTATCTACCTTAATTAGACATTTAACAATACAGCACGTCTGAATATACTCAAACGAACAAAGATCAAGGCCTCCAAAAATATATAAATATAGTTTATGTTTTTATGCTAACACATTTGTAGCTAGCGTACTATAACCTTCATCTTTTTTTAACTATGAAGGTAAGAATAAATATATTTGATATATATTTGAAGATATGACTAAACACCATCATAATGTGTCTAGAAAGTAGGCAATGCATTGGTAATGCGCCATCAGCACAATTATAGTGATTTTTGCTTTAGAAACGACCATTTTGGTCGGCATCAACAAAGATGAAACTAAAGTACCCACGAGTGGTTGAAGTGAGATGTTATCATGATTGTAACCGGTGCATAATAAATTAGTTGCATTAACAACAATTTCCGAGTGATTCTGAACGAAACGTATTATACTGACAAATACATTTTTAAATATCCAAAAATAACTTCTCTATTTCTACTAACAAGTGAAAGCAATGAGCATCAGTTGAAATAATCTGAAAAACAGTTTAAGGAATTTTTTTTGTAATCAAAGGTATTAGAATCAACTTTAAGGTAAATTTTTGTCAAAATTTGAACTATTTTGAAGTATTATCTTTTTGGCTATTTTCATCAAAAATTTCAAAATCTGCTTCAAGCAAAATATAACCAGGCAAATAGTCACATGATTTCTCTTTTTCACAGATCATTGATGACTTGTCACACAGTGCAAAATAAATATACCAACCATACTTTAATAATAGTACATGAAAAGCGAGGACTGTGAAGGCTGGTTCACACTATGTTGGCCTGGTCCTTTTGGCATTCATCATCTATTATGCGCACCGTATACTAATGACATCCACGAAACAATGTGAATAAGTTCATTTTTTTGATGCTGACAAACTTTCCTGGTAGTTCACCGAGCATCGACAACAGCCTGTACCATGTTCGCAATTTCGGCAATGTTGATTTGCTGTCATAGAAGGCATATTTCATTTATGTTATGCGCTGCAAAACTAGTAATTGATTCGAGCACACGGACACATAAAGGTTCCTTCAAAAAAAATTAAAAATAAATATGAGATCACGGCACTGCGAATAATTGCCTGATGCAATTGTGGTTGGGTTTGTGATATAGTAGATGCTATTAATATTGACAATGATAGAATTATTGTGGTATCAACACTGATATATTGAAATATAGAGCAAACCTGTGTTTAATTGTCAATCCATTTGTCAACAATATACAACGTTTAGCATACAACCAAAGAGCACCCTTCATATTTTAGCTCTGCTGCGTAAGCTGCCAATAAATTGTGAAATACATTGTAGCAAGATAAACCTTTTAGTATAACCAATGAGATGATTTCTAAAAGATTTGAACAAATTTTTACTGATTTCAACCATGGTCGGGTTCGGACAAATATTGTGATAAATATTTTAAGTCAGAAAAAAACTGATTTTTTTTCTGATTTCAACTATCTGTGCCATAAAGAATGATTGTGTTTTGTTAAAGACTGTTAATTTTGAGACAGAACATAATGGTAAGATGAGTATGGTGTTAATTTGATTAATTAGAATCATTGGCAAAAATAGTTGCTGATATTAAATGCAAAACATTAGGCAGCTGCGACGTTTTACCCAAATGTTGGACAATTCTAGACTAATTATCATTTTGCTTAACCAACACAATAACTTGTAATAGTGAGTCCCACATTGTCAGTTAATGTGAACACAATATTTATCTTTACAATTATGTACATTTTGTCCTGCACTTTAAGCATCAGTTAAATAAAATTGTGTTTATTTCATACAGAAGAGTGTTATTAACTTTATTATTGCTATAAATTAAACTATAAATAAACTATAAATTATTGCTTGCATTTACTGTTTATAGCCACACCATAATAGTAAAAGCATCTTTTTCATTTATTTTGGTAATGCTATAGGAAATAAAGCAGAGGGTGTTAACAAAAGAGCATCCTACCTCTATTTATTTGATTATTAGATAGTGATAAGTTCCCAATTAGATAGTCCCCAATGTTAGTGATGAACTGGACAGGGAAAAACTATTACTAAACTTGCTAAAACATCCGAGAGAAACTTGGAATGAAGCATTCAACAAAACTTAACTCTTGACTCACTAAAAACATGTCAGTTGAAACTATTTGCAAACAAAAATGGAAAAAATACCCCATTTTTGGTTTAAACTTTTTCTGACGTGGTAAAATAATCGTGCCGATAACTCCCAAAAATTTGCTCAAAGATTGGCTACAAAAACTTGATTTGCAAATTGACTGGTGTAAAACCCAGCTTTAAAAATAGCTTTAGTAATAATTTAGAAGTAACGATCATGATTGAAAAATGACTGATGACACCAACAGCAGGTGCTTCATCAACACATCATATTGACACATAATCCCTATCCGCATGATGAACATAGTTTGTAAGATTCAGCTAATGTTGTTTACGAAAACGTTCTTGATTGTTCACAAAGAAGTATAGCATACGTTCAGCCATTGCTTTATGACAACTAAATGTGTGTCTTCACATTCCACTCATCCAAGCTTGTAACTTACTGCTTTAACCAATTATTCAGTAATACAACAAATAAAACTAGTAAGAGTGGAAATTCATAATTACTGAACGCAAAAGTAGTTTATAAAAAGGAGTTTTAGTAGTGTCGTTGGGTAGGTTAATTCCCTGCTCAATAATTATTGGTGCTACACTGTCACCAAGGCGTAATATTCTATACTTAGCAAATGGGCAGAATAGGGAGGTAGCAAAGAGCTTTGGTATTCATTGCTTAAAAATCACTTCTAAAGACACGTTTGAAACTGTAGCAGGATTGGAAACACTTCATTGGTAATTACATTGTATTTTTAAAAAAGAGAAAATAAGATATTAAATTTTTTCAAGTACATTTATGAAGACTTAAACTCACAGTGAGAAATAGCTATTTTAAGTAGGCAATACATGGTGAATCATTCACAAACTTTGCTGGTGTGTGACATATCAAGACTAGCATGTCTCCTTTGATAGATACAAGAAACATTCTCATTTACAAATACATGTTTAAGCATAAGCTAGTTGGCTCAAAATGGCGAGCAGAGAGCAAGGATAAAAGACTTTTTCACAAGTAACTATTTAAATAGAGGCCAAGATTTTTATACTCATTGAGTGTAGACTAAAACCGCTGGTTTAAATTGAAACTGTTTGATAAAACTTTTAGGCATTCTTTAAGAAAAAATATGGTAAATATTTTTAGAGTCCGCAGCCATGCCACTAAGGTTTACTTGTGTATTAATGGTGACCTGTTCATGGCTTACAGGCAGTTGAATAGGTGCATCCAGGTAGAATAATGGAAAGATTATTATCAAGTCATTCATATTTTATGAACTAAAGAATTTTGATAAAAAGCCCTAAAAATAAATTGACCGATGACTCTGAATTTCTTTTCCATCACTAAGATTGCAACTATTAATAAAGGGAAAGAGTTAAAATAGTTTTTGATGGAACTTCGCCGCGAAATACTTATAGGTGCTAAAATGTTGACAAGGGGGAATCATCTATGCATCTATGATAAGTTTAACAGTGATCTAACAGATTTGTTTATGTAAATGTACAAAAGGAATACTGACCTACTCATTTAAGGGTGCTTGTCTATTAGTGTCACAACCTGTTCATGACTCATGCACTGAATAGGAGCAATTTAAATTATATAATGGAAACATTATTATCATATTATCCAACTCTTTAGAACTAAATACTTGTAATAAAAAGCCTTAGAGCTAAATTTACAGATGAATCTGAAGAATTTTTTGTCACTCACTATGCGACTACTAATAAAAGAAAAGGGTTACAATAGTGTGAATTCAATTCATGTCATTGACCTATTAGCTTTTTGTACAGTATTTAGCTGTTTTGTGGCTCATGAACTATCTCTGTGAATTTTTGCTAGTCTTGCTATAAGTTATAAAATTAACTGCAAAAAACTCACTGCACATTGATGTTGATTGTTCATTTGGTGTCTAACTCTATCTTTGTATAACGTGCGGAATAGTGAGTACGCAGAAGGTGTCACTGATTGTTCAAAAATCTGGTGTAGTTTTTTATCTTTGACATTAAAACAGCTCTAAAAACAGTGTAAGAACTATTACAAATCTCCAATTGTAACCAAATGTTTTACTTTATCTGCTAAGGTGCATCTCTCTCTCTCTACTTGCATAGTAATCAGAATATTGAGCATGCAAAAGGTTTAGCATCATTTTAACATGTGACACTGTAACAGGTCTGAACACAGTAAAAAATATAAATCTTCAATTATAACCACATGTTTTATTTCTTCTGGTAAAGTATTTGTAGCTATTGCACTATACTCATATCCCCTAGGAGCTGAAGAGGTAAAAGAAAGAGCTCTATGATTAAATCATTATATGTTTGCAGTTTTGGTTCTGCAGTGATTAAATAGGACTTTTAAATAGCTTGATCTTAATTTTAGAAGGAATATGTTGTGTGCTTGCACAAAAAAAACTTACTTCAATTTGATCAGCGGAAATAATTTTATGATAATTCCTTTAATTTATTGATTTTTAACTCGCGTAATGGCTGTGTTCAATATGGCTGCAAAGGGATAATGACAGAATATCTGCAAGCAAATGACTAGTTACATGTTGGCAAATATTTCTTTACATATAATATACATGTGACCAATAGTATCACTAGTAGAAAAGCTATAAAATACTTTAGATAATTATTTTAGTAATATGTATCTCAAAATCTATATTTATTATTCAATTATTTTTGTCAACATTAGGATATTTTGTATTTATTTGTTCTTATCATCAACATGGAGAGTTTGTTGTGAATCATTGTAAAATAATAAAAATGACTTCTCTACGATTATTACTCTCGCACATCAGCAGTGATCTATGTTAACATATGTGGAGGACTGAACAAATATACTAGTTATGCTTTTATCTTTAGATATCTGTGTTCATTATTACAACCCTACGTACGCATTTCTCATATATCCTATTATATAACACTTTGTATCTAGGCCTGCCACACCGGCCTGCCTGCCGTAACACAATTATGTGTTGTGTATTATTAATATATAAGTGGGCGAAGAAAGACCTGTATATATAAGGAGGAGGCGCAAGCCACCTCATTTGGATAATTGCAAGCTCGATGCTGTTGATGCTGTTGTTGCACATGTATTCATGATTTTATATACACAATAAAAAGACTAAGTTCACTCACACGAACTGATCACATTTATGCCTGCCTGGGTGGGTTAGACAGGACCAATCTACCAGAACTGATCTGGCTCCGGATAAGAACTGCCTGCGAGATACCTAAGGAAGGCTAGGGGTTGGGCTACGCTGCGACTGGACCTGATCAGAGATGCAATAGCATTAGAGATCAGGCCCTACCGTGAGCTAGCCCGGGACCTAGACTAACCCAGATAGGGACTCAGAGAGCAGGCTGTTTTAGGGTTCCAAGCGAGCCTGAGATTGGGCAACAGCAACGGCCTGATCAGACCACTAGGTGTGTCATGCAGGCCGACAAGGGAAAAGCTCAGAGTTCAGGCTGCATCGGCTTGTTAGGATAGTAAGGCTGGCTCAGCTACCGGAGCCAGGCCTTTACACATACACATGTTTGGCGCATATAGCAAAAAGGTGAGTAGGAATGGAAATTCAGTAGTAGGAAAATTCAGTAGGAATGGCAAGGTTTTCGCACCACGAAGGTAAACGTTGAATGTTCTATATTTTAATTATCAGTGTGTGTACCAACAGTTAATACCTTCACTAAGTGTTGTTAATATATTGCTATGTTGCCTGTCGACAGACCATTTATGGTTGCTCACCTATTAATTTAGAACTTATTCATGACTCATGTTTCAATTAGGCATAATTCAAATTAGATAATGGATAACTTGTATCATCTTATTAATCTAAAATAAACTGAAAAAGTTTCATAGCATTCCTTAAAGCTAATGCGCTGAATGACTCTAAAACTTTTTCCTACAACTCAAGACTTTTGTCTCAACGCTAATAACAGGAAAAATTCCGGGCAGTGTCTATCATTAACTAGCTGTACAATAGTTTCTGGTGCAAAACTGGTGACATGGTGCTGTTGTTTATATATCTGATATATTTTTACAGATTGATTTTCACAGTTAGCTAACAGAGAATAGTAACAAGGGCATACAGTAACTGGTGTCTTTAAGCCTACAGCACAACACCATGTTGAAGTAGGACTTCTACACCAGGTGTAGGTGTCACCCCTTTTTTGAAGTATGACACAGGCCACTTGAGGCTCCAGGAAAAAAACCTCAACATAAAAAACAATAAATAAATAGAGGTGAAGGGTTAAGTTAGACATGCAGATGTAGGTTTTGTATTTTAGCTCTTCTGCATAGTCTTATCATAAAAAGTGATATGGCCAGAGAAACCTTTTGGGCTAATACATAAGGCTGTTCTTCGAAGTTTTAAAAGTTTGTTCACCGAGTTGAACAGTGTTCTTGTCTTAACAAAGACTGCAATGAGATGATGCTAATCAGTGAACACCGTTATTTTTGCTGATTTGGATTATCTGTAGCATGAAGAATAGTTGATTTAGTTTGATTGTTTTTGTTGAAGACATAATAATGTTAAAACAGAACATACTGAAGATAGGAGTTGAGTGTAAACTTTAAATAATGAGACACCTTTGCCAGTACATGCATAACTAAGCCATTAAGCAACTCCATTACTATTTCTTTGAAAAAACTTAAACTCATCACAACAACATTACCTCTAGTTTAACTATAAATTATTACTTAACACTTCACTGGAAATTTCAAATATGGAATATCAAAATTTTAAAGCCCACTGAACAAGCTTTGCTTTGTGCAAAAATAGCCAACGAGCCCAAGACCGGTTTCATCCAGAAATAAGTTTTGTTGAGCTGCGCCAGATCGGTAGACAATTTTAAGCTGATTATTAATTTTTGCGGTCAATTAATTTAACTTGCTATAACTTACATTGCAAATTACCATGAAGCCATTAAGGGATTAACATTGGAAGATTGTGAAAATTTTCATGGGCTGAAATTGTTTTTTCCTGATAGCTTATAAAGACTATATAGTCTTCACTGTATTGCACTTCCCAATAGATCTGAGATCCAACGGATTATCGGTTGTTAGTTGTATGTGAATAGTATGTTTATTTGATATATATGCATATACCGATATATCGTGAATCTAAAATAAAATTAAATGAAGAGTAAATAATAATAAAAGAGGCAATAGCAAGTTTGATAGCAAGTGAAAGTAGCATACAAGATGTATAAAAAACTCGCAATAATATGTAGCAGATAAAACATTGCTAACAAATTATGATTTGATATGAATGAGTATATAACAGATATAATGCAGAAATGCGCATATACTTGAAAAAGACAGCTGAAAACAAAGCATTAACTATATGAATAATAACAAATAAAAAAAGGCACTCCGTATAATAATGATATTAAAGTAAAAAGTATTACCTTGTTACATCCTCTCAGGAAATGCAATAAGAATTGTCCTGGTTGTGATATAACGTGATAAGTATTCTTGATTGTGCTTTCTGATGACTTTAGTTTACTTTAGGAATATTGACGAATATGATAAGTGTAAAACACAAGTTACCAGCTTGAGGTGCACAAGATAAATGCCTCAGGTGGTCCAAAAAATAGAAAAGTGTTGCTGCCAATTGCTAATGAATCATACTTCCGATTATAAACCAAATACACAAATGTTTGTTTGTTTGTTTGTTTTATTTCATCAAAAAGTATGAAAACAGAAAAAAAAAAAAAAAAAAAAAAAAGAAAAGAAATAATGATGAGGCCCAAACTGCGCAGTAGCATTGCTAGTCAAGGCGCTGGGCCACAAGTTAACAGCAAGCAGCCAGAAACTATTTATTCACCGCTCAACAGGTACAGCTTGAGGGCACGTCTAAAAGTGGGCATACTCACAACCCTACGCAGTTCATCAGGCAGAGCGTTCCATTGTGCTGACTGCTGGTATGACATTCTGCGATGACCCGAAGCAGATTTAGAGGGAGGTAGCTTTAGATTTAAGGAAGAGCAGCGAGTGGGATATTGATGAATGCGATGTGATTTAAGGCTGTAGAATAATTGATGAGACGCGATGAGAGTTCGAAATTTATAGAGTTTATTCACAGTCAGTATTGAAGATTTTTGAAAAAGTGGGCGGGTGTGTTCTAATTTAGGTTTTTTATGTAAAATTCGGAGAACTCGTTTTTGTAGAAGTTGAAGTTTGTTTAAGTATTTACCTGGAGCGTTTCCCCAGGCCTCAATACAGTAACTGAATTTAGAATGAATAAATGCGTTGTAAATTAAAACCAAAATTTTGTGGGGTAAATACCTTGAGCATTTATATAAGAGTCCTAACAAAGGTCTAACACTATTAAAAAGTTTTTCTATGTGAACCTTCCATGATAAATTTGTATCAATGTGAACACCCAAAAATTTTACACTTTCGACTTGGTTTAAAATTTTACCATGCAAAGTTAAAGCGGTCCTGGGGAATTCATATTTATTTTGATTGTTTTTTAATATCATAAAGTTTGTTTTGTCTACATTTAATGTTAGTTTGTTCATAGTACACCATTTTTGGATTTCATTCAGTTCATTATTTACTGCAGAAATTTGCTCATCTAAGTCTTTGGATTCTAAAAATAAGTTTGTATCATCGGCATACAAAATGGGAGTAAAAACTGTTAAAATGTTTGGTAAATCGTTAATATAAATTAAAAAAAGCGTAGGGCCAAGTATGGATCCCTGGGGAACACCACATGTAATGCTTAGTTCATCAGAGACAGATTGTCCAATAATGGTGACTTGCTTTCGTTGAGAAAGAAAGTTTTCCACCCATTTAATAGAATTTGAACTAAACTTTAGCTGTTTCAGCTTATATAAAAGAGTTTGGTGATCAAGGGTATCAAAGGCTTTACTAAAATCAAGATCGACTCCGAGTACGGATTTCCCATCATTAAATGCTTTTAAAATTTGATTTGTGAATTGAGTAAGAGCTAGTGTAGTGTTTTTATTTTTCCGAAATCCAAACTGGTTTTCATGAATCAAATTATTACTTTCTAAATATTGCATTATTTGTGTGTTCACGATCTTTTCAAATGTTGAAATAGTATTGAAAAACACATAAAATGATGACAAGGCTTGGTGAAATCACAACCCTGTGGTTAAAATTGACTTGTTTGCTGTCTCTTGAGGACAGCCATAGATATATATACCTAGATTGGCCAATAGGGAAAAAGCCTGTCAGACCTAAATAGCACGACGCAACGTCACTGTATTGTACCTCACGCTTGACTGCACTGCTGTTTACAATGAATCTAATGGGAAGAAGGTAACAAAATTACATTTATTTTCACATAAAAACCTTCTTGTATACATAATCCAGTAAACTAAAGCAATTCTGTGATAATATCTGATAACCACCATAGATTAAAACTATAAAAGCTATGAATTGTTGCACACAAATCATGAGCCATCATGGCTTTATTCGCAACCCTCTCTTATCCCCATTCTCTCTTTTCCCCTTCTCCAAAGAATAAGTTAGAAGGGGAAAAGAGAGAAGGGGAATGGAGAGGGGAAATAGCCCACCCACTCAAAGAGCCAGACCTTGGCTAGGTAAATAGACTAATATGCTGAACTAAACATGACTAAATATGATGAGTATGCAAGTATGTCTGAAGTCAAAAATGAGACAGAATGATGATTTTACAGCTGGCTAGGTCACCAAAGCTGAAGTGGAATGATTGTATCACTAGCATCGTGGATGTTACCAACGTTGATGTAAACCAAGCAACGAATTCCCTAATTACAGTTAAGAATCAGGGTGGCTTGACTTTGACTTCGCCTGTGGTGATTGAGGTTTGCAACCACAGCGAGAAAGCGACAAGAGTGTTGCTTAGTAGCGCTGGATTGATGAAAAACTTTGCCAGGCTAGGACTAATTGCCACCACTAAGAAGCCAGTCACGAAAGGACAATACCAAGTTATTTGTACAATATGCATAAGCAAGTTAAAGGTTGACTTGCAACAAAATTCACATTGCAGTTATTTGGTGTCATAAGATTCACCATGCCTTACTCTGTTGTGTTGTAGGTGTGAAATAGAAGAGAAGGTGATTACAAGCTCTTAAAAGCTAAAAACTTATACAGTCATACTTCAACTTACGAGCTTAATGCGTTCCGAGACTGAGCTCGTATGTTAATATACTCGCATGTTGGTGCAATTTATTTATATATCGAACAATTAAATATATATTGCTTGGTTTCCATACTCTAAAAATGCAAATAAAACACGCAAAACAAGATATTGTAACAGAAAGAAGATGTTGGTTATTGTCATAATTTACCACATGCTTTCAAAAAGCAACAATCAAAAAATAATACAAGGAAATGTGATTATTTAAAATGTAAAATTAAATACATACAATAGCAGCTAATGCTAGCATTTGCGAGAGAGGGAGATATAAGTTATCCTTCATTACAACAGTTGTCTTTGATAAATTTGAATTTTATCAATGTTTTAAAAGACAAACTCTAATGTTGGTATGGTATTGGCCTTCAATCTAGCTTTTTTCCCAATACCAGGTGATACTTGGTAGCTGTCACTAGTGAAGTGGTCTGAACAATGTACAGAAGATTTACTTGGGGTCCACTGTTCTCGTCTCACTGCTTTAATCCAGGCATCCTTGCGATCAGCAGCAGTAGGAAAACTTAACAAGTAATAAAAGATACATACAATTAGTGGTGTTTTTTGCTCATTGGATTATTGACTTTTTGCCTTTGAGAAGTGTAGCATTAACCTTGTCAAATAATGGAAACTTTTAAGCCTGATTATAGCCAAAGATAACCATGCTCCAAGCCATGCTCATGTAGTATGTTCATGAATTCTCCCAACGATTAGCAGGGTGAATGTTTGTTATATTGTCCTACCTGTGGAAGCTTTTCTCTGGGCATTTTCTTGGATAATTGGAACATCCAAAAGCAACGCAGCAATTCTTACTAGTCCTCTCAGATGACTGTGAGCTTGATGAATAATGGTGAGATCGCTGCCAAAATAGCAATGAATATGAATTCCATTCTGACTTAGTGATTTATAGCAAGATGGTATCCAAATTAATGACTCAAGCATCACAAAGTAGCAGTATTACACAAGCAGCTCCTTGGGCAAAGTTAAGGAAACCTTCCAAGAGAGAGTCAATCAGTTAATGAATCAAACAAGTTGAAGTTGATAGTAACTTGACAAACAATGATGTCTGCTGATTTGATTGTCTTCAATAATTTTTTCAAAGTGTCAAATATGGGGAAAATATGTCCACTATTAGTATGAAAACTGTCCTAGTTTTTACTATAAAGCCTTACAGCTGATATTTAGGAGTTCCAAGCCTATCTTTGATATTAAAAGTAGTAAAAAACTCACCTTAGTAGCAGCTGACACACTCTTCTCAGCTTCAGCCATTGTAAACTAATGATGAATCTTGCGGTCAGTCAAGCGTAAGGTACAATACAGTGACGTTGCGTCATGGCATTTAAGTCTGACAAGGCCATCAATGGGACTAGCTATTATTGGCCAATCTAGGTATATATATATCTATGAGGACAGCTGATAGACTTGGACAGTGAGTAAAGATGTACACATTACTACGTGTATAGCAAAATAAATTGCTGAATCTAACACTCCCACCTAAAATTTTAGGATGAAATTTTATTGGTAGCTTTGACTAATACAACAATTTTGCTAACTGGTCTTACCAGATGCTGTGGTTTAGTATTAGGATAGCTTTTTGACCCAATCAATAGTTTTACAGCTCTTACCTCACCATCATGAGATCGTTCTATATCTACGACCCGCGCGAGTGACCAGTCACCTCGGAGTCCCTCATCTTTGAGTACGTGAACCACGTCACCAACCAACACTTCGTCTTGCTTGTGGGTCCATTTTTGCCTGGTTTGCAAGGTATGAATATATTCATTGCGCCACCTTCGCCAGAACTCATTAGCTAGCTGCTGGACAACTCTCCAACGTTTTTTAGAATAAATGTCTGCCTTCTCAAACACACCAGGGGGTGGCAAGGTAAGTTGTGATTTCATCGTAAGAAGCATGTTTGGTGTGAGTGGTGTCTGTTCTTCTGTGACGACACCAAGAGGTCGACTATTCATTACTGCCATCACTTCATATAGAAGGGTCCGCAGTTGAGGGGTGCTCAGTCTCCCACCATGCTTTTCACCCATTCCTTTTAGAACGTTTCTTGCTGATCTGATAAGTCTCTCCCAAACACCACCCATGTTGCTGGAATGGGGAGGATTAAATTTAAACTTGATATCCGGATAGTGATGGGTAATACGTCCTTGCATATTTCTAGCTAGGTCATTGAAAGCTCCTACAAAATTTGTTCCTTGGTCACACCGAATAGTGGATACAGCTCCACGAATGGCTATGAGATTTCTCAGAGCATTTATAAAGCTGTCTGAGGTCATGTCCTCTAACAGTTCTATATGAACAGCTCTAGAAGACAAGCATGTGATGATTAGCCCATATGTTTTCCTTTCCTTGCGTCCATCCTTGACTCTAAATGGGCCAAAGCAATCAAGGCCACAATGAGTAAATGGAGCGGTTTCGTCTAACCTTTCTGAAGGAAGAGTAGCCATCTGAGGAATTTTCGGCGTACCTCGTATTTTTTGCAAATGACGCAACTTTTCACATGTTTGTACACCTGAGATCTAGCATTTACTATCCAGAACCCATGAGTTTGGATGCTTGCTAGAGTAGGTCCACACCCTTGGTGAGCAGCTAACTGGTGATAGTGGCTAATGATAAGTTTGGCTATGTGACTAGCCTTCGGAATAATGATAGGATGCTTTTCATGAAAGCTAAGGGTTGAACTCTCTTGGAGTCTCCCACCAATCCTAAGGAGTCCATTTTCGTCTACGAATGGTGCGAGTTTCATAAGGCTGCTAGATTTTTTAACTGATTTGTATTCGTTTAGATCAGCTATTTCATCAGAGAAGTAATCATGTTGTATTATCCTAAGGATGGCATGCTTTGCTGTTTCGTAGTTGGGCTCTGCTTCCTTATAGATCACTTTTCGTATTAAGGCTATTGCCTTGATTGCACTGTTCCATTTTGAAAATCGTTCCAAGTACTTATCAAATACTACTATTTTGGCAGTTGTCATTAGGGAAATGGAGGCCTTCTTAACTTCATCGTCATTAGGACTAATGGACAGCTGAGGTTGTGAGGGTATATCAATTGGTTCAGTCCACAAAAACTTTGGACCTGAAAACCATTCTGAGTGTGTGAGATCAATGATGCTAGCACCACGTGATGCCATATCAGCTGGATTCTGGTTAGTTGGCACATATGCCCAATTTTTTGGTTTAGAAAGTGTGCGTATCGTTTCGACTCTGTTAGCAACAAATGTTTGAAACCGCTCCTTTGTATTGCAGATGTATCCTAGTACTACTGTGGAATCAGAATAAAAATAAGTTGTGATGTTTGGAAGCTCTAGCTCCTTGACGTACTTGTTTACAGCTTGTACAGCACTACAAGCTGCTTGCAGTTCGAGCCTTGGTATTGTGATTTGCTTGATGGGGGCTACCTTAGCTTTGCTGGCTAGTAGGGCTACATGAACCTTGCGGTTTGTATTAACTAATCGCAAATATGTACAGTGACCATAACCGGTAGTACTAGCATCGGTAAACGTATGTAATTGAGCACTTTCAATTTGATTGAAAGCTCTGGGTGACACACATCGAGGTACTTGAACATTGTGTACATTGGAGAGGTCTGACTTCCATTTGGCCCAGCAATTTAGCAGTGATGATTCTAAAGGGGTATCCCAATTATAGTTCTGCTTGCAGGTTTCCTGCAGAATAATTCTCCCTTTGAGTGTGAAGGGGGATATCAGACCTAAAGGGTCAAAGACGGATGCGACTGAGGACAAAACTCCTCTTCGGGTGTTGGGTTTTGAGGGTGGTTCATGCTTGAAAGTGAATATATCTTGGTTAGTATCCCACAATACACCAAGAGACCTTTCTTGTGGAAGAGGTTCCGAGGTAAGCTCCAGACTGGCTAACGTGCTAGTGCACTCACTTTTTGGAATGGCAGCTAGTACGGCTCTACTGTTTGAAGCTATCTTGTGTAACCTCAGTTTCCCTGTCTGACACAGAGCCTGAGATTCTTTGATCAGGTTTACGGCCTCAGATTCGTTTCTGACACTGGCAAGGCCATCATCAACATAAAAGTTATGGTGTATAAAGTGGTGCGATTGTGTGTTGTGGGGAATTGCGTCTCTGAAATTGTCAGCCAAAAATCGTAGCCCATAAGTGGCACATGCAGGAGAGGACCTGGCTCCAAATAAATGTACCGTCATTTTGTATGACTGAAGCTGACCTTCTGCGTTGTACCAAATGAATCGTAAATAATCTTGGTGAATTTCCGATACTTTGAACTGGTGAAACATCCTCTCGATGTCTCCCATGATTGCTATTGGTCTCAGTCTAAACCTTAGCAGAATTCCTTGTAGATCGTTCATATGTTCTGGCCCTTGAAGAAGAAAGTCATTCAGGCTCACTCCTCCCACCTTGGCAGCACAGTCAAAAACTACTCTAATTCGATCCGGTTTTCTAGGGTGGTACACCCCAAAGTGTGGAATGTACCATGAGTGGTCAGTAGTTTCTTCAGTTGCAGGAATAGCTTCTCCCTTGTTTGTTATATATCTCATAAACTCATGGTACTGTTCCTTATAATGCGAGTCTTTCTGGAATCTCTTTTCTAGCAGCCTAAAGCTATGTATGGCAGCTGATTTTGTATTTAGTGCATATGGTTTTGATTTGAATGGCAAGGGCATGGTTACCCTGCCCTTTTTTAGAGTAGTTTGTGTTTTTAGTATGTGAAGAAATTGTTTATCATCTACAGAGAGGCTTGGTGTGTCTTCATGTGCACCATGAAATTCTTGGTTGAATATATTTATGAGTTTGTGCAGTTCTTTGTTTGATTTGGTTGTGCACTGAAATGTCACAAAATCATGTTTGGCTGGTTGGTCAACAATTGTTGCTAGTGTGGTATGTGGAGCACTGCCACCCATAACATTCCAGCCTATGGCAGTTTTGATGGCAAATGGTTCATCATCATGATCAGTGTCGATAACTTGCTGAGGTTTGAAGGCTTTTGTAAAATTGTTGCCTATGAGTAGGCCGACAGGTACATCTTTGTGATTGTTAGGTAATTCATTAGCTACTTGTATGAGATGTGGCCAACGGCTCAGTACAGTTTTTGTAGGTATTTGTCGTCTGTCAATAGGTATTTTGTGATGTGAATAGCTAGGGGGTAATTCATAGCAAACTTTGTGATTGTAGGCTCTGACTGTCAGACCATACACTAGATGAGTATGGACTTTCTTTTTGTCAGATGTCATTGTTGTAATATCTATTTCTGTGTGGGTATAGTCTGGTTGTATCTTGTGTATCGTATCTACAGTGATATAAGTTGTGTCGGACATTGAGTCAACAAGAGCATATACTAAAGCTTCCTTTAGAGGGTTTTTTTTACTCGAGACCCAAACAGGTAGTATCCACGAAAGTGAGTTCAAGTCCATGTTTAAACATGTATTCAAACATGATTTTTCTAGTCATTGAGAATTGTTTTTTGTTTTTAAAGGTTCTGCAGCTTTTGGCTGCAAGGAGCTGTTGGTTATAGGCTTAGATTGCTCCAGATTCGAGCTATTGCCAAAACCAGATTTTACTTGTTGTTTGACGGATGAAGTTCGCATATTGTGTAAGGCTGTTGGGTGTTTACCTTGACATACTTTACATAAAGCTGGTACTTCACACTGCCTGTAGTTGTGGGCATCAGTCAAGCAAGAGAAACATAGCTGTTTGTCCCTCATGAAGGTTTGTTGTTCGTTAAAGGAGAGTCGACCAAATTTCCCACACTCTGCGGTGGAGTGGTTTTTCATGTTGCAATAGACGCACTCCTTAGTACTGATTTCACCTTTGATATCTTGTGTTGGTCCATTATGCTGGGTAGCATATGTTTTCTTCAGGCTTCTGCTTTGCTTGCTAGTATCGTTTGTGTAGGCCTTGCCTGCGTATATGTCGGCGTACATAGGATTACATGACATCTCAAGTTCTGTACTCAAAAACTTGCACAGTGCTTCAAAACTTGGGCTTTGGTTGTATTTCTTTTGATATTTAGTAGCCTTTCGCACCCATTGCCGAGTTATGAATTCAGGCAGCTTAGCCAAGATTTGTTTATGAACCTCATAGTTGTCAAGAAATGAAAGCTTGTCTATACAGACTTTTGCAGTCTTGCACAACAGAAGGAAGTCTATGAACTTCTGCAGTCCATCATGGTCTCTAGGTTTGATGGCAGACCACTGTTCAAGTTTGCTTCTAAAACCTTGAGCAATTGTAAATGGGTCACCAAATCTGGCGTCTAAGACTGCTCTGGCTTCAACATAAGCGGTCTCACTTTGTAGGAGAAAGTACCCGTTTACAGCTTCTAAAGCTTTTCCTCCAAGATATTTACTCATGTAATCTAACTTTTCGGAGTCGGAAAGTGGTTTTTTACCTATCAGGTTATCAAAGCTGAGCGCCCAACGAGGATAGTCTACTGGATTTCCATCAAACACCTTTGGCTCTGAAAGTGGTAGTTGATATGTCATAACTACAGTCTTAACAGGTTCTGCTGAGATATGCTGCTCTGAGCTTGTATTTTGCTGTAAGGCAATAGCTACCGGAGTTGTGTTCACCTTGCAATGCGAAGCTGTAGGAGGGCTAGTCGTCCGTTCTTGATTGAAGGTGTGTGCGCTGGGCATAATTGTCTCAGGTTCAAGATCATCATCCTCAGATTCAGAGTCTAATGTATGTGGGACTTGATTGGCAACATGGTTTGTTGCTTTCTCTTTGCACGGCTTTGTAGTTGCAGGTGGCTTGCTGGGTGCAAAAGGAGACGCAAGGTTCAAAGTATTTGGTGGTGCATCGAGTACTTGGTGGCCATTACCAGTTAGCATGAGACAAGATCCTTCGCATTCTTCTTCAGATAATGCTTGACTGTATATGACAGCCTTTCGTTTTTCAGCCTCAATTTGACTCTCGATTTCAATTGCCTTTTTGGCATTTTCTAATTTTGTCAGTTGTTCTTGAATTGCTTGTGTTTTGCTGTTAGCATGTAGCTGCATTTCTAATTCGACTAGTCTTGCATTTGCTTCAACTTGTTTTTGTCTTAAGATTGATGAAGTTGTTGAACAAGAAGTGCTGCATGAATACTGTGAGCCAATCGCTGAATTCCTTGATTTGCGTGATAATGCTCTTGAGGTTTTTGGCCTAACTACTTTGCTGCTTACTATCTGGCTTATTTGATTACACAACTCGTCATTATCATGTGTTAGCTTGTCAACCTGTTGTGTGACAGCTTTGCATGGCTCGCCATTCAAAACTCTAAATTCGTTATAGAGCTTATGCACATGTCTCTTACTGGCTTCAAGATCCTTTTTTATAGCTTCATACCTAGCAAAGGAGGTGTCTTCTTGGTTTATTTCATTGTGGAGTGTGGCATTTATCTGAGCTTGCACTTTTATATCATTTAGCAGTTGTCGCTTTATTGTTTCACCTTTCACCCTAGCTGATCTTCTAGGTTGGTTTGAAAGTGACAAGGTGTCATATTGGGTACTAATTTTACGAGTGGGCTGGTTGTGAAGTGAAGGAGTTTTATGAATGGAAATTAGATCGATACGCTCTGAATTTGCAAGGTGTGGATCGATTGACTCAGGCACGAGATTGGAGTCAAGCGGCGTTACGTCAGGTATGATCTCATCGGCACCAGCAACTGCGACGGCTGCACGAACAAGCAGCCCTTCATGCGGTGAGGCAGAGCTAGTAGCCATATTCATTTTAATAGTTTGGCTTATTTATCCAAAGAGCAATTATCGCAGCTCCAATAGACCAGCAGCTAATTGTTATACCCAAAATAATGTAGTTAGCTACTCTACATTTATATATGACGGTCAATATTTGGCAAACATAAAACTTATGGTTGTGATTTCACCCGTGCCGAGACTAACAATATACCGCTGACAAATAACAAAAAAAATACAAGCCGTATAACTAAATAATAAAACGATGAAGGCTATGCTCATGGTTATGTAAAATTAATTGCTGGCATTATACACCGACTTCTTGTAGACTTACTTCTCTTCAGCAGGTTGACTTGCCTGGTGGAGATATTACACAGCTGTTATTTCTTTCTTGCTGTTGATTTAGTGATTGTGGCTCATCTGTGTATCAGTAGTAGTTCAGGCGTAATATCCACTCCATTCTATTCTTGTATTCTTAGGTGACAAGATTCACTGTATTGCACTTCCCAATAGATCTGAGATCCAACGGATTATCGGTTGTTAGTTGTATGTGAATAGTATGTTTATTTGATATATATGCATATACCGATATATCGTGAATCTAAAATGAAATTAAATGAAGAGTAAATAATAATAAAAGAGGCAATAGCAAGTTTGATAGCAGCATAAAAGATGTATAAAAAACTCGCAATAATATGTAGCAGATAAAACATTGCTAACAAATTATGATTTGATATGAATGAGTATATAACAGATATAACGCAGAAATGCGCATATACTTGAAAAAGACAGCTGAAAACAAAGCATTAACTATATGAATAATAACAAATAAAAAAAGGCACTCCGTATAATAATGATATTAAAGTAAAAAGTATTACCTTGTTACATCCTCTCAGGAAATGCAATAAGAATTGTCCTGGTTGTGATATAACGTGATAAGTATTCTTGATTGTGCTTTCTGATGACTTTAGTTTACTTTAGGAATATTGACGAATATGATAAGCGTAAAACACAAGTTACCAGCTTGAGGTGCACAAGATAAATGCCTCAGGTGGTCCAAAAAAATAGAAAAGTGTTGCTGCCAATTGCTAATGAATCATACTTCCGATTATAAACCAAATACACAAATGTTGAAATAGTATTGAAAAACACATAAAATGAGGACAAGGCTTGGTGAAATCACAACCCTGTGGTTAAAATTGACTTGTTTGCTGTCTCTTGAGGACAGCTGATAGACTTGGACAGTGAGTAAAGATGTACACATTACTATGTGTATAGCAAAATAAATTGCTGAATCTAACAGTCTGATTTCCAAGTATTTGAAGTTAGGATTTTTTATACAGTTAAACTTGTTATGGACATGGTTGATGTAGCAGTACATACTGTAAAAGACGCTGCTCGGAATTTCACGGCACCCTAGCTAATTCCCCTTTACAAGCTCAGAAATAATCGTCCATGAGAGTAGAGTGATTTAGTATATATTTGCATATAACAGTCACAGTCTCAGCCAAATACTATTTTGTCATCTCAGAAACAGTGCCAGCCTTTTATATGATTGGCCTACAACAACAACAAATGTTAAATAAGATAGCATGATCACATTCGCGATAGTGATTACATAAGTTCTAGTAAGCTGTTATTTAACACAAAAAAAGATGATATAATAAACGGCTAAACATAGATACTAATACACGACAACCACTGCTACCGAGTGTCACTAAAATAAAGTATAAGCTTTTTAAATGCAGTCAATAATGTCTATCTCACTACGCCTACCACACTACTTATAAAACGAGTTGGGTGTAAAAGTCAAATAATGAGAAAAACTTTCTTGTAAGTTCAGGCAGGTAGATAAGGCTTATGTAAGAACATTTTAAGTGCATCGATAGTAAAATACACAAAGCGTCATTAAAACAATCTTGTTCACTTATAAATCACTGCTTGTCACATGGCTAAATATTGCAGACATTTTTTATTGTACCACATGATTTGTAGCTGAATTCAGTTGCATACTATTGATGTATACTACTAATCCACTTTGTTATCAGCACTAATATTACTATTATTGTCATGGGTAAAAATTACTTCAATTTATGGAATGACTAATTGCTGTAAAATAATACTAGCCTTTTTAAGAATAATGAAAAAGTGTAATTAAATTTAACGAGTGATTATCATGGATGGAAAATAAAACCCAACACCACCAATACATTACAGTGAAGAATAACCTTGACTAACTTAGTGAATGATATCTATAGGATTCAGCCAGTCTTCTTTCAGATCAGAAAGTTTCTGTTGCTGAGTGATAGAGAGTGTGTTGAGCCTTTGTTCGAATGCAGATTCACTGTGTAATTTTTATATGCATATCGGTTTCATAGTCACTATGTCAGCAATTAAATGCTTGAATTAATAAATGAGTAAGAGACAAATCAGAGTGAATTTAGACAGCTATAAGAACTAACCTTAAAATTTCATTATAAAAAAAGAAAGTTACAATGTTGTCTTTGAGTAATGAGTACAAGTGATGAGAGAAATCAATCATTTACTAATTTAAAAAAACTGATCTTAAGATATTACCAATCTATTACCAAGACTAATATTAATTTTTATTATGTTCCAAACTACAGTTTTTGTGGTTCAGAGTTTATACTTATTTTCTAATGTTAACTCTTAATTTACGAATAGCCAAATACTGAGTAATAATAATCAGTCCTTACAGTCCTATCAGTCCTTGACTCTAGTTCTCATCTGATTGACTGCATCGATTTTTCTACTGAAATGGTCTCTCTTTGATTTTAGTGGTCGAGGAACAAGATATGGCAGCGTGTTGTGTAAGCACAGATTATACCACAGATAATGACCAAGGCCACCATCATGTTAGCGTAAGTTTCTGCCTGTTAAGCTACCATACTGTTGCAAAACTTCAAATGGTAATTTTGAGTAATTTATTGACTTGTGAAGAATTTTTCTTCTCATGATTAGTAAGGCAATGTAGACAACTCCTCGAAACTTTTAAAAAAGTTATAAACTAGGTTAGTGCAGCAAATATTCGCTGATGAAAATAACCAATGGTAAATTAAAAAAAAGTAAGAATGTAGTTGCAGTGTATAAAACATAGAGAGTCTTAATGACTCCTTCTATTGTTTCTTCCTAAAAAATTCTAATGAACAAATTCTATGAAATACATAAAGAGAGTTCAAGGGAAGTTAACTGTAAATATGGTCATATCTAACTGTATATAGCAATGAAATACACGTTTGTGCTTTTCTGGTAGCAATACTTTTGTAACAAAAATAAAACTGACTTTTCTGACAAACAGCACAGTGCTGTAAATGTAAAAAAATTTAAAAGTAAAATGAAAGAAACTGTTATCATTACGTAAAAGATTTGTTTTCTGCAACTTTCCTGCTATTGGTAAACATTACTATTCAATAATTGCAAAAATGTGAATGTTGGTCATGCTCGGTGTCTTTGTTTATCATTGGTGATTTTGCTATCATGAAGTTGATTTGTATTTTGCAATCCTGAAGTTGATTTGTATTTCGGCCTAATTCTATATTAAATGACTAGATAATACAATGTACATTGTTAAAGGTTATTTTTATCTTGTAAGTTAGCGTATCCATAAAAGAGAAGAGTGACGAGTGTTTATGGTTATGTTGTTTGAAGTCAAAGTCAACTATTTCTTCCAAGGATTATTCATCACATTTTATACATATACCTACTATTTTATGTTTCTTTACATTGTATAAATTTCTATTTAAAGAGATTTTTCACACTCAGTAACCTATGGCACAATTTCATTTATTATACAAATCTGTTTTCAGGTTAGTCTAGTTTACTAATAGTCAATAATGACAGAATAACACATCAGTTAACTGACTTTATAATCTGATTGTAGCTAATTACAACTTATTGCACCTGGGTGTTTTTGTTTATCTTACAGAGATTCTGACTATTATAACTATTTTACTATTACATCATCATTTTACATGCAAAATTTACCTATTTACATGTATGTCCTGATATACAGTAGTTGTAGATGCTAAAGATTGTATTCACTCATTTATATTACTCTTAATGTTTTTTTGTGTGTTTACCTAGTTTTTTTGGACGTTGACACTTGTGTTTCTATTATCTAGATTTAGAGCATGAACCCTTTTAGTCTTACCATCTAGTATTTCAGCAATTCGTAAGGTGTGTCAGAAACACTAACGGCCAAGAAACCGGGATTCGCATGACTCTGTTCACTAATGCTTTTTCTATCTAACAACGTGAACCGATAAAATAAATTTTTGCACTGGTCGTTAGATCAGAAACTTACCTTTTATTTTTAATAATTTTCAAGTATCTTTATATACTCTTTCGTTATAATAATAATTTTTATTATTACATATAACACAATCACAGTATTACACAACAAAATTTCAAACGACTTGTTTGTTGGCACGTTTTGAAATTTATAATTAAAACTTGTATGATACTAATCATATTCTTCCATATTATTTTAATTATTAAAACAATAATCAACGTGTGGTCAATGGATATCAGGTTATATTAAAGATTTTTAGGAGTTTCAATAATTGAACAAATCCTTAGAGTTTTCGCCCAAAAAACTGAATAAAATTTGTATTTGGTAGGATTTGCCGTTTGTTGCCGGATTTGTTGTACAGGTGTTGTACCAAATATCGTAGTATAATGAAAATGTTTAGATATAATTATTAAAAGTTTAAAAGCACCAGATTTTTGGTTAAATTGCACAGAGTTACTAACATCCATTGACAAGGGTGACCAAGGTTCAAAAAGTTAGTTACGGTAGGTATTGTAAGTCAATGAACAACTCGGTACTTATCAAATTGTTGTATGAAAATACTGCGAAAACAAGATACCAACAGGGAATGTAGCCAGACCACAGGATAAGCATATAAATCGTACAAACAGCAAGACACGCAAAGACATAAAAAGATTCAATAATTAGAAAATGTCAAAAGTAAATTAGAAACTTCAAATTTGGAAGAAATCAATCATAGAAACTGTGTCAACACCAGGTGGAGAACATCCCATAGGGAAGTCGAAGCAATTAAATTTACCAACCACTATCATCAAAAAGCCACCAGAAAACATTAAAGACGAGTCAAATGAGTCACACACAGATCTGCCACTCCTGTCAAACATGACCTAGATACCAGGAGTAAGTCACGAGCTCCACCCTACATGTCAACATCACATGCACCAGCTGAAGACTTACGCAAACAAGATATCTTCACACGTCTGACAGAAAGCATCGAACCTTAACACTCAACCTACACCCACAGGCTAACCATCCCACATGCAAGACATCTATAAAAGAGAACATCTGAAATGACTCAGCACCTCCCTCCACCTTCATCTCTATCTCCGACTCTAGCTTGAGCTCTGGCTCTCTCTCTCTCTCTTCCCGAAGGCCTCCTTAGACGCTTTCCCATCTGCCTGCTGAGGAGCCTCTCTCTCTTCTCTACCAATAGAGCCTCCTTCTCCTCCACCAGCTGAGCCTCCTTCTCCTCCACCAGCTGAGCCTCCTTCTCCTCCACCAGCTGAGCCTCATCTACGCCACTATCTCAACTGCCGACACTTTCTACCTATGACCTCTCACGACTCTAGTTTGACTATCAGAACTCGCAGCCGCATGGACCGAGCCAAGCAAACACAGACGACCGTTTGAGTAAGGATGTAACTTTTATTAGCTATTCTAATAGTTTGTCATTGATGTTATTGTTTTATAATTTTGTTAGTTGTGTATTTTATTTGTTTGACTTATAGAATAAAGAAGTAACTTGTACTGGTAAATATCAGCATTACTTACAATAGCTTAACACCTTCACTATACCTGAACCAGTAATAATTAAATTAGTCCCCATAAGATAAGCAAAAGTACACAAACTAAATATAGTCAAAATAGAATAATGTGACAAGCAAACTCAATACTGATGTTGTGTGTGGATTCGGACTAGTTATGCATAACATAATTCTTCCACAACCACACATAACAAAATTTCTGCTTTGACGCACCTGACCATAATTATACATGAGTGGGCATTGAAACTTTACGAATTGACTATTTTTAACTGCCGGCACATTGTCTATTAAACCTTAATCATCTACATTACATTATGAACTAGTTTGTACAGTATTGTGTAGTTTTGTTATCTTTGTATTTACCGTTTTGTGCATTGCTGTTTAAGATTTTCCTATTAATGAATATGTGTGCTATCAAAAATATATTGTATTTCATCTACTTTGCCATTTGCCTTAACCTTTGTTTGTTCACTGAACTAACGGATAATAACTTTAGCAAATTTATCCGCAATCCACGGGTCTTTGATGTGTAGTTTTCCATCACAACGTTAGCCTTTGAAATGGAAGCAACTTGGTTTCTGATGAGAATTGAGCCATAGAACTATGCATTTTACATTTAATATATTGGAAGAGAAGCTAACATTAAGACCTAAAGACTATGTAGAACAGTTTTTGTCCAAGATTATGGTATCTAGTCTCACATAAACAGACAAGTGGAACCCACAGGTTAGAGTTTATAAATTTGTAGTTTATGTATTTGTCTATACACACATGCACACAGACACACACACACATGCACACCCACACACACACACACACACACACAATCGCACCTACACATTTCTACACATGTGCACACACTCACTCGCACAAACACATACATTAGCACACATACACTCAAATACACACATACGTACAAGCACAAATACACACACTCACACACATGCATGCCCACATACACATGCACAAACCTATGCACACACCAATACCATAAAATGATGATGGACCTCGCTGATTCCTTTCATTTGTCAATGTCACTTCATGAAACTCCGGATGCAAGAACTATTAATTTAAGACCTTAAATAAACTTAGTGTAATTTCCAGAATAAACTCAGACAACCTTCCTTTATTTGCTCGTAGAGACCAAAATATGGTGATGAGGTGATTACTTGCCTGGAAAAACTGTTATAAAAGTTGAGAACTTTGGTTATATGGCAGGGTTGCACTGCCGTTGTTGTCAAACTGATTGAAGGTTGTCAGTAGTTAGGCCTGGGTATGAAATTTAAATTGTGGTAGCTGCCAGTATTACCCCAGTGTAAGCACGCTTACAATATTACTGTAACTTTTATCAGAGAATAGCGGTATTTTTTCTTCCAATTGCCAGTTTTTTTAGGTTTGTGGTGGTCTGATTGCAAGGACGATTTAAGAATAAAATATATTAAACTCTAGGGTTACAAAGCTCAGATAAACTAAAAGTGCAATAATGACATCTACTATATTTGTAAAGAGACTGACAGAACAGAGAAGCATAACACTGCAATTTGATCACAATAGCCGATATCAACAATAGCAACAATAACAACTGGTGACGTCTATTTTCAAGTATTTTTTTTCTGAGCCTTTTAATCTCGATGTAGTTTTGTTGCTTTAATCTCAAAACATTGTAACAGTCGTATTATCTCAAACATCAAAAACAATATCAAGTGATAGAAAAACATTGATACTTTCAGAAAAAGTTACTAAAATATTTTTTTAAGTTCATCTTAATAATTGTACTATTATTATAAACTACTTATAGAGTAGTTAGTCTTTAAGAAACCTGATCATAAATATTGTTATATAATGATTAATATGAATGCAGTCATTATTAAAAATAATTAATATGAATGATTATTAATAAGAATGTTGTCCTTATTTTTAATGCAGTTTATAGAAGAACACCTTGCTCGAGCCAAACTGAGGTACAACCAAGGTGTTGCCAGTAACACTCAAGCTATAGATGTCGCAAGCACTAATACCATCACCTCTCTTCTCTGATACTTTCTCACCTGTAATAAAATTATATGAATATCTTAATTATTATTACTGTACAGCCATCACATCTATACATATTATATACTTGTATGGATAATTTTTACGCAAAGAGTATTCAACACTACTATTATTTAATGTTATTTTACCAGCAGCAGAAAATAACTTATATTGACAGGATTAACGGGACCAAAAATCTAGCGCCTTGTCATAGCTGACGATCCCAATGTCAGATATATAATAAACGCAGCTGCAAGCACTTCGACCAGCTATCGAAGCAGAACATACCAAACGCGCTCTCCGAGTACAGCCTCAGCCCGACATTAGCTATTCGAGTGAAATCATAGAGGTCGAACCTAGCGTAGGGAAGCATATATAAAGCTTATGATCCGCAGAGTAGCTATGTTTGTGCCTTACATATACACTTTGTGCTATATATGATTATATTAATTTACAAATATATCACACATTAAAGCTACAACAATTGTTATTGTAAAACCACACAAAGTTGATAGCATAGGTAAAAAGCATTACAACAGGGCAAAGTCATAAACTGACCAGAATCTCCGCTTCCCTTTCCACTGCTATTGGTTATATATGTACCTTTAGTGTTTACATACATGTTATGCAATTTTATTCTTTAATAATAATATTTTCGCTGACAGCAAGCTCACTTTCTATTACATAAGTAAATACTTCATACTTCTCATATGTCAATGAAATGTTCCTGACAGTATTTCCGTTGTATAGTCCATCTTATTAGGATCTACCGATAAGCAATATTTATGTTGCCGATGCAAGATAGGCCTAAAACCAAGTCTTAGCCTCAGGTATTGAAGGTCAGGTAAATATAGCTACTAATAGCATAACTTGTTCTAGTTCAGACCAGCTGATATACCCCAGTTTTACAAATTATATTCTGGCTGAGTCAACTGAGTCATTTTAACCCTAGAAGCACTCGCATTTTCACATAGAACACCTATACTTTTTTGGAATGCAGAGAAAATTTTGTATCTGATCATATTATCTTTATTGCAAAAAATTAAAAATAATAAATATTGCAAAAAACATGAAATAGCGGTTTTATTAAATTTCGTGTTTTACGAACATATTTGACTAATAAGGGTAGCATATAAATGTATAAAAGTATATATAATAACAAGCAATTAAAACCTCATACCGTGTATAAATTGCAATCTACAGTCTTTTCCATAGCTATTAACTTATTTTCGTCACCACTCCACTGGAAGTCTGCCATTTTTAGTGCTGAATTTAAGCCTATACGCACCCACTACTAGCTACTACGCGTTGTTACTAACTGATTGTGATGTTGAACTTTGAACGCAAATTGCTCGAAATTCTTTCATTTGACCATAGCTGTTTGACCAGTCAGATGTCTGCAAACATGTCTGACGGTCATGCTTAGCTTTGTAGATAGAGTGTAACTGTAAGCAGGCCCTAATTATAAATAGATGAGTAACGCAACTACGCAAAGGCTAAAAACCGGCTGATGAACTTGAAAGGAATATACTCGAAGCCGCTAAAGCGCGCATGCACCCGAAGTGGTTAAGTTGAAAATTCTCAAACAGAGATTTAAAATTAAATTTAAGGCTAATTTTATAGAGAAATCTTTGGGCAACACTGTCACAAAATTCTTAAAGACCGTTGGTTATGTTATCAACGAATAATAAAATTCAGTTACTAGCAAATGCCGGGAAAGTCGCAAAAATGTGTCTACGGCGGTCAACTATAGAAAACGCATAAATGAGTCTACTTCAGTGAAATGGTTGAAAACGTTGGATTTGGCACTGTTTGTGATAGTAAACATGTTCATTTCCTTCCCCAGCTGAGTTACTTTTACTTTTTTCCAGCTGCGCGTACTACAGAACTACAGCTACTACAGAACTTGCACGGGTACTGCTACTGCGTTTTACCTACTGAATTTCTACAACGAAAAGGTTAGTACTTCTTATTCAATGTTCTATTGTCTATGAATTGCCACACCTCCACTACTTGAAAACATTGGATTTGTAACTGTTCGTGATAGTAAGCATGTTCATTTCTTTCTGCAGCTGAGTTACTTTTTTTTAGCTACAAGTACTATAGAACTACAGCTACTACAGAATTTGCACGGGAACTCCGAGGGTTACAATAGGCGACGGTGAGAAGAAAGCGAGCAGCGTATATTACAAAAAAGCACACCGTCTCATTCACTTTTATAAATGCTGAAGCAGTACAATGCTCCCCAATAAGCCTATTGCCCAAACGCAAGAACAGATTGATTCCCGCAGAGAAAGAGACCGAATTCACAAAGCAGCAGCTAGACAAGCAGAACCTGCAGAGCAAACACAGCTACGTCCACAATGAAACAGAACTGTTACTGCAGTTTCTAGAAGTGCAGAAACTGCAGAGCAAACACAGCTACGCCTACAACAAAACATAATAGCTACTGCATCTGCTAGAAGTGCAGAAACTGCGAAGCAAACACAGCTGCGCCTACAAAGAAACAGAATAGCAGCTGCTGGAAGAGCAGGAACCGCTGAACAAACACAGGTACATCGAGGGCAGGCCAGAATAGATGATGCAGCCGCTAGAAGTGCAGAGACTACTGAGTCGACCCAGCAGCGACTCAAACAGCTCAGAGCAGCCGCTACATCGGCCAGGCATCCAGAAACCTCCGAGCAGATGCAGTGCCGACAAGAACATGATGCACTAGCTAAAACAGCTGCTCGGCGAGCTGAATTTTCTGAGCAGATGAAACAGTGTCAACAGCAAGCTGCACTAACTACAGCAGCTGCTACCAGGCGCCGTGTATGGGCAGAAAACTTCGCACTTGACTACAGTCCTGCAACACAGTATAGGGCCAAAATTTTCTATGGGACGAACGTCTAAAAATGCTCCAGATGTAATGCCTTACGTAGGAAAGGCGAGAGGCAATATAGGTAGCTTATATAGTATATTTTATTGATAATAGATTTTATCAACACGACCACATTACTGTTGCACAGTTTGTATATACCATGTCAAAACACGGGCTTTAGACGAAGAGCTGGTGAATCATGATTAGTGTTGTAAGCATGTAGAAGTCTCAATTCAATAAATACTGGCGATAGCTAGCAGTGTAATAACAAAATATGATTTAGAATTTCTTAAAATATGTAAAACTTTTCCATACTGCCAGTCTGAAGAACTTCAGTTTGCCTAGCAATGTCAATTTTATTATCAGTTTGGTGTACAAAATTAGGACAATTCCGATTTGAGTGGTTCGAGACTGACTCATTGTAGACTAGCTGTAAAACATATTGCACATTTCCATTGGCCTCTCCAACATTATTGGCATGTATGACTGCATATGTGTATGCAGTCTGATCAGCACAAAAATTTCAGTAGATTGCATATTTGGAGTTGTTTTACGGTATGAAAGACAGCTCTCAATAAAAATATTGCTTTACGTAATTCTGTTCCCGAACATGGGTAAAGCAGCTAGTGTGAGTATAAAGTAAAGAGTTAATGATTTGTATGAGTTGTACTAACTAATTTATAGTTACCAACCAGCATAAAGATAACATCTAGTATCAAATTATCCAAAAATAACACCAAACACTATCAACACAGATACTGCAAGAAGAGCATGGTCAAAGGTAAAAGTACAATTATATGAGTTATCACCCATCGTTATACGCAAGTTCACTCTAGCTATGATATCCTACTACTAGTACTACACTCTATGAATGTACAGGTTCCATATAATTGTCTAACAAGCGATGACCATATTTTAGTGGATGATATAAAATAATAATAAAGATGAACAGTAATAAGCATATCAGGAGTCGATTCCCTCCTATTTATCTCTCAGGTAAACTCTCTATCAGAAAGTAAATCATAGTAAACTCTCCCTTACCTACCATTCTATGCTACTAAGTTTGATTTTTAAATTTAGTTCTTTACATAATATTAATATGACAAAGTAGATAGATAGTAGTTTAGTGTTGATGTCTGACAACTTCTTCCTTGTCATTCCTTCAACGACATGAAGCAAGATGTATTTAATTAGCAGTAGAGGCCATCATAGCACCCTTATATTATTATAAGACTGTAATTCTATCAACTTGTTTCGCAACCAAAAATATTACTGATGATTAACTAAAACAATTCCATATGAAACTCTGATAGACATTTACACACTCCATGAATGTACAGGTACATTTTGATTGTCTAGCACTTGTATATTATTATAAGACTTGTAATTCTATCGATTTGTTCGGCAGCCCAATAAAAACTCAAACCAATTAATATGAGACTAACTTCATGGCACACTATAACATCAATTTATATCAATTAACATCGAAATATTCACTTCGGTTAGCCTCTAAAAAAAATTTCTATTCGCACAGAACAATCGTTTTTAGCAGTAATGAATGAATAAAAATTGCGCGAAAAAAATAGTAAATCGTTCTAAATAATTTTTAATTATTTAATTCTTTTTGGTTCTGTTTTAGCCGTTATTTACTGAAAGCTTCGAGACTTATATTTTAGATTATCGTCATGACGACTTCTAAGAGAACTCTCCGTGATTATTGTAATATAGCAAGTACTAGTACTGGAGTTACTAAGAGAATTGCAGCTGTCTGTGACTTTTTAGAATTAGTAGCCAGAGATGACAATGAGTCACGTTCAAATTGTGAATGTAATTATTTTACATCTGGAAGTGATATTGAAGAAAAAGCTGGTATCAGTAATGATGAGGTGATGCCAGTGCCTGGAAGAATATTACCGATATGAAGACAGATAAATATCCTACCATTCATCAGTTTGTAGTAGTGACAAGTCCAGTATTTACTCCAGTAGATGCTGTGTGATTGTTACAAAAAAAACAAGAATAATTGTATGGTGCAAAGACTGTGATTTAGGCCTTTGTAAAGGATAATGCTTTTGGATATATTATACAGAAGTAGTGCTTATTAAAGTGAACACTTGTATCATAAAAATATGTACAGTATATATATATATATATATATATACAAAATATATATATATATAATATATATACAAAATATATATGTATTTATATTAATATTTTTATGTTATACATTTTTATTCATTTATAATATATAGATATATATTATCTATTTATATAAAATAATATCTGGACATATAGACATATACATATGCATGTTTATACATAAATATATGCACACAATAACATACAAAAGAGTGTATAAACCTTTTAAAAGAAATTTATTTTCCGGAAAATTAATTCACCCAGGGTAGTCTGATATAGTCCTGAAAAATCGCCCGCGAAAGAATTAAGGCAACTAAACTAATGAAATGCTAAAAATAAAACAATTGACGATTTTATTGACGATTGTTAAGATTTTGCTTTCCGCCAAGATTTACATTAAGGTGATGGTAAGTAATTGAAGGTTTACTGTATTATTTAAGCAATCGGCCTAAAGATGATAATTACTTCTCTCTGGTTGCTCTGGTTGATATAATATTATTTAACAGTGTAGTGCATAGTTTCTGACCTTTGCCATTGATCACACCTTCAGTTGGACGTTTGCCAAATTTACTAGAAGAAAGTTGGCACATTTCTGTGTTTACTTGTACAAACATATATGTAACATAATCTGCAATTACAGGGAACAGGATGATGTACCAGTCAATACTAGACTATATCTGTTAATATGCTAATATAAGTTTCAATTACAATAATCATGACTTCAGTGTTGTATACTCATCATTACAAGGAGAACTGATCCTGCCAGAACAACCTAATAACTACTTTGTATTGTCTTAGTAGGCTAGTGAGTTTTTATGCCTTATTAAATTTTAAATAAGAAATCATACATAAAATATCTAACATATTGGATTGCTTTTGAACTAGTTTTAAACATTAAATTACTTCTCACACATTTTACATTAAAGAACAAACAAAAGAGATATCCATGATCTTTTTCATCCGGAATTCCAAAGTTGTGGTAAAAAGTATTACTTTGTTTACTATAATTTTGCAAGCTGTTTAACTATTATTTTATAAGTAGGTTATTATTTGTTATTAACAAAAAGTGTCTGTTCATACAGTTTACTGTAATAAAAAATTTTCAATAATTTTCAACAGAAACATTTGATTAAATGATTATGAAATACTTCAAAAGCTAACATGACACTCTCATTGAATGTTACTAACCAGCACCTCATACATACAACTTACCTGTAGCATAGCTGAGTTTGTAGATTCCATAGCTTTTCCTGGCAGCTACCAGTATGTAGTCTCCATAGCACACCAGGCCTTGTGGAGGTTTAGGATGGGTGAAAGTCCACATGACATCCCCAGTGGTGATGTTAAATCTGAAGACTTTCTTTGTCTCATAGTCAGCTACGATGACATCATCTCCATGTCCAGCACATATCGAGACAATGTTATTACTCAAAAGAGGGCAGCTGATGTTACGCAGAGTCTTACCAGTGAGAGAATAAATAATTAGTCTCTTGTTAGGAGGATCAGCAACCACTATATTTCCTGCTGCTACAGTCAGCATGTTACAGTAACTGCCATGATTAGGGTGCTGCCAGGTTGTGATCACTCGTCCTGACAGATTATAGACACTTACTGTGTGAGATTTACTACAAGACAATATGTATAGTCTTTTCTTAAAGAGGCTGATGGACTCAACAAGACCAGAAGTAGAGATGAATAAGTCATGCAGCTTGTAGTTGCTATCAATTCTACTGACTGAACCCATGAGAAATCCTACATATGTAAATCCTTCATGCTGACATACTGACAGAGGCTCTGATGGTAGTTCTATGGATTTGAGTAGAGTTATAGACTCTGGAGGACGGGATAAAGGAACTTGTAGCCGTTGAGGAACTACAGGGTGCTGGTTACTGTTAACTACTATGTCATCAGCTGAAACAATCTTCAACTCGATCTCACGCTTTTCACCTAAAATTAAGATATTTTAATTCCGCATTAGTGTCTAACAATAAAACATTAATTAATATTTAATGACAAACTGACCTGTTTGTCAGTATAAGTAAAGTATTATTAACTTTTAATATATCTTCTACTGACTTACTTAATATGAGTCATTTGCGATATTATAAGGTTTGGGAATTTATTAAAATGGGCAAGCATTATTTTACTTTTTATGTTTAAATGCAATATCACAAAGTTGTATATTGGAATAAGTAGGTTGTATTTTAATTGTTTTCAATTGATGATTGATTTGTAATTTGTTGTACTATCTTTCTCCTTGTCAAACCTATTTATTCAATGCTTTGTTTGTGCTGATGTTCTTAATATTCAATCAATTTAATATATAACTAATTTCTTGCTTATGACAATTAATATATTTATATGTTGAGTGAATTGTGATGAGGTCTAAATAGTTTTGAAAAAAAAAACAATTAAGTTATAGAGTAAATTACATTGTGACCAAAAACTTTGTGCTGCCGATACTTGACATGATATTGTAGCAGCTCAAGGAGTTGTGATCACTATTCTCCATTTCCATTTGATGATGTTTCATCTACAGTAGCAGGCATGTTTACATCTTTTTCCTCCATCTCATTTTAACTATTCCAGAGTGTTAAAATTAGCCAATACAGTCAAACATGGATAACTCGAACTTCAAGGGACCGAGCAAAAGTGTTCGAATTATCAGAGCGTTCAAGTTATCAGAGCACTGTCACAAGTCCATGTATTTACTTATTTATTAGTAGATACATGTACATATGCAAACTATAATATAAATCAAAAGCACAAATGGCTTGTTTCAAATTAAATGCTTCTAATGTAAAGTTTAAAACATTTTTATCAAAAAGTATAGAGATTTTTCTATCACTTGAGATTGGTTTGTTGTTTGAGGTGATGTTATTGCCAGGACGTTTTTTTAGATTGACATTGGCAAAACTTGATCGTTGTTGAAATGCTCAAAAGAAAAGACATCTTTTTCTTTTGAGCGTTTTACCCACGATCAATTTTGCCGACTTTTCTTGAAGTTTATGCAACTTCAAGAAAAAGTTACCAAAGAAAAATCCCTTACTTTACCTGGGATTCGTTAAGAGCAACACTCCGAGGCAGTTCAATCAAAAGTTTTACGAGGTTTAACGGTACATTGTATATCACTCACGCTTTTTGAATGGATACTTATTGAATGTACACACGTATTCTGTGTTTAGGTCAAACGATGAATAGTTTTTTTAGCTAAGACAACGTATACGTTTAATAAAAACAATTTTAAGACGTTTTAAACATTCAACATTCCGACGTTGATTCAACACGGAATCAACGTCGGAAAACTATTCGTCACGGGCTAGCCGGGTCACGCACTCAAGGATTTTCGCCACGCACATACAAAACAACATGCTGTTTTTGTTTTGTATGTGCGTGGCGAAAATCCTTGCGCGCGTGACCCGGCAAGCCCGTGCTATTAATCGTATAGCAGTATAAATCAAATTTGACCAAACCTTTAGAAAAGTCGTTGACAAAATTATTTTGCCGATGGTGGTAATAACAACGCTTATGAATTACGAAAATATGAGGTTTACCTCTATGGCTTTGAATAAAGTGATTTTCTAAAGCGATAACAACCGTTTCGGTAGCCGTTGGGCAAAAAACAGTTCGAATTAACAGTGTTGAGTTCGAGTTATCTATAGCAATTTATCATTACGTGGGAACGGACCAAAGAAACTGTTCGAATTAACCATGTTTTCGAGCTATCCGTGGCCGAGTTATCCATGTTAGACTGTACTTAGTTACATGTAACCCTTAAAGCGGTGAAAATGTTCTTGTTAATGTGACTAAGATTTAAAGGATATTCACCTTACAAGCTGATGTGAGAACACAACTCCAAAATAACCAACAAGTTTACATCTGTATGTAAATAATTTAATTCCCAACACTAATGAACCTTCTGAATAAAAAGGCTCCTGGCATGATAGAAGGTTTGAAAACATGTGATAAAGAATTAAATGATAAAATGGCTCTGGTCATTATGCTGACTCTGTTATACTAAACAACCTGTTACTTATAGCAGTGTCTTGCCTAGAAGTAATCTTTAAAATAGTGAAACAGACAAATATCATGGCTGTACTTAGTTTCACTCTAGCCACTATACCTTACTGATGTACTAACAGTATGGTCCATATTCTAGATGGTCACAAGATACGTGATCATGCCACCAAGAAAGATAGTTGGTTATTTTGTGAAACAATTTTCATAAATCAATTGTGTTTATTAGAAATAACAAGCTTTACCAAGTAAGCTACATGCAACGCAGTACATGAACTAGTTTCTAACAGGATAGAATGTAAAAAGATACATAGAAATATTTGTTTTAAATGAAGGTCATGATTCAAAGAAGAAACATGGATATAGGCAGAGTGACCTGAGTATTAGAAAGAGTGACCTCTAGTGAAACTATATTTTACTTTGTACTCTAGTTATTCTTATACCTGTTTGCTTCAGTTGGAGTTGCCCGTCCACTTCCAATTTAGGCAACTCCTTAACAATGAAGTGGTCCATTTGTTCTTTGAGCTCCTTGAACCCTTTCACAATGGCATCCTAAAATTAAACTGATTGTAACTTGCTGGACTATGATCCAAAGGTTATTTCTCATCCAAAATTGGACCAATAGGTGATAAATGATCATAGATGACGATATATGGTGATAAATGGTGATAAACAATGATAGATGATGATAGATCAGGAGTCTGCAACCTTTTCTATTTAAACAGCCATTTTGACTCGTTTTTCGCAGGCAAGAACACAGTGAGAGCCACAAACCCCTTCGATATCTTTAATTAAAAAAGACATAAATACTACATGTAACATTTTTGTTTAGCTTTTAATGCTTTTATACCAGGTATGCAACATATAACAAAAATGTGTGGCATGTATTATAATTAAACTGCTGAGAAAAAAAATCTCCTTTTCTAAAGAACAATAAAATAGCTAATAATATTTTGATCATAACATAAAATTATGACATTGTTTATAAGTTTACTTTAAAAAAACTGCAACTTCATGCTTAATTCAGCCCTTCTTTTAACAAAACGTTGAACTTAAATTATAACGGCAGCAAACCTGATTCATGCAGCAAGTTTTGCTCAAATTAGCCTTACACATCAGTTCTAAAATGGCCGATTTTTCTCTCATCTCCCTTTGGATATTTTTGAACAAAGGCTGAATTTTTATTCTGAGAGTGTTTTGCAACATTTAACCTTTTTGTTGGCAAATTTCTCCTTACATATTAAGCAAACTGGTGAATCAGTCTCATCAGCATTGAAAGCAAATGAATCAGCCCACGTACAATTAAATGTTCTATTTTCCTCTTTAACTTTTCTTTCTTTAGTATTCCCCATTGTTTGCCTAACTGGGATAAGACAAATCAAGTGTCGTGCCAGCTGGTGTAATTTTGACTGCTTTAATGCCGGATAAATAATGGCGCATTACAAGCGAAAGTGTTTGATTTATCACCATAATTACAATTTATCAATTTATATTACAAATCTAGTAACAAAACCTCCATATTTTTAGGAATTACTCAGCATGTGGTGAAAAAAAGAAGAAAATTCCAAAGAGAGAGGGAGCCACAGTGAGGGATGAAAGAGCCACATGCGGCTCCTGAACCGTGGGTTGCTGACCCCTGTGATAGATGATGATAGATGATGAAAGATGGTGGTAGATGGTGTTAGATGTTGATAGAGGGTGATAGATGGTGATAAATGGTGTTAGATGGTGATAGATGGTGCTGGAGGCTGATGGATGATGATAGATGATGATAGATGGTGATAGTTGGTGATAAACAATGATAGATGATGATAGATGGTGATAGATGGTAATAAACAATAATATATGATGATAGTTGGTGATAGATGATGATAAACAATGATATATGATGATAGTTGGTGATAGATGATGATAGATGATGGAAGATGGTGATTGATAGTGTTAGACGATGATAGAGGGTGATATATGGTGATGAACGGTAAATGATGGTAATGAATAGTGTTAGATAGTGATAGGCGGTGGTAAATGGAGGTAGATGGCAAGAGATGGCGATAGATGGAAATATATGGCAATAGATAGTGATAGGTTGTGACAGATGGTGATAGATTGTCATAGATCGACATGATGGAATTCACTTACAGCTGGAGAATGTTTAATTTTCGTTTCCAACATTTCTCTCTGATTTCTAAGACTTCGCCACTTGTCAAGAACAACGTCTTCCAAAAAGTCAGTAATTTGTACTTTAGATGTCTGCCGGTTCTCAAGCACCTTTTTCTCTATTTCATCATACTGTTCCATCAGTGAGTTTATCTGCAGTTATTATCAACTTCGATACATCACAACAAATTTAGTCATTACTCAGTTACAGCATATTCAGAGAGTGTTGAGTCACACGAGCATTACCGGATCAAATGTTTATTCAAAAGAGTAGTAAATATACTCAATACTCAATGCCAAGTGGTTTCTAAAATTATATCTATCTACAGAAGAACTTGGCCCTAGAATATTTTCAGTATACTCTGATTAAACTGAGTTAGCTCAGGCTCTCTTTCTGATCTTACATTACATGCATTAGTTACTCTTCCACGTTTGCAACCTTTCATCTGCCTACTAGTTCCAACCCTGCTTTGTTAAAAACTTTGGCAAGTCTACTAGTTAAATGGTTAGCTCACACTCATCAATTTGATTGTTGTTCTGATACTTTGCTTCTGATCTCAAGAAAAGATCTGTTAGCGACTTGAACGAAAAAGCTAGGAGAATGTTGCATGTCATGGTGCCCACTTCTTTCGTTGTTTGTAGTATAGAAACGGGCGCCAAAATCATCCTTTGTGTTGTCTAGGTGTTAGCTACCTTCTCTAGCGTTAAAGCCAAGAAGAGTCTTGTCATCTTGATGACCCTCTTTCCTGTTCTTTTCTGGCAGTAAATTGTGTTTACATTCAAGAACTGCAGTCTTCCAAACTGAGTCCATCCTTATGCTAGATGCCCGGCATGTGCTGGCCGGCTTGATCACAAAACATCAGCTATTTTAAATTCCAACTGTTTTATAACAAAATATTCCAGCCATTTAGTTTCTCGTGAACTTTGAGGAGAGTCGTTTCATCAAGAATGTTAAGGTGGCTGGTTTTTATTTTTAAATCATCATATCTGGTTGCCCTCAATATTTGCTGGATCAAGCTGAGTGTAACTTGCTACCACTTTTAAAACAGCTTCAATGTGCTCATGGGTGTCTACCTTGCTTATTTATGGTAGATGTGTCTCATTGTTCCTTGGTAAGTGTATCCAGCATGTAAAAATGTTTTGCATCAAAGAATCTAAGTAGTGGCTCTTCTTGCTGTAGTATAAATCATGAATATTTGTAATCAGGTACAGCATAATCTCGAGCTCGCTGTAAAATGGTTATCACTGAAAGAAAAACAGTCTAATTCATTATCTGTGTTAGCCTTCAATGTGTCACTCCGAAGGCATTTTGTTCTAGTGGCCAAGAGACAGATATGCTTACCAGCGTTTTCACAGCCTATGCTGTCTTTGGGTTTTGCCAGACTGGTTCAGCTAGAACACCTCAGACATTTCTTTATAACTTCAGAAATCCAGTAAGAAAATTCAATGGCTTCTCTACCTTGATTTAATGCTTCCTCATGCAGTTTCATGTTTACAATTTGTTGGGGAATGAAACTCATGATGATTTTGTTTTTCAACAGCTTTTCCAGCTAGATTAGCCTGGTCCCTATCATCTTGAGTTATTTCATGTCTTAATGATGGCATGCACCTGGCCTGTCTCCTCTTGAAAGATGTGGTAAGCTCTGAGGAAGCTTTCGTTTTGTATGAAAGACTGGGTTGCCATTTGACCAAGTACATCTAGGTAGTTCAGGCCTTCATGACCAGATAAAAGGCTAAATGATTTTGACTTTCAGTTTTAGATTGTCTCCCTTTATTCAGCATTGGATGCTAGCTTTACACAGACACAGGGGGCATAAAGGAGTAAATGTTCATTGTCTTTCTAAGACATTTTTTGTTTGCTTGTCTGAGTGTGCCGTGCATAATCATTAAACCTTTCTTTAATACATGAGATGGTTACACTCCAACTGCTTTTGCAGTTTTAGCTCTCTCTCCAGCAATATCACGTTTGCCTTTTCTTCATTCTTGAAGTATGACATGATCAGGTACACGTTCATCATTTTTTATAGAAGCATATTCAAATCATCTTTGCCGCTTACCAACAGCAGTTCCATGTTTAAGTCTTGTAGCACTCTGTTGATTATCTAGCAGTTGACCTATCAGCAGGCATTCAAATAGACTCGTTCAATCCATGGGCTGCTGCACTGAAAGCCCGAGGTAATAGCATATTGTACCGTCAAGTGTGTTGCTCCCATTGGAACTGCAGCGTCAGGCAGGGTGAAGTCATCCAGCTATGTATAACCGCAGAAAGTAGTATGTGAGCACCAAAACCTACCTGTTGCCCTTAGGGTTATCAAAAGTAGACCGAATAAATCCATGCCACATTTTGGCAAATGTGATTGTTGTACAGCCTTTGTTGTCTGCCAGCCATATTGACGTGACTGCGCTTAGTGCTCTGGCATACCTCAGAACCTTTTGCTTGCTTCCAAACCGTTGCTGTCCAGTTATGTCAGTATCAAGTTAGCTAGATGTAGTCAATCAAGACGGTGGGCAAGGCTGTTCTTTGAACATATGGTGAATTCTGGCAGGGCAGTTGGGCACACTGGACACCACTTTAAAATGGTATAACGGAAAAGCTGGGCTTCTAGTACCCCAGCTATCCAAATCAGCAAAAAAACTCCAAGCTCCACTTGATGTGCCAGGAAGTATAAATACTCTGTCAAGTTTTTCAGTGATAAAGCATTTTTGTCAATGGGTTCGTTCTCCAGCAAAACCACCAAAGAAAAGTGTGATCTATTTGTAAAAAAATAAATATTAGTCATGCATGTATGGCGTGAAGTGTTTTGTTGCTATAATCTAAACGGCTCGACTTGTTTAGATGTTGGACTTAAAACCTTATGTAGCTTTTTACGTCTCTGGCACCAGCCTTTTCCTTACCACTTCTACATTATCTGGTTTGATTGATACTCCATTACCCCATACTTCTAAGTGTACAGGCACCCCTCTATGTAAACAGCATTTCTTCATTGCTACCTGTTGCATAAGTGCTTTGTCACAACCGGTGCTTTGTCGCGACTGGTTGGCTGGCTTCCTTCGTCTGTATATATTCTGACAATATGCTAATGTTGAGGGTTGGGATTGCTCCGTCAAGTTGAGGGCCTCCTGAACACCTGACTAGTTTTATTTTGACTCCGACTCTGATTAGTACCCTCACAGCAAATACATGTAGATAGCTCTGTTTTAAACAGTATCATAAGTTTTTACACTGTTTTGACTTTCCTTTGCTACCAAAAAATGTTTATACAAACTTATAAAATTGAAATGGATGATTGGCTGCTCAAATCTCAGGAAAAATGTGGAACAAGACAATATTCTCACCAATTGTGCTCACTAAAAACACTAGATCTAGTTTTGTCAAACCTTCCAACAGGCTCTAGCTTTCAGTTTGCTATAGCTTGTCCACACAATCCCTGGCAACCTGTCCAAAGCTTGTTTGTTCAAGCAGGTGCATTCACAGCAGTATCTTTCGCAGCAGTTGCATTTGCCATGCAGTTGGTATCTAACAAGGACTGCACAGGACAGCTCACTTGTTTTCTCAAAAAACACTTAGCTTCTGGAATGAAGTTGACTAAGGGCCTGCACCCTCGGCTTACCAGTATATCTCTATATTGTAATGGAGCAAAGTAATTCAGCTAAGAAAAATTTGAAGTCCTCAGTTTCTGGTCAACCCTGCATGAATTCATCTATTTTACTGGATGTATAAGCTATGATACAACTGGTAGCTAGCATTAGTATTATGGCCTGCTGTCATTTAACTGCACCGGTTTACTGTGCACGTTTCCTCTACAAATGCATCAGAGTGATGACATTGGCTAGCTAGCTCCTATGGTATGACCGACCTGCTCTAAGATCCTCATTACCTTCTGGGCCAGTTGTTAGTTCATTGTACAAGTTGCTATAACATAATGCTATTTGTTTCTGCAGCAGTCTGTTGGTGCGCTGCTTTTTAGTTCACGACCTTGGCAGAGGTGTCAATGTTCTGTTGTTCCACTCTTACCTGTAGGTACTCATTGGCAGCCATTACAGCATCTGTCACCAAGGGATGGGTACCACCAATAAGTTACGCGGCAGATAGGGATTTTTGAGAAGGTTGAAAACTCTTCCATAGTCGTGTTGGCTTAATTGGGATTTGGCATGTCTCGATAGACAATGTGGACTAGGTTTTTGATCTCAATGTCGGGCATCTAGATGAAAACCTCATCACTCTGTCTCATCAAGTTGAGGCAGCTTTGGGGTTGTTTTTGAGAGAGGCTGAGCCTAGATTGTAGTGCGCCAAAGATGACACCTGAAGCTTAACCGCACATCTTGGCCTCTTTCTTCAACGTTTTTTTCTTTAGCATGGTGGCTTACTCTGTCTATCGAATGGCATTTGCTACTTTCTGAGGTCAAGAAATAAGTTACTCAACATTGTTAATATGGGTTTAATAAAGAACCCTGAATTGATGCATTTAACATTCACAAATGGGGATTCAGTATCACTCATTTTAGGGTTTTAACCCATTGGTCAGTGCACAGGTTGGTGCTTTTGGCACAGCTGTTAACCATGTTTTTAGTTGTCAGCTTTGTAATTTGTACCCATCAGTTTTAACCTCATTTACAAACAGACCAGCATAAGGCAGTATAAATCAGTGTAAAGCAAAACATAAATAGCCAAATCCAATCAGTTTACAGTACAGGTGTCAACTCATGACTCATACAGGTTAATAAGTAGAGCTAACACTGATGATGGCTATTACACTTGCGACAGGCTTGCACCACCATGATAATTGTGTATTATCAATATCAAAACTTATTATTAATACACAATTGGTGTGAGGCAAATTCTATCTTTCAGATTATTGAAGGTGTCAGTCTAAAAAGACCTGGTGACCATTTCTGTAACCATATTGAATGTTGGACAACACTCCAGATTGATAATATTCACCTGTACAGCTCGTTTGACATAATGGTATTTAATGTCAATATATTAGGTTTTACTATGATTGATAGGATTAGCAGCAAGGAACTTGCCAGGGTGTTCTAATTGTCCTCATGTATAGTTGTAGGAGTTTCTGATTTTTCATCTAGGTCATTTACAACTTGCTCATCCAACACACACTTTTTGAGTTACAACACTCAATGCAATGTACTATGCTTTAGCAGTGGATAAAGCATTAACAGTTTGCTTCTTGCTGTTACGTGAGACTGTACTATTGCTCAGTAAAAAGAACATAGCTAGGCATAGATTTTCACTCATTCAAGTCTCCAGTACAGTCTGCATCACAGAAAGCTATCAAAGCTTCTCTTTCTGTAGCGACATCACTATATCTCAGCTCAACCTTAATGGTACCTTTGAGACGACGCATGATTTTTTTTTACGCAGCCCGTTGTATGTTCGTATAAGCAGACTTGCAATTTTTCATTCGATATGTCATCATGACATCTTTTAAGTAGCGTTATTGGCCAATGTGGACATGGTTACTTTTCTCAATTCGCACCATTTTTATTCCCAAAAAAGGGTGAGACTGTTCCATGTTCTCAGTGTTAAAATAGCTGCTGAACTAGTCCTTGATGATTTTAATTGCTGACTCCTCTTTGCCGCAATCATCAAATCATGCACATAGATTGCAAGATACATATGTCCATTTCAGTTTTTATATAGATGCATGGAACAGGGCATGACTGATTGAATCCCATCTTGACAAGCTTCTCATCCATTGCAGCATTCCAGCATGGTCAAAAGTTGCTTCAACCCATATAGGGTCTGTTTCGATTTGCGCACCATATGTTCTTTCCCACTTTTTACACAGCCAACAGGTTGTTTGAAGAAAAACTTCTTTTAAAACACTATTTAAAAAAGCAGTAACAACATCCATTTGATGCAGTCTGAGTTTGTATTTTCCAGCGAGATTGAGGAGTGCCCTGAAAAATTCAAATCTGACCACAGGGCTGAACATTTGATAATAATCCTTTCCAAACTTTTGTGAAAACCCTCTTGTAAAAGGCTCGCTTTGTATCTATTTGTATTTTCTTATGCATCCGACTTACTTTGGATATATTTTACCTCCTACAAGTTTCTTAGAGCTGGCAGCTTAGCAAGTTCCATATATTTTTGGTATCTAGCAACGTCATCGCATAGTGTAAAGCTTGTAACTACTTATCTTTTTTCTCCTCTCACAGCTTCATGGTAAGCTTTTTGCCCAAGTTTTTTGTCGGCACATGAATCATAGAACTCTAATCATAGAACTCTGTCTGCTTCTTTTGTCCTTACTAGATGTTCTCAGATCATCACTTTGCTTTGCACCTGTATTCTGCAACTTGCTGTTCTTTTCATCAAATGATACTTTTATGACACTTTCTTTTGACTCCCTTCTCTTTCCGCAGATGCCTATTAGTAGTGAAGGCAAGCTGCATCAAATTTCACATATCTACTATAGACGACTTTCCTTTTTATCTGATCTTACAATCAATACCTCTGGACTCGAGACCCATAATGTGAATGCATTTTATAGTTTGACTTGTTGTTTAACTCTTTCATTCTTAGACATATGGGTATACGCTGCACATCCGAAACGCCTCAAGTGACCGACTGTTTGCTTCCATCCGCTTTCCGCTTTAGAAAAAGCTATCATACTTCATCAGCTTGAACCTCAATTATGGACAGACCAGACAAAGGCAGTACACATCACTGTAAAGCAAAACCTAAATAGCCACAACTAATCAGGTTACAGCACAGGTGTCAAATTATGACTCATGCAGGTTAATAGATAGAGCAAACAGTGATAACAGTCTTGCCGCATCGTGACAGGTATTTGGCCAACATGCTTATTGTATATGAACAATCTCAACACACCTTTTCTTGCCTACGCGGTATAAAGCGCTAAGCTGCTGCATTTAACACTGGACGGGTCTTGTTGTACTTCCTGCAGGTGAGCTTGTTTAATCCTTACGTTTTCTGGTGAGACTCATTCAGTTACTGAGCAGCTACTTTTATTGCAATCAGTACTAAACCTGTAAACTTAAATCTTAAATGTAAATCTTGCCATTTTGCAGGCAAGATTTACACGCTGCCATATTTAAGGTGGTATCAGTCATCTACAAAGATTCACCTGTCTTTTTTCAAGCAATTTTTTGGTTTTTTTTCTGGGTGTCTGCTGGTACCGCTTTTAACCCTTTAGCGACGCTCGGCTTACGGCTTGGAAAGTACCAGCGGACGGGGGCAATTACGAGGGCGATTTGACCCTTCGACATGACTGCATAAAAACTGCAGTAACTTACATCACAACTGCGGTAGTGGCATAAATCAACATGCATGAGAAAGCTGAGAAATTACTCTACAAGCTCATTGTTTTTGCATGCAATTAGCTTGCAAATGCTTTCCAGCAAACGTGTCCATTTGTTAAAGAGATGATTGTTTTATTTTCATGTGCCAACTTCCATTGCATTTTCCAAATTGATACGAATAATCGACAATGTTGTACAAATACTACTTGCAAGGATTCATAGGTTCACAACAGTTTGCAGAAAAAATTGGTTGTCTAAGGGCTTTGAAAGTTAAGTTATGAGCTCCGATACATTACGGGAGCGCCCCTCGAAATTCTCAGTGCGCGACCTATAAGACAAGCAAAAATTGAAGGCCTGACACGGCCGCCTAAAAATCGCAATAACTTGCATGCAAATTGACATGGAGCTATAAATTAATATGCATTGGACAGCTTAGAAATTTCTCAACAGGCAGCCAATAATTTCCTGGAAATAGTCTGTGATTATTTTTGACAAATTATTAATTTGTCCAAGTTTTCACTTCTTTTTCCATAAAATATCGATAACAAATACATTTTTAAAAGCAATAACTCTGTGAAAATGATTTATAATAAGCATCTGCACAGTGTCATATGTTTGCAAGAGTTTGCAAAAAAAATTTGTTTAAGTGCATTAAAAGTAGAATTAGGAGCTTCGGTGCATTGCGGGTGAAGACCTTCAAAATGCTCATGACGCCATGTCGATAACCCTGCAACAGTTGCCCGACAAGGCAGCTCAAACCTTGCTATAACTCTCGTGAAATTTGGCATAAAGCTGCAAATGAATATGCATCTGAAAGCTGAGATATTTTTCTATACAGACTGAGATTGTTTCCTCCAGACAGCTTGTGAAAACTTAGCATCTTGAGATCTATATGTTTGCAGTTATGATTTTTTGCATTCAATTTATTATTATGTATTTCTTGAAGCTATATATGTATCAATTTTGCATATCAACTCATTGCACAGACTCATATGCGCTGCAGCAAAGATTAACTGTTTGTGTACAAGAAGAATGGAGTGGTGGGCCTGTATTCACACATTTGGTGAAGCAGCAACAGACAAGAAGCAACATTTATTATGAACAGACACAGCAAATCATGGAGAAAGCAATCTGCTACATTGCAGAACATGTGAACTGAACTCTCTTGATTAGTTGGCTGCCCTGAAAAGGGCAATGGACAACAAATACAACATATCAAAGCAATGCAGAACAAATACAACATATCAATGCAATGCAGAACAAATACAATAGACTAGATGACATTTCAGCAAATGTATGTACAAAAGCTAAAAATACAAAGCAATGAAACAGTTGCCAAAACTAAATAAATTACAATTTGTAAAGAAATTTATCTAGCATGGTAGGGAATAAAACATGACTCGCACAAAGATACTCCACATGCTAGGCATCTAAATTTAGTTTCGCTTCGTTTATGGGTGCCGCCATCATTTCGCCTTGAGCAGCACTTACAAACTCTATATTTTGGTTTTCTATTTTTTCCTGGACTATTTAGCACTAGTCGATGAGGGGAAGAAGTTGAAGCGCAGGAACTAGTGTATTTGCGGCAAGATCCAGTGTATTCAAATATCTGTTCAATTTATTTTTTTCGAAACTCTAGGTCAGTTATTTTACAACCGCTATGTATTTTATAAACTATGACTGCATTATACACACAAATATCTAATAAGTGAAAAAATAATTTTTTGTACCATTTCATGGTTTTACGCGCAGCGTTATAATAATGCAAGTTTTGATCTGACTTGTCCACTCCCCCCATGTATTTGTTGTAATCCAAAATAGCAGCTGGTTTGCAAATTTTACCCCTTTATAATTTACTTTGCCTGTATCTACGACTTTCAAGTTTTTATGCATAGTTGAAATTACACAAATAAATTTTTTATCTCTCCAACAGCCAACCATACTATCACCATTAGAAAAACTCGTTGTTTCACCTTTTTTAATAGTTTTTCCATTACATAATTTTAAATCTTTAGGAACACCTTTTCTGTTTGGACGCAGAGTTCCGCAAACATGAGTGTTATTTTTTATAAGTTCAGCAGCTAACTCTGGCGAATTATAATAATTGTCCATATATAAGAAACGACCTGTATTCAGCAAACCATTCATTAATTTCATTACTATATTGTGGGTGACTCCTCTGCCGGTACCTTCAGCTTGCTCTCGCTCATCACCTATGTACACAGACAGCTTGTGCACGTAGCCAGAGACAGCATCGCAGAGAGCAAATATCTTAATTCCAAATCTGGATCTTTTAGATGGAATATACTGTTTGAAGCTAAGCCGTCCTTTCCAAGCCAGCAAGCTTTCATCTAAAGATATAAATTTACCTGGCAGTAAAGCAGAAGATAACCGCTCACATATCATGGATAACACATTGCCTAGCTTGAACAATTTATTGCCAGCAGGGTTTTCCGAGTTGTCAGTGAAATGTAAACAGTTTAAAATCGTTAAAAACCTGTCTCTAGAAATTATTTTCCCAAATATTGACGTAGATAAATGGGGACGGGTAGACCAGTAAGATTTTAGAGTAGGCTTTTTAACAATACCCATGAGCAAACTAAACCAAAAACTCGCCAAATATCTTTGTCATCGACAGGCTCCCAGGCATCGCGATGTTTTTGAAGGCCATATCTATTTGTTTTGTTAACTATTACATTCATGATGGCCGATGTGATCAAAAGTTTCAAATAATTAAGAATACTTATCTGTCCAGGAATTCGACTTTTTACTCCTGCCAAGCTTTCATCAAAATGCAAATCTTTGGGTTTTAAGTCGGCTCCTCTTTGAAAGCCGTAAATACTCCCTGTTTCATCGCCGGCCGTTTCACTCTCATTTTCGCTATCAGATTCACTCTGTTGATCTTCTATTTCACATGCATCATCTTCCCCACTTTCTTCTGACCTGATATCCTCTTCCTCACTTTCGAACCAGTTGATGTCTTCATCTAAACGTACTTTTTGGCTGAGCTGGAACAATCGCGTCCGTCCATGTTGACTAGCTTTCCAAAAAGGAAGAGCAATTTTTTGCAACGTGTTCTTCTTGCACATGCGTATTAGGGATTACTTTTCAGTCTCAAAACATTACTACAAAACCTACTGAAATTGATGAAATAATTAATTTTATTTTTAAACGCTATTTTCTTAAAAAATAAAATGTTTTAAAAAAGGTCTATCGTAGACTGATTTCTAACGGGCTTTCACGTGATTCGGCCTCTGAGACATTGCCCGGTTGACGGGCTTTCACGTGATTCGTCCCTAAAGAGTTAAGCAATTGTTTGGAATTTAATTTTGAACAAGTCTTTAGTGTGGAATCAGGAATCAAGAACAATTTTCACTGCTCCCACTAATTTCAATTGAACTTGACAAAATTACTCCACAACATAATACGCTAAACTTCAATCTACAATAAGCTTGTGTTTTATTTATATTTGTACGCATGATAGATGTGCGTGTTTGCATGAAACTAAATGTAGCAGTCACACATATATAACAAGGTGCAAATAAGCTGTGCCCTTTCCTTTCTCTATCTTGCAGGTATCCTTTTACACTGGTTTGACTGTGCCATTTTTCCCGTTAGTCAAGCCGTTTATTCGGAAGACGGCAGGTTCGACCTGAGTTGAATCGATCTGAGACCAGAGTCAGTTTGCGACACTCTAAGCATGCCGCTAAGCCAACACACATTAGAACATATTTGTGTCCACAGTTACTGAAATATAACAAGGGTATGTCACCCTTAGCCACAGCAGAGATGACAAACATATTTGTGCTCACATGAAAAAAGTGCTTGCTGGACCAACTGGCATAGCAGGAATATTTGCTAGACACTAAGAAAATTCTAAAGAAAGCCAATAGCTCAATCCGACAGAGGCAAACAAGCTTTTGGCAAAAGGACTGATAGGAGACAACAATCTATGCCCCTAAAGAATATGTGTAAATAGGGAATAATGTATGAAGGGGAGAAGACAACCGGAAGCTGCAAAACCAATCTATTGGGCCCTACCTGGTTATCGGAGCCTGGTTCAGTCATGTGTATTTGAAAGAATGACAAGGACAGTCTGAAATGCAAAGTAAGGGTCAGTGAAAGCCTAATAGAAGCTGTCTAAAAATATGGGCCAAGCGTGGACCAAAATGGAAAAGAAGGGATACCCAATCAAAAAAGGGGCTAAGCCAGAAAAGATAATGAAGATGTATTATTGCAGTAAAAGCAGAATGTTCAATGCCTTTAGAAATGGGCCATGAGATCAGAAGTACACCGAGAGAAACTGGCCAGGGCGGAGCAATAAAATTTCAAAGAAACAACCTTGGCATCCTAGACCCTTCAGCACAACCATGGGACTTTCGCCTACTATATGCGATAACCCTAAGCAATCTCTATAAAGTGTCATGACTCCTACTTTTCCAACTACAGCCTTTCTATGCTGTCGATATGGAGACCTAGCAGCAAGGTAAGCCTAATAACTTCTTAGAAGAGATGCATAAGCAGATGGCTCCGGACTTAGCATTTGGATGTTCACTTAGACTTGGACAAGAGGTCTGAAGCCATGTGTCATTGCATGTTTGCATCTAACTCAGAAAAGGCGGTTCGGTCTTCACCAAAAACAGGAAAACCTGAGATGTGGAAGGTTAATAACAGGCTGGTTCTTAGAGCACTATCAAACCTGCTCACAAAGTAGGAATTACTCATGCTAGACTACGCCTAGTTCCTTAACTCTAATCATTAGCTGTCATCATAATTTACATGTGACAGCCTTTGAAAGCAGGAACCACTGGCCAAGCTAGCCAACTCTTGCAAGCTTGCTTCAAGCTGCTCAAAATGCACAATGGTTGTGGCTGGACAGAAAAAGTTAAGCCGTTGGCTCTACTCACAACCGGCAAGGCAGGACCATCCTTAGACCTCCACCAGCCACCCAACTTGAACCAAAAAAGCAGCAGTAAAAAGGAATACACACCTCCCAGATCAGCTAACTTTCCACTGAAGCTAAGTCCACTACAAAGCCACTTGTCCGAACTTAATAGGAAAAAAGCCCAACATGAACTCCATACTGTTGTTGCCCTATTAAAAAAGAATTCAGACCACCCAAGTAAGAACCAAACTACCCAACCAATGACCACCTTGTCGGCATTTTTGGATGCTCATCAGTCAAACGCATCCTCTGAAACCTGCCACAAATAAATTTTGATCAGCTCTTGACTTACAGCCACCTTTTTACAAAGGCAGCCAGACTACAGTCAACATTGCACCGCGTCTGGCACTAAGCCTCCAGAACAAGGCGATCTGTTTGGATGAAGATTTGGACTAGGAACATAAAGCATGGGGCTTGGCAACACCTTTTGTAGTATCAGCAGGTAGCACCTCCCGAGTACATATTGAATTATCTTTGAGCCTTTAATGCTGAAATAGTGTAAAACACCTTACCCAATCCTCCAGGCGATTGACAATTTGGCCAATCAACCAGCCTGAACACCGACCAGCCTGCACAAAAACAGTTTCGTGTAGCTAAGTAGAGAAAGAGATGCCTTATCTGGCGGAGCAAAGGAAGGACTGACTTTGCCAAGAATATGTCTAGTTGGCCACAAAACAGAGCTGAGAGGACTGGCTAACTATTGTGCTAGCACAGACAAAAAGGACGGAGCCTATTCCGTGTATAAGAAAACCACCTGACACCAAGAAGAGAGAGCAAAGTGAACTTCACAATAGATAGTTGATTATATATGCACAATCTTGACTGCATTATAGTCATTATTAAATAAATAAAATTTAGTTATTTAGATATTGACTTTAGTTATTAATATATACTTTATATTCAACCAAAGCAGATTGCTCTAAGAGGAGCTGTATTGGGTAGTGAAACGAACCATTTACAAAATTCAGTTCAATATATGAAAGAATGTACTGATAGTTAGTATTGATGTTTACTATTCATAACCATTACCATGATGTTAATAATTGAAATATTTATTTTTAAAAGGAATGGTCTGGACAACTAGGCTTTCGCACCTTAAACCCCTTTGAATATGACATCTTCTACATTCAACCTGTTTTGCTTGTTTAGTAGGTTTTTAAAAATGATTGTTGGTCGTTCAAGTCTGCATTAAAATGGTGTTATATATTTTCTTGTAGGCAGTCTTCTACATTCTTAACAACATACCACTCATATTACTTGTTTTACACTAGAAATATTGCTTCAAAAAATGAAAAAAGTGGACATGCAAGTTTAATTCCAGAGCGCATACCGCTCGTATATCTAGGTACAATTGAACTAAATTGTTCCGAGTTAATATGTGATATACGAACATGGTAGCCTGAATATTAAATTATTATTAATAGAACCAAAATCAGAGCACTTCAAAGGTTCTATCCAACAAATCATAAGCTGCTGTTAGTCACTGACCTGCTCATCTCTCTTCTTATGAATCATATTTAGCATATCTTCAGTCTGACTGTCATATTCAGAGACCAACTTAGATATTCGTTTGAACAGCGCTTCAAACTGCTCATCTCTAGCTGAACTCTCAGCAGATATCGTGCCTGTAAGAAGTGCTGAAGCCAAATCTTCCAACTGCACTAGAGAATGCAGGGACCCTGAATCAAATTACTGTTCATTATCATCAATTGTATCTTACAACTAACCAGTGTTACATATCAAACTGCTATAAATAGAGCGATAATCATCCTTGGTCAATTATCAGTTTAAACATTTTCACCATGAGGGGGTACAGATGGTAATTAATCAAGGTGGAAACTTCTTCAACAACGTGTTACAACATTTTTTACGTAACACACATCAGAGTAGGTCCTAGTAGAAATGCTTGATTAAGGTTGAAAAAGTTGATAAAAATAGTGACACAAATTTTGTTTCAGGATAACTGTTCGGCACAAAATAATTAAAAAGGTAATTTTTAAAGTTTACACACCTTGATCACATGCTGGTAAGTCAGAAACACACTTCAGGCAGCTGAGCACATGGCAGACTCGACATCCAAGAATATATTGTTGGTCTTTATGCTTAGGGCAGCTGCTGACTTTAGCTTTTTGTTGTTGAGTCAGGTACTCAAGTATTGTTATCTTGTCATGTTCGTCAAGTGCGTCATCATGGGACTAAAATATCAGAGCTACAGTATTTGAGGTTTTTGGATAAGACCTTTTTCATTTCAGTATGTAGCAAAACATCCCCAAGTAAAATATCGACAGGATAGCAATCTAATCTATAGTAGAAGAGACTACGGATGGCATTTGTTGTTTGGAAAGGTATTGTCGACTATCGTTGGTGTTTTCCCACTGATGGCGATAGCTGTCGAATTATCAATAAGCAGGCAGAGTTCACCGATAGTTATAACCTGACTTGGCAGCTGGTAAAACTATAGAATTATTGAGAAGATAACTCCTAATTCACAAAACAATTTAATGCCATATTTTTGCACAGATGACTACATGTGCCTGAAAAAATTGAGAATTGTGGAAAGGGATGGGAAAAAGAAAAGCTGCAAAAGAAAATCTGCAGAAAAAAACAATAAAAACTATATGCGAAACTATCGGATTATATTATTTTTTATTTTTTGATAACGATATATGTTTTTGATGTTTTGATAGTCGGTAGTTGTCTTCTCGATTCATATCGAGAAAATAACTACCGAATATCGTGGTCGACTATCGAGCTATCGTGCAACCCTAGAATAGACCATTTAACTCTAAGTTTGACAACATTTTATTATGATGAGGTCCTATAATAATATTAGGACTATAATAATACAATAATACTTTTATAATATACACTAGCAACTTCACACAGAACCACCGATCACAGCATATTCAAATTATTATATAAAGGCCTAAAAAGGGAACACTATAGTACCTCCAAATGAGCAGGGCAGAACTTCTTAGAGCAGTAAGTACAATAGCTGATAGCTTTCTGTCTTGGTGAGCTCTTCTTTAGACAAACATCACAGAGTGTCTTATCTGTACCCAAGTCGTATGCTGGGAGACTGTTTGGAGGCATCTCAAACACTTGACTTCAAGTAAAATGAGTTGTAAAAACCATCTATTGGTTCCATGAGAAACGCTGTGGTAGGTGATGCATTTTATGCCTTATACAATAACAGGCGATTCAGTCTTTGAGCTTTTAATAACAGATGATACACTCATCGAGTTGTCCATTAATTTGTGATTCATTCTATGGGTCATATCGTAGATTTACACGATGATTTTTACAGTGATTAATGATACACTCTACGAATCATACAACAACTGGTGACTTACTCTATGAATTGGAAAGTAATTGGTGATACACTCTATGAGTCATGCAATAACGGGTGATTCAGTTTATGAGTTGTACAGTAATTAGTGATACACTCCAGGTGTGGTAAAATGATTGGTAAATCTCTTTATAACTTTGCGTAGTTATAGCAGATCAATATACATTCTGTTAAACAATGACATGTATTAGAGGTGAACATACAGAGAGACATTTTCCAGCTTTAAAGTTTTTCAGTTTTCTCCTCAAAACTTTGAAAATAACACAATAGAAATAACTAATAGCTGTATAAGGCTAATAGTGGTTTTTTTTTTGTTTAACACAACCTTGATACTTTGATGTATGTGAAAAACTTGTATACATTTACGGTCAAATATGATTGATTAGTTTTAGGCTAAAACCGTGGCTAGATGTTTCTCAGTGTTTGTGCGAAATGCAATGCGTAAAAGTTTTTTCAGCTGAAAAAAAAGATATAGTGTTGAGGTCAGAAAACATGTAGAATATATTGAACAGCTTCTTATAATCGATGCAACAATCACCGCGCCCCTGGTCAAGCAAATGATGCAAATCATTTTGTTTCCATGTAATTAATGTTAGTTGGTTTTCATGTGTTATAAGGGTGGTAGTTTACTTCACTTGTTCTTAAATATACGTATATTTTCCGCTTTATGTAGATAAAGCTACAGCTTTTGATATTTTCTAATCTGAACCAGATATTCCAACATTAATTTACTGTAAATCCTGTACTTCAATGTCATCTTTAATTCAAGATAACTTCTGTTTAACCTCAACTATAGGTAAAGGGTTGAAGAATAGAGTGCCACCCTTTAATTAAATGCCATGAACGCCTATTTGAACATCTAATTTACTGTCACTATTGGCAAGTAAGCAGTAGGATCATTATATAACTGATCATTATATAACTATTGTCAGTCATTATTTTAAACAATGTTTAAACAGCAAAGATCTCCCAGTAAAACCACATGCAATATGAATGTAAGCAAAAAACTGAAAGCTCCAATTGTATTATATATTTAGCATTTAGAAGCAATTTAGTATGCAAAAGTTAGATTGAATTTAGTATGCACAATGTAAGCATGCCATATAATTATGATGTGGCCCTTTGATAGAACATAGGTTCAAATATGATTATCAGATGTTTGTAAAGCTGGTTGGTGGTTGCATAAAAAATTAGAGACAGGTTAGTGTTTGTATAAAGTGTTAGTGAATGTCTAATCTAAGGGATAGTAAGTGTTTATATAAAGGGTTAGTAAGAGTTTATATAAAGGATTTAGTCAGTGTTTATATAAAGGTTTAATCAGTGTCTATATAAAGGCTTAGTGAGTGTTTATATATAGGGTTAGTGAGTGTTTATATAAAGGGTTAGTGAGTGTTTGTATAAAGGGTTAGTGAGTGTTTATGTAAAGGGTTAGTGAGTGTTTGTATAAAGGGTTAGTGAGTGTTTGTATAAAGGGTTAGTAAGTGTTTATATAAAGGGTTAGTGAGTGTTTGTATAAAGGGTTAGTGAGTGTTTATATGAAAGACTAATGAGTGTTTATATAAAGGGTTAGTGAGTGTTTATATGAATGACTAATGAGTGTTTATATAAAGGGTTAGTTTTTAAAGCATTTGTAAGTGTTTGCTCAAGTTAGTAGTTGGCATGTGTCGGCTGCCGCAGCAATGCTAAGTCCTTATTTTTCATTAAGGACAGCAATTCAAAGCTGCATCTGGTTGGTTAAAGATATTATTCAATAAATTAACTAACTGGCAAAGATTCTTAAAACAAAAACTGCTATCAGCAAGAGAGAAAGCACTATAACACTTTCTGTGCTCTAAAAAGGTATTAATCAATATATTTGCTAATTAGTGAAGACTTTTGAAGAAAAGACAACTAAAAACAATAAAGTAATACAATAGTTTCTGTCTTTCTGAAAGGTTATTAACTATCGTCATTCAGTTTTCAAGGACATGCATCCTGCACTGCATGGCATAAACAGCTTGTCTGTAAGCAGCTGTTCGCAAAACCTGATGTATAACACAGCAATCATAGCTGATGCTGCTATAACATGTTATTATATTTTTTACATTCAGTTAGTGGCGTCATACTAATGTCTAGGTGCAACATGAATGCAATATCACATTTTCAAAACTGTATGATCGCAGTATGCATGAACTGCTGGGTTTCAGTTAACCCGTCATAGAAGTAAACCTGCAGTGGATCGCAGTAAGAAGTTTGCAGTAAAAATGCAGTTGTAGTAGCATAAATGTCTACTGCACATTAGAAAGTTGCAACAGACTACACAATTGTCGTGTATCGCACTGCAAGGTCGTAAGGCAGATTAAATGCATTACAGCCCTGACCATGTAGACTGTTATATAATAGTAAGACTCACCCACATTCACTGTTTCCACACAGCAGCAGGTGTTTGCTCTCATAGTAGGTGGTCAAACAGGCCATACAGTGAATATGGCTGCATGGCAGCACCTTAGGGTTGATGATGGTGTCACTTTTACGGCAACAAAATTCACACTCAACATCTGCTAGAACCTCAGCCATTGTGATGTTCAGCTAAAGAAAAATAGTCATTTGCTGAACTTGGATTTTAAAAGTTTCATGAATGATATTGTGTGAAGGCTTGCTGCAAAGAAAAAATAACACCTGTAAGTACCTGCTAAATTGCTGAAAATTACTCAAAAACTCAATCACAAGCTTATTATGAGTATTATATGTGATTAGATGTATGTACATAATTGCACAGGTTTTTAAAGGTTGACTTGCAACAAAGTTCGCATTACAGTTTTTTGGTATCAAAAGATTCACCATGTCCTACTCTGTTGTGTTGTAAGTGCCAAATGTGTGGAAATGTGATTACAAGCTCTTAAAAGCTCAAAATCGAAAAGCCGCCGTAGATTAGAATCTCTTTATTTTGATGACGTAACCACGGAATTTGGTTATCGTCTTGCCATGTATGTTCTCACACGAATTGAAAGGCCAATACAAAGCTCAATATAAAACTTATCGTAGTACTAATTTATGACAAACACTTGGGGTTTTACCGAAGACCCCGTATCAAATATAAATGCTCGCTACTTTACAGTTTTGTTTCGGCCTGGTCTAATTGGCAAGTCGTATTTTGATCATGGGACCCAATACTTCACAAATAATTTTTGCAGCACTTTTCGATTATCACAGGTGACCAACAGGCTCGTCATGATTATCAGACAATGATATGTACTCTTTCGAGGTAAGGTAAAAATGTTTAATGAATTTTTATGGTAAGTTATAAGATATCACTGCTAAAAGTGACAGTATTACGATGATGATAAAGCTGACGCGTAAGAACAATAGACATAGTTTTATTGAATGCGTAAAGTATATTTGTGAAAGTATTTCGACAAATAACACTGCATGAAAGTGTAAACAGAAACCATCTCTCACAACTACATCACATTTGAGCCGTTTTGAAAAGGGAATCAAAACTACAGCGGTCTCGCGGGGCTGCAATTTCCTGTTCGTTTTTTAGCTTTTAAGAGCCTGTAATCACCTTTCCACATATTTTGCACCTACAACACAACAGAGTAAGACATGGTGAATCTTTTCATATCAAATAACTGCAAAATGAATTTTGTTGCAGGTCAACCTTTAAAGAAGCTTCTAAACATTGGCATGTAATGTAGTTGCCTGCTACTTGTCATTAGCCAGGCACTATGCCAATGACTAATTTGAGTAAGCTACTATCTGTATTGTTAAGCTTGCTAAAAAGAGCGAGCTCACTGTGACAGTTCTCACTGTTAGAGAGCTCAAAGAGCTTGCTAACAGTGAGAGCAAGCTCTCGTGACGTTGCGGAGCACAGGGTGTTTTACTTATTTTAGTATAATTAACAACTCATATCATCTAATGAGTTTATTGCGTCTCGCGTTGCTTAATTGGCTAGGTTGTTGCCCGGTAAACGGGAGGTTGCAAGATCAAATCTAGCCAGAAGTGAACCTTTCATTTCTACATTTCAATAGCTATAGCTGGACAGACCAAATGAAGGACTTAGAGATTTATGTATATGAAACGCTTATAAAGGTCAGTCGGCTCACTTTGATTTGTTGACTCCAATCGTAGCCATTAAACATTTACAATTATCCGCGTAAACTTGCTAAGCTTCTAAAGTTTTAGCAGTGTCTGGTTGTTATGTTTTTAAGGAATCCATTACTGAAGTCCTCCATCGTTAAAAAGCGTACAAACAGCTACTTCAATCCACATGGCCATTCGTTATTTATTACTTTTGATGTTAAAATCTGTTAAAGTTTGCTTGTCATGCCATGGTTAATTATCTCCACACAGTAACTCGGTGTTAAACGTTCCTCCTGTATAAACACAATGATTATTACCTTAGCTTAGTCATTTTACTTTACATCATTCCAATTTTTGCTAGTATTCACCAATTAAAGTCAGAATATACCTTTTAATACTGTGTTTTTAAAATGAGGTCTTTTATAAAAAAAAACTTTTAGTTACAAGCTCTTACAAAACTGAAACAACAAAATATGATGTCAAAGTTGATGATGTTTACACAACAAGAGTCATCACTGGGTAAAAAATATCCACATCAGTTTTCCCGTACTAACTCTTTTTCTGGCTCATTTATTTTAGACAAGACAGTGTCAAAAACCGTCATTGGCTAAACATTTACAATGTGCATCTAGTCAAAATTGTGTAATAGAATTTTCGAGAATTTCATAATTATAAATTAATGTTAAATTTTTCAATTATAGAAAAACTCATCTAGCAGATGATGTCAATCTGGGTATTTTTGTAACTTGCACTCGCTGAGCATGTTTGTTCACCCTTTTCAGAATTTTTCTACATTATAGCTACTGACAAGAGATCCAATAATGACAAAGTAGTAGGAGCAGAAACACCATGTGCATGACAAAAGGCGGCATTTCTTAATGTTCATAGTATCCCTGAATAGGAGTAATTATCCAACACTATTAGTTGTGAGGAACAATTACTATTGTGATGGATTTACTAAGCTGAGTTGTTTTAATTGCCATAAGCATTCAGCTATTCTCAGATTAGCCCTATAATTTAAAAGCCAGCTTGCGTGGAAAGCCCGTTGATTAACACTCAGCCCTTGCTATATAAGCAATGGTGCTTCAGTGTTAAGACGGGAAAACAAAGAGCACAGAGCTAGCGATACAGAGTACAAACGACTGAAATAAAGACTGAGAGTTACGTTCATAATCTGCATTAAGGACAGTGCGGTAACATTAACTTACCTTTGTGCAGCTTTGTATATCTTTGGTAACATATATATTGCTTAAAATTCTTACATTTACAAGTGTAACTGTTTTGGGTATTTATTATTGTAACTCATTTCAGCATTACGCTTGATTGTAGTGAATTGTTCTAATTGTTCTATCTTCTCATGTTTATAGAGCTTGTGTGAATAAAAGCCATTATTCACCAGATACTTTGTTGCAACAATTACAGTTGTGCATGAGAGCTATTACTCGTTCAGTATAAGACAACTTGTACGCAGAACCCACTTGCTAGTGGTTAGTCGGCACTGACTTCCACAACATTGGTGGCAGCAGTGGGATATCTGTAATCCTGTTGCTACTGAAAGTTTAGCTGTACACACAACCTAGTGATTGTTGAACAGCTTTCTGGAAAGATATGGCTCAAGGCGGAGACTCCAGAATGTTTACTAATCCATTTCTGCCGATAAGTAAGCCATTCTTGGACGCGACTAATCCATTTACTGATACTGATGAGGAACAGCCCAAGCAAGTCATGCACTCCGATACATCAGTACGCGTTGATGAGACGGCCTTCATTGACGATATGTACCGGAAATATGTGTTGGAACTGCAGGACAGACAGGCTGCCAGCAGTCGCATATCTTCTTCAGCAGCAGAAGGACTCCACAATTTGGCACATCCTACTGTTTCCACTCCCCGACCAATGGAGCAGCTACAGTCAACCAGGTTGGTCGAGCCTACTTCAAAGAAGGATGAGGTTCCTAACTCTACACTCAGTGGTCGAGTGGATCTCAGGTTACCACACTTTGATGGGCATGGAGATGTAAACTTATTTATACAACAATTTACTGAAATTTGTGACGTAAGCCGATGGAATGACCGAGTCGCACTAATACAACTAAGATCCTGCTTAGAGCAAACAGCCAAAGACTGTGGAAGAGCTGAAACGGTTGCTGAGGTAAATAGGAAGCTGCTACAGATGTTCGGACTGTCTGCATCCGAAGCAAGAGAACAGCTGCACTATTTACACCTGCGAGCGGGAGAAGATTACCTATCATTGGGTAACAGAGTAGAGAGGCTGTCAAAGTTAGCCTATGGTGGTCTTGGGTGTGCTGTCGAGAATGAGATGGCCTTAGAACACTTCCAGCGAGCCGTGAATGACCCTGCACTTCGGCGGCACCTGCTGCTGGTCAAGGCTTCAAATCTGGAGGAAGCCATTACCGCAGCAAAACATTATGAAATAGCTGGGCGTCAACCCGTACCCTCAAGAACTAGAAATCTTCCAAGAGTTACCCAAATAGATAATCCAAGCGGTACTAGTGGCAAAGCTGCAGAAGACAACTCTGAAACGGATCTGGCTGAGGTTCTGTTCTCCATGTCATTAGAACTGGAAAAACAGACAAAGCTGATAAAAGATCAGTCTGCCCGGATTGCTGCTCTAGAGCAAAGAAGTGTTGACACAGCCAATGTCACGTCTCATAGAGCCAGACGTTGCTTCATATGTGGAGACTCTTCCCATCTGATGCGGAGTTGTAAAGTACGGAAGAAAAGACCACCACCATCCAAAAATCCTAATCAGGAAAACTAGCAAGGTTCACTCCTAAGATTACGGGTAAAGTGGGTGGACCGGTGTTAGATACCCGTTACAGAAAGCCAAATAGGCAGGGCAGGAAAGAAACAAGGGTGAGCCAAGCAGACAGTCCTGGTGAGTTGTCACAATTAAAACCAATCATTAGGAAACCTGATTTGCTTCCCTTGCCTCTTCATTGCTCTGGAGATGCTGCGAACCCTCCGGTAGGTCAATCTAATTGCAGTAGTAGGGTTGATGCAGAGCATCCTTGTATAAATTTTGCAGCCACTGCTTCTGCACTCTATATTCCAGGAAAAGTTGAGGGCTGTTCAGTACACTATTTAGTAGACAGTGGATGTACCCTCAACTTGCTGGCAAGGAGAATGTTTGATAGGCTGCCACGGAAGTTTCTTGGTGGATTGCTGGCATTTGAACACACTACAGGCACTCTGGCAGATGGATCTGGTTTGAAATTTTATGGACAGATAAAATTAGCTGGCAGATTAAGGTCAGAACCAATCGAATTAGACTTTGTTGTTGCAGATATTGAACCAGATGCTATACTTGGAATGCCCTTTCTAGTAAGCCATAATTGCTTAGTTAGTTGTTTAGACTCTACTGTTGTGATGAATGGTAAACACCTTAAATGCACCAACCAGCGTGGTATAGATTTCGTTAGTAGGGTACAGGTAATCGCTAATGAATCTATTCCTGCTAGATCTGAACAGTTGGTCCGGTGTCGGTTGTTAAATAACATCTGTACCCCTGTTGGCATAGTAGAAGACACAGGGGTTGCGGCTAAGCATAGCATAGCTATTGCTGCTAGTGTGAGTACATGGAGTGAAGAAAGGAAATTTTTTGTTAGGTGCATTAATCCTGCAATGCAAGTATGTCACCTTAATGCTGGATCTATTATAGGGCAGTGTGTCAGCTTGGAGAAGGGACAGATTGTCAATTCATCTGTTCATATGATGGATGGGAACCACAGGAAACGTGTCTCAGATGAAAATATCCCTGCTATTCCATCTCACTTGGAGAGCCTATATGAAGAGGCAACTGAGGCATGTTCTCAGCTTTCGCAACGCAAAGCGATTGCCAAGCTGTTGCATAGCTTCAGTGATGTCTTTTCAAAAGGCGACTCTGATCAAGGACTGACTTCTTTAATGAAACATTCTATCCCTGTGAAGGCGATGTCACAGCCAATTAAACAGGCTCCAAGACGTTTAGGGGTGGAGAAAGAAGCCGAGGTCAGCAAGCAAGTTTACGAGTTGTCAAAACAAGGTCTTATTGAGCCTGCATATGGAGCATGGAGCTCTCCTGTTGTACTCGTGAAATAGAAAGATGGCAGCTGGAGGTTTTGCATTGACTATCGCAGATTAAATGCTATTACAGTCCATGATGCTCACCCCCTGCCTCGTATAGATGAAAGTCTGGAGGCCTTGGCTGGCAGCAAACTTTTCTCCACACTGGATCTCATGAGCGGCTATTGGCAAATTCCACTAGATGAAGATGCGAAAGATAAGTCGGCATTTTGCACTAGAGAAGGCCTGTGGAGATGGAAAGTCTTGCCATTTGGTTTGACGGCAGCTCCGGCAACATTTCAACGAATGATGGAGCAAGTGCTACATGGACTGCATTGGAAGACTTTGCTGCTATATCTAGACGATGTTATAGTCATGGGTAACAACTTTGAAGAACATTACCTCAACCTTGAAGAGGTCCTATCTCGGTTTCGATCAGCCAAGCTCAAGCTTAAGCCCTCCAAATGCCATCTCTTTCAAGAAGAAGTGGCATATTTGGGACATATAGTTAGTAGTAATGGTGTAGCAACTGATTCAAAGAAAATATCTGCTGTTGCTACTTGGCCATCTCCGAAGAATGTGACCGAGCTACAATCTTTTCTTGGGACTGTTGGTTACTATCGTCAGTATGTCCAGGACTTTGCCAACAAAGCCCGACCACTGACAAAGCTAACCAGTAAAACAGCTAAGTTCGAATGGACTGAGGAGTGCCATGCAGCTTTTAACATACTGAAGCAGTCGCTACTGACGGCCCCAGTTCTGGGTTATCTAAACCCGGCCCTTGACTATATCCTGGACACAGATGCTTCTCTTAATGGGGTTGGTGCAGTTTTATCTCAAATCCAAGATGGCCAGGAACGGGTAATATCCTATTATAGTCGTGCTTTGTCACGTGCTCAGCAAAACTATTGTGTGACTAGAAGAGAACTGTTAGCTGTTGTCAAAATTCGTACTGATCATGCTTCACTTTTATGGTTATGCAGGAGGACTACGCCTTCTGCCCAAGTTGCAAGATGGTTAGAGATCTTGAGCGATTCACCTTTGCCATAGAGCATCGACCAGGGAGCAAACATGGGAACGCTGATGGGTTATCAAGGAGGCCATGCCACGACTGCACCAAATGCGACAGAGTCACGAAACAAAGTGGAGGACCAAGCATGGGCCAAATTCGACATGAACTATCAAAGCGGGCACAAAATGAAAACCCTGTGTGTACTAGGATTGCTGGAGAGAAGTTGATTGCACAAGAGTGTGCCGATGACTTATTGGATGAAAACCGCATTCATGAAGTGGTTGGTACAGACTGTAAAGCATTAGCTAGGAGTGGACCAGAGTCCTCACAAGCTGCCAGCTTAATCGTAACTAACGGTAATGATTGTTGCATGGTAGAAGATTCCAGCACTAGTGACGACTGCCAGAATGATGAGGAGCAGACAACTTTAGATTATCTTTCTAATCAACAAGGGGGTCGCAACCAACCTTCACCAACACCACAGTCAGATACACCTAGCTCTGAACTGTGTCAGGCTCAGTTACTCCCAAGTGATATTGCGACTGTTTACAATGCTGTCAAGAATCAACAATCTCTGGATCCAGCTATAGTCAACCTTGGCAGTACAGAATTACGAAAGCTTAGCACCATGCTCACTTTAATGCGAATAAGAGAGGATCAAGTGCTGGTAACTCATATACTTGTTGGAAAAAGATCTCGGGAGGTGATACTTTGTTCTATGAACATGCGGAAGCAGGTGGTGTGGAACACACATACCCTTTCTCATGCCGGGATAATGAGGACCTTCCGGAGACTTAGACTGACATGGTACTGGCCTGGAATGACGTCTGATGTTCGACGTATAGTGAACAGCTGCGAAATATGCCAGCGAGCGAAGTCTGGAGGGTTGCATCATTCTTCAAGTCATAGACCTCTATGGGTTGGCCGTCCTTGGCAAAAGGTTGCGATTGACTTAGTTGGACCGCTGCCTTTGACCCCTCGAGGAAACAGGTGGATTTTAGTGTTGACAGATCATTTCACCCGTTGGCAGGATGCTGTACCTCTACCTGATGCTACAGCTCCTATAATTGCTGAAGCTTTAGATAGTCGCATCTTTTGCTACTTCGGATTACCCGAAGAGCTCCATAGTGACCGAGGAACACAGTTCGAAGGTGACCTTATGGCAGAACTTTGCGCCATGTGGAGAATCACTAAAACTCGGACAACTGCCTATCATCCCCAATCTAACGGGGTGGTGGAACGTGGAAATAGAACCTTGGGCGATTCCCTTCGCTGTCTTCTACTTAGTCAGATGGAAGCGCAAGAAAACTGGGACATTGTGCTACCACAGATCATGAGGGCCTTTAGGGCAACCCCACATGCAGCAACAGAAGAAACTGCAAACTATTTGATGCTAGGACGGGAATGTAGGCTACCTGACCAGCTAATAGGCGGGACACATGATGTCGATGAGACTACACGAAGTGAATACGCCTCCCATATGCAAGACCAGTTAGATACTGCTTATCAGTTGATTCGCACTCAGCAAATGCTACCTCCTAGATTACCTGAATAGGAGGATGCAATCTTCAAAGAAGGAGATCTGGTGTTAGTGCAAAACAAACGGAGACGTAAAGGGATTCACCCAAAATTACTACCAAGTTTAATGGGCCATTCATTATAAAGAAGGTCTTTGACAACGGCACTTATAAAGTTGCTGGTCAAAGAACCATCAATGAATGCCGTCTCAAACTGTTCACGCCGGCATCTGATCTAGCTGGACAACTGAGAAGCCCAAGGACCAGCTCGGATGTTGACCAGTCAAGGAATGATTCTCCCAGTGATATAGAAGAGCATATCGGGCTTGAAGAGAATCCAGCATCACCAGATGCTGCACTCGATCAGCATTTTGATGATCTCAACATGTCCTGGGAAGAACAAGTTCCGCTTCCTGAACGGCCAAGGCGAGCCTTGAGAAAACCTCCCTGGTTGAAGGATCATGTGTTATATTGAGCTTCAAGGCCTTAAAAGAAGATATTGGTATGTCCGATGACACCAAGTTTGGAAACTCACTTGGGGAGTCTCGGATGCCTTTATCTACGGTCTCGAGCCTTGCTATAGCACCAACCATCACTCAAAACATTCAACTCACTCGAACCAGCTGTATTATTAGGATAACTAAGCATTGTAACCTAAGGTTACAACAGGGTTGTCAACATTGGAGCTGGATCCCTAATCCATCCTTTATCGACGCTTGTGAGCCAATATTAAAATACCGGCACTGCATCTAGGGGTGGAGAATGTGATGGATTTACTAAGCTGAGTTGTTTTAATTGCCATAAACATTCAGCTATTCTCAGATTAGCCCTATAATTTAAAAGCCAGCTTGCGTGGAAAGCCCGTTGATTAACACTCAGCCCTTGCTATATAAGCAATGGTGCTTCAGTGTTAAGACGGGAAAACAAAGAGCACAGAGCTAGCGATACAGAGTACAAACGACTGAAATAAAGACTGAGAGTTACGTTCATAATCTGCATTAAGGACAGTGCGGTAACATTAACTTACCTTTGTGCAGCTTTGTATATCTTTGGTAACATATATATTGCTTAAAATTCTTACATTTACAAGTGTAACTGTTTTGGGTATTTATTATTGTAACTCATTTCAGCATTACGCTTGATTGTAGTGAATTGTTCTAATTGTTCTATCTTCTCATGTTTATAGAGCTTGTGTGAATAAAAGCCATTATTCACCAGATACTTTGTTGCAACAATTACAGTTGTGCATGAGAGCTATTACTCGTTCAGTATAAGACAACTTGTACGCAGAACCCACTTGCTAGTGGTTAGTCGGCACTGACTTCCACAACACTATTTAGCAATTGCTACTCAAGTAGAATTGTTTATTTTCACCAACAAACAAATTATCTACAAATAAAATAACTAAAGCATGGATACCTACCAACTCACCAAAAAAGTGACTAGTTTGCAAATTTATTGAAACCATAGAAAAAATAACCTTTCCATATCACAGCAAGGTTGATTATTATTGATGAGTTGTTACTAGTAGTCAATAACTATCAAGTTACACAACCAAATAATAATAAAGTGTGACAACTTACATAATATGTTTTGTAAGTGGAATAATCACGAAGGTACCTTGATGCAAAGCGTCCGGGAACAAGAATAGGTGGGCGGAAGCGTAAATGACCTTCACACATACTGACTAGCCGTGTTCAATGCCATGCAGTGCACACCGCACTGGCCTCGCTCATATAGACTGTTGATGAGAAGTCGCACGTAGTGGAGATAGGCTGTAAATTAAGCCTAGTATAGCTACTATCAGTGTTTGTTTAGTGAAGCGTGTCATTGACTGTTAGAAGAAACGGAGTGGCCACAGAGTACATTTGGCGTTAAGTCCGCCATTGGTGCGCAGTACATATATAACCCAATGATTAGCATAAAATACAGCACAGCCAGCCTTTGTTTTAGCTGTATTTCTTAGTCCGTGTTTGAGAAAACTGGGTCAAATAAGAAGATTCTGCAAATATTATATATAGTGAGATAACCAAGGCTATAATTAGTCAATACAGTCAATCATGGCACATGATATTGATATGCTGAATACTTTGCACTATACGTTTATATAGATGCCCATATCCAATGCTTTCATTAGCCACAATCCAAATACCTTAAGCTATTTACAAATATAAGTCACTGTCTCTTGAAGGTGTTATACAATCGCTACCATCAGGTTTGGTGACTAATCTACTGTAATCTGTGTGTCTGTTTACTAGTGTTGGGCCGGTATTGTGTTATCCGCTCTTACCGATACCGCGGGATTCTCGGTATCCGAGGAAATCAATCATTTTCGGTGTCAGCTAGGTATCCACGGCCGGTTCGATATGATCGGTATTTATCCGTAAAAGCCTACCGGTAAATGGTTATACGGATATTCGGAGAGATTTTTAAAACGCTTCATGACGAACTTGCTAATCTCAGCACGCATTGGCGAACAAATTCAACGAAAATTTCCATGCTTACTGTGTCTACTATTATATTACATTACATTGATAATGCCACCAGCCTCGAAGGTTTGGGGGTTCTACACAGACGGGAGGACGTATAAAGACTCTAACGGGACTGGACTCAAATTGGACTGCGTATAATTATGTGATTACATTACCTGATTACAATATGTGATTGTAAGATTTTTTAAACTGTTTCAGTATATTTAACAAAGAAAGCCCCTTGCCATTATCTATCTGTTCTTTATTATACATAACGTTTGTATCAATAACTATATTTTTAATAGAATAAACAATAAAAACATCTATCATGAAAATTATAATTCCACCTTTCTTTTCTTTTTTGGCTTTCTAAAACAAGGAGTCTCTTTGCCGTAACAATATACTGCTGACTAAAAAATGGTTTTTTTGCACAGGCTACTTTTTACACAACGATAAAAATTGTTCGAGACAGTTATGATTTAAAGTTTAAACCATTTAAAGACACAGTGATAACTACATACTGAACAATAGTACCGACAATACCGAACTTTCTTAGTTGGCAAAGGATACCGATAATGGTAAATACCGAGGATACCGATACCGGGAAAACCGATAAAAATGTGCAAGGATATCCAATCCGGCACTAAATTAGAACCGGCCTAACACTACTGTTTACTCCACCAACTGATTCCATAACTTACATCCTCGAGTTGCGCTAATGCTGTGTGTTAGCACTATTTTTCATTGATTGTATATAAACTACATCACCTACGTCTCACACTGATTCACCACCTTAATTTAAATTGCTGCCGTTGGTGAAAATGATTGGTCAATGCATGTCTTGATCGGTATTATTCCCATACTTTTAGCTAGAAGCGCTTTTACCATTTGAAAGTTTTGGTCTAACATTGGTCATTGCAAAATCAATGCAAGTGTGCCATATAATCATAACATGGCTTTGAGCAGATTATTGGGTCTAATGTGCTTATCAGATACTGGTATAACTGGTTGGTGTTTGCATAAAAGGTTAGAAGTATGTCAGTGTTTGTATAAGGGGTTGGTGAGTGTTTATATAAAGGGTCAGTGTTTTCACAAGTAGTAGTTAGCATTGTGTGCAGTCACAGCTATGAAAATTGCTTATTTTTCATTAACGGTGTAGTCAAATTTTGTAAGTCTAATTCTCCCCCCTCTTCCACCTTTTCTTGTTTCGCCCCTATCGCCACTACCTCAGTTTTGCTTTCTCTTAGCCTTTTTTGTCTCTCCTGTTTTTCAATTATACAGCTGTATTAATCTATCAAAAGATGCAGCCTTGCTTTTCAAATAAGCCTAGCTTAGAATTCAGAACATTCCGCATAGACATATCTGAAAGATTTTTATCCCAATATGAAGTTTTACTTACAAACCATCTGCCCGGTTGACACAAGGAAAACGTGGAATAGCAATGTGGTTAGCCTAGCTATTTCAATTCATATAGTCTTGTTTTTCTGGTAAAGCTAGGGACAGCTGCCAGATATCTGTTGCCAGCCAGTTCTTCTCCCTATCAAGCTGGGCAATCCTATGACACCAGTATTAGTGCTACTAGTTTGATCAGTCGTTAGGGATCCAACCAAGCGTCTCGAAAATATTTTTCATCTTTACTTTGGTCAGGAAGTATTTTATGTCTTTTTGTGGCGTAGAACAGCGTTCAAATCTAATCAAGTTGATATTGTTGATATACTGTGGTAAGCCTTGAATTAGTTTTTGATGAGAACAAAGAAAGACCATTAAGAGGGGGATTGGGAAACCGCAACAAGGAAAATAGTTCAATGAGGTCAGGCGCTATGACTTTACCAAAACAGCAGCAGTTTCTTTGGTATGAAAGCCGCTTTTTGAATCATGCTTCTTCAATCATTTAATACTTGTTCTCTATGTTTAGACTCCCTACTACTAGCAAGAAGTATGTAGTTTTTATTTAAATATGAAGGTTCTGGTGTCATTGAGTATTGTTAGATATCATGCAATAGTTTAGCGAATTCATCAGTGATATATACTTAACTCATTCGCACTCGTACGCGAATCAACTCACATGTTTATAACGTTGCTATACACCCAACGCAAGTTATCTAGGCTCTGGGTTTTACCTACTCACTGAATTGCTATTGTTAAGTTATAAAAGAAAATATTTGATTGGTTAGAAAAAAAGATTTCTGGCCAATTAGACGAATGTACAAATATGTCTCAATGTTGTCTCTGGCAAAAGTTATGACCGAAATACTCTAAAGGCTAGTTTACTGTTTAAAACCTTTAGCAACATCACTAGTTTAGTTCGAGATCCTATAAAGACATTGCTTTGAAAATTAACTAGAGCAACATGTCAAAATATCACTTCTTTGTTGTTCTGAACATAGTCAATTACTTGACAACGCTGGGAACAGTTAGGAGTTGTCTTGTACCTATAATGTATAAGAGTTCACTTATTTTCAAAGTGTGTAAGTAAGCAGTTTTTATATTTGTTTTAAATAATTAAACTTTATCCAAAGACTACTAGTAAAAATGCATTTCACTATTTCAATATAGGTTTCTTACTTCATCTAGTTAAAACGGCTATTTATTTTCATCTATTAAAGGTTAAATTGTATTGATAGAGCAGTTAAAAGTTTTAAATTTGAATGTTTTAAAATATCTTTATCAAAAAATCTAGATTCATTCATTAAAAGAAGCAAGAATTAAAACCAGTGGAAACTTGTTTTACTGTTACCGAAAACAAGCCATTACGCAAAAAATGTAACTTGATTAAGTATTTGTATATTCTTTGTCAACTCTGTTCTTTTTGATTGCAAGCTTGTTGTAAGAAGTTATCATGGTTGCTTCTGATCAACTGTTTATGTAAAGCATATTTTTGAAATCTGCAGTGAGGTCATATTTTGTTTGCTTTTTTAATTAGTATGCATTGAGTAGTGTGGTAGTATTTAGTTTTTCTTTTTTTAACAAAGTCATTTCTTCAAAATAATTCTTTTTAGAATTTTATTATAGTTGAATAATAAAGATTAAAAATTTTGGTTCTTTAATAATGAATACTTCACTGAATTTTTAAGTTTACATCGGAAATTTAGGTGTAAATGCAAGTTTTATCTATATATAAGTCTCAAAGTTTGTGTGTCTGTTTGTGTGTCTGTTTGTGTGTCTGTTTGTGTGTCTGTTTGTGTTTTGATTTGTTCAGCTAGAGCTATTAAAATTCAGGAATAAAATATCTATTACATGCTGGATAATATCTCAAAAACTCCTGTTCGTCAGGCAAAAATATTACCAATTGAGCTGCGCCAAGATGCATTCAATTTTGAGGTAATATGAGCCGTTATGTTGGTTAAAATAGGCATAGCATTTTCCATTACGCAGTGTGACTAAAGCTAGCCTCATGGTTCCTATTAGATTTAACAATACAGTTAGTAACGTATTGATGCTAGTTTTTGGTAGATTAACGGCAAGTGGTGCGCAACTAAAATACCTGAAACTGTTTATATTTACATATATGTTTATGTTTTAATACTGCAGGTATTTGGCTAGTTTTTCTGTAAAACATACATACTGAGGTTTTAGCTAAAACCTGGCTACCTATACATTCACTCATTTCTTGTCTTGTTATGATAAGAAATATATTTACATTTAAGTGTAACTATGACTTAAATGTTACAAAGGCTGAAGAAAAACAAAAGCTGGCTAAAATAGAGGGAGTAAAAAGACTTAGGAGAAGCGCAGGAGACAACTCCCAATGGTGCTGCAACAAGAATGATCCTGGACAAGTTGGTGACAGGATTGAAGTTGTGAGTTCTACAAACTTATTTTCATAATCAGATGGAGTTAAAATGCTAATTTTCAAGACTATATATTAGTATTAAATATTCAATGTTTAAATATTTAATTGATTTTAAATATACTAAATCTGTTATCATTTCAGGCTTTTTAACTTATCTTTTTAGCTTACAAATAATGCTATGTAATACTCGTTAGTATTACTATATACTAGATATTTAAGAATTTAATCATTTTACTTTTCTGCTTTCTTTCGTTGCTAAAAATCACCTATCAGCAGACAAAATACAATTAATGAAATTAAGCTGTTGAAGCTAAAGTAGTCACTATGCTTAGTTACAATACAATTACTATAATTTAATTGTATCTCATCCTCTCATTAGCTAATCTACTTTGACTTAGAAGCTACTTTTCAAGCACAGACATCGGTTGTCCAAAAACAATTTCTTTTTTCATGAAAATCGAAGAGCTGATCTCATGAATCTTTTTGTTTTAGGCTTTTTTTGCCATTTTTATGAAGAAAAGTTCGCTATCAAATAAAAAAATTATTGTATTGTTACAAATCATTTAATTGGAAATGACAGTATCTATTAAATTTTTTTATTAAGCTTTTGCCTAAATTGGTTGATTTTATATTGCATTTTGTTTGTTCAGAAAGTGAAACTATGCGCTTCATCTACAGTGATTGGCTGTTGTGATCAAACAATCATCTTCATATTTGACAAGTTCAAGTTACAATTCAGCCAATTTTTTGACACATTTTGAATCAACTGCTAATATAGCTATTTTAAATTGATCAGTAGATTGAGATTATCAATGAATGGAGTGAAGTTGGATTTTCAATCTGCTGAATTCATTTTCTGATAAGCTAGGAATAATCCACAGAAATGGTCTGCCAAGGGTTTTCTAGCAAAATTCTATGTAAGATCTATCTTCACTGAAATCATCGCTTTATATTTCTGTTTTAAATAACTAATTTTTGTTTGTAAAATTGGTAGGCTTGTAGAGGAGTTGTCTATTCATAGTTTCCATAGAAGGTACATGTAGCTTATATTATGTCAACTTTTTCAAAGTGTGAACATAATCAGTAAATCTACTTATTGCGGAGTATAATTTGTTAGATTACTTGAGAAATCGCATAAATTTAATTCCTAATTGTGGAAAAGGCATAAATGTCTCGGTAGTTAAATCATTACTATCTTTTTAAACGCTGTGATTATAATTATGAAATAGTTTTTACCAATAAATGTAAGGAGTTGTGTTTCTTGTAAAAAGACAACTCTCAAATTATTTGAGTAGTTTTCTGAATCAGACTTAGTTGGTAGTCTGTGTAAGTAGGTTATAATTTAAACGGTTCATAGGCTAACATACTACGTCCCCTGTCGAGCTTGCTATTGCTAAAACTTACGGTTATAAATAGTTGTTTATGTTCATTTAGAAAAATATTAAAGAAAATGCCATATGACTTTCTTTTTGCTTTTTAAAATAACAGTTGCTTCTTTTGTTTGCATTGGAGATACAGGAAGGAAAAAAAAGCTATAAATGTTGCAAGGCAATTACTATGTTAGGCAATAGAAAATGCTGAGGTCAGCCAGAAGCTTCCGTATTTGCAACCAATTTAGATTCTATTTTAGGAGTTATGTTCTCTTAGAGAAAAAGAAACTAAGTTTCAATTGAAGAATCTAAACAACCTTATTTGTGATGTAATTTAAACATCTAATATTAAAGTATGTCTCTTATTTAAAGTACTACATTTGATCTCTGTTGCAGATTTGAGTGCGAGTTGTCACCAAAACCATTCTATAGGGAGGATTTCTACGTTGTGGTTTATTTGGCTGGAGGTGATGCTACTCTCACTTTGGAAGTAGACTAGTGTATGTAGGAATTTTCTTCTCTTTTTGTCTAAAATAAGAGAAAGAATGAACCTCACTTGTATTTTATGGTAAACATATATAATATGAGAGCATGAACACAGACTGTATGTAATTAATCTTTGGTTTGTTAGCTCTTCTTCCCCTATCACCTTTTTCTGTTAGGGATCACCGCTGCAAATGGTCTTTTTTCTTTCTATAGAATTTATTGTGATCATTTGCTCATGAGATATGGTACAGAAAAAACTAGTGGTTTGGTACTTTTCCAACACCACCAATGATTCTTGTGTTGATCGTATGCAGGCCTTTAGTTTGTTACCTAACTGTGTTTTCTATGTTAATAGAATGAAATCTAATGGTAAGTTAATGGTTAAGTGTTATAAATTTATATCTAGTTGTCACTCATATTAGTATCCTGGTGTGAGAGATCAGCAGGTGTAATAAGTAATGTACAATTATTCTACAATTATTTTAATATCCCAAAAAGTGTCATGAGTTCAAATCCACCACTACATAATTTTTTTTCCCAATTTCCAACCATTGCTTCAAACAAGTGAACGCAACTCCTAATATAGTAAAGATTATCTTTCAAACACTACTACAAATCTGTATACTTGTAAAACTAATCATCTTGTAATCATGTTTGAAAAAATGCCATGGGTGGTGATTAAAGTTTGTGTTTTGTTTAAAGTTTAATTGGTGATGCAATATTGTTTTGTATGAGTAAACTTATGACATTCAGGTTAGGATACCAACACCGTACTAACTGCACCAATCCAACCACCGTCAAATGCTTTGACTACAATAATATCTGTGCTCTGTAAGTTCAAGTAATGATGCAAGATTGTCTTGTATGAGTAAACTTATGACATTCAAGCTAGGATACCAACACCGTTATAACTGCACCAATCTGTTCTTTACTATAATAATATCTGTGCTCTGTAATATTAACCAACTCTTTGGTGAGGGAAGAGTAGTAAGAGCATGCTGCCAGAGTTGAAGACTTTCCCTACAGCTTACTTAATGTAAAAAAGGAGGCTCACTTGAAGAAATTCCCAGCTCAATTGGCAATTTTAAAACTTTTGTTCCTCATACAAGTGTGCCACAAACTATCTGATTCAAAACTCAATAATATACCTTCTCATGCATTAAGGACAATTTCACTCAATATACACATTCGTAGATTGTTGTCATGAAAGCAGAAAAGCAATGTGCATAGAAATCCCGAGCAATGCAGGGTTTACTGATAATTACCAATGAAATTAGTACATCTCTGAGTAACGTCACTGCATGATAATTGAAGTTGTGCCCTTTACAATTTCCTAAGCCGCCTGTTTTACAAAACAAGGTTACTATTTTTGTAACTAAGTTATCATGAGTTATTTTATATTTCCTAAAGTAAATTTTGAACAATCAGGTCAGTTTAATCACTGGTACAACAATGAAGTGATGGTCATTCATCACTTGCACATTATTATGATACTGAGAACACAACTCCCACATACTACTCATGCAAAGTTTATAGAACCAAGCATGAATATACAGTATAGCATAGTTAGACTGTAGCATTGTTAGAAATGGAAGTGTTTTTATGGTAATATAACTATCTTTTTTAGCACTGTGACTCAGTACTATAAGGACTACGAGTATCCTTTGATACCCGCCCCACAGGAGACCAATGGCTGTTCAGAACCTAATATCATTTGCTGTAATGGTTATGTCTACTACCCAACACTTGGAAACTGCCTCAGTAAGTATATTTTATTGTATGCATGTATATAATAGTCTTAATTATCCTTGGTCTAAAAACAACCCTGTTGGCTGTTTAGATCTCAGACTCTGTCTTCTAGAATATCGCAAAATAACAGCACAGCACTGACAGTGAACAAGTAAAATTTTATATTTTATTTGCCATAAAATCTCAACATATATAAAAAAAAAAATTTTAATTTTACAGCTTTTTTTTATAAATTTATGTAATTATATAACTTTTGTGATTTCACAATAAAACGGTGTATTTAGAACCAAAATTTCTCATAAAAGTTCAATGTAACTTATTTACTTCATTCTACAACTCAAAAATGGCTTAAATACGTTTCTCTCTTTTTTCTTGTCCCTCTTATGAAATTTATCCTCTGTGATATAGCAACAATCTTAGTTTCAAAAATTTATCTTATTTTGAAAATTTCATTTCTGTCAGGTAGTTTGCTTCCGCAGTTATCATAAAGAATTAAAAAATTGAAACTGTTTTTCCCTCAAGTTTGAAATCATGTATTTTCGCTAACCAGTATTTTATGATACCATTTCATTTTAACTCTAAAAACAAACTTATAAGAGCTTTTTACTCTAATGTTTTATTATTCTAGGTAAATCGTTGTGTTTCGTAACAGCCAGTCAAGACGTCCATTTAAAAGCCGCAACGGCTCCCAACTGTGTGACTGAATGTCTTTGTTGTTGCAGCTTTCCAGCAGTTTGAAGATATACTCAGGGTGATCAGAGAAAATCTGAAATCACTTGACCTACTTAACACATCTATGTTAGGATAACTCCACATCTCTTCTTTTTTTGGTTGCCAATGATTCGTGGAAAACTCTTCCAGAACTCAACTTATAAAGGTTTTTTTCAACTACTAAACCAGAAATCATCAGTATTCTTATACTTTTACGTTTATCATGTTTTACTATCAATATAATTACTGTACTTGTTGCTCCAGATAGTCAAACATGTCCTGCCTTTTAAGATTTTGTACTTATACACGTTAAACTAAGGCTTATTTTCAAATATCCATCATATTTTGATGTTTGTATTGTTGAAATTCAGATGATAAATGTACTGGTAATATTTTAGTAGGCCTTTTTTATTGTGGTCTATAGGATTGCATGTTTAAACGTCTACCATGGTAATATTTTTGAAGAACTACTAGAAGTTTCATGCATTCATTCTATGAAATATAATTTTCAACACTTCCATATAAACACCTTGGTGAAAGCTAATATTTCTTACAGTTCCTGAGCAATATGGCTCATCTGACATATTATCTTTTGGTCATTGATATCATTATTATTAATCATAACTATAGTAACAGGCATGACTGTCCTTTCATCTGAAACCATTGTTAAATATTCAAATAACATATTGTGAAAAGCAGTATTTAAACTCACAACATATTATATCAGCACTATTTATCAGACTACAAGGTATAAATTAAAAAATACACTACAGTATTGGGCTGCACAAAATATTTTGCATTTGTGAAACACAGGAGAAAGCTCCATTGATTCATTGCTCAGTGAATCACAACAGCGTTTCCATCCTTTCATTTGCTGACACTCTGAGATGTACACCACAACCTTGTCTTTCCAAGGTTAGAAAAAGTTTACATCTTAAAAATTGCTAACAACTCTTACGGATTCAGTGAATCCGGGTTAATATTTAATGAATCGAGGCCAGGCACAAACAAAGTATGTTAGCATATTGCCCACTGCTGAGTGCGGACACGTGCATATGCTCCCCCTAGAGATTCAGGCACCAATCCGATGTTTGTGAATCTCGGTTAAGGCCAATTCACAACTGGCGCGTAAATCAGGCGCCTGAATGGATTGCTCCACTGAGAGTTGATGGCTGCTTAAAAACATGCTGCTATAGCAGACAGCCCTGTTAGAATTGGCTAACATCCTAAGGAAGGCCCTGTCTATCCCACCCTCGTAGAAATAGGTCGATGACAGAAAACAACACTATCTTGAGCTGTGATAAAACTAATAATAGTAAGGTACAGAATGATCTCATATCTGACAGAAGTAAGAGCAGACGTGTCCTGTGAGAAAATACAGACAATGGTAATTCTAGGGACAGCATAGATTTCAAACAAGGCTATGCACTAGAAGAAGACAGTAACAACCCTTTGGTCTTTAGATAAGGTCTGGACTTATTTACACCCAACCCTAAAGGTTGTGATAAAAATCTACAAATCTATTAAACGATGATTATTATTATGATTATTTTATTATTATTATTATTACCTTATTAACTTTGGCAAATGAGTTTGAGTTTATTTTCATCACAAAAACAGGTGCACACAAAAACAAACTAAATAAATATACATATATGAATGAGCAATCACAATACAACAGGGAGTGATGAAGGCCCACATGCACAGTAGCAGGGCTAATCAAAGTGCAGGGCCCGAGTTGACATTTTTCTTAATATAATTATATTCACACATTAAGACCTAAAGCCATCCCAATGAGTCAATAGATACCTCATTAAAGCAATCCTAAAACTATTTGAATTTTCAATGTACCTGATCGATATTGGTAAGTCATTCCAAATACTGGACAACTGGTAAGTTACCTGTTGATGTCCAGCTGTAGATGTAGACTTAGGTCATGGTAAGGCAAAAGAAGAATAACGAGTAGCATAAGAGTGTTGCTGAACATGAGTGTCAGAGTAGAATGATGAATGAGCAAGAATACCTAAATGAAGTTTGTATAACTCTTTAATTGGAAGAACATTAGCCTTTTTGAACAGATCAACTGTGTGGTCTTTGAATTTTTTATGAAAGATTATTCGCATTAGACGCTTTTGAATCAGGAATATTTTATTTAAATGACACTCTGCAGCATTGATCCATGCTTCTAAAATAAATTAGTTTACTGTTTATTAAACTGTTATAAAGAAATATCAAAATGTCAGTTAGAAAGATTTCTGAGGCTTTGAAAATTATACCCAAATTTTTATGCAGTTGACTTCTCAAATAATCAATATGAGAAGACCAGTTTAATGAGTTGTCAATAACTACTTTTAAGAATTTAAAATTTGTAACATTATTTATTGATTTACCGTTAACACTTATATTTTGGCTAAGTTCAAATTTATTTTGATGATTTTTGATTATTATAAATTTTGTTTTCTCAATGTTAAAAGTTAGTTTGCTTGCAGTGCACCAGTTTTGAACTCTATCTAAAGCTGAATTGATTTCGTGGATATTATCATTTAATTTTTTGTCAGTAAAAACAGATTTGTATCATCAGCAAACAAAATAGTAGAGAAGGGTTTCGAATAATAAATTAAATCATTTATATAGAGAAGGAACAATGTAGGGCCGAGAATAGAACCTTGTGGAACCCCACATTCAATTTGTTGTGATTCTCATTAGTAATCAATTCTCAAAATAATCAACAGGTGCATATTTTCTGTCATTAGGCTGAGAACTTTAGAAATATTGTGAATCTAGTCTAGTAATAATGTAGTTGTAAATCTGGAGGCCAAATACTTATCTGGTTCAGGTGGTAGTCCGCATCTGTAGACTGATTTCGAGTTGAACTTCTGACTGGCAGGTTTTTCTCTGTCCAAACCAAGCAAGGTTTTTTAGCAGATTTAATTTTTATTTGGTTTTTCACAGTTTTACTATATAATTTTAATTATACAACATTAATTTCATTATTTCAGTGTCTCTATTTCAAATCGCTTTAATTGGCTTCTCACATCACCACGGCAGGTATGTATCAGTGCACGGTCTCTGTAACAATCTTCTATTTCGTTATATCAGCATGGCTTTTTGATGGCACTGTATCATGTTTGGATCTCTATTCTACAATTCAAAAAAAGGTTTTGGTTCACATCACTGTGCATGGCTGAGTGGTCTAAGGGGCTATGTTCAGTTCAGAGTCTACAACTGTAGGTTTGGCTTCAAATCCCGCTTCCAAAATTCAGGTTTTTTTTACCCGTCAAAATCAACCTTGGGTTTTTGCTCAGCAGACTCAAATCTCCTTAATGCTCTGCAGCGCTAGTATAAATTTTAATGTGAATTCATGTTTCGTCTGCCTCTACAGTTATACTGCACACACTGCAACTACTAAAGCATAAACGTGGTCATCGTATTTGTAGGTTATTGTTTGATCAGAGAAACTTTATCCTTTATAATGAGTTTCAGTTTGTAAATCATAAAGTTGTTTGATAAACATTTGAAGCATTCCGAACACGTTAAAGGATCTGAGATATTGGAAGACACAATACAAAACTGGTTCTTCGTGTGTAGAACTTTTTATTAGCCTTGGTAATCATAAAAAAATGATGCTTTTTGTTACATGCCAAAGGAAATTACAATACAAAAATCAGGAACTATTTAGTGAGTTATATTTTGGAGGAGTCATAGAGTGCAGTGAAAGCTGTAGTAACAGAAAGTTAATAAACCAAAACTCACAAAGATGGATGCAATATGTTGTGTCACGGAGTAAAAATCGATGCCTTTCTTAAGTGTGAAAGGACAAATACAAGTATTCTGAGCATAGTTTATGCAAGATTTTTAAAATTGCAACACAAATACAGAGACGATCAAGTTTGGGATAAAGAAATATACTCAAAGATTTTGTGATGTGAGTTCTGAAAGTGTGATGAGATGGAACACTAGATACGCACTACACAAGTCTTAGTATAGATTTTTATAAAAGGAATATCTTTTCCCGAGGCCGGTATGGCAAAAGGGCAAATATATATCAGCACTATTTATCAGACTACAATGCATAAATCAAAAAATAATTTTATAGTATTGGCCTGCACAAAACATTTTGCATGTGTAAAACATGTGAGAATGTTCTATCGATTCTTTGCTCATTGAATCACAACAGCGTTTTCATCTTTTCATTTGCTGACACTCTGAGGTGTACACCACAACCTTGCCTTTCCAAGGTTAGAAAAAGTTTACATCTTACAAATTGCTTGCAACTATTACGGATTCATTGAATACAGGTTATTACATAATGAATCGAGGCCAGGCACAAACAAAGCATGTTAGTAAATTGGCCTGCTGCTGAGTACGGACACATGCATCTACTCTCCTTGGAGATTTACTAATCAATAGTGAGAAAGCGTATGTATCCGAGAGATTTGATTGTTTAGGTTTGATATTAAGCATTGATACTAGACAGGTTTGTTATTGCAAGATTTAATAGCTCTAACTGGACACAGGTTTTCACTAAAAGACAAACACATAGATTCATATATATAGAATTACTTGGAGTTCTCAAAGCTGCTTATAGTCAGTAATTTGATTTCAGTTTATTTCTGTACCAGTCAATTCTCAGGGCAATTTATCAAACAGTGCAGCTGATAAATGAAATGCGTTTAATGAATTGGTTTTCATTACGATTGGCCTCAATCACACTTTCAACCCATGCATAAAAATAGATAAATAAACAGATTGTATCATATTGTAGCATTCTTCACGTTTGTTTTGTAGCATTTAACTAGCTAACGTTTTTTGGCAAAATTATTGAAAAATCAAATGAGATTTTTGCTTGCAGTTCATATTTAACTTTCCAATTTTATTAAAAAGTTATTCAGAAAGGATTACGGTGAGACAAGCGTATTTTAATCTATGGCTCGAAATGAGCAGAGATTTGTTTTCTTTGAATGGTATTTTTTAATGTGATGTTAGCCAATGGCAAAATCTTTTAACATAGTTTTAATTGTTTTTAACAGTGTTAGTATATAATTTTCATTATACAACATTAATTATATAATCTCAGTGTCTGTAGTTAAAATCGCTTTAATTGGTTTCTCACATTTCCACGGCAGGTATGTATCAATTCAGTCTCTGTCATGATCTTCTATTTTGTTATACCAGCATGGCTTCTGATGGCACTGTATCATGTTTGAATCTTTATTTTACAACAATTCAAAAAAGGTTTTCGTTCACGTCACTGTACATGGCTGAGTGGTCTAAGGGGGTATGCTCAGTTCAGAGTCTACAACTGTAGGTGTGGCTTCAAATCCCGCTTCCAAAATCCAGGTTTTTTTTACCCATCAAAATCGATTTTGGGTCTTTTCTCAGCAGACTCAAATCTCCTTAATGCTCTGCAGAGCTAATATAAATTTTAATGTAAATTTATGTCTCGTCTACCTCTGCAGTTATACTGCGAACACTGTAACTACTAAAGCATAAATGTGGTCATTGTATTTGTAGGTTATTGTTTGATCAGAGAAACTTTATCTTTATAATGAGTTTCAGTTAGTAAATCATAAAAATTGTTTGATAAACATTTGAAGCATTCTGAACACGTTAAAGCATCCAAGATATTGGAAGACACAATACAAAACTGATTGTTCGCAAATGAGGGCAATTACGATTGGTGTCCCACAAGGATCAATTTTAGGACCCCTCTTATTTTTAATTTTTATAAATGACTTAGTAAATGCTGCACCTGCTTTGGATTGTATTTTATTCGCAGATGACACCAATATATTTTCAACAGATAATTCTAAACTCCAAGAGGAATTAAATATTATTAATGAATGGTGCCTATCAAACAGACTCATTTTAAACAACAGTAAAACATTTCAAGTAGTTTTCAAAAATCCGTCTAAAAACACTCAAAATTATAATCTAAGCCTTTCTTTAAACAATTCTCAACTACAAATCAAAGATTCGACTCAATTTTTAGGTATCACGTTAGACAACAACTTGACTTTTAAAAAACACATCCAAAGTCTCATCAAAAAACTTAATTACATATTACTAATATTTCGTTTCATTCGCCCCTACCTAGACAAATCAACCATGATCAATTTGTACTACAGTTTTTTCTATTCTCTTTTAATTTATGGAATCGAGTTTTGGGGCCACGGCAACAAAACTGATTTAAACAAACTTTTAATCATGCAAAAAAAGGCAATCAGAATAATACTCAATTTTAAACCAAATCAAACAGTTTCCAAAAATTTTAAAATTTTAAAAATAATGCCAATTGAAATTTTATTCCAGTATCGCCTGCTAATGTTTTTAACAAATTCTTTCCCCATGGAAGAGTTGCAAGATTTTATGATAGATCATTGTCAAGATACCCGTTTAAAAAGTAAAAATCAATTAAAGTTGAAAAAGTGTTTGTCTTCTAAGGGACAGAGATCGATATTTTTTAGTGCAATGAAATTATATAATAAATTTTTGAGTGATTGTGCGGGCTCTGCTCCGGGTCAGCTGAAGGCGAAGTTGGTAGAGCGCCTGTGGGCGTCCTGGGACTGTCCTTCCTGACTCTGGTGCTCCGGAGTGTGCGCTTATCGCCGATTCTGTTTCTTTTCCTACTGCTTGCTGGGGCTGCCTTGACTTTAGCCTCTGGCTATCTGGCATGTCCTATTGCTACTCTGTGTATTTTTTACTCATATTGTCATGTTATTATTACGCAATAAAAATCAAATCAAATCAAATCAAAAATCAAAAACTAGTTCTTTGTGTACAGAATTTCTTATTAGCCTTAGTAATCATAAAAAATGATGTTTTTTTGTTACATGCCAAAAGAAATTACAATACAAAAATCAGGAACTATTTAGTGAGTTATATTTGAGGAGGAGTCAGAGAGTGCATTGAAATCTGTAGTAGCAGAAAGTTAACAAACCAAAACAAACAGTGATAGATGCAGTATGCTGGTGTCACAGAATAAAAAACTATGTTAGCCTTATGTGTGAAAGGACAAATACAAATATCCCAGGCATAGTCTATGGGGGATTTTTAAATTTGCAAGACAAATACAAAAACGATCAAGTTTGGGATAAAGAAATATGCTCAAAGATTTTGTGATGTGATTGCTGAAAGTGTGATGCGATGGAACACTAGATTGGCAGAACACAACTTTTAGTATAGATTTCTATAAAAGAAATATCCTTTCCCACGGCCGGTATGGCAAAAGAGCAAATATATATCAGCACCATTTATTAGACTCCAATGCATAAATCAAAAAAATAATTTTACAGTATTGGCCTGATCCAAATATTCAAAACACGGCCTGCCTTTTGAGATTTTGTGCTTACGCTTGCTAAACATAACTTTGTTAAAATCATCATCACATTTAGATGTTTGAGTTGTTGCAAGTCAGAGAATAAATGTACTGGTAATGCTTTAGTCTGTCATATTTTATAGTGGTCTGTATTGCAGCTTACAATGTCTGTCATTGTAATATTTTAGAAGAACTACTAGAAGTTTCATGAATTCATTCTTTGAAATATAATTTTCAACACGTCCAAATAAACACATTGATGAAAGCTAATATTTCTTACAGTTCTTGAGCAATATGGCTCATCTGACATATTCTCTTCTGGTCATTGATGTAATTATTATTAATCATACCTATAGTAACAGGCATGACTGTCCTTTCATCTGAAACCTTGATTAGATGTTCAGATAAAATATTGTGATAAGCAGGATTTAAACATACAACCTATTATATCAGCACAATTTATCAGACTATAATGTATAAATCAAAAAATACACTACAGTATTGGGCTGCACAAGATATTTTGCATTTGTGAAACACGTGAGAAAGGTCCGTTGATTCATTGCTCAGTGAATAGAAACAGCGTTTTTATCCTTTCATTTGCTGACACTCTGAGATGTACACCACAACCTTGCTTTTCCAGAGTAGAAAAAGTTTATATCTTACAAATTGCTAACAACTCTTACGAATTCAGTGAATCCGGGTTAATATTTACTGAATCGAGGCCAGGCACAAACAAAGTATGTTAGCATATTGCCCACTGTTGTGTACGGACACGTGCATCTACTCCCCCTAGAGATTCAGGCACCAATCCAATGTTTGCGAATTTCGGTTAAGGCCAATTCACAACTGGCGCATAAATCAGGCGCCTGAATGGATTGCTCCACTGAGAGTTGATGGTTGCTTAAAAACATGCTGCAATATCAGACAGCTTTGTTAGAATTGGCTAACATCCTAAGGAAGGCCCTGTCTATCCCACCCTAGTAGAAATAGGTTGATGACATAAAGCAATATTAACTTGAGCTGTGATAAAACAAATAACAATAAGGTACATCATGATCTCATATCTGACAGAAGTAAGAGCAGACGTGTCCTGTGAAAAAATACAGACAAAGGTAATTCTAGGGACAGCATAGATTTCAAACAAGGCTATGCACTAGAAGTAGACGGTAGCAACACTCTGGTCTTTAGATAGAGTCTGGACTTACTTACACTTAACCCTAAAGGTTGTGATAAAAATCTACAAAAATTTTATGAAATGATGATTATATTATTAATTTTAGAAAATAGTCAGCAGTTGCATATTATCTGTCATTAGGATGAGAACTTTAGAAAAATTGTGAATGCAGCCTGTTATAGGCAGTTGTAAATCCGAACACTAAATACTTATCTGGTTCAGGTGGTAGTCTGCATCTGTAGACTGATTTCGAGTTGAACTTCTGACTGGCAGGTTTTTTTCTGTCAAAACCAAGCAAGGTTTTTTAGCAGATTTAATTCCTATTTGGTTTTTCACAGTTTTAGTATATAATTTTGATTATACAACATTTTATAATCTCAGTGTCTCTATTTCAAATCGATTTAATTGGCTTCTCCGATCACCACGGCAGGTATGTATCAGTGCGCAGTCTCTGTAACAATCTTCTATTTCGTTATATCAGCATGGCTTTCTAATGGCACTGTATCATGTTTGGATCTCTATTCCAGAATTCAAAAAAATTTTGTGTTCACATCACTGTGCATGGCTGAGGAGTCTAAGAAGCTATGTTTAGGTCAGAGTCTACAACTGTAGGTGTGGTTTCAAATCCCGCTTCCAAAATTCAGGTTTATTTTACCTGTCAAAATCAATATTGGGTCTTTGCTAAGCAGACTCAAATCTCCTTAATGCTTTGCAGCGCTAGTATAAATTTTAATGTGAATTCATGTCTCGTCTGCCTCTACAGTTATACTGCCCACACTGTAACTACTAAAGCATAAACGTGGTCATCGTATTTGTAGATTTGATTAGAGAAACTCTATCCTTTATAATAATATTCGATTAGTAAATCATGATGTCATTTGATAAACATTTGAAGCATTCTGAACACGTTAAAGGATCTGAGATATAGGAAGGCACAATACAAAACTTGTTTTTCGTGTGTATAACTTCTTATTGGCGTTAGTTATCATAAAAACATGATGTTTTTTGTTACATGCCAAAAGAAATTACAATACAAAAATCAGGAACTATTTAGTGAGTTATATTTGAGGAGGAGTCAGAGAGTGCATTGAAATCTGTTGTAGCAGAAAGTTAACAAACCAAAACAAACAGTGATAGATGCAGTATGCTGGTGTCACAGAATAAAATACTATGTTAGTCTCATGTGTGAAAGGACAAATACAAATATTCTAGGCATAGTCTATGGAAGATTTTTAAATTTGCAACACAAATACAGAGGCGATCAAGTTTGGGATAAAGAAATATGCTCAAAGATTTTGTGATGTGATTGCTGAAAGTGTGATGAGCTGAAACACTAGATTGGCAGAACACAACTTTTAGTATAGATTTCTATAAAAGAAATATCCTTTCCCACGGCCGGTATGGCAAAAGGCGAAATATATATCAGCACCATTTATCAGACTACAATGCATAAATCAAAAAAATAATTTTACAGTATTGGCCTGCTCCAAATATTCAAAACACGGCCTGCCTTTTGAGATTTTGTGCTTATGCTTGCTAAACATAACTTTGTTAAAATCATCATCACATTTAGATGTTTGAATTGTTGCAAGTCAGAGAATAAATTTACTGGTAATGTTTTAGTCTGTCATATTTTATAGCGGTCTGTATTGCAGCTTACAATGTCTGTCATTGTAATATTTTAGAAGAACTACTAGAAGTTTCATGAATTCATTCTTTGAAATATAATTTTCAACACGTCCAAATAGACACATTGATGAAAGCTAATATTTCTTACAGTTCTTGAGCAATATGGCTCATCTGACATATTCTCTTCTGGTCATTGATGTAATTATTATTAATCATACCTATAGTAACAGGCATGACTGTCCTTTCATCTGAAACCTTGATTAGATGTTCAGATAAAATATTGTGATAAGCAGGATTTAAACATACAACCTATTATATCAGCACAATTTATCAGACTATAATGTATAAATCAAAAAATACACTACAGTATTGGGCTGCACAAGATATTTTGCATTTGTGAAACACGTGAGAAAGGTCCGTTGATTCATTGCTCAGTGAATAGAAACAGCGTTTTTATCCTTTCATTTGCTGACACTCTGAGATGTACACCACAACCTTGCTTTTCCAGAGTAGAAAAAGTTTATATCTTACAAATTGCTAACAACTCTTACGAATTCAGTGAATCCGGGTTAATATTTACTGAATCGAGGCCAGGCACAAACAAAGTATGTTAGCATATTGCCCACTGTTGTGTACGGACACGTGCATCTACTCCCCCTAGAGGTTAAGGCACCAATCTGATGTTTGCGAATCTCGGTTAAGGCCAATTCACAACTGGCGCGTAAATCAGGCGCCTGAATGGATTGCTCCACTGAGAGTTGATGGTTGCTTAAAAACATGCTGCAATATCAGACAGCCCTGTTAGAATTGGCTAACATCCTAAGGAAGGCCCTGTCTATCCCACCCTAGTAGAAATAGGTTGATGACATAAAGCAATATTAACTTGAGCTGTGATAAAACAAATAACAATAAGGTACATCATGATATCTTATCTGACAGAAGTAAGAGCAGACGTGTCCTGTGAGAAAATACAGACAAAGGTAATTCTAGGGACAGCATAGATTTCAAACAAGGCTATGCACTAGAAGTAGACGGTAGCAACACTCTGGTCTTTAGATAGAGTCTGGATTTACTTACACTTAACCCTAAAGGTTGTGATAAAAATCTACAAAAATTTTATGAAATGATGATTATATTATTAATTTTAGAAAATAGTCAGCAGTTGCATATTATCTGTCATTAGGATGAGAACTTTAGAAACATTGTGAATGCAGCCTGTTATAGGCAGTTGTAAATCCGAACACTAAATACTTATCTAGTTCAGGTGGTAGTCTGCATCTGTAGACTGATTTCGAGTTGAACTTCTGACTGGCAGGTTTTTTTCTGTCAAAACCAAGCAAGGTTTTTTAGCAGATTTAATTCCTATTTGGTTTTTCACAGTTTTTGTATATAATTTTGATTATACAACATTTTATAATCTCAGTGTCTCTATTTCAAATCGATTTAATTGGCTTCTCCGATCACCACGGCAGGTATGTATCAGTGCGCGGTCTCTGTAACAATCTTCTATTTCGTTATATCAGCATGGCTTTCTGATGGCACTGTATCATGTTTGGATCTCTACTCCACAATTCAAAAAAATTTTGTGTTCACATCACTGTGCATGGCTGAGGGGTCTAAGAGGCTATGTTTAGGTCAGAGTCTACAACTGTAGGTGTGGTTTCAAATCCCGCTTCCAAAATTCAGGTTTATTTTACCCGTCAAAATCAATATTGGGTCTTTGCTAAGCAGACTCAAATCTCCTTAATGCTTTGCAGCGCTAGTATAAATTTTAATGTGAATTCATGTCTCGTCTGCCTCTACAGTTATACTGCACACACTGTAACTACTAAAGCATAAACGTGGTCATCGTATTTGTAGATTTGATCAGAGAAACTCTATCCTTTATAATAATATTCGATTAGTAAATCATGATGTCATTTGATAAACATTTGAAGCATTCTGAACACATTAAAGGATCTGAGATATAGGAAGACACAATACAAAACTTGTTTTTCGTGTGTATAACTTCTTATTGGCGTTATTTATCATAAAAACATGATGTTTTTTGTTACATGCCAAAAGAAATTATAATACAAAAATCAGGAACTATTTAGTGAGTTATATTTGAGGAGGAGTCAGAGAGTGCATTGAAATCTGTAGTAGCAGAAAGTTAACAAACCAAAACAAACAGTGATAGATGCAGTATGCTGGTGTCACAGAATAAAAAACTATGTTAGCCTTATGTGTGAAAGGACAAATACAAATATCCCAGGCATAGTCTATGGAAGATTTTTAAATTTGCAACACAAATACAGAGACGATCAAGTTTGGGATAAAGAAATATGCTCAAAGATTTTGTGATGTGATTGCTGAAAGTGTGATGAGCTGAAACACTAGATACGCACTACACAAGTCTTAGTATAGATTTCTGCAAGAAGAATATCCTTTCCCGTGACCGGTATGGCAAAAGGCGAAATATATATCAGCACCATTTATCTGACTACAATGCATAAATCAAAAAACAATTTTACAGTATTGGCCTGCACAAAACATTAGCATTTGTGAAACATGTGAGGAATTTCTGATTCTTTGCACATTGAATCGCAACAGCGTTTTCATCTTTTCATTTGCTGACACTCTGAGATGTACACCACAACCTTGCTTTTCCAAGGTTAAAAGAGGTTTATATTTTACAATCGCTTGCAACTCTTACGGATTCACTGAATCCGGATTATTATATAATGAATCGAGGCCAGGCGCAAACAAAGCACGTTAGAAAATTGGCCTGCTGCTGAGTACGGACACATGCATCTACTCCCCTTGGAGATTTACTAATCAATAGTGAGAAAGCTTATCCAAGAGATTTGATTGTTTAGGTTTGGTATTAAGCATTGATACTAGATAGATTTGTTATTGCTAGATTTAATAGCTCTAACTGGACACAGGTTTTTAATAAAAGACAAACACATAGATTCATATAAATAGAATTACTTGGAGTTCAAAAAGCTGCCTATAGTCAGTAATTTGATTTCAGTTTATTTCTGTACCAGTAAATTCTCAGGGCAGTTCATCAAACAGTGACGCTGATAAATGAAGTGTGTTTAATGAATTGGTTTTCATTACGATCGGCCTCAATCACACTTTCGACACATGCATAATAGTAGATAAATAAACAGATTGTATCATATTGTAGAATTCTTCACGTTTGTTTCGTAGCATTAAACCAGCCAACATCTTTAGGCAAAATTATTGAAAAATCAATTTAGATTTTTGTTTGCAGTCGATATTTAATTTTCCAATTTTATTACAAATTTATTTAGGGAGGATAAGGGGAGACAAGCTTATTTTAATCTATGGCTCGAAATGAGCAAAGATTTGTTTTCTTTGAATAATATTTTCCCGTGTGATATAAGCGAAAGGTAAAATATTTTAACATAGTTTCAAGTGTTTTTCTGTTTAATTATCTATTTAATGATTTAACTTAAATCTGTATTTAAACAAAATGTTATCAAACTCATTTCATTTGTATTATATATTTATTTTAAGGCAAAAATCCTAACTTTCTTTAACACACAGTTCTTATTTTTGTATCCTAATTTTTTTTCCATTTGGTTCTTCCATTCGTTTAGTTTGAAATTAAAGCCTAAAGTATTCTTGAATTGGGCATAATAATATTATAGTAATAGTAATAATAGTAATGGTAGAGAAGTATCAAGACCTGGGAAGAGAAATATGAAGAATATGGAAAACATCAGCGACGGTAGTACCAATCGTCGTTGGAGCATTGGGAGAAGTGGCAAACCTGCACAAGCAAATGCACCTGCTGGACATAGAAAAAATTAAGTAGGTAGAATACAATTTTCTGCCCTACTAGGATCACCGAGGATACTGAGAAAAGTGGTGAATATCCAAGGTTAGTGGCCCCTAGCTCGATACCAATGTTTCACCGGCGGAGGAGTTGAAGAAATATGCAATAATAATAATAATAAACAATAATAACAGAAAAAGGAATTCAAGTGAACCCATGACAATGAGATTGGAAGCAGATTATGCAAAGCAAAACCATTACATAAATTCTTTACGTTAAAGATAGACTCGCCCAAAATTTATGTTAAAGGAAGTTTTAGATATAGGGTCTATCCCACAAGGCAGCGGAGGTTCAGTGAAGCGCCAGGCACCAATCCGATATTTGTGAATTTCTGTTAAGGCACTTAAATCATGAGACTGAATGGATTGCTCCACTGAGAGTTGATGCATGCTTCAATACATGTTGATATAGCAGACAGCCTTGTTAGGATTGGCTAACATCCTTAGGAAGCCCCTGTCTATCCCACCCTAGTAGAAATAGGTCGATGACAGAAAACAACACTAACTTGAGCTGTAATAAAACTAATAATAATAAGCTACAGAATGATCTCATATCTGACAGAAGTAAGAGCAGACGTGCCCTGTGAAAAAATGCAGTCTATTATATGCAGTTGTGAATCTGGATGCCAAATACTTATCTGGTTCAGGGGGCAGTCTGCATCTGTAGACTGAGATCCAGTTGAACTTCTGACTCGCAGGTTTTTCTCTGTCAAAACCAAGCAAGGTTTTTTAACAGATTTAAGTTTTATTTGTTTTTTAACAGTATTAGTACATAGTTTTAATTATACAACATTAATTTTATAATCTCAGTGTCTCTAGTTCAAATCGCTTTAATTGGCTTCTCAGATCCCCACGGCAGGTATGTATCAGTACATGGCCTCTGTAACAATCATTTATTTTGTTATACCAGCATGGCTTTCTGGTGGCACTGTATCATGTTTGGATCTTTATTCTACAATAATTCAAAGCAAAGTTTTTGCTCACATTACTGTGCATGGCTGAGTGGTATATGGGGCTGTGCTTAGGTCAGGGTTTACAAGTGTAGGTGTGGTTTCAAATCTTACTTCAAGCATCCTGTTGTTTCTGCGCATCAAAATTGATCTTGGGTCTTTTCTCAACAGACTCAAATATCCTTAATGCCCTGCAGCGTTAGTATACATTTTAATGTAAGTTCAATGCTTGTCTATCTAGTTATAACGTACTCTCTGCAACTACTAAAACATGAAGGTAGTTATCATATTTGTAAGTTATCATTCGATCAGATAAACTCTATCATTTATAATGAGTTTCAATTAGTAAATCATAAAGTTGTTTGATAAACATTTGAAGCATTCAGAAGGATCCAAGATATTGGAAGGCACAATACAAAACTTTTTCTTTGTGTGTAGAACTTCTTATTAGCCTTAGTAATTATCCACAAACTGATGTTTTTGTTACATAACAAACCAAATGATGTTTTTGTGACATGCTAAAAGAACTTACAATACAAAAATCAGGAACTACATGTATTTAGTGAGTTGAACAAACATGTTTGAAAAGTTGGTAATCTAATGGTATTGTAGAGGAGTCGGAGAGTGCATTGAAAGCTGTAGTAACAGAAAGTTAATAAACTGAAAAAGACAAAGATGGATGCAGTATGTTGTGTCACGGAGTAAAAAGCGATGCCTTTCTTAAGTGTGGAAGGACAAATACAAGTATTCTGAGCATAGTTTATGCAAGATTTTTAAATTTGCAACACAAATACAGATACGATCAAGTTTGGGATAAAGAAATATACTCAAAGATTTTGTGATGTGATTGGTAAAAGTGTGATGAGCTGAAACACTAGATACGCACTACACAAGTCTTAGTATAGATTTCTGGAAGAGTAATATTCTTTCCACGGTCGGTATGGCAAAAGGGGAAATATATATTAGCACCATTTATCAGACTACAATGCATAAATCAAAAAATAATTTACAGTATCGGCCTGCACAAAACATTAGCATTTGTGAAACATGTGAGGAATTTCTGATTCATTGCTCAGTGAATCACAACAGCATTTTCATCTTTTCATTTGCTGACACTCTGAGATGTACACCACAACCTTACCTTTCCAAGGTTAAAAGAGGTTTATATTTTACAAATTGCTTGCAACTCTTACGGATTCACTAAATCCGGATTATGATATAATGAATCAGGCGAGGCACAAACAAAGCATGTTAGTATATTGGCCTGCTGCTGAGTGCGGACACATGCATCTACTCTCTTTGGAGATTTGCTAATCAATAGTGAGAAAGCGTATGTATCTGAGAGATTTGATTGTTTGAGCTTGATATTAAGCATTGATACTAGATAGGTTTGTTATTGCAAGATTTAATAGCTTTAACTGGACACAGGTTTTCACTAAAAGACAAAAACTGAGATTCATATAAATGGAACTACTTGGAGTTCTCAAAGCTACTTATAGTCAGTAATTTGATTTCAGTTTATTTCTGTACCAGTCAATTCTCAGGGCAATTTATCACACAGTGCAGCTGATAAATGAAATGTGTTTAATGAACTGGTTTTCATTTTGATTGGCCTCAATTGCACTTTCAACCCATGCATAAAAATAGATAAATAAACAGATTGTATCATATTGTAGCATTCTTTACGTTTGTTTCGTAGCATTATACTAGCTAAAATTTTTTGGCAAAATTACTGAAAAATCAAGTCAGATTTTTGCTTGCAGTCTAATTTTAATTTTCCAATATTATTACAAAATTTTGACCCTGGCAAGCTTATCTTAATCTATGGCTCAAAATAAGTGAAGATTTGTTTTTCTTGTGAATAGTATTTTTTCATGTGATGTTAACCAAAAGTAAAATATTTTAACAGGGTTTCAAGCATTTTTGGTTTATTTGTCTATTTAATGATTTAATTTAATTGTGTTTTTAAACTAAATGTTATTAAACTAATTTCACTTGTATATAGTATTATTTGTTTTTTATTATTTTAAGGCTAAAATCAAAACTTTCTTTAACACACAGTTCTTATTTCTGTATCTTATATTTAGTTTTTCCTTTTTTTTCCATGTTTTTATTTTACATTTAAAACCTAAATTGTTCTTGAATTGGACATAATAACCATAATAATAATAATAAAAACAATAATAATAGAAACAGTAATAATAATATTAGTATGACATAATGAAGCTGTTGGGGGACTTTAATAATCAGACTGATATATTAATAGAGACCAGGAGACTAGGTTTAGTATTAATCAACAAAGAAACAACAGAGGATCAGATTATTGATATAACAATCCCATAAGATGCCAGAGTAGAGAGGAAGTAAGATGGAAAAAAGGAATAGTATGAAAAGCTGGAACTTGAGCGTCAAATGTCGTGGAAAGTTCAACTAAAAGTGAAACCTATAGTGATTGGGTCACTTAGGACATTATTCATCCATTTCATATCTCACTGAGGTCTGCGTTGAACTGTCTTTCAAAACAATTAAGAAAATAGTGCTGTTAGGAACTGCCAAGGTTTTAAGGAAGGCTCTTGAGTAGAAGAAATCAGTCAATTGATAACTTTTTGGCTTCAAGCTAAAGCCTAGACCCACTATCAACCACTTGGTTGTCAAGACGGTTTATATGATAGTAATAATCTTTTGAATACCCCCGTCTAGTCATGCCGGTAACAGGATAATAATAGTGAGATGCCTGGTTCTCTTACACCCTCACTCTTGGGCGCCATGAATTAAATGAATAGCCATGATTAGCATGGCTATTCATCTCATTCACATTGTTATTCTGATTTTCATCGTTTGTTTCATCAAAGTTTATGAGTTGTTGATTTTCATCCAGGGTTTTCTCTTATAGCCCTTGATCCTGTCAATGATCTATTCCACAGGGCAATAGGTTTTGTTTTCTTCAATGGTTATCTTTATTAACCCTTGATTATTTACAGGTTTAACCCACAGGGCAGCAGAGGTCCAGTAAAGCGAATAGTTGTGAATCTCTCTAAAGGCCAATCCACAACTGAGATCTCTACTGAAATCTGATGTGAGGAAATAGCTGTGGTTCAGCAGACAGCCTTGTTAAGATCATAAAACATCCTTAGGAAAGTCCTGTTCATCCCAGCCTAGTAAAACTATGTTGATGACAGAAAAATAACACTAGTTTAAGCTGTGATAAAACGAATAACAATAATAATGTTATTAATATAATAAGGATAATAATAATAAACCAACAATAATAATAATAATATGCCACAGAATGATTTTTATACCTGGCAGAAGCAATAGCAAACGTGTCCTGTGAAATAATACAGAAAATGGAAATTCTAGGGACAGCTTAGGCTGTGATAACAAGCTCCAAAAATATTAATAAACAATGATTATGGCGAAATAGTATGGAGAGAGTATGCCGAGATGGAAAAAATATATCAACACTGTTTATCAGACTACAATGCATAAATCAAAAAATACACTATAGTATTTGCGTGCACAAAATATTTTGCATTTGTAAAAAACACGAGAATGTTCTATTGATTCATTGCTCATGGAATCACAACAGCGTTCTCATCCTTTCATTTGCTGACACTCTGAGATGTACACCGCAACCTTGCCTTTCCAAGGTTAGAAAAAGTTCACATTTTACAAATTACTTGCAACTCTTACGGATTCAGTGAATCCGTATTATTCTGTAATGAATCCAGACCAGGCACAAACAAAGTATGTAGGTATATTGGCCTACTGCGGAGTACGGACACGTGCATATGCTCCCCTTGGAGATTTGCTAATCAATAGCGAGAAAGCGTATCAGAGAGATTTGATTGTTGGGGCCCAATATTAGGAATTGATACTAGGGCAGAGTGCATTGTCATCGTTTCTATTGTTCGCATTGATTAACTGTTTGTGTAGGTCCGTGTCCTTCGTGGGGGAGAGAGAATGTTTGTTTAGGAATGTTTAGGAACATCCGATTATGCGTAATAAACTCTCGGAGTTGTTCCAAAAATGCCAATCAATCTTGACTGGCAATATTGAAAGAATGCTTTTGTTTAAATATCTATGCATATGTACTGACTCTTCTCAATGAATACATGTTTACTTGCTTCTTCCATTTTTAGCATATTTGTGTTGACTTTCTAGTTTCATTATATTCATGTCAGCTATTTTGGCTCCATGACAAACAGCACTTGTTTAATCACAAGTATTTTAGGCTTGTTTGTCTTGGCATGCAAACTATCTTTTGTATCAGGCTTTTTATGTGTCTATTAGAACAACAAATATAAATCTAATTTGCCTCCAAGCATATGCTTAGCATGGAAACAGCTTCAATGAGAAGAATCTCTCACTAAGGGTTTGCGCAAAGAATTTGAGCGTGGAAGACTGTTTGCAGTTATCACTTTAATCATGAAACTGTGTCATCTGTAAGCATCGTGTTCTGTGAACAAAATAAGCTCAGCAGTTGTAGTAATAGACATAATGTATTTCAAAAAATTTTAGTTAGACATCAAGGTACAAGCAAAATCTAGTAATACTGTTCATATGCACAGAGCATTAAAATATCATTTGAACCGGGAAATGTGAGTACAAAAAAAGCATTACACTATACCGAGCATCATTGTAATTGATCAACTGGCATGCTAGTTTCAAAACCTTCATACCAGCTACCAGATGATATGTTAGTTGCTCGACAGGCATGTTAGTTACTCGACAGGCATGTTAGTTACCAGCCACATGTTAGGCGACCATTCATATTAATGATGTAACTTATTTCGAATAATGTTTGATTTCCTTCGATGATTGGGGAAATACAACGGTGATCTCTCAAATACTCCAAACATTGAATCTTGATGAGCAAACTGTAGAGGTCTTGAGGGACGAATTGACCTATATTCAACAGCTACATTGAGTCCATTTGAAATGCTACGAGTCGAACTATGAGAGTCCGTAATAGTATGGCTAGACTTGACAGAGTCGGTATCTGCATGCCGTGACTTCTCATGTTGTTTGTACGCTTCCGCATGAGCTTTGGATGAATTTGCAAAGTCATGTGATTGCCTTGACTGTGTTGTTGCCGATACAGTTGCAGAGTCGGAATGAGATGAGCTAGAACCTTCTGTTTGCGTATGTTCTTGTTTTGTCGTGTCACTTTCTTTAGATTTTTCATCAGAAGTTTGTTCTGAAGGACAGTTGCAAACTTGCTTACCCAAAATCTGCTTTTGGGTGAAGAAGACGGACTCTTCAGAGAAATTGCTTTTACTGGAATAATGACTAGATAAACTTTGTCCGCAACTGCTAGCATAAGACCTCTCGGAAAATCCGCTGTCACGGTTTCCCTGCTTTTGCTCCAATTTTCCTTTGGATGCGGTCGTTCGGGTAAAGCTTGTCTTACTCTCGGTGTCTGAGTTCAAACTATTTGTAGAGTCATATATGTGTTGCTCTGCAAACAAAACTAATTTTCATTATATAATGCAAATGCCAAAGCATTTGAAATAGCCAATAAGGAAAAGTTATATATTGTTTATCAGCCTGCGCAATAAAACTACACAGGTTTCTGCTTACCTAAGGAAGGTGATAACTCCTTTCCCAACTGTCGAACAAAACTTCTCACTGTGTCAATTTCTTCATTTTGTTTCTAAAATGACAAATATCAACATTATAATCACCTTCAAATGCATAATTTCTCAATTCGCATAAAGAGTAGGGAAAGCAAACAGACAAGCATAGATAAAACCAACCTTCATGTCAAGATGTGCATTGGCTATTGTCGTTGCATCACATTTTAACAGTCTATGAATAAGCAGCTTTCGTTCTTCGTATAGTTCACTTATTGTTGGGTCTCTGCACCTTCCCACCAACTCTTGGGTAAGCCTCGGAACACAGTCTATTGCCAGCATTTTATCGGTTTCTGCAAATGTTTATATGAATAGATAAAATAACTGAAATAGTGACATAATTTAAAAGTTAATATGTTGCATTAGTCAAACATAACTTTGATTACACCAGCAAACAAATATATTATGTATATAGGTTTAGGCTCAGTTTTGTCAGATGACATAAGGTCAGCTCAGAAGAACTTGTAGCCTTTCAAATGGTGCAAGCGGCAGCAGGCAGCAGGTATATACTTTTATAGTATAACTATATAATTCTATAGTATAACTATATACTTCTATATAGTCTCAAGGTTTGTTAAGGATCTTTGCGTTTACTTTACTATTAATAATATGCTGGCAGTCCCATGCGCTGGGAAAAATCTTTATGTGTAGTAGTTATGTGCACAACTATTCTGCACCAAGATGGTTGAGTTGGTCAGATGGTAGAGAGCTTAGCTGGAAATCCAAATATCCGCAAAACAATCTGTTCTCCTAACGCTCTTAGTGTGGCTTTGGCTCTTATTATAGTAAATATTTAGATATAAATGTTATATAGATATAACTTGTTAACATTACTGTCCTAAACATATAAGTTCAGTATACTTACATTTCAATAGAAGATTTTGTAATAACTCAAAAGTACGTTAGCAATGTAAAGCCGGTTGATGCGTTTCCACCGGGGTTGCAATATAGAATGAACTGTAGTACGCGGTTATAGGGTATATTAAAAGATAATTTGGTGGGAGGGGGTAACCATCGATTAGTAATCTTTTCATGGCTTTGTTGTGAGCAAATCACGACTAATTCAATATTCAGTGTGTAACTCCGCAACCATCGAATCAATACCATTTCTCACACACTTTCGACCTCACGCATTGCTCTCCTCTGTTCAGCTAGCAGTTGGCTGATAGCCTGAGAACTTGATGTTGCTCATAAGTGGTGAATACATGAAAATCACTTGCCTGCCCATTGTTTTATAGTATCAATGGCATTAAGAATCTTGGTTATTTATGCTCGAATGAAAGGTATCGATGAAATATTGAATACTCGTCAGTCTATTAGAGGAAGACCCATTTGAGTTGTGAGTATAATATTGATTCGTCGTCTCTTTCATCTTTACTCATCTTTATTATCGCAACAATTGGTCATTTCTAGTTTCATTATAAGAAGTAACACCTCCACAGGTGCATCTTACCTGGAGGGTAAAACATTGCACCCAACAGCAATAGCCTTTTAAACAATAGATCATACCATTACAAGAGTGTTTTATAAAATAAACTTCAAATTTCAAGTTTAGAAAAACAAATTGATTGTAGAGCTGCAAATTTTTACTGCAGTCATAAAAAGAATTTTTTGTTACATCGCTAACCATAGAGATGTATTCCAAAAACTCTGCACAGCTCTTAATATTTTACATTTGATAAAGAGCATCGATTGTCTGCGTCGATCATTAGAATTAAACTATGATAAACTATGCTAGTTGTGTGAATTACATGTCAAAAGGAAACAAGGCAGGACAACTTCACAAATTCCAACAAATCTTTGAAAATCTTTACTATAATAATAGCTGTGTCTGTCCACCCTCCGTGTCTGAAGCCATGTTAACAGTTTAGAAAAAAGATCCTACCCGCATAGGATAAAAACACACATAATTAAAGTCACCCAGCACCATTGGACCACCTCTCAACATCAAGGAATAATTGTGTACAAACTTATTACACCAAATGATCTCTCACGGTGCATGAGAGTGCTTTATTTGTATTTATCATAGAGAGAGCAGCTGCATTAAACGCATTAGACCTGAACTGCGTCATTTCAGTGCACTACGCAGTAATTTTGCAGTGCATTACAACTTTCTAGTGAGAAGTAAACATTTAATGCTACTACAAAATGCCCACTGCAATCTATTGTGCATTTACTTCCATGACGCATTAATTAAAACTCAGCAGTTCATGCATACTGGGAATCCGCATTTTGTTTAATTTGAAACTGCACGTGTACTACAACTGTGTTTAGTATGGAGTTAATACTGTAGACTAAATCACACTGCTGGCTGACTTTCCAGACACCTGTACTGCACTGTACATAATTGTCAGATGCTCAGCACAGCAAGCTCATGAACTTGTGGCTTAATTTCTAAATCATTTTAGAATAGGAACTCGGGTATTTTCACTGTTCCAATAAAAAAAATTACAGTCTTTGTATTATATTTTCATCAGGGTTGTGACCAGTGCAAAAAATCATCAATTTGCACTGATAAGTAAGTATTCACCGATGACCAGACATAAGATGCTAAATGCAGTGGTAGTGTTGCTAGTACACATTTGGAAGCGCTAGATGCAGCAAAAAATTTTGCAATACACTGCACATACATAGACAGCACATTTTCATGAAAACTCATCCCAGAATCAATCATTGAGTTAACCTTGGCACAACCACAACACAATTGAAAAATGCGAATGCTGCTCAAACTTGAATATGAGTAGGCACACAAATTGATCACAATTGGCATGATGTATAATTATAGTTTAAATGAAAACCTGTTATAGTTTTACTTATATAATTTCAATGAGAATACAATATAAAGACTCAAATTTTAGCAATTGTAACAGTAATGTCTGTCCCCTACTCTAAAATAACATTGGAATTAAAGTGCAAGTCCATGCTCCTGCTAGCAATCGCATTTGACAATTTCATGCAATGCTGTACACACGCTTGGAAAGTCAGCGCTGTCAGTTGATTCACAGAATGAAATTCATACTAACGCACAGTTGCAGTAGCCAACTCGTGCAGCTTCAAGTTTTGAACCATGTGCATTCCTTTTGTAAGCATGGATTACTGGCTTTCAAGTAACGCGTCATCGAAGCAAATGCGCAGTAGATCACAGTAGGCAATTCGCAGTAGGAGCGCAGTTGCAGTAGCGCCTGATGTGATCAAATTGTTTGCCCACTCTTACTCAGAAGTGAGCATTATTCACATCTTGCAATATTTTTATGGTTTCAACCAAGTCAACTCAATAGTTGACTCTGTGATGAAAATATGCTATGTATAGGGTAACACAAAGGTTCTTAGTGCATGTAGCGCTGCGAAACGTGCACTAGGAAAACTTCCACTGACTGCACCACTGCACATTATGCAGTAAGCAATACTGCGTATTAGAAAATAGTTGTATTGCATGGATTCTGCAAGTAGTTGATTCTTTGGTAGTAGGGGCCGAAACTGCTGAGATGAAATTATTTCATCTTACCGTCGATGCCATCGGTTCACGGTTCACATAATCGACGATGAACGCCGAAAATAAAACGGCGTCGCACGGCGATATAGTATGAATCACAGCCTTTACCCGCCGATAATCACAGAGCAAGTGTTTTCCACAAAACATCGAAGCAAAAGCTATCTGTCCTAAAGCGGACAACTCCAACCGTGTTATTATTGGTTGCATGAGATCACGCAATTGCTGCGTCATCGTCGAAACGAACTGCCGAATCTTGCAGACCAGGTTCCTTATATGTTATCGGAATAATATCTAATACGTAGTTACACTCAAACATCTTTCGACGTTTACAACGCGTTAGCGAGTCAATTTCCCAGGAACATACCTCCTAGCAACATGGCTGACGATTCGTGTATGCCTATGATACCTAAAGCTGGTAGCATATATGTTCATACCGGTAACATATGTACTTGGGATCGACTAAAACGAAAAGTTAATCAAAAACCGAATTTTGAGGTATTGTGACATTGTTTGTTCATGTTGAGCGTCCTTTAGTAAGTTCATTTTAGCAATTCTGGAATGTGTTTGGCATGAAAACTCATGTTATGCAAAGGGGAAAAGTGTTACCGTTGCATGTTTCAGAAAATTTTTGCATTTTCAAAGCATTGTTCAAGTGAATTAGAGATATAATCATTCCATACTGCCATTTCTACCAAAGCCCATATATTAGGTCAGAAACTTGGAAACTCGTTGCGTTAAGGGGCTTCGTAATTGTAAGAAAAAAATGTGAAACCGTAAAAATGTTTGTAGTTGTTTTTCAAATAAATTTGTTTTAAAATCAGGACTCTGTACAGTAACATTGTCAACAAATGGTAGAGTTGGAGTGTAGCATTTAGAGCATCTGCGAATTTTGTTTTCACATTTTTGTTTTACGTTTTTGTGCTGCAACAAAGGTTTTTAATTGTTTCCGTGTTTAGATGCCTTTAAACTATTGACAAAACAGATGTTAGCCAAAAACATATTAGTGCTTGAAATCGATAGTTTGAACAGAATCAAACTGGTGAGATGCATGGATTTCAAGTTGTTTTTTTTTCTGCCAAGTATCAAATGCACAATGCATACAAATTTAGGTACAACATTTGTTACTTTTACACTGGTATAAAGCTCAGAACTATAATCGTTGTCTTTCAGTTCCAGGCTTATAAAGATTATGCTCCAGTGTGTTTTACAATTATGATTAATCGTAAAAGCTTAGTAGTAGCAATAAACTTGGATAAATGTATGGGCATGTAGCAACAAAGTGACCTTTTTCGTTTATGGTAATAAGTGGTCAAAATGGAATGAATCTCGTTGTTGTATTTCATTATTTAAAAACTGTGGCAATTTTGTATTGTGAAAGTTTGAGTTAGTTTTGTGTAATTTTTGCAAAGATGTATTCCAGACCGTATGTAGACTAGAAGACTTTCCAACTTCAACTCTCGCGGCAAAAATACAACTCCGACAAATCGGCCTAGTGTAAACGCACCTTAAGGCTTTTTTTAGTTTAGCTAAAAGTAAATAGACAGACATGCTATGTGTTGAATTCTCTTTATCTTTTATTTGTTGCAAGTATTTAAATTATATTTTAACCAAATTTTGTCTCCCTTCAATTTAAAACTATTGCAGTGTGATGGTTTCCCAACTTTGATTTGTTTCAACCACCAATTCGCTTTACCTTCTATGCCACAATCAACTTTCATGAATTAGATGAAAACTAGGTGCATTTGACATCTATCAAGATCACCGTACCATATCTCAGCACTGTCAGATTTAAAAAGCACATGGCTCACAAGTCTATAGTATAATGTGTAATACAGTGAGTGAATCTTCATTTTAAACGTGGAAAACTATTTCTGTTGTCAAAAAAAATAAGATCTGTACGGCCAACAAACTATTGGTAGAGCAAATTTACAATTATCTAAATGCTAATCGCCATTGATCTAAGCCTGAAGGTAGTCATGGAAGTTTAAGGCTGATTACTCAGTCTTTACTTTTAATGTATATACATGTACCGCTACGGTCAAGGACATTCTGCCGCAGGACTTTTTAGCGCAAGATCTTTTGGCATTTTGGCACTGCTCTTTTAACACCAAGAAGATTATGAATGTTTGTATGCTGTAAATAAATAATACGATAATAGCGAGAAAATGCAAAAAAATATTATTTTATTCATGAAATTTCACACATAATACCCTTTTCTTCGAAATACAAATAGCTTGCTCATAACCCGGATTTGTTGTTTTTGTTCACATCATCAAAATTGGGTTGGAGGACCTTGTGAACTACATCTATAAAATACCTATATGCCGCCGTTATGTTAAGATTTTTTTCATTTATTTAAAATTTCTTGAGCCTTAGGTCACTTACAAAAGATGGATAAATTCTGAATTTGTAACTTGCAGCAAAAAGTCTTGCACCAGAAAGTCTTGCACCAGAATGTCTGCTAAAAAAAAATCCACTTCATACTGATTAAAGCGTGTGCTTCAAAACTTTCATCAAGTGATCATATGCCCTTTGATTTAATAATGTATCAATGACATTTTAGGTTCCATCTCAACGGTCACTACAGGTTGGTTTCACTTTAAGGGAAAGATTTTGGATTCCTTAGGCATAAGAGTATTGTAAAAACTCTCCGTAACATTATACGAGCTTAGTAAACCTTTGGCTACCATTCACTTCTTAAACAGCAAACAGACTTTAAAGAAATGAGTTTATACTAGGTTGATTATGGCGATTTGCAAAGGAATAGAGGTGTTTTGAGTACCGTACTTTTTAGACTATTAACCGCACCCCTATATGACCCGCATCTGCTTTATTTAAAAAAACGATAATAAAACAATACATAGGCTGAACCTTTGTATAGGCTGCAGAACTCAGGTTGGTGCCTTTTAACATGGCAGCAACTTTGCTGGTTAAAACGGAACAGTGCTGTTAAGCACTGTTCCGGATTAACCGATGCATTTTAACCCAGTGCCTAATGGAACAGTACCATTAGGCATTGTTTCGTTTTTTTCTTTCACAGCTGGAGGCGCACTAACCTGAGATTCCGGTTAATGCGCCCTAGCAGTGATAGAAAAAAACACAGAATAACTGCGCCTTTTTATAAGCCGCATGGCTCAAATCATCAGAAAAAATTAGCGGCTAATAATCTGAAAAGTACGGTACTTGAAATTATATGTTAACTTAAAGTTATATATTAACTTGTTGAAAATTCAATTGAAATTGTATGTGTAACTTTTTCTTACTATATCTCTTAGCAGTTTTTATATGTTTAATATCAAATGTAACATTTACCGATTATATAAAAATGTCTTACAATTAAAGAAATACGTAGACATATTTATTGATATATAATACATACTATATGCCATATATTATATATATAATGTATATATAAAATAAATGAGATATACATGTAGAATGATATACATAATATATATGAAGCATTCAACTCTTGAGGTTCCCAATAAAAGGTTACTTGACTGAATTTAGCATTACAAGTAAAATGCTCTAATCTATTTGTTTTTATATAGTGAGATCACGAAAGGTTAAGATTGTAACCAAGTTTGGTTGACAATAGTTACACTGTGTACTATTAGCAGCATTCAACGATTATATTGTTAACAAAAATTTGCATTTTTAAGGCTACAACGCAAGAACTAATATTACTAATCTGTTTATGCCTTCATTGGAATCCAATATCACCAAGCGAACTTCACTTCTCCCTTTTTCGTTTTTTCATGCTTTGATAGATATGCATAGAAGTAGTATAAACACTTTTTTTCGTTGCCTATTCATAGCCTCATCTGTCATGGTCGAGCGAGAGCTATATAAATTTGCTCCAACTTGTTTTCTTATTTAGAAAATATATGGTATCATGTATTTGTCATTTTAGCTGCATAACTACTCAGTGTTTGTGATACTACTGTATTTTCCCTTTAAAGGTTGACTTGCCACAAGTCTCACATTGCAGTTATTTGGTATCAAAAGATTCACCATGTCTTACTCTGCTGTGTTTTAGGTGCAAAATATGTGGAAATGTGATTACAAGCTCAAAAAGCCGCCGTAGATTGGAATCTGTTTATTTCTCTGACGTAGTCATTACATTTGATTATTGTTTTGTCACATGATGTTCTGAAAGGCCAATAAAAAGCTCAATATAAAACTTATCGTAGCACTAGTTTATGACAAACACTTCGGGTTTTACCGCAGAGCCCTTACCAAATATAGACGCTCGCTACTTTACAGTTTTGTTTCGGCTTTGTCTAATCATCTAGTCATAATCTGATCATGTTACCAATACTTGGCGAACAATTTCTGCAGCATTTTTCGATTATCACAGGTGACCAACAGGCTTGTCATGTTTATCAGGGGATGATATGCAATCGTTCAAGCTAAGATTAAAAAATTAAACAGATTTTTATGGTAGGTTTTGAGATATCAGTGCTCAAAGTGACAGCATTACAATGACGATGAAATATGCGTAAGAGCAATAGACATGGTTTTATTGAATGCGTGAAGTATATTCGTGAAAATATTTTGACGAATGAGGTTGCTTGAAAGTGTAAACAGAAGCCATCTTGCAGGGTTTAAACCCGGTTTAAACCAGCCGAAAAAAACCGGGTTTTTCATTTTTTTGTGAAAAACAATATTTTAAGCTCCTAGTGGTTCATGTGCGGTAGAAATTCAATTATATGTAATTATCAGCTGTGGAAGTTTATTTAGGACACAGTAGTAAATTGATGGCAGAGCTCAAGTTGAAACTACATGAAATCCTAGCACAACAGTGAATTTCTTTTTCAGCTGCTTTTTTTGAGTGATATAATGATCTCTTTTATTATGAAATATAAAAACCATGTGAAATATACTAATCCAATCATCGTCTCTAATAATGAATGAATACTTTTTCAAGTCTGTCCAGTGAGAAAGGATTACTTATAATTAGAAATTAAAACAATAAAATCCTTTTGGACAATAGCTTCAAGTTTGCAAACTAATATTTCATTTATTGGGCACAAGCCAAAGTAGTTGGATTGTTAGAATTCAGTTTATCAAGCTTTTTTGTGTTTTGAAAAGTTAAAGTTGTGCCTCAAATTTCCAACATGCCTCGCAAACAGGATCTCGTTTGGCAGTTTTTTACTTTAATTGCAAAAGGCAAAGGTTTTAAGACAAAATGTAATAGGTGTGCTGTCGTAACGCGAGGTCACGCAGATGGGCTTAAAGCTCACGTAGCAAAATGCCCAGCTGAAAACACCAATTTAGACAGTGATGCTAGTATTCAGGTGATAGAAGTTGAGTCATCTGCCACTGCTCTCAACACTAGCAATGCATCTGCATTATGCTCTGTTCTACACTACCACACGACTAATCATTTGGATTCAAATTCGTACTTATACATAGAGCTGTATGTAAAATATTCACTTTTTGTGATAAGATTTCTGCTCTGTATTTCATCAATCATGTTTGATTAAAGACTCCTTCCGAAATTTCCGTATTTTTTCTCTCTTTTTCTCATAACAACTCCCACAGTACCATCTTTAACTGATCATTCTACATATGTATGTTCAATACTCAATCAGGCAGCTATAGTAAGTGATGTTAATTAGACTTTAAATTGCAAAACCTTGGTAAAATTATAAAAACCAGTTTAAACCATAAAAACCGGTTTAAACCATAAAAACCGGTTTAAACTAAAAAAAACCTGGTTTTTTCATAAAAACTGTGGTTTTTTCCAACCCTGCCATCTTGTACAACTACGTCCCATTTGAGCTGTTTTGGAAAGATAATCCAAACTACTGCGGTTTTGTGTGGCTGCGATTAACTGTTCGTTTTTGAGCTTTTAAGAGCTTGTAATCACATTTCTACATATTTGGCACTTACAGCACAACAGAGTAAGACATGGTGAATCTTTAGATACCAAATAACTGTAATATGAATTTTGTTGCAAGTCAACCTTTAAAGGGAAAATACAGTAAAATAACAAACACTGAGTAGCTATGCAGCTAAAATGACAAATACATGATACTGTATATTTTCTCAATAAGAAAACATTTTGGAGCAAGTAAAGCATTATTTTGTTATCAATCTTTCCTATTTGGTTGTGTTCTTATAGTCTTATCCCTCTTCTATGGTGTTTGTAGATCTAATATAGTAATTCATCACAGTTGTATGTCGCTTCAGACCCTTTGTTTCAGAGAGCTTCACCTTTGTCCTAGTTTACACGTATTTTTTTAGCATAAGGTCCATGACATTGTGGTAATTGATCTAGTAATACATAGTTTCAGCATTAAGTGTCTATGATTGCATTCTTAATATAAAGATAATAACATTCATTGCGTTGTGGAGTATTTTGTTTTTATTTTATAAAGCATTACATTAGATCTTGAAGGTGGCGGAGGTATTTGTTGGTTTCTGGGGATGTAGGCATCCGCAGGCCATGGACCAGAATTTATCTTCTTATTGCATGTTTTTATTCTGTGATAGCTGGTCACTATAACTTAGAACAAAATATACATATCTCTCATGAAGATGTGCAAAATTTCATGGTGTAATTCTTGTTCTTATTAAATTCATATTGTTCATCGTACCCTGGTATATAATTTTAGTGCCCAGCATATGAGATGTGTAAACTAGTCCGGAAGGTAGTTCCCCGAAAACTGTCATCATCCATCATTTCAAAGGCACTGATATATTTATCTAGCATTTTGTTAATTTTGTCGGCTCTTTCATGAAGTTTATTAATGACCAAGTGCCAAACATGAGGCTCTCAGAGTCAGCGCAGAGGTTATATTTGTAAGGTTTCAGCAAGGTGTAATGTGAAGAGTATTTAGAATAAGGTTTTAATAGAAGTAGCACTACGAACCCGCATCTCTAAAATCTGGCAAGCGTTTTAGCAACGAACTAACTTTGACTTGTGTTGAAGCCAAAAAATGCCTGATTCAGTTTCGTTTAATCCAAACCGTGCCTGTGTAATAATGTTCACAGAGCGACAGCAATGTAACGCTTTCAATTCTGTGTTACTTGCGGTTGAATAATGTGGGCTATTTGGAGTGGAGAGAAATTTTTTAATTGGTTTTCTCACTTATCTATAAAATTAATTCTATCGCGCAAAAAATGAAGATGGTAATTTTTTTGCGAGATATTTAGACCAGTCGTAACGTTGATAGTCCTTTGCTCGGCGCCCAGGAGGCCTTAAATAAACCCATTTCACTACTAATAGTGCGAAAATAGCAAAGCTGTTTATTTGAATTATTAGTGCTTACATGTTATAAAATATCAGCTTTTTGTTATTACAATGGCTATATTCAGGCTTTCAACTGTTTCACTCTCAAATGATTGCAACCTAAATATTATTCGAACTTTTAATAGGATTGTATAAATACAGTGTACTGATAAACCGGTACAAATGAGGAGTTATTCTTTTAACAATGGTAAATATAATTTAAAATTGAACTTAAACATCTGTGACCAAAATTTTAAAGTGCCTAATTTTGTGTTCATAATCTTTTTTTATTATTTATTTCTGTCTATATAAGTAAAAATTGTATATGGACGTATGCATAGATACATGTTTATGTATACACATAGATATGCAATATATATCTAAAATATATATATTTCAAAATACGATATATGATTTGTATAAAATTTTCCCACATTCCAGTTTGTGATAATCTCTTGAAAGCCAGAAAAGAGTTTAGCTCCCAAAAATCTGGCGTTCTAAAAATAGAAGTCTTACCTAAGTATTTTATACTCCTATGATGTCGTAGGACGGGTGTTAGTAATTCTATATTTTGGCGTGACATTATATTATTAATTTCACAGTAATGGCCTAACATATCAGAATCTTATATAGCTCAACGCCTGCTAATCAAGATGGATTATGTAGCTCTCCACAACCCAATCAGGATAGCTGTAGCTTTACATTAGCCAATCAGGATAGCTTATGTTAAAGTGTACAGCTGTACCCATGATATTCTACATGCACTTTTTTACTACCCTCTGTGAGCATTTTAGCCTGACATCCTATAGTTGGCAGCATCGTGCATAAGTAAACATTATGAATCGTCTGTTTGCAGGTCTACGAATGCTTGGGTGATTGTATGCAAAAGGCTATCGCTAATTTTACCAAGAGCTCTCTACAGGTTGGTGGCTTCTAGAGGTTTTATTTACCCAGAGTCTTCATGCTAGCATGACTATAAGTGTTCGGTTAGCCTCAGGTCCTTTAGACGTGTTCATGTTCTTGTGGAATTACTTCTTTTTACTAATGTTGAAAAAAGGTTACTTGCAATTTTTTTCTGGTATAAAACTATATCTATTTCAAACAACAAAGTGGTTATTTCACCGTGTAAGGTCATAGCTCTGTGCCAATAAGTTAAAAGACCAATCTATTTTGCATGCTTTACGTGTGACTGTTGATCTTTTTTATCCGTGACCAATTAGTTTGAAGTCTTGCAAATTCCGCCTTGATTTACTATAACCTGTTGTAGAAAACTCGTGCGCAAAATATATTTACTCATTCTAATAATGAAAGTGAAAAAGCTCACAAATGATTGGTTCCAATGAGTGAGTCGGTCAGTTTTATTGGTCAGCGCTATATTGTCTGCTTTTCCCTGTGATTATGCTTGTTTGCCAATGTTATAGCATTTAGAAAGCCAAGCATTGCTACATAGTGAAAGAGTGTCTGCGTATCTTTGCTATCTATTTATATCAATAAAATATCTAGTATTTTCATGGCTGGACATGCTACATAACAGGCTGACAGTCACGTGCGTCGATCATAATATTTGGTATAATAATCCCTGTTTGCACAACCTTTTTCATAGGTGATTGTGTGGTGCAGTGGATAGTGTGTTGCTCTGCTAAGCTGAGTAGCTGGGTTTGATTCTTATGTTGGGCAATCTTTTTTTCTAAGGTTCTTAGTGTGGATTTAAACGGTCAGACACCGCTATTATTATAGCAAAGATTTTCATGTTTTCTTTTTCTGTTAAATTTAGTGTTAAAATTAATTGTGTATGCAGTTTAACCTTGGTTTTGGAACATGTTGTATTCAAACAAAAACTTTGAAATTTTCTGCTTTGCACGCTGAACAAAAGTTGAGAACTCAAACACCCCTAAAATAAGTCGATAAATCTTGACAACACGACTTCGTTACCAACTGATACTCTCTCTTTTTTTCTTATAATATTTCATATTCAATGGTTGTATTTAATTTTATGTTTTGCAAGTTACAAAATATTAACTGTATATTCTGTTTTTGGATAGTGTAGTATTTTATTTTTCTTGTTTATTAGAATGAAAAAACAAGCTATTTCCTCACAGTTTTACTTTTCGCAAAGGGTTTCAAGAAACGAGGCTCGGTTACGAGCTGCCAAATATGTGGTAATAGATTTCCCTTTCTAACCTTCTCCATTAATAGATTTTTCACATGAATTTTGGTGTTTTTTATATACCACCTGTTCTAGTAGTATACAGTTGATGTGGAATAATGGTCATGTTGGTACAAATGCTTTACAAAGTTGTTTTAAACTTGAAAACAGACTAAAATTATTTACATTATTTCTAATAGAAAACTTTTTTGGAATCGAACGATTCGTTTTTTGAACAGCCTTCAAGAACAGAATAGTTAAACGGAAAGCCATACATTGTTTGGTTAGAAAATAAATAATATACCTATATATAGTATTATAGCATGAATTTAATTGCACTTGCTTCAGGGAACATTAATTTTAAGATGACAAGGTTTTATGCACTTTTTCCTAATGACTTTAATATTAGAGTTAGGTTTGTAGTCTTGGTGTTACACGCACCAGCTTCGCTCTTGGGCAAATAATCAACCATATTTCCAAAGCTCAAGGGCATTTAGAGCATCATTTTCACACTGCAAAGTTTTGCATCGCAGATTTTGCTGAGGTTTGTTTATCGATAGCCTTTTTGGATTTTAATTACATTGTGTTGAACAGTATTCGTTAGTTAAATGCAGTTGTTGTCATGTTAAGTGAGTTTGTAGCTTGTTGGAAGCAGCCTGATAAGGTGTCGGGTTTAATAGGTCAATAGTCAGGGTTTGTTTGACCTTGTATATGTTTACAGTACGAGCACGCACTAAACTGCTGCGGAGGAGGAGACGCTATACAACCATGTGAGCCTCAGGACCTCCGAGCTGATCTGAAGTTAACCGCAAAGGTGTTCCTGTCTACCCCAACTGGAGAGGCACTGCAAGATGCTATTACCCACAGTTAGTCAGTCTATCTATTGAATTGCTGCCTGAAAAAACATGCATCAGTCGAACAAACTTAATAAAATTTAATATAATCTACGATTTACTTCTAAAAGTGTGTTTACATCGGCACGATTTGTTGGAGTTGTGTTTCCATTGAGATAGTTGGAAAGCACAGGAGTGTCAATGTATCAGTAAACGCCTCACCTCGAAATCTTTGTAAATCTCTTAATGTTTCTGACTACTATTTCCAACCATTCACTTTATAATAAACATTCAATGTAAGCTAATAATAACATATTCATTATAATTTTTTTTATTCTTAGGCTGTCGATAGAGTAATTACTGTCTGAACACATAGTGTTGAAAATGGCTGGCAGAAGATAACTCCAAGTTTATGCATACACCTTGGACTGCGTGAATGTTTATCATGTAGTCCATTCAATAACAGATTTTTTATATTTCTACATGTGCACTTTTTCATTTTGCAGCGTATTTCTAGGCAGCCAAACGGTATCCCATAATGCATTACTATGAGGGTTTAGGTTCAGGACTATTTCAGATGCATTTAAGTGACAGTTTTGATAAAGAGAGTATTTGTTTATAAGTTGATGAGCAAGGTGTGTAGCAAGGTTAACCCTGGCAGGGAGATTGTTTATAGTATCTTAGGAGGGAGGGTCAATCAGCGGGCTTTCTTTGCTGAGGATGCCAGCTCCTCTTAAACAGACCTGCTTCACTTACTTTTCGAGTGTATTAGTTTAGTCTGGCTTTTATATACACCTACATGTAAGTCAGCTCACGTAATGTCTGATGACTTACACAATGCCTGTTGACATATCAAAAGCAGGTTTTACAAAAAGTACTATAAGCAAAATGATTCATCCCTTCTGATAAATCATTTCTGTGACGACATAAAACCGATCGGAGAATAGCCAGCAAATGAAAGCAACATCAATTTTTTTCATTTTGGCAAATAATGGGTTGTCACAGCCTTCAAATGCTAAAGATTTTTTGCTTCACTTTTCAATATGTTTTATAAAAGCAAACATATTCATTGTCAACAAGGCAAGCTTATACTATTCGATGCGCATCTTCTATCACTCAAATCATGAAAAATGTACAAAAGGTTTTTAACTATTGCGAGTCATGTTTGATTAGAATTAGGGATGAGACAGCAGTATTGAATAACAGTTTTGTTCAAATTCAAACATTCGTGCCATATGGTTGCATGCCGACATCGTGGACCAATTGATTTAAGCTGACTAGAACCTTTAGTGAAACATTGCATAATTCTATTTGCTTGTTTTGCTAATATATCCTCAATTGATTTTGCCATTTTCCTGGAAGGGTTTAAATTGGATTGAAAAATCTTTGTCAGAAACCTAGGTACAGTCAAACCTTTACATACTACAGTAAAACCTCTACTTACTGCTGTAAAACCTTTACATACTACAGTGGAACCTCTGTATACTTCAGTCAAACCTTCATATACAAACAATTACAACAATTAAAAACACATTTTTCACTGTAATATCCCGTTTAGGTGGTGTTTGCATATTATAGTAATGGATTAATTTATTTTGAATTACTTTAAATAGTGCCTTGAGATGCAAGTGAATTGATTTACGAGCTGTCCCAGAATGCATTAACCCTTTTGCGGGCAGAGCGACGTTTTTGTCACTTTGCGATACGGCTGCTAATGGGCAGTGCGACATTTTTGTCGTTTCGGTAACGTATTTTATTATTGCAGTTTCTGGTTAGGTAAATGCCGTTTTTTGTTTACTGTTTTACCAATAGCAAGCTACAATATAGTAGTTTCGGTTAGCCTCAAAAATTGACTTCAAGGTTGAAAAAAACGATCGTTTTTAGCAGTGATGAATAAATAAACTTTCGAAAAAATTAGAAAATTGTTCTAAATAATTTATCGACTTTTATTTTTCTTGCTTCGGTTTTAGCTTTTATTTACCGAATTTTTCAAGAGTTTGACTTTAGTTTACCGTCATGGCGACTTCTAAAAGAACCTCCCGAGATTATTCTAATAAAGCAAGTACTAGTACCGAAATTACTAAGAGATTCAGAGCTGACAGTGACTTTTTAGATTTAGTGGCAAGAGATGACAGTGAATCAGGTTTGGATTGTGATTGGAATGACTTTACATCTGTGGAAGTGACAGTGATAAAAAGGCTGGTAGCAGTAATGATGAGGATGTGAGTAGGAGTGATACCAGTGCCTGGAAGAATATAACCAACATAAACAGAGATAAATCTCCGACAATTCAGCAGTTTATAGCAGTGACAGGCCCAGTATTTACTCCAATAGATGCTCAACCAGTAGAGTATTTTGAAAAGTTTTCTGAGCCTGTCAATCCAAGAAGTACATCTTTGTGGGAGCTCTTTGTTACACGAATAAGTACATGGTGCAAAGACTGTGATGTGGGCCTTTTTAAAGGAAAATGCTTTCGAAAATATCATTCGTAAATTGACAATTATTATGAAAAGCATATGTTCTATGTTATACATTTTTATTTGTTTATAATATATATATATGCCTATGGACATATACATGTATACATATGCACCTTTAAACATAGATATATGCACATAATAACATACAGAAAAGTGTATGAACCTTTTAAAAAAAATTGATTTTTTGGAAAATTAATTCGCCCATGGGAGTCTGATTTAGTTTTGAAAATTCACCCGCGAAAAGGTTAAGCTGTATGGCAAGGTCTGACTGTAATGTTAATAAGTATCTGACGTAATATTGCAGCATAATATACAAGAGTTATAATGAAGTATTAACCAGATTGAATAGAGTCACAGGTCAGTTTTTTATTTTTCTTAGTATTTTGTCATGCTTTTTCAATTATATTAATAAGGAATAAACAGGCAACTCTAACTGCACCTGTCAGTAACAGTTACTGTCCTCAATAGAGCGTTTCAAATGTGTATAAAACTGTAACACAAAACACCTGCGGCATCTTTGCAAAATATTCTTCACAAATTCTAAAAAATAATTTAATTTGGAACGCAAAATTAGAAAATTAAATCAATGATAATATGCTAAAACCAGCGTTTGTGGATAAAAATGCTTGAAAGTTTGCCTAGTTTTGTAGTACAGCTACTCATGCTGGAATCATGGATGTAGGCAAGAATAAAGATCTACTGTAGCCCTTTGGTTTATAAGATGTTGGTCTCAAAATATGTTATAGTCTTGAAAAACACCAACTAACAAGTTCAGGAGAGTCACTTCCAATGTGTTGCGTTAAAATCTGTATTCCAAAAAATGATATTTTTGGCCGGTACTGCAGCTCGTCCTTCCCAACCATGTGTTTGGTCTGGCTTTGGAAGGTCAGGAACTAAAAACTAACCGGATGTCTTGGTCAGATATTTGTGTTTTCATATTTTGCTCAGATGCCATGTGGGTCTATCCATAATCACCATTGTTACAATTAGAGCAGAAATTTAATTATAAAAGATTGGTATTGCATTCAAGATGATTTTAAATCAGATATTCTCATAGAGCTCAACAAGCTTTTTCGAATGATGTATAATATGTCACACTAAAGTTAATTTTTACTGAGAAATTTTGTAGTTAGTGTGTCACTCGCGTTACACCAGAGAAATATGCATTTTGAAGAGCTAGTTGCTTATCCTTAAAACTCTCTGATTTGTTGGCAAGCACAACTATAAAAACTTATTTGTCTTATTTTAAAAAAGCTTGCTGACATATGCACTAAAAATTATCTAGATATTAGATGGTAGTGGTGAACTACATGCTTGTAAACATGTCACCGCTGTTACATCCAATTGTCACCATCGTTACGCTTCTTATATCCTGTAAACTTCTAAGTAATTAAGTTCACTGCAATGAGATCAATAATGGTATTAAAGCTAATGATTACAATATATATAGACAAGCCTTAACTTGAAATGTTTTTTATTGGTTTCAAAGTATAAAATATAATAATATAATAGTTATAACACATGACAAACATGATTAAGCTTAAATAACGTAAGATGAAAAAATGAATATTGATCATGTAATTGTGAGAATGTACTAACAAAATGCTTTAGAGCATGCTGCATGCTCTAAATCTTCTGTAAAATAGTACTGATCTCTTTTAGAGAGAGTAGGACTAGACAGTGACTTGGCTATGTGATGAAATTCTACCCATGCTATATTTTTTGTATTAACAACAAAAGTGTTTTTTGGCTTCACTCTTTAAAAAAAACTGCACTTTCGCTTTGAGGGCATCTACACTGTTTACCATTCCTACATAATGCCTAGAAGTTTTTTTTTCAGGCAGCAGTGTTAGCACAAAATCACCTTCTTTCATTGTGCTTGTTAGTTGTTTGATGGGTTCGGAGTTGCACTCACTTTCTGGGTCACTGATTGCATGGTCATCAGGATCTATGTAAAAGTTAAAACTTTCCAATGGCATACTTTTACTTTTCTATTTCTTTGTTATATTTTATCTTTCCTCATCTCTATTGCCATCTTCTGACAATGATAGCCCAACTGTCATTGCTAGTTTATGGACGGTCTGGCGACATTTGCTTGGGCTGTTTAGAAGTGCTCGATCAATCTTTTTACAGCTTTATCTTCAGATTGTGGGTTGCCAAATTGGGAAGTGGTGGCTACAAAAAACGAATATAAACTTTAATAACTTTTTTACAAAATACTTGACACATTAACTTGAAACATCCATAATGTACGCATATGTAGTAAAGCATTAAGTTTTTTGAAGAAAATAAATGAATGTACATACCTAGTAATTTTACTTTCAAAAGTTTTTTCCCGATTTCTGTATTGCTTGACTCTAATTCTTGCTTTTTCTCGAGTTCCCTCCAATTGATCTTCTGTAAGTTCAGCTCTTTATTTTGTTCTACTCTTTTGATTTTGACTAGGGCAGTCAAATATTGTGTCTATTGTTTTGAATATTGACGTATTTTTTACGATATTCACGCATCTGCTCTGCAGATGTTGTCTTACCCATGTTGAAAGCAGAAATGACCAGCAGACTGTCCACCTAACAATATTCTGTTTCAAGCACTTGTTACAAGTTACTCCCATGAGTAGATTTGATTAAATTTTGAACCATTCTCAGTATCCGAGTTTCAAGTCTTAATCATACATTTGTAACGTAGGAACCGTTTGCTAACTTGCTAGAAGAAGCTTATGAAATTCCCACAATGGCTTAAATTTACAATATAAAGAGTAACTCATACATGAGAACATCAACAACACCACAAATTACTGTTAAATGTGAAATTCACTGAAATTAATCCTATAGTTAGATGAGTTGAGGGGTGTAACAATGGTGACAGTGTAACAGCGGTGACGCAAATTTGGGAAATATGTGCAATTTTGAGCAAAACTGAAATTAGTTAAAGGTACCGCGTATAAAGTTAGCGTTGAAAACAAATTACTACTAATTTGAACTAATAATACAAGTGTAGTAGAAACTTATTGATGTTTCCTGTCACCATTGTTACTCAAAACATGCCAACTTATAAAAGAGCCCCACACCAATAGATCAGTGCACACAATGCCAATTTATGCATTAACGGGCAGCAAAGCCATTGTGAAATCCATTACAATTAGATATTTGTGTTCAGAGTAATATGTATACCATGTACAAGCATCTCTATCTTGCCATTATGGCCATAAAGTATTTTGTGCAAATACACTAACTTCAGCAAACTATTAAAACACGATAGAGGAGCACTACCCCCACAATTATTTTCCATCTTAGGGTTTAGTATGTATACTTCATATGTGAAGCATTATTTTAATGAAATTACTGTTTTGAAATTTTGCCAAAAAATCCATTTATTTATGGATAGACCCATGTGACCTTTTTGCTGTCTTGGCAATTGTTCATACAAATTTATAAGTTGCCTCCTCTTGTTTCAGTTAAGTCTGATTTGGCTGTGACTTACATAGACAACCTCCTCATCTCCTTTCCATCTCAGACTGATGAGCTCTCCATACAGCAAGTCTGGGCAGAGGTTGAGGTGTGCATAGGCGATGGGGTGGTCATTCAGGGCGGTGTCTCCGATATGGATCGCAGTGAATTAGAGGCACTCTACGACTGGGCACAGGTACGTTGTAAGAAATCACATGCTTAATCATACGAGCTTAATGTTTTTGGGACGGAGCTCGTATGCCAATTTGCTCCTATCTTAAAGTACTGTTTCCTATATACAATAATTAAATACAAATTAATCCTTTCCCAAACTATGGAAAACCACCTAAAGTGGGATGTTACAGTGAAAAAAATGTTTGTAATTGTAATCCACTACCTATTCCTACAAAGTAGCAAATACCTTTTTAGTGGTTATGATCTACAATAAAATGTAACATTACTCGGTGTAGTATTGTATGGAGTCCTTACTTTTGAGACAGGCGTAGTGGCTAACAGCTGTGAGAGACTTAACAGCAAGGCTTAACCATTGTTAATGTAATTTTACTAAACGCATATTTGAAGCTAAGTTTTAGTATGTATTTTACTAAACTTCAATTTTGTCATGGGCTAAAATTTTATCACATCTGTTTTGTAATTCGTTTCCGCCAAAACGTATAAAGAATAACGCTGAACTGAGATAGCGAGCATCACATATCACTCCCAGGCGTTGTGGCAGGGATTTCAGCTAATGACATATCAACATTTTCATCGTAGCTCAGGGCTGATACTCTCCCCCAAAAGGCCCGTTAGGTTCGGCCTAAAATCTTGTTTTAGGGGGGTTTCAGACCATCGGGCAATGTCAGTGAATTTGCTACTTTAGGGGGGGGTTTCCACAGCTAAGCCAGTAAAAGAGCTCATTAAGGTTTTATTCAGCCAAAGTAATACCAAGAAATTGCACCGAAATTCCACAGTTTTCATTTTAATGCAGATTGCATTAAAATCTGTATGCTTGCTGACGAGAAAGTAAGGAAAAAGAGTCAGTCGACACTGCATCATTTTAGCAACCCTTTAGCAATATACTTAGAACAAATGATATGAAATTTCTTTCATTGATATTCATTATGTTTTCCTTTGTAAATGAAAATGATGATCTGATGGTTGATGTTTGGAACTAGTTTTATTAACCCTTTTGCAGGCATAGCGACATTTTTGTCGTTTTGCGATACTGACGCTAGTGAACATAGTGACTATTATGTCGCCACACGAACAGTTTTATAAATTAATTTATGGTTAGCTAATTGCCTTTTTATGTTTAATTTTTTACCAATAGTGAAATACAATATATTGGTCTCTGTTAACAACAAAAAATGAGCCGTTTTGAGAAGAGAAAACAATCATTTTTGCAATACTAAACAAACAAAAAATTCGATATAAAAACGTATTTAAATAAAATTGGAAATTTTGTTTGTAGCTTGTTTCTGCTTTAATAAAGCACGAATCATATTGGATGTTTAGCGGGGCGTGGAACCTTGGCGCCCCCTAGGGAACTCCCAGTGTTTAGGGGGTGTATTTCAAATTGACCAACCAGGTGATTGGGGGTACAATATCCAAATTCAAATTGACCAACCAGGTGATTGGGGGTACAATATCCAAATTCAAATTGACCAACCAGGTGATTGGGGGTACCATATCCAAATTCAAATTGACCAACCAAGTGAATGGGGGTACAATATCCAAATTCAAATTGACCAACCAGGTGATTGGAGGTACAATTCTGAGCCTATCCAGGTGAGTGTTTCTTTCAGAGTATCAACCCCGGGCGTCGTAGTCAGTACACTGACTGCCAAATTTTAGGTTTGAGAGAAATTTGTTGATATTGTATGCAAAAACAAATTCACCCTAGAATGGCGAGGATGAAAAAGCATCATGTCTCATAGGGTAAGGCAAAAGGTTTTGTAACAGCAGCATCGGGATCGTGTGTGGACTGTATAATTAATAAGCGTGTGCAATCGCGAAAAGGGTATACAGTATATAGTAAGAGCGGTGGAAATGGTAAGAAGGACTTAGCCTTGCAGTTAGTTGTGAGTGTCTACAAACATGCAGGTGCAGTGTTCGAGTGATCAAGTTCAGTATGAAGCACATTTGTCATTCTTAGATTTTAGTTGCTATAGCTGGACAGATGATGACAGCCAAACTTTGAGATTAATATAGATTAGACGATTTTTGACTAAAACTTTCTTGTGGTAGCTAAAATGTTGTTTCACGCTTGTCAAGCTGTGACTGATAGTTTTGGCAAGATGGCGCAGTGGGGGTTGCAAAATTTCTGAGACGATAACTCCGTGCATGCCGGATGTCAATTCATTCATTTTATTTAGTGTTGCTAGTTCTGGTATGAATATTATGTGATATTTTCTTATAGACATAAGTTGCAGCGTTCTGGTCTGTTGGTGAAGAGTTGGGTTTATGCTTCTATTTTTAAGTTATCTCAAAATTTTTGTTGAGGTCTTTTAAATTCCATGTGTTTGCTAAGTTCTGTCTAATTTAATTTACTTTTCTGATTGAACAAAGCTTTGTGGTTATTGCATCTGGCTTTGAATTCTTTTTGCCTATAGTGCAATATATGATTCTGTTTTGATGTCAGTTGTGTTTGTTACATCAGCTTGGTAGATTATGTTTTTGGTGATGCACTTGTGGTCTAGTGGACATTTGTCTTTTTGTCTGCGACTGCATGTTCTGTTTGTCTCATTCTGTTTTTCTTGGGCAAGTTTATTATTCTGTGTGTTTATTATGCTCTTCACATTTGGCTACATGAGCAGCTGGTTTTAAGTGTTCATTCGTTGAAGGTTCTGTGCAATGGGTGTTCTTTGTGAAAGCATCTGGTGACCATTTGGATGTTGGTTGCGACACTTGATATGACACTATATAGCAGGTTGTATCACATTGTTTTGCATAGTTTACTGTGTTCTTTGTTTGTCATGGCTGCTTCTGTTGTGTATCGGAGTTCATGGTTATAGCCGCTTTGTTTTAGTGCATCTAAGAGACCACAATTAAAACTCGTAATTGAAGCAAATGAACAAACCGTTAACTTTCTAGATGCAACACTGCATTTCTGCTAGTTTTTCTATTCTCTTTTCTAATAAAATATCTAAGAGAGGAAAGTAAAAATCATCTACTTTCAACATAGTTACATGTAACTTGCAGGGTTTAAAGTTTTATTTTTTAATTTAATTTCTTCAAAATGACATACATATTGCATGTATATATAATGTATGTATATTGTATATATGTATATATACATGTATATATATATATTTCTCATCGTTGTATATGTCCAGCTATAGCTGTTAACATCTTGGAATAAAGAGTTCGTATGCGGAAGATTTGATCTTGGAACATCTCATTCGTCAGTCCAACGCCCTACCAATTTAGCCATAGCCTTAGACTTATGTTACTTTAGAAATATGTTACTTTAGAAATATGTTACCTTACACATATGTTACCTTACACACATGTTATCTTAGACACATGTTATTTTAGACATATGTTACTTTAGACATATGTTACCATAAACGTATGTTACCCTAGGCATATGTTACCTTACCCACATGTTACCTTACCCACATGTTACTTTAGACACATGTTACTTTACACATATGTTACCTTACACATATTTTATGTTTGTGTTTTCATACTCAGTTATACGTATATTAATAACTTGTATACTTTTGTCACACATCTTATTCTCATCTTTGTCTTTAGTACTTCTACTGTCACTCGTATTATATTCTTTGTGTTACCCTTATGCTGTTTTATCGTCATTTTATGGCTTATTCATCTACGTGTTACTATCACATTATATTTTTGTAACTTCCATGTTATACTTGTGTTATTCCCGTGTTATACTTGTGTTATTCCCGTGTTATACTTGTGTTACTCCCGTGTTATACTTGTGTTATTCCCGTGTTATACTTGTGTTACTCCCATGTTATACTTGTGTTAGTTCCATGTTATACTTGTGTTACTTCCATGTTATACTTGTGTTACTCCCGTGTTATACTTGTGTTACTCCCGTGTTATACTTGTGCTACTCCCGTGTTATACTTGTGCTACTCCCGTGTTATGCTTGTGCTACTCCCATGATATACTTGTGTTACTCCCGTGTTATACTTGTTTTACTCCCATGTTATACTTGTGTTACTTCCATGTTATGCTTGTGTTACTCCCATGTTATACCTGTGTTACTCCCGTGTTATACTTGTGTGACCCCCGTGTTATGTTTGTGTTACTCCCATGGTATAATTGTGTTGCTTTTTGTTATACACAGGTGAAACCATCCACAAACCAGGTGAACCTAACATCCTGTTGTGTGATGCCTCCTGAGTTGGTCGAGTTCGCAAAGGAACACGATATTCAGCTACTCACCCATAATGACCCACAAGGTTTGTCGCTTTTCTTCTCACAATTTATTCAACTCAAGAAACTTCTGGCTGTTTCTCGGCTGACCAGAGCTCTTGTCTGATGTAGCAGACACTTACTGAGTATATAGATTGGTATGCTCTAGTCGTATCTAAGAGTTATCTCTCCATTTCTGCAGAGATATTGACTAAGGAGAATCTTTCTCAACTTCTTTCTGAAAACCTAACAGCAAGGGATGCAGAGGGGTGGAACCTTCAGTATGTCGTGAGGTGGGTCTATCAATTTATCTGTATTAATTATATGGTTATAGCGTAGTTCTATGAATATTGTATAGTTCTATGAATATTGTATAGTTCTATGAATATTGTATAGTTCTACGAATATTGTATAGTTCTACGAATATTGTATAGTTCTACGAATATTGTATAGTTCTACGAATATTGTATAGTTATATGAATTTTGTCTAGTTTTATGCATAAAACTGCAGAAAGTAACTCATAGTTTTATTGAATTTGAAGGTGTCTGTGATACGGTGGACACTCCCATAATTTAAATAATCTGTTTCAAGAAGGGTTTTATATTATACAAAACATAAAATACATGTAAATAGTGTAATCTGTTTAAGATCTTTTCAAACTCGCCCATTGCTCCCTTCAAAGTGAAAAAACTAACCTCAACTTTTTATTTTAATGACTACAGGAACTGGGGTAATATTGGTTTGTATCGACAACTTTTCCGTTTTGTCTTATCGCTTGCACTTGGTTTAGTGTCTATGATTACAGTAATTTTACATTTTGTTAAGGGGGCACAACCCTCAATGTCTATTTCAATTAAGGGGGGCACACCGATTTTCGTAAATTTTCTCACTCCTTTCTCTACAGCAAGGTATACGCTGCGGAAAAAAACTGTTATATTCTCAAAAAGTATATATACATGTATAATAAATAAGTAGGTTGTGTTTGCGTTCAAGTGTGGGGAGAGAGAAAAAGATACTTTCAAGACTAAAGGACTATCGTTATTCAAATCAAATTTAAAAACTTGCGCCATTAGATGGTTTACATTATATGGAATATCGTAACGTATTATGAAGCAAAAACACCGCATAAATTCTTTACTTTAAGAGAATTTACATAAAAGGGACGTTTTCATTATAGGAGTGTCTACTGTAACTGTAATCACTTGAGTCTTTGGACAGGGTGTTGCTTGTACCTCGCCCTCTGATCTCCTAGCTGCTGTAATAATTTACAGTAAAAACGCGGTTGTCTGTGTTACCCAAGGACAGGGTTTGAAACATCGGGGTTCTTTTTTAAATCAAAAAATCAGTTTTTTTTATTTGAGTCAGAACTTTTTTATTTAAATCGAGATTGTTTAAAAACATCAATTACCAGCTTTTTTCCATAACCGATAATATAATATTATTTTATTCTGTTGAAGTGTGCCACGTAAAAACATTAGCAACGTAACAAAACAACTTTGCATCACTTCAATTTATTAAAAGTTGTTTTTATTTTAATTTTGACCAAGTTGTGCAGTTCATATTCACAGTAGACCCTCTATAAATCTCTTTGGGGTGTTCTGAAGAAAATAAATCAAACCTGATTTTTTAGGATGATTTAAATAATTTGATTTTAATCGGCCAACTCTGCCCAAAGAATGTTGCGGTTTCTCCGAAAGCATCGCTGTCAATAAAGTATATTCCCATACCTTACTGATCATTCCCTCTACTTTGTCCAGGTATACTAATTTAGTGAAGCTTCGTGGAGTGATCCGGTCTAAAGGGTATCTTATGAGAGCACTCCGTGATGTCAGAGGTAAACGGTCATTCTGATTGGTCGGTACAGTTTTCTGTACACCCGCTGCTCAAACACACATCCGTAGTATTAGTTTATATAGATATTATTGTAAGATGCTTAACATCACAGAGATGTATTTGCTTGTCGACCAATTTATTTTTTTAATTTTCATTCGCCAAGAAAAAAACATTCGTAAATTATTTTAATGCATATTTATATCATGTATTTTATTTTATCAGCTTGATGAGTTCTCATCAGAGATTATTAGAGCGTAATTGACTGCTATTTTAGTGTTGAACCCTTCTAAGGAAATAAAGATTTAATGATAGCTATGTAAAGGGTAACAGTTGTCTATTGTTACATCTGGTCTGTTGATGGTAAGAATCGAAAGAGGCAGACTCTGTGGTAAGCCAGACTCTGTCGGCTCTTTTCATGCTGTTTTTATAAATTTAGGTGTATATCAACTTGTTACTTCATGATTGGAAGAATAGCGGCAAATTTCTCCCTTGCAGTCGGTGATCTCGACAATGACTGTGATATGTGTTTTCTTCTGCTTCAAGTTAAATGTCTAGTGTGTTGTTATTACATTTATCAAGTCCCTGTATTTTATTTCAATTTGTAAACTTCAGTTTATTCTAGGCCGCTAGTTTGGTAGTTTGCAAAAATAAAAACAAAATACGTTTGAGTTTAAACAAAGCGCCGCCTACAATGCATCGGAAACACACCTCTGATAAAATTCAATTTCCAGAACAATGGGAGAATAACTCCAACTTAGATGTAATTTCCACCAAACTTTACATTTTAGGTTAGGCTTTATCACTGACTTTCATGCAGCTTTGTGTTATGCCTTCTTCCAAACAAGAGAAAAGTAAATAGTATATGTATGGATCGCACTGAACTAGAGGCAGGTAGGTCGTAAGAAATCGCAGGATCAATCACCAACATAAACAGATTTCATCTCGGATTAATTGTGCTGATCATTGCTTGATCTATGTGAATGCTGAGAGGAGTTGTCTGCTTACGGCTGCAATGTTCATCAGTAAAATCGCTAAGATAAGCTGGTGTCATTATTTTAAATTGGCCAAAACCCTGTCCTCATATAAAACCAGCTGAGTTTGGGAAGGAATACAGGCTGAGTAGTCTTTGTTTCATATTAGTATGTTATCAACATGTCAGCACCTTCAGGTGCTTTAAATGTTGAGGGATACTTTGGAGCCTGGGTCAGAGGTAATTTGGGAAGTTGCTTTCCCACCTAATCTGATGTCTGAGTAAACTCGGCGGAGCAGTTTCACTTTGTTCCTTTGCACTTTCGATTTAAGTAAGATTACGAAATTGTAATTACTCTGCGCGTGATACGTTCTTAGTGTAATTCCGAACTTTTAAATAAATTAAACTTAGTTGTCTCGGGAGGATTTTTCTAACTGACTGAAAAATGAAAACTGGCTGCTAACAGAACATTCATTTCTAATGACACCGGTTGAAATTTATTGGTGATGAAGGATCAAAATTAGACAAACCCAGAAAGCTTCTCCTCAGCAACAAAATCAGCAACAAAAATTTTACACTAAAACCATGTGTTGTTCTATTCATACTTGTCAAGTAGTTGGGAAAAAACGAGAGATTGACGGTAAATGTAGTAGTTGAATCTGAAGCCTTCATTTCTGTGTAAAGTTCTTTTTTCTTTATTGGTACCTACATAGGAGGCCTTTTCACGATTTTATTCATTGTAGGTACTCTACTCTCAATATGAGGTCATGGTCGTTGGCCAATGATATGTCGCAGCTCCATGTATAATCTTTGTTTATTGATGAAAAACTGTAGAGCAAATCGTTAGACGTTATTGTTGCTAAATCTAAATAGCTCAGGTGTTATGGCAAACATACGGTTTAATAGCGATCTGTTTCATTGTTGCTAACTTTGTGTGATGATGAAGGCTCACAACTAGTAAACAAAGGAATAACGACAGGTAAAAAAATTAAACTACTACTTTTATTGAAAAAGCTGGAGGAAAATGGGAGATTTTGTGCAAAAGAGAGACTGACTTAAAAAAACTGTAGGGTTCCAGCCAAACCGGGAGACTTGGCAAGTATGGTTCTATTCATAACAAATATACACACTCTATCAGACTCAGTGTACTGTAATCATTATGTTTCACCCTTTATGTATAAAACATGACATTTTTAGAAGTGAAAACAAATAATCAACTCTATTTGATTTCTGTTTTCGTTTTCTTTGAGTTTTGCAAGCTTGAACTTCAATATGATATTCAGTTCAAAAGGAGTTGTGTTATCTTATGTGGTTTCACAGTTGATGGAAAGTTGTTAATATGGTCTATTGTCAGTGGACCCGCTTCTATATACCAGGCTTGACTTCAAGGTGTTAAACGATTGCTTTTAGATTTTATCACACATAAAACTGAAAGAGGTAGTGATATGAGAAAGTGAGCAAAGTTGGCCAGCAGCCTGGAGTCATTCAAATTATCCGATAAAAAGTTGTAGTACAAAAAATCTGTTTTGTCTCTACGAGGTGTGATATTGAAGTTGTCTACTCACTGTTATAGACAACTCCTTGTTTCAAAAACATGATCATCTTGATGATCTCACTTATGCTGATGACAAACATGATGATCTCACTTATAAAATTTGATTTTTTTGAGACTTCTATTTCTAGTTTATGCAATTAATAAATCCTTACTTTATGTTTTACTAGTTCAATAGGTTTGCAATTCTCAACAAAATTAGAGGGCATCAGCAGCATCCATTAAATGTTTTAATAATATAATGGGAAACCCAGTTAGCAAAGTAATGGAAAACCCAAGTTTTCAATGTAATGGTAATTTTACAGATTTTTAAAGCTGCTTCTGTTAATAACATCAACAATAATATTCAATTGTTTTGCGTACTATTCATTGCGTACTACGTCCAACTAGTAGGTAGCTGGTCAGTATTCAATCACTGAATCAGGCAATAGATAATTGATCTGTTTAGGATTGATTATGGAATTATTAGCCGTTAAAAGCCTCTCTGATTGATGAATGCTAGCTAGTTTTGGGCCTAAACTTAGAGCCATCTAGCAAACACTATTGTATTACTGCGCTGGAACATGATTCTGTGGGCTTGTCAACAGTTACTTCTGAGGTTTTTTGATTACGTACATTTACTACTGATCGGAAGAAGTTTGTGACCTAAACAGTAAATGAACTTATAAGAAACGTGTGACATAAAACAATTTACCCATGTAAAACAATGATCAACGATAAATTAAACTACATATAAAACACAAGACATGAATTAAATACATGATAGTTAAGAGAACATAAAAACTTACAAATAGTGAGGGAAGCGGAATCCTTAAGGCATAAAAGTATTAATACAGATATAAATTCAGCTAAACTTGTTCAGCCGACACCTTGGTCAAAACTAACTTGGGTGTTGTACAAGATACACCAAAGCCTCAGCTTTATCTCTATTTGTATGACTAATCTAAAGGCTACAGATAGCTATATTTGTGCACACATTTAATTAAAAGATTTAAATATCTCCTGCGCATTAATACATGTAGCTATAAAATTGGACAATGGACAAGACAAAATTAAAAAGTATGACACATTCTAATACAATTAGGACGGAGTGATGAGTCACCAGCAATTAGAAAAACAATCTCTTTTGTTTTATAAATTTTCATATTGAGGATTTATCAGGTTATAGGAAGGAGATTTAACTCTTCCTATAACCTGATAATTGGTCATAGGAATCATAGGTAGTCATAGGACGACCACAAGTTCGGTAGTCGGCGACTTAGCCGGCTTTCCCATTTTTGCTCCAGAGTGGCTAAGGAGGGCCAGCAAACATGCAAGACTCAAACAAAAGCTGAAAAAAGGCTGAGGAGCTTTTCTGTGAGCCAACGGCCAGCTAGCTAGAATTGGTGTCTCAATAAAAATGCACCCAACGAAATACAATGGCAAACCACTATTGAAACCTGCCAAGAATAGTCATGGTTATAGGAAGTTGAGAAAGCCTTGATCACCTATGTCCTCACAGGACATGGTACTTAGAGGGAGCATCATTTCAGGATGATAGTGCATTCTCTAGTTTTAAATGGCTGCATTCTGCCTTATAAACAGAATAAAAATGTGACTATAGGCTATCATACTCACAGATATACATGTATGTATATTTTAGGTCCTGCCTTCAGGTTTTACTGTAAGGTGTTTAAGAATTTGATATCTCTTTTGAGCAAAAGCATCTGATACGTGAACATTGGCATGTATCCAGTATTGTGAGGTTTGTTGCACACCCAGTTTTTTACATGTCTATGCACAATCAATGCACTCTGCTCTTTGGATGTACAGTGGCAATTATAGTTATCCGATGCTTAAAACAAACACCTTATTTGTTATCAATTCATGGTCTTGTCACACAGTAGATGTGGTGACACCCCGAGTTCTTATAAACGACCCTTTGTGCGGGTCTATCAAGAGAAGATTCAAACTTTTCGTTAGACGTTGCTTTTATTGCAAATGAATAACGAATGTCTCCAGCCAGCAGCATGTCAGTCCTTATATACTAAAACATTATTCCGGTAATTTACAGAAAAAACAGTATTATTAGTCAGTTGCTAAAAATAGAATATTGCATAATAACTAAGTAAGTGAACTGTGGTAATAAAGAAATAGTATGACTCAACCATGGATTGCGCAATACTACATCAGCTATTTAACTATTGCGCAACATGCATATTTAAAGTCAGCAATCTGATGCAGATTATATTGACAGGTCTAATAAATATTTGTTAGATGAATTATGGTAATGAAAAGCAGAGAATGTTCTATACATGAATACTATTAGATATAAACTAATATTGTTTTTAGACAAGGTTTGGTGTAACATGGCACTATCTACGCAGTATGACAAATATCCAATAAAAACTAAGTTTACAGTAGTCAACAAAAGGGGGCAAGTTTAACATGGTTATGAAACATATGCATAAAGGTAACAATATGAAAGTAGGTATACCATAAGTGCAAAAGAATATGAAAAAATACTATGAAGCCCATAATTACTCTTCTTTGCTGAATCCAAAAAAAGAAAGTAATTTAGTAATGTGTCGGATAATCTACGTCTTAATGTGATTTCGTTTTCAAGTAGCCAATGAAGTTGCTTATCGCTTTTTTAAATAAGATAAAAGATAAATGCAATTTCACAACTTGCCAAATAAATGTCAGGTTTTTTGCTTGATTTTTGGCAGTCAGTTTCCTTTGTGATTATGAGGTAACACATAGCCTATTTAGCACTAAGAAACACGCAAGTTTCCAAAAATGGGTCACCATCTGCCAAAAACTCTTACGAAAGCATCAGTATATCTTTGCTGTTCTTTACTCAGAAACTAATTGTCAAATTTTCTTCTACCTCATATGGTTTTTTTATATTTTAAATTCTCTTGATTCATCAAGTGGTCTTCCTTCAGAAAAAAAAATGTGTCTGTTGTTAATTGTGCTAAATTTTTACTGAAGACAAACCTCAGGTTTTTAGTTACATCCAGCAGTTGAGGAATGGTTAGTCATATGGCCACAAGATACACAGCCTAGTTTGTGTTTTAATAAACATGCAATGCCAAATGCACCATTCGCACAAGATTGCGTATCCTGGTCTCTGGGTTAGTCGTACCCACCCTACCGGACATGTCATCCTAGGTAGTTGTCCTGTCGTTCTGTGTTGAACCTTGTGAGATAATACTCTCTAACCCTCTTTTATTAACAACTTCCTTCTCTGCCTGTTAATGTGTTTACGGTACTTAATGGCACGGGGCGAATCCATCCACGACAAATAACGTTATTGATTGCTCTACCTACAAGCCCTTCCAAGTTTTTATAATTCTCCTTTTTTGCCGTTCTCGTTGTTAGTGTAGGTTGATCATCGTAGCTAAAAGGTCAATCGACTTTTTCTGTAAATAAAAAGTACGATTTAAAATTAGCCCTTTCCTGATTTCATCGTTGAATTCATCAAACAAGCTAAACTTGACCTTAACAAAACAGCGCTACTTTGTTGCGACTCTAATGTAGGTCAGCAATAAATACCTTTTTTTTCGATTTGACTGTTCCTAAAAAAACAGTTCATGACCACAACCATTTCCTTCACCTGAGTTCTTGTGTAGCGCTTACCTAGAATATTTCAGGCTTGCTGTCCTTGAAGGTGTTTATAGTATCACAACGTGACATCTCATGACGGCACAGATGTCATTATGATGAGATGAGTTTGATATTAAATATGCTAGTGTAATAGAATTCTTGCTTGGTGACATTGAATTCCATGGCTATCATTGTGGTTATGGAATTTTTAATGTCGTTCATAAGTTTGAGTGTTTAACTTCAGTGAAACTATAAACTAGTGTGAATTTTTAGGATGTTGTCTATTCTTTCATCAGGCTGTAGTGTATGTACAGCCTCATAAAAGGATAAACAGCATCCTCAAAATTGTAAGCTAAGAACACAGTATTCTTCAAACAAATTTTTTATTTGAATCCGTACTTTGTGTTGGACATTCTTTATTAGTTTTGCTTTATAGTATTTAACTTTTAAATAATTATTTACTGTTGTATATCTATTTACTGTTGGTTGTATATCTATTTATTTATATATATAGTTTATGAAATATTTAGCTCCATGAAAGAGCTTTTTTAGGAAGCCCTTCAAGTATACAACTCGCAGCATTTCAGTCATTCTAATTATTTGTCAAACACCACATAGCACTGTTAAATAAAATTGTAAATAAGTGTACGTTGGAAATGCGGCAGAGATTTTTTAGCAAATTTTGCCCAGCGAACAGCCTGTGAAGAAATCACAATTACCTGTACATTACCAGTTACAATATACAGCTTGAAATGTTGTTTTTTATTTTGGGCCAATATAAAAAAGTTCAGATTTTTTTGTCATACAAAATTCGGTGGTCAATATTCAAACTTTTATGAATCCAAGTCTAAACTAATTATTCTAATACTTGTGTTATACTATTAGTTTGCGACCCCTAGAGTTCTGTGTTTTATTGAACAGCTTCAATACCTCTTGATTTAAAACACACGTTTTGAAAAGATTTCAAATCCAAGTTCGTGATGATATCAGTTAGTCTTGGTCAGCCTCTTCCTGTCACGAAGTGTAATCATGAAGTTGTGTGCAAAGCAGTCAGGCAATCCTCCAACTATCTACTATATAAACGGCAATCGTTGTCTGTCTGTCTATCTATCTATCTGTCTATCTGTCTGTCCGCTTTATAGAGTACCGTACTTTTCGGACTATTAGCCGCTACTAGGTATCTAGGGCGCATTACTGGGAGTCTTCGGTTACTACACGCCTCTATACATAACCTATTCATAGTTTTACACAGAAAACGTCATATCTGGTTAGCGTGCCTCTTTACGGCGCCCAACGACATTGGTGTGTTTGGAACAGTAAAATTGCGGCCGTGTGAAAAAGCACCGTTCTGAGTTCGGCAGCATATACAGCTATACAATTGTACTAATCATTAAATAAAATAAATTAATGAATAGTAATTTACATGCGATTAATATTTACTGCAAACGTGTACCGAGAAGGTCACGCGAACGTTGATTTCTTGCGGTCACGGAAAACGCAGTTCTCACCTACTACATTTCTATATAAAAAAAGGTAGGTATTTCTTAATCAATGTTGTATTGTCTATGAATTGCCACACTTCCACTACATTTCACTCGCGTCCATGTACAAATTTAGCTATCGGCATACTGCCAGCCATTTTGCCGATATTACTTAATATGTATACGATATTTTTTCAATTTCAAACTCCATCTATACTGTTTGTTTTGGTTATATATTTCATTTTGCCAACATGTTAATAAGCACTGCTATACAAAAAATCGTTGTATTTATATTTTGTGCATTTTTATTATCTGTCATGTGTCATCAACATAAGTAGTTATTTGTTTTTTCTAACTCAGACGCATTTAATGAACTCGCACAAAAAATCTTTGTTTTTAAGTTAGAAATCCTCGAACGAAGATTTAAAATTAACTTTTAGGCTAATTTTATAGAGAAATCTTTGGACAACACTGTCACTACTATAAAAGTCTTAAAGACCGTTGGCTATGTTATCAACGAATAATAAAATTCAGTTACTAGCAATTGCTGGGAAAGTCGCAAAAATGTGTCTATGGCGGTCGACCATAGATAACGCATGAGGGAGTCTACTTCAGTAAAAGGGTTGAAAACGTTGGATTTGCCACTGTTTGTGATAATAAACATGTTCATTTCCTTCCGCAGCTGAGTTACTTTTACTTCTTTTTCCAGCTACGAGAACTACAGAAACTACAGAACTTGCACGGGCACTCCGAGCCTGGCGATAGGCAGCGGTGAGAAGAAAGCGAGCAGCATATATTACAAAAAGCACACCATCTCATTCAATGCTAGAAATGCTTGAAGCAGTACAATGCCTTCCAAAAAGCCTACTGCCCAAACGCAAAAATAGATTGATTCCCGTAGAGAGAGATCGAAATTGTGAAGCAGCAGCAAGACGAGCAGAAACTGCAGAGCAAACGCAGCTACGCCCACAACGAAACGGAACTACTGCTGCAGCTGCTAGAAGAGCAGAAACCGTCGAACAAACACGGGTACATCGAGAGCAGGCCAGAATAGATGCTGCAGCCGCTAGAAGTGCAGAGACTACTAAACCGACCCCAGCAGTAACTCAAACGGCTCAGAGCAGCCGCTACATCGGCCAGACGTGCAGAAACCTCCGAGCAGATGCAGCGGCAACAAGAACATGATGCACTAGCTACAACAGCTGCTCACCGAGCTGAATTTTCGGAGCGGATGAAACGGCGACAACAGCAAGATGCACTAACTACAGCAGCTGCTACCAGGCGCCGTGTATGAACAGAAAACTTCGCGCTTGACTACAGTCATGCAACACAGTATAGGGTTGAATTTTTTTTATGGGACGAATGTCCAAAAATGCTCCAGATGTAACGCCTTACGTTGAAAAGGCGAGAGGCCATATATGTAGTTTATATAATAGATTTTATTGACAATAAATTTTATCAACAACCGCATTACGGCTGCACAGTTTGTATATACCATGTCAAAACACAGGCTATAGACGAAGAACTGGTGAGTCATGATTAGTGTTTCAAGCATGCAGAAGTCTCAATTCAATAAAAGCTGGCGATACCTAAGCAGTGCAATAGCAAAATATTTTCTAGAATTTTTTAAAATATGTAAAACTTTTCCATACTGCCATTTTGAAGAGCGTCAGTTTGCCTAGCTATGTCAATTTCATTATCAGTTCTGTGTACAAAATTAGGACAATGCCGATTTGAGTAGTTCGAGACTGATGCATTGTAGACTAGCTGTAAAACACATTGCATATCTCCAATGGGCTCTCCAACATTATTGACATGTACAACTGCATATGTGTATGCAGTCAGATCAGCACAAAAATTTCAGTAGATTGCATATTTGGAGTTGTTTTACGGTATGAAAGACAACTCTCAATAGAACTATTGCTTCACGTAAATCTGTTCCCGAACACGGGTAATGCAGCTAGTATCTATATAAATATTTCTCAAAGTCTGTGTGTCCTCGGAAATCCGGCTATAGATCTTAAAATCTTGGAACAAATATTCCGTACCGAGGAGGATTCGTCTCTGCCAAGTCGTTCACTAGTCTGACTGCCTTGCCCACAAGACTACGAAAGTCGAATTGCTAGCCTGCCAGTATGTCATTATATCAGAGCAAACCTAACTGCTTTACGTGTGACGCGGGTCATAGCATAATGTCACGAGAAGCTGTTCGCTCACACTATTAAACTGGCTAATAGCAAAACTCTCACTACTTCTCATTGTTTATAAGAAAAAAAATTTTTTATGATATGTAGTTTGAAAGTTAGATTGGCAAATATTGTTATATGTTAAATACAAATCAATTTTTGTGGCACAGCTAGTTTTCCAATATAAAAGGCTTTTAAGCTAAGCAACTCAGTAAAACAATCACTATTTCAACTTGACTGGACTAGCTAGTGCTGTACCATTGCAATGTCAGTTTTTATTCACCGTATTTCGAACGGGTTCAGAGTTGCTTCTTTCTGAATCATAGAAACAGTAAAATATGAAAGTATTCAATGCCACTTCTTCAATAAATTTGTGCAAAAGCATTCACTGTGCAGAAATTTTGATATCATAGCAACATTCACCGCTGATGGACCCAAATCGAAAATACTTTACTAAGCTCTCTCCAGTGGAGATAAGATAATTTCAGCACACAACCATATGGGTCGTTGCTACGAAAGCGTTTAACTGCCACTCACGACTGTTTCTGCTTGTCCTTTTGCATTTACATCAACATTTACTTTCCAAGGATAGGTTGCTCATTTGAGAATGACGAAATAGTTATTTTTAGTGTAACTAGTTGACTACACATGAATTGAAAAGCGACCGTGATCCAAAAGTGAATTTACTTCAACAAGTTGTGTTTTGAGGAAAACATTACAAATCTTGAAAAGATTTATAATGTAACACCAAATTGTTGAAAGGGTGGGGTGCGAATTCATTGTCAGGGGGCAACTCAACACCATTTGAAGCTTGGAACCCTTGATAGAACACAAAGTTAATTCAGACACTTGGAGTGTTTTCACTCTTTTTGTTCATTTATGTATTATTTCATTATTTCAATGATCAATATTGTGTCTAAGAACTTAAAATATTTTTATGTATTTTTAGCAAACGTCCGTATCCAAAGTTTATGTTAGAAAGTAAGATTGTAGGTTTTCACAAAGTAATTCAACTCAAATGGCTGTCATCACACGAATAGCCGCTGCTGATGTCAAACAATATTTACAAAACTGATATTCTCTAGTAAGAAATGGTGAACTACTAGCAAAGTTTGTTACTGCAATGCAGATTTAAATATGCTGATCTTAATCAGTAATCCTCTCAGAGTTTTACATAAAACTAGAATTAAGCCCTGCAATGTCCGGGATTCGTTTCATTTTAAATCAGATAGTCTGCAGGTGGGTGTTTTAGAGGCTGGTTTTCAGGAAACCTACAGTGTCTTGAAACAGAATATGGTGACTCGCGGGGCCACAGGGAATATGTGGGTGAAGTTTGGATGAAGTTGACTAAACATCGTAAAAAACGCGCGCACACAATACCGGTGCGATTTCTTAATATAGACACATCATCAATAGCATTGTGACTTCACTCATGCCTTTTAACTTATATTAGCTAAACAACTGCCAGCAGGTAAGAGAATAGACAAGCTGACACATTTCAGGCAGCCTTTTCATGCCATATGAGAAATATATTGACACTCCACAAACCTTGAATCGGTCGACAAATGTATTCTCAGTCCTCTCTGACAACCTACCAAAGTTATCATCTCCTGAAATAGTTTTACTAGATTAAAAGATATAGAATATTTGTAGAATGCAGAATATAAATATACAATAAAGTAGGCCTATATTTTATTCTGGCTCAGGAATATTTATATTTCTCCTTTTACAAGCATGATCAACATCGTTTTCTGTTTCGTGGCACCAAAATACTACGTCCACCATCATATGGTCCAGTTTATGAACTTTCTGTGTCTACAATCTACAGTTCATTATCCCAACTCTTCCACAATACTATTAGATTACCAACTTTTAAAACACATCTGTTCAACTCACCCAATAACTCCTGATTTCGGTCTGTTTATTATTTCTTTCTTGTGTAATGAAATACATCAGTTTGATGATACTTCCAATCTTTACTATAATAATAGCTAAGTCCGTCTGCCTGTCTAAAATCACACTAATAATGTTGTTGAAAAGATTACCTCGCAGTGGAATTGAACTCGTGTATACCATTTTACAGATCAGCACTCTATCCACTACACCACTCAACCACATTGCCATTTTATGCAATAATTATGCACATATTCATGATGATCACTCATTGTGCACGAAGTTGCTTAGCGTACTAGTACCAATAACAGGTTTTATATGTACATACATACTAAAATGTTGATATGGTCAAAGTTTTAAAATCTTTATGCCACGAGCCAATGTTTGTAAGTATGCGTTGGTACCACACCTAACTTCACCATCTGACGTACAGCCTCCGTTCGCATCTCTCACTCGTCTAATCATATTCACATCTGTCAAAATAGAGTGTGAGAAATTCCATAAGTAGTCATGACGCGGTAGTTGCGCAGATTAACTGACTGCTGTGGTATAATCACCCGGTTTCCTGCAACATTCGCTAAAGTAAGCCTAACAAGACTGGCGCTTATCGACAATGACTCTCTTTGGTCAGATACATTAAACGGTGAGGTCTGGTTCATCAAACTCCAATCTCGCAATGGTAAAGTTTGTGAGGATATATTTATTAATGCTGTCATTCTGCTTCCACAACAGCGCTGCCGATTCTCAACTTCAGAAGCTGACAGCAAGATGCAACGTAAGTCATCAGTCAAAATATTTTTTTATTTTGACGGCAATGTACAAAATATTTTATATTTTGTACAAAATATTTTATATTTTGTGCGATACAGCTTCTTTTTAACTTCTGTGTTAATCTAGCTTTGAATTCACCGAGTTCTGAATTAGCAGAAACCTTGAAAGTTGTTTATTTATTATTCCCGCACCAGGTATTTCAGTAACTGCAAATAATTCTTTACTTTTTTTAGTTGGCGCGACAAAGTTTATTTATTCAACTTAAAAGGATATTTTCAAACTAGTTTGTTGTTACCCTGATTTCATATATTGCATTTGGAGAATTTTTCCTTTTTTCAACACTTTTTAGGCCCTTAAGCAAGTGATAGACAATATAGGTAGAGGTTTACTTTCAGTTTAAAATCTTTGGTTTTTTTAAAGACAATTTGAGCAATAAGCCAATCACGCTAAAGTTGATGAACAAACCTCTCTAAAAAAGTTTGAAACTTGAGTTGTCTTATTTAACCTTATATCCATGGTTATAAAGATTATATATTTCCTTTTCCCATAATTTTGACAGTCACACAACTAGAAGATTTTGTGTGTGCAAATTTTGTGAAGTTATTGTTTATTTTTTGTTGTGAGTGTGAGGGCGAAAATCATGGCAGTATCAAGTGTGTCAGTTCACGCCGCATGCATATTCTTTCGTTTTAAAGTTACCATAAAAATTCATCAATATCTTCTGGTTTATGATTACATGCTATGTTATATGTAATAGCTAAGTAGAATGGTGAGTGATAAAATAAATTCATTTTCAAGAAAAAAAAGGAAAAATTTTTATTATTATACAAAACTGTCCTGTGTCAGCTGGTCTATAGCTGTAAGGCAGCACACTTCATTTTACTCCGTTGATCTTTTAGAAAGACCCAGCAAAAATCATGTTTAACTTCATAATTGGTAACATTCCCAATTTAACAATAATATTTTAAAGCCTCACCTTGTACCCACAAACAAGTCCTCTGATTCTGGATGATATTAACAACTTTTACTCAACTTTAAAAGTACTTAGATTTATTTTGAACTGAATATCATATTGAAGCGTTAAGCTTGGAAAACTCCATGAAAGAAGCAGAAATTGTAGCTAGTATATTTCATGGTATAGTAAAGTTGTAAATAGCATGTTTTATGCCAGCCAGGTAAACCTACTTCTTATTCTGCTTTCTGTGAGTCTATTGTATTCATATATTAGTATTATATAATATTGTCTTAGCTACCTTTGCATTAAATTGACAGATGTGTCTTTGTTATCACTTGTGGCTACATTGTCTCATTATGGAATGCTGGATTATTTTCTATTTGTGATTAGCTCATTATTTTAGAACTTATCACAGAAATCAAATAAAGTTGTTAGCTTTTTCCCCCCTTTTTCCACTCTTTTAAAAATGGTATATTTTAGAGGTAACAAAAGAAACATAAAATAAATAAAAATAAAATAAACATGGTTGCAGTACACTGAGTCTGATAGAGTGTGTATATTTGTTATGAGTAGAAATACAAATTGTTTTTGCGTGAAGCTTTTGTTGCTGATAAAAAGAAACTTTCTAGTTTTGTCTATTTTTTATCTTTCATAAGAAAGAATTTCATCCAGCGTGTCATTAGATACTGATATTCTGCCAGCAGCCAGTTTTCATTTTATGGTCGATAAGAAGTGCTTTCAATATATTGGCAATATCTAAAGAAATAATAAGCCAGTCGATTTGAAACTTGCCTCAAAGCATACCAAGCACAAAGTCACTCAAGTTTTGTGCGATCATGAATGATCGGCACATTTTATGACATAAAAAGCAAATGAAAGGTATCTGCTGAGTAAGGCTGAAGTTTATTGTGAAGTTGGCACCAAAAGCATCTAATTCCTTTCTATACAATCATTTGGTGAAATCATCTGATGCAGTGCACGTATTGCATAACACTTTCACTTCGTGACAACCACGGCACAGCCAAATGAGATTCAACTCTCAAGAATTTCCTGCTTGGGATGGGTTATAATAACCTATCCGCTTATGGCTGTCGCTCCTATTCATGTATAGATTATGAAACTCAGTAGCAGGATGTTATCAAAAACCACCCTGTTGATACAGATCAGCTACATGACACTAATAATATTTTTAGGTTTTTACTCACATCAGGTGACAATCGTTGATTTAATAAACGAACCATGCTATTATTATTTCACCCAAATCCTATTTTTAATGTAGGGTTTTTTAGTTAGCATTTTAATAACACTGGCTGGGTAGTATAAATATGTATTACACAGTGTAATGTACATGTGATGTATACATATATACGTGTATATATGTATATATATACATGTATATATATATACATGTATATATGTATATATATATATACATGTATATATATACATGTATATATACATGTATATACACATGTATATATACACATGTATATATACACATGTATATATACATGTATATATACATGTATATATACATGTATATATACATGTATATATACATGTATATATATATATACATGTATATATACATGTGTATATATATATATATACATGTATATATACATGTATATATACATGTATATATACATGTATATATATATACATGTATATATACATGTATATATATTTATATATATAATATTGCTGTAGTATATATAGTCTGTGTAGCATGAGTATATAAATATAAAACTAAGTAAGATGAAGTTGTAGTCATGCTCAATTTAGTTTGCTCAACCCTACCAAAACTTGAATTTGATTGGACAAAATACTTTCAGCAATTACTATAAATATTCTATTTTGTGACAAACTATCGATGATAAGGTAATGATAATTAAAATCGGCAAATACAATTGCACAAACATCAGACATAAAAAAGCTTGAGTTCTGTTTAGTTTTTTTACTTCCATTCTGATTCGTATGGTTTCTACTATCAAACTTTGTATGGGTGATATATAACCAACCATCTCAGTATAGCTTCAAATGGACCGCTATGTTTGCCCGATTGTCACTAAGTCAAAAATGTTATGCAACACGCACACTGCATCAAATGATTTCACCAAATGACTCAAAGTAGAGAAATTAGATATGTTTATACCAACTTCACAATAGCCTCAGGCTAAAATCAGCAAAAATCTATTTTCTTTAGAGCTCTCAGGTTATAAGCTCACTGGCACTCACAAACAGGTCATTGGTCTATTAACTGTGCCAAGCAAAATCTAGGCTAAACTTTGTTCTATTTGAAGAGGTTCATTTATATACCTCCAGTTGTAGTGTAAAGGGTGTTAAGTCCAACCTTACATTATCTTTGACTTAATTAGTAGAGATTTAGCCGGTTGACTTGAGCTTATTTGAGGGGAAGTGCTTGATATCATTTCAAGTACAAAGGCTTGATGAGTCACCTTTAGGATGGGCGCAGAAAATACATGTTTGTGTACAACAAATGATATGCAAATCACTTCGTGCGCACTTTACTTGACCAAGTCTTTTACGGTTTAGGTAAAAAATTACACTTCCTGTCAGTCATGTGTTTTGTGGCTTTGTTTTGATCGAATTAATGGGAGCCTAAAGTTATAAATGTATAGATGCATAGAGTTATTAATTTGTTTATCTATAGAGTTGTAAATGAATAGATGCATAGACTTATAAATGTATAGATGCATAGAAAAATAAGTGTATAAATGCATAGAGTTATAGCAAGTTAGTTAACATTTTCCGCCATCTTAAGTTTATTAATTGGGCTAGAGCTGTATTTTTGTTTTGGAATTCAAGAAGTTGTATTGTTGTTTCTACATTACATTAGGGAGTTATTCAGCTTAAATTTCTAATAACTGAACATAGTCTTTATATAAGCAGCAACTGCATGGTTCCCAGACTGCATGATTAGTTGAAACAACATTTCCAATAAGCACTGGATTCAAATCAGTCTGGGCAATTCACGATGAGTTGTCTCTCGATGTTGAACAAATGAGCTATCGCTGCCTCATTCCTTCTGTATTTAATCATTCTTTTTTTGTTAACAACAAAACATACATAAATTAATACTAAAGAGAGAATTACTATTTTAACATGGAGCAGGCAAGGACAGACTTACTATGGTATCTCTGGTCAAGCCATAAAAAAACCTTACAACTATTAAGTATGAACATATACAACACTTCAGTAGGTTTTATCAGAAATTATCGGTATTTTTCTATCTTTTTTGATTGTTTGTGATGTTTTTGGTAATGTGACTGTTACGATGTTTCAAGAATGAATTTGACAAAACTTCAACGCCATTAAAATGCTTAGAAAGAAGGTGTGTGAAATGATTTCACCAGTTGTTATCATGGCAAAAGTTGATGTCAGCGATTGTCTTCAAGTTGCATTCTGTCGATCTCTTTGTCACTATAAATGTCATAATCGCACTTTTACTTTACTTGGGCTGAACATTTTAACTTTGATCAAGTTTTGTCGATTTTAATTTTAAAGCATCCTGGCAGTCCGATCACCTCAGACATCAAAAACAATGACTAGTGATAGAGAAATGCTGATACATATTGATGAAATCTACTAGCATTTTGTGTATGTTCATGTTTAAATGTAAGCAAGCTAAGAGAATGGCATCAAAGCCATCTTATCGTAAAGGGTGATACATCATAGCTTTTTCTCTTTTGGAGTTCCGTAACATTATTAGTTTTACTATTTTATGACAGCAAGAAGTCTAGTCTGAGAACTTGAATGCAAATCACCTAAAGTTCATGGGCCAAACTACTTTTTTATACATGAGGCATCCACACTCTGTTCACCTATTCTGGTACCACTGGCTGCTGCTCTCTAAAGGTTTTCAAAATATGTATCATTTTATATGGTGTGCTCCCCAGTATATGTCCAGCTGGCATGCCTTTAAGAATTCCATGAGACAATGGTAAAATTTAAAACTGGATTCACGAATAATTTTTTTAATTAAGTTCAGAGGTCAGCTTTATAAGTCAATATTGGTAAAAGCTACTTTGCTTTATCTGTGCGCTTCTACGAAACAACATTTTTTCAAGTGGCAACTTAACCCTTTTACGGTTGAAATGAATGTCACCTATATTTTGCACTCTCCTTCCAGCAGAGCGACATTGACCATTTTAGATGCAAGAAATTTGCAAACTCACTTCCAACTTGTTGCAGGTCTCTAAATTAATACGCACAGAAAAGCTGATGCATGTTTCTACCAGCTGATATCTATCGCTTGAAGTTAACCTACAATGATCATATAGCCTGCATTGCAATTTGTTGGAGCTTTCAAGTTTTTCATTTCATTGTAAATTTGAAGGCATATTTTTATTTTATAACTATATTTAAAAAGGTTGTATAAAAGCTCATTGCACTCATTAATATGTTTGCTACAGCTTGCACCCAAAACTGACTTTTTGAGTTCAATAGAAGAGAAGTTACGAGTTATGAGTTATGATGAATCCTGCAATCATCAAGCCTGCAAGCCAACAGCCTGCAAGCTTATAAGTTATGTATTTACTTGGTTAACAATACTAGTTTGGTGAAAATTTTGAAAGAGTTCTTGTTATATTCATTGAAGTAATAAACAGCTTTATTCATTCTATTGTAAGCCGAGTTTATATAATCGCTATGATGCTATTAAATTATAGCAATTATATGATTTAATAGCATCATATGGCAATCCTGCAATCATCAAGCTTGCAGACAAAAGTCTGCAAGACTGCAGACTTTTAGTCCGCAAGCTTATAAGTTATGTAATAACTTGATAGTAGTAACTTTATAACCAAATAATAGTTTGGTGAAAGCGTCGAAAGAGTTAATGCGTTATTCATTGAAATAATAAATAGCTTTATCCGTTTAAATACTTTTGTCTAGAGAAAGTTGTCAATCTTTTCAATAACAAGAGCCATGACCTTCCATTCGTCCAAAGCCATAGGTGAAGAAAAAAGAATGCTTCATACTGGATTTGAACTCGTGGCATTTAGCTTAGCAACCCAACACCTTGGCTAATCATAAATCTTCCAGCCTTATAAAATAATTTTGTGCTCAATAATATATATTAAATTTATTATCACGAGTAAATTATCACAATTAAAGCAAAAGATAGTAAAGTAAACTATATGTATTGAAAGAAGATGAAGACTCATATACTCTGTCCTTTATTGGTTCACCTGACCATCTCTCAGGGTGTCAGGTTGGCCTAGTGGCAGCGCCTTTGACTATCAACCATGGGGTTGGTGGTCCGAGTCCTACTTAATGCCAGTCTAACAAAAAGCTCTCAGCAAGCTTTCAACCCTAAATTGCTGGGTCTTTCGGATCTAGACCATAACTTGGTGGCCCCGTGTACCACATTGGCAATGTTGGCACGTTAAAGATCCACCTCTGTCCTTCGCACATTGGGCAAGTAAAATGACTACCTGGCTCCGTCAGACTAGACGTGCTGTAAAAAGGCATCCCTTCGGGTTAATCTGACAGTTCCAGAAGAAGCCCTTGATCAGTGTTAGGACCACCCAAGGTAGCTTATAAAAAAACTAGTCCTGGTGGTGTGTTTCTCTGCTTCATTTCTCTAATGCTGTTGTCTAGCTATAGTGGTAGGCTGGACACAACATCCTAATCATATGCTATTAGCCAGCTCTATCTCCCTTTCTGTAAGGAAGGCAAGGATTAGATATCATTTATCATATGTATTTAATCTCTAATATCTTTTACACCCGCCTGGAAGTACTTAGGTCATTAAACGCAAAGTAAATCATAAACTAAGTTAGCGTATAGGAGAGAGAGTCGAAAACGACAGTGTTAATTTCATCTAGTAAGTATTCTCAGTCTAGTTTTCTAGAAGCTTCTTTTTAAACCTGATACTTCCCTTATTTAGTTTCTGCTTCAATCACAGTGGGAATATGCGTTAACTTTAGTTGAATGGGACAAGAAAGTGAAATAAAGCTAATAATATATGCAGCCACTTCAATATTTTGTGATAGAAAATAGTGTAACAGCATTTTATGTTTCATAGATTTCACTGAAGCATCATATATTTCAATTTATGAACTTTCTGTCACTACAGCCATCAATTCACTATTTCGACTCTTCGGCCATACTATTAGATTACCAACTTTTAAATCATGTTTGTTCAATTAACTCAATAATTCCTGATTTCTGTCTGTTCATTTTTGTCCCTTTTTCTGGCATCTAATGAAAAACATCATTTGTCAATGATTACCAATGCCAATAGAAAGTTATACATACAACAGAATGAAATTTTAGGCACTGTTTTAAAACATGTATAGAGACAGAATTATATGCACGAACATGTTCGGCAGCTGGTATAACTGCAGATAAAAAACTTGAATGACATAGATTATCTTTACAAAATATGCTGTTCATATTTAAATCTCAGGACTTATTTAATTTAACTTATTTATTGCTCAAAATTTTCAAATAGAATAAACTTCAAAAACTGCATGTTTAACATATTTAGTGCATCTAATAATTGATAGTACACAGCGTCTATATATACCATGTTGTAAAGTGATTTTTTATTCTGTTATCTTTTCACAGTTTATTTTTTGCATTGTTCTTTTTATTCCCATTATTTTGTTATTGCTGAAAATTCCTTATTCAGCAGTAAACACTAAACAACTGGTTCAGCAAAAATTACAAATTTGACTGAAAGGGCCAAATACAACGTAAAATCACTTGCACAAATTTGTTTCATTTTTTGGTGTGACTTGAAGAAGCTTTTAGTTTGCTTGAATAATTATTTCTACTTAGTTCCATTGGTTGATTTTGAAAAAAATATTCTTGTGGACATTACGGTAAGAAGACAAAATTTTCATATTTGATTGATTAATTCCAAACTAGTAACAGAATAACAAATTGACTTTAAACACAGCATACTTTTCTGCTATCATCGTACAAAATATGTTTTAAAATCAGAGAAAACAAACATTAGCCTTTAGCGAACGATTATAAAAGTATTTTTGTCTTCTTCTATTAAATCTAGCAGTTGTTCAACTTTCATCTATTGAGTTTCCGTGTAAAATTTTGTAGAGGTATTTGTGTGAGAATATATACCGGACTCCTTTGAGTTGTACCTGCTCCAGTTTCAGCTCAGACTTGGATTTGTCAAATGCAAGTAAGTTGGACTACATAATTAATAGCAGAGAGAATAGTACCTGAAAATATATTTAGAACAAATATATATAGAATAAATATATATAGAATAAATATATATAGAACAAATATATATAAAACAAATATATATAGAATAAATATATATAGAATAAATATATATAGAACACATATATATAGAATAAATATATATAGAATAAATATATATAGAATAAATATATATAGAATAAGTATATATAGAATAAATAGATATAGAATAAATATATATAAAATAAATATATATAGAAGAAATATATATAGAATAAATATATATAGAATAAATATATGTAGAACAAATATATACAGAATAAATATATACAGAATAAATATAAATAGAATAAATATATATAGAATAAATATATATATAGAATAAATATATGTAGAATAAATATATGTAGAATAAATATATGTAGAATAAATATATGTAGAATAAAGAAATATGTTCTTTTAAATATATTTGTGTTGCAATTTACCTTTTGTCTGAACTAGAGAAGCATTCCAGTAACATCTGTTTTAATTATTTTATAACTCATACTATGCATAGTGTAACAAGACTTTGGTTTATATATATTTCCTTTTTCCTCTCATGAAAGAAAATATTTCATTTTTAAAACTGACAGTAGTGAAAAGCCAAGTGAGAACAATTCTTTAAACACCTGTACAACCTCTATTTGAACACCACCTTTATTTGACCATCACTTTGACATTTTTTGATCTTGATGAACCCATAATGAAATGTGATCAGCTGAAAAGTGTTCACAAAATAGCACTAATAACGACTCGGTCACATCATTAGCTATTAATTCTTTCGTTGCTGCAGTGGTTGCCATGGTTTTAGTGAAGGTGTCTAATAAGGGGAACATCGATCATGACAATCATGAAAACTAATGCTCTGTTTCAAAGTCACTAATTTTAAATCTGATCCATTGTCTTCAGATTCATCCAAAATGTGGTTTACGATCTGATCTAAAAACTTTAAGAATGCCATATGACATAATAGCAACCATTTTTATGGCACATCAAAATCTGCCATGATTTTTTTAACTTTGAAAGAGACACTATTGAAATAAATAATAGCTGTATCTGGTTAATGTTTTACTCAAAGTGGTTTCTTGTTTAGCTTGGTCTGATAATGCGATGTATTTGAAAAACGATTAGGAAAAATACTGAAACCCACAGCATTGATATCGCTTTGCCTAAAAGAGAGTGTAAAATATAGGCGACACTAGCATCACTTCACCCTTCACCCTGTTAGTTGAAAGATTCTAGCTTCTCGCCTAACTCACTGATATTATATAACTAAACCATATACTTTATGCTATACCATATGGCTACCATATTGTCTGTTTCTATATCTCCTTGTCGAATACCATAAATACATTCATGTTGGAAACATTTGATTATGTCGTACTTTATCTCAGGTCACATGATCACTCTGTAATACAGGTTCATATACATGCTGAATGCCCGGCGTTGTCCAGTTAATAAAAAGGTCTTTAGACAAAAAATTGTTTTTATTTAACATATACAACAATTGCCAACTTTTTAAACTTCCTTATCATGAAAAAGGGCTTTTTGTGCAATTGAAATGAGTTGAAAGAAAAAATAAAACAACTGTTAAGGTTTTCAAAATTTTTTAAACAACTGTAACTTTTACATTTTTGTATCATGAAAGAAGTGTTTTGTTGAAATAAACTAGAAAAATAAAACTGTAAAGGTGTTTAAATGTAAATGTGAAATCATCAGCAAGTAATGGCTAAATGTAGTCTGTTTTGCTACGATTACAATAAAAAATTATTTGGTATAAAATTATGTGATTTTAATTCATTTCAGTGTAGGCAAAAATCTTGTATCTTGTGAAATAGTAAAAATATTGTATAGATTGGTATAAAAACCCATAGTAATTATCTAATGCAAACACCTCAAAAATTGAAGAAAATCATTAAAAATCATATTTTATAACAGGTGCATCGTAACTCGTGGGTGCAATTTATTAATTAATATATCATTTAGCATGTGAAATTAGAAAAATTGTATACAATAAATGGTAAGAGCAATAGATTTATGAGAACTGTCTAGCCTTGTGGTTAGATAGGGTTTAGAAGCTGGTTATTGCAATATTTGTGAGTTTGAATTCAGCACCATCCGAGTTCTTCATTTCAAGATTTTATTAGCTATAGCTGGACAGACAGGTAACCCCAGACAACGGTGAAAAACCTCAAAATTTATATATATAAATGAACATCTTGCTCAAGGTTGACAGCCATTTTGAGTGTGTGAATCTGTTATATCAAGGTGTGTCTGTGTCAATCAGCACATCAATATGGCTCTGTCTGACTCCGGGAGGCTGTTAATATCAAAAGTGTAATTCTCTAAGCAAAAAATTGAGATTAGGAACTTTTCAGGATTTAACAAAATGACAAGCGAGCGGAGGTGGCATGTCATGGGCTTTGAAAGCTAGGATGAGCCTGTCTAGAATGACAGACAATCAATTAAGTTGCTACACAGCACATACGCTACCTTAACACCCGATTACACCCCTGCTTACCTCTGTGACTATTTCAATGATATGTGGAAACCCTGAGGACCATTAAGGGTGTTTTCTTGTTTGATATGTTTAGACTTATTCATCCGCATACACGATTGTTTAGTACAGAGAACAAAAAAAGGAAGGAAAACACATTATAGGATACAAACCGAAAAAAACATGAGTGGGCAACTTTGAAAAGTAAAGCAGGCATAACCAGGAACTTTCAAAACTTTCAAATTGTCGTTTACAGCATGCACTAACAGGATAATCTTGCTGGCAATGGTGTGGCACTCTGTTCCATTGAATGTCTCTAAGTTACTTTGACCAATAGAGGCTTATTTGAAAAGTTTCAAACTCATACAGATTTAGTTATAAAAAATTGACTCATTGTTTTAATAGACTATGCCAATATGGGATGGGAGTTAGGATAATAATACTGTGTTATCGAGTTAAGTATGTGCAAATAGTATAAGCAATCATCTAGTGACAGTTCTTTCTTTTATATCTATATAGGGTATATATTTCAAATTTTGTCTTTTTATCTGTCATCTCTGTGTTCAGTTATTGCAATTAAAATCGAGCAATGGCAAATCCCCTTTGTCGAGGATTTGGTCTCAATACCGCCAGCTCTGACAACTAGCAATCTAAACACTTTTGCTACAACCGTTCAACTGACCATAGCAATAAATAATTGTGTTTACACTAATTACATTGATTAAAATACTCACACATGGAACACTTGGGGTTATTTACTAATACAGTTGATCTTTACACATAACGCAATCATTATTAAGCTTGCTTAAAAAACTGCTCTTTTAATAAATATGTAGACCACTAGTTAGGTAAATTACTCAAATTCATTGGGTAATCATTTCATTATCTATGCATTGCTGGACATTTGACTAGTTGAGATCAAACTCAGAGTCTGGCCGGTGTATATCCAGCAATAGCGGGTTAAAATCTACCAATTGAAAATCTGCATTGCACGGGATTAGAACTTAAAACCACCAGTTTTGGAGGCAACGAGCTAATCCATTAAACCACACAAGATTCTTGTGATACAGTGTATAAATGGTAGGAATACTCATTACACCGGTTAAACTACGCAACACGACTCTGTGTGACTCATAACGTTACTGGCGCTGGCCTCACAGCTTCACGGCCTTCACAGCTCTTTTTATAGTAAGTTTGGCATTATACTAGCTGTAAGTGACTCATATTAGCCAATGTCAACTACATTGCTTGGCATTGTTTATAAGTTGTTTATTGATTGTGCAATGCCGAGAATTTAACTAGTTTATCATATACTAAAACTACCAGAATGACTTTTCCATTGATAGGGTGCATACGTATGCTGTGCTACAACAACAGTTACTGCTGCTTTTATGTTAAAATGCAAGCTTAATTTTTTACCAGAGACATAATTTTGGTAACATAAATGTAAATACTGCCAGAAGTACAACTTAAACACTTTGGTTTTAGGCTCATTAGCGATGCTCTTTGTAGCAAAACGCAACAATATTTTACAGCATGGCTCTACTAGTAGCAATAGAATTTGATTTACGGACTTTGTAATCTTGTTTATTGTTATAGACAATACTACTGCATCAATACTCAACTCATCAATTCTCCATATATCAATACGCAATGTATTCAGCTTTGAGATACCATTACTCGGTGTATCAATATTCAACACTCAGCGCATTGATATTCAATACATCTATTGGTGTATTGAATCTAAACCTAGCTTCCAAGTAGTTGGATTACAAGAGCGCACCACCACTCCCAGATTCAACACATCACTATTCAATACAGCATTTTTATAGATCAATATTCAATGACCTAATATTCAATACATCTATAATCATTCCATCAATATTCAATACATCATTATTTATTGCATCAGTATTCAATGCATCAATATTCAATACATCGATATTCAGTACACCAATATTCAATACACCAATATTCGATACACCAATTTGCAATACACCAATATTCAATACACCAATATTCAATACACCAATATTCAATACACCAATATGCAATACACCAATATTCAATACACCAATATTCAATACACCAATATTCAATACACCAATATTCAATACACCAATATTCAATACACCAATATTCAATACACCAATATTCAATACACCAATATTTATTACACCAATATTCAATACACCAATATTCAGTACATCCATATTTACTATATAAATTTTTCAATGATTTATCGACTCTTCATAAACTAATGCCCAACACTCTGCTGAGCTAAGTGAGTCTTGCTAGTGCTTCATTGAGTATGGATGTATAACTAGGATGAGTAATCAATATTATATAGGCTGTATTATATATATAACATTATAATACTTTTATGGTCACAGAAACCTGAAAAAATTTATTTTTCTATTTTATCAAGTAATGAGATATATACATGCATGTATTACATATTCGTTAAAGCGTATTTGAATAGTATTCGTACAGTATACAGCATTTAAATGTATGTTATGCCTTACTGTACATGTGCCTTGATTTTCCAGCCTGGTGCAGCCCTAAGGAGCTTAATAAGGCATATGTCTATTTCACTGAAGAAGAGAAGACTTCAGGCTTCACTAGAGCCTGTAGAAGTAATAAAAACAAAAGAACAAGTAACAAAGATAATGGTAAGTTTATTCCTAATCCTTTTAATGCCACTTTTCTGTGATATCTTCGTAACTATAGAGTATAGAGGGTTAACTTTATGATGGAATATATTAACCCTATGATGGATTATTTTTGCTCTATGATTAAATACGTTTACACTACGATTTAAATATATTAGTTCCATGATTGAATATGTTAACTCTATGATTTAATATATTAACTCTATGAGTGATTATGTTTACTCCAGAACTGAAAAGGTTAACTCTATGATTTGAATATATTAGTTCTATGACTGAATATGTTAACTCTATGATTCAATATGTTTACTGTATTGCAAAGTGCTACAGAACTTGAATATAATTTTTGCTTTAACTGTTTAACAAAAAAACTAGTGAAATGCTAGTTTTCAAAAAAATTTTCAAAAAAAACTGTTTTTTAAAAGATAGTTAAATGTACAGTATAACATAGTTTAGATCGTAGTGGAGTAGTTTAGATTGTAGTAGAGTGGTTTAGATTGTAGTGGAGTGGTTTAGATTGTAGTGGAGTGGTTTAGATTGTAGTGGAGTGGTTTAGATTGTAGTGGAGTGGTTTAGATTGTAGTGGAGTGGTTTAGATTGTAGTGGAGTGGTTTAGATTGTAGTAGAGTGGTTTAGATTGTAGTGGAGTGGTTTAGATTGTAGTGGAGTGGTTTAGATTGTAGTGGAGTGGTTTAGATTGTAGTGGAGTGGTTTAGATTGTAGTGGAGTGGTTTAGATTGTAGTGGAGTGGTTTAGATCGTATAGTAGCTGTTTATCATCAGTCAACTCTACCTAGCACGTTATATTAGTTCTGGTTTTTACTTTACATGGGACATTATAGTCTGGCTAGTTCGAACAATTTTATTTTGTAGAGGTTACGAAAAGTGGAGATGGCAAAAATCGGACAATCAGAAAGGCTGAGCGACAATATTTGGTGAGAAACTTAATTTTTTCGAGCAAAAATGTTTTTTGGTGCCGTTTCTTTTCAAACATGGTTTTATCACTACTTTTTGATGTGATGTAGAGTAGAACAATAACAGAAGAAATAATAATAATAAACAATAACAAAGGAAAAAAGTAATTTAAGGGGAACCATGACAATGAAATTGGAAGCAAGTTAAACAAAGAAAACCTTTACATAATTTCTTCACGCTAATGATGAATTCACCCAAAATTTATGTAAAAAGAGGTTTACAAGATCTACAAGCGTCTACTGTATATTGTATTATTTTATTTTTTATTGTAACTTTTCAAGTGAATTGTATTGTATTATAGAAAAAAATAAAAAATATTCTTCTTATTTTATAAAGCACATCGTTTCAAAGTTAAAATATAGTGAAACGTAGGAGGTTTAACCTATGCTTTGTTTGTCAAAACTTTTGTATGTTGGAGCCAATATTATTGTAAGAATGCATGTTGATTTGTTAATTGGTTTTTAAATCCAAAATCTTTCAGCAGCTCCACAATAAATGTTGAAGTTAATTAATAAAGGAAATACATTATATGCAGGTATGCAGAAAATAAGTGTAACAAACAGCTAAATTATATATAATAATTAAATTAACTGACGAATAATAAAAGAAATCATGTTGTTCCTTTAGAGACACCCAATGGGCGTATAGACTTACTGATGAGTTCAGAAATTTAGGTAATTGTGGAGAAATGGCGGTGTAAAATACTCTATCTGAAAGTACATGTTTAGCTTGCTTTGGATATTATTAAAATGAAAGAAAAAAGTAACAACTAGGTGGAACATCAAATCGTTTCAGTATTTTTGAAACCATAATTAACATAACTGCGTATAATGCCTAAATACTGATGATAATAAGGGAGGAGGAGGGAGACAAGAAAACAGAGACAGAGAGATGGGCGACAAAGAGGAAGGAAGAGGAGGAAAGAAGGTTTTTTGACTCATATCAGGGATGTTCAAAGTTTTAATGTATTGTCGATGTCCAAAGCAAATCGGTCTATTATATTTTGTTTGAAGTTTCACCAGTTCAAGATGATAGACACGCAATACGTAAAATTAGCTTATACTTCCTTCAGTCAGTTATATTGTTACGGCTAATAATGTCGTTGTTTTGTACAATTATTATTTCTTTCAATATAGACTATTTATTTGTCATACACTAGGTTGTGAAATGCAGGTCTTGTAGCCTGGGTAATCTTCACACTGAAGAAATGGTATAGATAGTTTTCAAAGTCCTTGATAAAAGTTTGCTTCGTATGGGTCTCGATTTTGTGTCAGTCCATAAAATGAAATGTACATTTAATTTTATGGACTGACTTGAGTTAGAGACAGTGATAAGGATATTGAATTGAAGGTTATAGTAACAGATTATTCATAAACTGGCGCATATGATGGTGGATGTAGCATGTGGATGTTACCAAATAAAGAATTATGTTGATCATGTTCGTGGAAGGATAAATATAAATATTATGGGCATTGTCTGAAACCTGTAACAAAAATGCGAAAATGAGCAAGTTAGAGATAGGGCAATATGTTCAAAAATATTATGATGTGGTGGGTAGAAGTGTTTTCACGGTAGCAGTTTCAATGATAATGGCAAGGAGGCAAGCTGTTCCGACCGTTTGATCACATACTTTTGCGAGCAAACAAGCGTGTTTGTCTGCAATTGATTATCTAGCGATTGATTATCCATCAATCACTAGGAATTAGTTTGTTGAAGCCACATGTTAGAAAATCTTTTTTTCACCTTTTGTGATTAATATTTAGTGTGTGATTGCAGGAATATCACCGCAAAACAAACATAACTGAGCTACACAGGAAGTACGTCGAGGCTTATTCTGAAGCTTTGGAAGACAGGGTCACCTATGCTGTAGATCAGGGCACAATCGGTAAGGCTGCCCTAGCGCTGCTAGATATTTTAAGGAAATGGGAGTGGCAAGTTATTTTAGCATTATTTATGAGGCTAGTGGAACCCACTAAACCTTCGTTGATTGTGTATTCTCTGCGCATTTACCACTCTTCAATACAGCTTATGTCGGTCTTCGGTTGACCACAAACAAAGTCGAGAAACACCCATGTCGACTGTTTCCCAATTTTTAATTTACTGAATGTTTACTTCACCAACTTGTTTACGTTTCTACAGTTTTAGGCTTTTCTGTTTCCTTTCGAATCATGAATTGGCTAAAAAAATTCTTCAAGCATTTTTAATAGCAAAATAATAATTGAGGCTCGTTGATCGTGAAGAAGGTCAATTAAATTGGGGGAAACTATATAGAACCTTTCTCTCCGTGATACTATAATTTTTCATATTTAGTTACTGAAAACCATGACACACGGCTAACTGAAGCCTGGTGCCCATATAAGCCACAAGCACCAGTAGCAGGGTCGCAGGGCTATTGCCAATAAATTGGGAACCTACGCGCTGAGTTCTGCTCATAGTTGCTGGCGGTCAACGCAAGAGTTCAGCACTTTTTAACTTTTGCAAAACATTCCCAAAATGCACTGTAAAGGTGAAAGCTGGCACCTGTAAACTGGCATGACAAGTGGCCATTTGTATGCGATTGCCAGCCACGCATCTTTATGTGAACAAAAGCCAACAGAGCCTAGCGGTGCAAGTGTTTCCCTGCACAAGATTAACATTGTGGTTTCGCAGTCGATCTAGGAATCCCGCTTAACACAAGCGTTAGTACCCTGACAGTCTATTGTGTCATAAGTAATCATCTTGTGTTTTGATAAAACACAGGAAATGGCTATTAAGACAGTGATTCTGACACATCTAATTCTGACAGGTTGGTGCGGGTGTCAGAGAATTGGTCTACCAAACAGAATGTTTTGAGCTCAAATGCAGCTTATAACAATCTTTTATCTTAACCTGCCGTTGATGAAAAGTGTGACACACACGCTATCCTGTTAGTATATAGAAAATAGCGAGTCCTACTGTTTAGTGCTAAATACCAAGTTAGAGTTGTCGTTCTTGGTCTAATTCTTATTATGCAAGGGTTCACAGTAAAAAATTATCATGCCAACTGCATATCATATTTGTAGACCAGGCAACCAAAAAAAATTCATTTTTTGTAAAACATTTGTTTAGAGCAAATAATACTAATACTAAATTGACCACTCATCTGTTTTGCATATTTTTTAAATTTTGCAAGATGTTGCTATGGTAACGTATGATAGCGTGAAGCTATTTTAATATAATGCAATAGCTTTAAAACATGCTGACGATTAATATTTATACTGGGTGATAGTATTTTGGTCAGTTTTGGCAGCTCGTGAAGGATAGTTTCATCAGAATGATGAATACAGAGCTAAGATAAAAATAAGCCATGAGTATAATATTAACCAATTACTGTAAAACCTGTATTTGAATGCCACTTATAATTGAGTTGAAAATAAAGTGTCATGGCGTTCAGATAGAGGTTTTAGTTGTCTTTTTTGTAAAATTTTATGATAATATGAAAAATCTTTGCTGTCACCTTTTTAGTGCTGTTTTTTGCTAAACGTGGCACATTGGAAAGGATTGATTATCCATTTTGAGCGCTGGCAGCCCTAGTTGAGCCCAGTAGTGCAGTCCTGCAGTTAAAGTTTATTTTAAAGGCATGTATACGGACTATGGTAGCCTGAGAACCAAATTTTTATTCTAGTTGGTAGGTTCGCTGGAGTGAGAAGAGGTCCACGACTTAGCAGAAGCAAAAGGTCTACGGGCGTCTCTCCTCTTAGTCTGAAGTCAGCCTACTACTACACAGTTTCTAATGCTCCCTCTAACAGTGTGGATCAGGAGGCAATCATAGCCGCAGCTTTTTCTGATTGGGCGGCTAAGGCTCCATTGTGCTTCAGAGAAAGAGTTTCTTCTCAGGAGCCACCCGAAGATTTCACAGTGAAATTCGTAGCAGGTACTAAGGCTAGTGGCATGCATTCTGGTCTCTTGGTTATTAGTAGCACCTGCAATTACAGTAGGTACTAAGGCTGTTGCAACTCGTATCATGTACCAATGCTATGGTCACTGATAAACAGGTCCTCAGGCTATTGGTTTTATCGGGCTCTAGGAGAGTCTCAATTGTAATAATAGGGCTATTGACATTTGTAGCAAGTACCAACTCTAGTAGTATTTATATCTGGGTGCTAAGGCTATGACCTCATGCAACACCTAGGCCAATCAGTCTGTCTGTCTCTACCTTAGGAGCCAATTTCTTAGGAAACAATGAGCATTCTGTAATGGCTACGGTGAATGGAAGAAGAGAAATTCAGTTTAACACGGCTTATCATTTCAAGGATGGACAAGCACGTAAGTTTACCTCATCTGCAACGTTCTGTCGGCCAAAAAGGTTCTTCAAATTGACTTATTAAACTTTGTTATGGTAAAGAGTCATGATAAGCAAACCTCAAGTTTGAAAACAAACAGAGAGAGAGGGAGAGAGAGAGGGAGAGGGAGAGGGAGAGGGAGAAGGAGAGAGAGGATCAAGTCCAAGATGTTCCTAAAAATAAATTTACACAAAGTTTTTAGTAAATTTTATCAGAACGTATCAGTATTTTTCTATCATTTGCGATTTTTTTCATGTTTGAGGTGGTCAGACTGCCAGGATGTTTCAAGATTAAAATCGACAAAACGTGATCGCGGTTCAAATGCTTAGAAAAAAGTACACGCGAAATGACAACACTAGCTGGTAACGTTGTGATAGTTGATGTCAGTCATTGCGTTTAAGCTACAGCGCTTCGCGTAACGATTCTGTCAGTCTCTTTGTAACTATATAGACATCATAATCATATTTTCGCTTAAAGTATAGAGAAAGCATAATATTATTATGCTTTATTAGTTATCTTGAGGTGTTGACTGATGTTCTAAAAAAAGAATCAAAGAGATTGACCCACTAGAAGCTGAGATATAGCTAGCCAAACACAGGTCTACCTAATAAAGAATCAGAGGAAAACCCTTCGAAAATCCCGAAAACTGTGACGTATAAAATCGACCTAATGTTCATGTGCCGGAGATGTCCACCCTTACCGTCGTTACGTATAATGATTGTTTTGGCTACGAGATGTGAAAAGCTTCTCGCGATAGTAAATAATTTACAGACTAGCTCTGGTTTTTCAGGAAAATCAAGCAAACATTGTGTGGCAAAGGCATTTGCCCACAACCCCTCGCCGTGATTTGTCAAAACAGAAGAGCATATTTTAACTATTGTTCTTCAAATTTTAACTCGATCTCCACGGATATGCTCCGAAGATCCTCTGTTCAACGAACGGCGCGTGTATAGTCTATATGCGACATCCGCGATTGCAAGTCGATTGCAAGTCGTTTAGAATAAGAAATGAGAATGTGAATTTTTGTTCATTCATCATTTTTCTATTGTGTATCTACTGCAGCATTTAGTTGATTTTCATGATTATCGTCACTATTAACAGACTGTAAGTTCACTACAGCCATAATCTTAAAAAGAATAACTTGACTGTGCTGCTCTTGCTGTAAAAAAGAAAACGATAACTTTTGATTTGATTTTTCTATTGATCTATTATCTTATCTATGATTATTTTTTATGATTAATATTATAATCATAATGCATATTATACAAAATAATAATATAACTGCGTATAGAATAAATGATGTAACTAATATAATTTGTAGAAAGTGATAGCAGAAAGTTGCGAAATAATAGATGCGTGTAATTATTTTATTCTAAAACTAATCTACACGTCAGAGGGACTGGTTCGGAATTCTCAGAACAATGATTGTTAGGCCCAATTTGATTGTTCTATACTTCCAGGGATTAAACCAATTAAAACGCCGTGATTGTTAAAGCAGAGCGCATTAGTTGGCTTAATTGACCAATGGCACACAAGTCGATTTCATACGTCATATATTGATGACTACCAAAACACTTATGTTTTTTGGTAGACCTGTGTTTGGCTGGCTATATCTCAGCTTCTGGTTGGTCAATCTCCTTGATTCTTTTTTTAGAACATCAGTCAACACCTCAAGATAAATAATAAAGCATAAAATATTATGCTTTCTCTATTCTGTAATCAAATTTTACCAATTTTACTCTTGAAACATCTTGGCAGTCAGATCACCTCAAACATCAAAAACAATTGCAAGTGATAGAAAAATACCGATTGTTTCTGATAAAATTTAACGGCACTAAAAATTCCATGCAAGTTCATTTTTAAGATGCCATTATGACACGTGCTCAACTGATGTTAACCTTGCTCTAGTCAATTTTTAAAAAAAATTGTTTTTAAAAAGTCTTAATCCAACAAATTAATTTCTTGTCAGGGAAAAATGACGATTTGCTCCAACCTGCTTCAGAGCCAGGTTTTCTGCTAGCTACTGCTCACATATAGGTATTTACCTGACTTGAATTCATGGATATGGTTAAAATATATATGTATATATAGTACATAGACAAAGATAATATTTCGTGACTTGTCTGAGTGTTTAATATCAAGCCATTGTTTTAGAATGTCAAAATGTTAGAATGCTGTTTTGTTTTGGAATCTTCGAACCAGTTTTATACCTCTATTGATGTACATCTATTGAAGCACCTTTATTGAAGCACGCAAACATCTGAACACATGCATTTCAAGCTTTCCTAAAGGCTGGTTCACACTATATCGCTGTATGACGACGGTTTCTTTTTGGTGTTCATTGTCGATTATGTGAACCATAAACCAATGGCATCGACAAAGCAACGCGGATGTGCCGAGAAAGATTGTAGCTGTCAAACTCTCAATATTTCGCCGAAAATCGACCACTACTTTTTTAATATGAGCCACGATAGTAATAGCGTGATGCATTTACTTACTAGTATTTGATTAAAACAAAGAGGTTTGATTCGAAAACAAAGAGGTTTCTTCGCGAAAGTTTAAAACGAAAAATGGAAATACTACGCCACGGAGTATGTGCTAATGCAAACACAAAAGGGTATGTGATAGTGTGAACATCGCTATCATCGACAATCATCAAAGTATATTGTTGAGTGCATGCCGAAATACGGAGATATAGTGTAAACCAGCTTTAACTCATTCTACGCTTACACGTAAACAACATGTAAAGTACCCTAAAATTAAATTGGTTTTTGTTTTCTTGAAAACTTTATTTTCAGCCTTTGTTCACAGAAGTTATGAGTTGAACCTGATTAGGTATATATTATTGAAGGGGCCAATGTTCAAACAGAAGTTAGCCTCGATGCTGTAATATTGCATCAGTCGGGGTGTATGCTCGGCGTCCCTCAGAGCAGTGATGGTACGGCTAGTTCAGCTATGTACACTCTCTATGATGCTAACGACCCCAACATCCATCCACTCCTTTGAAAGATCATCTATACAGCAGTATTACGGTAAGAAGCTCAACAACAAGACTATGTAGTTAAATTTATATAAATTTATTTAAATATAAATGTATTTGTATATATAAATGATAAATATATATAAATAATAAATATATATACATGTATATAAATTTTCATTTTTGTTTGTCTGTCATCTGTATAGTTATAGCGATAAAGTTTTAGCAACGAAAAACCACCTTCATAGTGGATTAGAACTCACGACATTCAAATTGCATGTCTGCTAGCAAACGCATGCAATATATTTATTAATGTAAGTAATAAATACATATAAATAATAAATATACATGTTTGTATACATATACTATGTATTATATTAGGTTATTTTTATGAATAATTTAATTTTATGAGTAATTTAATTTTTATGTATAATATTAATAATTTCATTTCAAAAACATATGAGTCATAAAGCAAAAAAAGGCAACAATTAGCCAACAAAATCAAATAAATGGTGTGACATGGTGTGACAACCCTTAAAATTGTTTTCTCTGTTAAGTTAATAGATATAAAGGTGGAAGATAATTAAACTCAAAATTTTTTAAACAATTTAAATTGGTAAGTAAATTCATAGCCTCTGATCTTAAAACTATATTAATATTCGTATTAAGAAGTTACGGTACGTATAAGTACGGTACATTACGGTAAGTATGTTCTGCGAATATCTAATTGAATGATTGATTTACAAGGAAACAGATAATAGTAAACAAATGTTAGATACCACCATATTCCTTGAGTAAAGACGTTTTACAATACATAATGACACAGCAATTAAGTATATCTGTAACATTCCTTTGTGTATGCGTGGTAGTGTAGAAAAGTCTATTATTTGAACAATATTTGACAGCTCATGGTAGAAACTGTCAGATATCGAAAAAATTCATGTGTGTTTTGTTTGCAATTGTTAAAATTTTCTATATCTTTACTGTTTTGTATAAAAACCTCAAAATCACAAAAACATAAAAAGTTAGCAGAAAAATTGCTTAACTTTTTTAACATAAATGGTATTGATTATTATTATTATTATGAAGGTGTGTCTTTCTGTCAAGCATTGTCGCAGGTCAGCAGTTGGCTGTCACTCAAAATATAACTCGTCTAGTTTTAGTCAGCTTATATGTAGAGCTTTTGTTTTTAAAATTGCCATCAATTTATAATCACTCGTAATCTTGCATGAGAGAGCATTATGTCGAATCAGTGTGTGCATAATCATTTCACGATGCTGCAAGGTGGTCCAGTGGTGCAAGATGGTAGTGCACTTGTCTGAATAATCTGGATACCCAAGTTCAACTCCTGTGGGATGCATTTTTCCATAACGCTCTAAATGTGGTTTCAAATGTATGGACAGTCTTACAATAGTAAAAATTCAGTTGTGAAGAATTCTTTACTTTGTAAAAAGTGTTAGAGAAAGAACACATTGAGAAGTTCGTTTACTGATAGAGGCAAAAAGTTATATTAATCTTTGGTGCTATTTTCATAGTTATCTCTGATTGGTTATTTCAAAGCTGTAAACAAAAGAGTGAACTCAACAATTACTGTATGTAAACAACAATCATTACATCGAAAGGCACTTTACATTTACAAGGCGAAGGAAAAAGTACCTTTAAAAATTTCTTCCTTTAATTTGGTTTTAACACAGTATGGCCAGTTTCAAGTTTCTCGTAAAAATGTGATTGTCATTTCCATTGATTGGCTATCAAATATCGAGCCTCTTGGAGGCAGTCTCCATGTCACTACCTTGAACAACAATGAACTCATGGGTGTGATTCAAATCTTACCGACTTCCTATTGACCAGTTTGTTGATTTATTTGCATAAACCACAATATGGTAATTAATTCACGCAACAAGCCTGCATTGCTGTGTGATTGGCTCAAATGTTGGCCATTTTTTGTGTTCAAGCGTTTGTTTGACTTGTTGTCTGGATTAGTCAGGTTACAGGTATACGAGGAAATGTTTGCGCTAGAGTCTATGTTGCCTCCAAGAATAGATGCACGTTACGTAATCAAGGTTTCAGACCACGTCATACTACGTCTATGCCAATATTTATGATAAGATATGCATGTGTCCGCAATCTTCTGAGATTTGTCATATTCGTCCGTCCTCTTGGCATCACTGTCAAGATTGAGTGAGACATTTGATACGTGCTACCATACTACTCCGATGAACAAATCACTACTTTATTTTTTCCATCATTGACAACAATCACCTTTATCATTTTATCATAATTTTCATGACCTTGAGTTTATATTCATTCATACTTTGTGATCGGCCGCATGCATACATGTTTGTCTATGTTTTGCTTATGCTGTCATTACATCTCATCAGTGCTGCTGTCTGTGCTGCAAAAACACGAGTTTTATGAAAGGTAGTGGCAGGAAAAGATAAATCACATTTAAAATATGTCTATGATATACTGAATATATTTTAGGGACATGCCACGGTTCAACAGATGCCATGACCAATATCGTCTTCACCTATGCTGGGGTTGAATATACCAGCACATACATCACTAGAGAGACAGCTATCTGGGAGTACTCTTACACTCTCAATAGAGCTATCAACAGTAAGTTGCTTTTTCGCAAAGAGTACACTATGGTCATCTAAAATTCTATGATGATGCCTGAATATTACTCAAGTCAACAGAACATCGTAGTAGTCAGCTTGCGATATAGACTACCTTGATCACTAATAAAATACCTTGATATCAAAAAGCTTCTATGGGCACTCAAAAATAATTTTGGTTTGTTAACAACCTTGCTAGTTAATGACCATCCAGGTCAGTTCAAGGTCATTCTCGTTACCTAACGACTGCTATAGTTAGTTGATAATCATGTCAGCTACATGACAAAAGTCATGGTTTGCTGCATGCATCATGGTCAGTCACAGCTGTTGCATCTATGCTCACCTACGTGTATGTGGATATAAAGTTTATTAGAGGCTATTGAATTTTGAATGCACTTTATTACAGGTGTGAAATATTTAGTGTAGAAGTGTGTATGAACAGAGCTTTTTGTGTTGTATTCTAACAGCGATACACATTAAAGTGTGTAAGAAGAAAAGAATTAGTGTATTTCACTCTAGTACATAGTATGAGCTGGTGTTAACACTTCACCAGGTACAGAGTCCTACAGGATACGCCTTATTATAACATGTGTAGAAGTGTTTATGTACTACAATCAGCTTTGACTGCTCTAATTATGTCAACCTACTTCTACTGAGTATTACTTCAATGACCATTCTGGTTTTTCTCCTTCTTTTTGTCTATATTCTTGTCTCTTTTCCCCCTCTTTTTCTCTCCCTCATTCCCTCTCTTTTTTTTCTTTCTCTCCCCTTCTCTCTCTATCTCTTCCTCTCTCTCTCTCTCACCTTCTCTCATCCTCTCTCACAATCTCTCTCTATTTCTCTCTCTCTCTATCACTCTTTTTCTCTCCCTCTTTCTCTCTCTCTCACTCTTCCTCTCTCTATCTCTTTCTCTCTCTTTCTCTTGTTTTCTCTTTCTTTTTCTCTCTCTATTTGTCTTTCTTTATAGTTTTCTTTCTCTCTCTTTCTTGGTCTCATTCTCTCTCTCCCTTTTTCTCTCTTTCTCTATCTTTTTTGCACTTTTCTCCTCACTCTTGTACTTTCTCACTTTTACCCTCTCTCTCCCTTTTTGGAAAAAAATTTACAACTTTAAACAAAACCTAACTTTACAGACTCTAGTAAATTGCAGACTTGAAACTTTTCAATTGACCTAATGTTCTATATTATATATGTTACAGTATCACTGTAGCAGACCTTTTCACACAAATGTCAGAGTTGGTGCCAGTAGATATTTGCATGCATTATAAAAGAGTATATGTAAAGGAAACCTCATATGTTTGTAGACCCTATCAGGATTTATCAAATGTTTGATGGCATATCAGGCATAGTAGACGCAATGATGCAGGTACCTACTGACCCCGCCGAAGATTACCCTCTCATATATGTCTTCAAAGGTACATTAGAATCTATGCATTTATAGACTGTACAACATCTTTGGTTAAAATTACATTCATCGTGATTGATAAAACAATTATTAATTTATATAAAACCTAAATTTATCAAACTCATTTTCACTCCTAAAGAATTAAATAAGCATTGCATTATTCACAGTGATGGACAATGCAGAAAAGTAAATGAACCCGTTGAGTTCACCGTCAGTTATATTATTATCAAACACTAATGCTCCGTTACTAGTATCCTGGCAGTCTAACATGCCATGAGAGATCGTCGGGTATGTCAGTAAAGGACAGAGAATAATTATTCCATTGTACTGAAAGGTGGACAATTGATGTAGGTGTTAGAGTGAAGATTCAAGTTCAAGTTGCTTTGAAGGGCTGTTTTTTATCCCAAATCTTGCTTCAGACTGGCAGACGCCACTTTTATTATATCGAAGATTACAATAAATTTGGTTAAAATCAGTTGGTCACAGACAACATCAGTTGGTCACAGACAACCTCAGTTTTTTACAGACAACATCAGTTGGTCACAGACAATGTCAGTTAGTCACAGACAACATCAGTTTGTCACAGACAACATCTAGCACTGATTTAAAGTAACTCTTAAATATGAATTTACACAAGATGAAAATTTTCAAAATATGATAATTGATGACAGATATTGTACCAGACTAAAGACAAACAATGCTTTTAATACACAATACCTTAAAACTAGTAAAGTTTCAAGATCAGTGTGGTTCCCTGCAGTAAAATTATTCAATATAAACTTATTTGACTTTCATGACTTGTCTTCGCGTGTTATAAAAGTGAAGCTGACGGAGCGGTTGTTGGCAGCCGGTGGCAATGGTGCCACCGGTGCTCACTCATCTGTGAGATGCTAAAACTGTGATTGTTCTACAGCAAACTCTCAGCTAGTTTCAAACTATCAGACAGTTCCTTTTGCATTACGTTTGTTGTTTTCTAGGCTTTACCTATAAGTTATACGCAAAAAGCACATCACACGCATACATACACATGTTATTCACGTAGCATGATTAGTCGCCTCATTTTTTAATCTTGTTAGTGTTTTGATGAAGATAGAACACATTATCTAAATAATGAACTTTGGTTTTATTTGCTATGTCTCATTGCAGCATTATTAAGTATCCCTGTATCATCATTACTGTGGTGTAAAAAATAAACAAACCGCCCTATGCAACTTGATCATTACTACTGTTCAGCCCTTGAGATGATCCAATCCTTTATTAAACTTTTGCTGTTGAATAGATTCCTTGCAAAGTATAAATCTTGTTGTTGAATAGATCACTTACAAAGTATACATCTTGTTGTTGAATAGATCCCTTACAAAGTATAAATCTTGTTGTTGAATAGATCCCTTACAAAGTTTACATCTTGTTGTTGAATAGATCCCTTACAAAGTATACATCTTGTTGTTGAATAGATCCCTTACAAAGTATAAATCTTGTTGTTGAATAGATCCCTTACAAAGTGTACATCTTGTTGTTGAATAGATCCCTTACAAAGTATACATCTTGTTGTTGAATAGACCCCTTACAAAGTGTACATCAAAAGAAAACTTAAAACAACTAGAATTCAATCAAATTAACTTTAGCTTAAAACAACTATGCTAGATAAGCTTTATAGAGAGAGTCAAAGTTATTTGCATTCAAACTTAAAGCAATGCGGTTACTCAGATCCAAGATATTGTGTAAAACAGTCCTCATGTCACTATGTTTTGCTGCATATAAGACTGTGTCCTTGAAGTTGCTTAAAATTACTGAATTTCAGTTTTTATGCTAACAAGCAGCGCAAATGTTCATATTATGTGATAAACTACTTTAAACGTGTTTCTAATAACATATCTGAAAGGAGGAGACTCAGAGCTTCATTTTGATATATAATAAGCGCAACTTCAAAGAATTGGCTAGTTTCCATAACACCGTATTTATTGAAGTTGATCAAAGTTTTAGAGTTGCCTGTTTATTTTTCACATCACTGTATTTATGTAAAACCAACTCCCTTTAAGCTGGTTGTCTGTTTAATGTTATGAGTTGGTATGTAACGTCAACTTAACCTTTTTCAGGAACTCTTGTTTATTACTATCGATATGATCACAACGGCCTCACCAGAATGCTGCCAGCTGGTTCAGAATCAGTTCTGGTGCTGTCGAGGAACAAGCTGACGAGGGTTGACGCGGCTTTCTGGTCAGATTCCACATCTACAACATATCTATTTTCTGGCAATAAGGTATGACTGTGAGACACTTGTGATGAACTGTCTAGAAAATCTAGGCAGCCCTTGTTTGTAGTGCATCAGCTAGCATCATACATGCATAGCTTTTAGCTTTACTGGCAGGGAGACATATAAGGTACAGTAAAACCTCTGTTCTCGATCGCTTCGATTCTCGACCAATTCGGTTTCAACCAAAAATATTTAGGTTTATTCGTCGCGGAACTCAAACATAAATTTGGTTCTCAACCAAACTGGAGCATGCGCATCAGAATTAAACATTTGGAACAGCTCCGCAAACAGCATAGAAACATCCATAACCAAAGGGGGAAACAAGTTATGCTTTATCATTTTTGTGCAAAAAGGATGTAACCATCTAGGATGGCGTCCTTCTAACAAAGATATTTGCTAGAAGAACAACTCCTCTAGTCAAGTTAGCCTAAATTGATTTAAAGGAGGATTCTCCTTCAAATATGTGAAGTAAACGTGCCATTGCTGTTTATATTTTCTTTTTCACACGCTTTTTGATGTAACTGATCTGCTGCATTCTTTGCTTTTTCATTATCAATTTCTGCAACTTTTTGTATTGTATCTTAACGTAAAAAATTTTTGAAGTTTTAAGAGCAAAACATATGAAATGTTTACTTTTTGTTTTCTGCTCTAATCATCATAGATAGAAAATCTTTGATCAAAAATAAACACGATCTATATATACCTGTTTTATCTATAGCATGCAGTATACTGCACAGTTTATGGTGTAAAATGTTAAAAAAATACTTTTAACATTATTAACGGAACGGATTAAAATTTCCATAAATTAATTCTAACGTGAATAATTGTTTCGGATCTCGAACAACTCGATTTTCGAACAACCTTTTAGAACGGATAATGAAGTGGAACCAAGGTCCCACTTCATTATAATGTTACTGAAAATTAAACTAGTCATAAAATAAGTAAAGATAAATTGACATAAAATTTTAGTAGATTTTATCAGAAAGTAATCAATATTTTTTATCATTTGCAATTGTTACTGATGTTTGAGGAGATCTGACTGCCAGAATGTATCAAGAGTAAAATTGACAAAGCTTTATCACAGTTAACCCTTTGACTGTCACATTACTCATTGCGCCAAATGCTACGGCGCAGTAATTTTTGTATAGAGTGTATGTTTTTGTGTGCATTTGTTTTAGCTTTTGTCTTGTTATTACTCTGTATATTTAGCCCAAACTATCAATATATCACTAGAACCCTTTCAACAACAGAATATGACTAATGGTACTTGTCTTGCGTGACTTTATAGCAAACCATATGATGCCGAATGCAAAGGAGCTTGTTTTTTAAAATACACACACAACTATCTCGAGTCTAGTTCAAATTGCATAAATGCTAGCCATTTTATTTTCCTGTAATAAGTGTTCATTTATAGAAGTGTTCATACTTTTCATATATTCAAAAGAGCCCATGCGCCTCTTTTTCATTCATTGTGTCACTCAAACTAATTTCATTTGTCATTAATGTAGGCATCGATCATTGACATTCTGTTTATATCTGCGTGAAAACCGCAAAATAAATTGTGTTGTATTTTTACAGGTCTGTAGATATGACATAGATTGGACATTTATAAAGTGCAACAAGATCAATGTTCTCTTTCCAACATTAGGAAATGAGGCTATCGACGAGGCTTATCAGAAGCCTGTCATCAATGGTGGACAGAATGAGTAAGTGTAAATTATTTTTGCTGCAAGGAGAATTAATAGTTTATGTTTCTTCCTGATGATTGTAGGAAAGAATCATCTGTGGAGACAGCATCTCTAAGATTTAATCATTTTGTTGTTTCTGATATGCTGTTTGTATTAAAATGAACTAACAATTATTACCCATTATTACCCTGGCAATTCATTGTGCCATGAGATAATGTCAGGTGTGCAGATAAAGCACAGAGAATAACTATGTGCATAATTATTCTCCTATCATGAAGGTGGATGATTAGCGCATTTGGCCGACGACCCAAGTGTTGTGAGTTTAAATCTAGTTAGATGCAACCTTTTTCCAACCTTCAACCATAACTTTATTTAACAAATATGCTGATGATCGGGGCATATTAATGTATCATAGTATTAGTTTATTTTGGTTTTAAATCTTTACTGACAAATATAACCAAATAGCTTCCCAGATCTCAAAGTTTTTTATTGTTATTTGTTGGCTGTACTTCCAAATTGTTCTTTTCACATTTGATGGTTTAATTTTCATTTGAGGTTACAATCTGTTGCAATCTTTACTATAGCAAGAGCCGTCTCCGTATATCTCAGCCACGCTTACAGAATTAGGAAAACAGATTCCTTTTGTGAGATTCAAACTCACAACTTTGGGCTTGGAGGCTTGGTGCAAATAATTGTTACCAATTACTTGCAGTTACCAATTACTTCCTACGATCTCTCACATCATCCAACAGCCAAACTGCTAGTCTAAAGAATCTGTTACAATTTTGAAGTTTCAGATGATATCAGATGATCATATATGAGAAATATCAGATGATGAAATATCAGATGATAAATAAGACAAAAAGTTTCAGAGCAGGAATGATTTGTATTATTACGGACATGTAATAGAGATCATTCTTATAACAGATCTACCGCTTTACATGTACTTAAAGATGATTTCTGATCAGCTTTTTAAAGATCAGCTTGCACATAACTTTAGTCGATTCTATCAGAAAATATCGGTATTTTTCTATCACTTGCGATTGTTTTTGATGTTTGAGGTAATCTGACCATCATGATGTTTTAAGATTAAAATCCACAGAACTAGATAGCAGTTAAAATGCTTAGAATAAAAATAAATTCAGTGACGTCACTAGTCACTATCGTCGCTGTAGTTGATATTTGATATTGCATTCAAGTTGCAGCATTACACTTCTCGTTTCTGTTGTTTTCTTTGCAACTATATTTAGACATAATAATCACACTTTCGTTGATCTGAGCATTTAGTCGCAACTTAGTCTTGTCGATTTTAGTCATAAGACATCCCGGCAGTCAGACCATCTCAAACATCAAAAACAATAGCAAATGATAAAAAATACTGACACTTTCTGATAAAATCTACTAACATTTTGTGCATGTTTATTTTTAATTTGTCTATGTTGAGTATTTATTAGTATTTTTATCATTCCTTATACTTATAGAAGTTCATGAGTGTGTCGGAAATGTGTCATACTGTCACACTGATATTTTTACTGCTATAGCGACAGCGACATCACTTATTGTAATATACATGTTCTGTTTGCAGATATGTATTCTTCCGCGGTAACTCTATATACACGGGAGTTTACAGTGGTACTAGCTGGGTGATAACGTATGAGGGGAATGTACCCAATCAGCAGGGTTATGTCTGGAATGATCTCTGTGAGAACTTGTGCTAAAACAGCAGCTCTCATCATAGACATAGAAGTTGAGACAGACACATAGACATATTAATGAACTATTAATGCACATTCATAACTGCACAATTTATTGCTAATACTCGCTTCTATCATATTTAGCTTTAGGTACTTTTTGACAATAGAGGACAGGTAGTCTTTTACAGTGATACTAGGAAGGTGGTATTCTTTTATGATAATAATTGACCGCTGTACTTCTTTTATGACAACGGTTGTCAGGTAGTCTTTCTTTACAGCAATACTTGACAGTTGGTATTCTTTTATGATAATAGTTGACAGCTGTAGGCCTATTTTTTATGACAATGGTTGACAGCTTGTCTTCTTTCATAGCAATACATGACAGTTGGTATACTTTTACGGTGATAGTTGAAAGCTGTACTCTTTTTATGACAACGGTTGACAGGTAGTCTTCTTGCAGTCTGACCAATACTCGTACTCATATTTTTAAATTTTATGGAATAAGTAAAGATTTTTCTAGGCGATTAAAAAATGGCAGAGATGGAAAGGCAAAAAGGTGTAAATTTTTAATAATTCTTTGTCAGGGCAGTTGCATCACTTTTAAGTTTATATTGTATTCAATTCATTCTTTATTGCAAATAATTGTTGAATTTCAGGGTTTTAAACAAGTCTATTTGACCTTTATATGTGAAGTTAATGGTTTAGGGTTTGAATAACTCAATACTTTAATATGTTCATGGTGTTTTTTTACTCAGTTTTTTCTTTCTTATTATTTTCTAAAGTTTAATTCTGCACATCCGAGTATCATCTAAATACATGATATAACAAATATAAAATACGTTAAAGGGAGACAGCCTGTGAGACTTGCTTTCACTCAGAAAGTATGTTCTTATTTGTTCTTCGGTTGAATACTTTTTTGCTTCCTAATAAAGGGTAACATGTTCATCATCTTGTTGAAGTAAGGTTTTTAAAAAGTGAATTTATGCACATTTGCCTCTGGGACTAACAGACAGCCGTAGCTTGTATGTATGACCAATTCTGAGTTATTTGTTTAGATTTTATCTGAAAGTATCCGTATTTTTTAATCATTTACGATTCTTTTTGATATTTTGGGTGATATAATGGCCAGGATGTTTCAAAGTTAGAATTAAAAGTTAAAAGTAGGAGTCACACCCTGTCATTTCTACGATTCAGAGTTGTAATATACACAAGATTTGTAATGTATCAAAGCATATGCCTTCACACAAATTTTGTGAAGCAAAATGGCATCATGGATTTCTGTTTCAATGATCTATAGTGGAAGCAACTCCAAACGTTTGAGCTTGGAAGGCTAGTTAATGTGTACATACTTAAGAAACATGATTGTGATCGGTGAACAGGACATAAGCAAAGAACTATTTTTGCAAACCAGCCATATATACATTTTCATCAAGATTGGTAAGAAATGATTTGCAGATTTTATTGAATCTGAAATAAAATTACTGTAAACAGGAAGAAGTACTTATGGATTATGTCAGCTTAGCACTAAAGAATAGAGATATATTGACATACCAATATTTCTAGGGAGTTATTATTTCTGCACTGCATATCAACTGGAAGAAAAACATCCTAAAGAGTACTCAGCAATGTTAGGCAGAACTCAAAGATTGAGAGATGTCTCATTTGACATAAGTCGGCATTGGTTCAATAAAGATATTTGTGTTCATGTTTGTTTATCCCTTTGTTTTCTCTGTTTACAAGTTTCTATCAAACCTGGTTCTTATATTGACTGCGAGACCCCGGCGGTAATCTTGTGCAGCAAAACACATGCAACGCTAGGCTCGACGGCTTCTGCTCACATAAAGCTGCATCGCTAATATCTGCATAAAAAATGCGTTCTCGCCATGCCATTTCGAAAATGCTGACCTTCACCTGTACAGTGCATTTCAGGAAAGTTTTGCCTGCGGCTCTTTGCGAAATTTGAACAGCGCTAAACTCTTCCATTGACTGCTGGTAGCTACCGGTGATACTGAGCACGTAAGTTCACATTTCACCGCTGATAGCCTTGTGGTGCTGTCGCCGGTGCTTGCAGCGTATATTGAAACCAGGCTTAAGAGAGTAGATTAGTATCATAAGTGAACTAATCAGTTTTTGAGATTTCAATTTCAGTCGAGCAACAGAGGGAATAAAAGTTTTAAAAAGACTTTGAATTCAAAGAGCATCTGACAAAAGCATTCTTTTGTAAATCGACAAAATATAGAGTTGAACTTGAGTAACTGCTGGCTTCAATGCTTTACAAGCATGCTGGCAATTGTGGCCTCGGGTCCTAAACTACTACTGTTTGGGCTGAATGGTAGCCCCTCCAGTTTTCAGAACTTTAGTGCATAAATAAAAGAGGTTGAGGCTTCCAAAGAGCAGTAAGAAAAAAGATCATCCCGTACGAGAATCAAACCTGGATATTCAGATTCTCAGCCAAGCGCTCTACCATCTTCTTGCCTTAACCGCTGCAGCAAAATTGGAATAATACATTTACATATGTAGAGCAGCCATCATTCACTATGTCACTATTTACTAAGTGAAGTCATCATGTTAGTAAAGTGGAACACCTTCACCACTTTACCAACTTTACCCTCTACCAACTTTCCTTTAAAGATGCTACAAATATATTCTTGTATTTTCTTACCTAGCTTTAGATTCTTCTCTGTTTGATCCAAACCATATCAAGGTTATATTTCACAGTTTAGGGTTTTTCATTTCTTTTTCCAATTTTAGCCTATTGTTTGATATAACAATGACAACCGATATATACAGGCCCTTAGGGAGTATGTGCTACTAGCATCTGTCTGCACCATCTGCTTTTCTATAATCTCTGCTATAACCTCTGCCTTTCTCTAACCTCACCATCTGCTTTTCTAAAACCTCTGCTATAACCTCTGCTTTTCTCTAACCTCACCATCTGCTTTTCTATAACCTCTGCCTTTCTCTAACCTCACCATCTGCTTTTCTTTAACCTCTGCTATAACCTCTGCCTTTCTCTAACCTCACCATCTGCTTTTCTCAATATGTAACAATATAATATAGAAGAACATAAAATAACAAAGAATATAATACAGTGTAACATAATGTAGGGTAACAAAGCATAAGATAATATAATAAGATATAATTTAGTACAAATTAATATAATTTAATATAATTTGATATAATATATAATAATGTATAATAATATAATACAGTATTATATATTTTAATATAGCATTTTTCCTTCACTCAGTCATAGAAAGAACGAAACAAAAAGTATAAGTTTTGCCAGAGTAAAACAGAAGCATAAAATTTGTAATAGTTTTTTTGGTTTCAGAAAAGCTAGATGTAGCATCATATCTCATTTATCTGTTACATCAGATTGGCTTTGCTTTTAAATAACTTAATGTCATGAGTCAATTTTTTAAAACTCTCCATTTAGCAGCAGATTCTAATGTTTATTCGAGAGATGTGGAGTTGTCAAACCAATCAGAAAGTTGAAAAGGCAAAGTTCAAATTGAAGCATTTGAAAGAGAGATGAATATATGCGGAAGTCGGATAAATAAAGTAAAAAACTTGCCTAAGAATTGAACTGCTATTTTGGGAGCTTGTATATAAACTAAGTGATTGACCAAGTGTAATAAACCAAGTTATATAAACCAAGTGTATATAAACTTGGGGTTTGACTGAAATTAACACATTTTAAAAGACCGCATTTTTTTAACTCACTTTTATCTACCTACTGTAATATGTGATCAACAAACGTTTCAGCAAGAGTAGCCAACTCACATTTTTTTAGTGCTTTCAAAGATTGTGTTGGTGTATCTTTATTGAGTTCAGGTTTTGTCATTGTTTTTCATCATAATTGTAGCAGAGATGTTGTCAAAAATTAATGTAATTGTTTTATTTAAACCAATCAGCTATTATAATCAATGCTAGAATTATACAGTTGTATTGATTTTATGCATGCACAGGTCACTCTTGAATAGAAATAAACAGCTTTCGCTTGTTTTATACGTCACACTCCGTTTGAGATGAATAGTCACACGCACATATTTGAAGGCTAAAGATGAGGCCGGCTGGGCAGTCAAACACTCCAGCTACAACACCTTCAAAGGAGTGTGTGTACTTTTGGCAGTTTGTTCCTGGAACCGGAGAGTAATCGCTGCCCCATGCCTGGCAGCTGCTAACTGTAAGCAAATAAAAAATGTTTAATTAAAGTTCTGAAGCAAATTTTATAAATTTTGTAACAAAGTTCACGTTTGTCAGTTGAGATCAAGTTTTCTTGTAAAAGAGGTAAGTTTCTAAACTACACTGCTGTCAGGGCCACATTCTGCAATATTTTAACACACGAAAAACTTTTTTGTTTAAAAAAAAATTTTAAAGGAAGGACTTAATATGGATTTAGAAGGATAGTTTTTAAATATAAACAAAATTGAACAAGAGCAGATAATCCTTAATTTTAAATACTTGAAGATTGGCTTGCAACAAAATTCACATTTCAGGTATTTGGTATCAAAAGATTCATCATGTTTTACTCTGCTGTGTTGTAGGTGCAAAATTTGTGAAAGTGTGATTACAAGCTCTTAAAAGCGGGAAAACAAACAGTTAATCGAAAGCATCACTAAAACGCCATAGGTTGGAATCCCTTTCCAAAATGGCTCAAATGGGACGTAGTTGAACACGATGTGCTTCTGGTTACACTTTCATGCTACCTCACTCATCGAAATATTTTCACAAATATAGTTCACGCATTCAATAAAACCATTTCTATTGTCCTTACACGTCTATTTCATCATCATTGTAATGCTGTCAATTTAAGCACTGATATCTCAAAACCTAGCCTAAAAAGTTTAATTTTTTTAACTTTTTAGAAAACTCAGAACTTTCACTTGATCTGAGAGTTTTAACTGCAATCACGTTTTGTCGTTTTAACCTTGAAACATCTTGGCAGTCAGACCACTTAAAACGAATAAAATTACCGCAAATGATAAAAAATACCGATACTTTCTGATAAATTCTATTATAGTTTTGCATAATCTTTAAAAAATGTTATACAACAGCAAGTAGCTTAAAAGCTACAAAGTTTTGTTGCTGTTATAGAGAGCATACTATAAATGTCAAAGAATAATATAAAAAGAATATATTTGGCTAAAACCATTAATAATAGAAATTAACGGTAATAGAACTATGTTTGTATCAACATTCCTGATGGGCATTTTGATATTGTTGATGATATCAGCATGATATGTAGATTTACTTCCAAAACCTTATTGTAATAATTCGGGATTATCCACTCTTTACACTACTGTGAGTATAGTTAGTAAGCAATATTTCTCCTTCAAGTCTGATAAGTCATTCGCGTGCTATAACAAGACGATTTCACCATACAAACTATCCCAGCTAGTACCCTGGTATTCTAGTATGCCGTATGAAATTGTTAGGTGTGCCGATAAGGCGCAGAGAGTAATAATGCGCATAGTTATTCTGATGACCTGTAAATCTGACAATTAGCCAAGTGGTAAGATTGTTAGACCAGTTGTAGTCGACATGCCATGAGTTCAAATCCCATATGTTCCACGTTTTTTTCCAGACAATCAATCATTGCTTCAGACAGTTGAATGGACTTTTGTTAATGTTAAGATTGGGCTCGCTAATAAATGCTCATAAAACTCCAGCGAGTGTAGTAAAAGTTTTATTTAATTTTAATAATCATAGCAAATAAACAGACAAATGAAGTTTGATACTTTGAATTAATTTCTATATTTTATTCACAAAAGCTGTGCATTAAAAACTTTGTGTTATTGAATGGCATCATTTAGCGCCGAGGATAAAAAAAACCAGCTTTTTTATAGACAACTCCCATAAAAAAGAAACAAATTTGGTTTGCATCGCTGCCAGTGGGTTTTATTGATTTCATAAAATAAATAAAATAAAAATAAAGAAATAAATAAATAAAAATACATGTAATAATTTTTATAAAAAGAAAATTAAAAAACACATTTATCTGCAAATCTTGATTAATTTTCCATTAAATTTATTTTTAATTTCAGAACTGTACGAGTAGAGCGCATATATTTATATCTTCATCAACAATGTTTGTGAATTGGTTGTTGGCTCATCAGTTAACACCGTATGCAAATAAAAGCCTTGAGCCACTTTAGACTTAGTAAGTGAACTAGATTCATAGAATTATCAGCTTACCCATAGACATGCCCACCCATGTTCTTATATATTCATACTCACCAACACAGTGTTTTCCATCTCCAGTGTGTCCCTCATTACATGAGCAGGTAAAACCTCCAGCAATGTTGTTACAAGAAGCATCTGCATGGCAGTCATGAGTTCCCAGGCTACATTCATTGATGTCTTCAACAAATTAACATATCATGAAACCGGTATGTTTAGCTATCTAATTTCAAAGGTAAAAGAACTTTTTGCTAACACTTGATTTATTACGACATATCTCAAATTGGTCTATGAATGCATATGAAGAAAAGGTTACTACATGTCAACAAAAGTTTAATGGGTAAAGTTATTCCATTAATTCTACTTGCAAGCACTTACCACTGCATGTCAATCCATCTCCAGTGAAACCTGATTTACATTCACAACTGAACGAGCCTGCTGTATTGGTACAGTTAGAGTCGGGGTGGCAGTTATGACTCCCCTCATTGCATTCATTTATGTCTGAAATTAGTGGACTAACATGTTATAACCTAATCTCAGAAACAGACTCTACCAAAGTAGCGACCACCCCATCTCAACCATAAATGATAACTCATATATATCTACATTCTTATATACCCTAGGACACTTATATTTCGCTAGTATTTAGTTTCGTGAGTAGCATACAGAATAAAATTTCGCTGCAACTTAATTTCGCGGCTCTGATGAGTGCGAAAATATAGTGATGTGAAAATAAATGCAGTGGAAAAAAACAGATTACATTCCTCAGGTCCAGTTTGCTAATAAGAAAAAAATTCAATTTTGGACTAGTTCGTATTTGTAAACAACAGGTTGAAACGTGTGGGTGAGATCGGCAATTCAATTTGATCACTTGCTGCCATTTGTTTTTTAGACTATCAATGACGTCTAGGTTCCTCCCGCTGTGACTTTCACACTCGAATCCCAAGAAAAAGAAAATAGATAGGTAGCAACCAACTTCACAACCAAAACTGTATAACCCTTACGCTGCCATAAACGCATTTATGCGTTTTCTAGGGGCCACTGCCATAAACGCATTTTTGGACTTTCTCAGCAATTGTCTGGTAACCTGATTTTATTATTTGTTGACCACATAACCCACGATCTTTAAGTGTTTTATGAAATTGACGGTGTTCTCCGAAGATTTCTCTATAAAATCAGCCTAAAACAACGAAGCAATTTTAAACTTTTGTTTGAGAATTGCTAATCTAAAAACGAACATTTTTCTGTGAGTTCATTAACTACCCCGCGCAAGTCATAAAACAGGTAATTAGTTGTTGATGACATAATAGCCAATTTAGATTTTCGTGATTATACAGATAATTAAAGTAGAACTTGAAAAAATACTGTATACATATCATGAAGCAATATCGGCAATTTCGGTAAAATGGCTGGCACTAGGCCGGTAGCTAATTTGTACATGTACATGGTTGGCAGTGGAAGAGATAATGTGGTTAGACCTGATGAGGGTTGATATTGTTTTTGGTTGGTAATAAAATTCATCACTACAATAATTATAATGCAATTTTATGACTTCACCTACCAGACTTTCATCCTCATCAGTTACAAATTCGGTGACTAAACTGATATAATCTTAATTTGCTTTGCCATGCTGCTCAGTCGGTGTATTAGCTATAATGAGTTTACCAGAAATTTCCCATTTATCCCAACCACAGACGAAAATTGCCTGCATTTCTAATATGACGATTTTATTGTGAATATCAATGAACAAAGCTATTTAACTTCGCGTTTTCGCTTGTTCGTTATGATAGTTTAGTTTCGCTCATTAAATTTTCGCGAAAGGATGACACCGCGAAAACGCGAAAGTTAGATGCCGCGAATACATAAGTGTCCTAGGGTAACGCATAGATAAGCTAATGTATATACTCTAGTACAAATTGTATTGGGAGGAATTTTTATTAGGCCAAACATGGGCTTTGTTTAGTTTGTTCACTGTAATCTATTACAAAGCGTACGATCATCACTATATCTACTGTATCGCAGTAATATCTACAATTGACGGAGTTCTCATCACCTAGCAACATGATTGAGTTGGAGGCTAGCGGGAATTTTCATTGAATAAGAACTTCGTTGTGTGCAGCGACTCAAAATTTGAATAGGTAGTCTGTATCAAAGCAACGCTATGCTAAAGCGTGAAGAAATTCGCAGTGTACGCACATTGTTCACTTTTAAAATAAACAAGCCTTAGTAAGTAGCTGTTGGTCAGGTTTTCTAATTATAAATTGAACTCTAAAAGAATCAGTAATTTTTGTAAGTAAAAACTAACTTACTTATTTTTATTAAGCTTTGAAATTTGTTATATTTATAACTGTTCTGTCAATTTACATGTATATACTATTACCATGATTGACAGCATAATGAGTTAAGATTATTAAAAGACCAGAACATATATCTTACCATCTGTTGTTTTTATTGGAAACTTGAAGAGCTTCCCATACATACATGTATACTCTACTACACACGTACACCAGCTTAACTACACCTAAACGAACGTTTAAATGCGTACACATACATGTATGTATATACTTATATATACTAGCATATATATGTACACACATATATATGCCAGTATATATAAGTATACACATAGGTGTATGGGTGTACATGTACTAAAGTATATTCTCTATTATCTATGCGCTAGTACACATATGTACAAATACATGTTCAAGAATATATTTACCCAAGTACACCCATACACCAATATAAGTATGCCTGTCTTTGTACATCTACATATATGCAATTTATACACTAATATATATGCTAGTGTACATATATACCCTAGTATGCGTAATACCCACATATACATGTACATGTTTGTTATTAAACATATACCCAAGCACACCTACTCACTACCATTTGATATCTACTATAGTCATAGACCTATGTTCTAGTATACATATATACACATACACTAATACATTTGACATCAGTATACATATACAGTAGACGCTCCTATAGCATAAATCCCTGATAACATACAAAATTTATGTGAAGTTTTTGCTTCCTACTATGTAAAAAACTCCAGATAACGTAAAGTGTCAAGTCAGGCGAGTTTTCAAAATTGATTTGAATGTTAGTTTATTTTGCCGCACTTGCGGAAAAAATGACTTGCGTTTATTGTTGTATCTATTATATATATCTTTTATGACCTTCTAGTTTGTCGTAATGGATCATTAAATGTGTCGACAAAAAAGAGAATAGGATAGTTGCGCAATTGTTCATAAATACAAAGGCAATCGATTGGTGCAGGTGTTACAGCGTTGGTCTACCAGTCTTAATGTCACGAATTGGAGTATCGTCGAAAATTATTTTAATCCTAACCTTGACCCCAGGATAGTGATAGACGACGAACAGGTAGAACTGTTTTTTATGGTAGAAAGATTTTGTTGTTTTGCTTTATTGTAGACATACTAAATATTTGTTATTAGCTTATCTTTGCAGAATAGGCTTTACTGTTAAGAAAAATAAGCAAATCATTCTAAATGAACTTCGAAAATGTGCAGTTCCTATCAACTTGCTGTAAATTTACCGCATTCACAGTCTACAAAACCAGTGAGACTGATTATAAAAAAGAGAATAGTTGTTGACGCAAACCAATAATTCTGCAGTTACGGTGCAGCCTAAAAATTAAAAGAATGAAGTAAAGTTTTTCCTTTTTGCCAAAGGGATGAGCTTGCAAAGATCTTGGATTAGACAATTTACATGTATTTTACTCTTAGTGTAAACTTTCCTAAAATAGATTATTTACATTTTAGGAGCGTCTGCTGTATACTACCTGTAATCCACCTATTCACTAATACACTTGAGCTAATGTTACTCTATGCCTGCACACCTTGAAACTGATCAAGCTGTATTCTAGTATATTTATATATATTAATCTCAAAGTTTGTCATCAGTTGTCATCGTCTGTTTGAATATCTGTCTATAGCTATTAAAATCTGGGAATTAAAGTCTCATATCCTGCTGAATTTGAACTCTGTATAATTGCAACTGCAGGTTTGTAATCCAATTGTCTGCCCACCAGCCTACGAAGGCTCTTACGATTCATTGCTCTTACTATATACGTACTTTATACACCCTTTTTTCCAATTTTACTTGGTAGATGACGTAATAATTGAAACTCTATTAATTCTGTAAAACACGATAAAGTTTCATAGTTTTTTTCATTCTCGCCGTACTAGGGCTTCGTCTTCGAGTTTCATACAGATTTTATTGTCCTTGCCGTACTAAAGCTAATTTGTTTTCCGCAAAACGATATCAACAATAATGCCTATCGAAATTAGATTTTGGCAATTTTATCTCAGTACAGCATCATCTATTATGGTGAATACGGGTTCGAAAACAGATAAGTGGTAAAATTTTGGTTAAAAGTGCAAACTGAAATACAAACTAAAACTTCCTTCAAGTATGTTTAGTAAGCTAAATTTATATGAGTTAGATTCAGCGTTTATATTACACGTCTGTCTGGAAGGTAAGAACTCTGCACGTAGTACATTGTAATGTTACATTTTCTTGCAGATCATAAGCACAAAATGCACTGAAGTTATAGTAGGTAACTATAGTTACTAAGGTTAACATATTGTTTAGTTACTATTTTTTAATGATGATAATTTTTACCAGGAGGTGATTGCATTAGATAATTACTATGGGTGTCTATACCACTCTATACATCTATACGATAATTTCGCCTTATGATGCCAACACTGAAACGAACTAAAATCATATAATTGTATACCAAATAATTTTTGATTGTATTCGTAGCGAGATAGACTATATTTAGCCATTACCTGCTAATGATTTCACATTTACATTTAAACACTTTTACATTTTTATTTTTCCTTCTAATTTATTTCAACGAGACACTTCTTTCAAGTTATAAAATTTTTAATTAACAGTGTTTTGAAAACCTTTCCAGTTGTGTTATTTATTTTTAATTTAGTTGTCCTGCCAAAAACCTTTTTTTTTCATGACATGAATTTTGAAAGTTACAGTTGTTTGACAAAGTTTAAAAACCTTTACAGTTGTTTTTATTTTCTCTCGTAATTTATTTCAACTACACAAAAAGTCACAAAACATTTCTTTCATGATATGTAGTTTGAAAGTTAGAATGGCAAATGTTGTTATCTATTAAATACAAATCAATTTTCTGTCCAAAGACTTTTTTATTACCCGGCCAATGCCAAGTAGTACAGGTGGTATATATATATATAATGTGAAGCATCCAGAATATATATATATAATATGTAAAATATGATCAAGACATAACATCTACTATCTTGGGGCAGAGTTCCAGCAAGCACTTACCACTGCATGTCAGTCCATCTCCAGTGAAACCTGATTTACATTCACAGCTGAAAGAGCCTGCTGTATTGGTGCAAATAGAGTCGGGGTGGCAGTTATGACTCCCCACATCGCATTCGTTTATGTCTAAAAGTAATAGGCTAACATAATATAACTTAGTCTCAAAAACAGACTGTACCAAAATAGTGACCATCTTATCTCAACATAAATAACAACTCATATATATCTACATCCTATATACTAATTTATACATAAACTAATGTATATACTCTAATACACACATACACCAGTTTAACTACACCTAAACGTATTCGAATGCCTACACATATGTATATACTTATATACACTAGCATACATATGTACACGCATATGCATGCTAGTATATTTGTTGCATTAGCTGCATGTATTAAGTAAAGATTTGTGATAAATTAATTGTATTCAACACAATGTACTAATTGTGTCTACTGACCTGTACAGACCAACCCATTCCCAGTGTATCCGAAACTACATGTGCAGTTGAAGGTGCCAGCAGAGTTTGTACAGAAAGCATCAGCGTGGCAGTTGTGGGTTCCAAGACTGCATTCATCATGGTCTATAGGCATAAAAATATGATCAAATGACATTTTAATAGATTTTATCAAAAGATTATAGTTATTGTTCTATCATTTAAAGTTTTTTTCGTGTTTTATAAGATCTGACTGCCAGGTTGCTTTAAGATTAAACTTAAAAAAACTTGATTGCAGTTGAAAAGCTCGCATGAAAAATATGTGCCCAGATTTTCTCCAATGGGATACATCAATGGATCATAACACAGTAATTCATGATTTGATAGGTTTGTTGGATAAATTATTGGTAAAACCAAAAGGTTGAGCATCTCACTAATTCAATCTAGAGTGAAATATTTTTATGAAATGATTCTTTATCTTTTGAAAATTGAAATTACCTTTAACACATAAGCCAGTTTAAAGTCATGGTAAAGTGGTCATAGCCATATCGAGTCAAGTCATTGGCTCATAGAAATCCAATCATATAGAAAAGATCTGAGATCTATAATTTCTGATTGTTTCTGGTAATTTGGACAATATTTGTGTTTTAATATATAAAAATATGAGCTATTCAGAATATATATACCTATAAATATATACATAAATATAAGATGTGGCTTGCCCAGATACTGACAGCAATCAACTCAGGTGAGTTGCAGAAAAGTGCGCTATTGGGAACAGCTAAGATCTTGAGGCGAGTGCTCAAACTCCCAGGTCTATGGTAGGAGACCCGAGTTAGAGCAGAAACTACCACCCATGTGGGTTAACCGGGGTGAAAAAACAAATTTTACATATATATACAATATATAAAGTGTGAAGCATCCAGAATGTATGTATAATATAACGAGTGAAATATGATCAAGACATAACATCTACTATCTTGGGCAAAGTTCAAGCAAGCCCTTACCACTGCATGTCAGTCCATCTCCAGTGAAACCTGATTTACATTCACAACTGAACGAGCCCGCTGTATTGTTACAGATAGAGTCGGGGTGGCAGTTATGACTCCCCTCATTGCATTCATTCATGTCTGAAATTAGTGGGCTAACCTGTTATAATATGGTCTCAAAAACAGATTGTACCAAAATAGTGACCACTCCATCTCAAACATAAATCACAACTCATATATCTAAACTATTCCCATATGCTAGTGCATACATAAATTAATGTTTATACCCTAGTATACATATACCCTATTACACATGCACATACACCAGTTCCACTGCACCTAAACGCATTCGAATGCCTACACATATGTATATAGTCATATATACTAGCATATATATGTACACACATATACATGCTAGTAGACATATGTGTATGGGTGTACTAAAGTAAATCCTGTAGTATCTATGCTTTAGTACACCCATACACATGTGTACATAGACATACTCTAGAATATATGTACCCAAGTACACCAATATAAGTAGGCCTGTCGTTGTACATATGCACTGTCTACACTAGTATGTTTCGCTAGCATATATATATATATATATATATATATTTCGTATATATATTTCGTATATATATATACCCTAGTACACCCATATACCAGTATAGCTACACCTATACTTTTTCACATATACATATTTATTATTAAACATATAGCAAAATACACCTACTCACTATACTTATACCCATAGTTTAGACCTATACCTATGCTCTCGTACACATACCGTAAAACCTCAAATTGAACGCTACCTCTAATTGAACGCTACCTCTAATTGAACGCCACTTCTATTTGACGGTCACTATGAGAGAAGGGATGAAAAATAGAGTGTCACCACCTATTTAAACGCTACTTTAACATTCTTTGATCTTTATGAACCCATAATATTTAGTGATCAGTAGAAAAATGTCCACAAAATCATATTAATAATGAATCGTTGACATCAATAACAATCAATTAATTCTTTTGTTATCCAACTCCAAAGCTTTTCGTTTTTTTCCGTTAAAACTTTGAAAGCACCATCATAGAAATAATTAATATTTAGCTCAGGCTAATGGTATTTCCTTTTTAGCGTGGTTTTGGTATTTCTTAGTACATGTATATAAAAACAGTTTACATTTACGATGGTTGATGAACGACTAGTTTTGGGCCAAAGGTTACGTTTAGTGAGCAAAACTTTTACGCGTTGCATTTGTGCTAAATGTAACTCGTAAAGGTTTGCTTTGCCAAAAAATTGTTTGGAGGCTAATATTGACTAGCCATGCAGTGCAAAAGAAAAGTTGAGATCAGAAGACATTGTGGCAGATATTGGACAACCAGAAGATGTTCGTTCTGTCGAAAGCAACAATCAGAACGCAGCTATCCGAACAAACAACGCAAATACTTTTGTTCTAAAAACGTTAATTTTTGTTTTTACATTTAATATAAATATGGTTTATGTCACTTGATTATGAATATATATTTGTATCATTTGATAGATTATCATTATATAACTTATACATTTGTAGATTTATAGCATATTATTTGATAGCATCATTGCGGTAATCTGATGTTACAATTGATCGACGCTTGTAACTCCTCTTCTATTGCACATAAAAAACTGGTGTTGGCTGCAAACTGTAGCAAACATATCAATGGGTACACTGAGCTTTTAGGCAATATTGGTAAATATAAACATAAAGTAAAAATATGTCTTCAAATTTAAAATGTAATAAAAATTGAAAGCTTTCGCAAGTTAATGACGCTTCATCGGAAGAAGAGGGCAAAATATAGGCGACATTTGCTTCGTGCGTAATAGGGCTAAATTCATTTACCCAAAATTCTGACAAGTCATTTTAAAGATACAACTCTAGCCTCTATCTAAACGCAACCTCCTATTGACCGCCACTATTATAAAACAACGGTTGAAAAATAGAACGCCATGGCGTTTAATTAGAGGTTATACGGTATACACGTATATATACATAGTATACATCAGTATATATACATCTTACTTGTAATACACCTCATTGCTAGTACACTTAAGCTAATATAACTCTATGCCAGTACACCTTGAAACTGATCTGTCTGTACTCTAGTACATATATATATTAGTACATTTACACCTAACCCTTATACACAAGTATTTCTTGCACAAGTACACTGATGCACCTGCAGTAACCCATAAACAATTACGGCCTTACACAAACTCTTATATATAAAGGTACACTCATAGACCATTACATCTGTGCATAACTGTGTCCATAGGTACTTGTTTATTTGTATTATATGATGGCTGCATTTTAGCTAGACATATCAAGTAAACATTTGTGATAAATTAATTGTATTCAACACATTGTACTAATTGTGTCTACTGACCTGTACAGACCAATCCATTCCCAGTGTATCCAGAATTACATGTGCAGTTGAAGGTGCCAGCAGAGTTTGTACAGGAAGCATCAGTGTGACAGTTGTGGGTTCCAAGACTGCATTCATCATTGTCTATAGGCATAAAAATATGATAAATTGAAATTTTATTAGATTTTATTAAAAGTTATAGATATTGTTCGATCATTTGAAGTTTTTTGGTGTTTTATGAGATCTGACTGCCAGGTTGCTTCAATATTAAAATTGACCAAAATTGATTGCATTTAAAAAGCATGCATAAAAAAGATGTGCCCAGATTTCTTCCGGGCATAGTACCTGCAAGCACTTACCATCGCATGTCAGCCCATCCCCAGTGAAACCTGATTTACACTGACAACTAAACGAGCCTGCTGTATTGTTACAGATAGAGTCGAGGTGACAGTTATGACTCCCCACGTCGCATTCATTTACATCTGAAATTAGTGGAATAACATGGTATAATATAGTTTCGAAAACAGACTGTACCAAAATAGTGACCATGCCATCTCAAACATAAATACTAACTTATATACATGTATATCTGAACTAGTCTCTTATACTAGCATATATGTAAACTAATGTATATACTCTAGTACACACATACACCAGTTTAACTACACCTAAGCGTACTTGAATGCTTACACTTATATACGCACATATACATATATATGTATATATATGTATATATATATATATATATATTTACATATTAGTACATTTACGCCTAAACCCTTATACACAAGTATTTCTTGCACAAGTACACTGATGCACATGCAGTAACCCATAAACAAATATGGTCAAATACACAAACTCTTATATAGAAAGGTACACTCATAGACTAGTACATCTATGCACATATCTGTCTGTAGATACTTGTTTATTTGTATTATATAAAAACTGAATTTTAGCTGCATGTATCAAGTACACATTTGTGATAAATTAATTATATTCAACACATTGTACTAATTGTGTTTACTGACCTGTACAGACCAATCCATTCCCAGTGTATCCAGAATTACATGTGCAGTTGAAGGTGCCAGCAGAGTTTGTACAGAAAGCATCAGTGTGGCAGTTGTGGGTTCCAAGACTGCATTCATCATTGTCTATCGTTATAAAGATATGATAAATTGAAATTTTATTAGATTTTATCAAAAATTATAGATATTGTTCGATCATTTGAAGTTTTTCAATGTTTTATGAGATCTGACTGCCAGGTTGCTTTACGATTAAATTTGAAAAAACTTTATTGCAACTAAAAAGCTTGCGTAAAAAAGATGAGCCAAGATTTCCTCCAATGGGAGACATCGATGGATGATAACATAATAATTCATTATTTGATTGGCTTGTTGGACAAATTATTAATAAAACCAAAAGGTTGAGTATTTCACTAATTCAATTTGTAGTGTGATATCTTTGTGGAATATTTCTTTACTTTTGAAATTACCTTTAACACATAAGCCAGTTAAAGCCATGGGAAAATGGTCATAACCAAGTCAATAATCAATCAAGTCATTGGTTCATAGAAGTCCAATCCCACAGAAGAGATTTGAGATTTATAATTTCTGATAGTTTCTGGTAATTTGGTTAATATTTTGTGTTTTAATATATAAAAATATGATATATCCAAAATATATATTTAAAGTGCAAAATATGAGGTACTTAGAATGAACATATAATATATAAAATATGACTCATCCAGAATGTATATATAATATAACATGTAAAATATGATCAAGACATAGCATCCACTATTCTGGGCATAGTTCTAGCAAACACTTGCCATTGCATGTCAGTCCATCTCCAGTGAAACCTGATTTACATTCACAACTGAAAGAGCCTGCTGTATTGGTACAGATAGAGTCGGGGTGGCAATTATGGCTCCCCTCATTGCATTCATTTATGTCTGAAATTAGGGGACTAACATGATATAAATTGAATCGAAGAAGTAGATAGTACTTATATAGTAACAACCTCATCTCAAATATAACAACTTATCTATACGTACACAAGTACCTCATATACTAACACATGCATAAGCCAACGTATAAACATAAGTACTCATATATACTAGTACACGTATACTAGTACACATATACTAGTAAACATATACTAGTACACATATACTAGTACACATATACTAGTACACATATACAAGTACTCATATACTAGCACACATACACTAGTACACATATACTAGTACACATATACTAGTACACATATACTAGTACACATATGCTAGTACTCATATACTAGTACAAATATACTAGTACACATATACAAGTACTCATATACTAGTACACATATACTAGTACACATATACTAGTACACATATTCTAGTACTCATATACTAGCACACATATACTAGTACACATATACTAGTACACATATACTAGTACACATATACTAGTACACAAATACTAATACACACATACTAGTACACATATACTAGTACACAAATACTAGTGCACATATACTAGTACACATATACTAGTAAACATACACTAATACACATATACTAGTACACATATACTAGTACACATATACTAGTACACATATACTAGTACACATATACTAGTACACAAATACTAGTATACATATACTAGTACACATATACTAGTACACATACACTAATACACATATACTAGTACTCATATACTAGTACACATATACTAGTACACGTATACAAGTACTCATATACTACCACACATATACTAGTACACATATACTAGTACACATATTCTAGTACTCATATACTAGCACACATATACTAGTACACATATACTAGTACACATATACTAGTACCCGTATACTAGTACACATATACTAGTACACATATACTAGTACACAAATACTAGTATACACATACTAGTAAACATATACTAATACACATACACTAATACACATATACTAGTACACATATACTAGTGCACATATACTAGTACACATATACTAGTACACATATACTAGTACACATATGCTAGTACACATATACTAGTACACAAATACTAGTATACATATACTAGTACACATATACTAATACGCATACACTAATACACATATACTAGTACACATATACTAGTACACATATACTAGTACACATATACTAGTACACATATACTGGTACACATATGCTAGTACACATATACTAGTACACATATACTAGTACACATATACTAGTACACATATTCTAGTACACATATACTAGTACACCTATACTCGTACACATACACTAATACACATATACTAGTACACATACACTAGTACACATATACTAGCACACATATACTAGTACACATATACTAGTACACATATGCTAGTACACATATACTAGTACACATATATTAGTACACATATACTAGTACACATATTCTAGTACACATATACTAGTACACCTATACTCGTACACATACACTAATACACATATACTAGTACACATACACTAGTACACATATACTAGCACACATATACTAGCACACGTACACTAGTACACATATACTAGTACACATATACTAGTACACATATTCTAGTACACATATACTAGTACACATATTCTAGTACACATATACTAGTACACATATACTAGTACACATATTCTAGTACACATATACTAGTACACATATTCTAGTACACATATACTAGTACACATATACTAGTACACATATACTAGTACACATATACTAGTACACATATACTAGTACACATATACTAGTACACATATACTAGTACACATATGCTAGTACACATATTCTAGTACACATATACTAGTACACATATACTAGTACACATATACTAGTACACATATGCTAGTACACATATTCTAGTACACATATACTAGTACACATATACTAGTACACATGTACTAGTACATATATACTAGTACACATATACTAGTACATATATACTAGTACACATATACTAGTACATATATACTAGTACACATATACTAGTACACATACACTAGTACGCATATACTAGTACACATATACTAGTACACATATACTAGCACACATATACTAGTACATATATACTAGTACACATATATTAGTACACATATACTAGTACATATATACTAGTACACATATACTAGTACATATATACTAGTACACATATACTAGCACACGTGTACCAGCTCGCCTACAAACAATTTAATATGAGTAATTGATCCATTTAATTCTACATGTATATCAAGCAGCCATGTTGTCTACTCACCTGCGCAGACCCCACCATTACCAGTGTATCCAGCATTGCACATGCAGGTAAAGCTGCCAGGAGTATTTGTACAGGAAGCATTATAATGGCAGTTGTGAGTTCCCAGGCTACATTCATCAACATCTACAATACATAAAGAAGGTACTGTAAGTGGTCTTGCTTTATTTTTGGTTTTAAAGCGTCATTCAATGCTGTTGGAGTCACTAACAAACTTGAAAGCGTTGTGGTTAACTCCCTCTTTTACAAAAGAGTATTATTTAAAAGCAGTCTTCATCACTAGCTTAATGAGTAGACTGCAGGAATATTTTAAATAAATACCATTGTCTTCAACGGTGAACATCCAGACTCCAGAAGAGCCAATGTTGCTGCTACGTGTGACCTCCAGCATGTTTGGGGTGTTGGACAGTGGGTGGGTGTAGTAGTTGTTCCCTGTGCCATCATCAAATCCCATCTGCAACTCCGCAGCAAATTTGTGATTAGGTTGCATGATTCTTGCACCAAAAGAATGTTTCGCTTGGTAACATTCCAGAATATGAGTTGTTAGTATTTTGTTTGACAAGTTTTAGAGATATCTAGAGACCGTTTCACCAGGATGAAACCTCTAATCTTTGTAAAAACTGTAGTAATGCTACATTCGTTTGTGCACTTGACTTCTTATGAGTACTAGTGGACTGTGAGAGATCATCATGTGTGCCGGCAAAGCGCAAAGAATTAGTATGTGCACACTTAATCCACAAGCCAGTGGAGCAGCTGGTTAGTGTAGGTGTTAGAGTGATGGGCTTTTAAGCAAAATGTTCGGGGTTCAAATCTTGTGAGATGCGAGTTTTTTCCAATGCTCAATTGCAGCTTAAATGGTCATATTGCTTATTTTCATGGAGAATAGCATTCTGGCCTTCCGATCTGCTGTGATAGGTCATCATATGTAATAACCATGTGCAAAATTATTCTGCTGTAGTAGTTGTGCAGTTGGTAATGTATCTGACTGCTAGGATAAGTGTGTGAGCTCAATTTTTGCCTGATGTGTCTTTTCTCCCAGTTTCTAAGCATGCCTTCAGACAAATGGATGAACACAGCACTTGTTTTTAAAAAATATTAGCGTAAATACTAGCTGTGCTACCCGGCATTGCCCAAGTATTAAAAATCAGCTTATAAACAATGAGAGGGAATGAGATTTTCCTGCCACTTGCTATTAGCCTGGCACATTGCCAATGGAAAATTTGTGTAAGCTTTCTAGTAAGAGTTAGCCCTCTCCGTGATGTTACGCCATGACTTTGCGTCAGGACCGAAAGCAGTAGCCTATTTGCTCTCATATACCGACATACATCGCCTAGCGAAGCTGTCAAGCCCATGTGGCTTAGTTAGTAAGACATCTGATTGGTTAATGGGAGGTTTAGTGAGCAATCTTCTGCTTTGCAGATTCTTTATTCCAAGATTTTAATAGCTGGACATATATAACGACGACAAACTTTGAGAAATATATATAGATGGACAGGAAAAGCTAATTTTTCCATAAAAACAAGTTTACCAATTGTTGAATTTAATGATCGTATGCAAAAACTTTGTTCCATGTCAGTAAAAAGATTTTTATATACTTATGGAGCATCCTCTCAAATACCAGCAGTAATTAGCTTTTACACAAATGTTTGATCTTTGATTCTATAAGTCATTACTGCAGTGCAAATTCTACAAATCTGAGAACATTTCAGCTAGTGACAAGCTAAATGAAAAGTCTCGTTAGCACCTACACCTAGCAGCATCTCTTATGAATAACCAACCTGGGCAGTTCTGTCTGGTTGCACTTCTGGACCAGAATATTCCATTTCACCATAGAGAAAGAATACAATTGTCGTCCATCCATCACTGAGTATGACTGCTTGAAATGTGTCCTCCTGAACCAATGAGAGTAGCATATGAATTAGTGAACCAATCAAAGCAAAATAATTACGACTCAATCGGAACAATGGAAGATCAATAACATCAAAAAATTAAATAAATACAAATAAATGGCAGATAAAAGATGCTTCAGAAAAGTTGGAAATCTCTCAGACATGCTTTATACAAATAGACAAATACTTTATATTTTTACGCAGGTTCTACTGAAATTTAAAATTTAATCAAATGCCAAGTTTTACCAAAGTGAGTGGTAAACTAGCAGTGCTATTTTTCAAAGGAATGCAGTTTAGCTTTTTATGTACCCTTGGAAGAAATTTTAAAGAATGTAAAGTTGACCAGAGGTTTTAAAGACATCTGCAAAAGAACTTAACCACTTCTCATTAATAAACTCATTTATGAAAAGGTTAACTCAAAGTGAAGTCACTGTCTGATCTAACGCACACATAAATAGTCATAAAAGAGTGTGAAAACTATAATACACATGAAATACAATACACAGACAGTGATTTCATGATAACTTGCAGTTAAAACAACAGACACAATAATAATACAGACGTATACACTGTGAAATGTACTCTAACAAGTGTCAGTAACAAGTAATGTGCAAGAATTCATTTTCATAGAAAAATAACTCTAAAGATTTTTACAACTACACGTATCTTTTGTTTGTATTGCAGCTGAATTACATGCCTTCTGATAGAAAGTTATAGTGAACCCTCGTCATACGATTGTAATTCATGCCAGTGTTGGCATCGTAAAGCAAAAATGTCATATAGAGGGGTGTAGAAACCCGCAGTGATTATCTTATACCAACACCCCTTCGTAAAAATCATCAAAATTTTATATACATACTGTACATATTGAAAATCAGTAACAAAATAATATATTAACCTTAGTAACTATAGTTACCTACAGTAATTTTAGTGTATTTAGTGGTTATGGTCTGCAATAAAATGTAAAATTACAATGTACTTTGTGCCGAGGTAGGCGTGTAGCATAAACGTTGAATTTAACTTAAATGAATTTAGCTTACTAAACACATACATGTACATAAAGCTAAGCTTTAGCATGTATTTTAGTAAACTTCAACGTTGTCATAGGCTAAAATTTTATCACTTATCTGTTGTCAAATTGGTTTTTACTTCAACTTATAATAAATAACGCTGAACTTAAAAAGAGAGAGAGCATCGTATCTCTTTCAGGTGTTATGAGAGTGACTTTGACAAATAGTTTATTGACATTTTAAATAATTCAACATATTCATCAAACCGACTGCTAAACTTTAGTTTCAAAAAAAGGCTTTGTTGATATCGTATGGCAAAAATTATGTCCTGTTCTTCCTGGACCTATTAGAGGTGACGTTAAAATAGAGGGTGGTGCTGTATTTGTTGACTAGCTCGTCAGACTTTGGAAGATAAATACAGTTGAAAGCGATGCTAATGCTGTCTACATATTGCCCTTCTTCAGACGGAGTGACATTAATGCCGTTGACCTCAGCATCTGTTAGCACCTCAGCACCTTAGCATCACATGCTAAACTGTGTTTCGTTTACATCGAAATAACAGACCGAGTTAAACAAAGAACTACTACTATTCCGATACAGTTATTGATTGTTTCGACTTTTTCACTATAAGTTCATGAAGATCAAAAAATGTGAAAGTAGCAATCAATTAGAGGTTGTCGGATCAAATAGATCGATCAATCAAAGGGTGCCGCTCTATTTTTCAACCCTTCTCCTATAGTAGCACTTTATTAAAGGTGGCGTTTAAATAAAGGTGACTTTCCAATAGAGGTTTTATGGTATATTAGATTATTTTGGCCTTGGTGTTTTACCTTTTCACTCTTGAAAATCTTGAGTCAAGAACAATTAAAAAACCTTACAAGACTTGAAAGTATCACAGGGGATTTTTTGTGCAAAGATTATTTTTTTAATAGTTTTTAATTTAGTGATGAATGCAGCTTTTTTGCTGAACATAACAAGGCTTGACTCGAAATTTAGAAAGATGGTTTTCTATTGTGGTCTATTTACAATAGCAATACAAATGTTATCAAATAGTTGTTGATACTAGAATGTTGTCAATTTACCCTCAAGTCAACTGGAACAAATTATACAATTAAAACACTTTTTCTGCTTTAATTACAGTGATCTCGTCAGGATAGGCTGAAAGGTTTGTCTAGCAAAACTTTTTAACTGGCCCTATTTTCTACTAATGTCTTTCTAAAAACTCCACTGCTTCCTTTCCCCAGTGGAACAGTCAAACATTACTTGACGGTCTTACCAATCCCAAATTGTCTCTCTCAGAACCGTAATGTTGAGTTCTGTCCCACGTAGCAACCAATGCTGATGTTGCTTGAAAAGGTTTTCCAGTATGGTATGTGGCTGCAAGCATAAGGCAGATATTTAGACTACAATGTTATGATTTTTATATAAATACAGACATAGATACAAGCCTATATACTTACATATACACATATTACGTTTATAGTGTTATATGTATGAGTGCATGAGTACATACCTATGTTGATACATACACATAAATACAAGCACAGATATATGCACAGATATATGCATCTATATAATTATATAAATTTCAAAGTTTGTTTGTATGTATGTCTTTCAGCATGGCCAGCTGTAGCTACTAAAATCTTGAAAATTAAAGTCACGCAGCCTGCTAGATTTTAACTCACAAAGATTACGACCGCAGGTTGACGTCCAATTGTCTAACCACAAGTTTACGAAGGATTGTGCGATTCATAGCTCTTAATATATACTGTATACACTCTTTTTTCAATTTTACACGCTAAATGGTGTATTAATCAAAACTCTATGAGCTCTATTAAGTCTATGAATCACGATGCTTTTTCATGTTTTCATGAACTTCTTTTTCCAGTTTTTCGTAGGGTTCAATTTCTAAATTGATAAAGGCTAATACTTTTCATGCAGACAAATGTATTATCTAGATTGAGCATAGCCTCTACATTCTCTCTCCGTTCGGTCAGACAAAGTATCAGACAAAGACAGTCCGATATCTCATTTTTACATTTGTACAAGTCGACAATATCGACAACCAATATTGTCGTATTTAAAGTTAGGAAATAAATTAAAGGCAATCTTTATATACACACACACTTTTTGCATAAATTGTTAGAATTAATTTAACATATTCAGGATTTTTTTCTTTTTTCTCAGTTGGTATTAATTGTATCATTACCAAATCATCTTTTATCGTAATTGTAGTAAAACAGACCTAATTTAGCTATTACTTGTTAATTATTTCACATTTACATTTAAACACTTTTATAGTTGTTTCATTTTGTTTGTTAATTTATTTGACCTGCACAAAACATGTTCCTCGTGATATGAAGTTTGAAAGTTACAGTTGTTTGACAAAATTTGAAAACCTTCACAGTTGTTTTGTTTTTTCTCTTAATTTATTCAAACTACACAAAACACTTTTCTCATGATATTACATTGGAATGTTAGAATGGTATCTATTGTTATATGTTAAATAAAAATAAACTTTTTGTACAAAGGCTTTTATTATCCGGACAACATTGGGCATTTATATAGTGTATACATATATACAGTCATACCTCGACATACAAGCTTAATGCATTGTGAGACTGAGCTCGTATTTCAATTTACTCGTGTCTCGATTCACCATTTCCCATATAAAATAATTAAGTAAAAATTAATCCGTTACCATATTATGAAAAACCAACTAAAGAGGATGTTATGGTAGAAAAAGGGTTTTTAATTGTTATAATTCAGTACATACATTAACAAAGTAACAAATACCTATTTAATTGTTATGATCAGCAATAAAATATAACATCACTATGTGCACTAATGATTGGAGTATATGTATATATATTTACTATATGCATATATTATATACATATACTATATACACATACTAGGTGAATGCCCATATACATATGTAGATACATATATGTAGATACATATTTATCTACATATGTAGATGCATATATAGATAGATATATAAATACATGTTGTATATATACATATAAAGATATATAGATATATATACACAGACTAGTCAAATGCTTGGCGTTGCACAGGTATTAAAAACAGTTTATGAACAGTTGTAGGTAATGTAGTTGCTTGCCATTTGCCTGGCACATCGTCAAAGACAAATTTGACTACGCTATTATCCGTATTGCTAAACTTACCAATATGAGCCGTGAGAGCAAGCTTTAGTCACGTTACGTTGCGTATCGTGACTCATAATGGCTCATATCGCCAAAGAATTGGTAATTAATTGGTATGATATTTGTCTGGGAAACGGAAGTTCCGAGATCAAATCTTCTGTGATACAGATTTATCATTCCAATATTTTAATAGCTATACCTGGACAAACCGAACTACACACAAACTGAGATTTATATAGATACAGTATATAGAGAGATATATAGATATATAGATACATATATACACCTAGATATATATACATGTGTATATAGATACATATATATATTTATACATAGATAGATGCATGTATAAAATGATTGCTAGACGGGCAGTTGCATGATCTTAGAGTTGACTAACAAGCAGATAAACCAAGGTACACAATAACATCACACACTTGCCTATTACCTCTAACTATAGCCTAACCTCTTTCAGATAAATTATTTAGCAAATCCTCATCTGTGGATACTCTGGACCATAGGCTACCGCCATAACGAAAGTCATGGTCGGCCCAAAATGGAGCAATGACTGCGTAGCCAAAGTGAAGTGGGAAGGGTGGGTGAAGATATTGATTGGTGAACCCGCCAACCGTTAGGATGCCATTCGTGCATACCTGTAATTACATAAGTAAATTACATGTATTTCTCTCTATCTCTCTCTCTCTCTCTATCTCTCTCTATCTCTCTCTCTCTCTCTCTATCTCTCTCTCTCTCTATCTCTCTCCCTCTCTCCCTCTCTCCCTCTCTCCCTCTCTCCCTCTCTCCCTCTCTCCCTCTCCCTCTCTCTCCCTCTCTCTCCCTCTCTCTCCCTCTCTCTCTCCCTCTCTCACTCTCCCTCTCTCTCCCTCTCTCTCCCTCTCTCTCCCTCTCTCTCCCTCTCTCTCCCTCTCTCTCCCTCTCTCTCCCTCTCTCTCCCTCTCTCTCCCTCTCTCTCCCTCTCTCTCCCTCTCTCTCCCTCTCTCTCCCTCTCTCTCCCTCTCTCTCCCTCTCTCTCCCTCTCTCTCTCTCCCTCTCTCTCCCTCTCTCTCTCCCTCTCTCTCTCTCTCTCTCTCTCTCTTTGTGCATACCTGTAATTACATAAGTAAATGACATGTATTTCAAAATCTGTTTATGCTTTCATTGGCTGCCAACTACCAACTGCATTAATTGTTCCCATTCTAAAATTTTAGAATATTTGTGCACATGTTTATTATCTGTGCTTTATTGGCGCGCCCGTCCATTGCTCTGATTGTCCGGATCATCAACAACCATGGTCAGGTTTTGTCGCTTTTACTTTTAAAACATCCTGGCAGTCTAAGTTTCTCGAACATCAAAAACAATAGCTAATGGTAAAAAATATCGATACTTTCTGATAAAATTTACTAAATTTTTGTGTAAGTTTATTTTAACTGCTTGTTAGTCTTTAAAAAATCGTATTCTGAGGCTGCTCGTTTTATCTGTTGGATATAGAAATCTAAGATTTTTTGGGTTGATTTTCGATTGTCATCTATCCTGTTTTTGATGAGGTTTTCAATAAGGTTGGCATTGCTTCTAAATTTTGGCTTCTTTAAAACTGTGTATGTATAACTGTAGTTACACAAAACATGTTTTTCATGATATGTAGTTTGAAAGTTAGAATGGCAAATCTTGTTATATGTTAAATACAAATCAATTTTCTGACCAAAGGCGTTTTTATTACCAAGGCAACGCCGGGTAGTATAGCTAGTATATATACATATACGTATAACAAAATATATATATATATATATATGTACAAGTATATGCCTTGTGTAGCTCAGGGGTAGTGCTCGGGGTTATAAAACTTGCGGACGCAATCTCCGTGAGTTCAAATTCATCAAGACGCGGAATTTTAATTTCAAGAGTTTAAGCTACAGCTGGACATATACAATGACAGATACCCAGATACACAGACAAACTTTGAAAATATATATATAGATATATATATAATCAGCACATTGACTACCTTAAAGTCTGTGAGGCAACTTAGTTGTTTCATGGCAGGAAGTCAACTCTCATTAGCAATGGGATTTGTTTCCCTTGCCTGTTCTGAGCTACACTGATGAGGCTTCAATAGCCGAGAAAGTACTGTCTGTAGCATGAGTATATATATACGTATATATAGTCTATACATTATAGTCTCTAGTAGACACGTACATAAATGAAGGTGAACCACTCCAGTTTTGAAGAGTGGTACAATGTAACTCACATAGACAGATTGACCTCGGAGGCTGTAGCCTGTTACATAGCACACATCATCAGCTGATTCCTGTCTTGTATCTCCCTGTGATGTTCCAAATGGGTAAAGAGATAAGACTACAACAAACATGTGATCAGTTTTGATGGTTTTCAATAGATGGTCAGACATCATTCTTATAATGGTTACTAACTAGCTCATTGCTAGGAGTTGCAAGGCAATCAGCTAGTTAGTAGATCAAATCCCATGTAATAAAAAAGTTTTTGCACAAAAGATTTATTTTTAATCCACGCATACAACCTTTATCATTTTAACTTTTTAATAAAAGTTTTTAATTGAATATAATATTATATGTAATATTATATATATTATTTATATTACATACAATGTAGTACATGATAGTACATTTATTATTTTTTATTATTTATACTTTACTATATATTATGTTGTATAAATATATTTAATATTTTCAATTAAATATAATCTTTTTATCAAGAAAAAGAAAAAGCAGCAATTATAGAGACTGTCTAGCTGACTCAGAATATCTAGTAGAGCTTCGTCATTTCTAAAAAATCAAAAATCACAAGACGATTCGATATTGCAAATATGCAAAATCAAATCGAAACGCAATATATTGTGAATCGTCTATTTCTAGATGATTATCCTCTATTTATAGAGGATTCACGATATTCTGCGTCATTATTACTATTTAAAAAATACAGTCAAACATGGATAACTCGAACTTCATAGGACCGAGCGAAAGTGTTCGAGTTACCAGAGCGTTCAAGTTATCAGAGCCCTGTCACAAGTCCATGTATTCATTTATTAGTAGATACATGTACATATACAAACTATAATATAAATCAAAAGCATAAATGGCTTGTTTCAAATTAAATGCTTTTAATGTAAAGTTTAAAACTTTTTTATCAAAAAGTATAGAGATTTTTCTATCACTTAAGATTGGTTTGTTGTTTGAGGTGATGCTATTGCCAGGACATTTTTTAGATTAAAATTGGCAAAACTCGAGCGTTGTTGGAATGCTCAGAGGAAAATACATCTTTTTTTAGCGCTTTAACCAAGATCAATTTTGCCGATTTTTCTTTAAGTTTATGCGAAGGTTACCTCACTTTCCCTCGCTTCCAAAGAGCCATCGCTAAGCGGATGTTTGGTCGAATCAAATTTCATCAAACGTTTAGAAAAGTCGTTGACAAAAATATTTTGCCGATGGTAGTAATAATAACGACACCTATGAATTACGAAAAGTTGAGGTTTTTCTCTATGTCTTGGAATAAAGTGATTTTCTAAAGCGATAACAACCGTCTCGGTAGGTGCTGGTCAAAAAACTGTTCGAGTTAACAGAGTTGAGGTCGAATTATCTAAAGCAATTTATCATTATGTGGTAACGGACTGAAGAAACCGTTCGAGTTAACCATGTGTTCGAGTTATCCGAGAGCGAGTTATCCATGTTTGATTGTACTTGTAAATATCTGTTAAATTTTTTTTGTATATTTTAATTTTAAAAAGCTGGTTTGTGTTTGTGATAATTGGAAACATTTATTTCATGAAGGCCCATGTGTGTGGAAGGTTTTTGAAACAAGTTTATTATAAGACTAGCAGGCCCGTGCATTTTGGTTCCAGTATCCCTCACTCTGAAAATTGTCAGGTGGGAGATAAATCATCATTATACCATCATAGAGTAATAGAGTAATCATTGCAAGAATGGTAGAAACTTACAATTCATCTACAAATTGCAAAGAGATTCAATAAATAATTTTATGTTTATAAATGTTTTGTGAGTCGTGTTCAAATATATCGGAGTTATCTTATTCTGCTTAATGTTAAGCAGAGGTTAAAAATCTAGCTATTGCAATACAACTCTGTGAGGTTTTACATTTACTAGCATGACTGCAGTTGTGCACCGTGTGCCACCACAAGTGAGCCATTGTCAGTGCACAATTATTCTTAAATGTGGGAAAGTGGTCAAGTGGAGCAGATAGCAGCGTGGCAGAATATTAGTTCAATCCCTGTGCAATGCAATTATTTTTCCTAGCGCTCTTAGCATGGCTTTACATAAATAGATGAACAAACATGGTTTTTACCATTGTAAAGATTTAGATTAGTGTTGGTTTTAAAGTGTTTTTATCGATGAGCAGCTAAGACAGGAGAGAGGTGCCACTTGGTTTTAAGATTAGAAAGTCTATGCTCACCGCTGACTTTACTGATGCAAGAACCACTTGAACCAAAAACTAATCCAAAAGACTATTTAACGATAACCACAAATTTTGCAGTCAGTTCTAATTCAACCGACTACACATTTGTGTTTTATATTTTTTCATATTTACCCAAATGATCTGTAATCACAGAAAACCTCTTGAAAAATCGTTAAACTTTATCCCAATTTTTTAACTAATCAGATCGCTGTTGTTTTAACCAATCAGGTCGCTGTTGTTTTAACAATTATTTATATCTATAATGTTACATTTTTTCAGTTTTGTATCGGCAAAGCAGTATTGAGAACTTGCAACCGTATAATCTAAAATAAAAATTAGTAACCTTCTCCCGACATTTTCTGTTCTAGCTTTTTACCTTTTAAGTTTTATGCTGCTATTTAGCTATTTATCTTCTATTCAGAAATTTGTAAAAATGACAGAAATGGACCAATAGAATGCTTCTCTCTCAGTTGGAGTCACAACATGATAGATAAATAGCAATGGAGCACACTCTATTTTCTGGTCAATATTTTTTGTGTTTTACCTATCACACAACTCAAATAGAGCGCATTCTCATTTGAGTTTTTGCAATTATGAAGACTGATTTACTACTAGATACAATAAAAACCTTTATCAGGTCAGGTGTAAAAAGGTCATTACTCGGAGTGGGTTTTTTATTTTAAAAGATAAACATTTTTTATCTTGGTCACTATAATCTTTTTTTAAACAATACATAAGTCCTCAGTCATTGTAAGTCCCCACTACCAATTTTAGGTGGATTCTGGTTAAAAGAGGGTTCTAAGGTTTTTCAAGTATCAGTACAGGTCTAGAACCTTCTAGAACAAGAGTAAATAACGTACTCACCAGTAGCGCATTGCAGCAGAAACACACTCAACAGCTACAAATAAAGTTACAACAAGGTCATTGCAAGGAGAATCGTGTTTATGAGACCCATTAATTAATTATGTATATAAAGAGAGTCAAGAACAAACTACAATCATTAGTAATAGAGTCATATTAATCTGTCTCATAGATGTGGTTGTTCTTGTTTGTTTCATTATGTTTACATCCAATATTATCCTCTAAAAATAAGTAAAAGTATAGAGACGACGAAGGCTCATTGCACAATTATAGGATAGCTAGTTAAGTGCGAGCCCGTATAAGGAATTGGCAACTCAAGGCGGCGCGGACACTATGTCAGTGAGTCCACCAGATACTTTTTGAGAGATACTCTAAAGCTATTCACATCGCCAATCTCTCTGATGTAGCCTGGTAGAAAGTTCCATGCATCGGAAAGTCGGTATGCAGAATGTCTCTGGCCACACACCGAGAGGAAACTGGGTGGTCTAACTGATAGCTCAGAATTGCGAGCAGTGTAGAGTGGCTTGTCTCTTAGTTTATTTATGTAAACAGAGTGAGCTAAGAGACAGTCTGTGAATGTATAGTTGCTTAATTGATAAGTATTACCATTCTTATTTGTCGTCTTACAGTTTGAAAATACATAATACGTTTTACATCTTCCTGTATCTTGAGCTTGAAAGTTGTGATGATTTTTGCTTAAGTACTCTTTGATTTTGAAGTTAGAAAAGATATTGTTAACATTTACTAAGTATTTAACAACTTCAAACAAAATTAATTTATTATTGTATTATATTTAATATCTATTTTATTATTATTATTTGATTATGTTTTCTGCTGTATTCAACTGGGAATGTAATAAACGTTTACAGTAGATCGGCTGAAACTAAACAAAACTTGTACAAAACTTGATTAGAATATAGAATAGACCTTCTTATCAAACCATTATAATGATTACAATTACTGTTTGATCATGAAAATAAAATTTTATTATTATTAATGATAGCATATTTCAATGATTATAGTATAATTATAAATTTCATCTTTACTATAATAAGACCCGTGTCTGTTCAAAGCACGTGAGTTAAAATATTACTTTGTACAGAATTTAAATTTATGACTTTAATTTGTTGAATGGACATTCTAACACCTGTGTCAATTCATCACCTTCCAGTTTTTGGAATAATTGTGCGCATATTTATTCTTAGTATTTTATCAGCAGAAGTTATGATCTCTCACAGTACACCAGGCTGCCGGTGAACATCAAGGTTGATGTCCCGTTAGCTTACTGCAAGCAGAGGCTGTGCATGTTTTTTAAGAACATGTTGCACAAACAATGTCTCTGTGATCTTGGCTGGATATGTCCAAGTCCAGTGGCAACTCGATGACTGGAGATATGCTCATCGGCAGAGAGAAATTTAAGGTTGGATGTCACCCTGTCACCGCCAGTTGCCTTTTTTGGGAAAAACAGGGAAACTTCTTTCGAACCTCAACCTGTTGGCAGTTCGGGTAGACCATCAGGTCACAGTTGCTCTCTGTGCTTTCTCTCTGCTGTTTCTTACAACTAATTAATTTAAATCATGTAGTTTATTGGTTAAAAAATTATCCTCTGTTTTGTCAAAGTCATTCTAATAACAAACACAATCTTTTGTGTTTGAATTAATAGAATTATGAAAAGTGCACCTAAATTGCCTATAAAATACATCTTTTTTAAAAAACTGTCTAAAACCTGCACTCAATTTGTAACAGACGAGGAATTATATTGAATGTGTTTTTGTAAATTTTGCACAAAGTTTTAGTAGATTTTATCGGAAAGTATCAGAATTTTGTATAGTTTGCAAATGTTTTTGATATTTGAAATGATCTGACTGCCTGGATGTTTCAAAATTAAAATCACTAGACTTTATTGTGATTAAAGCTATCAGATCAAATGAAGCAGCAACCATATTGTCTATAGTTGCAAAGAGACCGCCCGAATAAAAATGCATAACAATGGAATTTGAACACAATAGCCAATATCAGCTAAATTTATAACAAATATAGCAACAATAGTAACTAGTGACACAATTTTACACAAATTTTCTTCTGAATGTTTTAGCAGCAATTAAGTTTTGTCGATTTTAATTTTGAACCATCCTGGCAGTCAGATTACCTCGAGCACAAAAAACAATTACATAATGATAAAAAATACTGATATTTTCTGGCAGAAATTAATAGAGTTTTGTGTAAAGTCAGCTTTAAGATAGTCGCTGACAAAAAGCAGAGCAAATTTTCACTTTATCAGTAAATAACACTGATTTACTGATAAAGTCTGGCATTGTCTAGGATTTTTTGCGTTTGTAATCAGGTAGCTAGCAGGATGTTTAAGATATTGATCTTCAGAAACCAGATAGAAGTCGAAATCTAATGTTTTAGCTATCTGGTGGAAGGCTCAAAACATATTTGTGTAAAGTTTGAATAAAATTGGCCAAAAATGTAAAAACTTTTAGTGTCTACTCGTTTATGCGCACACGCAACACACACACACAACACACACACAACACACACTACAACACACACACACACAACACACACTACAACACACACACACACACAGCATGCGCACAACACACGCACAACACACGCACAACACACACACAACACACACACGCAACACACACAACAAACACACAACACGCACACACACAACACACACACAACACACGCACAACACACACACAACACACACACAACACACACACATACACACACATATAGACGCACACAACACGCACACAACACACACACAACACACAACACACACACAACATACACACAACATACACACAACACGCACACACACACACGCACGCACACGCACACACACATGCATGCGTCACCTTGCCCTCACACACCCATTCCCCCACATTACACGCACACTTGTCATCAATCATCAATAAACTAGTGTTTTTGTATCCGAGCTTGTTTCTTATTTTAGGAACTTCCCTTCACTGTAGAATGACTGCCCTTGGTTCAACAACCTACGGATACATTTGCAACCTTGAACAAAGGACAGCTTGGCTAGTAGCATTAATTGAAATCTAAAGTGGAACTATCATCTTAAATTCTATGTTCTATCAAATATTCTGATGTTTATTCCTATTTTACTTCATCTTAAATAAATTGCATGAGTATAACGCAAATTTATTTAATAAAGTTTTAAAGTAATAATAATCTATTTATTATAACGAAACAAAAAGTTAGAAATGTACAAAACATAGAAAATAACCGGGCTACACAGTCAACTTTAGCTAACCTCTAAAATGAGTGCAATTGTTTTATCATTGAGGGCTTCATCTACGAATGATGTCATGCTGACTCGCGTCATTTGAGTTTGTTTAGTACTCTGCTATAAGTGTGAAGAGGTTTGCACCTAGAGGCTAAGTGCTGGAGTAAGAGATAAAAATGTGCAGACACGTTGTGACAGGTTGTGAGACACGCTGTGACAAGTGTCTGTATAGCTAAAGCAGTTGGCATGCGAGTATATCATTTGAAAAATTAATGGGAAAACAAAAGAGCTTTTGGAAGGTACATTGGAATTATCTATCAGAAAAACACTACAATCATAGTATCAGATACTAACGTTTGCCTGGCTGTATTTATCCATATATCAATTACGCTCTCATAAATTGGTAAGTGCAACTTGTAAATGCATGAGAGAATTTAAATAGAGAGTACATACATTTAGTTTTATAGAGAGAATTAATATATGTAACTTGTGGTATATTTGCTATCTTTTTATTCATTTCAGCGTTATTGTTGTTAATATTTGGTTGTATCTGGTTGCTATCTGCACACCTTTCACTGTCTGTAAACAACTATAGCAAATACTATCCAATATGTTTGCAACAATTGCATTTACACCCAAGTGTTGTACTATTTCAGGATAAGACAACTTGGATTTAAAACACCACTCACAAGTGTCTGGTTGAACAGACATTGATTCATTTTTATTTAGCAAATGTGCATTTTTGAAGCATAATTGATTTTTCATAAATTAGCCAAAAGTTTTTAAAGGCTGTCTAAGTGGTTTGTCTAGCAACCATTAGTATTATTGTTTTCTTGGAGTAAAGAACAAAGTGCAACTATCTGAAATTATCAACTAATTATATATTATATTTGTATATATATATATAATTATATAATACTTATATAATAATATATATTATATATATATTATTATTTGTGGTGAAAAATCAGTAAAATTTAAGAATTTTATTTTTTCAAAACTATTAAAAAAATCTGATGAATATAACAAAAAGCCAAAACTCACATATACGCTACCACCTTCAAGATGCTCAGACAATATTTTGTTCCCATCAGACTTTCATAGCAAACAAAGCAATACAAATTATTGTTTGTTACATAAAACAGATGTCTGTCTATCAAATAAATACATGCTCTTACGCTTCATTTTTAAAATTTTTATGATTCAGGGTTTTAAGCAATAATAAAAATTTTAATAACATGCACCGGCATATCTTAGCTAATTAAAAAGTTGATAATAAAAAAACTATTAAAATTCCCATCAAATGTACAATAAAGCCATTTAAGAAAATATTATTAGATGAATAAATAGTGTTATTTAATTAAATTCTTAATTTAACTTCATAATAATTTTTTATTTAAACTTCATGAGAGAATATTTTTATATGAGTAGTGATTGTCTATATCACTAGAGGGAAGCGTAACCTTCCAAGTAGCTTACCAATTTGTAGCTGACTCCCATTTTGTAGTCTCAGCCTTCAAATGGTAAGAACTGTAAAGGTCTTTCATTATATGTGCACCCAGCACAGAGTCATAGGGTCATGTTATCAGCCAATAGGAAAGTAGGTATATATGATGACGCAAACTGCATAGGTGATGCACACACATTGGTTAGTAAGCAAAACCTCTTCTGCTAAATTTGCTAAATATTTTGAAGAATTTTAAAGTTATTGTAATTGAAAATTGTGTAGAGTTAATTTGTATTGCATTATATTCATTAATCAAATTTTAAAAATCACAAAAAAGTAGGAAAAGAGGAAGGAAGAAACCCAAGAGTAATCTACTCATATTACTTAATAAAGATATCGCTCTAATGCCCCATTATGAGGCGAATGTGGTTAATTGACTTGACTTGACATATTGAATTTGTTCGTTTTAAAAATCAACTAAAGAATTTTAGTAAATAAATTTTATTGTAAAATAAAAATTATTGCATTAAAAATGAATTTTTTTGTAAAATTTATTATTAATGCATGTATATATTTACTGTGTATAAGGCTAATTAGGCTAAATAATAATAAATAATAATAATATTTTCGCAATACTAATAAGTCCCATAATATGTTAAATAAATTCTATAAAACTAGCAAAATTTATTAATTATTCAATACAAATAATAATATACCTGTAATAAATTAATATGTGGAGAATAAGTTTCAGAGAAAAAATAGTGTTAGTGCATATAGATTTTTATTGTGACAAAACCCATTGAGTCCTATTTATAGCACAGAATAACGCAACATTCATGCAACCGCTTCTAACGCAACTGATGACATGTACATGACCTCTGCTGAATCATCCAAAGTATGCAAGTAAACTTTCCCACGACAATCTGCTGTATTTGGTGACCAAGTTAGGCTACAGTAAATATGACAGCGGTCATGCACCGCTGTCATTTCGGTCTATGTTAACAAACGCGAGCGAAAAAAGCTACGTACAGAGGTAGCAGATTCATGGTACTATAAGGAGATTTTGAAATGGATAATGTACAGTTTTAGGGAAATATATTGATCCTGTTTCTCTGCATCAGTATCATTTTTATCAGTATCGGAATAATAGATATTTTTTATCATAAATTGACTCAAATTTTATCCAGATAATAGCTATTTAGAAATTAATGTCTAGACGGATTATTAAATCCGTCTAGCAAATTGTATTCGTTTGAACAAAAGATATTGGTGTAAAGTTTCCCATAATAAAAAAAACTTATTGAAATAACAAAAAACAGAACTCAAGACGTATATGGCATTTAATTTTTCAGTAAATGTGTAATATGATATGTTTGTGACCTTTAGATGACATAAACACATGCCAAGCCAAGGAACTTTTTAATATCATTAGCAACCCTTTTTTTAACTATCAAAAAATCGTTTTGGGAAATGTAGTCGCTATTGATGAGAAATAACAAATCGTTATTCTGGTAAGGTGTTTGGGAAATAACGGTCAACGTATGTTCAGTTATTGATTCCATCATTAAATAGGTTGTAGTGTACATACTTTATGCGTATATAATGGAGCAGATACATGATTGTATAGTAAATGGTATTTTTAGTATTAAATATTAAACAGCTTTGTACTTTGACATACAAAATTAATTTTACTTTATACTACATTATAACATATTTTAATATACTATATTCTAATGTAGTATATAGTATACTATATTCTATAACGCACTTTTGGATTTGTTTTGTGGATCTTTTAAATTGACGTTCAAAAAAAATTTTTTAAGTATTTTTTAAATTGTGATTTAAAAAATATTTTTGTAAAAGTGCCTTAGATTTTTTGTAAATCTATTATTTTCAGCAATGAGTTTTGTGAAAAACAATCATAGAACACGACTCCCAAATACTTATCATCATTAGCTTTAAGAGTCGCTGTAAGTAGCAGGAAACCGTGTTTTGATGGTATTGTGAAGTCAAAGCTCGCTCATCATTTCTCTCACTGATATCAGACATATTTATTACAACACATTCACTGATTCACTGGTTTTTAGTCAAATTATGTATATACATGTAAACAATTTTTTTTTAAATTTCATTTGACGTTTTATTTTAAGATGTACACAAATTATTGCCTGTTTATCTATGGTGAAAAAGAAAAATGCACATCTTTAGCTCGTTTTGGATCAATAATTTGTCAGATTTAGCTGTAGCGAATCATGGCCAAAATCATCTCGCCATCCCTACTCTATAATATATTTTATATTAAATAAATTTTACATAATATCACAGTATATTTTGTTATACTGTACTGTATTCTTTTCAGCAAGTACTTTGGTTTCTCAGAGCTTTCTAATAATCTATTAAAAGCTCAACTTTTGTATGATTGAAAGCACCTCATGGTCAATTCGAAACCGTTAGATAAATTGATACATTTATTATATTGATTAAGTTATTAGATTACTAAAATTTGTGAGCAGTTCAATTATGAACACTCATCCGTAAAAAAATTGTATTATATTCTTATAATGTGAAATAAATAGCCCATTATATTTATATTAATAAATCCCTCTTTGTCATTGTGTGTGACAATTTTGGTCAAAAATATTTAGTTTCCAATTTCCAATCGGTTTTTGAGACCCTTGATTTCAAACACCCGCTTGTTGGTTATTTGATTAAAAATGAAACTGCTACTATTATAGTATTTGTAAGGACAGAAGAAAAGCACCAAGCTACATCTGTTTATAAATACCTTATTCCAAAAGTAAACACCTCATTAAAAAGCAGATTTTGTGTGTAAAGTATGTAAGGTAGATTAATGTGGCTGACTGTATGACCTTGGTATCACGGACAGCAGAGAAAAAAGCAGAAAGTGAGTGTTTCAAATTCCTTACAAATTATACTTACACAGCCGAGATGTCATCAGACAGTTTTAGCATCAGACACTTGCTGGGATTAAAACTGAGGGAAAAGATACATGTATACACTACAACTACTTGTGCATGTATACACTACAACTACTTGTACATGTATACACTACAACTACTTGTACATGCATACACTACAACTACTTGTACATGCATACACTACAACTACTTGTACATGTATACACTACAACTACTTGTACATGTATACACTACAACTACTTGTACATGTATACACTACAACTACTTGTACATGCATACACTACAACTACTTGTACATGTATACACTACAACTACTTGTACATGTATACACTACAACTACTTGTACATGTATACACTACAACTACTTGTACATGCATACACTACAACTACTTGTACATGTATACACTACAACTACTTGTACATGCATACACTACAACTACTTGCACATGTATACACTACAACTACTTGTACATGTATACACTACAACTACTTGTACATGTATACACTACAACTACTTGTACATGCATACACTACAACTACTTGTACATGTATACACTACAACTACTTGTACTTGTATACACTACAACTACTTGTACATGTATACACTACAACTACTTGTACATGCATACACTACAACTACTTGTACATGTATACACTACAACTACTTGTACATGTATACACTACAACTACTTGTACATGTATACACTACAACTACTTGTACATGCATACACTACAACTACTTGTACATGTATACACTACAACTACTTGTACATGTATACACTACAACTACTTGTACATAAATACACTACAACTACTTGTAAATGTATACACTAAAACTACTTGTACATGCATACACATGTACAAGGAGGGAGCTGAATAGAAGAACTCAAACTTATTCAGTTGTGGCGTTTAAGGTATAACAAGTTCTCCTTGGCTCTGCACTCATTTATTTTTTAGTTGCCGACCCGTAGAGGCTGTAATTTTTTCTCATTAGAGTTTAAATAGAGACATCTGTGTATCACCATCTCACACTGCTAGTGCTAGTTCCCAGATAAGGGCTACTAATGAGTACTAGATTAAAAACACAATTTAGAAACTGGGCGAGATAGTCAAGATGAAAACTGTACTTATACATTGAAGAGAGGACAGAGATAACATGGTACCTTTTTAGGACATTTATTTATTTGCACTTATCGGCACTCTGTCCACCTAGGACAATAAGTAGTAACTCTGTCTACCTGGGACAATATGTAGTAACTCTGTCCACCTGGGACAATATGTAGTAACTCTGTCCACTTGGGACAATATGTAGTAACTCTGTCCACCTGAGACAATATGTAGTAACTCTGTCTACCTGGGACAATATGTAGTAACTCTGTCCACCTGAGACAATATGTAGTAACTCTGTCCACCTGGGACAATATGTAGTAACTCTGTCTACCTGGGACAATATGTAGTAACTCTGTCCACCTGGGACAATATGTAGTAACTCTGTCCACTTGGGACAATATGTAGTAACTCTGTCCACCTGAGACAATATGTAGTAACTCTGTCTACCTGGGACAATATGTAGTAACTCTGTCCACCTGAGACAATATGTAGTAACTCTGTCCACCTGGGACAATATGTAGTAACTCTGTCTACCTGGGACAATATGTAGTAACTCTGTCCACCTGGGACAATATGTAGTAACTCTGTCCACTTGGGACAATATGTAGTAACTCTGTCCACCTGAGACAATATGTAGTAACTCTGTCCACCTGGGACAATATGTAGTAACTCTGTCCACCTGGGACAATATGTAGTAACTCTGTCTACCTGGGACAATATGTAGTAACTCCGTCCACCTGGAACAATATGTAGTAACTCTGTCCACCTGGTACAATATGTAGTAACTCTGTCCACCTGGGACAATATGTAGTAACTCTGTCCACCTCAGACAATATGTTGTAACTCCGTCCACCTGAGACAATATGTAGTAACTCTGTCCACCTGGAACAATATGTAGTAACTCTGTCCACCTGGGACAATATGTAGTAACTCTGTCCACCTGGGACAATATTTAGTAACTCTGTCCACCTGGGACAATATGTAGTAACTCCGTCCACCTGGGACAATATTTACAGTAGTAACTCTGTCCACCTGGAACAATATGTAGTAACTCTGTCCACCTGGGACAATATGTAGTAACTCTGTCCACCTGGGACAATATGTAGTAACTCTGTCCACCTGGGACAATATGTAGTAACTCTGTCCACCTGGAACAATATGTAGTAACTCCGTCCACCTGGGACACTGTGTAAGATGAATCTATTTAATGATCCACTGCTTTCAAATTTGTACATAATTAACATTTCCCAAAATGCTATGAGGGACACATTTGTGTACTGCATGTTTTATTCTCAAAACTACATTTTTTTATAATTATATCTGGCTCTTCTACTGTTAATAATTTTAATTCTTGCTTAAAGCTGTAATTGTATGATATCGTTATTACTTAAATAGAGCTTAAAATATAATTATACTTACTGAAACTATGATCTTTTTTTTTCTATATCATGCACTGCAAACATTATACAAAAAATTCCACCCAAATATCACAGCTCATTTTCATTAGAAACTGAACAGTTTATGGTTAATACGTATTGCGTAATTTAAAATAGTACTGTGCTATTATAGCAGTACCCAAGCATAGGCATCCTAGACTCAAAAGTGAAATCCTGATGTTCAATAGCACCTGCGCAGGTTGTCTTTTTGGCAATGAAGTCACATGATCAAAGTAATGTTCAATTCTTTACTGTCTATTACTCCTTGCTTCTTTACTATACTGTTATTCTTTATTATTGGCTACTAATAAATTTAATATTCTGTTTTCAGTATTGTTTGAAAACCAAAAAATGTCGATTTGGTGCTAACCGAATTAATTAATAAGAACAAAACTATTCAGGACAACCACTAATGTGTTGCTGAATATCTCAGCATAATCAAGTGAACCAGAGGAAAAAATTATTTTCTTCATACAAGACAATTATTTTGATTACATACATGTTTATTTTGTTAAAATACTTGTAGTTAAATTGAAAGGTCACTTCTAGTATCGGCTGCTAAGCACTCGCAAAGTCAGTGAAGAAGTATTTTGAAATTTTACTTTACCAATGGAAATATTTGAAGTTGGCACTACAATTGCTGAAGCACCTGTTCAACTTCTTTTTTGATGGCACTTGGTAAGGAGTGTACTGTAAGAGGATGTCATAAGGTATTGGAGCCAAGGTTATGTAACCAGAGTGTCATTTTACGGAACAATTATAAATAAGAAATCATGGGAGCGGCGTTGCGTCATCAGATTTATTGAGGAAGCGTGAGATAACTTAGTATCGTAATGGGCGCCATTATGACCTCTTCAGGGTGCTGCTGATAAGTTATGTTTATAGACAGTAAGATAAAGGTGACATGGGCACCGCTGTCTTCTCTGCCTAATGTAACGAATGCTCAAAGACTATAAAGAAATGTCAGGCGGAACACTATTGGTTGTAAACCTCATGTTATGCTAAACAGTTATGTTAGCTTTTTTCATCATGAATTTAGTAGATGACAAACAGTAATAATGTTGTACAGATAGGAGCTATAACTGACAGAGAGGCATTCATTTTAGAAAAGTGTTTATGGTGCAGAAAGTTTTACTTTCTCAATGGTAATTTTTTAACTACACAGTTTATAATGTTTAGAACACTTGCGCACGTCTGGCAACCCAGGAAATTAACATACACAAAGTCTCGTAAGAACAGCTTTGTGGCTGACTGTCCAATCTACTAACTACAAAACCTAATACTTTAGACAATACATTCTTATCGCACAATTTCTGTTGTCTGAAACTTTTGAAGAACTTCGCCCAAGATATTCATCTTGAAAACATCTTATTATTAACATACATGTAGTTATTGATGTTGAATTTGAGTATCTAATTGTAGTAAAGGTCTGGAGTAGTTCACTAAGTCTAATAACATGTTCAGATATATTTAAAATACTGAATAAGAAAACAACGAGTAGGACAAAACAGTAATACAAAAATTCATTACAGAACTAAATCACTCGTTTGGTTAAACCATGTGTCAACATCTAGGACTGTTATTTACAGGGTCATACCCATTATAATCAGTACATATTTCAATTAAGAGTGCTGAAGCCTGTTACATGCCGCTATCAAAATGAAAAATTTTATTTTGCCTTTACAATTGAGCTAAATTTAGAAAAGTGTAGCATTAATTGAGAAGCTGTTATTTTTATATCAAACTTATTACAATATTATAAAACCTAAAATTGGGAACTTAAATTATCATGTTTTAACTGAGCTAAAGCATGAAAATATTTTAATCTTTCAGTTTCTTAATTCTGGTCATAGATTAACTACTCCACAGGCAGCAATTAAAATATTTCATTATCAGCATTTCAACAGCCGGCTTCACAACAGGACGGAGTAAGCGAGATAAATCTCTACTTAGTTCTGCCAAAGCTCTGTTCATGAATAAATTATTACAAAATTATTAAAGTTATTAAGTTAGACCTCCTTATAATCTGATCAGCGGTGAGCCAGGCGATGCTCAAAATTTCTTTGATTTTCAATCAAATTGTCGCCTACTGAGTGTAAAAGAGATTGGTTCTCTAGACTCAGGACTGAGTTTAGTCACAAAATATTTTTGCGATCCAGTGGAAGAGATGGAGCATATTCGTGTGAAGTTGGGATGAAATGAGGCAAAAAATGTGAAAGAGCATGGCGATTGCCCAGACTAATAGAAACACACAATGGCAAAGTGAGATATATGTTATTTGAAATTCTATTTTTTATTTAACATTCTGATTTGTGTTTCCATTTTGCATTATCTTAAATAAATTTTACTAAAATAATACAAATTTATTTGATACAGTTTTAGTGCAATGATATTTTATTTATTATGATGAAAAAAAATAAAAAATATTCAAAAGTGATAAAATATAATTTTTTAAGCAGTCAATTTTAGCTAATTTCTAAAATGAGTGCATGCAATACTATTTTGTCGTAGTCTGATGATTTCAAGTACCGGATCGTATCTGAATATGTTGAGTTGCCTCTCACCTTATATGGAAGCTCAAAACAAATAAGTATTACATAATAGGATTAAATATGAGTGTAATAATAGAATATTAGGGCATCTAAAGAGAAATACTAGAAAGATATAATAAAAGGAGTGTAACTATTTAAGGGTGTATAAAAGTAATAACATTATTTACCTTAAAGCAAATAAATAAAACAAAACTTACCACAGTTATCAGGTTGAACTTTAAAGGTGCGGCAGCACCTTTCTTTCATCATGAAATCACATAAAAAGCTTTTTATGATGATCCGGAGTAATAATTTGTGCTGTTTCTGTTGGTCAGTCTTCATCACAGTGACATATTAGTCAATCACTATTATAGTGGCATGTTGGTCAGTCTTCATCACAGTGGCATGTTAGTCAATCACTATTATAGTGACATGTTGGTCAGTCTTCATCACAGTGGCATGTTAGTCAGTTACTATCATAGTGGCATGTTAGTTAGTATGAATCGCAGTGGCATGTTAGGTATATTCCTTCATGCTTAGACATTATAGCCAACTGTATGCTAGTCATTTCAGGTTTTGCTTGAACTATATAAACCATCTGCTAGTTTTTCAAACACTCATATGCTTTGTTGGACTCTTGGGAAGTTATCTACTCTTGTGAAGTTATCTATTCAAACTAATTGTTACTACTCGCTATTTTTTGCTTACATAGACTGAATAACCTTTCACAAATATTATACACTGTAAAAATAGTAGTTATGATGTGATTATCATTCTATGTTTTTATATGCTTTCAGGTTTAATTTGAGCCACCACAAGCTGGTATGTTCCAAAAATGTAATAATTACCTTTGATATGAATATAACCTACAACTTTATGTTATTAGTAGATCATGTAGAATGGTTCGTACTTTGAGCTAGTGGTTTGGCAATTTTAAACACTAATTATTCACGCTTTTTTGTTTTGCTAGTAATAAACACAAAGAATAGATTTATAAAAACTATGCAGGTACAGTTCTGATAACTAAAAAGTAAAAACTATAGCTGAACACTAAAAAAGGTCTTTTTGAGCATTTTCTTTCGCAGAAGTTTTTACATGACTACAAAAATAACGATTATGATGATATGGAGTTTATTATTCAACAAATTTCTATCTCTAGAAAGAATATACATCTGGTGACAGAATAACAAGTAATATAAGAATATGTTGCTATTTTTAAATTTTTACACATTTTGCAAGTTGAATTCTTATTTCAAAATGCAGGAACGAACTTGGATAATTGTTTTAAAAATATTCAGAACATATCTCAATGACTGACAGTATCACAAGTAACTGGCCTGACAGTAATATTTAAATACATGTTTATATACAAATGTTCTATAGGTGTTTGTTGCCACAATAAAAACACTGACACATTTACTAGCTTTAAAACATGAAAGACAAAAAATTTAAAATACCTTGCATTTAAGGCCTTTTCAAATTAGACTTTACATTGGTGTCCTAATGTATTTTAGGATGTTATGGTAGAAGCCCAGTACGACGCCCCCGTAAGTCTAAAAAAAATGGAGCTAAACCTAAAAAAGTTACACCGAGACTATTTTTACATTTTTACGGATGAGTATAAAATCAATTTCTGATGGCATCAACTATTATCAAAAATGCACGCTATCTATTGGAATTTTTTTGTTGTATAAAAACTTATTTTTAAATTACTTTTGTCGATCTTTGGAGTTGTCATTAAGTTATCAGCATAAAACCAAAAGCTGTTATCAGGATAAAGTTAGTCGCTATTATCAACATAAAGTCAGTGAGTATAATCACTATAAGGACAGAGGGTATTATCAAGATAAAGTCAGTAGGTATTATCAGTATAAAGTCAATGATTATGATCAGGATAAAGTCAGTGGCTATTATCAGTATAAAGTCAGTAGCTATTACCAGTATAAATACAGTGGCTATTATCAGAATAAAGTCAGTGGCTATTACCAGGATAAAGACAGTGGCTATTATCAGGGTAAAGTCTGTGGCTGTTATCAGTATAAAGTCAGTGGTTATTATTCGTATAAAGTCAGTGGCTATTATTCGTATAAAGTCAGTGGCTATTATCCGTATAAAGTCAGTGGCTATTATCCGCATAAAACTTTAGGCCAACACACTACAGGTATATGTAATTGTAACTTCAAGCAGTTTGACTTCCGCTAAATATAAATAAGTTTTGCCAAGGATTAACTTTCTACATGCATTCCAGAATTTATACAGCTGTTGTAGTAAATTAAAGAATAAATAGTCCCTTGGTTTATTTCAAAACAAGAAGCACACTTATTGATCTTCTCTTAATGTTTAGAGTAAAGGTGTACTGTTTCTGTTGACAGCATGGTAAGAGAGCATGTAGCAACAGAGCATTTCAAATTAGCTCCTTGAAGTCCGATGTGCTTTATATTCTGATCTTTCTACTTTGGAGGTTGACGCAGCTTGTTAGCATCTGTTGTTGACGTTGTTTGAAGGTTTTTAGACATTTTAAGGCAAAGCAAGTCAAGCTCCTCCTCCCACTCTAGCCACTTCTTGTCACCTAGCATGTCTGAGAGCCGCTGATTAAATGGGCGGTAGAAATCTTGCAGGAGACGGTAGGTCTCAGGAAGAAATGTAAAATATTTTGGCATCACCATAATTCGTTTTGCTGCAAAATAATAAGATCGACAATGATACTTAATAATAATGAAACCGCAAACTCCAAAACCATAACTTTTATGAGAAAGACCATGATGTTACTTTTTATTTAAAATTGTGAAACTGGGTTACAATTGATGCCTTTTGGAATATGCACCTTTAAAAATGAAGCACAGTTTGTTATGAAATTCTATTATGTTACAGTGGTTTGTAGAATATAAGTAAATAGTCTTAACAGAAATAGATGTTTTAAATGCTTTATATTATATATGTTAAATTGTTTATTTCATTTGATTAATTAACTGCTGCCCTTTTTTAGGATTTTTATATGACATCCCTTAAAAAATATCTTTGCTTAAAATGAAATTATATCCAATAAAAAAGCTATGCTTCTGCAGTAACAAAACAACAATCACCAAATTTTTTTTCAGTTACTTGGTATCTTGGCATCCAGTGATATTAAAAAACCATGGCTCTTGTTGTCGGCTGAATAATATGGAGCAACGAAATTAGCACGATTTATAACCACCTCATACTATTCGATAAGATGTTCATTCATTGTATGTAAGTGTCTAGGTGCTAAGAATATTAGATGTTAGACCAATAAGTGCACAATGTACTGTACTTAGTCATGGTGACAGATATCATTGTAGGACTAAAAGTTAAAAATGTAGCTAACAACTTACTATCTACATAGCTAGTCCATGTACTAGTAACTCACTCTGTATCTAGTACTAATAACTCACTGTATATCTGGTGCTAGTAACTCACCATGTATCTAGTACTAGTAACTCACTGTGCATCTAGTACTAGTAACTCACCATGTATCTAGTACTAGTAACTCACTGTGTATCTAGTTCTAGTAACTCACTGTGTATCTAGTACTAGTAACTCACTGTGTATCCAGTACTAGTAACTCACTGTGTATCTAGTACTAGTAACTCACTATGTATCTAGTACTAGTAACTCACTATGTATCTAGTACTAGTAACTCACTGTGTATCTAGTACTAGTTACTCACTATGTATCTAGTACTAGTAACTCACTATGTATCTAGTACTAGTAACTCACTATGTATCTAGTACTAGTAACTCACTGTGTATCTAGTACTAGTAACTAACTATGTATTTAGTACTAATAACTCACTGTATATCTGGTGCTAGTAACTCACTATGTATCTAGTACTAGTAACTCACTATGTATCTAGTACTAATAACTCACTGTGTATCTAGTACTAGTTACTCACTATGTATCTAGTACTAGTTACTCACTATGTATCTAATACTAGTAACTCTTCCAGAACTATGAGCAAACAGTTATTCAGAAGTTGGATTTTTGTTGTGAGAAACCGAAATATTAATTTTTACATGGCCCCAACTTATTAATGAATTTTTACTACCTTTTATTCAAATCAGTTTGCTGCAAACTTTTGCTTTTTTAATTTTGGCAACTCAGAAAATGTAAATTCTACTAGCTTTTACTTACTTCCTTTTGTCTCCACAGCCTTTTGGACACCAGCTGTGGAGATGTTGAGAAATGCGTAGAGGTCTGTTAAACTAGAGATCGGAGTGTTATAGAATGTCTCAGACTTGATCAGGTGAACCTGCAAGAAGGGTGCGACAATCAAAAGACTCAGGCTATTCAAAGAAGTTTTATTTGAAGCTGGTCAAGTAGAAATTTCATCAAATAACTATGATGAACTTATTGTGTAAAATGGAAGTCTAAAACAATATATTGCGCTAGTGCACTATTGGCCAGGTGAATTTGTTGCTTAGGTTTCATTGGTCAATTTCGTTCCTTGCTGTTGCACCATTGGTTAGTTGCATTTATTGCTGGCATACCAACGATCAGTATCGGCGGTCAGTAACAAAGACGATGAGACGTAATCAAAAATTTCTAAACAATTTTAAGATACTAATACAATCACAACACTGATGACTTTATCGATACTCTGTAATTATAGGAATAAATAATTTTGAAATACCCGTAGTCACAAAAGCAGCGCTATATCCACAAGTTTTTTGCACCATAAATGGACACTACGCAGCTCCAACACACAAATGGTTAGAATTAAAACTAAACTTGATTACATGTTATCTTTCAGCTGCAGCTGTACAAAAAACAGACATTCGTTTAGCCTTTTTATTATCGTTGTTGGAAATCGACAGTTTTATTAAGTTGCCAGTTTATTGTAGGATTAAATAAGTTTTAACTTATGCAGCAAATTTAGTTTTTAACTTATTTTTATTTCATCAACAAACATAATTTGAATTTAGTTGCAAAAATAAAAATGCTATTAAATTTTGTAAATTTGTGAGAGAACAGAACAAAGCAACAAACGCTAACACTGCTAAAAGAAACGTGGTCAGATGTGAATAAACCAACCTGTGTGTTTATATTAGTTGTATAGATGTTTACGCCTACACAAGCAGACTAGCTTTATGGATTATTGACTAGAGCGCAAACACAAAGTATTCATAACCATAAATACCATTGATCCTACGTTACTCAACACCATATTTGTTTCTAATTACAGGTAGTTGACAATTTCCAGTTTCTCATCACAAGGTCAAAAAAAAAAGATTATTCAGGGATAATTTAAGACATTAAAATTTGGTGCAAGACAGAGTTTTCTTAGGATCAGCTTAAAAAGTAAGTTGAAAATATTGCAAAAACTCCTCTTGTTTTTGCTAGTTGTAACAGGCAGACACTTCCTTGTTTAAAGTATATCAACATTCAACAAATATCTGACTATCTTTGACATATTTGTTATGCATTTAAAAAAGCCTTTCCATTTTTTCTTTATGAAATTATGCTGTGTTTAAAAATGTAATAAAGTTTGAATTCCAAATGTCTGTGTGATACCACAAAGTATATATTCCATAAAATGATGGTTGGTTCATTTTGCTCGGCATTTATTTGAATAAAACAGTTTTCTGATAAAATACTATTCAATAAATATGTTATTTGTGTATTTTGATCTATATTTCTTTAAAGTGCTGTTATTAAATGTATATTTGTGTGTACATTTAAATAAATATCTATTTTTTATGTTATAATCAAGTATTTGCATATTTCAGGTTATTGCTTATAAGTCAGGGTCGACCTCCCGACCTTTTGAACTACTGATAAAACTGGAAGCTGCCATGCCATGCTTTTGACCAACTTGCACTCAATTGTAAGACATCAGTAATGCTGTCTAAAATCTCCCTATGGTTTTCTGACTTGAGTGCAAAAAAATTTACAAAAATAAACAAAATTGTTTTCAGAATTTACAAATCTTTCAAGTTGAAGGTGAGTTTAAATAAATTTTAAAAGTTTAATTTTAAAGTTTAATTTTTATGAAATTTTAGAATTCCAATTTAATGTGAATTCTGACTTCATTTTAAAAGTTTAATTTTAAAATGAAGTCAGAATTCACATTAAATTGGAATTTTAAAATTTCATAAAAAATTTGAAATTCAATTTTTGAGAAAATACTTTGAAATTAAAGTTGTATTCAAAATTTGAAAGTTTAATTTAAATTTTAATTTTAATTTCTCATTCATTCTTAATTTAAAAAGTTTTTAAATCAATTACCTGTGCGGGAGGAAAGTTCTTGTAGACTTCCTCTAGAAATATGTAATAGATGCCAATACGCAGAGTCATGAAGTAGACAGGATCACCCCAATGTTGGGATTCCCAGCCTGCCATATGACAGCAGGCTCGCAATGAAGTCTTTCTCACGCACTCATTGAAGTGTTGAATACTACAGAAAAAAGATTAGTAATAGAGATATATGAAAACAAACATAATCTGACAGCCTGTGGAATGTGCCTGAATGATCTGGTTCACTGCCAAAACAAACCACCATTTGTATAAATAATCTTCCACTTTTTATCACTTTTGAATAAAATATCAATAAAATAGTTTGTTGCCAACTGACACTCCCTCTTTGAGCTATTCAACTGTTATATACAGACTGTGCTATGTTTTGTGTGGTGTCCTGTGCTATTGAATTTTTATCTTTTATTAAAATTAAACACATTTCATTTCTAGACTTTCATTATACCCAAAAACCTGAGAAACTGAGGCTAAGGTATGAGCTGCTAAAAACTAGACTGTATATTCTTGAGTCTAGCCTTTCTCTATTAAGTATTGTATTGTACATATCACCTGATCTTCTACGTATTACGCTGTTTATGGTACAAAACAATGTGAAAGTGCTAAAAGAATTGTTTGCAAGTCTTGGAGCAGATTAAATTCATTCACCCCAGTACCCTGGCAGTCTAGTGTGCAATAAGCGATTGCCAAGAAAGTTGATAAAGCAAAGGGAATATTTATTTGCATAACTGCCCGTAATGTAGAAGGTTCTTGGTCATTGCAGGTGTCAGAGTGTCAGCCTGCTAGGCTTAATGTCACCAGCTCGAGTCTCGTTCAAAGCAATATTTTTTCCAACCTTCAACTTTGACTTTGGACAGACAGACAGACAGATGGACAGGCAGTTGCCGCTCTTATTATAGTAAGGAAGACTATGACCCCTGCGGTACAGAACGCCATGAGAGATCGTCGTGATAACATAATAATGCTGAATTATTCCACAAAGCAGAGAGGTGGTTGAGCGGGGCAGATAGTAATGGGCTTGGTTGCTATGACATATGTCTGAGTTCAAATCCCATATCATTCAATTTTTTTTCTTATCATCCAACTGTGGTTTCAGACCTACACGGCTCTTATTATAGTAAAGATTTTTTAACAGAAGATGTCACTTTAAAATTTAAAAAATTTGCTCTGTAAACAGCTTTCAGTAATACTGTATATGAGTCTATAACATGTTCTGTTTATCTCCTTACCTTTGTACAAAGAACTTGTGTATATCAAGGGGTGTCTCGGGCATGTTTACATATCTGAACCCAAGGTTAGCGTTGTTGTTTTTACTCATGTCTATTCCATGGTTGTAGAAGGAAAGGGCTCTGGTCGTCGGGTTTCGCATCATTACTGAATATATAGAGGTATAAACATTCTTCAGACAAGTCGGGATTGTGGGAGAAGCTTAGTATAAAAAGAGCTTGTCATAAAGCCTTGAGACGTTTTCATTGGCTAAGGACATTTTAACACTGGCAGAAATATTTACAAAAATCTTGTAAAAAGTTTGGTTGGACCAAATTTATGGATCTGTAGAGGTTTTGTGGCAATAACTTCTATATATAAGGATGTATATCTGTACGTATAGATCTGTACGTATGTCTAGATATATATGTGTACATGTGCATATATATGTATATATACTCATTTATTCATATGTATATATACACGTTTATGCATATGCATATATACACAATTATATATATATGTATATATACTTACATCTACGTATAAAAATATATATATTGTTGTTATTGATATATATACATTATATTATTATATTATACATATGCATGGGTTTATGTATTATACATATGCATGGGTTTGTTTATTATACATATGCATGGGTGTATGTATTATACATATGCATTGGTTTATGTATTATACATATGCATGGGTGTATGTATTATACATATGCATGGGTTTATGTATTATACGTATGCATGGGTTTATGTATTATACATATGCATGATTTATGTATTTTACATATGCATGGGTTTGTTTATTATACATATGCATGGGTTTATGTATTATACGCATGCATGGGTTTATGTATTATACATATGCACGGGTTTATGTATTATACATATGCATGGTTTTATGTATTATACATATGCATGGGTTTGTTTATTATACATATGCATGGGTGTATGTATTATACGTATGCATGGATTTATGTATTATACATATGCATGGTTTATGTATTATACACATGCATGGGTTTGTTTATTATACATATGCATGGGTTTATGTATTATACGTATGCATGGGTTTATGTATTATACATATGCATGGGTTTATGTATTATACATATGCATGGTTTATGTATTATACATATGCATGGGTTTACGTATTATACATATGCATGGGTTTGTTTGTTATACATATGCATGGGTTTATGTATTATAAATATGCATGGGTTTGTTTATTACACATATGCATGGGTGTATGTATTATACATATGCATTGGTTTATGTATTATACATATGCATGGGCTTATGTATTATACATATGCATGGGTTTGTTTATTATACATATGCATGGGTTTATGTATTATACATATGCACGGGTGTATGTATTATACATATGCATGGGTTTATGTATTATGCATATGCACGGGTTTATGTATTATACATATGCATGGGTTTGTTTATTATACATATGCATGGGTGTATGTATTATACATATGCATTGGTTTATGTATTATACATATGCTTGGGTTTGTTTATTATACATATGCATGGGTTTATGTATTATACATATGCAGGGGTTTATTTATTATACATATGCATGGATGTATGTATTATACATATGCATTGGTTTATGTATTATACATATGCATGGGTGTATGTATTATACATATGCATGGGTTTATGTATTATACGTATGCATGGGTTTATGTATTATACGTATGCATGGGTTTATGTATTATACATATGCATGGGTTTGTTTATTATACATATGCATGGGTTTATGTATTATAAATATGCATGGGTTTGTTTATTATACATATGCATGGGTGTATGTATTATACATATGCATTGGTTTATGTATTATACATATGCATGGGTTTATGTATTATACATATGCATGGGTTTTTACATTATACATATGCACGGGTTTATGTATTATACATTTGCATGGATGTATGTATTATACATATGCATGGGTTTATGTATTATACATATGCATGAGTTTGTTTATTATACATATGCATGAGTGTATGCATTATACATATGCATTGGTTTATGTATTATACATATGCATGGGTTTGTTTATTATACATATGCATGGGTTTATGTATTATACATATGCATGGGTTTGTTTATTATACATATGCATGGGTGTATGTATTATACATATGCATTGGTTTATGTATTATACATATGCATGGGTTTATGTATTATACATATGCATGGGTTTTTACATTATACATATGCACGGGTTTATGTATTATACATTTGCATGGATGTATGTATTATACATATGCATGGGTTTATGTATTATACATATGCATGAGTTTGTTTATTATACATATGCATGAGTGTATGCATTATACATATGCATTGGTTTATGTATTATACATATGCATGGGTTTGTTTATTATACATATGCATGGGTTTATGTATTATAAATATGCATGGGTTTGTTTATTATACATATGCATGGGTGTATGTATTATACATATGCATTGGTTTATGTATTATACATATGCATGGGTTTATGTATTATACATATGCATGGGTTTTTACATTATACATATGCACGGGTTTATGTATTATACATTTGCATGGATGTATGTATTATACATATGCATGGGTTTATGTATTATACATATGCATGAGTTTGTTTATTATACATATGCATGAGTGTATGCATTATACATATGCATTGGTTTATGTATTATACATATGCATGGGTTTGTTTATTATACATATGCATGGGTTTATGTATTATACATATGCAGGGGTTTATTTATTATACATATGCAGGGGTTTATTTATTATACATATGCATGGATGTATGTATTATACATATGCATTGGTTTATGTATTATACATATGCATGGGTGTATGTATTATACATATGCATGGGTTTATGTATTATACGTATGCATGGGTTTATGTATTATACGTATGCATGGGTTTATGTATTATACATATGCATGGGTTTGTTTATTATACATATGCATGGGTTTATGTATTATAAATATGCATGGGTTTGTTTATTATACATATGCATGGGTGTATGTATTATACATATGCATTGGTTTATGTATTATACATATGCATGGGTTTATGTATTATACATATGCATGGGTTTTTACATTATACATATGCACGGGTTTATGTATTATACATTTGCATGGATGTATGTATTATACATATGCATGGGTTTATGTATTATACATATGCATGAGTTTGTTTATTATACATATGCATGAGTATATGTATTATACATATGCATTGGTTTATGTATTATACATATGCATGGGTTTGTTTATTATACATATGCATGGGTTTATGTATTATACATATGCAGGGGTTTATTTATTATACATATGCATGGATGTATGTATTATACATATGCATTGGTTTATGTATTATACATATGCATGGGTGTATGTATTATACATATGCATGGGTTTATGTATTATACGTATGCATGGGTTTATGTATTATACGTATGCATGGGTTTATGTATTATACATATGCATGGGTTTATGTATTATAAATATGCATGGGTTTGTTTATTATACATATGCATGGGTGTATGTATTATACATATGCATTGGTTTATGTATTATACATATGCATGGGTTTATGTATTATACATATGCATGGGTTTTTACATTATACATATGCACGGGTTTATGTATTATACATTTGCATGGATGTATGTATTATACATATGCATGGGTTTATGTATTATACATATGCATTGGTTTATGTATTATACATATGCATGGGTGTATGTATTATACATTTGCATGGATGTATGTAGTATACATATGCATGGGTTTTTATATTATACATATGCATGGGTTTATGTATTATACATTTGCATGGATGTATGTATTATACATATGCATGGGTTTATGTATTATACATATGCATTGGTTTATGTATTATACATATGCATTGGTTTATGTATTATACATATGCATGGGTTTATGTATTATACATATGCATGGGTTTTTACATTATACATATGCACGGGTTTATGTATTATACATTTGCATGGATGTATGTATTATACATATGCATGGGTTTATGTATTATACATATGCATGAGTTTGTTTATTATACATATGCATGGGTGTATGTATTATACATATGCATTGGTTTATGTATTATACATATGCACGGGCTTATGTATTATACATATGCATGGGTTTGTTTATTATACATATGCATGGGTTTATGTATTATACATATGCATGGGTGTATGTATTATACATTTGCATGGATGTATGTAGTATACATATGCATGGGTTTTTATATTATACATATGCATGGGTTTATGTATTATACATTTGCATGGTTTTGTTTATTATATATATGCATGGGTTTATGTATTATACATATGCATGGGTTTGTTTATTATACATATGCATGGGTGTATGTATTATACATATGCATTGGTTTATGTATTATACATATGCATGGGTTTATGTATTATACATATGCATGGGAGTATGTATTATACATATGCACGGGTTTATGTATTATACATATGCATGGGTATATGTATTATACATATGCACGGGTGTATGTATTATACATATGCACGGGTTTATGTATTATACATATGCACGGGTGTATGTATTATACACATATATTATAATATTAGTAATTATTATTTTTATAATCCAAAGGAAGGTTTTGGATCTTCCAGGTTAGTTGTTCTGACTCAGCTTAAGACCCAATGCTAGCTTAACATTATGCTGTGCTACCAACAATAATAATAATATTGATAATAATAATCTTAATAATAATAATAGCTAGCATAAAATACAAAATGTGTAAGTTAAAATCATTGAAAAGCGTTGATTAAAGACCTTTCTAATTTTATACCATGCTTCTCAACAAAAATGAGTTTGCATCAAAGATCAAAGATTTCTCAAGAATTTTTCTAAAAGGCTAATATGCGTGAGATTATTTAGTTAGTATTATAACGTTTTGCTTTCTCAGATCTCATGAACCAAAGCAATTGAGTCTACCAAACTCTTTCACTCCCAAGTCAAATTGACCCGTCTCACCTCATCTACCCCCTAACTATCTCCTGTTCTGGTTTGTGCTACCAACACTAGTGGCGTTGTCACAACAGCGTCTGAACTCACCAACAATCTGTGCTGCAGGATGTATTCTCCTTATGTAGTGGAAGTTAGTATGTGTCGGTACTAGCGGGTCACCCGCGTAGCCCTGTTTTATCTTCCAGTGCCAGTTGTCATATATTATTGTGGCTGTAGCATCGTACATGATTTTTTCCGGGTGGCCATCTTGTTCCTTTTTTACTCTTTCATCAAAAAACTCGAGGAGTTGATCAAAAGTCTTCATGTCTTTGTGGTTCTACCAAATACAGCTCAAGAGTTTCAGATTGGATGAAAGAGAAAGGCATGACAGTACATTAATATACAGTATACTGAAGTGCATTGCTATATACAATATACTGCAGTGCATTACCATGTACAATTCACTGCAGTGCATTGCCCCATACGAGTACTGCAGTGCAGGATCATACATAATACACTGCAGTGCATTACCATATACAATACGATGCAGTGTATTACCATATGCAATACAATGCAGTGCATTACCATTTACAATACAATGCAATGCATTATCATATACAGTGCAATACAATGCAATGCATTACCATAAATAGTACATTATACACCATAATGTAGCACATTACGATACAATACAATATGTAATGTGTTATATTTTAGTGCATGTACAATGCAAAACACTTAACTGCCATATTCAATGCAATGCATTACAAACAAGACAATGCAAAGAAAAATAGTCCAATACAATACAATGTAGTGCAGTATGGTAATCTATAATACCATGCAGTGCAATAAATTACCACGCAATACAAAACCTTGTAATGTAATATAAACTTACACAATACATTAGAACGCAATACAACACAATATTTTTTAGTTTATAATACTGACTAAAGCAAAATATTTTTATCTCATAAGTATTTAGTATTAATATTTATCTATTATAATATCTCCTAAGTATCTTGCTTTAGTTAGTATTATAAACTAAATTATACTGTGTTGTATTTGTGTTGTATTGCATTGTACTGTATTGTGTAGCTGGTCTCTCATGTTTAAAGCATTTTCTAGCCAAAAATTGTTTCTTATCTATGATGAGTAGATTAGTGCAAAGCATTCAAGTTGATAATGTTTGTGTAATATTTTATTTATTTCCAGATATAAATGGAAGCTTCTAGACCAATGGTTCTTCACCTTGTTGGACGCACTGAACCCGCCAGTTTCATATGCACTTTTGATGAATCCTTTTTGAAGGAAAAATAAATTATCATTTTCGCGTTCAAGACATAGGTGTATGTTCTACTGGTGCGCAAAATAAACTGCTAAAAAATATTTGTTGTGCTCAAAAAACAAAACCACTACGATTCATGAACTCACAAAAAATTACATTTCTTCTCATAAAGGCATGACATTGCAAATTAGGGTCACTTTGAGAGACTTTCGTGAGACTGACTCGCGAGACTAACTTACCGAACCCCTAGAGTTTAATGGAACCCAGGTTAAAAACTGCTGCTCTAGGCTACACTGATCAGTGCCAATAATAAGTATTGAATATACAGACGAGGAGATGCCAATCAACTAGTCCCAGCTTTAAGGTGTCAATACTACGTATATTCAACTACCTAGGTGTCTCAAGGCAAGTTGTTCTACTAGTAGTTGTCTTACTACTGGCATAACCTAATACGAGAACTGATAACTCTAATAGTGAAAGCCCATTACATAAATCTATTCATGCACTAGTGGCATATGACCTCACATCATGAAGCTACATCATAAAGGTCAAAGGTCAAATGTAAGCACTAACCGGCCAAAAGCTGAACTGTGTGAGGAATTGTGTTTCCTTGAAACCATGCACTAGCTGTGGGTGACTGTTTAGGTGCCACCATAGGTCTGTAGTACCTGATTTGGCCCAACCCACCATGTACATGTGTGGCATGCACTAAAAGAAACATATCTATAGTAAACATTCATAAACACATCATTGAATGTTGTACCAACTCTTGTTTTCCTTTGGTTATGCAAGTTTAACATTAAGAAGGTTCAAGTCAGAGTGGTAACTGTTTTAAGCAACTTCTACCTGCTGTCTACTGTCATGGCACAATATAGTTGACAGGCATATTGAAATGTGTTATCTAAATGTTACTGTCTCAACTCCATGCAAGTGCTTTCTAGCTAGTAATATAAATTAGCAAGTCGTAATGAGAGGATGCTTCCCAAGTCGTACTACAAAAATTTCTCATTTTCAAAAGATTTTTTTTGCTGATTTCCAGACCTAAACAAATTTTCTTTTTTATATGGAAAAATTTTTGTAAAATAAGATTTTTATTTCATGCACATGTGAACGCCAAAAAATAAAACAATCTCTTTAGACAATTAAGTAAATCAATTAAAATTTTCAATTTGTTTTTTGTAAATTTTAAAATTTGTTAATCATTTTAAACAAAAGTTATGATAATGAACTCATATTAACATACATTTTTAAATATTCATCAACTCCTTTTATGGGTACTACTTGTATTGTATTATTACATTAAATTATTACATTGTTGTGCATTTTTGTATTTTCATTAAAATTCTAGTAAAAACTCATTTAAAGGGAAACTGTTCAGTATCTTATGTGCTTGGCTGGTCACCGTGATGCTGAATTCGAAACTGCTTTCTGTTACTAAATGTTCACTAAACGCTTGTGAAGCTAGCTCTATTGATTTATTAATCTATGGTGTATATATAAACCTCAGCGTTTGATTGTATTCTGTCTGTCCATGTGACCAATTATTGTCATAATTTCAAGAATGAAAAATTCACTTTGCACTGGATTTGAACTTGGAGCCTCTAGTTCTGCAGACAGGTATTTATCCATTACACTACTCTCTCTAGTTAGCTATACTATGGAATAAGTTGTTGCACATACTTATCACACCTGCCAATAATTTTTGGCTTCACGTTTAACACGTTTAACCTCGTGCTATGCGTGTAGCCATACCACAAGAAAAATATGTGCCTACACTTAAACTCACATGGCCAACAAGACTATTTCAATCAGTATAGATATTTTGTAAGCAATGCAGCTGGTACGGTATGAATTATATAGAAATAAACAGAGTATACAGAAATAGCACAGTTTACAGAAATGAACGAACATTTGATTTAAAAGTTAGAATGGTAGATGTTGTATATGATGATAAAAGGTAAACTTTTGGTCCAAAAACCTTTTTTATTACCCGTGCAACCTTGGGCATTCACCTAGTTTATAATATGCATCAATTCAAAAATATATAAAGTAATTTACCTAATTAAAAACTACATCTCCAACCATTAATTGTTCCCATTTAATATGGAACAAAAACATTCAGTAGTATTATGGGTTACTGAATTAGTTGAAAATTAACTACAACATGCATTCTTATTACCAGACCCTGCTAAGTGTGAACATCACTAATAATGGATGAACAGCAGTCACTACTCCCTTTAAAATAATCATTTTTAAACTACATGGTTTTTATTTGCAATAATGTTGTGTCAACACCTTTCTGAATGAAGCTGTTTCTTCCCTAAAACTTGCAGCACTTTTGTGAAAAACAATTTGTTTTGTTTACCTGATTCTAACAATTATGTTAAGACAGCTAGTATTATATAAAAACTATAAAACTTTTGCTGTTCAGAGGTAATATCTATCTTACTCTGAGTCTAGCTGTGTTGTAGTCTGCAAAGCATGGAGTCTTATATCTCTCGTCCCAGTTAGCATTTGGTGGAAAGCTCATAGACAGCCAGTTCTCATAGGTAGAGTTGTCATAGTTATGTCTTCGTATCTCTCTTGGAAAGAAGTCTACCAAAGGATCTATTGTAAAATCTTCTACCTGAAAATGTAGTAATAATAACAAAAATAATAATAATATTGCGTGAAATGAACTTGATAAAAGTTGATTTATGTAAATGATATATATATATACACACATTTACTTTACACAGTTATTTACCATAGCTATAATTGATGCAGAGAAAGTTTAATTCCTAACTAGTACTCAGCAGTCCTGTGCACCGTAAAAGCTCATCAGGTATAAAAAGTATACGCACAACTGTAATGGAATGTGAATGGAATGGAAGCAGATAGTAGTGTGGTTGAGAGACAAAATATCTAGGTTCAAATCCTGTTTGGTGTAATCTTTTTTCCTAACGCTTTAAGCGTGACTTTAACAAATGAATGGACAGACACAGCTAATATTATAGTAAGCTTACTCATTCTACCTATGTACGTTTAGTATCAAATATGTAGAACAAATAGCTAATAGATAATAGGTTTTATCAACAAAGTATAAAGTAGAACCTAAGCTACAACAGGGTAGCCAAAGGCAGACCATTGATCACAGTCTATGAAGCAACACTTCGGTTCTAGAGGGTGTTAGTGAAGCTATAGATAACATTAGGCCCAACCTCTTTAACCATCAAGCGTAGTTTATATGAAAGTCGGAATTCATAGAAGCGAATCTTTTACTATCGTCTATTAATTCGCCAGATGATAATTTCTACTAAATAAATTCTAGTACTTCTACCACCTATAGTAAGCAGATTGTTGCTTTATATTCATTCTCTCAATCTCTAGGTTTATTTGCTTTCTGTATGTTTTACATGTGTTATTAGTGTTTTGTATGTTTTAACTTTTGCGCTTGCTGTAACGGTCACAAACTCTTTCCAGTAAACACAGTACACAATAACTGTTGGCAAATGCATATTCCATTCTGGCACAAAGGGTATGAATACCAAAGTAATTCCAGTAGCAAGCTATGTGACAAATACATTTGACTCCACAAAAAAACTACAGTGACAGAAAAAATGGTTGGGATACAATTGCCTAATAGGTTAATTAAAACCAAATTTGTTATCTCAACATATTTGTTGTCTCTCATCCAGTTACTATGGATATTTATATATCAATAGAATGCTTAGACTCTCCTGTATCCAAATAATCTAGTTTCAATAAAGAATGTAAATCTCTTCTCAATTTAGTGAGCAATTTTAATTTCAATTCAAACTTTAAGACGATTGCCAAAAGACGAACATGTTGGGTGTTTAGTCCACCAAATACCAAAACTCATTTCCTGACCCCAATGATTATTTTTAGAGCTACTATCTTGCAAAGAGCTGTTCATACCTCCAGAAAACAAGAATGGCAGCCTCGATCAGAAAAGTATTTTATTAAAACTACGACAATTAGTGCTACTCGTAGATATGCTTCCTTAAATGGTATCTAAATTGGCCAGAAAATGATAAAGGTAAACTCAATAGATTAACAACAGTATAAGAGATCAGAATATATAGAGTTTTTGAGAGCTACTTGTAAAAACTTGAAAGTTATTCATGTCTAAAGCTGAGAAACCATGCATTGTTGATTGTGTGTCACAACTATTTAGTCAGACTCTGTATAGAGTGATCTAGCCAAAAGCAATCAAGCAAGAACTTAGAACTCAAATGCGGCGCAAATAGATTAATGATAAAAGATTGTATATGAGTCAACAACACCGCGAAAGGAATTCTATAAAAGCTGTCAAGGCTATATATAGAGACACCAAGATCCGAAGACCTACCAAAACACTGAATAGAGCCAGAAAGTTTCAAAAAGGACCACTCATAATGCGAAATTTAGTAAGCATAGATGCAGGACAAACATCAGTCTATGAAATTTATGTTATCGTTAATACTAGGGGGTTTGTCTACGAGGATACAGAATGACAAAATGGAGAAGGGTACTTTACAAGACCACAAAGAGAAAAAACATCAAGAGAAAGTCACTGCAATCATCAGTACTCACTAGCAGACAGTGGAGACCATAGTTTAAAAGATAGAGGCAAGAATAGCACAACAGATAGAAGTAGACAATGTGACAGTTTTCAGAAAGTATGATGGATGTAGTATTGGAATGTCACCTACTGGCAGGAAATGAGTAATTGAAAAGGCATAATGATGTGCCAAATTTTCTTATTACAATCTGGGCCATAGAGTAGATAGCTTGATATTCAACGCGGATAAAAACAGATATGGGTGCAAAGTATGGTTTTTGGAAGATGGCAGTCTAAAAATTGTATGATTTATGAAGTTGTTTTGCTAAAATCTGTTTTAGTATAATGATTGCAGGTAGGTAGCAAGATAAGAAACTTTGGTAGCAAGATAAAAAAGGAAAACTCAGGGGGAGGCAAGAAGTGATGATAGGTTGCATAGACACAAGTTATGGACTTAGCATTTTTGAATGGCAAGTATATAAAATAGAAACTTCTAGAAGCACCAGCCGTAGTAGGCAGAAAGAAAAGATAACTAGTGATTGTATCTATGGTGGTGGACTTCATAAAAAAGGCATAAATAAACATAAACTTTATTTAAACTGGTCAATGCTGTTTAAAGGAAACTAGACCATGAGACAAAAAACGTTGAAGTAAATTATGTGTTTTGAAGAAACAAGTTCTTTTTGCATAACACTGTTATATAATGTGAATTGTCAAGGTGCCGGTTTCTGGAAAAAGGTGTGGTGGTTTTTTAGGAAGTAGGAATGTAATAGACATTAAGCGGATTAGAGATATTTTAACCGGCAAATATTTAGAAAGAAACATTAAGCTCCTCAGTATTAAGGGCATTTAGACATTGGTTGTAACTGTCCATATCAGGTAGCTTAGCTCTAAAACATAATTTATGTTCTGTTCTAATTTTTCATTATCAGTTGTAAAAACAAGGGGATTCCAGCTTAGAGCAGCATGAGACCAAATGGATAATATACAATTTTGGTAAAAAATGATAGACCTTCTTGTTTCACACCAATCTGTTTCTGAGCTGAATTAGACATCTGGGTCTAAACTGACAGATAACCAACATACGAGGCAGACTAGAGCTGAAGCTACTACAAACTTATAGGAGGATGTTGAAGGCTACATTAGTGACGAGCTGAAACATTCAGAATAGTGTTAACGAACATCGTAACAGGAGACAAGGAAGATGAGCATTTATTAGTAAACTTTGATGTACACTAAGATCTGTCCACATGAAGGCCTGGATGGAACAGACCACCCACATAGCAACCTGTGGATTATAGGGAGAGAATGTTGAGAGGCTGTGTCATTTGATCAACAAATGCAGCAAGATCAGGCAAATAGAGTACATACATTGCATCATCATGTAACAACAGCTGTACATGGTAGCGCCTGTATGAAATGGGATCACTTGACAAAAGCAATCATAGAGATCAAAAGAATAAAGCTACTGTCTGACTTCCATAGAAAGATAACTTAATAGAGACGAGGAGTGTTAACGCTGGCTCACGCTGCATTACCATATGTCAGGTTGTCCTGTCAGCGAATATTCATCAACTATATGTGTCGTAACTCGATAACATTGCCGAGAAAACATGGATTGGTCGGAAAACATTGCAGCTGTCAAACTTTTACAATATTTCCACAAGTTTTCACAATATTTCCAGCCCCGACAGCCTGCAATGTGCACCACTTCAATGATGCTGATTGGCTGTTGAAAATTGCTTAGTCTGTATTTCCCTTTGTGACAGTTGCTGCAGGACTAGCATTTTACCATTTCAATAGCTGCATTATATAATGAGAACTCTATGGTACAGACTATTCCTTGATATAAATGCGCAGGGGTTTGTGATAGTGTGAACAATTTTATCTTGGATGATCACCGATGTATTCACCATGTTTCTGTGATGCACATTCGAAGTTGTGCACAAGTTACATGTAAGTTACCATGCAATTAAGTGTCTCAATAAACATTTGCAGGATGCACGTTTATCGCCAGCGCTTTAATAAAAAGACTAGACTGTGTTGTTAATTATTGACAACATAGGTCAATAAGTAGCGGCACACTTTTAGCGGCATTTGGAATTGCTAAAAAGATATAAAAATGACTGAAGTGTGATAATTTTTAGAACGGGATAGCCTGCGCGATATTTTAATGTACATAATATTAAATATTTTTATTAATAAAAATATTTATTTTAATATTTTTATTCATAAGTATGAAACATTCGATAACAATTTGTGAATAATAAAACTTGCTAAATTTATGAGTTTTTGCTATTTCCATGATACGGATCTCTTGCGGACTGACTCAAACTTACGCAGTATCATAACACACTTATTGTGAGACTAATTCCGACATACTGCGATACACTGTGAACAAAATTTAGAGTGAATAAAAAGCCATAAGTTTGACAAATTACAGATATTGATAATCAGGAGATGCAAAAGTTGTAGGAAAATAAGTTGAAGGGGGTAGAGAAGTACAGAGCACTAGGACTTGTAATTGGATGATTGCGGAAAGGATGGTAAGAGCAATAAATGCACCAATGAGTATCAGAAAATTAAAGCTGTTTGTAGTAGAGACTTAACTAGACTGAGATTAGAGCTATTGTGTTTATTGAAACAAAGCAGGTATTAGCTATTTTACCAACTACAAAAATACTCTAAAAAGCAGGACTCAATAACTATGAAATTGTTGTAATTTGACTTTGAGTTAAAAGCGTTTTGAATTCGAATATTTAAGAGACCCGGTGGAAGGCTCGAAATGTATGCTTCAAATCATCCAGAAGTGTTGAAATGACCAAAAGACGGACACATAATGACAAAGTGAGACTTATTGATACAGGTAGATATTGATGAAGTGCAGTTGATGCTTTTTAGTTTGTGTAATTTTTATCGGGTTTGTCATTTGTACCGTTCAGCCATCTTCCAGAATTGTGGGATAATTGTGTACATACATGTACTTATTATACATGGTGATCTCCCACAGCACACGAGACTACCAGGGTACTAGTATTAATAATAACAGCCATCTTGTTACATTGTGGAATAATTGTATAGATAGTTATTACACATGATGGTCTCTCACAGCACACTAAACTACCAGGGTACTAGTATTAATAATAACAGCCATCTTGTTACATAGTGGAATAATTGTATACATAGTTATTACACATGATGATCTTTCACAGTACACGAGACTACCAGGGTACTAGTATTAATAATAACAGCCATCTTGTTACATGGTAGAATAATTGTATAGATAGTTATTACACATGGGGATCTCTCAAGGCACATGGGGCAGACAGCAAACTAGTACAAATATACATTTAGTTACCTTCTTGAACTGTTGATCCGGTGCGAACGCATCCGTGATGTTTAGCTCAGTAAACCCAATGTTTAAATCAGGTGCGGAGATATCCAAAAAATGGAAAAGGGAAGCCTTCTGTGCCACATGCTCTAAAACTGTGTCAACAATTGCTGCTCCATCCTCTAATGAATCCAACGATTTCAATTGTGTACTAGAATACTGTAGTGTGGTAGAAAGTTCGAGTTGTGTGTTAGAACTTTGGTCTAGTGTACCAGAATGTTGGTGTTTTGTAACCGAATGTTGGAGTTTTCTAATATCCTGTTCGGATGATTCTGGTTGGTATTTCCAACTGTCAGCTGGTTTAAAATTGAATCTCTGTTTATCTAAAATAATTATAAAACTATGTAACACACATGATGGTATCTCTCAGAGTAGTGATTAGAGAAGAGATACTGTAAAACCTCTATTTGAACGCCAAAGCATTTTAATTTGCAACCATTGTCTTGTAGTGGCGGTCAAATAGAGGTGATGTTCAAATAGAGGTGATGTTCAATTAGAGGTTATACAGTATGTTGATAACGGCTCAAAAAGAAGCTTAAATACCACAACATAATATCTTAAGCTAGCAAAAATAGTCAAAGAAAGGTTTGTACTATCACTTTTTACAAAGGAAGGGGAGGGTGCAGTCAGAGGTCAGATAAAACCAAGACAAGAAAACATGTTGTCAACCCAACTAAAGCATAGTCCAACAATCTTTCATCTAATATTTGTTCTTTTAGTAAAGAAATGGCATTTTAAACACTATTTGTCAAACTATTTATCTAATTTCAATAGCTAATAGATGCCCTTTGTTTTCTTTTTTGTTTTACTATTGTTGTATAGCCTAATTTAAAAAACATTTCCATTCGAAATGAAATTATTGCCAATAATGTAATATATATATAATCAATAAATGTTACCCATTTTACAAGTCTGTAGAATTCATGAATAAACCAAATTGTGCCAGTTCACTTGGTAAGAGTACAGTACTACCGATAGTGTACATTGCAAGTACAAAGTTTTTGTACACATCTTTTGAACTATATTTTTAAAACCAAACTTAAAAATTGGTTACTGTACAGAGTGCAAGTCAAAGTAATAGAGAGCAGTAATACCAACTCTAGCTCATCGGCCTACCCCAGCATGTTAGTCTATCTTAGCACATTATAATAAAGGGAAACTATGACAGATAAAACAGAACTGAGCCAGTACTTTTAAATGAATAGAATTCATTGTAAAGACCAAATCACATATAACAAATTAAAAAGAAATATTACCTATTTGGCAAATACTTTGAAAGAACTAGAAGCTCAATTAAATGTTTGAATGTTGTGAAGCTAGAATTTATGATAAATGGTATTTGATTGATTAGATTATTTACTAAGGGGTTACACTTAGAATAGAACTAATTCTATATAGGGAAAACCCACAGATAAACTAGAAAAAGATCCTTTTAGGCAGATTTGAGCCGCAATAACTAAAAAGAGATGTTTTCAGTTGTGAAGGCATTATATAATCTACTACTAACACTTAGAAAAGTTGTAGAAGTATTGATGAAGCAATAGTAATAATAATAATAATAATAATAATAATAGTAATGAGTAATAATAGTAAGATAGCTTACTTTTGGTGGCACCTCTCAAAGTAGAACTTCTTGACAGAAAATTTACAAGAAATAAGAAGCAGCAGAAAATGACAACAACTGCTGGAGAGTATCTTTTAATGATCTGTGAAAGGTTCACCATCTCCGACCGGCAGCTCTAGGTCGGCTGCAAATGAAAGCAGCGAAGTGAGTCTGTCTGTAAAGTGTACTAACGATACATTAATATGACACTCTCAAAGAAGGAATAGTCTATAGCCAGTATATTGAACTAGAATATTCTTCGTGGATGTTACTAGTGTGATTGATAACTCGTCAAATGAACAGTTTGTATTCTCTGAACCGTGAATTACTTAGCGACCAGCTCCATAGCAACTGCCGGAGATAGAAATGTCAAGAATGATGAATAACTATAGGAATCCACAAAACACATTAGAAAAGTCAAAACAAGATAGATTGTTTTATTTAAGATAACTCTCCAGGCATTGGAAATAGAAATACTCTTATTTTAACTCTTTAGTTAAAAGCGGCCCTGTCATCATTCAGATGGAAAAGATGGCATGCATTAAACTGCTACCCATTTTAAAGGTTGACTTGCAACAAAATTCTCATTACAGTTATTTGGTATCAAAAGGTTCACCATGTCTTACTCTGCTGTGTTGTATGTGCAAAATATGTAGAAATGTGATTACAAGCTCTTAAAAGCTCAAAAACGAACAGTTAATTGCAACCATCACGAAAACGCTGTAGGTTGGAATCCCTCTCAAAACAACTCACGATGGCTTCTGTTTACACTTTCATGCAACCTCATTTATCGAAATATTTTCACAAATATACTTCATGCATTCAATAAAACCATGTCTATTGTCCTTTTGCGTCTATTTCATTATCATTGTAATGCTGTCACTTTGAGCACTGATATCCCAAAACCTAGCCTAAAAATTAGTTTAATTTTTTAAACCTAAGCACGAGGAGGTGCATATCATCCTCTGATAAACTTGGGAAAGCTATTGGTTACCTGTGATGGTCAAAAAACGCTGCAAAAAATGTTCACGCCATTTAGCTGAAAATATGAGTCACGTGATCAGATTATGACTGGATGATTTGACCAAGCTGAAACGAAACTGTAAAGTAGCGAGCATCTATATTTGATACGGGCTTTTCGGTAAAAGCCCGATGTGTTTGTCATAAACTAGTGCTATGAGAAGTGTTATATTAAACCTTTTATTGGCCTTTTATTTCATGTGATAACATCACGTGTCAAAACAATCACCGTATCAAGTTGAGAACGTCATCAAAATAAAGGGATTCCAACCCACAGTCATTTTTTAACCGTTCGCTTATAAGCTTTTAAGAGGTTGGATCACATTTCCACAAATTTTGCACCTACAACACAGCAGAGTAAATTATGGTGAACATTTTGATACCGAATCACTGTAATGTAAATTTTGTTGCAAGTCAACTTTTACGGAATAAGATTTTATTGTTGTAAAAGACTCAGTAGAGTACTAAAAACAAAATAGTGTACTGTGAAAATGCAAACGTTTAAAGCACCAGCCAACCAAGTCTTGTTACTTACTAAGGGATTGAGGCAGCGTATATCAGTTACATGTACTAATTTAAGACCAGCGATACCCAGGGTTTATTTCATTTTAAATCAGCCCACAAGTGGGTCTTTAAGAAGGAGGTTCTCAGTAACTTTAACAAACTGGTGAAAGGCATGGAGTATAAGCATGGAACATTTAAATGAAGTCGACCAAAAGATTTACACTGACTGACAGGATACTTACTGACTGACAGAGATACTTACTGACTGACAGAGATACTTACTGACTGACAGAGATACTTACTGACTGACAGAGATACTTACTAACTGACAAAGATGCTTACTGACTGACAGAGATACTTACTGACTAACAGAGATACTTACTGACTGACAGTATACTTACTGACTGACAGTATACTTACTGACTGACAGAAAGATACTTACTGACTGACAGAGATACTTACTGACTGACAGGATACTTACTAACTGACAGAGATACTTACTGACTGACAGAGATACTTATTGACTGACAGAGATACTTACTAACTGACAGAGATACTTACTGACTGACAGAGATACTTACTGACTGACAGAGATACTTACTAACTGACAGAGATACTTACTGACTGACAGAGATGCTTACTGACTGACATAGATACTTACTGACTTGCAGAGATACTTACTGACTGACAGAGATACTTCCTAACTGACAGAGATACTTACTGACTGACAGAGATGCTTACTGACTGACATAGATACTTACTGACCAACAGAGATACTTTCTAACTGACAGAGATACTTACTGACTGACAGAGATACTTACTGACTGACAGAGATACTCACTGACTGACAGAGATACTTTCTAACTGACAGAGATACTTACTGACTGACAGAGATACTTACTGATTGACAGAGATACTCACTGACTGACAGAGATACTTACTGACCGACATAGATACTTAGTGACCAACAGAGTTACTTACTGACTGACAGAGATACTGACTGACAGAGATGCTTACTGACTGACATAGATACTTACTGACTAACAGAGATACTTACTGACTGACAGAGATACTTACTAACTGACAGAGATACTGACTGACAAAGATACTTATTGACTGACAGAGATACCTACACCCTTGCACAATGACACAGTGGTCTCTGTCAATATAGATTCAAGAGCATATTAATAGAAATCTTTGAGTTTAGACACATTTCAAATAATTTAGTAAGTGTAGGACTGTTTAACAATCTAGACTTGAATAGCTGTGTCTCATTAAGAAATGCTGTCTCTTTTCCTTCCGACATCTTGAGTGGGAATATTTTTGCTGTCATTCTTAGTATAGCCATAGTTATTCGTTAACTCTGACCCTGGCCTTCTAAATGTTTCATATATGGCCTATAGGCATTCAGTCTGGCTGATCTCACTAAAATTCTGCCAATATTTTTCTCATGTGTGTCAGCAATTCTTCAAAAATTGTGTATGATATCTGCTAAGCTTACTGCAGAGGCTTTTCATGTTTTTAGATCATTGTTGCGCAAACAACGGGTTTGTAATCTTTGCTGGACACGTCTGGGTCCAGTGAGAAGAAAACTTTGATGACTGGATCAAGTTTCAGATAACAGTTTGCTGGAAAAGTAGCCATTCTTATCACCACCAATTACCCTTCTGTGAACTTCAGCCTGCTGTTCACAGGTCAGGTAGTCTAGACTCGAAGACACAACTGCTCTCAAGTGTAGTATATCTATAATTATGAAATAGTTGCCCTCTACCATGGTATATGGTTTGACCTTGACCTGACCTAACTTAGATCTTGCCAATACTGTGACATATTTCTTTACTTACTTACTTCCTTACTTACTTACTTACTTACTTACTTACTTACTCTTCAATAACTTGAAGACTAATTATGATGTCTGCTTAGCTTATTCAAAGAAACGTCTAAGTACAGTGGTAAGGGAATCATGACAAACGGAGACATGCTCAGTAGCAGAAAGCAACATGAAGCTGGATATCAGTTCTGTCACTAACAGTGATTTTTTTGGAAATTAGACTCAACCAGACGTATCCAGAACAGGCCTTCTAGATCACTAGGCCATAAAAGTAAAGGTTTTATGCTCTAAAAGTACATAAGATGCGGCATATATTGAGAGTGTTTCAAACATATTTTACTTTATTACATAGGAAAAACATGATATGAGCATTACCTTAGCATGGGATCCTTAGTGCTCTTCCATAGTAAGCTGTTATGCAGCCAAGTGCTACTTTATGGCGCTACTTCATTGAGTCTAACGCGCGACTCAATAAACATTTCATCACCTAGCTTTTACGTCGTTGATGGCATGCTTGTAGGTCGATATAAAAAGTTGCACTAGCTTATCACAATAGGGTTTCATACAAATCCGAGGGATATGTAAACAGGGCCTTTATATGGAAACAATAGACAGCTATAGAGAGTCAAGTTTATCTCGCCTTACACTCACACTCGTCTTAGTGGGCGTGGCAACTAGGTCCAGTGACTCCGTCCACATCCTTTGCGCCAGCACAACTTACATTAATAAGTTATAACTACTGTATCATTGTCAGAAAAAAATATGACTTAAAAAGCATTAAGTTTTTTGTTGTATAATATCACAGAAGATATGAACTTCAGATATCTATGTACATTTAAGTAAAATACTTAACATAAATATATTGTTAACTTCTACAGAGAAATGACCTTACAAGTTGCTTAGTTCTGTGAAGCTATACATTTTTAGAGCTTGTAGTACTCACTTAGTTTTATCATCTTACTAAAAATCAGCAGGTTGACTGATATTTGTTTTTAAATTTATCAATTGACTAACTGACGTATGACGAATGAGAGAATCTGTTACCAATGACAGGTGACACTCAAAGTAATAGCAAATTGAGTTGTCTATTACTAACCCAACTCCTACATATGTCAGTCAATGATTATACATGAACTTGTTGGATTGATTCTTCGTTTGTCACATGCCATATGTTTGATTCACAGGCTACACTTTCTGCAATCTTCTTGTGTGAATATATATCACTCAAAGCAAAAGCTAGTTGGCTTGTTTGTTACTAGCCCAACTATCTACATATGCTGGTCAATGATTTTACATGAACTTGCTGGATTGATTCTTCGTGTGTCACATGCTATTATGCTTGATTCACAGGCTACACTTCTGCCAACTCACTGAGTTAATATATATCAACATAATTAGTAGTCGTGTCATTTATAGAACAGTAGTAAGTAGTCGAGATGGATGTATTATTATTGATTAAATGCTGGAAAGACCATCTCAGTTTATTTGTACTATTACCCTGGCGGTCTACTGTGCTGTGAAAAATCGTCATGTACAATAAGTATGTGTACAGTTATTCTGCAACTCAGCTAAGTGCTGGAGTGGTGCAGTTGGTAGTGTCCGTGACTGCTGGTCCAACCATCTGTGTTTGAATCATGTGTTATGCAATGTTTTTTTCGGGCAACCAACAGTGGCTACCAACAAATATGGCTATTATTATAGAAAAGGTTATCACAATTAGCAGAGTATTGCATCTCGGTGAAACCTTCCTTCCCCCTACTCTTGTAGCTTTGGTTAAGGGTCAGAGGCTAATTCTTGTGTACATTTACAGACAAACTTGATAATCTCAAGATGTATTTCTGGCATTTCTAAAACATGTTGCTGGACAGTCTAAGTTGCGCGGTAAACTCTTACAAATTTTGACATCACTCTAGCTTTGAACTTTTCAGTTACATGTATTCTATTATCATTATAGTTAATATTGTAATTATTACTACTACTACTACTACTATTAATAGTTTCAGCTCCTTTGTATAAGCATTGTCATTACAGGAACTTTGATAGCAACCTGTAAAGATTGCTATCAAAGTTCGATTGTTTTTGATGATTTGAGATAATCTGACTGTCAGGATGTTTCAAGATAAAAATCAATAAAACTTGATCGCAGTTAAATTGCTCAGAAGAAAAATAGGTGCCAAAAAACGTTACTAATTACGCAGCTGCCTGTTTCTCTCGTTATTGATATCGGCCATCACGTTCAAGTTGCAGCGTTATGCGTATCTATTCTGTCGGTGTCTTTGACGAAGTGCAACTATTATTAAACAACATGTAATCGTACTTTTGCTTGATCTGACTGTTCCAAAGAAAAGATCTCATTCAAACTATTGTATCTCTGGACTGGGTATGTTTACAAAGACAAAAATTACATTAAATTGAAACTAGATGTTTTAGCTCTACATTGAAATTATTTTTGCATCACTTCAAAGATGTGAGTTTGCTCGTTGCTCGACTTTGCTCCAAGTTAAAGGCTTTTCACTTTGCTCTTCCGCTCTAAAGGCTTCTCATAATCTCCGCTGTCTCTAGAGTTGTTGATCTTTGGAAAGTTTAAAAAAGTATGGAAGCTCTTTGGAATATGCAATTAATTTGCAGCTTGTTGCTCTGATAGCTCCAATGGTGATGGGCATCATCTTTGGTCTGAGTCATCCGAATTTTCAGTTCAAATCTAGCACCTGTATTTATCCTTCATTTTCCTTTTGTGAGACGCATGCATAGCTGTGTCAGTAATCTGACACTCTTCTGCAACTGACATCAAGACTGGCCAAAGTGTGTCAATTACTCCCCTGTTTGAATTGTGAAATTTCAGAATGATTTAAGCTCATACTTTTTAATCAACGATGATTTTCCATAATCATATTACTCTTTAGAATGACACTAAGTTTTTTCTGAAAACTCTAGTGCACTAATTGCACTCAAAGGCAATCTTTACTATAATAAGAGCCGTGACCTGTCCATCAGAAGCCATGCAAAGAAAAGATTGCACTACATGGGTATTGAACTTCAGCATCCGAGTACTGCAGACCAGCGACCAAACACACCACCTGACATCCTTACCGCAACAAGTAATAATTGTGTACATAGTTATTACACTTGTTATCTTTCTGGCGCACAGAGCTGCCAGCTTACTCATATATAATATTTATTAGATGTTAAAGATGAATTTGAACAAAATTTTAGTAGATTTTATCAGAAAACATTTTTATTTTGTTATCGTTTACAATTTTTTTAATGTTGTTTGAGGTGATCTGACTGCCAGGATGTTTCAATATTAAAATTAGCAAAACTTGATGGCGGTTAAAACACATTTCAGTCTTTAACTACAGCTGATAGTGAGAAAATATTTATAAAAAAGTTTTCTATATTTTTATATAATAGAAAATTTTTATAGTTAGAAAATGACTCGATCATGACCTTGGTTTACTACTGTAGAGACAACTTTTACTCAAATGGATGCATAACTTTTCACGGGCATTGATGAATCATCAACAAAAATGATGTTTTTCGGTACGTGCCAAAAACAAAAATGAAAAGACAAACATCAGAAATTATTGACAGAGTTTAGCAAAGGTGTTTTAAAAGTTGGTAATCTAATAGTATCATGGAGGAGTTGAGATAGTGAATTAAAAGTTGTAGTAACAGAGTTCATAAAGTGAAACATATGATGGTCAGTGTAGTATAGAAAACAATATTTTTCAAAAATAAAAACCCATACTTTTTTTTCTTCTGAGGCCTTTATATTATTATTAATATCAGCAATTTAGAGAGTAATAAGGTGTATTTAAAAAGAAAACAACGCAATACTTGAACAAAAAACATGCACTCTCAACTGAACGAGCCTGTGAACGGTATACAAATGGCCAATAATAAAAAGCGATAGAGTTTTTTTAGAACCCAGGCTATGAGCTCCATGAGCTAAAATCTGACAGCCAAACTATCATATTAAAAGTTACCAGCAGTCACAGTTAAAGCCTCTATCTAGATCGCTATCCAATCAGCATCCTTTGATTATCCAACAAAAACTTTTCACTAGCTGGCCCACTGTCCAACCAATTCTTTGAGTGATTTTTCACCCTAGTAGCAGTTTCTTCTCAAGTTTGGACATTCGTCTGAGCATTGTCCTTTTGTCGTGCTCAAACTCTGAGCAAATCTTGTCAAAATGCTCAGCAGCTGCCTGTGAGAGGGGCAAAATGAATGTAAGACACACTACTTCCATCTGCTACAAAATATCGGCTTCAAAGAATGCGTTAACTTACAAAGGAATGGAGGGCTATAGAAGAACGACCACAATATCAGTTTTGTATAAATACAAATTATATAGGTAAAGATAGTCAAAGAGCACTCATAGATCTATCCATATAGATATACATAGACATAGGCAAAAAATCCTCATAGATATGTTTGTATAAATGTACACAGACATAGGCAAGAAACACTCATAGATATATTTGTATAAATATACACAGACATAGGCAAGGAACACTCAGAGATATATTCATATAAATATACACAGACATAGTCAAAGAGCACTCATAGATTTATCCATATAGATATACATAGGCAAGTAACACTCATAGATACATGTATATTCACATAGATATACACAGACATAGGCAAGGAACACTCATAGATATATCTATATAAATATGCATAGAGAGCAGAGAATTACTCATAGATATATCACCACACCCATCTAAATGTGTGATGTAAGTATACCTAAGAATTATAGCCTGGCATAGAATATTACTTTTATCAAACTAAGAATACCACCATTAGGCCTTTAACTTCTGGTTTAACTTTGCACAAAATATGATAGCTCGTAGCCTTAGGCTCTTGAAAAGCAACAATGGGCTTAGCATCTCAAACTTACAACACGCTTAGGACGCTATAAAACTTCTAAAACACAGACTAAAATAAAGCATTTTATTAGCTTGCCTCAATTGCAGTGAACTGGCTTGTAATCTTGGTTTCCAAAAAACTCCAGTCAACTTCTTTGGAGTTGTCCCTGCCTGAGCACACATCCTCATCAGTAGCAGAGTATTGAAGAGATGATGATGATATACTTTTACTTGTCTCGGGGTAGACTGTGACTTTATTATTCTCAGAACTAACTGTAGGTTTAAATACATCTCTGCATGGATGCAAAGGCATATGAGCATTATCTGTTTGGTTCACCTCTGATTTGGCAGAAGTTCGTGTTGGTGTGGATAAAACTTGGCTGTTTGAAACAAGGAGTTGTTTTCCTCGCTCTATCATTCCTTGTCTTGTCTACAATATAATAAAATTAGTCTAATAAGTTAATTACAGCAAGTGACTCTGACAGATGACAGCAGGTGACTCTGACATATGATAGTACGAGACAATGACATATGGCAGCAGATGAGTTTGACATATGACAACAAATGACTTGATATAAGACAACATATGACTTCGGCATATGACATCAGGCGACGCTGATATGCAACAGCAGATGACTCCGACATATGACAGCAGGTGGCTCTGCCACACAACAGCAGATGACTCTGATATATGACAGCGGGTGACTCTAACACATGACAAGAGATGACTTGAACATGTGACGGCAGATGACTTTGGTATACGACTACAAAGTTATTTCCAAAGTTTACAGTGGAGAAAATTATGTAAAAATTTAGACAAATTGTCAGCCTGTAGATATAGTTATGCTACAGCAGCCTCAGAGTTTGCCATCGACCATGACCTTATATCGAGATGTGTTTGCGTTTGGATAGCTATTTTGGCATCAAGAACCAAGGCGCTTCATAACCAGTAGAGAAATGGACAATTCGTTCAACGGACAACGTTACAACAAGCGACTTCGAATCTTGTACGATGTAATGGTTTCCTAATTTCTAACCGTGACTTCAGAAAGATGTAGGAATGAACTCAGCTTTTAATTTGATGAAGATTTAAGCAGCAGTTCGGAAACAAGAGTTACTTTCTTTTTCCTTAAGGAGCAGACAACTGTTTGTGTCGTACTTAAAGCTGGTTTATATCAACCATGTACAGTGGAGCCTCAAACCTGGGTTCTCAAACATAATCCATTTCAAAAGGTTCAAAGAAAATCGAGTAGTTTGAGATCCAAAACAATTATTCCCATTATAATTAATGTATGTAAATTTTAATTCGTTCCAAGCAGAGATAACAACCTCGGTAAAGTATTTTTCTTTAATATTTTACACCATAAACTGTATTGTATACTACATACTATAAATAAAACGGGTAGATATAGATTATCTTTATCTTTAATAAAAGATTCTCTATCTATGATGACAAAAATAAAAACAAAAAGTAAAAATTAAACATGCGCTTAAAACATCGAAAACACTCTACGTTAATATACAATACCAAAAATTGCAGAAATTGATAACAAAACAGCGAAAAATACAACAGATCAGTTACATAAAAAATTGTGTAAAAAAGAGAATGTAAACAGCATTGGTACGTTTACTTCACATCTTTGAATGAGAATCCTCCTACAAAACAATTTAAGGTAACTTGACTGGAGGAGTTGTCTCTCTAGCAAATCTCTTCGATAGAGGGACGTCGTCCCAGATGGTTCCTTGCTTTTTGTAAAGAATTTATGAAGTGTAACTTGCTTCTCCCTTTGTTAATGAATGTTTCCATGCTGTTTCCGTAGCTGTTCCAAACGTTTGATTCTAATGCGCATGCTCCGGTTTGGTCAAAAACCGAATTTATGTTCAAGATCCGACACAAACAAATCTCAATATTTTGGTCAAAAACCGAATTGGTCAAGAACCAAAGCATTCGAGAACCACGGCTCCACTGTAAATTTATTCTAAAAATATCAAATAAACTAGAAATTCCACTGTCATACAGCCCACGACCAAAGTGATATTAGAAAAAAAGAAAGGGTACTGATGGTTGAGAAATGCAATATTAGCAGTCAAATGGCACTGCAGCGGAACAGGATAACTGCAATGGTAGCTGTAATGTACTGGGTGTGGGTGTTATTATATACAACAAACAGCAATAATGAAAGGAAAAGATGTTTATATCTCTTACCTTGCAAGAGGAGAAATGCAATATTGGCCAATATCAGAAGTAAAATGCACTGATATTATTAGAATAATCAATATTATTAATATAGTAATAATAGAAAACCAATGCACAATTTTGTTTACATTTCAAAACGTCATAGCTAACAATATTGAGAAGTTGTGGTATTTATATAGATTTTTAGAAAATTTATTTAAAAAGTGTTTGGTCATGACAAACAGCAATAATGAAAGGAAAATATTTTATGTCTATTATAATCTCTCTCCTGCAATAGGAGAAATGCAATATTGGCCAATATTAGAAGTAAAATGCACTGATATTATTAGAATAACCAATATTGTCAATATAGTAATACAGCAATAATAGAAAACCTTTGAGCATTCACGCATCTGGAAGATTTCTGCAAACTGCAGCAAAATAAAAGCTGTTATAAAAGTGTTATAAAGCTGTAGGCCTAATTTACTGTAATGTATGTAATTCAACAACAATAAAGAAATATGTTTATTATAACTCTGAAATGCAAAATTAGAAGTAAAATGGCAAGCTACTGTGTACTATACACAGTTTGAAAGTTGGTTGCGTTGAATGTAGAATGGTTTTGATAGCGATCTTCAACAGAAAGCGAGTATGAGCATTCACACGTCTGAAAGTTTCATGCAAACTGCAGCAAAATAAAAAATGTTCTCGTCATAAAGGGGCGTTGTAGTTCGGCCCTAGCTTGTACATAAGTTGTAAAGAATTCTGGCTAACGTTTTAAAAAATGAAACATTCGGTGATTGGACAAAAAAACATAGGCTGATAAACTGTGTACCACAATTTCGTACCTATAAATTGGTCAACACCTCAAACGGTCTACGTTTATTACAGAAGCCTTCGAATAAATTCGAATACAAGTAAACAATGCCATAGACTGGTGAAACGTGCACGTTACTTTTTCGCGAAATGCGCACGACTTAATCGTTCTATTCTCTGTCGGCCCGCCGTTTCAATTTCTGGTCTTAACTTTTATTAAACCAAGCTTTTCAAGCGTTTTGTGACGATTTTCGTCCTAATAAATCTGTCTATTTGTGTATAATACGATCAGATGGGTAAGTTTTAAGAGATTTTCGAGAATATACAAATACTTGGTAACATATTTAAATAGCCCTATATGTGTTTTGTATCGTTATTATACTTTAACTAATCTACAAAACAATGGTTAAATTTGTTGATGAAATTTTATTACAAGGGTTCGTCTCATTGTTGATGAATAATTTTCGTAAGTTGTGTGCACATGCATTTATCATAAAAATTCCCAAACTTCGCATCAGCTCGTTTGGTCGTGGGAAAATTGAAAATCTCTTGTTAGATTATGTAAATACTAAATAGCGATTGTTTAGTATTGATTGCTGATAATTGAATGCTGATTGCTGAACGCTGATTGCTGAATGCTACGTATAAACAGCTAAAAGTGCAGTTTATCTTGTCGGTGCGATTCCGCAAGTGAAATTTGAGAGTCCCATAAAAACGTCTTGTTTTACAAATATTTTCACTAACCCATCACACACAAGAGCTCTATAATTCTGTATAGCCACATGAACTTGGTAACGTGTTTCAGATCTTAATGGTATTGTGATAACAAAAAAAGATATCAAACTGCTACAGCTCCAGACAGCCAGAAAAGCTAGATAAAAGCTAGATAATTGATCCAACAGAGAGAAGACAAACCTCCGGATAGTCCTTCAGCAAATCCCACAGATCAGCTTTGCTGAGGGAGAAGCAGTCCGAGTATCCAACACTTATGACATCAGCAACTCTTTTCTTACCATCCTTACCATCTGTGGCTGCTGGTATCTCTAGCACACTGATCTCTCCAAAAACACTTCCAGCATGTAGAGTTGCTAGCTCTATACCTTCTGCACTAGCCACCTGCCAATGGTTGCCATATGTCATTTTACATAAAGAATTAATACACACGTGTCAGTCTGTGCAAATTTAACTGCATGTATATATTCAGTGGAAAATCAATGTATTGGTAAACATGTTTACACATTTAATAATTTTCTATTTCGGATAAGTAACTAGCAGCAAAAACTAAATTTTTCTGGTCATATTATTCTTGCAAATCATGGGATATTAGCATTATTATTGCTTTAGTCTTGTTCGCATCAGTTATAAACAATTTGAAATTAGCATTAATGAAAAAAAGGAAAAATACATCAAATATATTATAAATTATTAGCCATGAAGGTAGTGATGCAGTCCTTAATACACAATAGCATGGCTAATCAAGGTTCTGGGCTGAAAGTCAGCAAGCCACAGGGTGGATTATCCTAGATTATCCAACACAGACTGTTTCAGTGCCACTCTAAATTTAGCAATACATCTTATCCCCGTAGATAAACAGAAAGACTGACCCAGACCTCAGACATCTGGTATGAAACCTGTCTTTAACAACAAGGTGACAGAAAGGCAGGCTTAAGTAAACAGAGTTTAGACTGTCGAGTAAGGTAGTATGGTGTAGGTAAAGATTCAAGGTGATTTTCATATGAAAGGCACATGTAAAGGTCATCCGAACCAAGAGCTATTTTTAGCAGGTTTCAAAAGCAAATAGCTCGAACTTCATGTATTAAAGAGAGCGTACACAAAATTTTAGTAGATTTTATCAAAAAGTATCGGTAGTTTTCTATTATTTGCGATTATTTTTAATGTTTGAGTTGATCTGACTGTCAGGATGTTTCAAGATTAAATTCAATAAAACTTGATCGTAGTTAAAACGCTCAGATCAAGTGAAAGTGCAATTATGACGTCTATAGCTGCAAAGAGACCGACAGAATACAGACATGTAAGGCTGCAACTTGAATATCGATTTCAAGTTTTTCTTCTTTTTTTCAAGCTCAAATCTAATAAGATTTGAAATAACATAAAACCACAAAACATAGTTTTTCAACTGTTTTATGAAATTGTTGAAAATAATTGAAATAGTTGAAAATAGTTCAGATGGTAAAAAAACTTGAAATGCTCTACAGTAGAACTAACAGCGGCCTATGCTGGTGCTTGTGTTCCGCATGACTTTGATAACAGAAAATTGGCTGTGCAAGTATTTGTACTAGCATCATTTAGATCACTGTTACACTGTGTAACTAACTTATCTAATGTACTGTATATATTGATGTGACACTTGACACTTACTGATAATATAAGTGACTTCACGAAGCACAAGAAAAATACTACCAATTTTGTTTCGTTGAAATCCAAGTTCTTCAGACTTTGGTCCAACGTCTTATGTATTATTTAAAGGTTGACTTGCAACAAAATTCACATTACAGTTATTTGATATCAAAAGATTCACCATGTCTTACTCTGTTGTGTTGTATGTGCCAAATATGTGGAAATGTGATTAAAAGCTCTTAAAAGGTCAAAAATGAACAGTTAATCGCAGCCACACGAGACTGCTGTAGTTTGGATTCTCTTTCCAAAATGGCTCAAATGTGATGTAGTTGTGGTAGATGGTTTCTGTTTACACTTTCATGCAACCTTATTCGTCGAAATATTTTCACAAATGTACTTCACGCATTCAATAAAATCATGTCTATTGTTCTTATGCGTCTGTTTTATCGTCATTGTAATGGGCTGAAATGTAATGGACTGTCACTTTTAGCAGTGATATCTTATAACTTACCATAAAAATTCATTTAATTTTTTAACCTTAGCTCGAAGGAGTACATATCTTTGTCTGATAATAATGACGAGCCTGTCGGTCACCTGTGATAATCGAAAAGTGCTGCAAAAATTATTTTCGAAGTATTGGGTCACATGATCAGATTACGACTTAACGATGAGTTCAAGCCTAACTAGAAATCAGAAACAAAACTGTAAAGTAGCGAGCATCTATATTTGATACGGGGTCTTCGGTAAAACCCGAAGTGTTTGTCATAAACTAGTGCTGCGATAAGTTTTATATTGAGCGTTTTTATTGCTTTTCAATACACGTGAAAACATCATGTGACCAGACAATAACCAAACTGTCAAGGCTACGTCAGAGAAATAAACGGATTCCAATCTACGGCAGCTTTTCGTTTTGAGCTTTCAAGAGCTTGTAATCACATTTCCACATATTTGGCACCTACAATGGCAGTACAACACAACAGAGTAAGACATGGTCAATATTTTGATACCAAATAACTGTAATGTGAATTTTGTTGCAAGTCAACCTTTAAGTACCCAAATATGGCGCCACAAATAGCTGGCACGTGAAAAGGGCCATAAATACGCTGTATTACCTGTAGGACACCAGATTTGACAATAAACATTTCTCTTCCGATATCTCCACTTCTGCAAACAAAGTCTCCTGGACTAAACACTTGCAACTTTAGTCTGAGAACCAACTCAGTCAAGAATCCAGGCTCAGAGTGCTGGAAAATGCCCACTTGACTCAAAGTCTGTATGTGAACATCTAAGGCAATCTTTGCTCTATAAGAGAGATATATTCCTTTATGGCTGCAAGAAGCTAAAAAGCTTGTGAAGATGAATGAATAATATAGTGTATATAATATATATAATATATATGATATACAATACATATTTTATATATATTATAGTTTCTCTATAATAATATTATAACAATATAGTATATATAAATACATTATATATAATATTTATTTCATAAATATATATATTTTATACTCTTTACATATAACCATGAATATTATAATAATATGAATGTTACGAAGGTCAACTCAACATACAGTAGAACTCTGAGATACGGAGGCCTAAGGATACAGTTTTGTCAAGTTACGATTTAGAATAGAAAATTTTTCTAACCTTGCCTACGGTATTTTCCAGTCTTACAGTGCAGCAAAATATTAATAAGATGCCGATACGTTATTGACTGAAACCGTCCCACAATGCGTAAATGAGATCTGAGACGCTATCCGTTGTTCACCACTAGCTAAGTGATGAGTCAGCTGTACATGGTATATCTCGTGTGACTGTATTATATTACTATATTGTGTTCACATCGTGCTTTTAGAGCTTATGCTGAACTTTACTTTGTTAGCCATGGATCTGAAAGTTGTCAGTGATTGTAAATGGATAAGCAGAAAGATTGTAACTATAGAGATGGAAATAATAAAAAAATTCAAAGAAGTGGGAGACAGAACAAATGTCATTGGCAGAAATAAGGAAAGCTATCAATCGGTTTAAAGCCACGCTAGATTTATTGCACACAAAAAAGTCGTGTTATGGGCAGTGTTAATGACAGGTACAGGGGGGGGGGCCATGTCATAAATATTTTAGGCAGTCATCTAAAGTAGGCTTTTTTGTATAATTTTTGCTCCAAAATGGAAGCGTCAAAAAGAATAGGTTTTAAAAGACTTCGCCATACAGCGATTTCGTCTTAGGATCTCAACCCCAGAACGGGGTTCCACTGTACTGTTTGTGGCATTAATTTTTTACAACTATTGAAACTAAGGTTAAACCCTAAAATGTTAACTACTCCAATTCAATGTGCGTTAACTGTTGAACCAGTTTGTTATACTATTTACATTATACCATATTATATTATACATATTTATATTTCACCATTATACAACTGAGATAAAAAAATAATTTTCATTGTAGTTGATCCCTAGAGAAAACAAAAAAGAAATAAAATAATTCATGCATCAAAACTTTTCTTCTAAAAATCAACTGTTTATACTTATAAAGATTGGATTTATTGAAATTAATTTTTATACTTGTTGATCCAAGATAATAAATACCTTAATGTTTAATTATACTAGCTTCGTGTTCTCCTAACTATACTTTTTAATTATAAGTTCTCCAACTATTTTAGAACATTCAGAAACCATCGATGTAACCAATAAATTATCAAAGATTATCAAAAACTACAAAAAGCAATAGAAAAATGTTATTATAGATTCTACTATAGATGCATTTTCATAATGGCATATTGAAAAACCAAAATTCTTCGTTTAAAACTAGGTTTTTGTTAGTGTTTTAGACGCTATAAAAAAGACTAATTGTATTAACATAGAACAACTATACTCAAGCTTTATTGTGATTGTTGGACATAAGCTAGTTACAGCTGAGAGTTATCTTACCAATCAAAATAAGCATAGAAGTAAGAGAAAAAACTTTGTGTATTGTAGTTGCTAATAGTTACCATACAGTTTTAATAGTTACTGTCCTATAATGAGAAGTACAAATGCATTCTTTATCTCCCCTGCAATTTTTTTCCTCTGTTGCGTGCTTCAACACAAGCCAGCTAAGTGGCATCATCGGTCAAGGTCATTTATAATTATATCCCTTCTTTAATTCACCTACATTTGAAAAATATCAACTACAGTATTTTCCCACTCTTTCTTTTATATATTATATGCTTACATATTATGAATACATGTATACATTATTTCGGTGTTTATTGTACATATTAAATACTAATACCCTGGTAGTCCAGTGCGCCTTGAGAGGTCATCAGGTGTAATAAGTAGCTGCACTATTATTCCTCAATTCCACAAGGCAGTCAACTGGTGTGATTGGTGGAGCACTGGTCTACCAAGCTGAAAGTCATGAGTTCTAATCTCATTGAAAGCAATCTTTTTTTCTCAGCCTTAATGCATAGGTTCGGACAGATGAACAAATAGACAGACATACACAGCTCTTATTATAGTAAATATTGATATCTGTTCAGTCTAATTTCAACATACAAAGATAATACATTCAAATGTTGTCTTGGTATGCCAAAAAATTTCATGTGATGACGTATTCATTTAAGAATATCTTAAAGGTCGATTTAAGACTGGTTATTTCAATTATTTGTTCCAGAGCGCAATGGATAAGGATTACATGTGGTGTTAAAATCGTACTTTGAATGATATTATGTCAAAGTGAAATAATTTGTAAGTTATAATCAGTAAAATAAGTTTTTATTGTTACTGACGATGAAGGTGTGAATGGAAGTGTACTTGAAGTGAATGCATAGGTTATGTGATATAGAAATAAACTCACGCTAAATTTAATTTTATACTAAACCTGTATGTTATTTTTTAATCTCTACCAGTTCCATTTTTACTTTCAAAATTGAAATATTTCAAAAGTTTTCGATGTTACATGCAAGTTATTTTATGTCAAAAAGTTTGTAGATGCAAGACAGATGCCTGTATGTACCTAAGTTGGTCGGGGAGGTCACATAGCATCCCTTCGTCTATCATCTGCTGATGAGACCAGATGTAATCAAGCCAGGACAGTATCTTCTTCTGTATGCTTTGATTTACATCTCTGATTCTCATGTATCTGAATAAGTGTGCTTAAAGCCTGAGTATCCCCCTTAACTGACAGGTAGCTGAGGTACCAAGGCTACACATAAATATGTATTTACTTAGCAAATACAGTGGAATCCTTAATAATATAAAGAATTAAAAACTTTATAAATGGTGACTGATTTTACCATGTGAATTTTCTAATCGTTTTAAGCTAACATTTGTATAAATTATAAATACATGAAATGGTTTAAATCTGTAACAACTACGTATGAGAATTGCATCATTACATAATAAATAAAAAGTAAACATCGAAAAAAAGAAAAAACAGAGAAATGACTAATAAAATATCAATAATATTTTTGTTTACATTTGGCATTGGCCGACTAGACAAGGCTAAGAAACGACCAAGAAGTGGTTGGTCAGAACACTCATCGCTTCTGACCAAGAAGTTTGTCAGAAGCGATGAGTGTTGCATTGTTATCTCGTTCTTGTTTTGCTCAGAATAAACGTTTTTAAAAATAGAAAGATTTATTTATATTAGCATGAACTGAAAAACTGTCATCATACCAAAAACATAGAGCTTGAATTGCTAGAAATGAAAGTTGTTTACTCTGCATGCAATACATGATAACTCCAAATTATATAACAAATGGAAACAAAATGCATATCCTTTCCTTTTGCCAGCAAGAAAAACTTAATGAGACAAGTTCGTAGGTTGTACCTACAGGAAGCAAACAAACCAAAGAAAAAAGCTAATCGAGAAGCAAAAGTTGTAAAATAAAGTTCATATGTAAATAATATATAAATATAAATAATAATAATATAAATAAATATATATTTTGTAAGTCAAAGCAGTTTTTTTGCCAAAAGTTGTTTAGTAACTTTTAGACTTTAAATCTAGGGTCTTCCTTAAAGGTTGACTTGCAATAAAATTCACATTACAGTAATTTAGTATCCAAAAATTCCCCATGTCTTACTCTGTTGTGTTGTAGGTGCCAAATATGTGGAAATGTGATTACAAGCTCTTAAAAGCTCAAAAAAGAAAAGCCGCCGTAGATTGGAATCTCTTTATTTCAATGACGTAGTCATGAAATTTGGTTATTGTCTTGTCACGTGATGTTCTCACGTAAACTGAAAGGCCAATAAAAAGCTCAATATAAAACTTATCGTAGCACTAGTTTATGACAAACACTTCGGGTTTTACCGAAGACCCCGTTTCAAATATAGATGCTCTCTACTTTACGGTTTTGTTTCGGCTTGATCTAATCGTCAATTCGTAATCTGATCATGCGACCCAATACTTCGCAAATAATTTCTGCAGCACTTTTCGATTATCACAGGTGACCAACAGGCTCGTCATTATTATCAGACAATGATATGTACTCCTTCGAGGTAAGGTTAACAAATTAAATGAATTTTTAAGGTAAGTTATAAGATATCAGTGCTAAAAGTGACAGCATTACAATGGCGATAAAACAGACGCGTAAAAACAATAGACATGGTTTTATTGAATGCGTGAAGTATATTTGTAAAAGTATTTCGACGAATGAGGTTGCATGTAAGTGTAAATGAAAGCCATCTTGTACAACTACGTCCCATTTGAGCCGTTTTGGAAAGAGATTCTAATCTACGGCGGTTTCGTGATGCCTGCGATTAACTGTTCGTTTTTGAGCTTTTAAGAGCTTGTAATCACATTTCCACATATTTTGCACCTACAACACAGCAGAGTAAGACATGGTGAATCTTTTGATATAAAATAACTGTAATGTAAATTTTGTTGCAAGTCAACCTTTAAGTAGAGGTTTCTCTGTAATAGTGAGGGAAAACAGGGAAGGTAAAGTTGAGATAAAGATTGAAAAAGGGAGGAGAAACTAAAAGCAATAAGAGAAGCACTATTATAACAGTAAAGGTATGCAAACAAATGGCGTTTGTAACTCTTAGAGTAGCTCAGTCTATGACAAGGAGCTCGAATCTGTAAGGTTAAGCAGCAAAAAGGTTGAAGATGTTGTATCACAACTCCTGTCTAACTGGTGACCGAGTATCAGTGTAAAAATAGAGGGAAATCAAAATACAGGAATAAATGAAAAAAATAGATGGGCCTTTAAAGTTTGATAGTAAAAACAATTTTTCATACAATAAAATAAATTGTAAAGAAAAATTTAAACAAAATAGAGCCCATAGACGACATCGAAAAAAAAGGGAGAAACAGAAAGCAGTTTAAACTTTGATGAGACATTAGCAAAAGAAAGCCTATAGATGACCTAAAAAAAGTGTGATAGGAAATAGTATAGATGAAGCCTATAGATGACCTAAAAAAAGTGTAATAGGAAGTAGAATAGATGAACCCTATGGGCGACCTAGAAAAGTGTGATAAGATCTAGTAATAGATGAAGCCTATGGGCGACCTAGAAAAGTGTGACAGGAAATAGAATAGATGAAGCAAATAGGTGACCTAGAAAAGTGTGACAGGAAATAGAATAGATGAAGCAAATAGGTGACCTAGAAAAGTGTGACAGGAAATAGAATAGATGAAGCAAATAGGTGACCTAGAAAAGGAGCGAGACTAGAGCACGGGTTGAGTGCTAAACACTGAATAGATATATATGTACCTCTTAACATTGTCGACTCTTAAAAAGAAATTGGCTCTGTCGTTGTTGGCATGGCTGATCATAGAGCCGATGTTGCCGACAATGGTAGCAAAGACGAGGACTCCAAGAAGAAAATTAAAGACAGTGAAGAGGTACTCAATGTCTGTCTCCGGATGGTGAGTCTCACCTTTACACAAACGAGCAAAGAAATGATCTGGCATGTACATTGAGGTCTTATCAGACATGAGTAGATATCTGATTAGACAAACTGTCATGACACTTCTTATGGCACCTGATAACACAAGCTGATCATGACACTTTTTATGACGCCTGATTAGACAAGCTGTCATGGCACTTCTTATGACACCTGATAACACAAGCTGATCATGACACTTTTTATGACGCCTGATTAGACAAGCTGTCATGGCACTTCTTATGACACCTGTTAACACAAGCTGATCCTGACACTTCTTATGACGCCTGATTAGACAAGCTGTCATGACACTTCTTATGACACCTGGTAACACAAGCTGATCATGACACTTTTTATGACACCTGATAACACAAGCTAATATTGATATTAGTATTGAGTATTAAGTATTGACTTAATAACTATTGACAGAAAGTCTTCACACAGCTTTTCTTTCTGAGCGTTTGAATCGCAATCAAGTTTTGTCAATTTTAATTTTGAAACAGCCTGGCAGTCAGTTCACCTCAAACATCATAAACAATCTCAAATGGTAGAAAAATAGTTATACTTTATATTAGTTTTTTTTAATTTGATGCGAGTGACCTTTCAAGATAATTTTGAAACGGCTGACCATGAAATGTTTAGTTTGGTGGAACCTCAACATTTAAAACATTTTATGAGCTGTACAAGGAGAGTAGTACAAAAAAGGCTCAAGTTACTAAAATAAATTTATGTAAGTTATATTAAAATGAAAGCACAAAGTTATGCCAAAATGAAAGTACTTATATTATACTAAAAGAGCATTGAAAGGCTACACACTGTTTGTCCATTTTTATGGCCATCATTTGTCAGAGTACCCCATAGAGTTGACCAATCTTATTTCGCATTGTTAATAGCAAAGAAAATACAAGCAAATGGAATGGATATTGATGAGTATTTCATTGGCTAAAAAGGTGACACATTTGGTACAGTCATTGTTTGAGTTGGTTTGGTGTAGTCTTTGCAAAAAACGTATTTAAAAATGTAAACAGCCTAGAAGCCATTCTAAATTCAACTATTTCAGTGGAAACACAACTCCAACAAATTGTGTGACTGTAAACACGCTTTAACAGTAGTACAGCAGGTTATAAAATCTTTAGCAGTCTACACATACAATGATTTTAGAAACTTTCATTTCTTGTGTGCCGAGTCTGCCCAAAAGGCAAGCCTTGACTAGTTAAGTCAGTACTAACCAATAGTGAGGAGTGTCAAAGTTGACCAATAGAATGAATAGATATATTCTGGACCGAGCGAGCTGAGCTCATCTGCTGTAAGATTCTCATACTTAAGGTCGCTGTAAGCCCATCTGCTGCCGTGATGATCAACAGCGGTAGAGATTGCATAATAAATGCAGCCATTCCAATGAATTATAATCAAGATATAAAGGAGAAGGTTGAGAACTCTAAAGAGAGTAGAGTGACTGCAAGTACAAGAGAGAAAAGATTTACCATTACTCAGAGAATCCTATCAAGGTTTATATTAGGCAATATATATTAGACATTATGACCACTATTGAGTCCACATAATCCAGATAAGCTGTAGGCCTATCTATATACAGTAGTGTTACATGCTACAAACTTTTGTTGTATTTTCATCTTCATAGCATGTAAATGATTTTAAACGTCACATATTTAATTCTTTGATGCGATTCAAACCTCCAATTCAAAGGGGGGGGGGGTATTTTTGAAAACATCATATTGACAACAATGTACTGTGTATGATGTAAACATCAATATTCATATTATTGCATAAATCTTTGCAGTCGGAGGTTAGATTTTCATCGTTTTCATTGGTGTCGTCTTTACAGCATTCCTACACAGCTCTGTTTTTAATGCACGTGTTCTAAAAATAGTATCTCTGAAATAAAAATATATTATTTCCAAATTTGGAAAAAAATCTCAAACATTTTGACATTGACATTTGACCTTAGATGCATTTTAATAGTGTCAGTCGCAATATCAAATATGCGCCTCGCTGTAGCTACAAGCGCAACAAACTAATATAGCAAACGCGGAGTTGTGCAACAATTTCTTCATAGCACGTAAACTCATCAGCTACGAACAATTGGGAGTTGTGCGACCACTCCTGCATATCATGTATCCTTATTCCTACGGTCAAAGCCACAACTTCAAAGCTGAAAAATTTGTAGGGTGTAACACTAGTAATAGACAACTACCCTAATATCTACACTTTCCAGATAATCCTCACCCAAATAGAAAACACAATTGAGTTCACACTATGCAGGTAATCTGCACCTACCTAATAAACCACCATTAAATGTTGGCTTGCAACAAAATTCACATTACAGTTATTTGGTATCAAAAGATTCACCATGTTTTACTCTGCTGTGTTGTAGGTGCAAAATATGTGGAATTGTGATTACAAGCTCTTAAAGGCTCAAAAAAACAGTTAATCGCAGCCATCACGAAACTGCCGTTGATTGGAATCCATTTCCAAAACGGCTCAAATGGGACGTAGTTGAACTAGATGGCTTCTGTTTGTACTTTTATGCAACCTCATTCGTTGAAATATTTTCATAAATATACTTCACGCATTCAATAAAACCATGTCTCTTGTGCATATCATCCTCTGATGATATGCACTCTTTCAAGTTAAGTTTAAAAAATTTAACTTTTTAGGCTAGGTTATAAGATATCAGTGCTCAAAATGACAGCATTACAATGATGATGAAATAGGTGCGTAAGGACAATAGACATGGTTTTATTGAATGTGTGGAGTATATTTGTGAAAATATTTCAATGAATGAAGTTGCATGAGAATGTAAACAGAAGCACATTGTGTTCAACTACGTCCCATTTGAGCCGTTTTGGAAAAGGATTCCAATCTACGGCGTTTTCGTGATGGCTGCGAATAACTGTTCGTTTTTGAGCTTTTAAGAGGTTGTAATCACATTCCCACATATTTTGCACCTACAACACAACAGAGTAAGACATGGTGAGTCTTTTGATATCAAATAGCTGTAATGTGCATTTTGTTACAAATCAACCTTTAACCCTTTCGTAAGTGAAGCGACATTAATGTCCCCGGAAGCCGTTATTCGTCAGCCATTTTGTTATTGGCTATTTTTGCTTGGTTCTTCAAATATTCTTTCAGTTTTATATTACTAAACATAATATTATTGTGTTCGCTATAATAGTCAGTCAAACTTAACAAAAAAACAAAGTTCTTATGGTCACTACGGCAATCAACTACCACCGAAACATCTTCTATCGCGAACTACTACTACGCCTAAAACTACTATCGAAACGAAACAATGGCAAGTCAAACGAAACTACCGCGCCGAAAAATTGCTACTAGAAGCAAATACGAGGAATATATTGCTCATTATGTGGTTGAAACTGATGAATCTTGTTCCAGTGGAAGCGATATTGATGCCAATGATTTCGATGTAGAGTCAGAAACCGATAGTGATGAATCTGAACGTGTCGACGGTCATGATCCACAACGACGGTGGGGTTATGCAAAGGTGGCTGCTTCAAGAAATATTAAATGTAGTGACTTCTATGTGAGTGAGTTACATGCATTTTAAATTTTATGTAGTTATTCCTGTAAATAAAAAAATTATGACGTTTTATGTATCTTTATGTACAAATTGCTAGTCGTTTTGCAAATATATTCACTCTGTACACAAAGGTTCAATTAATTAATATACTTGCGAAAGGGTTAAGTCTACACTATCCAGATAGTCTGCACATATATAGATCACCATTATTGAGCCCACATTACCCAGATACTCTGCACGTATGTAGATCATCATTATTGAGTCTACATTATCCAGATAATCTGCACATATATAGATCAAAATTATTGAGCCCACATTATCCAGATAATCTGCACATTTATAGATCACCAATATTGAGTCCACATTATCCAGATAATCTGCACATATAGATCACCATTATTGAGCCCAAATTATTCAGATAATCTGCACATATATAGATCACCATTATTGAGTCCATGTTATCCAGATAATCACTATTAGATTACTCAAACAGCTAAATACAAACAGATAGCCTGCTATACAGACCTATAGGTTTAACACATTCCAAATTTAACACTCACGAGCTCATCTGAATAGACCTGTCAAAGAACTCGCGGACTCGTCTCCACCTGAGCAGACGATTGAGACGGCATATTGGGTAGCTCTGAGGAGAGAGGAAGTAGAGAAAGTCAGTAGGTAAAATACTGAGTACATCGAGTTTAATCTCAGTGGACTGTAAGTAGTGCTGCCATAGTGACCTCCAGTCCTCTATCAGTAACCCGTTAGCTGACAGAAAGCCTAGAACCAAAATAAATCTTACATAATTTATTTTTTCTTTGTGTTGTAAATTTAAGAATTAGAATTAATTGCATGTATTCAGGAAAAAATTCAGAATTAAACAAGCATGTTAGTGCTTCACCTTTTTGTAACAGAGAACATTGAACAAGGCAGTTTTATTTATTATGATTCAAGATGTAATTTTGTACATGCAAAATATTCTAATTTTCTACCTCCAATAAACAAACAAAAGAACTTTCTCTGTTCAATATGCTCAATAAATTCAATTTGCTGCTAAAAGACAGTTACATATAAGAGCGACTAGCTTAATGTCCAGCATTGCATACTTGAAAAAAAGTTTTTTGCATAAAAAATTTCTTTCTAATCGACATATACAACATTTATCATTCTAACTTTTAAATTAAGGTATTCGTTTATTTCTGTGTGTGTCTGGCTAATGCATAATTCAAATATTCGAAAGCTCGAAGCACAGCTAAAACAGATTGTTGAAAAAACATTTTTCACTTCTTATGCTACACATTCGGTCAAGATTTGAAACAACTTATAAAGAGCGGCAGGTAATACAGTTATCATTGACTCAGTTTCTTTACCCTATGAATTTGAGTAACTTAAGCTAGTAACTAAAACTAGTAACTTAAGCTAGTCTTTTAACCTTGACCGTAATAAGAACCATGTCTGCCCGAAGAAAAAGAATTGCAGCTGGCAGGATCAATACAATGGGATTGATTTTTACCCACATGATGGGATGCTTGGATGAGAAGCCGCATGTGCTACCATTAAACCATACAGCCATCTTGGCAAACTTCGGAATACGTTTGCATATAATCATTACATACCATGATCTCCCATGGCACACAAGACTACAAGCGTGCATATTTTAACTAATCGCTATTAACTGGAAATTTGACGACAGACAAACACTTGACTTCATATGCATGTATATAGATTTGCGATGGCAGCAGTAGCATTGACTGGAAAGCAACATGACGCGGGAAGCATTAAAATGTACAATGCGCAGTGGCAGACTAAAATTATTTTTACTATAATTGGAAAATGGAGAGACTGCTGCTAAAGCTTTGTTAACTTTTTGCGTTATAGATAAGGTCAAGGTTACAAAATGACTAGTAACAATGAGCAAGGGTTGAAGAGTCTCACACATTATGCAAAATCTAACACAAGGAAAGTGTCAGGGTTGTGGCTGATGTGTATGTGCTCGCTACCACAAACTACTTGTAATACCCTAGGACACTTTTATTTCGCTAGTATTTAGTTTCGTGAGTAGCTCACAGAGTAAAATTTCATTGCAACTCAATTTCGCGACTCTGATGAGTGCGAAAATATAGTGGTGTGAAAATAAATGCAGTGGAACAAACAGATTAGATTTCTCAGGTCCAGTTCGCTAGTAAGAAAATTTTTTCGATTTGGGACTAGTTTGTAATTGTAAACCGCAGGTAGAAATGTGTGGGCGAGATCGATAATTCAATTTGATCGCTTGTTGCCATTGGTTTCTTGGACTATCAATGAACAAAGCTATTTAATTTCGCGTTTTCGCTCGTTCGTTATGATAGTTTAGTTTCACTCTTGAAATTTTAGCGAGAGGATGACTCCGCGAAAACGCGAAAGTTAGATGACGGGAATACATAAGTGTCCTAAGGTAGCAAGAGATAGATTTATATGCAATTTATTACTGGATAAATGACACAAGATATGTTTTTTCACAGATTTTTAGACAACTTTTTGTCTTTATTTGTGTTCCTCAGTATAAGGAATGAAAGTACATGCAGGAAATTTGAAGCCGCTGAAAAAGAGAAAGCAAGGTCAGCGTTCCATAATTATTACTATTTTACATCCTGTGTTTCTCTGTTCCATTTATAAGATCATCTTTTATTTCTAAATATGTTTTTAGTCTGTAATACACCTGACTGCGTTACTAAACACTAGTAAGCTGGCAGTCCCCTGTGCTGTGAGACATCATCATGTGTAATAACTATGTGCACATGTATTCCATAATGCTACATGTTGTCTCAGTGCTGTAGTTGGTAGTGGTTTAGTTGTAAAGCTGGATATCCAAGTTGAATTCCTGTGTGATGCATTTTTTAACTTTGAAGTGTGACTTGGGACTGGTGGATAAAGACGGCTCTTATTATAGTAAAGTTTATTATATTATTTCTTTTTGCAGCTGCATAATCAATTACATATTTAAAATGTTTGCATCGCCCAGCATATTGCTGGGTGCATTCTTTCTTTCACAGTGTTTCTTTAAAATACTGTGGTAGAAATAATGCAGCCAGCAAGTATTCTTTCAGTTGCTATCTGAGGATAAAGCAATCTTTACTACCATATGAGCCAGGTCTGTCTGTCCATCCTAAGATAGAGTAACAGCATAACGATATAAATATAGCACTGGAGCTGGATTTAAGGCTAGAATCACAGCAAGATATTTGGATTGTAGGGCACGCGTCCTATCATTACATTACTCAATCACCTAGCCAATTCTGGAAATAATTGTGTACATACTTATTACACATGACAATCTCTCTCACCATGTGGGACTGTCAACGTACTAGCATAGATTAAAAGAAGACAACTTACTTGTTCGTCCTTTCATAATCATATCTACAATGTATATTGCATCAGCGGAACAATCTAGAAGGATCCAAAGGTAGGAATGGTTAGCTTGGAGCTGGGCGAATACAGTTCTAGCGGCTATCATAACATAGTTGTACAGGACAACTGTAGAGATGATGCATAGCCAAGTATACTGCCCTCTGGAGTTGCGACGAAGAATGGCGTTGTGGAAAAAACTGCATCTGTAGAACCAAGTCTAGATGACATACTGTATGGAGCACAGCGGAATAGGAAGAGAATTACAATAATTAGGAGAACACTGATGATGTAATCCTGCTAAAAAAATATATTCCAACTTCCTTCTGTAAAATACCGTGGTAACGATTTGTTTATTTTTAGGATAGTAAGGGTGGTTTTTTATGCACGTACGCAGTTTATATTTGAGGAAACGGTTTAACATTTTTTAACGAAATATTACAACACAGTTTGTAGCTGGAACAAAAAATAGCAGTTTATTAAAATGTTTCATAGTCAACAAACAAAATTATGGTTTAGGATACAGAAAAGAGGAACTAATATTTACTTTGAAAACCTAAAAAATTTGAGATAAGATTATAAAGTTCTAAAAAGTAAGAGAGGAACAAAACTGCGGAAAAAATAAATTCTAAAAATAACAGGGATGTTAGAACTAGGACACATGATATAGATACAATTAGTTAAAATGTTAAACTAAGAGAGGTCTCATCATATAAATAAATATTCACTTTCCTTGTTAGTAGTTAGCTATTTCCACTTTACAGCTAGTCTGCTATTTGAGATTTTTCCTTGCAAACATATGTCTCCCTTGTAAACAATTGTCTCCCTTGTAAACAATTGTCTCCTTTGTAAATAATTGTCCCCCTTTGTAAATAATTATCTTCTTTGTCAATAATTGACTCAAATATCTACATGTATGTTTCTAATAAACACTCATCACCGATATAGTCAGTTATCTACCTTTTAATTAATTATTTCATTTACAGAGTTATTTTCTTATCTCCTGCATTCGCTGCGTTTCCATGCTTTGAATTGGTTCGGAGTTGCCCTCTGACAATAAATCCGCACTGTTTCAACGATTCTGATTAGCACTTTAGATCTTTCCAAGACTCGTGATGTATCCCTCAGAACAAAACTTGTTAAAATAGACCCCCTTATGGGTCCAAGTCACTTTTCAATTCATGTGTAGTCAAGAAGCTGCGCTAAAAAGTAATTATTCCGTCATCCTCGTACGAGCAACCCATATTTGGCATGTAAATGTTAATGCAAAGGTAAAAAGTCAAACAGAAACAATAAGGAGTAGCAGTAGAACTTTTTTATAGCAGAGACCCACATGGTTGTGTATTGAGGTTTCTTTCCCTTCATTGGTGAGAGCTTAGCCAAGTGTTATTGATGCGAATCCATCAGCAGTGAGCATTTCTATGAAGTTGAATAATACTCATACAGCGAATACCTTCCCACAAATTTAGTGAAACGAAACGGTGTCGAGTGCGATCAGACTTCACCATTTCTACGATTAGGAGAGGAAACAACTCACAACCTGTTCGAAGAATGGAGGCAGTGATTATATCACTTGTAACCAGTCACAGCTTTGTTATAAAGTGATGTCCTTTGACCTTTGACCCACGCTCTATGTCAGCTAACTATTATGACAGGTTTGAGAAAATTTATGATAACTGATTTACTAGTATGTCTACTGAATACCCAAAGGTATTATATAGGTAGTTTGACATTTCGATACCCTAGGACACTTATATTTCACTAGTATTTAGTTTTGTGAGTGGCATACAGAGTAAAATTTCGCTGCTAATTAATTTTGCAGCTCTGATGAGTGCGAAAATATGGTGATGTGAAAATAAATGCAGTGGAACAAACATTATTAGATTCCTCAGGTCCAGTTCACTGGTAAGGATAAATTTTTCTATTTGGGACTAGTTTGTATTTGTGAACCGCGGGTAGAAATGTGTAGGCGAGATCGATAATGCTATTTCATCGCTTGCTGCCATTTGTTTCTTGGACTATCAATGATGTCTAAGTCCCTGCTGCTGTGATTTGTGTGGTACCAATATTAGATCTCAAGTATTTATAGCACGCGGTGGCCATGGCTCAGTTTGATTTCACTTGTGGGTTGAGAGGATTTCATGTTTATCGAGAATTTTGGACTCCTGATATGGAAGATGTCTGGACATTATGTTATCAGCATTTCTAATATGACGATTTTATTGTAGATATCAATGAACAAAGCTATTTATCTTTGCGTTTTCGCTCATTTGTTATGATTGTTTAGTTTCGCGCATAAAATTTTCGCGAGAGGATGACTCCCCAAAAACGCAAAACTTGGATGATGCGAATACATAAGTGTCCTAAGGTACCCAGTTTTTTGACTGATCAGATAGTTGAATAACATGACACCAATATTGAACTTACATATGAATAATTTAATTATTTGGTTTAGACACATATTATATATCCTAATATGTGGATAATTATTACGTGGATCGGTATTAGTTGGATAATACTCGAAGATTTCACAACTGTGTTTTTATACACAAGCAATCCTAATGTACAGGTAACTACTGTAGTGCAATTTAAAGCAATTTATAAATTATACCTTGTGATTAGAAAATTTGGCTTCAAAATGTTATTATTGAAAAATCTGCAGTTCCAATAAATTGTATTTGATTTTAATATAAAAGTCATGCATTTCTAGTTCTATCATTTTTGATCAAATAGACTATATCTCTTTAATATTTTCTATACCCAAACAGACTAATAATGTAAGACTTTTAATTTAATATCATTATTCTATATATATAAATCTGAGTGTTTGTTTGTGTTTTTGTTGCTCTTTTTGTTTTCATCCCTGTGTACAGTTTTAGCGATGAAAATCTAGTAATTAAAAATCCAGATTGCACTGGATTTGATCTCAGAACCTCCAGATCTAGAAGCAGCTAGCTTAACCATTTAACTAGGTGTCTATCTGACCATGGTGAGTAATAATAGTAAAGACAGTCATTACATCTGTTAACATACTTACACTTAAATCGCTTGGGGTTATTAACTAACACTGTTGATCATTACCCATTACGAAACGATTATTCAGCCGTTTGCAAACACAGCTACTGTTTTAGTAAAGAATACTAAATAGATTACGAGGTAAGTTACTCAAATTCAGTAGGTAGTTGTTTTATTACCTGTGCTACAGCGGGTATTCACCTAGTCTATTAATAAAGTTGAAAATGGAGTCCAACATCAATAAATAATTTGTGTATATTGAAGAACAAAGACTATAATGATACAGATTTCTGAGATGGAGAGTCAATTAGATTCAGTTGTCTAGCTTTCCGTAGGCCCAAAACTACGAGTTCGTAACTTTGTTCCCGCAGTAGTCTGCTTTTTGCATGAAAGCTAGATTTTGGTAAAAAACTGTTTCCAAAATCCAGTACCAATATGTTGTAGTTTTATTGTGCGGTATATCTGTCTGGTTTAAGATTTCTGACTGACACGATGTGTATACAATTTTCTTTTGCTGTGTAATACTGTCTTTGTTTCTGACTGAGACTGAACAACGAGTGCTCAGTGTAATGTAGCATTTCTATTTTTTTGCATTTGTGACATATCGATTGAATCTCACCTGCCACATTGTTGTTTATGACCGTTAATAAATCTGTAAAGTAACTTGTAAGGCAATATGATTAACTAATCACTGAGAAAAAGACCAAGTTACTGGACTGCGAATTGTTTGCCACTGATCTGGGCGAACTAAATTTCAATACGACCTCAAACAGACCACTGCAGTAAATAATTAGATGTTATTATTATCATCAAACAAAATTGATTATTTTTCTGTAATTTTGACTAATATGAAACGAAAGATACGTATTATTGATATTAGTTATAGATAAGTTTATTTATTTATAGATAAATCCAAAAAACCGCTAAATTTCTACTCATTTTCCAGTAAAATAAGCGGTTACACAACTGCATGTTGCAATATTGAACTGTAGAATAAATTACTTGTAATTAGATTTATTTTCAAACCGCAAAATTTTTAACAAATAACTAAAAGTTTACTGTGTTTTATATTAAAAAGCACAACTAGTACTATGAGGAGATGGAAAAGCATACTTGTGTTCATTGGAGAACTGGTTCCCATTGTCTAATGTAGTAAGAAAAAATGGATCGTCATGACCAGACGTTTCTCCAGCTTTGTAGCGATCCTACAGGATGAAAATGCACAATGTTCAGATTTAATAAACAAAATATGTCTAACGGAAATAGTTTAATAACAAAAGAGGATAGAGTTCAAACACTTCCCTGTATACGGACTTTGATTAAACTGTATGATATACTAGCAAGTAATTAATTGGCTCGGATTGTAATCTCACCTTTCAACTACTCTCAATTGTTAGTCTCACTTTTCAACTACTCTCAACTGTTAGTCTCACCTTTCAACTACTCTCAACTGTCAGTCTCACCTTTCAACTACTCTCAACTGTTAGTCTCACCTTTCAACTACTCTCAACTGTTAGTCTCACTTTTCAACTACTCTCAAATGTTAGTCTTACCTTTCAACTACTCTCAACTGTTAGTCTCACCTTCCAACTACTCTCAACTTTTAGTCTCACCTTTCAACTACTCTCAACTCTTAGTCTCACTTTTCAACTACTCTCAAATGTTAGTCTTACCTTTCAACTACTCTCAACTGTTAGTCTCACTTTTCAACAACTCTCAACTGTTAGTCTCACCTTTCAACTACTCTCAGCTGTTAGTCTCACCTTTCAACTACTCTCAACTATTAGTCTCACTTTTCAACTACTCTCAACTCTTAGTCTCACCTTTCAACTACTCTCAACTGTTAGCCTCACCTTTCAACTCATCTCAACTCTTAGTCTCACCTTTCAACTTCTCTCAGCTGTTAGTCTCACCTTTCAACTACTTTCAACTGTTAGCCTCACCTTTCAACTACTCTCAACTGTTAGTCTCACCTTTCAACAACTCTCAACTGTTAGCCTCACCTTTCAACTACTCTCAACTGTTAGTCTCACCTTTCAACAACTCTCAACTGTTAGTCTCACCTTTCAACTACTCTCAACTGTTAGTCTCACTTTTCAACTACTCTCAACTGTTAGTCTCACCTTTCAACTACTCTCAACTGTCAGTCTCACCTTTCAACTACTTTCAACTGTTAGTCTCACCTTTCAACTACTCTCAACTGTTAGTCTCACCTTTCAACTCATCTCAACTCTTAGTCTCACCTTTCAACTCCTCTCAGCTGTTAGTCTCACCTTTCAACTACTTTCAACTGTTAGTCTCACTTTTCAACTACTCTCAACTGTTAGTCTCACCTTTCAACTACTCTCAACTGTTAGTCTCACCTTTCAACTACTCTCAACTGTTACTGTCACCTTTCAACTACTCTCAACTCTTAGTCTCACCTTTCAACTACTCTCAACTGTTAGCCTCACCTTTCAACTACTCTCAACTGTTACTGTCACCTTTCAACTACTCTCAACTCTTAGTCTCACCTTTCAACTACTCTCAACTGTTAGTCTCACCTTTAAACTACTCTCAACTGTTAGTCTTACCTTCCAACTACTCTCAACTGTTACTACCACCTTTCAACTACTCTCAACTGTTAGTCTGGTATAGAGCCTTGCACAAGCAGAATTTTCAACTTCAAAGATAGTTTTTATAAACATAGCGTATGTAATTAGCCTATCTGCAAATGATCTTCTTGCTGCAAGGCAACTGAGTGTGTGATAGGTCTTACAAGGCGTCATTGTGCCAGGGTTGAAGTCTCATACACTATGCATGGTCTGGCCAACCTAACACAAGGGAACTGTCGGGAATGGTTGTGATAGACGTAGTTACAACCACAAAATAAAAGCAAAAGATACATTTATATGCATTATATATTGTTAGATAAATGATTCAAGACATGTTTTTTCTCAGTTTTCAAGGTCTTTGTCTGTATTTACGCTCCTCCGTATAACGGATACATGGAAAGATAGTAATGTAATATGTTAACTATATTAATATAACAAATATATTATAATATTCCTCTTGGATTATAATATATTATATATATTATAATATAACATGGATAAGATATGGATAAGATGGAGCAGAAAAACAAAGGATGTAAAACAGTTATATAAGGAATGCTGACCTTTGTTTCTCTTTCTCTTCATGTATTTATTATATGGAGAACTACAATGTTCCATTTTATTATATCATTATTATATTTATTATTATAATAAATATATTATAACTAGAAATTCCACTGTCATACAGCCCATGACCAAAGAGATATTGGAAAAAAAGAAAGGGTACTGATGGTTGAGAAATGCAATATTAGCAGTCAAATCGCACTGCAGTGCAATAGGATAACTGCAATGGTAGCTGTAATGTACTTGGTGTGGGTGTTATTATATACAACAAATAGCAATAATGAATGGAAAAGATTATATGTTTATATCTCTCCCCCTGCAATAGGAGAAATGCAATATTGGCCAATATTAGAAGTAAAATGCACTGAGATTAGGCCATATTATTAGAATAACCAATATTATTAATATAGTAATAGTATAAAACCAATACACAATTTTGATTACATTTAAAAACGTCATAGTTTTTATAATCTCATAAGTATAATCTCATAATCTTAAAATCTCATAAGAATCGTTAGAAAAAAATATCATCGTCATTTCCTTTACTTACACTGCGTTGTACATCAGTTAGAATACCGAAGTACTCAAGAGTCTAAAATGTCAGTTACTTTGAAATCGGCAAAAATGAAACGATTTCAGTACTCCTACATTAATTACAGAAACCTTCGACAATGCTATAGACTGGTGAAATGTGCACGTTATTTTTTCGTGAAATGGGCATGACTTTATCGTTCTATTCTCTGTCGCTCGGCGTTTCAATTTCCGGTCTTAACTTTCATTAAAACAAGCTTTTCAAGCGTTTTGTGGCGATTTTCGTCCAAATTAATCTGTCTGTTTGTATATAATCCGATCAGATGGGTTAGTTTTAGGAATTTGCGGTAACCTTTCAAAGGCTTGGTAACATATTTAAATAGGTTTATATGCGTTTTGTATCATTATTATACTTAAACGACTTTACTGAATCTGTTAAATTTGTTGATAGGATTTCGTTGCAAGGGTTTGGTGACGGCCGTTAACGGATAATTTCTCGGGTGTTGTGTGCACATGTGCATTTATCATAAATCTCCCAATCAATCGCTTCGCTCTTGTTTGGTTGTGGGATAATAAACATATTATATTTATCATAAAATATATTATATTCCCACGACCAAACGAGCGAAACGAAGTGTGGGAGTTTTTATGATAAATGCATGTGCACACAACTTACGAAAATTATTCATCAACAATGAGACGAACCCTTGTCTAGAAATTTCATCAACAAATTTAAGCATCGTTTTGTAAAGTCGTTAAAGTATAATAACGATACAAAACACATTTAAACCTATTTAAATATGTTACCAAGTCTTTGTAAACCGTCGGTATTATCTTAAAACTTACCCATCTGATCGGATTATACACAAATTGACAGATTAATTTGAACGAAAATTGCCACAAAACGCTTGAAAAGCTTGGTTTAATAAAAGTTAAGACCGGAAATTGAAACGGCGGTCGACAGAGAATATAACGATCAAGTCGTGCGCATTTCGCAAAAAAGTAACGTGCACATTTCACCAGTCTATGGCATTGTTTACTTGTAATCGAATTTATTCGAAGGTTTCTGTAATAAACGTAGACCGTTTGAGGCGTTGACCGATTTATAGGTACGAAATTGTGGTACAGTTTATCAGCTTATGTTTTTGTCTAATCACCGAAGGCTTCATTATTTAAAACGTTAGCCGAAATTCTTTACTACTTATGTACAAGCCAGGGCTGAACTACAACGCCCCTTTATGACGAGAACCTTTTTTTATTTTGCTCCAGTTTGCAGAAAACTTTCAGACGCGTGAACGCTCATATTTGCTTTCTGTTAAAGATCGCTGCAAAATTGTGCATTGGTTTTCTATTATTACTGTATTACTATTACTAAGTTTGGATAGTATTTTTGATACCTCTTGATATTGTTAGCTATGACGTTTTTAAATGTAAACAAAATTGTTCATTGGTTTTCTATTATTACTGTATTACTGTATTAATAATATTGGTTATTCTAATAATATCAGTGCATTTTACTTCTAATATTGCATTTCTCCTATTGCAGGGGTAAAGATATAAACAATAGGAATCCTTTCCTTTCATTATTGCTGTTTGTCATGACCAAACACTTTTTTAAATAGATTTTCTAAAAATCTATATAAATATCACTTCTTGATATTGTTAGCTATGACGTTTTGAAATGTAAACAAAATTGTGCATTGGTTTTATACTATTACTATATTAATAATATTGGTTATTCTAATAATATCAGTGCATTTTACTTCTAATATTGGCTTACTAATATTGGCTGGCTAATACCTGCTTTCTATTAAAAATCGCTATCAAAACCATTCTACATTCAACGCAATCAAATTTCAAACTGTGTATAGTACCCAGTAGCTTGCCATTTTACTTCTACTTTTGCATTTCTGAGTTATAATAAACTTATTTCCTTATCGTTGTTGGTAAAGTACATACATTACAGTAGGTTAGGCCTACAGCTCAAATTAATATTTTTTTATCATTGTAAAACAGGTTTGAGATAGAAGTAGATTAGGTGAGATTGTTTGTGTGATTAGGTGTGATCTATTTTTGTATTAAACCAAGCTTTTCAAGCTATTTCTAGAACATTTCTATTTCAAACAAGTCTCATTTACACTATACTCTGTCAATTCCTGCTGAGAACTACCTTTTTAAACAACCAAAAGTACCCTTTCTTTTTTTCAATTATCACTTTGGTTGTGGGCTGTATGACAGAGGAATTTCTAGTTTATAATATATAAATATATTATATATATTATATAATATATATAATATATCATGATGTATATTATTTGTATATAATACATTTATATATTATAAAATATAATATATTTTATGGTAAATATAATATATTTATTATAATAATAAATATAATAATGATATATTAAAATGAAACATATTATATGATATATTATATATATTATACAATATATATATAATATATCATCATGTATTATGATGTATATCATGTACATTTATTATAATAATAAATAGAATAATGATATAATAAAATGAAACATTGTAATTCTCTATATAATAAATACATGAAGAGAAAGAGGAAAAAAAGTCAGCATTCCCTATATAACTGTTTTACATTCTTTTTTTTTTCTGCTCCATTCATATGAAAAGCTTATCATTTACAACTATGTTACTAACTTTCAGCCTGTATTACACAGTACTATATTATTACACATTATGCATTTATATTATTTGTTTTCATGCCTGCTGCTTCCAAGAGTTAAACCCAGTGTAAGCAGCCACCAAAATTTGATGACAGAGGATTTATAAAAAATCAGGCGTAAATGTGGTGGCACCAAACTATTTATACCGTCCAACATTTTACATTCGTGTGTCAAATGTTTATAATAACTCACATGGCTACCGCAAGAATCCTTCAGCAATTTTTCACTTTTTCCTTTTGCCTCTGTATCTCTGACGGCGTCCAACAGTTTACCTTCTTCGATCACAGAGAATCTCCTTTTGTTGTGCTGTGGCACTTGATGTCGTCTTACAAGAAATGGCACAGATTCAGCAAATTCAAGAATTTTGAGAAATGAAGAAACAGGAACAAGTTACAAAACAGACATCCTGCTATTGCATACTCACACTTGATGTGACACCTGCCATAGAAATCAACACTAGTAGGTACCTTGATGTGTTGACTGAGGAATAAAGAGCAAACTTCCACATGTCTAGTGAGGGTTGTGAAGAAGGAACTAGATATGAGAAGATGGAAGAGAGAAATGCAAGCTGATGCAATTAGCTGGGTATTGATTAGCGTCCACAAGTGGTCTTCACATCGCATAATATATATCTGGCACAGGATAAGGAACCGCAAGTGGATAACGCTGCCTTTTCTATATTATCATAAATAATCGTATCGACAAATCTACTTTGCACTGCGGCCTTCTAGACAAGTGTTGGTATGCAAGCTAAACATTATCAGTAGAAATCAATGCTAATAGTATTTAATTAATATAGGAACAAACTTTATCTTGAGGAATCTCGCTTAATACACTATCTGATCGAAAGTATGTACTAATGTTAGTGGTAACATTAAGAAACGCTAATACCTGGGTTAGACTAATGCCGTGCGAGGCGCTGCGCCCTGCTATGAAAGCTTATGCAGGTATGCGATTGATACCAACCGAGATAGCTATAAAACCACAGTATGAGGCAACTGAACCCAGAGCGTACTCAACAAAAGCAACAGTGCAAGGGTGCAGGACCTTGTGAGTCATTGAACCAGGCATTAGTGATTGTAGATTTTACAATCTCAATTTTGTCCAACCAGAACAAGGTAATATCTGATTCACCAACTGTCCTATTGGAAAAGGTCTATCAGGGTCCAGCCAAGTAGACAAAGGAAATATCAACTCGCTTTTGATTATTAATAACTAGAGAAACTCAAATTTTTCCCTAAATACAGGCTGATCTAAAGAAATTGACATTTTGACCAAAAAATACCCAATTCTCACTTAAAAACCACTAACAGGTAGATATGCAATATTTGTCAAAATTCATCACTTAAATGCATATTTCACACAAATATGAATTTATGCTTATCAACATGCTGATCAAAAAATATTTCTGTTTTAAGAGATCATTCTAGAAATACTAGATGAAAAGGATGAGCAAATCTAGCTTAAAGCAAAACAATAACGAGCAGAGTAATTGGAAATCACTTTTTAATGAGTTTAGAGTAAAAATTAAAACTATAGATGACTTAAATTTTCTTATTCTAAAAGTTAAATGCTAAGGAAACAGATAGTTGGCTTTTTTGACCTAGACATTTTGTTATTCTATATAATAAATTGCGGGATCACGGAACACCACAACTACTGCAAAACATTGCAGCAAACACTGCAATACACCAACAAGCAAACATGAAAATCTAGGGCAATTGCTATCCTGCTAGAAATATCAAGCATGGGAGTTGTCCAACCATCACAGCTGATGCAATTGGAATACAGTCAAACATGGATAACTCGAACTTCACGGGACCGAGCAAAAGTGTTCGAATTATCAGAGCGTTCAAGTTATCAGAGCACTGTCACAAGTCCATGTATTTACTTATTTATTAGTAGATACATGTACATATACAAACTATAATATAAATCAAAAGCACAAATGGCTTGTTTCAAATTAAATGCTTCTAATGTAAAGTTTAAAACGTTTTTATCAAAAAGTATAGAGATTTTTCTATCACTTGAGATTGGTTTGTTGTTTGAGGTGATGTTATTGCTAGGACGTTTTTTAGATTGACATTGGCAAAACTTGATCGTTGTTGAAATGCTCAAAAGAAAAGACATCTTTTTCTTTTGAGTGTTTTACCCACGATCAATTTTGCTGATTTTTCTTGAAGTTTATGCAAAGATTACCTCACTTTACCTTGCTTCCAAAGGGCGATCGCTAAGCGAATGTTTGGTATAAATCAAATTTCGCCAAACCTTTAGAAAAGTCGTTGACAAAAATATTTTGCCGATGGTGGTAATAACGACGCTTATGAATTACGAAAAGTTGAGGTTCACTTTTATGGCTTGGAATAAAGTGATTTTTTAAAGCGATAACAACCGCTTCGGTAGCAATTGGGCAAAAAACAGATCGAGTTAACAGTGTTGAGTTCGAGTTATCTATAGCAATTTATCATTACGTGGGAACGAACCAAAGAAACTGTTCGAGTTAACTATGCATTCGAGCTATCCGTGGGCGAGTTATCCATGTTTGACTGTATATGGGACATCAGTTGGATTGGGAGTTGTCTGATCATTATAATGAAGAGCTTATGAATGAAAAACAGCACAAAATTGCTACTAAATCATGATTATTATTGACCAACACCACCTAATATGAAAGAGACTAACTGGCTACAACAATTACTAATGGCTATTCAGTGAAGCAAACAACTCTACAGAGTGTCAAGCACAAGGAGAGGTATATCACCAATATTACAGGAGCCAGCTAGATTTATGACTTGTTGGAGCGAAGTAACAGTCAGCACGCACCAGATCAGCAGCCAGTCATCAGCGCGACAATTATTTACAACACTTTATTTAGTATATTTAGATATAGCTTACAACATCATTTTATATAGAAAATGTTGTATTGTATAGCAGTGGAAAAATATAGCATAATTTTTCATCAACAAAGATATTGTATTTTATGCAAAAAGTTTGATGAAATGGCTGTGAAAATAATGACGTAAAATTATAATGTTTTTCTTGCTTCCTATCAATTAGTTAGCTAGTAGCGTCTTAAAATGAGGATTACTGCAAAATTAATTTAACAATGTTACTACTACTAATCTTTGAGTTATGGCTGGCTTTGTATAATTTGTTGTTGGAATTAAAATATTTTTCGCTTGTCATCATGGGATTCCAAAAACAGTAATGAATTTTAGCTCACAGCAGAGAATCTGAAACAGAAATTATGCGAGAAATGATGCAACAACCAAAAGCAAAACACAACCAACCAATAATATTTGGCAATGACTCGAGGACAAGTATGAAAGAGGGGCAAAATCGACGAGAAGGAGGCGAGAAGCTGGCAGCGAGCCAGACAGCAAAGGGTCAGCACAAGAAAGGAGCCAAGACAAGAAAAGACTAACAGAAGCCCAAGACAGTCAAGGAGCCGGCAACAAACAGTTTGCCGAGGAAATACACAGCAGATATGATTCACCCAAAGAGGTAAAAGCCAGGAAGCCATAAAGCCCTGAGAAGAGAGTTTATTGAGCCCCCTGCCAGCAGAAAGAGCTACCACTGCAGCCTAATAGATACATACTCATTGAACCTAGTAAGGCCATAACAAATAGGGCTAAGTATACAAGCATATTGTTATTTTTGCTTGAGGTAGTGAGTCTTGACAGAATAATTGTTGTTTTGACCTTTGGAAGAAAATAGAGTTCATAGGAGATAATTACTTGCAGACCTTGCTGTGAGCATTGATACTTGGGCTCATCACTGGCTACAGTGGGTACTGTCAAAACAATGTCAAGGAAAGTTATAGTAGTGCCCATCCCCATTGATTGATTTATTGGCTGAATTGTGCTTTATAGCAACCGCCTGATTTTGTGGGGCAGAAGTGTCACTTTGTCAAAATTTGTCTTGGGAGAAATTGAACTCAATGTCCAGAGGCTAACCATTACACTTACATTACCTTACACTTCCACTACATTAGAACCATAAAACCATTGTAGCATTTCACTCAAAAAGACACAGAAAAACAATACATTTTATATTTTTATTTAAGTATCAAATAATTATTACAACAATTATTATAACAAAAACAAAACTATTCATATATTAATTATTTAATTTAAATTTTAAATATTTAATTTTAAAATTTCTCTTTTGACACCTGTAAAGAACGACATGTATGTTTGAATGACAATATATGTGAAGAAAAAATTGTAGGTTTGGTGATAATCTAACTTTTCATTCTGCATTATTACAATTGAGCTCTGAATTAAACTGGTCATATCGATAACCTGTGCTTTATAGAAAATATAAAGATATTTCTGTTTGAAATATACTTCAGATAATTCAGATACTTTGTCATACTTACCTTCATCGCCCACAAGTAGAGGGTTTAAAAGTGTCTTCAGCCACCCAAATACTTTTAACAAATAAAGCTCATGTCAGGCCATTCAAGTAAGCCCATGAATTTTGCTATCACTCGAGAAGGCTTGTTGCAGTGTGTCCAGCATTGACCGTTAAACTACTAGGTGCCATAGTCTATATTGTTAGGTTTTTTGTCTCATCATAATAGAGCCCCAGGTCGAGGCTCTATTATGATGGAGACCCTAATATGGATGATGGAAACAAGTTTCCTGAGCTACCTCTACATTGACATGGCAGCAAGCAGTTTAGTTTGCTTCTGATCATGACTTGTTTATGATCATGTTCGATCATAAAGTTCTTTTCCGCCAGCTTACGCTCACCCTAGCCTGGGCATGGCTCTCTTGGGGAAGGGGGAGAAAGAGAGCCTGGGACACATAGCAACACCCGGGGAAGACAACTCTAAAAGTCGACTTCTACAGTCGCTAATATCACAATCGTTATTTCTGAAGGAGTATCATGTGACGGTCTCATTTATGATCTATGCGTGTATTATGTATTATTTTTAATCTGAATTGGCAGCAAACAAACGCTGGTTGGTAAGTATGAAATGTTGGTTGCATAATAAATCAATCACGGGAGTTATATTATTTCATATGTTGAAGTAATTATGTTTTTATTTAATTATAATAAAAAACTAAATCAATTAAACAAAAAATTGTCACAATAACAATACAAACATAGCAAATGAATAGCAATAGAACAACTAAAATGAATCGGACGCTGCTAGTAAAGAAAAGTTCATCTAGTAAAAATTAATCTCAGTTTTATTTTACTCGCGAGTATTAGGATTACTCGCGACAGTTATTATGAACAACTCGGACCTACCACTGCAAAACAGTGCCATCTGAAAGCTAATACTCTTTCCGAAGCCAGTAGAAAGAACTATAAATTGGTCAAACCTGCGATAATATGTTGTTAAGCTTGAGACTGTTCTGGTCTCAGTGTGACTATGCCTAGCTTTGATAGATGATTTTTGAATCGCTCCATTTTCTATCAGTATATGAAATGAAACTGCAAACGAGAAAACGCAAGGGAATAGTAACCTATCGTTCTTATTGTTTTGTTATCAAACGGGGCATTACATAACTACCCAGCCTATCAAAAACATAAGGCCTTTCACTAGATCAAGTCAAGCGACCGTGATGATAGGCTTTTAAACGCGCCACATCTAATACATCGTGAGATCTGAATCTATCGACACGCTTCCATTAGTATCAGTATGAGCGTCATATGTAACATATGTCGCTCGTTTTGCAGAAGCTATTTTACCTTTTTTCGCTGTGTCCCAGGCTCTCTTTCTCCCCCCATCCCCAAGAGAGCCATGCCCAGGCTAGGCTCACCCTAACTGATGCACAGTGCTCATTGGATGATGTGAATTCAGTAAGTCTCACTGGTAACAAAAGACTCTTAATTACAGTCGACTGTTACGATTGCTATTAGATTGAGGCCATATGAAAGCAGTGAACAAGTGATGGTTGAGTTTGAAAAATAGATTTTGATGTCTATATTGTGAATGAGATACAAACATACATGTACAAAGAACATATGCGACATAAAACTTTGAACAAACAAAAATTGAGTTGTTTACACCTGATTAAACAAAAGACAATGGAATGTTATAAGAGAAAAGATTAAATACAGAGCATCAGTAGTAGTAGTGGCATGCTTCTGTCATGTAATTGTAGTGTTATGCTATAGTGTTTGTTTATATAAACAGTATGTCATCAGAGGTGACCTTATTGTTAGCCATAGATATAGTAAACCCTAGATTGGCGAATAGCTATCGTTACAATGGAGCAAAAGTGAGGCATATAATTGGCTATCGTTCTCACGATGTTGAGTCGCAGTGATGTGCATCACAGCAACAGAGCCTTCAGCTGAGCAATGAGTTTAGTAGTGAAAGCATACTTGTCATACTAGTTTTTAAGTCATAAACGTAACAATAAGACCAAATTTTTAGTGAAATGTTTTCAGAGGAAGCTACAACACCCTAAGTATACTTGGTAAACCTAACCTTTGCACATGTACTATACCATTGGTTCATGCTGTAAGAAACTACTGGAAACAAACTAACTACCAACTGAACTTACTTGTCTTATCGTGGTCTCATAACAACGAACATACTTTTCTATGATTATTCTGAATTGAAAGTGAAGTGAATGAATACTTGGGACAACCAAAAGAAAGAGTGTCTAGTCTGATTACAACAACACATATTCCAAACTTGTCTCTCAGCTGATAGGGTTGTAATCTAGCTTGGCATGATTGATCAAATATCTTTTTTGTCTCATTCCAAGTAATGTAATGATATTCATTCTACTACATGTATGTATTGTTAATGTTTAGGCTAAGAAAAAGTCAAGCCGCAGCTGGTGCTGTGCCTATGGATGTTCAAGCAATCCTGAGAAATGCCCAGATCTATAGCGTTTCACCGCTTTCCAAATGAGAAACGAGCTGAAACCTGTAATGCTTGAGTAAAGGCGGTGCGGAGGCAGGATTGGACTCCAACATCAAGCTCTGTATTATGCAGTGGACATTTTCAGAAAGACTGCCACAAAGTTCCACCAGGTATTAAAAGAAAACCAAGGCTAAAATCTGACGCAATACCTACAATATTTACAGCTTATTCAATCTACCTTCAGCTAAAAGCTGTGAAAAGACGAACACCAACCATAAGAACAGAAAGCCTGCCAATACATGGAAGAATATCTCAGACAACAGCCAGCACCATAATACCTGACCCTGAAAATACTTCACCTAGTGATACTACTATTCATGATGATGAGCAACCTGCAGCTTCTGACGATCAGGACACACCTACAGCCTCGACAATGAGCTGCCAGCGTGGTGGTAGACCTAAACAGCCTGCTGTCACACGTATCTCAATATTAATAAGAAGAATCAAAACTCTACAGCGGACAGTCTGTCGATTAGAGCAGAGGAATAGGATTCAAAATAATTTGATCACAGTACTGAAAAAGGCCAATAAACTTAACAATATAGAGGTTACATTGATGGATGGATGTCTAGGAGAATTATTGTCAAACAAACCACAAACAAAGCTAGAAAGACTAAAAAGACTTGCAGCAAAAAGGTAAAAGAGTTTGCCATAACATTGTTCTATTATTCTCTCAAGGCTTATGAATACCTGCGGACACAATTTATATTGTCAAATTCACGCACTATTCGATCATGGTTTGAAACAGCAGCGAGCCAGCCTGGCTTTTTCACAAATGTCATCAAGAATTTGAAAAATGCCACTGCAGATTTGTACAGCCTTGTCATTGACAGTATGGCAATTCGTGAACGGCTGATTGTAGATAAGGCAACAATTGAAGTACTTGATCACGTTTTTATTGGTGATAGTAACAAGATGGCAACTGAGGCTTTAGCCTTTCTTCTGGTACCAGCATGCGGAGAGCAGAGAAGCCTAATCGGTTACTTCTTCGTTGATAAGATTTACAGCGATATGCAGGCCCAGCTGGTTACACAGTGTTTGAAGCTGACTGCAGAGCATGGCATAAAGATCATCAGCCTCACTTGTGATGGTGCAAAGGCAAATATTGCAACTATGAAGAAGCTTGGTGCTTCAATCCCTGACAAACCATCCTTTCAGCATCCTAGTCTGGATATAACTGTACATACACTACTAGATCCAGCTCATATGCTAAAACTATCAAGAAATGATTTAGGTAGTATATGTCGACTCATATCAGAAGATGGTGTAATCGACTATAAATACATTGAACAACTTCATGAGCTACAAGAACAAATGGGCTTGCGACTTGCTAATAAGCTTACCAAGCAGCATATGAAATGGAAGGACAGTAAGATGAAAGTAAAACTTGCAGCTCAGATGCTCAGTCGGTCTGTAGCAGAATCCTTGGAATATCTTAGTAAGACAGACCCTATGTTCCGAGATGCAATGCCTACAGTGAACTTCATTTGCAACTTTAGCAAGCAATATCAGAGTCAGGTGTCCTGTAAACTATTTTCAGTGTGTTGCTTGCAATCATAATTAATTGCTAGATCAAACATCATAAATATGCATTTTGTGGAGTTGTCTGTCAAAGCATGCCACCACTTGGCACCTATGTTAATGAGTCAACCGCTATCCCCTGAAGTGATCATTCTGTAAATGATCGTAAGAAATATAAAAATGAAAATATGCTTTCCTAACAAGATTATTTGTTACAGGTTGACACCTTATTTGATATCCTGAATTGCCATGACCCATATGGCAAGGATGATAAAGAGCCCATAACAAGACAGAACTTCAACTCAAAACAAGAAGTTCTCAACAATATCATAAGCTATCTATGCCAATTAAAGACACCAAGCAGAAAGCTGCTAGTGGAAAATAATAGGAAAACCTTCATCATTGGTTTTGAGTCAGCAGCTAAATCTGTGCATAAAATTGCTCAATATCTTTTCAGCAACTACCCTTACACCAACTACTTCTTAACCTTTAAGATCAACAAGGATCATATTGAGACTCTGTTTTTTAAGATACGGTCTAAGGGTGGCTACAACAATAACCCGAATGAGCAGTGCTTTAGATCTGCACTTCGAGCACTGCTCATAAAAGCAGATATCACACCAAGTCCTAATGCTAACTGTATTGATCTGATGTGAGCAGGGCTGAAAAACTGGTCAACTCCTACTACATTCTTTGGCTAGAAAGAAGAGGGAAGAGACAAAAGCTGAGGAAGATGAATATGAGGAGTTCAGTGATGAGGAATTCGTTCTAATCATTGACATCACCAAACCAGTTGCAGATATCTGTCAGTACATTGGTAAGTTGGCAGAGAGCATAAATGACATAATGATACTGCCTTTTAATAATCTTGACTCTACACTCTTGTCAAGAATTTACTCTATCTTGTACTAGCAGAGCTAAGTTTAAATAGATCTACTAACAATAGCTGTGAAAAGGACCCAGGTATATCACTTAGAACTGGTGATTGAACAGTGAGTGTGAGAACAAATGAAGTGAGTGTGAGAACAAATGAAGTGAGTGTGAGAACAAATGAAGTGAGTGTGAGAACAAATGAAGTGAGTGTGAGAACAAATGAAGTGAGTGTGAGAACAAATGAAGTGAGTGTGAGAACAAATGAAGTGAGTGTGAGAACAAATGAAGTGAGTGTGAGAACAAATGAAGTGAGTGCCATTTGACTCAATTTCCTTTGATTAGTTTTCAGCTGGTTATGTCATCAGAAGTCTCAAGCTCAAATGTGATGACTGTATCAAGTTCTTGAATGATGTAGAAGTAGTGGGAAGTAGAAGTAGTGATGACATAACCCTAATCACAGTTAAAAACAGAGAAGGATTCGTGACACCAAACCCATTGGTAGGTTGAATATGTATTGCTGCAGAAAAGTGCTTACGTTCACACATGGAGAGCTGTGGTATCACACAGAGAGTGATTAAACAAGTAACAACACAGACAATAACATGTCTTATTACATAACCTCAATCAAGGTTTCACATGCACAGTGCATGCCACCAATCCACTCAAAACTATAGTAAATTTTGAAAATTATAACACACTATGCCGCTTCAAAGCAGGAATCTAGTTCAACCAACCTTAGACAAAAGCTATCTCCGCTAGTGATTTTCAGTCATGTTCAATGGGTGTTTAATACAGTGGTCCAGCTTAACTGCTTCTAAATTTCATTTGATTCATTAGTTCGTTATTAGTTTAATTTCTATTTGATCACTCTTTGTATTATCAATGATATAGAAGCTTCTAAATCATTGGTATTATCCATTACCATGCGTGTAAGATTCCTGCCTTTCTCATCCAAAGTCAGTTTTATATATTTTAAATAAAACATGCAGTATCACGTGCACAAACTATGGAAAAATTGAGCAGTTTTTAGTGTTAAGTCAATAGGAGTTCGTAGATCAGCTGATTCACTTTACAAATCACCATGACATTGCGTCATGGTAATTATAGGCCTCACTTGTTTTGATTATTCGCATATCTAGGGTTTACTATATCTATGATGTTACCTCATTATCAATCCTATGCTATCCTATCCTACCTTACGGTAATAAAGCCGTTTAGAGTTGCACAACAAAGCGGCAGCCTAATATTATATACCCAGAACACAACTCTACAGTAATGTCAATGCTTGGTAGTGTTCTCATGTTCTCTGTTTCCTTATCTGAAGTAAAGTGGAGTAGAGAAACACACTACCAGGACTAGTTTAAGCTACCTTGGGTGGTCCTAACACTTTTCAAGGGCTTCTCTCATCCGGAGACATCCGGGTTCAGAGGAAAGGCACCGCCGATACGTCTGAGGATATGTCCAGGTGCAGGAGTTGCCGGAGAAACTTGCAGTGCAGAGATCCAACGCCTTTATGGGACTCCAACTCCATGTCTGGTAGATAGCCATTGATTTGGGTAAAATTCATCCGCCCAGAGGGATCTCTACCAATCCCCTCGTGAGACAGGTGGTACCAGATTACACGGGATACTGGTAGCAGGCAAGCAGCGTGACCTGACCTCCGATTAGACCTTACAGATTTAGATGTGTGTCGTGGTCCTCGGCACTGGTTGGAGATTCATGTAAAGGCTGTCCATCAGTTACCTAAAACATAGTCATAAAAATGTTAACTTTATTAGTACAATCTCAAAAAGTATGTGAAGGTATGTATACACTCACATACACAGTAGTCATACGAAGTCTCGCAAATTCTCCTAGTGAAGCCTCACAAAGATAAATTGACTGTACAACTAGTCATACGGTATACTGATATCACATCAGACCTCATGAGAATTACGATATATATGTATTGTACAGCCAGTCATACTGATGTCACATCAAAGAATCACTAGATACACTAATACACAAAAGACTAAATTACACGTCATCATGAGAATTACTATGCATATGTACTGTATAGCTAGTCATACGGCATACTGATATCACATCAAACCTCATGAGAATTTTTTGATGTATGCTCCTAGTACTAGCTAGTATCAAATGAACTAACCATAGAGTTATCTCCCCCTAGAGTGATAACAACACGAGCGTTTCCTGTGCCAGCAAGGAGCGTTTAGGCTATGCCCCTTTTTTGTGCTAGTCAATCGTAGTGATTGACTAGATTAATAACATCAGCCATGAAAATGGTTAAACAAGGATCATGAATTTCCACAGTTAAGATAGTAATTAATGCTCATATTAAAAAAATGATGATTATAGTTTATTACTCTTATATAATGTATGCTTATTATTTAAAGCAATTCCATACCTACATGACTTGCAAAGGCACTGAATAGAGTGTTAAGTAAGTGAGTTAAAGCAATCAGTTACTCATAGATAAGATAAATAGTCATACTGGGGTTGTATTACATTAGTGTGATGGGAAGCTAATCGACTGCCATCAACTGAAAGTATTGGCATTGTATGGTGATAGAGTGATTCATCGACACCACAGTCCACAAACAGCCCTTGCATGTAACATTAGATTTCAATACATATCAATCGAATACATAGACTAGCTTGAAGCAAAGATATCCGCTAGTTAGTGCACATCCTTGCTTGATGTAAGCAAGCAAAAAGTTTGAAAGTTAGAGTGGCAAATGTTGTTATATTAATTATTATTTATAAAAATAAATTATACTTAATTTTTATCACTCTGTTATCACTCTAGGGGGAGATAACTCTATGGAACTAACCTCGTCATTCCCTGACCTGCCGGAATCATTCCATTTACATTTTTGCCTCCAGCAATAAATGGCGACACTTATGACAACTATGACCAGCAACACTACTACTACAGCCAAGCCAATGGTGAGTCCTCTTATTGCTGGTGTCTTGTCTTCATTTCTCACGGACTCAGCAGATGAAGTGTTGTCTATGACAGTTGATGCTCTGGTTGCAAACAGAGTAGTTCTCAATACTGTTCGAGGAATAACTGTGGTAGTTGATGGTGCTTGTGAAGATGCTTCCGTTGTACGATCTTCACAGGTTTTATTCAGCGCCACAAACTCCTCTAAAACAAACAACCAGTTCCATAGAGACTAATGATTGTTAGCCATTGTACTCAAACTACGCGTGTAAACATAACATAAGAAAATGTAAAAGATTACGCGCCACGCGTAACGTACTCAGGCCTGCCAACCCAAGAGTAGGGCAATGCATGAGATTTGGTTTTGGGACAATTGATGTATCAATGATATTATATATAAAATTGTGGAAATTTGGGCAAAAATCTCACGCAAGTATCATTCATTTTCTTTTTTTCTTTGGTGAGATTGCGTGAGTCTCACCTCATGCCCAATGCTTGAGAGTTGGCAGGCCTGAGCGGCTTCCAAGCGTCACTTATTACCCAACAGTGTTAGTTTATGTACTCAGTGACACCAAATCTCACTAAAATAATAATTTGACTTGTTGCTAAAGTGTGACTCAGTTTAGTTTAGGCAGGATTGGTTTGGGCAAGTTTGGGCAATGAACACTGTCGCTGCATGGAGCAGCGGTGCCTGGTTTGTGATTGTAAGGGGAGATCTGACCAAATTGAGACCAGTGGGAGTGAGAGTGGACCAGTCCTGTGTCCTTTAGCAGTGTTTTTCTTAGTGTTTGGCAATCCGCCACCCAGCAAGAGCAATCAGTTCACAGCTGACTTTACAGGGAGCAACATTAGTAAACTCTGAATTGCAATCATTTTATCACATTTTTAACAGCAACAGTACTGCGAGTTTGCAAATGGCAAAAGGTTTGTTTTGCGATTGTAATTGCGATAATTTTACACGCATTCTGAAAACTGTATATTTCTTTTCAATTTTAAGTTATTGTTGCCTTTGATACTTGTAGATTTCATGGTTTGATGATTAATAAAATTAATTATAGAATCAGTGCATCGCAACCATCCTACTCGCATTCTACTGAACCTAGCGGGAAACCGCTATAGACAGCCAGCCAGTAATAACATCTATGACGGAAATACATCTATGGATGCATAACTCTAGCAGCACCTGATTCTATTGATACTGAGCTATGGATTTAAAACTGGCAGAAAGTAAATCTGGATATTCAGCTTTGTCACGGAGCTAAAAAGTTTTACCAGAGAATACATCTATGCTTTTAGGCAAATAGTATTACTTCGTCTATGAAAACTTGTCATAAAAATAGAACACGAGGCTCACAGACACTGGTCTGCTAGAAAGATCGTAAAGACTTAAAGATGTGGTTGCGTCAAAAAGGTCGATTTAATAAAATTAAGACCGATAAAAGGCTAAAACATCAGCTACAATTTGATGTCATTTTTGTCTTTGTAGACTAACCCTGTCCAGAGATATATGCGTTTGAATGAGGTCATCTTTTAAAAAGCTCAGATTCCAGAGAGTGCTTCATTCGTGATGCAACTAGTGATACACGCGAAAAGATTCCACGAGCGACAAATATAAGATCGCTTCATTAGCCAATCATCAGCACGAAATTTTTATATAGGTCGTAATAAATGTTATTACTCGTAAAACGCGTTGTCCGTGATCTCAAATTTAGGGATTTTACTCTATTATTAAATCGCATGAACATCGATATTTACTAAATTAATTAACATCGGCACTTTAATGAATTACTCGATCAACACGTTTTATTGACAAACAACAGAATTGTAAAAATTACTGTAAGGTTACCGCGAAAGTGACTCCAAGTTTTCTGAGCATCAGGTGGTTAAATTGCTACAGAAGAAGATAGGAGAATGGAGGTGAATTTATCTTTTACTTTGAGTCTTTTATAGATATACTGTTGTGTTTAAATTCAGATTATATTTCTCTGTTTGAGGTTATAATGTAATTTCCTGTGCGCGTGTGCGAGATACGTACATGTATGTACAGTAAGTTCTTGACAGCTCCTTTTTAATCCACGATAGCATTTAGCAATACAATGGCTTAGATTGATGAATATACTAAAGGTAATAATTTTAGTACTCACGAATGCATTTACTAATTAATAGAATTATAAATTTTTGCTATCACCAATCATCGTTTTATAATTTTTTATCGTTTCACCGAGCTATATTTGCTTCAAATTTTCTTTGGCAGTTTAAGGTAGGAAATTAGCTTTATGATTTGACTTTAGATGTTCACTTTTCACTTGTAGAAGGTGAAGAGAATTGATTGATCAATGCACATCTCCAACTTCAAGAACCAAAGCTTCGAATCTTTGGCTTGGTGTACTTATGCTTTTGTTAAACATTTATTCATTTTTAAAATTACTTTCGCAATCTATCTAACTCCCAATTTGAAAGCTTTCAGTAGATACGCGTTAGAATGACATATCTATGAATGACATATATTTATTACATTTGTTTTATTGATTACAGGATGTTCATGTGGTCCCACCAGCCGAAGCAGCTTTGTCAGTGTGGAAGCTGCCATAAATGGGAAAGAGAGACTTGAATGCGTGCTGCATAAACCATGTTGTTTTGTTTGATTTTGCTGCAGTAGATGAATTTGTCTTATTGTATGAGCTGAAACTATGTGAGTGGCCACGACTTGGATGGATATTTTTAATAAAAGCTTTATGATGAGATGAAAATTTTTCTTCTTGTAAAAATCATATAATAAAATAATATTGTTGAAGATAACGCAAAACATGATTTGCAGAACATTGAATACATCCTAGCCCCGTTGACACCTGTGCTGAAATCTTGTCTGATAGATGGATTTATGAAGTGTAATCAGAGCTGCATGGACAGGCACTATTGCATAGCTCGACCATTTGTTTAGTACTTGAATCAACTAATCAAATGTGACCAGTGAATTTTTTTCTACAAATTGATACCAATAATGACTCGATAACGTTGACAGTCGACTATACAATGTACATGACTTTCAGGGATGTAGTTGGTTTCACCACGTATTATTTTCAAAGACGCAGCTTGCTTATTTTACTTAGTAAGAAACTAGTTTCCGGTGTGGGCAATGATATACAGCCTCCTCCCCAGGATAGGTGATGGATATCATGTGGGTGGAGCTTTTGGGGGCTGTATATCATTAGTGTGGGTAGCGACAGAACTGTGCCAATACAAAGACCTTATTCTACATAGTTTGCTTGACATAATTACCGTAGACTGGTAGAATTGGTAATTGGTACTAAGATGTTTACACAGCAATTAGAAGAAGCTAATATGACAAGTGTTTAATTTCCCTTTTTTGAGGCAGGGAGACATTGGTAATAATGTATCTGTAGCCTGATTTAATTTTTTATTCTAGCCAACATGAGCAAATACAAGATAAAATATATGCCAATAGAGCCGCGTAGGACTAGACTTTTATCGCAATAGCCGATGTGAATACAAGAGATAGACAGGCTGTATCACGCGTTACATCATTTTGGGCAAGTCTGGGCATGTTTTTTTTGGCCTGAGCCAAAAATGATGTTAATCGATGTTAATTCGATGTTAATTTTCAAATATCTTGACAATGAGATCGCCTAACGCAACAAACAACATATCAACTGATAGACAAAGAAAAATACTTTCTTTTAAAATCAACTCAAATTTGACGCAACCAAATCTTTAAGCGTCTATTGACCTACTATGGCACTACCTAACCTTGAAGTAGACAGGCATTTAACCAATGATTAATATTGCCTAGTCTCAGCCACACCCTTTGTGAATTATATTTGTGGATGGCCACTCTGCCATTTAAAACAAACCCGCTCTCTCATACACTTATAATAGCTGCTTTTTAAGATTACTAAATAGCTATTTGATCCACCTTTTGTTAAAATAGTAAGATCTTCTGCTAGCTATTCTGTCTTTTAGTGATTAGTCATATGCCTAACGAGTTAGGTGTTGACTTACTTGGACAAAGATTGCAGAGTTGTTTATCATACAAGGTAGAACAAACTTCTCCGCAGGAAAAGATATCCGGTTCAGCAGTAATGCCGTGTACTTTCAAGCATTGATCAGGGTTGTAATTCTTTATGCATTGCCTTCGATTCATATCACATGCCCTATGACTCAGATCTTGTTGAATAGCTTGAACACAGGCTAACAAGAAGCCGATGATAACAGCAGTGATCATCACGTACATGTGTTTGTTTCTCTCTCGAAGCATCTGAAGCAGAAAGCAGGTCAGTCAAAGCTGACAGAGTATGGGCTATGTTATGAATATCCTACTGCATTGAATGACAAGTTTTCACTGTTATATTCAATATAGATAGTACCGACTTTCAATAACTTCAAACACCTGTTGACACATGTTAGTTAAGTCTGTTTTTTCGTTTCAATTCATTGTGCATTGCATAATATTCCTTCTTTCAGAAAGTCTAATTTTAGTTTACTTTCAGTAGAGTTTTAGTGAGTAATTTCCATATTAAAGAATTTGCAGCTGAAGTTACACTAAAACTTATATTATAGTAGGCCTAGAAGGCCAGCACAAAGTTGCTATCAACATCTTTTTGGTTCAGCAAAATATTTTTTCTTGCCATTTAGCCAACTGTTGAAAAACTTCTCTCTACTGAACAACAGCAGCAAACGTTCAACACTGAAAACTCATCACACATAACAGATTGCTGCATGGCTAGAATATCATTGCATAATTTGCATTGCAATATCATTGCATCATGCTGTTAGTTTAGCATATTAGCTTGGAAGATATTTTCTCCTCAGTATGGTCCACTTTTTGGTATGCTATGGAAGATGCACGAGGCAGGACCAACTACAATGTTGCATCTTTTTGTCTGTCTTATATTGTACTTGGTCAAACTAGAGTTGATACCAGGAGCATCAGGAATTCTTATGTATAAATATTGGTACCTTAAAGGTTTACTTGCAACAAAATTCACATTCCAGTTATTTGGTATCAAAACATTCACCATGTTTTATTCTGCTGTGTTGTCGGTGCAAAATATGTGGAAATGTGATAACAAGTTCTTAAAAGCTCAAAAACGAACAGTTAATCGCAGCCATCAAAAAAACGCCGTAGTTTGGAATTCTGTGTGGCTAGAATATCATTGCGCTGGCAAAAAACTTACTGCTGCAATGAATATACACGTTCTAACGTAATATACGTAACTAAAAACAGGGGTAATGTTTCCACATTTTTACTACTAGGGGTTTTTATCTGGTCATCTGTTACACTGTGAAATAACAACACCACAAACTGATAAATATATCATACTTGTATCAGTCATAAACCCAACATAGAATAGTGATTGCTGAAACAACAAAATAGAATGCTATTAGTCAAAAGTTCAGAGAAAGGAGTTCTCTCAATTTGATCCTAGTTAATGTTTTCTTATGCAACTCAATTAGCTATGCTTGTTAGTAGTCTCTCCAATGCAATTACATGAATCGTTATTCGTAAGTAAATAGTTTTTGGTCCCAAATCTGAGGGCAGATTCGCTACTACTGATAATAGTGTATGACAAGTACTACCAACAGCAATACTACTAACAACTCTACTTAGAATAGTAATTTTTTATTTAAAAAAAAAAACAAAGTTAAGGCACTCATATGTACAAGTCTAACAGCTAAGGGCATATTTCAAGTTTTGAATGAGACGCTTATTCAACTACTCGCTGTAGCAGACTAGTTCACTGAGATACACAGGTAACACTCTCACTCACTCACTCTCACTCTCTCTCTCTCTCTCACCCTCTCACTCACTCTCTCTCTCTCTCTCTCTCTCTCTCTCACTCTTTCTCACGCTCTCTCTCACTCTCTCTCTCTCTCACTTTCTCTCTCTCCCTCTCTCCCTCTCCCCCTCTCTCTCCCCCTCTCTCCCTCCCCCCTCTCTCCCCCTATCTCTCCCCCTGTCTCTCTCCCCCTCTCTCTCTCCCCCTCTCTCTCTCCCCCTCTCTCTCTCCCCCTCTTTTTCTCCCCTTCCTCCCCCTCTCTCTCTCCCTCTTTTCCCCTCTCTCTCTCCCCCCTCTCTCTCCCCCCTCTCTCTCCCCTCTCTCTCTCCGTCTCTCTCTCTCCGTCTCTCTCTCTCCGTCTCCTTCCCCCCTCTCTTTCCCTCTCTCTCTCCCTCTCCCCCCTTCTCTCTCTCCGTCTCTCTTTCCCTCTCCCCCTCTTTCCCTCTCTCTCCCCCCTCTCTCTCCCTCTCCCCCCTTTCTCCCTCTCCCTCTCTTTCCCTCTCTCACTGTTAGCACGCAGTCTCCACTCTAAACTCACTGTTAGCATAGTGCGTCTGTCTCCTAGTAGCTACTAAATTGTAAGTAGTTACTTGATTCACAGATGAACCAAGAATGCTTTTGAATAACAGATTTTAGGGATGCGATAAAACAGGTTTAGTCAATAGAATAGTTTAGATGATTCATAGATGATTTCAATTGTTGCGATAAAACTAGGCGTTAACTCAGAATGCTGTTCTCGCTTTCTTCTTTCTGTAAGATCAGTAAGCTGAATGCAGAGGAATGTTTTTCATCCCGTCAAAAGCAAGCCTATTGAAGCCTACAGCTAATACTGCAACAAAAACAAAACTATTCATATATTGATTATTTAATTTAAATTTTAAATATTTAATTTTAAAATTTCTCTTTTGACACCTGTAAAGAACGACATGTATGTTTGAATGACAATATATGTGAAGAAAAAACTGTAAGTTTTATGATAATCTAACTTTTCTTTCTGTTTTATTACAATTGAGCTCAGAATTGAACTGGTCACATCGATAACTTGTGCTTTATAGAAAATACAAAAATATTTTTGTTCGAAACATGTGGAGACAAGTAATGAGCTATAAAGACACAACAGCAAACACAACTTCAATCTATAAGCTTTCAAGATTTAATTACCTAAATTTCATTAAACTATTGAAATACAGATATTGCCTCTCAATTGTAGCATTTCAACCCACGTTTAGAAGTTAATTTATAAAAACTGATTATAATTAAAAGTCTTGGAAACAGACTCGCATATCAACCAAAATGGGAAGTTTTGCATAGTTTACGATATTTAACCAAAAAGACACAAAAGCTACTCCTCACGGTTAATGCCTAATTTAGACTAATAAGACTCCGATAAGACTCTGATAAGACTAATTTAGCCCGTGATCATGATAACTTGATGACAACTTGCTGTGAGCATGATGTCCAATAGAAACATTGACAATTTACAGCATTCTCACAACCTGTGTATCCAATTTTGTTTATTTACCGGTGATGTTTATTCATATTAACAAGTTTCTCAGCTTTAGCAACTTTTAAATAAGACTCACTCTAAACAATGTTGAGGTCTACTTTGATGCGCTCTCACTTCTCTTCTCAGCCTTGGATCAACTGCTGTTCAGATTAACTCTTGTCGCCTTGAGCCGGAGCATCAATCTGCTTCGATGGAGACAGCGGCAACTAAAGATAAGGTTCTTTCATCATGTGAACTATATTTAGTTCATTCTATATGATTGAACAAACAACTAGCATCAACTAGCTGTCTCTTATCTCTATAATTCACATTTATAATTGGAGCATGACGCATTAGGACCTTTGAATTGTTGACACAATAGCTTAAACAAAACTTCCATATACTCGTAAGGTAGCTTTAGTTATTGAATTAGATAAGAGAGTGCTGATGCTGAGACAGACCTGCCAACCCAAGAGTGGGGCAATGCGTGAGATTTGGTTTTGGGGCAATTGATGTATCAATGATAGTTTATATAAAATTGTGGAAATTGGGGCAAAAATCTCACGCATTTTCATTTTTTCTTTGGGGTGATTGCGTGAGTCTCACGCCCAATGCGTGAGAGTTGGCAGGTATGTGCTGAGACCTATATAGGAATATTCTAGAATGCTCTATCTCTGAAGAACCTATCAGTATGACTAGTTCTTTTCTGATGAGGATTATTAGGCTAAGTTGGTAGATGATGTGGCTCTGACTGAATCAGGTGTTTAAGAATCTGTGTAAGGAAACTCTCCGGTTTGATGTGTTAGGAGAGGTACCTTAGCATTAGCCTTGATTCAGGTACTTGACGGGACACTATAGCAGAGTTGGCTAATGTCCATTGACAAACGATAAGATTATTTACAAAAACCTTAGCCTGAGATCCTTAACCTTAATCTCAGTTAAAAACAGAGGAGGATTGGTGACGCCAACCCCTATATAGGTCGAATGTGTATTGCTGCAGAAAGGTGCTTACATTTACACATGGAGAGCTGTGGTATCACACAGAGAGTTATTAAACAAGTAACATCACAGACAATAACATATGTCTTATCACATAACCTCAATCAAGGTTTCACATGCGCAGTGCATGCCACCAATCTACTCAAAACTATAGCAAATCGCTATATTAAAATCAGAATACACTATGCCGCTTCAAAGCAGGAATCTTGTTCAACCAACTTTAGACAACAACTATCTCATCTAGTTATTCTCAGTCACGTATAATGGGTGTTTAAAACAGTGGTCCAGCTTAAAGGTTGACCTGCAACAAAATTCACATTACAGTTATTTGGTATCAAAAGATTCACCATGTCTTACTCTGTTGTGTTGTAGGTACAAAATATGTGGAAATGTGATTACAAGCACTTCAAAGCTAGAAAACAAAAAGCCGCTGTAGATTGGAATCAGTATATTTCTCTGACGTAGTCATTACAGTTAATTATTGTCTTGTCACGTGATGTTCTCACATGAATTGAAAGGCCAATAAAAAGCTCAATATAAAACTTTTAGTAGCACTAGTTTATGACAAACACTTCGGGTTTTACCGAAGACCCCGTATCAAATATAGATACTCGCTACTTTACAGTTTTGTTTCGGCTTGGTCTAATCGTCTAATCTGATCATGTGACCGATACTTTGCGAATATCTTCTGCAGCATTTTTCGATTATCACAGGTGACCAACAGGCTCGTCATGTTTATCAGACAATGATACGTACTCCTTCGAGCTAAGTTTAAAAAGTTAAACAAATTTTTACGGTAGGTTATGGGATATCAGTGCTGAAAGTCACAGCATTACAATGACAATAAAATTGATGCGTAAGAACAATAGACATGGTTTTATTGAATGCGTGAAGAATTTTCGTGAAAATATTTCGACGAAGGAGGTTGCATGAAAGTGTAAACAGAAGCCATTTCCTACAACTACGTCACATTTGAGCCGTTTTGGAAACAGAATCCAAACTACGGTGGTCTCGTGATGGCGGCGATTAACTGTTCTTTTTTGAGCTTTTAAGAGCTTGTAATTACATTTCTACATATTTTGCACCTACAACACAACAGAGTATGACATGGTGAATCTTTTAGTATCAAATAACTGTAATGTGAATTTTGTTGCAAGTCAACCTTTAACTGCTTCTAAATTTCATTTGATTCATTAGTTTGTTATTAGTTTAATTTCTCTTTGGTCACTCTTTATATTATCAATGATGCAGAAGCTTCTAAATCATTGGTATTATCCATTACCGTGTGTGTAAGATTCTTGCTTTTCTCATTCAAACTCATTATATAAGTTTTATATATTTTAAATAAAATAGGCAGTCTCAGATGCACAAATTATGGAATAATTGCACAGGTTTTAGTGTTAAGTAAATAGAAATTCATAGATCAGCTGATTCACTCAACACATTATCATGACGGTGCTAACGCTATTCATAGGCCTCACTCATTTTGATTATTTGCATATCTAGGGTTTACTATATCTATGCTCTCTCCTCCCTCATCTCTCCTCTTCTTTCTAACTCCACTCAGAATAGTACTTTTCATAAAAAACAAAATTAAGGCACTCATATGTACAAGTATAACAGCTGAAGGTTTTAATATTTAAGTATATTAATATTTTAATATATTAAATATTTTAAGTTTTGGATGAGACACTTATTCAACTACTCGCTAAAGCAGAATCTACTGAGATACACAGGTAACTCACTCACCCTCTCTCCCACTCTCTTTCCTCTCTCTCTCTCTCTCTCTCTCTCTCACTCTCTCTCACTCTCTCTCACCCTCTCTCTCTCTTTCTCACTCACTCTCTTTTTCTCACTCACTCTCTCTCTCTCTCACCCTCTCACCCTCTCACTCTCTCTCACTCACCCAATCACTCTCTCTCTCACCCTCTTTCTCACTCACTCTCTCTTTTTCTCTCTCTCACTCTCTCTCTCTTCCTCTCTCTCTCACCCTCTCTCTCTCTCTCTTTTTCACTCTCTCTCACTCTCTCTCTCACCCTCTCACTCTCTCTCACTCTCTCACCCTCTCACTCACTCACCCTCTCACTCACTCACCCACCCTCTCACTCACCCTCTCACTCACTCACCCTCTCACTCACCCTCTCACTCACTCACCCTCTCTCCCTCTCACTCACCCTCCCTCTCACTCACCCTCTCTCTCACCCTCTCTCTCTCCCCCTCTCTTTCTCCCTCTCTCTCCCTCCCTCTCTCTCTCCCTCTCTCTCTCCCACTCTCTCTCTCCCACTCTCTCTCTCTCTCCCCCTCCCTCTCTACCCCTCCCTCCCTCTCCCTCCCTTTCTCTCCCTCCCTCCTTCTCCCTTTCCTTCCCTCTCCTCTCTCCCCCTCCCCCCTCACAACCTCTTGAGCTCAACTCGGAGATGCTGGCTTCAGTGCGGGGCATGGATAACAACTCAGCAATGCTGACTTCCGTGAAGGTGATTTTGTGAAAGTGTATGCCACAGAAGACATAAGACATGATAAGGAGAGACAAAATCTAAAAAAATTGGTTTCACTGAACCCAATCGATATGGTAAAAAGTACATACACAAAAGAGGCTGTACAACATATCGAATTCTCTGAGTAAGGTGCTGTTTCGAAGGTGCTGAAGAGAGCAAGGTGAGTTGAGGTTGCTGAAGAGATTAAGGTGCTGTTTCGAGGGTGCTGAAGAGAGCAAGGTGAGTTGAGGGTGCTGAAGAGAGCAAGGTGAGTTGAGGATGCTAAGACATGGTGAATCTTTTGATGCCAAATAACTGTACATGTACATACATGTACATATATAATCCATTGGTTACTCAACTGCTTGATTTACGGTATGTGTTTAGAATACATTTTATTATTACACATATTTATGACTGCCTGCATGTACTGATTAGCTCATTTCTCTTAATTAAACTGGGCATGTGAAAAGTAGAAGATATAGAGTAGAATTAGAAAACATAGAATTTTCCCACAAGCATTTGTTGCTTCTTATGGAAGTAATGTTACATGAGGATGGTTTTTTATTTGTTTCCACTTCATAAATTACTAGACGTCATTCTTTACTAGACGCCATCCCATTATGAAAGTAATCTGAACAGGCGATGCATCAAGTTATCTATCTCGTGATCCTGACGGTACATAGCTTGTTTGCTGGGTTGTTCTCGTTTGCTTTGGTTGTGAATGTAGTTTGTTTTTTTTCTTTTATTATATTTATTTACACATTAACTTTTAAAGTTTGTCTAAATATTTATGGTCCTGCAGATCATTTGATGAGCTAGTTCTTGTGAGTAAACTATTGAGGGTCTTACTATAAATTAAAAACTGTTCTTTCACAGGTGCTGCTAATGTTGTTGTTGTTTTTGTTGACAACAACAGTAAATAAATACAAACAAATAAATATATTAATATTTATACAATAAAATGAACAATTATCTATGAACACAAAAGATCTGAGTCGGTATCGGAATCGGATTATTTTTCAATAAGAATCAGTATATCGAATCGGTATCTGAATCGACTGGCGAATTTAGCATCGGGGCATCTCTAATTTCAACCGGAAATCGCAGCGGGATATTCGGATTGTAGGGCACGCGTGCTACCATTACATTACTCAATCACCTAGCCAATTCTGGAAATAATTGTGTACATACTTATTACATATGACGATCTCTCACACCGTACGGGACTGGCAACATACTAGCATAGATTAATAGAAAACGACTCACTTGTTCGTCCTTTCATAATCATATCTACAGTGTATATCGCATCAGCGGAACAATCTAGAAGTATCCAACCCTGAGCGCACTCAACAGAAGCAATGTCCTGCACAGTAGTGCGAGGGCGCAGCACCTCGTGCACCATTGAACCAGGCATTAGTGATTGCAGATTTTACAATCTGAATTTTGTCCAAACAAAAACAAGGTAATATTGGAGGCACCAGCTGTCCTATTTGAAAATATCAGGGTCCAGCCAAGCAGACTAAGTCAATACCAACTCATCTGTGATTTTAATAATTAGAGAAACTCACATTTTGACCTAAATACATGCTGATCTAAAGAAATTGACTTTTTGACCGAAAAATACCTAATTCTGACCTAAAATCTACTAACAGGTAGATATGCAATATCTGTCAAAATTCATCGCTTAAATGCATTATATTTCACACAAATATGTTTATCAACATGCTGATCAGAACAATTCCTATTTTAAGAGATCATTCTAGAATTAGTAGGTAAAAAAGATAAACAAATCTAGCTGAAAGCAAAACAACAATGAGCGGAGTAATTGGAAATCACTTTTTAATGAGCTTACAATAAAAATGAAAACTATAGATTACTTTAATTTTGTTATTCAAGAAGTAAATGCTCAGAAAACAGATACTTTACTTTTTCCTAAAAAGCATTAGTTTGACTTTTTTAACTTTAAAAAGTGATCTTTTACTACAAAACTAAAAAAAAGGTCAAATATGGGTTTTAGGCAGTTATTGGCGCCAAAAGATTCTCGAATTTTAGAATTGAGTTGCTTGAGTTATAACCCATCTAGCCAAAGAATGCTTATTGTGTGATGATACGATAACATAGATTTTATAAAATTGAAATACCCACCAATAGAGACGTCAAGGCATTTGCCAAGTTAGCTAAATTTTATGAATGATATTTTTAAAGCTTGTCACTGATTGGATACTACGCAAGTAGAAAAAGCATTTGTTTATATTTCTAGTAATTTTTCCTTGGGAGCAGCTGTCGTCGGGTGGTTAGGGCACAGGCTATGACCGATAGGTAAGTGGTTCGAGCCACACAAGTACTAGTGGTGGTGTTAGAAAGGGTATCCGACCACAATTGCTCCTGTGCCAAGTCTGGTCGGGTCATCAGTGACTAAACCGGCTACCCGATCTGCGTCCCAGTGTGGATGAGGAGGTTGACTAGCGACCTTACAGGACTAAAAACAATACCTGTCAAAGGGAGAGGAGCTTCTTCGTGAGCCAACGGCAAGCTAGCGCTTCAATAAAAAACACCCAGCAGACGGCAAACAGCTGTTACAACCTGGCAAGAACAGTAATGGCTATAGAAAGTGGGGAAGAACCATGATCGCCTGCTATTTAGAGAAAGAAAGAGCAAGTTCATTCCTTGCTGCCAAAAAAAACAATTATATTCAGTAATGCTACGAGACGAATTAAATAAATAGTGTTAAAAAGTAAATATAAAGAGAAAATACCTTGATTACTGAAAAATGTCAAGTGATACCGAAAAAGCGTTCAATAATCTATATTACAGTGTTTCAATTCAGGTAGGTCAAGGTGAGAGCGGGGTGCATATCGCTGTGACCGTCTCGTAATACCCATCGCATCCGGTTGAAAATCTTTGTGACAGATGAAATCCAGGGAATTCAATCTCCCCAAAATCAAAGTCTTTCAATTCCTACAGCAAACAGAACTACAATATAGACTACTGAGATACATGAAGTTGTTATAAGCTGTCAATTGTCATGAATTTGTCAATTACATGACAGCATAGCTGCCGTAAGATAAATACCTAATTACGTCATGTGAGAAGATAATCCACCAGTTAATAACAATGCCCTACTACTCGTGATGAAATGTTCAATAAAACAGGAACAAGATTGTATCCAGTCATCTTATTATTATTAGAGGATTATTAAAAGGCCAATAAGTAGGTCAAACAGAGAATTATTGGGTATTCTATGAAACAAAGCTTGACAAACCACCCCTTTTGTAAGTAGTGCTTTAGAGGTAAAAAATTAAGTCGCATGTATTCATCTATTACTTTGAACTTTGACCAACTATTAGTAGCTAGTAAGACAAATTTCTTTCAATTTTGAATCAGATATCGCATATCGCAGATATATAGCAGCCCGCTAGTAAATTTGCATCACAAATTGCTTGTCTGCTTTCACTAGAAGAATACATTGCGAGTGAGTACATTGCGCCCATTGAGAGTAATTGTCCTTAATGAGTCTGAAGACAAATTCTTGCGTTTTTAATCCAGTGGATGTTGAGGAGGCTGGTTCTCAGGAAGCAGACGGAGTTTTGACTAAATATTTTTGAGATCTGGCGGAAGGCACAGAGCATGTGTGAAGTTGGGTAGAAACCGGCGACAAAATGTGGAAACGCATAGTGCTTATGTAGGTGTGTAAGTGCCAGACACCACCACCACACACCCACCGACCTCAATCATTGTTATCCTATTTTAGTCGTCCAATTATAATTTAGTTGCAAGAATAGTGTGCGAGTGACAGAAACGAAAAAAGCCAAAGGAGTGAAAAAATTAAGAAACCAGTAAGTGAGTAGCACAAGAGAACCTGTCTTCTAATTCCTTTCAGAAGCTATAGCAAAGCACCTACATGTATCAGCTGACTTTGTTTCTGATAAACCGTCAGCTATCAGAACCCCTTCCAAATCACCACTAATTATTTTCAGAATCTCTCTCCAAATAAAATTTTGTCAAATGGCTGCCAACCTTAAATATCTTTGAAGCGTCATATGTTCTACGCTGCTGAGTGCTGCCTTTCGTTTCCTTTCTGAATACAGAGTTGATGAGAGTCAAGTGTAACTTAACACTGTCCCTCTCAAAATCCTTGTTAAGCAGACTGGAGAGGTCAGAGGTCAGGTGAGCGACAGCCTGCTCCAGCCTGGAGGAGACCAAAGAGTGTTATTTCCAACAAAATATCTCCAAAATATGATACGTCCGATATACCTCCAAATATGATAAAGTACGGTCAATCTTTGACCTACAGTAATCTCTACATGATAATTTTTCAACATGAAAGGTAAAATTTCAAAGAATATTTTGTCTTCACATACAAAGTAATTTCAAAAAGATTTCTTAGAATATTACGTTTTAGAAATAAACTAAAAAGATAGATTATAATTCAAAGAAAGAAATAATAATACAAGTATCAATGACTAACCTATATCTAGTATAAATAAGAGTAAACTACTACACATATTTCTATCACTCTAGTACCAAACTTACAGAGAGTCAAACGTACATTTCTATCCACATGTCTCCAAAGTAACATAAAAAACCTGCTTACTGATTATAATTTATATGGTTTTTACATATAATTGACGAACTTAATTTTATGTATTTATTACTTTTATTATGTATTTTGTAATGCTACATGGTATCTCCTTGAAGTATTTAGCATTATTTTTGGGCTGTCAAACAAATTTGAACAAAGTACAGTTTACTCGCATAAGATTCCTTATACTAACAGTTTTGACATGTGAATGTTTGACTGCAACATAATTGACGTTTATGGAAATTTCCTACATTAGCCATTCACGTGAGTAAAATTTAGTGGCTGGCCATTAAATTTTTTAAAAACCAAAAAGCAAAAGATGTTCTAAAACGAGGAGTTATGACTCCTTGCTTATCATGAAAGTGAGGAACCATGAATCCTGATGAGCAACACGATAGTATTGCATGTAGCTCCTAGGTGGCTACCCATTTAGTAACCCCAGTAGCTAGTGAGAATCTAGCAAAATGATTGGTTAAGACATTTTATTTGAAACAACCAGAATTCATCAACCAGTGCATTGTCAGAATTCCTGGTATCCTGACAACCAATTACGAGTGGACTAATGAACAGAAATTATTCCTACAGCGCTTATCCCTGAAAGATTGGATCAGATGGCAAAAAAGTTACTTGACAGTTACGGAAACCTTTTAGACTTTTACTGCCTTGATCTGTAACTGGTATGTTTAGAAACTAATGTAATATGAAATGTAAAATTTGTGATTCAGCTTATTTAATGTTCAATAGAAAGTTTATTACAATAAACTACTAAGCTAACCAAAAAATACCAAGTGAAACAATGTCTAACTTAGTACGTTATAAAAATGATTAAAATTTATTTTAAACAATTATTCTGTGAAAAGCAGTATATAATTGTTAGTATTTGCTGTGTTCCTATCTAAATTACAGCTTCCCATTGACATACAAAGCATACTTTCTGTAAAGAAATTTTGATATATGACTGTGAAGAGTCCATCAGACATACTTTATGTTCGCTCTTTTCTCATCTATATTTGATGTCTATTCATAATCAAATTAAAACCTGAACTAATGGCTGGCCCAGTCATATCAATATGCTAGAACAAAGCTCAATGTAATTGTAATTTAATTAAATTGATATTTAATTTATTGAAATTACAATTGAATTTAATTGCATTGAAACTTAGCCATTTGTACATAAATCAGCTAAAAAAGTGTTGCTGATATAGACAATAAGTTAATAAATGTTATGATGTTCAGTAACAGGAATAATAATGAAATAATAATAATAATTATAAAAGGAATAACAAATCCCATCTTTAAAACATAGAAATGCTGTGAATAGTACAACAGGATAACTATGAAGGTTATTTACAAGATAGAAACGCATGCTAGCACCTGCATAGGCTGCCAGAATATACTGACCTATCAGAGCCGTCAGCAGATTTAACTGTAGCATAGAGGACATCCACTGCTGATGGATCATCATTCATGTAAGCCAAGCCTTGGAATCTCAGACGACTATTTCCAATAATGCTAGGAAACAATACAATGGCCCATTATCAATGAAGAAATAGGAAGGTAAGAGAGGCACTAAAGTAAGCATAAAAAGGCATAAAAATATATAAAATACCTAAAAATATACCATTCAATTAAATCAGAAGTGGTTCCTGCAAAGTTATAACTGGTTTAGAATAGTAGCACCACCAATTATCTACAACCTAAAGATACATCAGCAACTGAGTAAAGTTATATAATACTAACCGAATGCCCGGCATTGCACTGGTATTAAAAACAGCTTGAAAATAGTGGTAATGTAGTTGTAGCAACAGGTAATGTAGTTGCCTGCCACTTGCCATTAGCCTGGCACATTGCCAAAGATTAATTTGAGTGAGTTACTATCCGTATTGCTAAGATTACTAATAAGAGCTGTGAGAGCAAGCCTCAGTGACATTGCGTAACCCAGAGTGCTATGTGTATTTTAACTGACATAATGACTCATATCGCCTAATGAATCCATTGCATCTCTCGCAGCTTAATTGGTTAGGTTGTCATCTGGTGAATAGGAAGTTTCGAGATCAAATCCAGCATGAAGCGGATCTTTTATTCCTAGATTTTAATAGCTGGACAGACCGAACGACGACAGACTGAGATTTATATATAGTACATGTATATACCTTGTATATACAATATTTTCTAGTCTAGAGAACATAACTATAGTGTACATAACAAACTTATAGAATTAATAAATAACAGTATATATAAAATATGCTATATATAATACAGCTATAGTTCATATGGTATGTCTATTTACAGTATATATAATATATATAAACAACCTAGATTAAATAATTGTTTGAAGACTGAAACCTGGAAAGGGTGTCAGCTGTTGAATGCAGTAGAGAAGTTGCCATGTTGATCTCTGTATCATTGAGCAAAGTCATTGTACCAATAGTCAGATGTAATTTTGATGGGTTCTGGAACACATCTTCATCTATTCCTCCGCAGTTCTATAGACAACAGATCAAGTACACAATCACATCATAGAAGCGTACATAACAAGTAGCAGGTGGTTAGCAGTTACAGTGTAGGTAACAAATGGTTGACAGGAATGTAACAGGCGGTTGGTTGGCAGGTAGGTAACAGATGGTTGGCAGGTGCGTGGCAGGTGGTTAGCAGGTTGGTAACAGGTGGTTAGCAGGTCGGTAACTGATGGTTAGCAGGTAACAACTGGTTGGCAGGTAGGTAACAGATGGTTGGCAGGTGCGTGGCAGGTGGTTAGCAGGTTGGTAACAGGTGGTTAGCAGGTCGGTAACTGATGGTTAGCAGGTAACAACTGGTTGGCAGGTAGGTAACATATTGCTAGTAGGTAGGCAACTGGTGGATAGCAAATAGGTATCAGGTGAGTAGGCAGTAGGTTAAAACGGATTGTCCATACTGTGGGTAACAGGTTAAGAAAAGATGGGTAAATGACCAGAACAAGGATGAATAAAAAGTTTCTCACACAGAAATACTAAATGTAATTACATAAAACAGAGAAATAATAAAACAGTGTAGAAAAAATTTTTTATGTCTAAAACTGCAAAATTTCATAGCAAAGGCTTCTTTAGAATGACATACATGTTCCTAGGATGAACACGCTGGAGTTTTTGGACCAAAACCTAAGAGCACCACCTTATAAGTACTGTAAATCCTCGCATATAAGCAGACCATGTGAACCAAAAATTTTATTTAACAGTTTGGGGTGTGGCCTTTATTCGAAATCTAAAGATCATATCTGTAAACTTCTCTCTACATTCTGGGTTAAGGTACCTTTTAAAATGTGCAAATGCTAAAAATAATTTACTCAACGAAGGCACTAGAAAATATCTAGCAGCCTACTTCTACAGATGTAATGAGGTCATTACTCGCGGTCACTGTCATGCGACATCTCCAGCACTGGATTCTATTCGTCGGGTTGCTTTTCGTTGATGCAAAAACTGTGGTAGTTTCCAAAGCTACATTCACAATTTCAAATTTGAACACAGCATCATAGTTTACCTTTTCCGATGACATGTGTAACAAAATGTGCTTGCTGATTTGGCACTTGTGTACTGTACAGTAAACTGCTGAAGACATAACGCAGCCCCACCTCACAAAAGTGAGAACACTAAATGGTCAATTGCCACTTCGTCGGTCACCGCATATGTTGTCACCATGTGTGTTACAACAGAGGCATTCAACTTGACTAATGACACACTGGGCTACGTTAAATTGACAATATTAAATGAATGAAAAAATGGCTCAAAAATATGACTAGAAAAAAACCGCCTTCAAAGTTTGAGCTGCGGCCTATACGCGGTGGCGGCTTATACACGAAGAGTTATATGGATCAAGATACTATATACATGATCTTTCTCTCCGAAGACATAGGTCATCAAAGTTCTCTCCCACTTTCTAAAACCAAGACTTGTCTTCACAGGTTTCAACAGTTACATTACCATAGCCTTCTGTTGGATGTTTTTATTGAGACACCATCTCTAACTAGCCACCCAATTGCATGGAGAGGATCTCCTCCTCTCGTTATCATCCTTTGTTTTTAGTCGTAGATAAGGAGGGTAGCTAGCCACCCTCCTCAGCCACGCTGGAGCTCATCCTAGATGGGGCATCATCTACTACCTACCCAACTTGGTACTAAGACAATTGAGGCTGAATGCCCTTCCTAACACAAGCAATGGTCCTTATGTGACTCGTACCACTGACCTATTGATTATCAGCCAGCGTCCTAACCACTGAACCACGGCTGCGAAGCCAAAATATTAATTACTAAAGCTATATCTACCAATCGGAGTATCATAGAGCTACCACATCACACCAATCAGATTATCATAGAGCTAGCACATTTACAACTAGAAATAAAGAAATAAACAACCTGATGGACTGTGTTTCTCATGACTAGTAACTTACCAAGTCTATAACCTGCTCCTTGAACCGTGAGAAGCTATTAACAATGGCGGCAGAATTGGCTGGAATTGAGATGAAGTGAGTAAATCCTGACTTTTCTCTGCCCGATTCCGTTATGACCTCTATACGAGTGACGGCGGATGACACACCCCCAGCGTGTGAACCTTTTATCACTATATGACGAAACCATACGTAAGACTAACATATCAGAGATCATTTCTTCATAACAGAGATCATTATGTTAACAAAGTCAAGCATTGACATTTTTTATAAAAACTCAGTTGGCTAAGGTGATACAGTCATACCCCGACATGCTAGCAAAATTTTGAGCCATTTCCTGCTGAGATGCTAGAAATCTGACATTCGAGCACACGAGGTGGTTCACAATGGCCACTAAATGGCCAAGTATGTATGCAAGAGGCCATTTTCGAGAATAGCATCGCTCGGTCCTTCTTGTTGAATCAGTTGAAAAATTTTATTAAAAAGTTAAAAGCTAGTTAAAAGTCATAGTATAAGTCATAGTAAAAGTCATAGTAAAAGTCATAGTGAAAGTCATAGTGAAAGTCATAGTAAAAGTCATAGTAAAAGTCATAGTAAAAGTCATAGTGAAAGTCATAGTGAAAGTCATAGTAAAAGTCATAGTAAAAGTCATAGTAAAAGCCATGGTAAAAGTCATGGTAAAGGTCATAGTAAAAGTCATAGTAAAAGTCATAGTAAAAGTCATAGTAAAAGTCATAGTAAAAGCCATAGTAAAAGTCATAGTAAAAGTCATAGTAAAAGTCATAGTAAAAGTCATAGTAAAAGTCATAGTAAAGGTCATAGTAAAAGCCATAGTAAAAGTGAGGCAAAAAGCCCAAACTGGAAACAGATTACATAAAATTAAGACGGAAATTAAGGTCAAGTTCAAGATCAAGTTGAGAAAAAGATTAAAAGTTAACTTTGAATGTGTGTTTGGTAAGCTAAATTTGTTTAGATTAAACTCTAAGTGTATGCTATGTTACATAGGGTCACAAAAGGGGAGGTTGGGGGTTCTGTCTGGATTCCCATCACATGTGAGGGATTCATATAACAACAATAACTAATATTTGTAATTGACTCACCTAACAACTCGTGAGCAAGTGAACCAAAATGTTTAAAGTTATTCCACATGGAAACCGCTTTATATTTAAACAAACTTGTCTGTCTTGTGAGTGTTTTGCGTACCAAGATCAAGATACATGTCCCGCTTAAAATTTTTAGACATTCGACTGCTTTCATATTAACTGACACGGTATGAAGGCTTTTAAATTTTGTTGCAAAAGATACACATACATAGTTTCAGTGAAAGACTAGCTTTGTTATATAATGCGGCTGCTCAAAATTTTGCTATAATTTAGCTAACTATAGCAAAATGATAGTATATTTTAACTCTTTATATTGTAGTTGCAGCAGAATATACAGATTGTTAAAGAGCAATGCAAACTGTAACTCTATGAATGTGCAGATAGGAAGACTAATGAAGGAGCATAAAAGATGAGTATAAGGTGTGGATATAGATTCCACAAATCCAACTGTCGGTTTGGAGAAATGATATGATTCAAGCATGCCGTATGAGAAACTTGAGATACAAGCAAGCTTTCAAGCAAGTTTTAGCACTATCATACGAGCCATGTTTGAGACACGAGCACGTGATTCAGTTGCCAAGTATGCCAGATGTATTTTATGAGACCAGCATCACTCTGTATTTTTCAACTGCTCAGGTTATGCAGTGTTTTTTGTGCGCGATTTTCAGTGCAGAATTATGTGAATTAAATGTACTGTGCGTAGACCGAAAGTTTGCCAGTAAAATGAAAGATAATGCAAAGAAAAAGCAAATGATAACAATTGATATTAAACGGAAAATTATGGAAAAATATGCGAAATGTGTATGCGTGATTGAGCTAGCTCAGCAATATGACAGAAAGACATCCACAATTATCAAACAGAAGGATTATATTCAGGGCATTTAGTTCGCAAAAGGACTAACCATAGTTTCTAAATGGCGCAGCGATCTTCATGACGGCTGATGGAGAGACTGCTCAGGCATTGGATAAAAGATAAACAATTGGCCGATGACGGCGTAACTGAAACGATGCTATGTGAAAAGGCCGGTTCTATCTATCGCAACGATAAAAATAGACATTCGGACAAGTTGGCTAGTGGTCGTGCATTAACACTTTGTGATGACATCTGTGTTCGTCCTAATCGCAACATGTTGAAAGGGCGAAAAGGCAAACGTCCTTAGATAGGTTTATCTTAAAACGGCCGGCTAGTCGTGAGAGGGAAACAAAGGAAAAATTAGCTAACCAGTGAAAAACTTCAAACTATAAACGCCGAATAAACTTTAATTACGGTAAGTTAAAAATGAAAGTTTGCTTTTATGTTTGCTGCTAAGTTTGTCTTTTAAGACTTTGATAAAATCCAAATTTATCAAAGTCAACTGTTGTAATGAAAGATAACTTATATCTCCCTCTCTGGCAAATGCTAGCGTTAACTGCTATTGCATGTATTTAATTTTACATTTTAATTAATCACGTTTCCTTGCATTATTGTTTTATTTTTGAAAGCATGTGGTAAGTTAGGACAATAACCAACATGTTTTTTCTGTTACAATATCTTGTTTTGAGTGTTTTATTTGCATTTTTTAGAGTATGGAAACTAATCAGTATATATTTAATTGTTCTATATATAAATAAATTGCACCAACATGTGAGTAAATTGACATACGAGCTTAGTCTCGGAACGCATTAAGCTCGTAAGTCGAAGTATGACTGTAATTTGCAAATAAATACAATAATATTAGTAATCATCGGAAAATGAAAAAATGCCAAAAAAGAAAACAATGAGAAGCAAGAAATCAGGAATTATTAAGTGAGTTGAACAGACGTGTTTTAGAAGTTGGTAATCTAACAGTATTGCGAAGGAGTACATGAGCTAGGTCGGCTTGAGGTTAATGTGGTGTGATGGTGTAGAGGGGAAATTAGTGTAGTTGCTGTAAATATTGGAACTAAGAAAGATAACAAAGAAAAAGAAGAGCTGACAAGCCAAAGGAAAATTTCACAAGATAATAACGATGATGGCAAGGTATAATAACGATGATGATAATGTATAATAACGATGATGACAATGTATAATAATAATGATGATAATGTATAATAATGATGATGACAATGTATAATAACGACAATGATAATGTATAATAATGATGACAATGTATAATAATGATGATGACAATGTATAATAACGATGATAATGTATAATAACGATGATGACAATGTATAATAACGATGATAATGTATAATAACGATGATGACAATGTATAATAATGATGATGACAATGTATAATAACGATGATGACAATGTATAATAACGATGATGACAATGTATAATAATGATGATGACAATGTATAATAATGATGATGACAATGTATAATAACGATGACAATGTATAATAATGATGATGACAATGTATAATACCGATGATAATGTATAATAATGATGATGATAAGGCATAATAACGATGATGACAATGTATAATAACGATGATGACAATGTATAATAACGATGATGACAATGTATAATAATGATGATGACAATGTATAATAACGATGACAATGTATAATAATGATGATGACAATGTATAATACCGATGATAATGTATAATAATGATGATGATAAGGCATAATAACGATGATGACAATGTATAATAATAATAATAATGTATAATAATGACGACAATGTATAATAACGACAATGATAATGTATAATAACGATGATAATGTATAATAATGATGATGATAAGGCATAATAACGATGATGACAATGTATAATAATAATAATAATGTATAATAATGACGACAATGTATAATAACGACAATGATAATGTATAATAATGATGACAATGTATAATAATAATGATGACAATGTATAATAATGATGATGACAATGTATAATAATGATGATGACAATGTATAATAACGATGATAATGTATAATAATGATGATGATAATGCATAATAACGATGATGACAATGTATAATAATAATGATGATAATGTATAATAATGATGATGACAATGTATAATAACGACAATGATAATGTATAATAATGATGACAATGTATAATAACGATGATAATGTATAATAACGACAATGATAATGTATAATAACGATGATAATGTATAATAACGACAATGATAATGTATAATAATGATGACAATGTATAATAATGATGATGACAATGTATAATAATAATGATGACAATGTATAATAATGATGATGACAATGTATAATAATGATGACAATGTATAATAATGATGATGACAATGTATAATAACGACAATGATAATGTATAATAATGATGACAATGTATAATAATGATGATGACAATGTATAATAACGACAATGACAATGTATAATAATGATGATGACAATGTATAATAATGATGATGACAATGTATAATAACGATGATAATGTATAATAACGGTGATGACAATGTATAATAATGATGACAATGTATAATAACGATGATGACAATGTATAATAATGATGATGACAATGTATAATAATGATGATGACAATGTATAATAACGATGATGACAATGTATAATAACGATGATAATGTATAATAACGATGATGACAATGTATAATAACGATGATGACAATGTATAATAATGATGATGACAATGTATAATAATGATGATGACAATGTATAATAATGATGATGACAATGTATAATAACGATGATAATGTATAATAATGATGATGATAATGCATAATAACGATGATGACAATGTATAATAATAATGATGATAATGTATAATAATGATGATGACAATGTATAATAACGACAATGATAATGTATAATAATGATGACAATGTATAATAATGATGATGACAATGTATAATAATGATGATGACAATGTATAATAACGATGATAATGTATAATAACGACAATGATAATGTATAATAATGATGACAATGTATAATAATGATGACAATGTATAATAATGATGATGACAATGTATAATAATAATGATGACAATGTATAATAATGATGATGACAATGTATAATAACGACAATGATAATGTATAATAATGATGACAATGTATAATAATGATGACAATGTATAATAATGATGATGACAATGTATAATAACGATGATAATGTATAATAACGATGATAATGTATAATAACGATGATGACAATGTATAATAACGACAATGATAATGTATAATAATGATGACAATGTATAATAATAATGATGACAATGTATAATAATGATGATGATAATGTATAATAATGGTGATGATAATGTATAATAATGATGACAATGTATAATAACGATGATGACAATGTATAATAATGATGATGACAATGTATAATAATGATGATGATAATGTATAATAATGATGACAATGTATAATAACGACAATGATAATGTATAATAATGATGACAATGTATAATAATGATGATGACAATGTATAATAACGATGATGACAATGTATAATAACGATGATGACAATGTATAATAACGACAATGATAATGTATAATAATGATGACAATGTATAATAACGATGATAATGTATAATAATGATGATGACAATGTATAATAATAATGATGACAATGTATAATAACGACAATGATAATGTATAATAATAATGATGACAATGTATAATAACGACAATGATAATGTATAATAATGATGACAATGTATAATAATGATGATGACAATGTATAATAATGATGATGACAATGTATAATAATGATGATGACAATGTATAATAATGATGATGACAATGTATAATAATGATGATGACAATGTATAATAACGACAATGATAATGTATAATAATGATGACAATGTATAATAATGATGATGACAATGTATAATAACGATGATGACAATGTATAACAAAAATGTGACAATAAAGAAAATGGAGATATATTAGTAGCAATGAAAAATGCAAGAGACAGGGGTGACCAAATTTTAACCTATCAGAGATGATATAACCTGCACTAGTGATGGTATTACTAGTGCAAGGCCTCCTGACTAGGGACGCTCGTACCTCTCAGGGGTGCAAGCTGCTGTTTGTGGGTGCATAGAATGAATTTTCATCCCTTTTAGGCATCAAAAATAAATATCATAGCATATTTATTTTCTCAGAACCATCAATCCTGAGAATGATATGCGTATTTCACATTGCCACAAGGAACCGCATTTCGAACAGATAATAGCAGAGAAGGAGGAAAACAATCAAATATCAAAATGTGAGCTCTTTTTACATGTTGCTGCTGTGTGAAAACGTTAGATTTTTCTTAGAATGACCTTCTAATAACATATTGTTTTTATATATTCCGTATATGTCCATTTTTGATTATGTTTTGGAGCTGTTCAGCTTCATTCAAAACGAGGGAGTGTGAGATTACCCTCGTTAGTCATAGGGAGTCCGGCGATGAAAACTTACAGGGAAAAACGAATAGATAAGCGCTGTACTAGTGATTCATGACTTCCACACAGTAAGGAAATTACTAGAGGGTCTAAAAAGAAAGGTTGACGGAGAAAGAGTTAAGGCAGAAAAAACTTCAACCGAAAGGGAGGAGGCAGGAAAAGAGGCAAAGGGGTAAGAATACCATGCTGACAGACCAAGAAACCCAGTCAAGTTGAAAAGATGCGAAAAAAGCAGAATTATTAACCATACAAACCTATGGGACGCTCCTGTCCTCTTTGAGGAATCACTATTTTACATTTTGTTTCATACTCCAGCCTCTTTTTCGTCTCCCCCTTCTTTCCAATAACAAACCTATGACATATAACGTAGTTCTTCATTGAACAATACAATAATTACATTGAGAGCGGACAACTCCATATTGACCTTAATGAGTAACTTACAAAAAATTTTAGTAGATATTATCAGAAAGTATGGATATTTTTCCATCCTTTGCGATTATTTTTGGTACTTGAGGTGATCTGACAGCCAAGATGTTTCAAGATTGAAGTCGACAAAACTTGATTGCGGTTAAAACGCCTGTAAGAAAAACATGTGACACGATGACGTCACTAGTTGCGCCGCTACCTGTCTCTTTCGTTGTAGATATTGACTATTGCGATTCTAGTCGCAGCATATTGAGTCTCTATTCTGTCAGTTTCGTTGCCTTAGTGCAACTATAGACGTCATGTGATCGCACTTTCGGTTGAATCTGAGTGTTTTAAAGAAAGATTTCATTCAAAATACTGTCTCTCCAAACTGGTAGAAGTACAAAGGCAAAAACTACATTAAATTGAAACTTGATGTCTTAGCCTTAGATTAATATTATTTTGATTTGCATCACTTCAATAGTGAAAGTTCGCCTTTAATGAGGAAGCCTTTAAAAGAAACCATGTTTCCTTACCAAAAAGCTCTCTAACAAGCAAGCCCTAACAGACTGAAAATTTCAGCTATCAGAAACTGTCAATGAGGTAATGCAAATCTAAATTATGGTATTACATTACAGAGGTTATAATGATTACAGAATATTATAGCAGTCAATGCTGTTTATATTAATCACTAGCTATTAGCAGTCCCTTATTCACAAACCTGTAATATTTGCCAAAATATTCCAGAATCCAACAAAGAATTTATACTTACATACAAATATAATGCGCTTGCATTACAGTTGTAAGGATTATTGACAACTTATTGCATTGGTACTAACTACTACTAGGCACTAACCATTTAAGATTTGTCCCAATTTAAGGTACCGTAATGTTTGACTCAATGCCAGCTTATTGTGAGAGCATGACAGACGTTGGTATATTTTAGTAGCAACAGAATTTTCAGCGCCAACATCATCATAACTGTAAACGGCAAAAATTTAGGACTACTTTCAAACAATTAAATTACTGCAAACTGCATGGCTTACATCTTTAGAGTGGCATAAACTCAAAAAATCAATATTTTCTCCTCGCAAAATATTTAAACATGACTTTTAAAAATAATAAAACTTGGTTTGTTAAAAGATTGGCCGATTTCTAATACATTGAAGATGTAGTTGCGTCAAAAATGAAATTAGGACCCATAAAAGGCTAAAACATCAGCTACAATTTGATGCCATTTTTGTCTTTGTAGACCAACCCTGTCCAGAGATATATGCGTTTGAATGAGGCCCTCTTTTAAAAAGCTCACGTTCCAGCGGGTGCCTATTTCGTGACGTCACAAGCAAGGTATCTGAAACGAAACCACGAGCAATAAATATGAGGTCGATTCGTTAGCCAATCATGCGTGCGAAATTTTTATATAGGCCGTAATAAATGTTATCACTCGTAAAACACGTTGTCTGTGATCTCGAAGATTCTCATCGTTAGATAATTCATTCTCATCGTTACTGATTCAACGCGTTTCAACAATTACTAAGTTATACATAGTTTTAAAATGGCTTCAAGTTCGAGCGACCGCTACTCAGAGTTATCTGAGCAACTTTTAGTAAAAGATTAGAGTAGACAGCCTATCGCCAAAGCTGACAGGCGTCAGCAGCGTTTTGCTGCAGAAGAAGACAGAATGGAGGTAAATTAACTTAGAGTCTTCTATACTTTAGTAAATGTAATATTTTTTATAGTCATAAATACATATACTAATTAATAAAATGATAATTCTTTGCTAACTCCAATCATCGTTTCATAGCTTATCTGCCGTTTTACCTAGCTATAATATTTTTTTCGAATTTTCTTTGGTAAATTAGAGTCATGATTACAAATTATTTTCACTCGTAGGAAGTGGGTAAAATCGATTGATCATTGCAAATCTTTAATTTCCAGAACCAAAGCTTCGAATCGTTGGCTTGGTGTACTTGTGCCTTTATCAAATGTTTATTCGTTTTTAAAATTACACTCGCCATCTATTTAACTCCCAATTTGGAAGCTGTCAATAGATACGCTTTAGAATGACATATCTATGAATGACATATTTATTGCATTTACTTTGTTTACATTTACTTGTTTTACTGATTACAGAATGTTTATGTTGTCCCACCAGCCGAAGAAGCTTTGTCAGTGTGGAAACTGCCATAAAGGAGAAAGCGAGACTTGAATGCGTGTTGGATGATGTTTTGTTTGAGTTTGTTGCAGTAGATGAATTTGTCTTTTTGTATCAGCTAATACTATGTGAGTGGCCACGACTTGATGAATATTTTTAATAAAAGCTTTATGCCGAGATGAAAATATTTTTGCTTGTAAAAATTATATAATAAAATAATATTGTTGAAGATAATGCAAAACATGATTTGCAGAATATTGTAGTGAATCGGATATGGTATATGGGTGTCCGCAGAACTGGAGAATGTGAGTTCAAATCCAGTTTGCAGCAGACTTCTCATCCTTAAAACTCTATCCCTGTCTATATTCTTTTTAAAGAGGTGGCTTGCTTATTTCAATTATTTAGTATTCGGTAAGAATACTAGTAAGAAACTAGTACGTAGACAATAGGTAATAGGCGACATAATGTGGGCGGGGCTTATGGGAGGCTGTATATCGTTTATATGGGTAGCTGCAGAACTGTGCTGATACAAAGACCGCGTTCTACATAAAGTGACTTGACAGAATTACCGTAGACCGGTAGAATTGGTAGTCGGTACCCAAATGTTTACACAACATTTGGAGAAAGTGAGTAGAACAAATTTTCAATTTTCGTTATTTGAGGCCTTTTAAACATTCATAATAATGCATCTGTAGCAGGATTTAAAATTTTATTCTAGCCAACATGAGCAAATACAAAATAAGATATATGCCAATAGAGCCGCGTAAGACTAGACTTTTATCGCAAATAGCCGATGTGAATACGAGAGATAGAGACAGGTTGTCAAACGCGTGACATCATTTTCGGCGAGGCTGGGCACGTTTTTGTGGCCTGAGCGTTTTTACGGCGATCAGATTTTTTTGGTTTTAATCTTCAAATATCTTGGCAATGCGATCGCGTAACACAACAAACAACATATCAACTGATAGAGAAAAAAAATGCTTTCTTTTAAGATCAACTTAAATTTTGACGCAACTACATCTTTTTAATACGTCATATGCCCTGTAACCTTAGGGACAAAGAACAACAGTACTTAATTAGTTGGCAATCTGGGAACAAGACTTGGTAGAGGAGATTAAACTTGATAAAAAACAAGACTCAGTAGAGAACAAGACATGCGCAACGCTCGGCACAATAGATAAAAACCAACAGGAAAGCAATACTAAGTACAAAAACATAGACTCGCATGGGTCACCCAAACTACATGTAAGTAGAGATTTGAGACTCAGTAGAAAAACATCCACAATTCTATCAACACTAGAAAGTAGTGATATTTAGTCATCCTCAAAATGGTGAGTTGAAAACATCCAGAGGCAAAATTTTAATGGGTCTGTTAGTATGAATCGACTAATGGAAACAACTTTTTTAACTTGTTTATCAAGTATCTAGGATGTCTATCCTTTATGCAAACTTTCTTAACTTGGAAATTGTAATACTGTGAAAAGTTGAAGACACAGTTGAGCTCCAAACTCCAAGAGAAATAATCACTGATCATCCCAGACAATTTCTAAGCAGCACTGTGAGGAGGTAAAATTGTCAAATGGCCAACAGCATTTTTGGCTACTCTAAAGAAAACCATCTTGCCCCTCCTTAAGTGTGCCCCTCAAGCTATAGCTATTATTAGAATAGCTGTAGCTAGACAACACTGACGCAACATCACGGTGTACCGCCATTAGAAGCCTAGCGCTTATTAACTACCTTACTGGAATTTTCCATTGGCAAAGTGCCAGGCTAATAGCAAGTGGTAGGCAACTCTCATCACTTCTCATTGTTTATAAGCTGATTTTAATACCCGGGCAATGCTGGGAGGCACAGCTAGTATTATTATATTAAAGATATATTTATATTTTTGTTCTCACTTGAAAAGAGCTGAAGGGATGTCAAGAGATGCAGAAAAGCGACCATCTTTCTCCGTCACACGTGGGTCTACGTCTTCAACCTTTTTATCTGCAACTAAAGAAGCGAAGACTTTAAATCGATGTCACTAATTGAGTTCTGTCAATTTTCAATGATGCCGTTTGTGTCAAATGTGCAAAAATGTGCTTCACGAGTTGTGTCAACTTTGAAACAATGCCACAAGTTTAGTTGCATCAATGCCACTCCTTGAGCTGTGTCAACTATTCAGTGACATCACTAGTTGTGTCGTGTTAGCATTGCGATGTCACTTCTCATGTCAAGTGCAAAATACATGTACTTACCATATTGCTCGTCTTCTTCAAAATCAGTGTAAGATGATGTGTTATATGGCTCATTATTGGAGTCTCCGGGATTTACTCTGTAGCAGAATTTACCCAAAAAGACCATTGGCGGTTTCATCACATCCATACTTGGTAGATATAGTTATGGAATTCGCTGCAAGCATTTCTATGAGTTATCTAATGACATTTCAGCCAATTTCACAACTGACAACTGTTTTAACACTTTTTAAACTTACATGACCAAAACCTTATTATTAAACTACCTAAAAGGTAGGACTTCATATGTTTGTGCAAACACAAATCAGGTCAAACTTGCGGAAAGATTCGCGCCTCTAAAAATACTTATAGCTACATGTAAGTATATCATAACAAAGTGAGTAATTAGCTCTTTTCCTCATTGAAGCAATAAAATGAGCAAATACCACCTCAAATGTCTAAATGGAAAACTGAAGCTCGGAAAATAAATGTTTCATTGACAGCTAAAATAGCCACCTCCACTTTGGATGCAGAATACAGTCAAACATGGATAACTCGCCCACGGATAGCTCGAACACATGGTTAATATTTGCAATATTAATTAATCATTAATATTCGAACTGGAAATATTTGCAAAAACCTCAGGCTATGTCAGAGTAGTAACTTTGTCAAGTTTTTTAAATGTTGGAGAACATGGCTAGGAATTTGTCCATATCAAGACACTCAATTTACACAGAAATAGCTACAAATATTGATGAGTTGGTAAATGACACTGATAGTGAAGTAGATGTAGATGACTCTGATGATGAGGAAGGTGAGTAAAATTGAGAATACTCTCAGAATTAGTCACAGTAAATGAAAAGCACAGCATGAGCGAGTGAAAGATGTCAGTGCAATTGCACTTTATTTAGTTTGTCAAGAAATGGTTTGATGAATGGATGATGTAGACTCACTCATTGCTAGACTTCTGATTTTTGTAACTCAATTTGTTTGTCGAATCTTTGGTCAAACTCGCATCTTATATGATTAGTTGCTTTGGCCAAACTATTATTGGATATGTGACTACTGGCTAAGAGTAGTAGATTACTAGACTAGTTCTAAAACTGCTTCTAAGTAGTATTCTGCTAAACTAAAAAAATGCTAAGACTATGAGCTAAAAGCTTACATTAGAGCTGATTTCAAAGAGCATTTATAAAGTACAGTGTGGATAAAGGTTCGATCTTAGATGTTTTCATAAAGCATCCTTTTGTCTTTCTTCTACAAAACCAAACAACTTCCCAATTCTAAACTAAAAGTATTGGCTATACGTAGTAGAATCCTGATTTATTAACACCTACAAGTGTCTTGTAGATCACTTTTACACAAGCATGCATTTATAGTTCGCTAGTAAAGCTCAACTGCTCTTACTTCCACCGAACATGATAGCGAATGAAGTAATTACACAAATTATACAGAGACTCAAGTACCATTACGATTGCAATCTCAGGTTTTGGATAAAATATAAGTTCAAAATGACAATCTTTGTAAATATTTCTGACTAAAATACATTTCAGTGTGAATTTATCTTGAAGGCCTTGAAACCTATTGTGTAATAAATGTTAAAATGTAACTAATGTGGTTGATTTCTGCATTTGCATGAGTTTGGGTGAGATCGGTAAGCTTAAAAAAAAATCCATTTTTAGAGGCCAATGACAGTACTTAAACGGGGTCTCTGGTCTTGGTTAAGTTTTCACTGCCTTGAGCCACTAATTAGCTTGTACAGTCTGTTAAATCCTGTACAGTTAGCTAGCTGTTAACTGCCAGCAATGCATTGATATAAACCCATAATGTAAAGTTATGAAAACACTAAGTAAAAAGTGAGATACGATATGCATATACAGTGAAACATGGATAACTCACCCCCGGATATAGCGAACACATGGTTAACTCGAATGGATTTGCTTGGTCCGTTCCCACGCAATGATAAATAGATCTATATAACTCGAACTCAACACTGTTATAACGAACTGTTTTTTGCCCAACGGCTACCAAAACGGTTGCTATCGCTTTAGAAAATCACTTTATTCCAAGCCATAGAGGTAAACCTCAACTTTTCGTAATTCATAAGCGTCGTAATTACCTCCATCGGCAAAATATTTTTGTCAACGACTTTTCTAAAGGTTTGGTGAAATTTGATTTATCCTGCTATACGATGAATAGCAAGGGCTAGCCGGGTCACGCGCACAAGGATTTTTGCCACCCACATACAAAACAAAAACAGCATGTTGTTTTTGTTTTGTATTTGCGTGGCGAAAATCTTTGAGTGCGTGACCCGGCTAGCCCGTGATGAATAGTTTTCCGACGTTGATTCCGTGTTGAATCAACGTCGGAATGTTGAATGTTTAAAACGTCTTAAAAATTGTTGTAAGTAATTAAACGTATATGTTGTCTTAGCTAAAAAAACTATTCATCGTTTGACCGAAACACAGAATACGTGTGTACATTCAATAAGTATCCATTCAAAAAACGTGAGTGATATACAATGTACCGTAAAACCTCGTAAAACTTTTAATTGAACTGCCTCGGAGTGTTGCTCTTAACGAATCCCAGGTAAAGTAAGGTAATCTTTGCGGGTAAAACGCTCAAAAAAAAGATGTCTTTGCTTTTGAGCATTTCAGCAACGATCAAGTTTTGCCAATGTCAATCTAAAAAACGTCCTGACAATAACATCACCTCAAACAACAAACCAATCTCAAGTGATAGAAAAATCTCTATACGTTTTGATAAAAATGTTTTAAGCTTTACATTAGAAGCATTAAATTTGAAACAAGTCATTTGTGCTTTTGATTTATATTATAGTTTGTATATGTACATGTATCTACTAATAAATAAGTAAATACATGGACTTGTGACAGTGCTCTGGTAACTTGAACGCTCTGATAATTCGAACACTTTTGCTCGGTCCCTTGAAGTTTGAGTTATCCGAGTTTCACTGTATATCTTTTTGTCCGCATTTTTCATCTTTAATTTTTAGACGCATTCTTTGCCCTTATGAATTAGTTTTTATATTGAATTAGTTTTTATGTGTTAAACGGTACATAGTATATGCACGTGTGAGTTTTACTTCATGTTGGTTATATTATATACATTGTGTTAGAAATAAAAGGTTCAACCCCAACCCTCAAAAAGGTTTATGCTTTGAAAGCTACAGCCTAGCGATTTGCACAAATCACTAAAATGTTTGATTCTCTGCATATTACCTAACACTTGCTGAAGAGTTCAGTGACTTGCTAATTAATAACTGAAAGAGAAGCTGTAACAGTGACTTTCACTCGTAGAAGCGGAAACCTAGTATCATTCATGCTTACAATTGGCTAGACAGAAAAGGCTGACACAAAATGATACATCAAACAAAAAATATTTTAAAAGGTTTTGAGATTAACAGAATAAGGCTGAATATCGCGTTTCTTATTACCATTCCATTACATTCACTAATCAGTATTGATGCTTTTCTATAAATCTTAATTTCAGTAATTGTTTGCTTGTTTAATAGTTGGTCAACAAACCCTGTTATTATGCAATTTTTACTTTGCTACACTGCGCCAGCATAGTAGCGATATTTAACTGTAGCTTATGTAGTTGTCTAAATGCTTGCATTGAAAAAGCGAAAAGGAAAGGAATGACACACATTTTCTAGAGTACTACCGCTCATTACCTTATAAACTTAAATATTTGTCAAATGTACAATCAATGGGTATTTTATACAAGCTTAGTTGCAATATGGCTATATTGCATATCTACTATATTTTGGTTGTATGTCGTTTTCTGTGAATATTTTAATCTTTACAGTAAACACCAAAATAGCAACTAGCTACTATCAACTTATATGTTATATTTAGAGGGTCGCATAACTACAAATCTTAGCAACTGTCGGCCAACTTATAGTTAGACCCTATTCATTGCTGCCAAGTCATCAAAACAGCCTTACTAGCGGAAATTATGTCAGATTAAGAAGAGTCACTACATTGATTATTGTGATCCGCGATGATAATCTTTGAAACGTTTTCAGCAGCTTTATGCAAGCAAAATGATAAATTGATTAAGGCCCAAAAGGCAATGCAAGGGCTTTTATATTTTCAGCTTTAGGAGGCCACATCCCTAAAATAAATCTAAAGGATTATGTAGCCTTCTCGGCTTTTAGACGCCGACGTATATATATACCCGAGCATATGGGAAAGCTTCCTTCTTCCATTTAGTGGAGACCAAGGGGAGTGCTTATATAACATAGCGCAGTTGACTTAAACAGCCCTTAACAGACACACCTATGAGAAAAAGAGCAGAAGAGAAGATGATAGGAGTATGGGTAAAGGTTCAGGTAGAAGAGACAGGGACTACACACGCTTCCGTCATTTTAGTAAGAGTGTGAGGTGTTCTTCGGTTGGTCTTAAATGACTATATGAACTTATGAACTTAGTAGTATGAACTTTGAAAAGAAATATTATTGAAGTTGATTTCATGTTTGATATGTTTTGACATGGCTAATGTTTCGACAGCAACTAAAAACAGCTAACAAATCAGATTCGCAGGTAAGGGAGAAATCAACTGTTTCGACCGGCATAGATGGTTGTAAGTTAAAAGTGATTAGTAAAGCGGAAATTCGGCTAAGAAGTAGATCTATGGAAACTGAGGCATACGCTGTAAAAGGATTGAGAACAAACTTATTGGGCATAACTAAGTTGAAACAGCTGAAATTATTGGCTGCGTTAAATGCACTATGTAAGAGCAAATTTTAGCTAGTTAAAGAGATTAGGGATGGTTATAGATAAGCCGGACACTATTTGTTTTGGAATAAATTAAAATGTGCCAGTTGTTGAGGCGTAGCTGTATTACTGCTAATGTAAGTTGTCATCTTCCAGATGTCAATTTGTAAAACTTCATGAGTCTGATAGAAAAGGCGGAGGTCTCAGAGTTGGGAGAAAAACAGAAAGCAGCTGTGGCCAACAAGCAAAGGAATGCAAGGTATCAGAATGCAGCTACTGTGGTGAGGTAAAGCAACTGGTATCTAGATGCCAGGCAAGTAGAGAGGCCATTGCCCAAAAGGGATGAAAAGATCAGAGCTAGCTTTAGCTCCAAGAATGTTGAGCCAACGGCAAAGGTGTCTGCTCGAATCACTAACTATGCAGCGACGGTGAAGGGTTATGTGGTAAGGCTGTTAGTGGCCGATAAGATGCAGTTTTTTTAACGGCATAAATTCTGACTTTTTGCCTCCAGAGAAGGTTAATGAGAAAGGATAAGACATGATCAATGGATAACTTATATTGAAAGATTGAGAAGATGTACGAGGCTCTGAATTGCAAGGCCAAGGTGACGAATACCATAAGATGTACCTGTAGCACTGCCAGCAGTAATGAGAATGAGGGTCACTAAAGCTACTGCAAGTGTCAACCTGGCAAAACGAAAGTGCGCCAGCTAACTTTCAGGGCATCAGCGAAAACTCTGATGAGGTACAGACAACAATCACACAACCGCTAACTGTATAAAAAAGCGGAAAAGCTATATAACTACACGTAAGGTTATTCTTATAGCGCATAGTAGGATCAATACACTGTCTGATCATACCTGCCAACTCTCACGCATTGGGCGTGAGACTCACGCAATCACCTTGAAGAAAAATGAAAATGCATGAGATTTTTGCCCGAATTTCCACAATTTCATATATACTATCTTTGACACATCAATTGCCCCAAAACCAAATATCACGCATTGCCCCACTCTTGGGTTGGCAGGTCTGTGTCTGATGATATATACTTTTGTTCACAATCATTCTTTGTAAGTAATTGACCAGAAAATATGAAAGACTGGTCAGTATACTTATGCATTGGCACAAGCTTTGCTAAAGCACTACATGCAGTAAAATGAAAGCGATTGAGATTCCAATTTATAGTCGGACTTCGTTTCGGTAGAAAAATCCCCATCAGTGGCTTGGACGGAAACACATGTTTAACTATATGTTTTTAACGATAAAATTGCCGCACACGATTGTATTTGGCATGTACATTAAAAACTTGGTACGTGGGCTAAGCGTTTTTACGTTGACCTCTAGAAGGTAACAAGGCGTTTATAGCAAGAACGCAGGCTAGTTTCGTAACGAGATCTTTCAATTTAGTATACATTTGCCTAAACGTAGAAATACGGTTGCAACTCGTCCGCAATGTGCGTAGTTGCATGATAATTATATATTCAGCTGAAAATGTTCGTCATTAGTGTAACGTTATGCGACATCATTACTCATGTTTGTTATAAGATATGCACTGCACTATTGATGCTAGACATGGGTTTTAGCCGGTGCAAATTTTGTCGTTGCTGATTGAATTAGAAGAGGGATAAGCGAGAATGTCAATTGCGAGTTTTTTTCAGGTCTTCAACGTGACTGCTGAAAAATTGTCAAAAGGAAAAAAATAGCATGTTGTATTTGTGCCTGTTTTGTAGTAATATATACGTTACAACTTATAAGGGCCATCAGCTTAATTGTATTGCATTTGAGGTAAATCAGCACATTTACAGACCAATAAAAGGGTTTTTTAAACGAATACTGCATCATCCAAGCTCTTACGGCAATAATGACAGAGCCTTAAATCAACATTTTTAATTGTTTTTCGTCCATCTTTTCCTTAACGTCTAAATGTATATTGGCTAATGAGTTTAGGACCCTTCAAACTCGACCATTCAGTGCTAGTAATAACTTCTGCTCTAACACAGAAGTTGAAGAGTAAAACATTGATATTATCACGAGACAGCAGAATTTTTCTGTCGACTGCATTTTTAGTAAAAAAACTTACTCTGAAATTCTGTTAAGATGACAAATGGTTATACCTGTTATAAAATATTGGCTCACCTCATTTAAACAAGAATTATTTTAAATGAGTTGTCGAGAGTCACCAAACTTAAATTAATGAAATCTTTGAGATGCTTGACTATATATACAAAAAAGCACCTGTCAAGTACCGATACAAGTGATCATGAGAGAAAAGCAAAAATGTTGTGTAGATCTATCGAGTGAAAGTTGGAGTATGGCCCATGTATAAAATAATAAGTGAAACAAATACTCACAGCCAAAACGCTGAAAATAAAATCCTTATATGTAATAAATTTTCTGACCATAATATTATAATATATAAATACTAAAAAATGGCAAGCACTAGGTGAATGCCCGGCATTTCATGGGTAATAATAGTTACCCAATGAATTTGAATCTCACCTGGTAAGCCAGTGACTTAAAGGTTGACTTGCAACAAAATGCACATTACAGTTATTTGTTATCAAAAGATTCACCATGTCTTACTTGTTGATGTTCAGACAGGAAGTCCCCCTTTTCATTTAATCAGGTCAAGGTTACATAAGAACAAGGTCAAGGACATTCAGTATAATGATAGAGTTAATAGAATAGTAGATGAGTTAGTTATGTACAGCCAACATCCTCCCCATCAAAGCAACTACAACACAATATCATAACCTGTGTTAAAAGAGCATGTAAACTCCAAAAAATCTATGTTAACAACAAAAAAAAACAACAGATAACGATATTAATCAGTTTAGAAAAATTATGTTACACATCAGTAAGCACATGACGGTCACCGACTATGGCGAGTACCGGCAAGGAGGATTAACCGCACGACCGGACCTGGTGGTACGCCTAGGCAAGACTTGATGATTAACAGGTTGAGGTTTGTGACCACTATCAGTAAGGCTAGGGTTGTCAATTATGGGTAATGGTGGATTGGCTAGCTGACTAGGCGTTGGTGGTTGCGGTGAGCATTGTGCAGTGAGGTCTGATGGTGATGAGTCGCTGGATTGAGCTGTTTGTGACGGCAAAAGTTGGCGCCTGTTCCGCCTAAACCTGCGCCCAGTTTGATGGTTCTGAACTATGTATGACCTGGGTGTTCCGGCCGTGCCCATTACATCATAGATCTGGTCACTCCACTCTCCATTGGTTCGTACTCGAACAGGAGAACCAGATGTCAACTGATTGAGAGGTTGATTGAGAGCCGATTGATCGTAATGCCTCTTGGCGGACATCTTGGCCTGTAAGTTATTCCCCAGGATTCTTTCAGTATCCACGTTAGGTTTAGTCAAGCGCCTGGGCAGTGATGTTCTAACATCGGCACCTAACATTACCTCGTTAGGGCTGTATCCAGTAACGGTCTTTGAGCATCTATATGTCATCAAGGCAGCTGCTGGATCATCTTGTGACAAAATCTTCTTGGCTGTTTGAACGGCTCTCTCAGCAGCCCCATTAGACTGGGGGTAATACGGGCTGCTAGTCACATGGTCTATACCAAGGTCAGTCATGAACTTGGCAAATCCATAACTATTATAAGGAGGACCATTGTCACTAACTAGTTTGATAGGGATTCCCCAGCGAGCAAAGATGGACTTGAGTTTCTGGATTATGATATATGATGTGGTGTTTTGAGTGCGAATAATCTCAATGTAACGACTGTATAAATCTACAACTACTAAGTATTTTGAACCCTTGTAGTCCAGTAAGTCTGTCGCAATGGTATGCCATTTACTTTCAGGAACGCTCTGTAAAATCATGGGCTCTTTTTGATTGGCGGGCTTATGCTTGTTGCAGAATTCACATGCTGCTATGTGGGACTGAATATCGCTGTTTATGCTTGGCCACCAAACCGCCTGTGCTGCCCTAGATTTGCATTTTTCCAACCCCCAATGACCTTCATGTATTGCGGCAAGTATGTCTTCCCTCAGCGACTCTGGGATTACTATTTTATTCTCAAAGAGAAGCATGTTTTCTGCAACAGATAGGTTGGAGCGTACATGAAATAGAGGGTGTAGTGCTGGGACAACATCTTTGCTGTATTTGGGCCACCCATCTAGAGTATAATGAAGCGCTTCTACCAAGATGCTGTCCTTTTGTGTAGCTCTGATGATGCTGTTTATTCTAGTGTCAGATATGGGGAGATTTGTTCTTACTGAGGTGAGATGCTCCTCTATTTCTTCAGTCAGTTTTATGTCTGGCACATCACTAAGGTCTGGTGATCGAGAAAGAGTATCAGGAACGACCATCTGTGGCCCTGGAAGATATCTTGCCACCGGATTATATCGCATGAGACGCATCAGTAAACGCTGACAACGGGGTGGGACTGTGTTCAGGTCTTTTCCGTTAATCATGGGGACTAATGGGGAATGGTCAGTGACTAGATCGAATTTCTCCAAGCCGCGCAAGTATTGGTCAAATTTTTCGCAAGCCCAAACAAGTGCAAGGAGCTCACGCTCTATGTTGGAATAGTTTTTTTCGGTCTCATTAGTAGTGCGGGATGCAAATGACACACAACGACCTTCTTGACAGATCATTGCCCCTAAACCATCAGCAGATGCATCTGCATACAAAGAAACTGAGAGTTTTTTATCGTAGTATCTAAGGCCGGGAGAACCTTTAAGACGTTCTATTATGGCCTTCATCGCCTCCTCTTGTGGTTGTCCCCAGGTCCAGACACTGTCGTTCTTTAGCAGGTTGTTTAGTGGGCTGGCGAGTTGTGAGAGGTTCGGGATGTATCGTTGCATGTAGTTTACCATGCCAAGAAAACGTCGAAGAGTATGAACATCTTTGGGATGACCAATGGCCTCAATTGCTGTCAGCTTGGATGGGTCTGGTTTGATGCCACTAGCATCGAACATATGGCCCAGAAATTTGACTTTAGATTGCCTGTATGAGCACTTGTCGCTGTTTAGTTCCAGTCCATGTTCTGCAACTCGCTTCAAGACTACCTCTAACCTCCGATCATGTTCTTGCATATCGCGACCAAAAATAAGTATGTCATCTTGATAGACAACGACTCCTTCACATCCTGATAGAATTCCTTCCATGGTCCTCTGAAACAACTCGCTGGCGCTGGATATCCCAAATGGTAGGCGTGTGAAACTAAACCTGCCTCTGTGTGTGATGAATGTGGTCAGCAGGCTTGATTCCTCATCGAGAGCTATTTGGTGGTAGCCGCTGCGGGCGTCGAGTGTTGAAAATACTGTTGCATTGCCAAACTTGGCTGCCAGTTCTTCGAAGGATGGTATTGGATAATTTTCTCTAACTACTGCGCGATTGACAGCCCTAAGGTCTACGCAGAGTCGTACATCGCCAGACTTTTTTTGGACAGGAACTATGGGGGAGCACCACTCAGTGGGTTGTGTTACCGGTTTAATAATGTTTTGACTGAGCATTCTGTTTAGCTCTTTGTCAACTTTGTCTAACATTGGGAAGGGGATGCGACGCGGAGCATTGATGCAAGTAGGTTTTATGTTACTTTTGAGGTTGATGGTTACAGGCTTCCCTTTAATCTTACCCAACACAGCACCAGGCCGGACCGCGAAAGCCGTGCCACACCCGACAGCACCAACCACAGAGCTGATGACCGCCATATGCTTAACTGCATTCCTAGACAAAAGGTTAGATCTACAATCAGCTACATAACATTTGAGTGAGTACTCATGACCATTGTACTTAGTGTTCAATATGAAATAGCCAAAAACAGTTACATCAGAGTTAACAGACTTTAATTCAATATTGGCTTTAGATAGAACAGGTTTATCAATAAGTAAGTCATAAGTGTTTTTGGATAATATGGTGACATCGGCACCTGTGTCAACCTTGAACTTAATGTTTGTGTTGCTTATAGGGATACTCACAAACCATGGCTCGCTGTTGTCCTGTATTTGTGTCACTGCATCTAAGTAGTAGGTCTCTCCTTCTGGCATATTTTGATCGACAATTTCTGCAGCAGCCGGAGTTAATCTGGTTCTACTCCTGCACTTCTTGGCAAAATGGTTTGGCTTCTGGCAATGGTGACATTGTTTACCGAATGCTGGGCATTGTCTTCTCTTGTGTTTAAGGCCACAGTTATTACAATTAATGGTTTCTTGGTAGTTGGCGTACGATTTTGTTACTGCCTGCCTGTCGCTATTCTTCTGGCTGGTGCCACAGCTAGCAGATGATCTGCTAATTGAATCAATCTCTACTTGTTTGGCAACCTCATTTTTGACTAGCTCATGGTGTCGAGACATATAGATAGTCTTGCTAAGGTCTAAGTTTTCCTCCAGCTGTAGCTTTGCAGACAGTTCTTTATCTAGCAGTCCAACGACTAATCTGTCTCTGATAGTATTGTCTCTTTCTGCTGCAAACTCGCAATGCTCACTGAGTTTGTATAAATCCCTAATAAAGCTCTCAATACTCTCGTCTGCTCTCTGAGCTCTTGTATGAAATATACTTCTAAGATGAATTACGTTCCGCTTTGGGTTGAAGTAATCCAGAAGCTTCTTAGAAACTATATCAAAATCCTTCTTTTCATTATCATCAGCAAATGTAAATGTTTCATACAACTGTTCAGCATCCCCACCCATCGTGTAGAGGAGGGTTGCTATCTGTACACCACCGTCCTTATCCAACAAGCCAGTAGCTACCCTATACAGTTTAAATCGCTTCAACCATTCTGGAAACGATGCTGGTGATGAAAAGTCAAATCCTTGTGGTGCCTCAAGCTTAGACATGATTGTCAGCTAAGAATAGGCAATGGATGGCTATTAGCAATCAGCTAAGAGTAGGATTAAATAGATAGTTCTGAAGGCAAAGAAGGACACACTGCCACTATGTTGATGTTCAGACAGGAAGTCCCCCTTTTTATTTAATCAGGTCAAGGTTACATAAGAACAAGGTCAAGGACATTCAGTATAATAATAGAGTTAATAGAATAGTAGATGAGTTAGTTATGTACAGCCAACATTACTCTGCTGTGTTTAGGTGCAAAATATGTGGAAATGCAATTACAAGCTCTTAAAAGCTCGAAAAAGAACAGTTGATCGCAGCCATTATGAAACCACCGTAGACACTTTATTTCTCTGACGTTGTCATTACATTTGGTTATTGTTTTGTCACGTGATGTTCTCACGTAAAATGAAAGGCCAATAAAAGGCTCAATATTAAACTTCTCATAGCACTAGTTTATGGCAAACACTTCGGGTTTTACCAAAGACCCTGTATCAAATTTAGATGCTCGCTACTTTACAGTTTTGTTTCGGCTTGGTCTAGTCCTCTAGTCGTAATCTGATCATGTAACCCATACTTTGAGAATGATTTCTGCAGCATTTTTCGGTTATCACAGGTAACTAACAGGCTCGTCATGTTTATCAGACAATGATATATACTCTTTCGAGCTAAGATTAAAAAATTAAATGAATTTTTACAGTAGGTTTAGAGATATCAGTGCTGAAAGTGACAGCGTTACAATGACGATAAAATAGACGCTTAAGAATAATAGACATGATTTTATTGAATGCGTGAAGTATATTTGTGAAAATATTTCAACGAATAAGGTTGCGTGAAAGTGTAAATAGAAGCCATATTGTACAACTACATCCCATTTGAGCCGTTTTTGGAAAGAGATTCTAATCTACAGCGGTTTTGTGATGGCTGCGATTAACTGTTCGTTTTTGAGCTTTTAAGAGCTTGTAATCACATTTCCACATATTTTGCATTTACAACACAGCCGAGTAAGACATGGAGAATCTTTTGATATCAAATAACTGTAATGTGAATTTTGTTGCAAGTCAACCTTTAAGCTTGTTTGGATGGTTACTATAGTAATAGCTATGAACCCAGCTTGACGTTATGAGTAACGTCCAGCTGGCCAATAGTATTTTAAAGGTATTTTCCATTGTTATGTGTCCTATTATGCCATAGTATGGAAAGGACTGTGTAGTGTATTGGATTAGCTCGCCAGTCTGAAGAGCTGGAGGTTGTGAGTCCAAATCCAGTGCGAAGCAAGTTTTTCGTTTCTAAAACTTTACAGCTCTAACTGGACAAAGGACCAGCGCTGAAATTTATATATATATATTGACACCAGTAGTCAAAAAATTATGGCTCAACTGTTGGACTACTTAAGTGAAATGATTGAATATATAATTCACATATAAACATGGGAAAAAACAAATATTCACAACAACAGTACTGAAACTAAAATCTATGAGAGCCTTATGCATTTCGTAACTACTTCATTTTCTCAGGTTAGCCAATCCATCAAAACTCACCTCTTCTTTTCTATATCCTGTTTCATCCATCGCTATCAAACTTTAAACACAAATCAAAACATTTGACTGAATGTTGTCTTCTCAGCAAGTAAAGTTAAAATTGTGAGTCAATTGGCAAATAATGATGCTAAAAGAACCAAAATGTGTGAGTTACCAATTACCAAGAACCATCTCATATTTGTTACCTTGAACATGCATGTGTTGGTCTCATGATGAAATTTTAACACTATAGGTAAGTCTGAGAACACTATAAGTAGGTTTGAGAACAGTGTAGGTAAGTTTGAGAACTGTGTAGGTAAGTTTGAGAACACTATAGGAACACTATAAGTTTGAATATTAACTTAATAATAGTCTTGTAATATTGAGCAGTGTAAGTCTAATGAGTTGAAGATTAAAAGGAGCCAAAGTAAAGACTCAGGACCAACTTTAATTATGTCAGCTTATTACAATGGTTTGTTTTCTACCATCCAGTTCAAAATATTAAACAGTAATACTTCAACTTACGAGTGCTCCAACGTACGAGAAACTTGAGATACGAGCCAGCTTTTACGCAAGTTTTAGCACCAACGTATGAGCCATATTTGAGATACGAGCACGTGAGTCAGTTGCCAAGTATGCCGGAGGTGTTTTATGACAACAGCATCAATCTGTATTTTTCAACTGCACAGGTTATACTTTTGTACCGTGTTTTTGTGCACGCTTTTCAGTGCAGAATTATGTGAATTAAAAGTACTGTGCGTAGACCGAAAGTTTGCCAGTAAAATGAAAAATAATGCAAAGAAAAAACATATGATAACAATTAATATTAAACGGGAAATTATTGAAAAATATGCGAAATGTGTATGCATGATTGAGCTAGCTCAGCAATATGACAGAAATACATCCACAATTATCAAACAGAAGGATTATATTCAGGGCATTTAGCTCGCAAAAGTACTAACCGTAGTTTCTAAACGGCGCGGCAATCTTCACCACCGCTGATGGAGAGACCGCTCAGGCATTGGATATAAAATAAACAATTGGCCGGTGACAGCGTAACTGAAACGACGCTATTTGAAAAGGCCGTTGCTATCTATCAAAACTATAAAAATAGACATTCGGACAAGTTGGCTAGTGGTCGTGCATTAAACCTTTGTGACGACACCTGTGTTCGTCCTGATCGCAACATGTTGAAAGGGCGACAAAGGCAAACGTCCTTAGATAGGTTTATCTTAAAACGGCCGGCTAGTCGTGAAAGCGAAACAAAGAAAAAATTAGCTAACTAGCGAGAAACTTCAGACTATGAACGCCGAAGAAATTTTAATTACGTTAAGTTAAAAATGAAAGTTTGCTTTTAGATTTGCTTCTAAGTTTGTCTTTTAAGACTTTGATAAAATCCAAATTTATCAAAGTCAACTGTTGTAATGAAGGATAACTTATATATCTCTCTCTCTCTCTGACAGATGTTAGCGTTAGCTGCTATTGTATGTATTTAATTTTACATTTTAATTTAACACATTTCCTTGCATTATTTTTTATTTGTTGCTTTTTGAAAGCAAGTGGTAAGTTAGGACAATAACCAACATGTTCTTTCTGTTACAATATCTTGTTTTGAGTGTTTTATTTGCATTTTACAGAGTGTGGAAACCAATAAATATATATTTAATTGTTTTATATATAAATAAATTGCACCAACATGCGAGTAAATTGACATACGAGCTCAGTCTCGGAACGCATTAAGCTCGTAAGTTGAAGTATGACTGTAATAGAAAACATATTTGCCTTTATCGATGTCATTTTGCATAGAGTTAACTACAAAACACAACTCCATTAAACTTTTACAAAAAAACTAAGCTCTAACAGACTTTTAAATGGTACTTTTTAAAATACCCTGCGTGGCCGATCGCCAGTGAACTCATTTGCTCTTTGAAAAATCTGTACACTAATAAACTACAGTTCAACCTCTACTTTGGTTGACCTCAACATATGAATTCATTAGTATACAATATAAAAATTTAGCAAATGTTTGACTCTGTACTTAAACAATTTTAACACGCAATCTTTAAATTTCTCAAAGCACCGGAGTTTGGTTAAAGATTGTGAAGAGACTAGAAAAGACATTGAAAAGAAAGTGTACAAAATATGAATATAACAAAAAGCATACAAGTGAGTTTAAACTTTGTCTGGTCTAAGTTAGAGTTAATTATTAGGCATATCTTATTACCTCTATCTTCACATTTATTCATTGCTAAACCTAATGTTTTGTTTGCTTGCTTCTAAAGTAAAAACGTAATACAGACTTATTATTTTTTGCTAATTTAGCCTTAAAATTCAGGTTTTTACAAAGTTTTATAGTATACAATTGTTTAATGCTGTTTCAGTGCTTTTAGCATTTATTAAAAGGTTATTGAAGGTTTGGGTGCCCTGTACAGAATCAAATGTTTTACAGCATATTCTTGTGGAAATATTTGCTCCAACACATGAAGCAAATCTTGGAATGCAATTAGTTCTATATGTTGAGTTTTCACTCTCAGTGTCTGTTCAGTTTGAACTGTAACATCAGTTAACTTCCTGTACTATTGGCTATTATTGGTTGATTCTTACAAGGTGCTGCCTACTCAATTGTTTTCATATTGCAAACCACACATAGATTTTTCTTCTCTTTACTCAAATACCATCACAATTTTGGTCAGTTTCCTTTTCATTGTGTCTGTTTTAGGAGAGGGTTTTATTAAATTATTTTGGTGTATTTGCTGGGGTGACGTTTATTCAAAATCTCTGCAAGCTATTATGACTGTTTGACTGACCAGTTTAATATACTGTAGCTTATCACTTATTGATTTAAACCTGAAGTCATTCATTTTTTGTCTATTGAACCAACTCCACCTTTTGGTCATCTGATGGCACATACAGTAGACGCTCCTATAACATATATGTACCTCCTATTCGTAACGTAAATTCCAGATAACCTAAATAATTTATGTGAAGTTTTTGGTTCTTACCACGTAAAAAAATTCATATAACGGAAAGTGTAAAGCTGGGCGAGTTTTCAAATTTGATTTGACCGTTAATTTATCTTGCAAACGAAAAACCGATGTGGGTGTAACGTTATATTTATTATATATACAACTTTCACAACATTCTACATGTAGTTCGTTTTCATAGATTGTCTGATGTGTAGACAAAACAGAAAGCAGGATAGCTGTTCAAATACATACATGTATTGCAAATACAAATGTTCATAAATACAAAGGCGATCGATTGGTGCAGGTGTTACACCATCAGTACAACAATCCGAATGTCACGAGTTGGTGTATCGTCGAAAGCTCTCTTTTATCTTAACCGTGACCACTGGATACAGATCAACAACAAACGAGTAGTACCGTTTATTTTAAAATAGGTAGTAGGTTAAACGGGTAGTACCAATATTTTTATAAAATATTTTGTTTTGCTTTCATGTAGACGAATAAAATATTTGTTATTAGTTATACTTTGCGGAGTACACTTTGCTGTTTAAAAAATAAGCAGATCGTTGTAAATGAATGTCGAAGATCTGCGCTCCTCATCAACTTGTAAAATTACCGCAATCATGGTCCATGAAACCAGTTAGATCATAAAAAGGAAAAAGGTTGTCAATGCTTGCTAATAATGCTGCAATTAGGGTACAGCCTACAAATTAAAAAAGTTAAGTCAAGTTATTTCTTTTTGTATACCCAAAGGAGTGAGTTTGGAAAGATCTTGGAATGGATTAAGCAATTTACTTGTACTTGACTGTTCTTATAACTTAATTCCCTATAATGTAAACGTTCCTGAAACGGATTATTTATGTTGTAGGAGCGCTTACTGTATTTACAGCAACAGTACTAAAACTACAATCCTTACAAAAGCCGTATGAATTTTGTAACTATTTCATTTCCTCAGGCTAGCCAGTCCATCAGAATTCACTCCTTTATTTCCCATATCCTGTTCCACTCATCTTTATACATAATACATATATATAATACATTTGACTAAGTGTTTTTTTTGCAGAAACTCACAAGCGTGAGTTATTTGGCAAATATGAATAATAGAATAACCAACATGTGTGAGTTACCAATTACTACGAACAATCTCATATTTCTTACCAATTTTAAGGATTTTTATTGGTAATTTAAACTCGAACTCGAATTCTCTGTATCAAGTGAAGATCGGGCAGTCACAATGAATAAGAACTGTAACATATACAAATATTATTGTGGTGATATGCTAATCTCGCCAAAGCAAAAAGCTCAAGTTGAAGCTCTCATACAACATCCTAGCATCTAGACACGGTTAAAACTTGGTTTCACCAGACAAATTTGTATTCAAGCCTGGTAATGCACTTAGCTTGTGTTGGCAAATTGACATTGCTAGTTTTCTGTATGGCTTCTTAGTTGGGTCATTTCTGTAGAGAAAGGTTTGGCCGTGTTAAAAGCGCAAAATTTTGTTGTTTCCGATAGGGTCAGTTTGATGTTGTTTAGGTTAAACTGGTTGTTTGGCAGCTGTTACTGAAATATGTTGATCCCTTATTGGGATCTTACCCCTTATTGGGGTAAGATTTAAAGCTGAAGGCATATTTTGATTGTTCTAGAATTTACTTTCTGGGATTGAATACCCTGTGGTGCTCTTTGTTTGTTTACTTCCTTAGTAGTTGTTTTTAAACATGAAGCTTTTTCTAAAATTCTCTTCCTGATCTCTCCATACAAACTCTTAAGCTCCTTGAACTCATCAAACGATGATTTGTGATTGTCTGGTAGTTTATTATCAAAATGACTTGATGCATGATTAAATTTGAAAAGGATTCACAACCTTTGAAATTCAAGCCTGTTACTCAACCAGGCTCTTTAGGTTAGGTCACCAGCTAGGAACACGAGTAAACAACTCAAAAGTGAACACATTTTAATTATATTATTGTATCCACTTGCTTTTTACTTTTTTGTTATATTAAATATTGCTTAACACAAGTTTGCAGATTTGTGCTTTTTGGTTGAAGCTACAAGATTTATTGTTTATTTTGTATTTTATGGTTTGGACTATTACCATGTATATAATTACTCAGTTTTCCATGGAAGTGATACTAATTCTTTTTCAGCAGTTTTCGTGCTTCGACTAGTTCTTTCCTATCATCAGCTTAACGTGTTTGCGTACACTATTTTAAGAACTTTGAACGTGCCAGTCTCATGTAAGCCAATGAAACCTTTTTCCATATTTTCTAACTGTGTATGCATCCTCAGCTTCCTCAGTTTTACCATTGATGTACAACTTTAAAAGGTTTGAAACTTGTAAAATCATTAATCAATGAAACACCATAACCATTTGGAACATATTGAATATGTACTACTTATTGAATCCCAGTTTTTCAAGCTGTGGCTCCCACTATTTAAATCCATAAACTATGAACCTTGTTTATTAGAAGCCTTTTTGGCTTCTCTAACCTTGTACTGGTATGCCTATTACATATTCTAACCACTGGCAATTTCTCAGCCAAATCATCAACATGTAATAAATTAGCATGAATAATTGCTGTAATTATATACACAGCCATAATAATAATACCATATTTCAAGGGCGAAATTAAGTAAAAATTGTTATCCATTATTTGGTTTAATATATTCAGTAATTATGCATTCACGTTGCTCATCAAGCTTTAGTCATCTCCTAATTTTTCTGTAGTAGCTTTGATTTAGTCATTTATTAGTATTTATGACGAGTGACCGGGCACATTTTTGGCATGACATTCATAGGGACATATAACTCAAGTTATATAAACTGAATTAAACATTGATTTCTATGTAGGAAAAGTATGCTGTGTGCTGCGAGACCTACCACAAACATATCTAGGTGTCTGCCTCTTAATTTCTAATTGACCTCTTTTACTGTTCCCACTACGCAAATGTGCTCATTAGTAGCTTAAATAGAAGTAAATGTTTCAAGTTTCTGTCACTCCCTTGCTCAGAGGCCAGACACTTGCATAAATGAACAATCCATCCATCAACAAATCATGGAACATCAAAGTCAAAAACAAGATTGAGTTATTCATATATAGTATGTTGATTCTTATCTAGCCAATAGTTATTATTTGTGTAATAAATTATTCAGTGCTTTTATTGTTGTTAATAAATTTTGATTTATGTTAAATTATGCATCTTGATTAGAATATGCAGCTTGTAAGATGGCCAACCGATTGGTGAGTTCCTGATATAAACCTTTTGGGTCATCCTCATAGATAAAAGAGCATATCAATAGCTGACTTTTTATCAGGCCTCATGCGCCTTCTCACAAGTGTACAAGTGGTTTACGAGTGTCTTGCTGACTTGAGCTACACTATTAGATGACAAATGGGCATGGACTCATATAATTACTATTGTTTTAATGAAATTCACTCAAATCATATTCCGGAATGTAATAAACAGTTCACAGCAATTGATTGCTTGTTTTTCACTGTTCTTGCATGTTCTGCACTCTCTCCATGTTCGAGCTAATCAGTTTACATGTCTTTATATATGTTTGGTTGGTGATCCAACTGTATTTGTCAGATTGTACTAAAAGATTTTACCAGGTTTCACTTGGTGAGATGCGCCGACACTTCTGGCAACCTGCCTGCAGTTGCCGTAGGAATGTGAATATTTATCAATAGATTAAATGGCAAATAATTTATCAATCAACTAGGTCTGCCATGCTGATTTCAGCCAATGTAGTGAAATAGAATAGGTTGTTTTGAACATATTTCCCATCAGAAGATTCCTTTTAAACTCGGTTTTTTCTTTACTTGAATTTCATTTAAAGATGTCCTTGGACAAAATTTTAAAAGATTGTATCAGAAAGTATCGGTATTTCTCTATCACTTGCGAATGTTTTTGATACTTGAGGTGATCTGAATGCCAGGATGTTTTAAGATTAAAATCGATTAAATTTGATCGCTGTCGAAACGCTCAGAAGAAAAATACATGCGAAATGACGTCACTAGTTACTATAGTTGATTTGGGCTATTGTGTTCAACATGCATCATTATGTGTTTCTATTCTGTCGGTCTCTTTGCGACTATAATAGACATCATAAAGAGAGGTCATAGAGGTCATAATTGCACTTTCGCTTGATCTTTTAACAGCTTTTGTCGATTTTAGTCTTGAAACCTGGTAGTCAGATCACCTCAAACATAAAAAAGCAAATGACAGAAAAATGCCAATACATTTTAATAAAATCTGTTAAAACTTATTTCGACTAAAAGTTAATTTTTAAGCTTTGGCACAAATTAAAATAACTAGTGCCAGAACATTTGGGGAATTTTATGTTTACTTGGAAGTCTTCAAGCCAAACAGAATGCTAAGACAACTTTTTAGTTACTCTAGTTTGTGGTAAGCTGTAAATGTTTAAAGGTTGACTTGCAATAAAATTCACATTATACAGTTATTTGGTCTCAAAAGGTTCACCATGTCTTACTCTGTTGTGTTGTAGGAGCCAAATATGTGGAAATGTGATTACAAGCTCTTAAATGCTCAAAAACAAAAAGCCGCCGTAGATTGGAATTTCTTTATTTTGATGCCGTAGCCATGAAATTTCGTTGTCTTGTCACGTGATGTTTTCACGTGAATTGAAAAGCCAATAAAAAGCTCAATATAAAACTTATCGTAGCACTAGTTTATGACAAACACTTCAGGTTTTACCGAAGACCCCATATCAAATATAGATGCTCGCTACTTTACAGTTTTGTTTCGGTTTGGTCTAATCGGCAAGTCGTACTCTAATCATGTGACCCAATACTTCGCAAATAATTTTTGCAGCATTTTTCGATTATCACAAGTGACCAACAGGCTCGTCATGATTATCAGACAATGATATGTATTCCTTCAAGCTAAGGCTAAAAAATTAAACAAATTTTTACGGTAAGTTATAAGATATCAGTGCTAAAAGTGTCAGCATTACGATGACGATAAAATAGACGCGTAAGAACAATAGACATAATTTTATTGAATGCGTGAAGTGTATTTGTGAAAATATTTCGACGAATAAGGTTGCATGAAAGTGTAAACAGAAACTATCTCTCACAACTACATCACATTTGAGCCGTTTTGGAAAGAGAATCTAAACTACGGCGGTCTCAAATGGCTGCGATTTTCTGTTTGTTTTTGAGCTCTTAAGAGCTTGTAATCACCTTTCCACATATTTTGCACCTACAACACAACAGAGTACGACATGATGAATTTTTTATATTGAGTAACTGTCATGTGAATTTTGTTGCAAGTCAACCTTTAAAGATATGATTTAGTCTAAATTATAATCACCCACAGGTGCCCTTTTTAAAAGTGTACCAAAAGTATTCATCGATTGGTGCTCACAAAATACCCATAAAACTGTGTTATATTTTTTCAACCTTCAATAAGGTAGTTACAGAATTTTTATGAAAGAAATCTTAAATTGTATGAGGTTCTTCCAGCATGGCATAGTTTAGACAAAAAGGTAGACAACATTAAATCTCAATTTGATTGGTTCATTTACGAGTTGTGTAGGCCTTATATTCTCATTATTTTTAAAAACAAGCGTACGGTATTCGAAGCCATGTTGTGGGACAGAATACAGAATATCAATAGTATGTGTTTAACACCCAGTGAGTCAAGTAATAGCACTAACACTTAAAATGGTAATGATACTAACAACTCTTTCCTCTATATGTTGGCTGAGAGCAATTATTGAATTAATTATTGTAATTAATTAATTATAGTTGAGAGGTTAACGAAGCAAATGAGTTAAATTCAGCGTATTCATGGACTTGACATCAAAACATGAAATGAAAATCAAATCTATATTCTTAGTGACTGCCATCACTATCCAAGTCTTGTGTTGATAAGTCATGTGTCAAGTTGTGAAATGGTTATCTGACCTAATTTTTACTGAAAATAAACAACTTGACCAAATGACATATAATATGACATAACATGACATATAATATGACATAACATGACATATAATATGACATAACATGACATATAATGACATACTATTTACATATTTACCGAAGTGGTCTTGACATATAAACTGTTTTTTATTAAACACCTGAGAAGTTTTAAGGTTGTAGAAGATCGATTCAACTTCTAGCAAGCACTTGATCTGTTTGCCATTAAAGATAATTTTTTGGGAATGACCTGCCTTTTCATAAGTCACTCGAATGTACTGTGTAAAACTTCAATGTACTGCAAGTGAATATGTGGCAACATTCATTTATGGAGTTATTTCAATAATTTACTCGGGTATTAGTGAAGTATGTCTCCATAGGTCTGATTTAATGTCACATATAAAGATCTAACAGTGCTCATTGAATTTTAATTAGGGTAATAAATTAAAGGAGAAACATTGTCTATGTCCCAACAAAGGTATATGGCTGCACTTGCGGTTAGCAGACTTGCGGTTAGGCTGGCGATTTAATTGGCCTGTTCCTTTTTTGTGTGCCTACTTAGTAAAACCGGTTTATGGTAGCCTGGGAATCTTATTGGCCATCGAGCAATGCCGAGTTCGGCTAACCGGCTGTCCTGCCTATTGATGTGAAGGTCTTACTAGTTAATTGATGAATTATTTGTGTGAGTGGAGATCCATAATTCATCCACAGGGTGCAGTAGATAATCTCGGTTCAAATGCAAACTGCCTTGCTTGAGGTTAGAAGGAAATATTTTCCTAGTGTGACTCATTAACAATAGTTCTATAAACATCGGCATTATTTGCTGGTCGAACACCGAGACTGGTGCAAGATTCGGCATCATGAGCTTTATACGAATTTGTAAGTTCTCATTCTGGTAAAAAAGACATATGGTTGGAGTAGATGCGTGGTCATGGTCAGGATAGAGTTTACAAGTGCGTCGCTACAGTGTCTAGAAGAGAGCCTTGTGAAATTTTTGCTTGTTCAACTTTTTGATTTGGTTAGCTAAAAAAACCATGTAATCAAGTTTTTAAAAATCACTGTTTTGAATTAGACCTTATGCTTTGAGAATTGTTCCTTTGTAGAATTTTTAAATGTTTAATCAGCCTACCACAAACAAATGTGATAAAACATTTATAATTTTGTGTATTTGTGCAGTCAAACCCAAAAAAAGCTCAATATATTAATACAGAGCCAGTTATAGAACAGATAACATAGATTTTGCTAAAATGTATATATATTTTACAAAAATCCATACAAATTTACAGCTGTAAACAGTAATAATCTAAAAGAAATAATTACATAAGTGAAGCTAATATAGAGTAGGAGGTAATTATAAAATCAATTAAGAAAATAGTTGGTATTTAGTGTTCAGCCGCTCTCAGTTTCAAGGTCAAGCTACAGTAAAACCTCGAATTTTACGACATGGTGCTCTATTTTTCAACCTTTCCTCTATGGTGGCGGTCAAATAGAGGTGACAGTCAAATAGAGGTGGTGATCAAATAGAGGTGGCGGTCAAATAGAGGTGGCGGTCAAATAGAGGCTAGCATTGCATTCTTCAAATGGCTCATCAGAATTTTGGGAAGACAAATTTTGCCCTTCTACGGGCAAAGCGAATGTTGCCTATGTTTTGCACTCTTTTTCAGGGGAAGCGGGAAGCGATATTAAACCATTTGGATGCAATAAATTTGCTAACTTACCTTCAACTAGTTGAAGATCTCTTGATAAATATGCATTGAGAAACCGAGAAATAACTCTACCAATTGATATCTATTGTTTGCAATTAACCGGCGATGATATTATAGCTTGTTTCCTGCTTTGCAAATTGTAGGAGCTTTTAGTTTTTATTTCATTTTAAATTTGAAGACATTTTTATTTTGTATCTGTGTTTATCAATGTTGCATAAAAAAGCTCATTGCACTCATTGATATGTTTGCTACAGTTTTCAGCTAAAACTAGCTTTTTATGCGCAGTAGAAGAGTTGAAAGCGTCGATCAATTGTAAGATCAAATTACCGCAATGATGATATCAAGTAATAAGCTATAAATCTGCAAATTTCTAAGTTATATAATGCTAATTGATCAAATACTACAAATATATATTCGTGAATAAGTGACATAAACGAACCAGACTTATAATACATGCAGAAACAAAATTAACGTTTTTAAAACAAAAATATTTGCATCGTTTGCTTGGCCAGCTACATTCTGATTGTTCCTTTCGATGGAACGAACATCTTTTTGTTCAATACCTTTGCGTAATGTTTTCTTACATTAAATCGCCTTCCTTCTACACTGCTAAACTAGTCGATATAAGCGTCGAAACACCTTTTTTTAGCATAGCATAACTTCTATGCGATGCCTTTCGCCAATATACATGTAATGATGAACTTGTAGCCGCATGCGTGTTAAGCACAACTTTTAGTCTAAGGTCTTCCTTTCATTCATCTAAACCGTAAATCTAAACCGTTTTTCATATATTTTGAAGTATCAGACCGCGTTAAACTGGGAACTACTAATAGCCTGAGACAGTTCCACGTTTTAACGGAAAAAACAATAAAAAGCTTTGAAGTTGGACAACAAGGAAATCAATTGTTATTGATGTAAACCATTCAATATTAATATGATTTTGTGGACACTTTTCTACTGATCCCCTGCTATTATGAGTTCGTAAAGATCAAAGAATGTCAAAGTGGCGATCAAATAGAGGTGGGGTTCAAATACAGGTGGGGTTCAAATAGAGGTGCCTTCAATTAGAGGTATCACAGCATTCAAACTATTTATTGAACGATGTATATACATTATATATATTTAATTTGTTTCCTCACTCCGGTTTACCGAAGTGGGGGGCAATGTCTAATCAAGCTCGGGTCTACTGCCAGGAAGTTTGAGCATTTACTTCAAAATCTTAGTCTTTCCTAGTAGCATGCTTCTTTGCAACTGACTTATGTTAATTGTTATTGGTATTTAGGCAAGTCACATTTGATGTGCAGGTGTTATGACACCCAATGCTCCCATGACTACTGGGATTACAGTTGTCCTTACATGCCAGCACTTTTTAATCCCCAACTGGAAGATATTTTTCAACTGTTTCCTTTTTTTGCCGGCCTTGTTGTAGTCTTTGGGTACTGCTAAATCTATTATATTACCCCTATGGTTTTCCTTGTCAAACTAGAATATCTGGCTGGTTTGTCAAGACATGCTTATCCGTCCGAAGGTCCCAGAGTAGCTTAGCACGATCATTCTTGTTGATCTTCTCAGTAGCTTTGCACCAGTGTTGTTGTTTATTGAGGCCATACTTATCACATAAACTTCTGTACACTACGCCCGCAACATGATTATGCAGTGTATGCATATCAGGCTAGCTGCTTGCATCCAATCACTATATTTATACAAGAACAACTGTAATTCCAGTAGTCATTGAGTGCTATAACACCTACACATTAAATCTAGCTCGCCCAAAGACTGGCAACAACCAACGCAAGTCAGTTGTAGGATGGCTACGATTTTGAGACGAGTTCTCCAACTCCCAGGTCTCTGATAAGAGGCACGAGCTTGGGTAGATATTACCCATTTGCGTTAATAGGAGTGAAGAAATATTTTTCAAATATACATATATAACATATTCTCAACAAAGAGATGTTACTACTTATGGTCATTATGTTTTCTAAATTGCCATATATTGTCATATCTTGTTTTAGAAACCAATATCAACATTAGCCAGAGTCATGTTATTAGGACTGTATGACCTCTTACTTGGTGCTAGTCATCTTACGCTACGTTAGGAGGACACAATTCCCTGGACACACTAATTGAGTTAACACGATCATTCGGGGTAAGTGCAATATTTGTTTTTGCATTAGATGGTGTGACCCCAATCATCACTAGTGCCGGGCACTTTTGTGTCAGCATCTGAAGAAGATCCCAAATGATAATGGTTTGTCATATGAACAGATCTTGTGCATAAACCATACATGCTGAATAGCTTTTACTAGGCATGTTTTTGATGTTTGGAAGTGACCTAACTGCCAGGATGTTTTAAGATTGAAATCCACACAACTTGATCGTTGTTAAAACACTCATATTCAAGAAAAAGTGCGCTTATGATGTCTATTATAGTTGCAAAGAGACCAACAGAATAGAGACATGTAAGGCTGCAACTTGAATGCAATTGCCGATATCAGTTGTAGTAACTAGTGACATCATTTCGCATGTATTTTTCTTGTGAGTGTTTTAAGTTTGTTGATTTTAATCTTGGAACATTCTGGCATTCTGACCGACTCAAACATCAAAAACAATCGCAAGTGATAGAAAAATACCGATACTTTCCAATAAAATCTCCTAAAACTTTGTGTTAGTCTATGTTTAACAGAGTGGAATTAGTTAATATCCTGTTAACTTGTTTTATACACAAAAGCGTACAACTGCTGTCCTGCGTAAGGCCTGGCTACACAAATGCGTTACTATGCGTAGTGTATATATTTGTTATGGCTACATACACACTAGTGGTAGTAATAGTAAATGTATCGTCATATTTCAACAGACAGCTTGATCAATGAGACTTGGTCTTAGCCTTGGGAATGCCATGACGCAGTTGTGGGATTTTCTACTACTATTGAAATATTGTCAGCATATTTCTCATCTTATATAGATCATCAAAAATTTGTCATAGAAAAAACATTTTTGCAATGCTATATTTTGCTCAAAGTATAAATACTACAGCTTAAAAACAGCTAAACGTAAAAGCCGTTGAGGTTCTTGACTAATTCGACAGTAAAAATTGCGTTTATTCACCATCAAAATTATCTGTAATGTTTCATATCCTACAAATTACATTTACAAATACCGTAGTTGTTTGTGTCAAACTATGTTGTCATCGTCATTCAAAAGTGAATTGTAATTCAAACTAGCATTGGAAATTTATAAAATATAATCTAGCCTTCGTTTGTTAGAATCAGCTGTTTCAGCCAATCTCAGAAGTATTTGGTTTATTTCTGCTGATGTGGACCAAAATGTTCGTTTTAAATGTCGCATAGCGCATAGCAGACGTGGAATTGCCGATACATTGGCTACGCTACCGTCACATGTGCTGTTGTGTCCTAGTTAGGTTTTATTAGTAGATAAAAGAGGATGCGTGATCTGGTCTGAACTACAGTACTTTATGAGTAATTAGATTGTGCTCCATTCAAAGCATGTTTTAATAATGTAAATGCCAGGCGATATCTGCCGTTGTGGTCCATGCACACTGCTGTGGTCCACAGATGTACATTCTGTCAAATACTAGGAACTACTCTATCATAAAGAGGAGTTGTCTACTCTAGCAAAAGTATTTAGTCATACCGATTATGATGGTCTCTGAAGATTGCTGTTAAACATCGTAACAAAGATCAACATTCGGCATTCCCAAAAAAGTACAGTTTTAGGCCTTATATCGTTGAGGAAAATATGTGTAAAAACAAAATGAGTGAATTGAAGTTTTTATAGTGCTTCTATTGTCATTGAGTTAGAATTATCCCCCTTCGCTGATTTCAGAATAAACTCAAATGCACCTGGTCGCCAATTTTGGCAATGAAAGAGTTAATCTCATCAGTGCGAGCCTGAGTTGGCACTCGGTTACAGGATGCTAAGATTTAGCTTGGTGAAATTAAGACCAGTATCAATGAGGTGGTAATTCTCTAGTATAGTAGACGATGGATGATATATGTATAGGATCCTACATGTATAACTTTTTATTGCCAACGGTAATTGTCAACAAAATGATATTTTTCATTACATCGCCAAAAGAAAGAAAAAAAATGACAATACGGAAATCAAGAATTATTGAGTGAGCTGAACAAACGTGTTTTAATAGTTGGTTTTCTTTGCTTTTATTACTTATTCGTAATGAGTCTTTTTCAGGTGTTTCAAATGCTTGTCAATGACATTCTGAAAACCTTTACTATAATAAGAACTATATACGTCTGTCCGTCCGAAGCCATGTTTTAGGGTTGTGAAAAAAAAATTGTATTATATATGGCATTCGAATGTAAATTAATAGTTATGACTATAAATAATAAGTTTTCATAATTTGGAAGTTTTTCTCTCTTGGTCAAGCCATGCGTTTGATTTATTCTTCGACTCGGGGTTTGTAACTTTCCTATCGATAGACTATGATGAGAAAAGAGTGCAACGATTTCTAGGTTGCTCTCTTTTTTCTATTCACCTATGTTCTAATGGTCATACTTGAAAACATTCAGCCAACTCTTGTAATTATATAACTAACTCAACTATTCTACTAACTAGTTATTTCAAATGACAACTTGTTTAGCGGAAGTGCTTCGCTCTAAAGCTATAGCTATCAAACTTTCCTCACAAGAATGAAGCCCTTTCACGTCTTTTTTAAAAATTAAGATGACTGGGTTTTTTCTTTTTAGTTTGCACATTTGTTATAATTGGTTTTATTTTATTCTTTTAAAGTGTCTTTAATTGTTTCGAATTGTGTTTCGCTGAAACAAAATAAATGTTATTTGTTCCTATATTTTTAATGTATTATTCTGTTGTGGTTAGAATATGCATGCAGAAAAAAGCCAACAATAAACTTTTACTAAGGGAAAGACCAATTGATATTGGCTGAGCTATAAATATGAAGCAAAGAGCAATGCTTTTGGTAGGCTATACCTCGACTTTTTATGACATGTTTTTGAAACACCCTAATGTACTAGCAGAAATGCTACATACATGTGGCCTAGTCTTTGTAGTGTTTAATGTGATGATAGGAGATATTAAATTCTCACAGCGTGGTAGATTTCCTGTTATAGTAATCCCCCTATCATTGTTGTACTTATCTTGCAGTACTCAGCTAGTTCAATTACATTGTTAGACAATCTACAGCCAGAAGCATTAAGGTGGTCATGTTTGTGGACTTGATGGAAGCATATGACAGCCCACAAACGGAAGTCCGAGTGTTTTAAATTACAGCACTGCTTTGCAGCTCGAGCTTTCAGAACTTTCAGATTTAGGCGTGTTTAAAAGTTGTTAATGAAAATTGACGCTTTGTTTTTAAAGTGACAGATTCTGACATCTTGATTAGGGGAAATACATAGGGGAAACATCAGCACTGTGGAACTACTGTGGGCTTCTAATCTATATACAGTGAAACTCGGGTACCTCTAAACTTTGCGGGACCGAGTGAAAGCGTTCGAGTTATCAGAGCGTTCGAGTTATCAGAGCACCGTCACAAGTGCATGTATTTATTAGTGGATACATGTACATATACAAACTATATATAAATCAAAAGCATAGATTGCTTGTTGCAAGTTGAAGGGCCTATCATGTGAAGTTTTAAAAAGTTTTACCAGAAAGTATAGATATTTTTCAATCACTTGAGATGTTGTTTAGGTGATGTGACTGCCAAAATGTTCTCAGGGTAAAATTGGCAAAACTTGATCGCGGTTAAAACGCTCAGAAAAAAGACATTTTTTTCTCCTGAGCCTTTTAACAAAGATCAATTTTGCCAATTTTACTTTAAGTTTATCCGAAGGTTACCTCGCATTTTTTGCTTTCGATGGCATCGCAAAGCGGTTGTTTGGTAAAATTTGATTTTTGCATACCTTCAGAAAAGTCGTTAACGAAAATATTTTACCGTTGAGGTTAATAACGACGCCTAAGAACTACTAAAAGTTGATGTTTATCTCTATGGCTTAGAATAAAGTGATATTCCAAAGTGATAACAGCCGTCTCTGTAGCCATTGGGCAAAAAGCTGTTCGAGTTAATAACGTTGAGGTCCAAGTTATCTAAAGCAATTTATCATTGCGTGGGAAAGGACCAAACACATCCTTTAAACATGTGTTCGAGCTATCCGAGGGCGAGTGATCCGAGTTTGACTATATATATAAATATCAGTGTTTGTAGTTATAGCTTATATATATGTAACGCAAGTCACCTGACGTAAACAGAAGCACGAAACAGACCTGTCGTGGCTTGTCTGTCATATATTTTTTGTATAATATTTACATGTATGTATAAATATAAATATATATTCATAAAGTTCTACAGGTAAGGCGGTAAGGCAGTAAGACAGTAAGGTTTGAATATATGCTTAGGTAATTACAAATAAGGATATTTTTATTTTTCTATTGCACTTAAAGTTGTGAGATTATTATGGTTGTATATATAATTACAGAAATTATTCTCGTTAATTTATTATATGTTCATGATTTGACTGAAAACTTGCCTGTGGTTAAAATATGTAATAGATATACCAGGGCAAGGCTAGAGATGACAACAAAGCTCCTGATATATGGGTCTCATAAATTATGGTCTCAAATAGTGGGAGGCATAGTTTGAAAAACTAAACTTGACTGTAAAGGTGCGGCCACACATAACAAATTTTTCGTTGGTTCAGACCGAAATCACGAAATGATCGAAAAACACAGGATTATTTGGCCGAAATTCACAGAATTGTCAGAGCTGTGCATGCACACCAAAATCGTCGACAAAACGTTTTTAATTGGCTAAACAAATGATTAGCGAGCATGATTCTAGCAGCCTTCGCTATACATGTAGGTATAGTCCAAGAAACGTATTACGACACCCAATAAAAGTACCAGTGCAATTCAACATAGTACACACGATGCAACTGCTTAGATTACGCTATTGTTAGTTTTGTATCGTTCAGACACTATGGATACGAATCATTTCTTTTTTAATAATAACAATTTTTATTTAGTAGCCAATTTTTCGTTGTAAAAAAGTTGCCATATTTAGCGCAATCAAGGCTATTGCATCATATTTACTATGGCGAATTGCGTTAGTATTTTTCTTGCTTGTCGTGTTATGTGCCTCGGACTATATAAATTGCTAAAGTTGCTAGAATCGTGCTGCTAATAGCCTATCTGTTTAAAACATTTCTCAAACTGATGCAACAAGAAATAACAAGCATGCTGTTCTCAAAAAATGGCCTTTCGCATATGGCCTTTTGTATACTTGGCCATTTGGTTACCATTGAGAACCGGCTCGTATGCTTGTACTTCAATGGTTTCTCGTAGGTCAAGGCAAAAATTTGCTCGAAAGTTCACTCCTATCTTGGTTTTTTTGTATAGCGGGGTCACTTGTATGTCGAGGTATGACTGTATTCACCTATTCTGTAGCATTTAAAAAGCTTTTTCACATGGCCAGTGGAGCTGCTTAAGCCAAACATTTTACTTAATGTGTATGATATCAGAGAAATGTTAATCCAGGCTTCATTTTTGTGGCATCAACCCAGAAAAAAATGTTAATTGTTTTTTTTTTCTTTAAACCTGTCGCAAGAGAATTTGGCAACAATTTCGCTTCATGTCAATATTTAGGTCGAGCAGCCGCGGTGTAATTGCTATACTAATAATTTGAATTACTATACCTTTGGTAGAGTGAAGTACTTAAAAACCTATGGTGAGGTCAATCTTAAGGTAGCCTATAAAAGTGACAAGTCGGAACAGGTAGTCCATAAAACCGACAAGTCGGAACAGGTAGGGTAGCCTATAAAACCAACAAATCGGAACAAGTAGCCTATAAAAGTGACAAGTCAGAACACAACCAACCCTCTCTCGGTGTCAGCTGACCATTGGTCTCAGTTTCAGCTGAGCATCGGTAGCTACTAAACCTCCACAGCTGGACGAGATCACTGGTTGACATAGCAAGTGGTTATGTTCTCCTTGTGATCTGAGTGAAGAACTTTCAGTCGCTGAGAGAGTCCGAACCTATCCACAAATATGATAATCACCATAATTTTTTATGTTTATGGTGATGGTTTTGAAGCCCCCTGCGTCATATTGCAGACCTCATCAGTCTTCCCCAATGCACTTCTCCATGAGCATATTTCAGCTCTGTCTTACTAATTCCACCATTTGGTCTCCAGAACAGCGCTTAGACGGCTCTTTGATTGCTCCATTATAATAATTTTTATTCTCATTTAGCTCCGTGGACGCTATATAACTCCCAATAACCAATAAAAACCATTGGCTAGGCAGGCAAGAACTTTGAACTATCCAATATGCAAGCCATTAGATTAGTTGAGCTGAACATGACAATATGGGTGCTAACATCAGAGGATAAAACACCGCTGCCTTCAATCCAGTCGAACATCAGATAATTCCTGCAACTGGCTCTGAATTAAAAACCTTCACAGTTGTTTAATAGCTTACTTTAATGGTTTACGTACAGAAGTGGCCTTTGGTGTCGGATTGAAATTGCCCTATTGTTAACATTAAAACAGTCAGGTTTGTCTACAGACAGCAATTCTTTCCCTCCGGGTTTTCGTGGCCCTATTGTCAGTACGACGGCATCAGTTTTAGGTCTGTCTCTCCTATACTGTTTGCTTATTTAAGTAGCTGAAAATATTTCTCATGTTTTTGAAGTTTTCAGTTGAATACTGTAAATAATCCTTTCTCACCATTAGTAAGCATTTGGTGCAATGAGTTGGAAGCTCGATGAAAGACAAGGATGAGCATTGTTGGACATTTTTGTAGACGTTATATAAATGTTATACATCGTATAAAACTCACTCTCTTGCCATTGAGAGTTTACATTAAAGCAATTTAAATTTATTTGGTTTATTAGTTTATTTTAACATTATATTCTTGCAATTAAACACTTCAAAATTCAAGTAGCACTTGCTATTGTGAATGTGAATAGGTTTTTGTTCGGTAGCAGTAGTAGGCTGTGAGTATCAATCATAAATTGAAGGTGAGCTAGGGATGATAGTATACACCCATTATCACGCTGTGGATCTTAGTCTACTGTTTAACCGAGTTGTTCAAAAATGGTGTCATGTATATAAACACTTCAACCATCTGCCCACTTTCAACCATTAAATTTCCTTATTACAACTTGCTTAGTAACTGTAGACAATGTGTTACTAGTATACCTAGTTCTTGAAGGCCTGTATAAGGGGAAGTTCATGGTTTATGTGACCTACTCGCTTACGGTAGCTTCCATAGAATCTGTGTTACTGTCCATGACACAAATAGTAGAAGATCAACACATGAATAGCCAAGGACCAACATCACCACTGCAAAGATCGATAGAAATTAGGTTAGATTCATCCTCCTGAGAATATGTTGCATGTGAAGAAGTAAAGAGAGATCGATCCGATGTGCCAAAATTTAGCCATAATATCGCAAAGTAATTAATATTAATATAGGCATACTTCAACATATGAGCTTAATGCATCCCAGGACTGACCTCATATGACAATGTTTTCGAATCTCAATGCAATATTTCCTTATTGTTCCTTGTTATTTGAATTTAACTTAAACGAATTTAGCTTACTAAACACACTAAAAGCTAATTTTAATAAGTTTTAATATTTTACCAAACATAACTTTAATTTTGTCTCCATCTTAATTTTTGATTATCCGTTTCTGGTTTGGCGCTTTTTGCCTCACTTTCACTATAACTTTTAGCCGCCCTTTTTAAAACTTTCAAGCTGTTTCGTGGATAAAGACCGAGCGGTGCTGTTTTTGAAAACTCCCACTCACATACTTGGCCATTTAGTGGCCATCGAGAATCGGCTCATGCCTCAAAGGTATATATTGTACCTCAAAACAGAAACTTGCTTGAAATTTTGCTCGTATCTCGATTTTTTCTTACGTTGAGGCACTTGTATGACCGTATGGGATAGATGTGTCAGATGCAAAGCTTTACCATCTATTGTTACTACCGACCTTGATATATCATTTGCCTGACCAATCCTCTTACCGCTTCATTATTTCGATTCGATGTTTACTGGTAAACATCGAATCGAAATAGTTGTATTGAATCGAATCGATGTTGTACGTTGGTCAACGTACAACATCGATTCGATGTTGCTGCTTACATATTGGTCAACGTACAACATCCCAAAATTGATCTTGTGAAGTGCCACAGACCAACCGACAAATATTGTAACTTGAAATTTTACAAAGATGTTCTTTTAGAAGATCTATCAGCTTTTGGTCATAGACAGTCATTATATATGAGTACTAGCTGTGCTACTGTGTTGCCTGGGTATTAAAAATCAGCTTATAAGCAATGAGAGGTAATGAGAGTTGCCTGTCGCGTGTTATTAGCCTGGCATATTGCCAATGGATAATTTGAGTAAGCTCACTATTAAGAGCTACGGCTTCTCATGACTTTGCGTCCTGACCGAAAGCGTAGCAATTTGCTTCCATATAGCGACATATCGCCAACAGCATCTATTAAGCTTGTGTGGTTAAATTGTTAGGAAGTTGGACTGGTGAATTGGAGGGTCCGAGATCAAATCTTCTGCAATACGGTTTCTTTATTCCTAGAGTTTAATAGGTATAGCTGGAACTACACACATACCTGCATACGTACACACAGACTTTGAGAAATATATATACAGATGTACATAAAATAATATATGCATTGTATATTTATTATATATATAGTAACCGAATCCCGGGCATCGCACGAAAAATATAAGAATCACTTAATGAATTTGAGTAACTTACCTTGAAAGCTAGATCTTCATTATAATCTTTATTAAAACAATACACGTGTTTTGGGTCAGCTTAATAATCAGTGCTCGTAGCGGTCAACAGAGCTAGAGTTTAACCCCAAGCAAACGCTTTGATTATCTTAACCAATGTAATCCGTGTAGTGTAATGGTCAAGTTCGCTGCCTCTAGATCTGGAGGTCCCGAGATCAAATCCAGTGCTGTACGGATCTTTCATTGCTAGATTTTAATCACTATAACTCACAGGTGTCAAACACATGGCCCGCGGACCACATGTGGCCCGCCACCTCATTTTATGTGGCCCGCGAGGGCTTAATTACTCATTCGCCTGAGACTCATTCTCCCGTATTTATAACGCTGCTAGGCACACCAACGCGAGTTATCTTGCCTCTAAACTTTGTCTATTCCTTGTGTTGTTATTTTTACATTACATGAGAATAATTTTGATTAGTCAGAAAAACTTTTTTCTGGCCAATCAAACAAACGTACATATATACCTCAATGATCTCTCTGGCAAAAGTTATAACTAAATTACTACGCCCATTTCGACATCTACTGAACCGAAAATCATCGCTGTCATTTTAAAATTTATCGTTCGCGATCAATTTTTTTCAACTCGAGAAGTAAATATGCAGATTCAGAAGGGGTAAGACAGTGAAAGACTGCATAAATCAAATTGAAACATTATTCTTAATGTTTCGAAGTTTTTACTAACTTTTAATTTTGTCAATTTGCATCGCTACACTCGAATAAAAATGCACTTTTTAGGCTGTCAACCGTAGTCAGACAAAAGTTATTCAATCTCGATAGGATCATATTCATTCTTAAAGCGGCCCCTGAAGCCTGAAAAGTCAAGAACAGAGTTACTGAACATAATTTTATTCTTTGAAACATGTTTATGACAGTTTATTTGAGTTATATTAGGATGTAGATTTGCTATGCTATGAAGATAATACTCGCGAGGAAAAATTCGAAATTATAGTTTCGTGATTTTCATGTTCATGACTAACTTTACATGTATAACTATTATTCATAACTTTGTATTGTATGTAATAAATCACTAATTTTAGTCAAACTCTGTATATTTTGTAATTTCTTTGGTGCAAGTCTAACTTTGTTTCAGCAAATAGCAAATAATTTTTTGATTTTTTGCTGCTTACATATTGATTTTGTGTTGCTGCTGTTGCAATTATTTAGTGTTTGCAGATTTAATGTGTGTATGCCAACAAATTCATGTTCTTAGCAGCTCACAATTTTTTATTTTACTGAAAGTATGCCCATGTTGATGAGTATTGTGTAACTTTTCTGATTTTTTTTCGAAAACAAGTGTTTTGCATATTTTGCTGTGCAACTGTTCTGTTTGCAACTTTAAGTAATAAAGTCAAGAGTTATTTAATATCAAAGACTAGTTTAAGTTATTTTATATTATTCGATTACATTTCATTACAATTATAAGTTACATCTGGCCCTTTGAGGACAGCCATTACGCTGATGTGGCCCTCGGTGAAAATGAGTTTGACACCCCTGCTATAACTGGACAAAGGGTTTAACAAAAAGGCAAACACTGAGATTTATATATAGATGTTTTTATATTAATCGCAGTGTTTGTACATACAATATATTAGCCTGTCTTGACAAGCTGTTGTTTTTGCGTAGTTGTCCCCCCCGTCGAGCGGCGAGCAACAACAGCTTGTCACAAGACGTACTGCACCTGATGCATCAGCTGCACTTATAAGGAGTTGTTCTCCTCCGTCTACGCGGCTCGGCTGCGATGCTATTCCGGTCGCTCCATTGGTAATCGTAACGGATTTCACGCAAAAATTTATGTAGAAAAATTAAGATAAGAACGTTTAACTGGCGACCCCTCTCTGCAGTAAACTTTATTAGAATTTGAGAACTTACGCAACCACAGCGACTAAACATGTCGTTATTTGTGCGCTCAGTCAGTTTTATTTCTATTTTTCTATCAGTCAGTTTTACTTGTTCTTATGGATTTTATTTTGAGTTTATTTTATTCTTAAGTTCTACTAAAGTTTATCACAGAAACTGGTCTTTGGTTAAACGTTGCAATCTTGTTTTTTTTCTACATTAATTTTTGCGTGAAATCCGTTATGATTACCAATGGAGCGACCGACATAACATCGCGGCCAAGCCGCGTAGACGGAAGAGAACAACTCCCTATAAGTGCAGCTGATGCATCAGGTGCAGTACGTCTTGTGACAAGCTGTTGTTGCTCGCCGCTCGACGGGGGGACAACTACGCAAAAACAACAGCTTGTCAAGACAGGCTAACAATATATATGTATTTATATTGTATGGGCCTGTATGTGTTTAATGTATATACAATAAATACATATAGGCCGTATATATTGACTTAACTGATTGTTAAGCAATCGTTTAGCATTCACGACTTTTTTAACATGTAATCCCTCGCTACATCACGGCTCAGCTTTCACTGGTTAAAAATATTCATAAAGAAATTACAAAAATTAAAAGTAAATCAAAATCAAAAATACAAAAACACACTAAAAACTTTGATCCTGTATGATCCCTTGGTACGTACCATCGTGATAGCAGTCATTAAGGTTTACAGTTTTCCTGTTGTTTTGTAGTGTAAGAGTGCAAAGTCCTTGTGACATTCTTCATCAAGCTTCTTCAACCTTTGAACCCTGGCCTTATGTGTCAGTAACCCTGGGCAATTGGTCCAACGATACAGAGTTTTTCAAATTTAATTAAGTATATCTAAATAGGCTCATAATACAATGATATATGGTAAAACACTAGTAAAAAAAAAGTCGGGCAACTTGAAGGTTGACTTGCAACAAAATTCACATTACAGTTATTTGGTATCAAAAGATTCACCATGTCTTACTCTGTTGTGTTGTAGGGGCTGAATATGTGGAAATGCGATTACAAGCTCTTAAAAGCTCAAAAACGAAAAGCCGCCGTAGATTGAAATCTCTTTATTTCTCTGATGTTGTCATTACAGTTTGGTTATTGTCTTGTCATGTGATGTTCTTACGTGAATTGACAGGCCAATAAAAAGCTCAATATAAAACTTATCGTAGCACTAGTTTATGACAAACACTTCGGGTTTTACCGAAGAGCCGGTATCAAATATAGATGCTCGCTACTTTACAGTTTTGTTTCGGTTTGGTCTAATCGGCAAGTCGTAATCTGATCATGTGACCCAATACTTCGCAAATAATTTCTGCAGCACTTTTCGATTATCACAGGTGACCAAAATGCTCGTCATGATTATCAGACAATGATATGTACTCTTTCGAGCTAAGGCTAAAAAATTAAACAATTTTTTACGGTAAGTTAGACGATATCACTGCTAAAAGTGACAGCATTACAATGACGATAAAACAGATGCGTACGAACAATAGACATGGTTTGATTGAATACGTGAAGTATATTTGTGAAAATATTTCGACGAATAAGGTTGCATGAAAGTGTAAACAGAAACCATCTCCTACAACTACGTCACATTTGAGCCGTTTTGGAAAGAGAATCTAAACTACGGCGGTCTCGTGTGGTTGCGATTAACTGTTCGTTTTTGAGCTTTTAAGAGCTTGTAATCACATTTCCACATATTTTGCTCTTACAACACAGCAGAGTAAGACATGGTGAGTCTTTTGATATCAAATAATTGTAATGTGAATTTTGTTGCAAGTCAACCTTTAAGATTAAAATAGACAAAACCTGATAACATCTAAAACGCTCAGAAGAAAAAGACATGTCCAGACTTCCCTTAAAATAATATCAATGGTCGCAAAACCTTTGATAAATATACATTCTCATCATCTTCGGCTACTCATAAGTTTACACTGTATTTAGAGAAAACAATGGGGCAAAATTATATGTTGGGGTTGTCCTCTCAGTGATTATTCCTTGGCCATGTGCACCATTACATGAAGGTAAAGCGGATGTGTAAAAACGTTGAGGCTGTCAATTTTGCTGAGCATCCTTGAGTTTGTGCAATATGCGTCACTTCAGCGATGATGATCGGTTGTTGCGGATTGCTTATCTTATGTTTTCATGTATGATATTTGCTGCAGGACTAGTATTTCATAATTTTAGTGGCGGCATTGCGTAATGAGAACCTATGCGGTGGACTATTCACCAATGTAAACGCAGATCGGTTTGTGATAGTGTGAACAATGTTGTCACAAACGATCACCAAAGTGTTGTTGGATTAACGTTGATATACCTCGATATAGTGTGTACCAGCTTTAAGTGGCCAGTGTGGTCATTGATAACTTACTGAGTACTATGTACCTTTTGTTGTAGTCGTATGTAACATTGTGTGGGTGTTTATAAATAATTTTTCAACTTTTGAACTAAACCCTAACAAAGTTAATTGTTACACTTTCCTCATAACCGCTATTATAAAAGCTTTAACTGTAATCGCTATATATGCTACGCATGCTCAGTGATGATTCTTCAATAATAAGGCTATGGTGAGTGTTGTACGTTTTGTATCTGAAGGCGATAAGCACTGTAGTACATGTACCTGCAAGGGGTGAGAATTGCTTGATACATTGTTGTTACTGTAATGATGCTCCACTTGGCAGTCGGAATAAAAAAGCTCTTGCGCGTTGTCTAAATATGTCTCATTGTCTAAATATGTTGTTTTGATTTTTTTAATGGTGATTGTGCATCCTATCATCGGCCATCATCATCTAATTAAACCAACTGTAAAAACCTTACGGATGTATACGATGCCAAAAAGCAATTTTTAGGAGCAAAGTTCAAAATACTGCTGTCAGAAATACCGCTATCGGAAAGTGTCTTTAATATCACTTTTGGCAGTCTTACACATGTAAAAGATTGCGTAGACTGTCAAGATGGACCATTACTGAAGTGCAAAGTGTCAAGGTTCTTTGCACTTGCCTATCATGCCAAAAAGTCTTTTACTGTCAGGCGTCAAGTGTCAAGAAGCTTGACACGGTTGCTTGTAACCAGAGAATTGTCAAACAAATGATGTTCTTCCGAAAGCATAACATATTATTCAGATTTGCTGTGTTCCTTTGGTACGATGCCAAACACATCTCCAACCACAAAAATGTGCTAAATGTATAAACACAGCACTAGTCCAGGTTTGTCTGTGTAAAGGATACTAACGTCAGCATCATCTTTAGCTGAGATTTTTTATAATCGTGTTCCTCTTCCTGCATATATCAAAGGACAGGACTCGAGTGTGTTGTACTAAGTCTGTTATACTAAGCATGTTATACTGTGATGCTATATTTGGCATGTTATAATTGACATGTGGTATGCTGTATATTATATTCGGCATGCTTTACTTGCGATGTTATTTTAGGCATGGTATACTCTGCATGCTATACTTGGCATATTATACGCAGCATGTTATGCTTGCCGTGTAATACTGGGCATGTTATATTCAGCGTTTTATCTTCGGCATGTTATAAAGTGTACCCCGGGTTATGATTACCCTGTTATACGTTTTTTGGCTTAGGGTATGGAACTCAACGTTTTTTTCATCCTGCCATACCACATTTTTTTCGCAATACGACGTCCTCAAAAGTTTCTCTCAAAATTCAAGTTTGGCGGCCATTTTGTCGAAATCCTTCTCACAACGCCTAAAAGAAATATAATGCTCGTTTTCTTTCAATTCAACTTTATAAGTTAAAATGGAAACAAAACCGGAAAGAGAGTGGTTATAAATTTTAGCCGATGAAAAAGTTAACGTTTAGTAAAATACGTTCTACAACTTAGCTTCAAGTATATGTTTAGTAAGCTAAATTCATTCGAGTTAAATTCAAAATTTATGTTATACGTTTGTCTTAAAGGTAAGTAGTTCATTGTAATTTTACATTTTATTATAGATCATAACCATTAATTATACTAAATATACTAAAGTTTCTGTAGGTAACTGTAGTTACTAAGGTTAATATACTATTTTGTTACTAATTTTTAATATGTACAGTACGTATTTAAAATTTTGAGGTTTTCACCAAGATTGTCTTCATTAGATAATTGCTGTGGGTTTTTGTACCCCTCTTTATGACATTTTCGCCTTACGATGCCAACACTGGAACGAATTAATGTCATATGGCGAGGGTCCGCTGTATTAGATGTGTTATATTTGACATGCTATACTCTGCATCTATATTTGGCCTGTCATGTTCGGCATGTTATACTCAACATTATATACTTTGGGTTCTGGTATGTGGTGTGTTATACGAGGCATGTTATATTCAGCATGTTATACTCGACATGTTATATTGATCATGTTATGCTTGGTATATCTCGCTAAGCGTGTTATAGGCGATGTGTTGTACTCACAATTATGTGAACACTGTAATTGCTAGGCGGTTAATGGATCAACAATCTTTGTACCCGGATCTTGAGCTGCACTAATGTTGTGATAGAATAATCACTCATATCTCTCATATGTGCCAAAGGTCTGTCAGACAAGTACCACGGTTCTTTCCTTCTTAAAATATTCAAAGGAACTTTTACTAGTACATCTACCGTTTGCGAATTTGCCTGAAGGCAGATACGTCTTTGGATTTAGTTTGGACTGGTTAGCTTTGCTTGTTGTTTTAACTAGTTGGTCAGCTAATAGTGGTGCCATTTCACTCACCTGATTATTTCATAGCACATCAGTCAATTACAGCTGCTCCCGAACTGGAACGATGGCTCAGTGAAATATTGTTACAGTTGAGTGTGCTATGGGGTGCCATGTCGTCAAAACATTTCTGTTTGAAATGAAATTATTGCCAAAAAGTAATACAAGCAGCCAGCCATCTTCAATAAGGATTCTGTCTAGTTATGTCACTACTGCAACCATTTAAACCATTATTGAAACTTGAGATTTACCAGTTTTTTATTATTTCCATTATGGCCAGCTTGGCTATCATACAAAAATATTTCAATTAGTATATTTAGCTGATATTTTCTGTAGTCGTTTTTAGAGGGATATTAATTATTGATAAGAAAAATACTAAAGATCTATCATGTAGCTAATAAAAAATAAGTTAAAAATAACTACATTTTTTCTGTTAGCAATTATCAAATTGTTTTGTCATATTGTACTTATAGCTATGATATCTTAGTTTTTTATATACTGGTGCTGCTACGTTTATGCATGTGACAGGAGCGATAACTCTTATTCCTGGCTAGTTAACCCTTTGGCTGGGTGAAAGACAAAAATGTCGTTTATCGGTTGCGCGGGGGAACGACATTTATGTCGCTAGTAAGTTTTAAATATCATCAACAAGATTTTAGTCGATGAATTACAATATGAAACGATTATTTGAGAGGCGTTGCTTTGTGCTAAAAGCTAAAGAAATCGCGCATCCTTGGAAAAGAATAAAATTTGGAAAAACCAGTCAACATCGGCTCGATGTTGAAAACCGTAAAATAAAAGTTTGTTTGATCCTGCGATCGTTAGTGATATTTTGTCTGATTAGAATAAAAATAATTCAGATGATAGAAGTGATGTAAACTTTTTGGACTTTTAATATACTTGAAATATATAGAGAAAACGATCGTTATGGTAGCTCGCACGGCTACGTTATAGCGTTGGACTCTCCCGAAAGGAATGCTTCCAAGCATTTCATACAGGGACAGTTCTACATGGTTGTAGTTTTTTGTAGTAATAGATATGTACATGAATGTTTGTGTACAAAAGATTTTGTTCATAGAAATAAATTTCAGTTTCAGCTATGTTCATAAAATACCGATGTTATTGAATTTTCAAAAATAAGTTACATGACTTTCGGGAGTTTTTGCACCCAAAAGGTGTTTTTAAACGACTTTCGGGTGTTTTTAAACCCTTTGGCTTTAACCCAGCCAAAGGGTTTAATATGAACTTGTTCAAAATTTCAGTAATTTTTATGAAAAAGTATCGCTGTTTTCCTATCATTTGCAGTTATTTTATGTATGAGGGATCTGACTGCCAGGATGTTTCAAGATTAAAATTGACACAACTTGGTTGCCCAACAAAAACGCTCAGATCAATTGAAAACTGATTGAGATGTCTATAGTTGCAAAGAGACCGACAGAATAGCGATGCGGCGCGCTGCAACTTGAACGCAATAGCCAATAGTATAGTGACATCATTTCACCCATATTTTTCTTGGGAGTGTTTGAACAACTATCAAATTTGGTCGATTTTAATTATGAAACATCCTTTCAGTCAGATCATCTCAAACATGAAAACAATTGCTAGTGGTAAAACAATACCGACACTTTCTAATAAAATCTAAGGTTTCGTTTAAGTTCATCTTTAATCTGAAATAATCCCCTGCTTGTACCTAACAATTGTAGTTGCTTTAATCATCTGTAACACCATTTCGTACAGGCTAGTATTATGACTAGTGAAGCAGGGCTTAGCTACGGTAACCAAATTTTTGCGGGTTTTTGCGAACTTTTAGCATACGCAACATTATAGAAGGCTTGGACACCTGTTTAGTTTAACCAGGCTACCACACTGAGACTGTTTTAGGTCAAACACGGGCAGTAGACAAATAACAGACCTGCCATATACCACTTTCATACAGCAAACGCCAAGACGGTAGGCGCGACTGCAGCACCTGCAGTCGACATATACAGTGGTGATACAAATTATGGAACCGCCTCTAATTTTCGTTACATAGCAATGAATTCTGAGTTGTGTTTGTTTTTTCTACAATCAAAATTTTACATAACTATAAAAAATTATATATCATTTGAATCATCAAAATGTTGGCTTTTTGATAAACTTAAATTAAAACCACATCGTATTTTCTATAACAATCTTATTAGAGGTTTACTGAAAGCTGTCAGAGAGTTACTGTGCAGTTGTTATTTTTATTAAATAGTGTCTGACCAAAAGTCATAAAATAACATATTTATTTTCTGTGAAATGGCTTTTATTGTGAATTATTTTAAAGACAAGGTATAGTAGCTTTGAAAAGAGCTGTTTTGGTCCTTTAGATGATCAATACATGGTTGGCCAGCCTTTGTTGTCAATCACTGCTCAGCAGCGCCTGGGCATACTATCTGTCAGTGTCTGAAGCTCTTCAGGTGTAACTATTCGATGCCAGGATTGCAAAATAAGCTCCATCACTATTCCTTTATTTGTTGGTTTGTCTTTAGTTACGATATTGCCTCTTCTGCTCCACAAATTTTCAATTGGGTTAAGGTCTAAGTGACTGAGAAGGCTAAGTCAGAGTGTTAACATTATTGTCAGCAAACCACTTCTCTACTCTTCTGGCTGTGTGGCATGGAGCATTATCTTGTTGAAACAGCCACTCTCTATCAAACAGACTTCTAGCAGATGGTATCATCACACTTTGTAGTACTCCACAATGTTTTTTTGCATTCATCATACCATCAACGAAATCTAATCTACCAGGACCAGCAGCCTAGAAACAACCCCACACCATTACTGAGGTGGGATGCTTTATCGTAGGTAAAATACATTCTGGTTTAAACTCTTCACCAGGTCTCCTTACATAATTGTAGCCAGAGTGATTTTGAACAGTAAATGTGCTCTCATCGCTGAATAATACTGCTCTCCAGTCTTCTGGTGAACAATTCACATGATCTTTTGCCCATTGTAGACGAGCATTTTTTGCCGAGATGATAACGAAGGTTTTCTACGAGCTTTACAGCCTCGTAAGCCATTATCTCTCAATGATTTGCAAACAGTTGACGGTGCTAACTCTGTACCTGTTGATTCTTTTAACTCACTGGCTAGCAGAGGACTGGTTAGATGTCTATCAACCAAGAAAGGTCTTGCTAGACGTCTGGTCACTCGATCTGTTGCTAGCTTTTTCCTTCCCCTACCAGCCCTTTCTTCAACAGTTTCCTTCCATCTGCAGATTGTTGTAAATACACCTTTCTTAGAGCAATCTACCCTACCTCCTTTGCAATTTCCCTTTGCGATTTCCCTTGCTGATGAAGGTGAACTATTACAGCACGCTTTTCTTTCGTGAGATGTTGAGGCATGATGATGAAGTTATTAGAATGACTTTTACTGAGAGCAGAAGGACTTTTCAATACTACTTGGGTTACATTGTGTAATGCACAACATCTCACTCAATGCAATTGTTGTCTTAGATGATTGTTAAACTGAGCAGATCAAAGAATTTGGAAATTCTAGACATCATTCACCAGACTACTATTTTGGAAAAAATTGACTTGTTTTGGGACACCCTGACTAGTTGCACTTTTAACAGCACTAGCGATGGAATTATGTTTGGATGCAGAAAAAAATTAAACAATGCGACAGCTGATAAAATCTCCTTTCTAATGATATATAACTTTGCATATCTGGACTTAATATAACTAATATGAGAGCTATTATAGTGCATTGTTTACTAAAACTCAAAGGCGGTTCCATAATTTGTATCACCACTGTACGTCTGCTATGGCTACCCATTCCGATGAACTGGCTGCCAAATACATTGACACTCACCGATGAGCATTAGCTCTGGTCCGGCAAAGGCCATGACTGAACCCTCTGGGCTCTGAAAACCTCTTATAGTTTTGGAAACATAAATGGCTCTAATAACTCCTTTGGATAGCATTGCTATTTCTACCATTTGTGACACACTGCAACTACGAACAGTCTCAAATTGATTGAAATCAGGCGTATAGCTAACATATTTTCATCATACCAGGAAGAATCATTATTATTCATAATGGTTCTGCCATCTAAGATCAACACAGCTTGAGCTAAAAAGAATTAAATGGAATAGTTGAAATTCTATTCAATGGCATTCAACTCAATTCGTTATTCCTATGTATACAGCACACCGACTGCCAAGTTTGAATTTTGAGATAAATTTTTATTGATATCGTGTGGTAAAAAACCATGGTTTTCCATATTGCAAGGCAAAAAGTCGTATAACATGGTCATTGTAACCTGAGGGTGCATCGTGTAATAAAAAGTGCTCGTCTGGTATGTGCTATGATGAAAAGTATAATATACAGTATATGTTCAGAGCGATAGAAATGATAAGAATGGTTTAGCGTTATGGCTACGCGTGCTTGTTACTAGACTTGCGATTTGAATGTCGAGAGTTCAAATCCACTACGAAAGTGGCTATTTTTCATGGCTAAAGCTTTATCGTTATAACTAGACAAACAAATGACGGACAGACAAACATTGAGATTTATATATAGGGCCTACATAGATTTTCTCATGGGGATATTCATATCTGCTACCGTACCGTACCGGGTTTGCTCAAAATTGTCACGACTCCAGGATTTGAGTGAAATATTGTTTTTTAATTATTATTATATAGCATGCTACCAACATTAGCTATAAAGATATAAAGCAAGTTTGGTTGTAAATTTAACACAGGCCATTATGACTGCATATCTATACATACCTCCAAATAAAGCATATAAAATAGCTATAAAGATCAATTATCTTTTTATCTGATTTCAAGTCAGGTACATAGCGCTATGTTGTGCAGGAATCCCTTACTATCACTGGAGATCACATTCCTGGCAAAAAGTGAAAATCTGTGCAAAAAATAGGTTTTTAAGGTATATGTATGAGCTAATATTTGAACACCAGAACATTCAAACTGCTTTCTAAACATATTGTATTATTTCCTATATAATAAGTAAGTAAATTCAAGTTATCTTTATTGACTGTCAGTTTATATTTCAGCTTCAGGCGAAGTATTTCAAGCCAGAAAATGTACTTACATAGTACATACCATAGTTTGGACTTCATCTGGTCTGAATATTAATACTTATGATTAACAGGGTTTGTTGTTTGTTGTAGGAAGAAAGTCACATGTTTTTAATCTATGAGATTTATGTATTTTATGTACATGACTACATGTATAGTTCTATTTTTTAATCTTTTGAATATATTTATTTTCTTTTATTTGTTATTTTTTACCATTTTTTAACTTGAAGAGCTGAGACCAGTTCTTCAGTAACAAGGGATTATTGTACTTCTCTATTCAGTTCCTGTTCCACCCTTGTTTCTCAAACATTTAACCTCAAGTCCTTAAATCTAAACTAAAACCAGTTTATAAATGATCAAGTAAATGTTATTCTCTACTTTATTTACACCCAATGAGGCAGTGTTACCTAGCTAGCAATATCTTGACAATAAATTTATTATATTGGAGTTGTCTGCACTACTGAGGGTAGTAAATACAGTCTCCAAAAGGCTTCCCGGGTGTGCCATCCAATTCTACCATATAATACGCCAAGTGTTAGCCAAGGTCAGCGTTTTAGAAATATTTTGCTAACCTTTTTGTTATCAGCCTTTTATTACAAAACATTTGGCTAGCGCTGTGGAGACGTTATAATTACTTCTATTAAATGTATTGCTCTGAGTTGAACAAGTTCAAGAAACTAATCTTTTTCTACTGCACAGCTCTGATACTGGCTGCCATTGTTTTTACTTAATCGTATAACTTTTTAAAGTTCATGATCATAGGAAGTAACCAATTCCATCTCCGTACAGTGAACCCGCGCCATATGACATTAATTCGTTTCGATGTGGACATCGTAATGCGAAGAATTTGTATAGCGGGGTTTAGAAACCTACAGTGATTATCTAATACAAACATCCCTTGGTAAAAAACATCAAAATTTTATATACATACTGCACTTATCAAAAATTAGTAACAAAATAGTATATCAACCTTAGTAACTATAGTTACCTTATTGTTAACTTATTGTCAACCTAGTAACTCTAGCATTGGTGCTAAGGTAATCTTTTTCTTACTTCTTTCTTTAATGTCGTTATAAAACTTAGGACCTATGGTTAATGAATTAATGTTGTGTATGTTATTATATAGTTATATATGTATTACGAATTAAAGTTTATAGTAAGTATTATATTAAACACTAAAATTTCCAATAAACTTTCACTTTTCAATAATTTTCGTTTCACTCATGTAATATCAAGCATTTACGGAACACGAAGAATGCTGAACTGAGAAGGCGAGTAAGCATTATATCTCTGTTATGCGTTGCATGAGGGATTTCGACAAAAGCATATTAGTTACTTTGTTATTCTGATGTATTCAGAGCACCGACTGCCAAATTTGAATTTCGAGAGAAATTTTGTTGATATCGTGTGGTGAAAAAATGTTGTATGGCTGGGACAAAAAACGCGTTACGCTCCACATCGTAAGGCGGAAAACCGTATAACAGGTATATTGTAACTCAGGGCTCACTGTATTCCTTAAAGGTTGACTTGCAACAAAATTCACATTACAGTTATTTGGTATCATAAGATTCACCATGTCTTACTCTGTTGTGTTGTAGGTGCAAAATATATGGGAATGTGATTACAAGATCTTAAAAGCTAAAAAACAAACAGAAAATCGCAGCCATACGAGACCGCCGTAGTTTGGATTCGCTTTCCAAAACGGCTCAAATGGAACGTAGCTGTTACAGGATGGTTTCTGTTTACACTTTCATGCAACCTCATTCGTCGAAATATTTTCACAAATATACTTCACGCATTCAATAATACCATGTCTATTGTTCTTACGCGTCTATTTTATCGTCATTGTAATGCTGTCACTTTTAGCACTGATATCTTATAACTTACCGTAAAAAATCGTTAAACTTTTTAACCTTAGCTCGAAGGAGTACATATCATTGTCTGATAATCATGACGAGCCTGTTGGTTACCTGTAATAATCGAAAAGTGCTGCAAAAACTATTTGCGAAGTATTGGGTCACGTGATCAAATTACGACTTGACGATTGAATAATGCCGAAACAAAACAGTAAAGTAGCGAGCATCTATATTTAATACGGGGACTTCGGTAAAACCCGAAGTGTTTGTCATAAACTACTGCTACAATATGTTTTATAGTGAGCTTTTTATTGGCCTTTCAATACACGTGAGAACATCGCTTGACAAGACGATAACCAAACTGTAATGAATACGTCAGATAAATAAAGAGATTCCAATCTACGGCGGCTTTTCGTTTTTGAGCTTTTAAGGGCTTGTAATCACATTTCCACGTATTTGGCACCTACAACACAACAGAGTAAGATAAGGTGAATCCTTTGATACCAAATAACTGTAATGTGAATTTTATTGCAAGTTAATCTTTAAACAGCGGTGAGTTTTCTAGGATAAAGTTGAATTTCGGAGTGTAATTTGACTTTAACCCGCTGTAAACAATTTATGAATAATGCAATTGTTATTAAATAATCATTTTTTGCTGAACTATGATCTGGTAGCTAAAAATGTTTTTCAGTGATTTTTGCTTTTAAAACATTAATAGACGAAGACACTAGAAAAAATTGTGACAAATTCTATAGAAGCTGTTTCAGACAAAAGCACTCCTATAGGCCTACTAGAAATATTTTTCTGCTAAAAAAGAGATTTTGATGCATTAGTGTTTTCTATCAGAACATTAAGGTTAAAAACCAGTACGTTTATTGAGTGAGTCACTTGTAGCATGTGCTTTTACTTACCTAATTGATATAAATTTAACAGGAGCCTAAATTCACTAGAAAAATGATCTTCCAAAGGATAGGCAAGTTGCTTTATAAAATCAACATGTAGCCGTCTTCAGCTAGAGTCACAATATACTTTCTAATTAAAGCGTGTTGGACCAAGGGGTAGCTTTCAGCCTAAGGTATTGCATAATAGTACGGCCACACGTAACGATTTTATTGTTGGTTCTGACCGAAATCCCAAAATGAATGAAAAACACAGAATTATTCGGCCGAAATTCACAGAATTGTCAGAGCTATGCATGCACACGGAAATTGTTGACGAAACGTCTTTAATTGGCTAAACAAATTATTAGGGAGCACGATTCTAGCAACTTTCGCAATTTATATAGTCCAAAACACAACACGACACGCAAGAAAAATACTAATGCAATTTGCCATGGTAAATACGATGCAACTGACTTGATTGTGCTATTGTTGGTTCTTTATCGTTCGGACAGCATGGCTACAAATCGTTTCTTTTTAATAATAATTTTTTTTTGTGTTAGTATTTTTCTTGCGTGTCGTGTTATGTGTTTTGGAGTATATAAATTGCGAAAGTTGCTAGAATCGTGCTCCCTAATAATTTGTTTAGCCAATTAAAAACGTTTCGTCGACGATTTTGTTTTGCATGCACAGCTTTGAAAATTCTGTGAATTTTGGCCGAATAGTTCTGTTTTTCGTTCATTTCGTGATTTCGGTCAGAGCCAACGATAAAATCATTACGTGTGGCCGTACCTTGAGACAAGTTTTATCCTCTGTGATTGAATACCAGAATGATCTGTCCTTTCAATAGTTTAGAGGGCTCTAGTAGAGATAATCCCAAGCTGATAAACTGCCAAGCCTAACCTCATTAATAGACACTTCACACGTTGAAGCCATATAAATGCGATTGTTACAAATAGATTGGGGTGCCTTGTGACCAGGATCTGTTTAAGGACATTCTATGTGAAAAAATGACAGTGGAATTTTTTATCATTCTTGTCGGTTTATAGGACAGTTGTTGCTATTAGCGCACAGTTTAATCTTTTCTCTTTTTAATGGGCTGGTTTATTCAGCTACAAATGCAGGTTATCGACAATTTTACACACCTAACTTTAGTGGAAACTTGTTATTAATGGTTATTGTGTTTACATTATTTTACTGACATGATTTTGTAATAAAAAATCAAGTAACTTTGCCCAAACCCATGCATATAACAAAAAAATTGTATTCTTTTATGGGATATTCACATAGCATTTGGTATACATTTTACTGTTAAACTTGACAGCATTTTAATCTATTTGAAAGTCGGGTAGAGAAATTAGTATCTAGTCATAAAAATTGGATAGCTTACCAAAGATTCATTCATTTAACTGTTAATTTATTAGAATGTTATAATTTAGATAATAATATTTTATGAAAGGATTATATAATCTTATAATCAATATAATATTACATAATTGTAATATGAAATTATTATTAGTTTTAGGTTTATTAGAATAGCTAATCAACATAAATTGGGTACGAAATTTTAATGATCTCGAGCAGTTGGAGAGTCTACAAACTTGTACGTTGTGAAGAAGATTCCGACAGTTAGAATAAAAATTTGAATACCTCAACGAAAAATTTATTGTCTCACTTAAAAATTATATTAATAGTACCAAAACTTCACTACTGGATTAAACATCAGCATTTTAATCAATTTAAGAGCGTTTGTGGCTGCAGCGTGTCACAAATGGTGAAAATAGTTGTCTTATCCGTTATTGTTTGTATCCATTATTTAATTGTATCCACCCACAACACGCGATACTTATGATATGAAGTTCTGTTACTGAATGTAAAGACAACTCCAGCCATTCACCTAAGATTCATGTACGCTTTTACCCATTTTTTGGATGGCTGGAGATCTCTGGAGATCTGGGCACCGCTAGCTCTTCACATAACAACAGGAGTAGAATGAGAGGATAATTCCATTAGCTGATGTGGGTTTGACCGCTTAAAGTGCTTCTACCTTTGAATGCTGCCATATACTCAACTGCTTTGATTAGATTAGTGCTGCCGTGCTGTTGATGCTGTTCAGCAATGGCCTAATATATTCATGAACGATATAAACCAACAAAGCAAAATATGTAACAAACATGTCTTTAACCTGATATCAAGAAATATTTACTTTTTGCCCTTTTTACAGTACTACCTTGTGTATCTTTTTGGTAGTTATCCTCTACGCATCTTGTCAGCGATATGAGATTAACAATATAATTGTTTTACGAAGTAGAAGATGATCCGCGGATGATGAATCTGATTAAAGCATTTGTAGCGTTCTTCCAACGTGTCTATCATATGTTATCGCCTACAAATACTCACTATTTACATTAATCTTAGACTACAGGTTTTTAATATGCCTAACTCACATCTAGCAAGAATTCTTCGAGTCAGGTGTCATGTACTCCAGTTGTTGCAAAAAAACATGTTTTTTGCGAAGTTATCAGGTGTGTTGAAAACATATCCCTTATTTGTAAAAAGAATGTGAAAGTGCTCCTAGTTGAATTGGTATCGAGCTTCAAAACAATTAAAATGGCCGCATCCCGTTGATGCCTTTTCACAGCATGCACTTTTATAGCTCGGGCATGTAAATCAGTCAATAAATTTACAGATTTCCCTTAGTCATCTAAGTATAGCAGTAAAATTCTAATATTTCGGTGAATTGATTCCCTTACAAGCACCTGTTCTGAAATAAATAACTCTATGTTGAAAGAGTTGAGTTTAATACCTCTTTTGGATACTACAATCGGCTGTCCAAATTGCCGTTATCAATAAAAGGACGAATGAATGAAGCGATCTCCATTTTTTGTAGACAAGCACGCTATAGTTCAGCTTCCAAGCTTGCCTATTGATGAGGTGGCAAAAACTGGTACAGCGCGTGCTCGACATATTTTAGCTGACAAGCATTGGCAGGTCTGACAACCACCGAGCCTACATAGCGCTGGCTAGTTGTTCATTGTACGAAGCTAATGACAAGGAATTGAAGTGAATAGGGCTATCTCGCGGACAGACACGCTACTAACTAGTGCAATCGGTTATTGAGTAGTAAGTCGACGTAGGCGCTACTACTAGGGCTACTGTCTTGAATCGGGTCTAGGCCGCTAAAACCAGGATGTAGTATCTGCTTGGATTATCGTATCTACACGCTGTTGCTTCTTGTTGAGATATCTTCTTTCTCATTCTGGTAAGTCTGCTACGAATAACTACCATCAGCGTAGCTTTTTAACAGCTTCACTGTTCACACGTATTGCTCCTGAAGGAATCGAGTTGTACGAGTTCATATATCAATAGTTGCAGCCATCGTACAAAAAGTTGAACCAAACGAACTTTTGGCACACAAACTTCTCAAGTTCTCAACCTGTTCTGCTATCTAGGTCTTTGTCATCTAACTGATGCCTTTTGTATCCCACGGATCATAACCGTGTGTTTTGCCTCCTTAAAGCTTCCCATGTAATACAGGCTTTGTAATGAAGCTTCAAATTTTAACTTTTTAAAAAACTGTTTGAAATTATGTTCACGCACCTCCTGGTGAATATTTTGAAACCTTATCCAATGAGGCCTTGAATATCCTGGTAGCTCTATCGAAGTCACCCTTTTGGATTTTGTCTGGCTGCCAAGTTGAAACGTTTTATTATAATCCAGTTTCTTGGATTCGGTATCTGTAACACCCAGCATGGCTAATGACATAGTACTAACATGGTTTCAGATAGATTACACACGTTTTCAATAACACATTTAAACATCCTGTGTCAGCTCTTTTGTTTTTAGTTTGCGCTTATCATCCACTACTTGATTCTAGCAATGTTTTGTGTCAAGCTATTCGCAATGCAAGCAATCATTTGGAACAATTTGCTGGTTCTAGCTCGCATTCGATATAAGCAGATGTGTCTGGAAATAATAATTTTAGTCCAGTTGAAGGTCAAAGATGGACTGCAGCCTTTTATGTATGTCTGATGACATGTTTTTGTGGGAATTGGACGACAAAATTATGCCAATAAATATGAATCTATTTCGGAATGAAGTTGTTATTCAAAAACTTTTTGCTGTGATTGTTTTCGTTCTGGCTTACCTAAGAATTGTTTTCATGGTAATTGTTTAAAAATAAAACTATTTAATGTGTGGTCTGGGAGAACATCACCCTGGCCGAGAGTGTTTTTACTGAATATGGTTGTGGAATATTGTCCGGAAACCAAACATCAATGGTTTGAAGTCTTTTGAATTTTTTTGTCTTGTCTGTTGAGGATAAAAATTTCCTAGCATGATCAAACATTCCAGGTTTTTGCAATGCCTGCCTAAACGTTCTTGCAGCTCGTGTTGCTTCTGCTGGCTCGAATGAATTCTTCCATCCGTGACATATAACAAACAGCCCGTACATCAGGATGATCCGCTAGACCGTGTGTCGTCATATCAGTTGATCACTCATCTTATTTTTTGCTCAGAAACACTCGTACTACAGTGATTTTGTATTCTTGACTACAGTGAACTGTTTCAAATGGAATACCTAAAAAGTTAAATTGAATGACTGATCCATTGTCAATTTAGCCGCGTTATTTATGCAATACCTTTTTGTTCTTGTAGGGTTGTCTTTCACCCAGTTATTCAGTCTTTTCTTATCTTTTCATTATTTGTTTTCTTTAAATCTAGCTGCGAGTAGAGCCTGAGAGGCAGATGGTTTTCAAGCCTCATTGTTAGGCTGTAGGTCGTATGAACAATGCAACCATAAAGCAATCAGGTAATGTGTTGCTTTGCTGTCTTTATAATAAATGAAACGATGGCATAGCGTTTGATGCACATTGCATCAAATATTGTGGTATGCTAAATAAAATGGAACCCTTGGTTTAGTGAACAAATTCCTCAAACATAATTGTAATTTGTTGTTCTCGTCTTTCTTCCTAGTAAACAAACATAAATTATAACCAAAATAAACATATCATTCCCATTATTCCATGTATATATGTTCAATGTTCCTTATATATGTCCATGTATGTATATTCAAAATCTTCTCATGATTCAAAATTTCCTATCAAATAGTCTGTAGGATGCACCCAAATCGGATTAGGTACAGTTCTTTGAACCAACGTAATAAAATTGATTGGATTACATATTACCAGGTTTCATAAGGTAAGTTTTTTGTTTCTAAAATTCATACATATACAGTCAAACATGGATAACTCATTCACGGATAGCTCGAACACATGGTTAATTCGAACATTTCCTTTGGTCCGTTCCCACGTAATGATAAATTGCTATAGATAACTCGAACTCAACACTGTTAATTCGAACTGTTTTTTTGCCCAACAGCTACCGAAACGGTTGTTTTCGCTTTAGAAAATCACTTTATTTAAAGCCATAGAGGTAAACTTCATCTTTTCGTAATTCATAAGCGTCGTTATTATCACCATCGGCAAAATATTTTTGTCAACGACTTTTCTAAAAGTTTGGTGAAATTTGATTTACATTGCGATACGATGAATAGCACGGGCTAGCCGGGTCACGCGCGCAAGAATTTTCGCCACGCACATACAAAACAAAAATCGCATGTTGTTTTGTATGTGCGTGGCGAAAATCCTTGAGTGCGTGACTCGGCTAGCTCGTGATGAATAGTTTTCCGACGATGATTCCGTGTTGAATCAACGTCGGAATGTTGAATGTTTAAAACGTCTTAAAAAATGTTGTAATTAAACGTATACGTTGTCTGAGCTACAAAAAACTATTCATCGTTTGACCTAAACACAGAATACGTGTGTACATTCAATAAATATCTATTAAAAAAGCGTGAGTGATATAGAATGTACCGTAAAACCTCGTAAAACTTCTAATTGAACTGCCTCGGAGTGTTGCTCATAACGAATCCCAGGTAAAGTAAGGTAATCTGCATAAACTTCAAGAAAAAACGGCAAAATTGATTGTGGGTAAAACCCCAAAAGAAAAAAATGTCTTTTCTTTTGAGCATTTCAACAACGATCAAGTTTTGCCCATGTCAATCTGAAAAACGTCCTGGCAATAACATCACCTCAAACAACAAACCAATCTCAAGTGATAGAAAAATCTCTATACTTTATCATGAAAACGTTTTAAACTTTACATTAGAAGCATTTAATTTGAAACAAGCCATTTGTGCTTTTGATTTATATTATAGTTTGTATATGTACATGTATCTACTAATAAATAAGTAAATATATGGACTTGTGACAGTGCTCTGATAACTTGAATGCTCTGATAATTCGAACACTTTTGCTCGGTCCCTTGAAGTTCGAGTTAGCCATGTTTGACTGTAATTCGTTTGTTTCTAAAATTTAATCGCGTCGCCAATGCTAAATACGAAACAAGCAAGTGTAAATGTATGTGGTGTGATGATATCTGTACAAATTATTATCTTTAACCATTATAAAAATTTAGCTTACAATCATTCAAAAACCTAAATTTACAGCTGTTTGGTTTACATATTTTAAATCAAGACAAACTGAGCATTAATTCAATATATCATTTATGGATAGTGACTAAATTCACTATGAGTAGCATTGTTGTAAATGAGAATTTTAGTTTTCCAAAAAAAGAGGTCCAGTTTATTTTGCGCTTCACTGTATTTGCCTCAGATAATTGGTTAGGCCAGTGTATTCACATGCCTCTTCACTGCATTATTACTAGGCTCAATAATTTGTATGCCTGGGGCCGTTGGCTAGCTTCCAAGTTTGACCATTTCTGCAGGACCCGCTCCCGCAGTGTCGCAACGCAGGTAGGACTGGGCTGAATCTGTTGTGCATGAGCCAATTATTACAGTTGTATAATCTATTGCTGGAGCTTCTGAAGTGATATGGTAGAGCTGGCTCCCAGCCATTTTTATAAAACCATCAAGGCCTAAGTTGAACAAAGGGTTTGTAGATTTTAACAGAAAGTATTGGTATTTTCCTATCATTTACTGTTGTTATTGATGTTTGAGGTGATCTGATAGCCAGGATGCTTTAAAATTAAAATCAACCAAACTTGATCGTGGTTAAAACGCTCAGAAGCAAGATACGTCCAAAATGATGTCACTAGTTGTTATAGTTAATATCAACTATTGCGTTTAAGTTGAAATGTTACGCATCTCTATTCTGTCAGTCTCTTTGTAACTAAAGACGTCATAATCACACTTTTACTTGATCTGAGCGTTTCAATCACGTCCAGTTTTGTCAATTTTAATCTAAAAACATCCTGGCAGTCAGACCACCTCAAACACCAAAAATGATGGCAAATGATGGAAAATACCGATACTGTCTGATAAAATTTACTAAAACTTTTGTGCAAGTTAATATTTAACTGTAATTTTTTATTAATTTTTAATAATTTCATCTTTAACGTAAAGGCAAAATGATTATAAAATGATTAAGGCAATGCGCCTAAAATATGCAGTTGCAATTAAATGCCAAGATGTCTCTTGGGTGACATCTTGGAGTCAGAACTGAAAGATTCTATAATCACTTTACGTCAGATACTTTCAGATCAGCCGACATGGTTATGATAGATGATATTCCTGCTAGCCTTCCAGTGTCAATAACTGGGATTGTACGTATGAGCAGCTGGGCAATTTGCTTTGTGATATTTTCTTTGCAGAGGTTTATTTAAAGTAGTGTAGGGCTAGTCTTATCTGCATGGTCACAGTATCAACCTGTTCAAGTTTCGATAATCTAAGATCTAGCCGATCGCTGACAGGGCCTACACTGTCTGTAAAAAGGGTTTTATAGCATTGACTATGTTTGCATTGTGCAAATGCTATGGATTTGGAATTGTCCTTCTCAGTTAAATTACCGTGCGAAGTGTTTTAATGGACATTCATTCATATGTTGCGGATTGAAAAGAATTAAGAATTCTACGTCGAGGGTTACAGTCGTACATCCATGTATCGCTATGAAGCCCGCTTTTGAAATAGTAATGACTGAAGTCTGAAAATGTTCAAAATTGAATAGTTTACGCGGTTTTTTGTAGAGCATCATATTGTAAGTGCCAGATTCTGTCTTTCGTAAACATGAAACATTCGGTAAAATTTGTGAGTAATAAAACTCATTGAACTTTTTTGCTTCCAAATAAATTTCTTTACCGCGGTGTTATTACACATTCGATAAAACCTATTATGTTACAAGGGTGTATATAAATTGTCATAACTTTTGAACCACATGGTCTATGAAAAATATTTTGATACCAAATTTATCGGCATAAAATTTTACATCAGCTGATGCCATAAAAATATCACAGATGAGACATGAGGCAGAATGTCACTGATATGTTGCAGAATGAACTCTGACACTTTTCAGTCATTTTCGCTACAACTGTGTGTCCGAGTGGGACAATGTATCAGTATTATTATAGCTAATGACATATTATTACGACAAAAAATAAAATATCGCTCTCCGTAGTACTAGTATTCATTAAAAATCACATGAATTTCTTGTATTTAAAATTAGTGAACGCCTCCGTAGCTGTAACTGATAGTAATTGGTAATTGATAGGGAGAAATTGTGGTAAAAATGCAGTTTTTTCAAAAGGAAACTACTCTCATGATGGGTTGTAAACATATTTTTATTGGCTCAACTCATGCAGATAATTGTTTCTTTTCTCTTGAGTACAGATAGGATAGGCTAATTAATTAACTACTTACTGATCGGAAATGCTTTGTTTGCCACTTACGACAGCTGTACCATTTCGCTCTTGACCATAATATGTGAACGCTTTGCTGAGCCATATTATGCTTGACTGGTGGTAGCAAAAGTGGTAGCCTGTTTGTTTTAGTCGTTTCCATAGTGATGAATACTCCTTGTCGAAGTTCTATAAGAACGGCAATTCACAATAGCTTAACTTATATCATTTTGGAAACTCCAAACTAAAAACATGCAATTTGCAATTCTATGAGGTATAAAATAATCTTGTCTATCTATTTAGCTGGTAAAAGTCCATTGATAAGAGATCTTAACAGTGGCACTCACTAACCCTGCAGACATTGGTGGCTGATGATTATCGCCGCGCAATCAGTTCTGGTCTGCTATCTAATATTTACATGAGATAGGTATCTGTAGCAGAAGATTTAGGGCCTTGAAATCACCTACGAACTCCCCACTGTTTACCCCCTTGAAGCCTAGCTATACGCAATGACGAAATCGTTTTTTGACGTAGTTGGCGATACATTGGCAACACGTTGTTGATGGCATCATTCTAAAAAATAGCTAGAATCAAAGCATCTTTGATTGGCTGAACTTGTTAATTATTACGATCTCGGTTTAAAATTATTTTTGACTTTCAAATGAACATGACAACAGGGTTTCATATAAATCACTCGTAAAAGTTACATAATTTTCATTGGTCAATCTATTTTTTCCGAAGTAGATAGCCAGGGATTTAAGGAAGCTGAGTCCGTTTGCTTCAGTGCTTTGGGTAGGAAGGTATAGTCATAGCTAGAAGTTGTTAACAAATGGTGTCAATATTTTTTTTTTAAAGCTTTTTCATCTAAATCTTGTACCATAAATAATGGTGATATAATTTTATAGTGAAAATCCTTGATAGATACAAGGCATATGGTTTTTTATCAAATCTGGGAAAGGAGATCTATGGAAACTAACTCTTATAAAAAAGTAACCAAGTTAAACACGAATACAAAGGATTAGTTCAAATAAAATCACCAGTTTTATTTTTAAAAAATGATTCGTTGGTTTTTTTATAAAAACGATTAACGATTTTTTTCATTAATTTGACTTCAAACGCATTTGATTGAAAGATAACTCCAAAGGTCCAATATATCACATGAATCGCTGATCTATATTGACAGGCCACATAATGCTTAATGTTAAATAATTTGTGTCTGGAGTGCTCTGCGAGAGAGCCATCACCTACATGTAGATCACCCTGATCAGGCACACTGCTAGGAGAGAAGTCTGATAGAAGACAAAAATGGGCGGCCTGTTTTTCTTTTGTTTATTGCTTGTAACGCTGCCCAGGCTATTAAAATATTCACAGTGTAGTTTTATTGAGGGTACAACTCCTCATCGGTTTAAAATGCAGCTAGTAAAAATATATTGCTTATGAATATATGAAATAATAAACGGTATGACATCACAGTAGTGTGAATATGAGGCCTCATAAAGGTCCACCCATCATAGCTTAAGGACCTTTCCGTGGTATCTGGAAAGGTCCTTTTATTATTGTAACTCAGCAATGTTGATACAGCCAAACCTCGACATCAGAAGTTAATTCCTCTGAGATGTGTTTGTATGTCGATATTGCTGCATGTTCTGTTCTCTTTTACTTGGTATCATGATGAAGGGTGTCACAAGGGCGTAGAATTATGAACTTACTGTTACTCTAGATAATTTTTTACTCTAATCAGAAAAATTTTTTAAAAATGACAAAGCTACGCGATATTAAAAAGACATTACGTCATGACCGCATGAGATTACTGTTGGGGCCTTTCTCAGACTATACCTTTGATCATTTTAAAGCTGCAAACAGCATAGATGAGAGTTAATTGTATAGATTTGCTCTGAAAGGAATTGAAGGGTATTGAAGTAGGACTTTGGACTTTTACACTCCCCAAAAAAGTACTAGCAAAGCAGCGAGCCACAATCACTATGTTTCCATGGTGCGCAGTACTGCGAAGCAGCCCCCTCCGAAGTCGAGGTGGTTGTACGTTTCCATGCTGCGCAGTGGTTTTCAGCAAATACCGCAAATTAGCCAGAGAAGAGAAATTGTATAAATCGAATCGCCTGATGGAGAAATAGAATCGATCGCAGATACTGAACGTCATAAACGGTTTTTTATGATTTTGTCGTCATACTTTTATTTACAATAAACATTCACAAGGTTTTACAAACCTTAACACACTTTTTACATAGTAATATATTTTTAATAAGTATTTTTAAGTATATTATTTAAACGTTAATTTAGGACTTGCCACCTATTTTTCGAAAAGTGTTGGCATCGATAACAAAGTCCAGGAAAGTAATCACCTCATCATCCTCGTGAATGCAGACCATAATTAAATTTAGGTGAAAGAAGATCGGAAGAATAGTAAAAAAACAAGATTAGCGGGACAACCTTTGTACTAGTTTATGGCCCTCGAAGAATCCGTCTCCACGGCATGAGAGCTATGCGCAGCCACTGCGCAGTCGCTGTTTCCTTGCTGCGAATTTGCACTGGCTTCGCACTGATCAGTGCGCAGTGATTTCAGTGCGAAGACGCCGTTTCCATGATTCGGAGATAGCGCAACTCCGAAGCACTGCGCATCATGGAAACATAGTGATTGACTGCTATCGCGATAATGCTGCTATCGCGATAATGCTGGTATCGCGATAATGCTGGTATCGGGATAATGCTGCTATCGCGACGATGCTGCTATCGCGACGATGCTGCTATCGCGACGATGCCGCTATCGCGACGATGCTGCTATCGCGATAATGCTGCTATCGCGACGATGCTGCTATCGCGACGATGCTGCTATCCCGATTATGCTGCTATCACGACGATGCTGCTATCGCGACGATGCTGCTATCGCGACGATGCTGCTATCGCGACGATGCTGCTATCGCGATGATGCTGCTATCGCGACGATGCTGCTATCGCGATGATGCAGCTATCGCGATGATGCTGCTATCACCATAATGCTGCTATCGCGATAATGCTGCTATCGCGATGATGCAGCTATCGCCATAATGCTGCTATCACGATAATGCTGCTATCACGATAATGCTGCTATCACGATAATGCTGCTATCGCGATGATGCAGCTACCACCATAATGCTGCTATCGCGATAATGCTGCTATCACGATAATGCTGCTATCACGACAATGCTGCTATCACGATAATGCTGCTATCGCGATAATGCAGCTACCACCATAATGCTGTTATCGCGATAATGCTGCTATCACGACAATGCTGCTATCCCGATTATGCTGCTATCGCGATTATGCTGCTATCGCGATGATGCTGCTATCGCGACAATGCTGCTATCCCGATTATGCTGCTATCGCGATTATGCTGCTATCGCCATAATGCTGCTATCACGATAATGCTGCTATCACGATAATGCTGCTATCACGATAATGCTGCTATCGCGATGATGCAGCTACCACCATAATGCTGCTATCGCGATAATGCTGCTATCGCGATGATGCTGCTATCACGATGATGCAGCTATCACCATAATGCTGCTATCGCGATAATGCTGCTATCGCGATGATGCAGCTATCACGATAATGCTGCTATCACGATAATGCTGCTATCGCGATGATGCAGCTACCACCATAATGCTGCTATCGCGATAATGCTGCTATCGCGATAATGCTGTTATCGCGACAATGCTGCTATCACGATAATGCTGCTATCGCGATAATGCTGCTACCACCATAATGCTGCTATCGCGATAATGCTGCTATCGCGATAATGCTGCTATCACGATAATGCTGCTATCGCGATGATGCAGCTACCACCATAATGCTGCTATCGCGATAATGCTGCTATCGCGATAATGCTGTTATCGCGACAATGCTGCTATCACGATAATGCTGCTATCGCGATAATGCTGCTACCACCATAATGCTGCTATCGCGATAATGCTGCTATCGCGATAATGCTGCTATTACGATAATGCTAGCAAACAATTATCTCACTATTTCGAGGACAGGAGAGAAATGTTATGTATTTTAGTTTTTTCAATTATTAATTTTTTAATGGATATTTATACCCCATGAAGTACTGAAGCCATGAAATCTGAACCTTCATCATAGTGAGGCATTTCTGAATTACTACTGAAAAGCATAAAGCAAAATCTTGGGTTCGAATCAAGTGAATTTGACTTCCTGTTTTGTCAGTATCGATATAAATGACCATTGACATCATCATAGAGATGATAATCCGCTGACTTTAGCTTGTCTGATGAGCCACTTGTTTTTGTCATCATATGCCTGCTGAAGGTTACACATGAGTTGAATCGATGACTTTTACATTACCGGACAAGATCAAATGTCACGATACCCTGACATTATCGGTCTGCCTTTAATGCCCACTGCCACCAGCCGTGAACCAGATCGATTCAATGCCCTTGAGTTGTGCCACCTACCATGACCCTTGAAGGCTTTCTTTTCGCCTCATTTCCTAGACCGTGTAGTCACGTTTATGAGGTCTGCTTCAGTCCGGGACAACATTAGTAAACAGTATTTATTAAAATAAACAGTAAAATAAACAGTTTGTTTATTTTAGCGAATTGAAGATGAACGTATACAAAATTTTGGTAGGTTTTATCGGAAAGTGTCGGTATTTTTCTATCATTTGCCATTGTTTTAGATGTTTGAGGTGATCTGACTGCTAGAATGTTTCTAGATTAAAATCGACAAAATTTGATCGCGGTTAAAACGCTCGGATTTCAATCGAAATGTGATATCCTTTATTATTTTAAGGAGAGCGCAGCCATGGCCTAGTGGTAGTGCAGCCATGGCCTAGTGGTAGTGCAGCCATGGCCTAGTGGTAGTGCAGCCATGGCCTAGTGGTAGTGCAGCCATGGCCTAGTGGTAGTGCAGCCATGGCCTAGTGGTAGTGCAGCCATGGCCTAGTGCTCTAAAATGTCTAATATGTAAACAAATGGTCTGGGTTTAGTGCTCAAAAGAGGGCCACCGTTGGTAACAGGAATGACATCCAACCTTAAATTGCTCTCTGTAACTGACCATGTCAAGGTTCCCTTGCCACTAGACTCAGACATTTCCAGTCAAACTCACAGAGCCAATGTTTGTACGACAATGCTCTTCAACAACATGCACAACCTTTGCCTGCAGTAGGCGGAGCTAAGCAGACGACATACGAGATCTTTGAGGATCGCTTACACTTTACTTTAGTAGGAAGTGTCGTGTGTCTCAGTTTCTATAGAACTTTTGTTTTTTTTTTCAATTTTTTTGTAAAAAAAAGTTTTTTAATTTTTGAGCGTAATACGTTTTTGTGTAGGTCAGTACAAATTTAGCATGAACGATACAGTAGCTGAGCCAGTCCGCTTTGGCTGAGTACCTACGCATTTTATTATTCTCCATGTTTAATGTGACCACGTGGAAGTGTCATCTAGTGTAAGCTTGACTGTCTTTGGGACTGTCTTTGGTTGATTTGTAGTAACTCAACTGGAACTTTATTTTTCATGACCTTTTCAAAACTATTAGTTCCAGCGTCTGCACATTTACGACTGTATTTAAAATTAAAATTTTGCCAAAAAATCCTATCATGTTTATCAGTCCAAAAAGAATGCTTCCAGACAGTTTGCTTTCCCATAGGTGTTGCTCATGCTCAATGCAGGTGGTCAGGTCAGGGATAAGCGCTAACAGAACATACACTTTGCTCCATTATTTAACAATATAGCTATTTAAGTATGGAGTTTATTGCTCCATGCCGCCAGAAAACACTGCAAACCATTAACCAGTGGCAGGTGCGTGAGTACCAAGTAGGTACAGCAACCTTACCAAGGGAGGCAGCCTTCCACCTCAGGAGTAATTCCTATCATCTATTGCCTCATTTTTGTTCGGAATGCTAGTTGTTTTACTGGTTGTTTACCAGTTTAGTCTTTCTCAGAATTGTTTTGATGTTGTTCATCAATCCAGAATTCTTACTATGTTCACTAGTTGGAAAACCAAACAGCTATGATATTCTATATATTAACATATACACTATATATAATGTGCATTTTATTAGCATGCCTTCTGCTGCTTACATCCCATGGCATTGAACCGATCCTAGTTATCGCGTTGTCTTCACGTCATTTTTGACAACGAATCATCTAATTCATACATTTTCTATTATTATTTTGCTTGTAATATTTGAACTAATGGTTTGTACAAATTTTTTCCTCCATTGAGACCCATTAGGCCACATGAACCATTGCGTGAACCATTGCAGCGAGTATCGGCTTTTTCACTTTATCACACTAATGTTTGCCTATGACTTTCATATGCTGTTTCTCCTCTATAATGAGCAGCTCTTCCCACTGCCCCCTTTCTACGAACGCCTGTAACAATCATTCAGCCAAATCAGTAATACACCAGGAGCCAAGGATGTGCCTGAGAAGAATTCAATGCCATTTATACAAACAGGAAGTGTCCAAGTACACTCTTTTAACCTTTTTAGTTACAGGAAGTGCAGTATTACTTGAGCAGTGCTTTGTGATCATGTTTATTGATTACAGTTTTAGGCTGATGTGGACTGTGCTAGCCTGTAGGTAATAATTTGGCTCACTGCTGCTTCTAAAAGTAGGCCAACCTGCAGAATATGATGAGACCAGAATTGAATAATTAAACTATGAATCAGTGTGCAAATTAATTTAATGAATAACTTAATTTTTTGCCAAAGTCGGAATCTTTCTGAATTGGTCATTGGTGTATCTGGTTTTAGCCGGTTAAAGGCTATGCTATGTATGTCATGATTGGTGTCCTGTTTTTAATATCTGAAAATGTAGAAATGTAGATTGGCTTGTTTTTATCCTGTCCCTCAAGTTGTTTTGTATGACCGAGTGGAATGTGATAACACAAATATCAAAGAATGGGCCTATTATGTCTACCGCCTATCAGCCATCAGCTAGACTCACTGCGTGATAACAGGATGCAGCAAGATATTAGGGTGCAGCAATACTTTAAATGCATTCTTGTTATAAAATAATTAACTTACATAGGCAGCGGAGTGCTCATTCAAAAATAATTTTACAAAGGATTGTTACGTCAAAGATTCAGTTAGTCGATATATGGAAATGAGTTAGTGCCTGAAGGAACAGCTATCAGCACATGTTCTACTGTAGAGATGCATTAAAGTCTTTTCTTAGTCGACTCGCAATGTTGAGATGTCTCGAAATGTCTGGGGTCATCTCGCAATAGCAGCTCAACAAATTGACCAATTTTGTGTCAGCAGAAAGGACTGGCTTATACTTTGCTCACCCGACTCAAATTGTTGGCTATTATCAATGATATTTCAACCGTACGTTGCCTAACATGTCTGTAAATCGGCGTACGATTGTCGATGCAATGTTGTTGTCATGTATATTTAGCGATTGCCGCAAAACTCATTCCATTGCCAGGATGTTTGTTATGTTTTATATTTTTCTCAATGCATTTTGGGAATCCCCTCATGTCTGACCTTAAAAGGGAATGCAAGAATTAAATAATGAGAAAAGTATTTATATGAATCATATATCAGCTGACACATGAAAAAAAAAATAAATTGTGTCTTTAAAAATATTTAAATACAGAGATTGTCACAACCACTCCTGGCTGAATGCTTGCGGATTTAGATATTTGACGTTCAGGGTTTCTCTAAACTAGTGCTATTAGTACATAGAACCCTAATAGTGTTAAAAATGAACATAACAATAACTCAGGCTAGCTTCAGCAACATCGTTACGCTAATCTTATCAGTACAGTTGGGCTGTTGAAGTATCCATCCATCCATCCAATCAATGCGAGATGCACATAGCAGAACTATTCTACAATTAAATACTTCTGATTGCAACAGTCCCAAAATAAACATTTGAACTATAATTCGGTCAGCTACGTTGAAAATTGTTGAGTAACAACTAGTTCGATACTAACAAAGGCTGGTCCGAGTGGCTCCACGTTGGCAATGTGCCAAAATGTCCATTGCCTTGAACAGCTACCTTAGGCGATGCACTCTAGTTCACGAGGAAAGTTCATTTCCTGCTGGTTATCACTAATTTCCATTCCTTAACTCTCGCACATATTACATCTATATCGATTGCCATTGTGAAGCTATGGCTGTAAGAAAACTTTGTACAAAAAATCCTCTCTAGTGACCCGAGACTTTTGAACTGACTGACAGCACGGTCAAATGCACTCTTAGTGAACTAACATCAGGTGATCTTTTCATCGCACAACATCCTGAAAGGACCAGCATTAGTGAAACAATGCACAGCGTAGTTCGAATCCGGTTGCACTGGTTGTTTGTCCGCTTGCGTAGGTATAAATAGAGAATAAGAAGTCGTTGATGACTCGTGTAACCCAGAATAGAATTCTATTGATGGATCAGTGACTTGTGACAGAGCTGTTGGTTAGTCTGGCAAGAAATGATAATCCTGGCTGCACTTTCTGTAGTCTTCACCAGCCTTTACACGATGTTTACAAGCACTGCGTGTTTCATGCTTCGAGACTCCCAGAGGAGTCGTTATTCCTTCGAATTATTCTCCGCTGACAGATTGTAGACAGCCAGATTAAAAGCAAATTGTAGTGGGGTATTAATTCTAAACCAAAGTATGTTCATGAACTGATAAAATGTGTAGGGTAATTTACCTATCGGTAAACATCATTAGCTACATGTATTTAGTGCTGTTAGTTTACAAAGTCAAAAACTCTTTTGTGGCTATTTATATTTGAGGCATTAGTATTAGAGATGTCCCGATTCTAAATTCACCAGCCGATTCAGAAACTGATCCGGTATACCGATTCTTATTAAAAAATAATCCGATTCAGATACCGATTCAGATCTTTTGCGTTGTATAGATTGTTGTTCATTTTATTATGCAAATATAAACATAATGCGAATAAAATATAAATATTAATGTATTTATTTGTTGTATTTATAAAAAAAAAATATATATATATACATATTCACATACTGACATACCGTGCATGTAGAAACAAAACAGTCCATGTTTCTTGTAATTTGTAAATAAAGGGAATTACTGTTAGTGGTACAGTTCTCTCTGTAATACCGAAGTCTCTCTTTTATTGCTGGATGAACTGCTGCCCTTGTACAAGTTTAGAGCAAATCAACTTTTAATTGCCTTTAGTGATTCAATTCTCTCAGTAAGAAGTCTCTTTCTTCTATCACTATCAATGTAGCCTGTCCTACTGAAGGAGGCACTTGCCTCAGATGATGGAGGACAGGCTAAATACCTATAAGCCACTGGGGTTACCATTTTTTGTATAATACAAACTATACATTGAATCGTCAAGATCAAGAGAGTGATAGATAACTTTATGCATCGACTGTTTAAATTACTTTCGTAATGCTAGTAAATAGAAATATTACACTGCGTTCTTGTCTCCCATCTTTGTTATCTTGTTTTTGATTGGCTGCAATAAATCCTATCGCTGTAATTGGGAAATACCACACTTTGTGATTACATCCTGACTAAAGCAAAAACGTTCCTCAGCTGTGTTGATCAGTCTATAGACATGAAATAAATAGTGTAGCAGGCTCGAACTTCCTTAGGTAAAGGTAAGGAGCTTGCAGCTGATAATTGTTTATTAGTGTAGCGGGCTAAAATACGGTTTTCTGCTAAATAGTTGATCTATAAAAAGTAATGGAATTTTCAGGTTTTCTAAGAAAATATTGGCCGATAGCCCGATACCGATTCAGATACTTAACACCCATGTCGGCACCGATTCCGATACCCAAATTGGGGCAACTCTAATTAGTAAAAGGTTAAGAAGCCAAGGTTTTGGTTCTAAATCCAAATTACAGTAAATTGAGTTGAATATTGCGGCTCGCTGGCATGGAACTATGAACTTCCTGTCACTCAAGATCATTTTTTAATCTCAGAGAAAAATGAAAAATGATATAAAACTGCAATATTAAAAAGGCATTATGCCATTACCACATTTGATGACTGTTGTGACCCTTCTCAGACTTCACCTTGGATCACTTTAAAGGTCTGGCCACACGTAACGAATTATTCGTTCAATCTGACCGAATTCACGAAATGAACAGAATTATCTGAGCTGTGCGTGCACACAGAATTTGTCGACGAAACGCTTTTAATTGGCTAAACAATTTTTTAGCGAGAACGATTCTAGCAGCTTTTGCAATTAGTATAGTCTAAGACATTTATGACGACACACAATGAAAGTACAAGTGCCATTCAACATAGTACACACGATGCAATTGCTTAGATTGCGCTATTGTTGGTTCTTATCGTTCAGACACTATGGATACAAATCGTTTCTTTTTTAATAATAACTATTTTCTTTTTAGCAGAAAAAGTTCTGTGGTAGAACGAGTGACCATTTTCAACGCAATCAAGTCAGTTGCATTGTATTTACTATAGTGAATTGCCGTGACATTTTTCTTGTGTGTTGCTTTATGTGCTTCAGACTACGTTAATTTTGAAAGCTGTTTGAATCGTTCTCGCTAACCAACAATAGCGCAACTCAAGCAGTTTGATCGTATGTATTATGTTTAATTGTACCTGTACTTTTATTGTGTGTCGTGGTACGTGTCTTGGACAATACCAACTGTGAAAGCTGACAGAATCGTGCTCGCTAAAATAAAAATTGTGTAGCCAATTAAAAGCATTATGTCGATGAATTCGGTGAACATACACAGATCAGATAGTTATGTGATATTCGGCCGAATAAATCTGTGAATTTCATGAATTTGGTCAGATTAACAAATAATTCGTTATGTGTGGCCAAACCTTGAAGCTGCATACAGCTTAGATATATAGAGTTAGTTGTATAGATTGGCTCTCAAAGAAGGGAGCATAACTCTGAGGTCTACTTGCTAATAAAATACCGGTTCCTGCTTATGGTCAAGGCATATCAATAACAAGTTGTATTCTTTAGTTGTACTATTTGAATGTATGAGTATTTAATACCTCTCCCTGTCAGAGGCTGATCATGCATGCTGATGTTTTCTTCACAAGCCTTTTACGCTGTCCATAATTTTTACTATAATAAGTGCTGCGTCTGTCCGAAACCACGGGGAAAAAGATTGCATCGCACGAGATTCAAACTCTTATTTTCAGAAATAAATTTTACGATAACGGGCGCGCTATTTTCATTAATTATGACATGACATTTGTTATACCAAATTATAAGAGATAAAAAAGTAACAAACGATCGAAAAGCATAGCAAACAGCTACCAACATTCTAAATTTAGTGCCGATGCCATCGGCAATGTTGGCTACATATATTGGCACAAGCATTTAAATAATGCAAGATTCCGGCCGATGTATCGTTTGTTGGCAGATGGAGATTTACTCATTAGGACCTTGTGACCTCCCAAAAAACCTGGTAGCTTTTGTTAACATACTGAGGTCTACCTGATAGTATTTGCAAGCCTAAATAGCCTGGATTGATGCAGGATATTGCCCCTATCAGAGTCATGTCATATCCTGTCTCCTATTATTTGTAAGGTTGTCAACCTCTGCCATGTAATCGAGTGCATTCCTACCTGTGAGCTTGTGATGATCAGTGCTGTATAGCTTCACAGAGTCCGGTGACCAAAACCAGAAACAAAACGCTTGTTTCCAAACAAACCCGCTCGACATACTGATCTCAAATGGAATATTCACACCTCGCTCTCAATACCTCTCTTTTTTGTATTTACTATACTTTTTTTTACAAAAAATATTGGTAGCTTCTTGTAGGGAATTTTATCCTCTTTTAAATGGTGTATAATGCAACAATTAATTTCCGGGCGACAGCCAATGGGAGTAATTTTAGTTGGTTAATGTTGTGGCCTCTTCATTATAACTTACATAACAGATAGTGGGCGTGGCCTGTTTGTTTGGAAATGTCCGAGCTCCCATATAGGCTTCCATTGGTCTTGGGACTCTGTAAAGCTATACGGCTCTGGTAATGATAGCCCAAAAAACATGAATATGGAATTAGCCCTTTAAGCCAGCGCCATAGCAGATATGTACTAAGTTTCCATACAGTGATAGTGTAGCTGCCACCTGGGTGTGCCAGTGCTGATTTGCTACGCTGGGCCAACAAGCAGATCATGTTTCCATAGGGTGCTATTATAGTATAGCAATGGTTGTGGATCCTAAACCAACAAGGTACAAAGATACATCGAAAGGTTGTATTTTTAAGAAGCCAAGGACAAATCAAGCTAAGAAGCAGCAAGTTATCAAGACCTATGCACACGCCTAAATGTGGCATCGTTGGTCGCTAAAGCCTTTTTGTTGGCACAAAGCTGGTACATCGTACGGTAGTGCTGCACCATAAAACGATATTTCACGCTAGGTGTCGATTTTATGTGGGGGACAATATCATTTTGGGGCGTTGTGTAGGTCGATTCTGTAATCGGGTATATCGACGTTTTCGATATCATGTCAAAACGATAAATATCTGTGATTAATGACAGAACCAACATCGATTATCGCCGGCTTTCGTGACTCAATATCGGCACATCACTAGTTCCTGAAAACTTATTTACAACCCCGCGAATTTCCTTTATCTTTGAGAATCCTCTAGAAACGGACTGGCTAGGTAGAACAAAAGTTTCTTAAATAAAGTTAGAGAGAAAAGACAACTCTTTTGTATTTTGACACGATTATCGACTTTGTATTTATGTTTTTTGTGAAACGCCACAATAATCTATATTGAGAGAGCACAATTCCAAAGTTTCGATACTGAACGATATTGATAGCTCACAGGCAAATATATCGTTTTGACCTGTGGTGTAATATCGCACAGCACTATCGTATGGGTGCTTTCCTTCTAAGCAGCAATACTGTATCACGACAGAATGAGAGTGACACAGCTGTTTTCATGATGGCATTGCATCACCATATGGCGATGTGTCGCTACGCCATCACTGTATGGAAACTTAGCAATGGAGTCGCTTGTTTTGAACAACTGAATTTTCAGTGCATCTCATCAGCAGGCTAACAGGCGGTAAATGTGTCCATCTTGATACCACCGGCTAGTTGTGATTGATAGCAATTTGTTTCAGACATTTATGGCTAGGTTAGTAGACTAGTAACTAGACCGTTTATCTTTCCTTCTCTTGTTTGTTTGTATTTAGCTTTCAAAACTTGCTTCGGTATTGTTAAAAGATGAAAGACTCATCAGGTTTCTAATGGAAGAGTTCCGTATTTCAATTCCGTTTCCATTTTCAATTCAATTTCCAATTTTGAGTTCTATTTTTATCTTCAATATAATTCTAAAATAGGTCAGTCAGTCAGAGTTTTCCCAATGTCATAATACTGATGAGATGTAATTCAAACTGGTTCCTAGAAAAGTGAAGCGCCGCTTGAAAACTTCTAGCCCTGGTTAAATTTGTTTTGAAAGCAAATAGCAATGCTTTTATATTATAGTCTGGAGTTAAATTAACAATAAAATTTTCAGAGTCGAGGTTAATTCATTCTGTGATTGAGCTTGCTATCGATCAACATGTATGTTAATTGGGTTTATCCTGTTTACAATAGCTAAAAATGAGCTAATGCATTCCGGCTGTTGTCACAGTAAATTATTATTGTAAATATTTTTAAATAATAAACATGTTTCTAAACTTTACTAATGCATGATAAAAGCAACAAAAAAGTTAGACTATATAGACGAAAGATATGGTTTAACCTTCGTACCATAGTAAAAGCTGATCTTGGCTAACCTAGATGGAGATACACGAAGAACAGCATTTTCTTAAAGATAGCGAGGCATTGTGGGTGAATTTAAAATTGTGATTTTGTGAAATGTCATGGCACAACATATGCAACTGCATTTTAGTGAGATTTTTGAAGATCGATCAGACTTTGGTCAGTCATTAAAAGAGGTCCTGCTGGTGAAGAGCAAGGAAGTATGACATGTCGGTTGTATGTAGCAATGCCGATTACGCATGAAAATTTTGCTACCCTCTCAGAGATTGCATTTACCCTAGGACACTTGAGTATTCGCGGCATCCAACTTTCGCGTTTTCGCGGAGTCATCACGCGAAAAATTCATGCGCGAAACTAAACTATCATAACGAACTAGCGAAAATTCGAAATTAAATAGCTATGTTCTACACAGGCCTGTATTCACTGGTTGCAAGTTGGGGGGCTAATGTTAGACGACTAGTTATGAACATCTGGGGTGTGGAGAAGGAGGGGGGGGGTGCTGTAAGCTCCCAACAGGTTTCTCTTATGTAGGGCCTCAGCCGGGCCTCTCACGTGAAGTTTTAAAAAATTTTATTGGCAAGTATCAACATTTTTCTATTTTTTGAGATTTGCTTTGTTTTAGCTGATGTGACTGACAAAACGTTTTAAAATTAAAACAGGCAAAACTTGTATGCAGTTAAAAAGCTCAGAAAGAAGACATCTTTTTCTTTTAAGCGTTTTAAAAAAGATCATTTTTGCCGATTTTATTTCAAGTTCATTAACCCTTTGACCGGGTATAAGCCCCCCAAAAACAACCGAGACTCGTGTAATTTATTTTCGAAAATTCAAAAAAATCGATATTTTATGAACATGCATAGCTCAAATCTTAAATTTGGTTCAATGAACAACATTTTTTGTACATATACATTCATTCACATATCTACTACTAAAAAAAAATTACAACCATGTGCAATTGTCCCTGTATGAAATGCTTGGAAGCATCTTTTTCGGTAGAGTCAAACGCTATAACGTAGCCGTGCGAGCCACCATAACGATCGTGTTCTCTGAATATTCCAAGTATACTAAAAGTCCAAAAAACTTTACATCACTTCTATCATTTGAATTAATTTTATTCTGATCAGACAAAAAATCACTAACGATCGCAGGATAAAATAATCTTTTATTTTACCGTTTTGAAAGTCGAGCCGATGTTGACTGGTTTTTCCAACTTTTAATCTTTTCCAAGGAATCGCGATTTGTTTAGCTTTTAGCACAAAGCAACGCCTCTCAGATAATCGTTTCATATTGTAAATCATCGACTGATATCTTGTTGATGATATTTAAAACTTACTAGTGTTCATATCCTTTGTTTAACGTTACTACCCTAGGACACTTATGTATTCGCGGCATCTAACTTTCGCGTTTTCGCGGTGTCATCCTCTCGCGAAAATTTAATGAGCGAAACTAAACTATCATAACGAACGAGCGAAAACGCGAAGTTAAATAGCTTTGTTCATTGATATCCACAATAAAATCGTCATATTAGAAATGCAGGCAATTTTCGTCTGTGGTTGGGATCAATGGGAAATTTCTGGTAAACTCATTATAGCTAATACACCGACTGAGCAGCATGGCAAAGCAAATTAAGATTATCAGTTTAGTCACTGAATTTGTAACTGATGAGGATGAAAGTCTGGTAGGTGAAGTCATAAAATTGCAGAATAATTATTGTAGTGATGAATTTTATTACCAACCAAAAACAATATCAACCCTCATCAAGTCTAACCACATTATCTCTTCCACTGCCAGCCATGTACAAATTCACTACCGGCCTAGTGCCAGCCATTTTACCGAAATTGCCGATATTGCTTCATGATATGTATAGTTTTTTTTTCAATTTTACTTTAATTATCTGTATAATCACGAAAATCTAAATTGGCTATTATTTCATCAACAACTAATTAACTGTTTTATGACTCGTGCGGGGTAGTTAATGAATTCACAGAAAAATGTTCGTTTTTAAATTAGAAATTCTCAAACAAAAGTTTAAAATTGCTTCGTTGTTTTAGGCTGATTTTATAAAGAAATCTTCGGACAACATAGTCAATTTCATAATACACTTAAAGACCGTGGGTTATGTGGTCAACAAATAATAAAATCAGGTTACCAGACAATTGCTGAGAAAGTCCAAAAATGCGTTTATGGCGGTGGCCCCTAGAAAACGCATAAATGCGTTTATGGCAGCGTAAGGGTTATACAGTTTTGGTTGTGAAGTTGGTTGTTACCTATCTATTTTCTTTTTCTTGGGATTCAAGTGTGAAAGTCACTGCGGGAGGGACCTAGACATCATTGATAGTCTAAGAAACAAATGGCAGCAAGTGATCAAATTGAATTGCCGATCTCACCCACACATTTCAACCTGTGGTTTAAAAATACGAACTAGTCCCAAATTGAATTTTTTCTTATTAGCAAACTGGACCTGAGGAATGTAATCTGCTTTTTCCACTGCATTTATTTTCACATCATTATACTTTCGCACTCATTAGAGCCGCGAAATTAAGTTGCAGCGAAATTTTACTCTGTGTGCTACTCACGAAACTAAATACTAGCGAAATATAAGTGTCCTAGGGTAGATGACAGCTTTATAAACGTCTACCGAAATAGACATAAATGTCGTTTCCCCACGCAACCGGTAAACGACATTCTGGTCGTCTCCCCTGTCAAAGGGTTAAGTAGGATATGGGCAAGCAGATGTTTGCTAAAACTTGATATTTTGCAAACCTTTATAAAAGTCGTTAACAAGAATATTTTGCCGCTGATGAAGATAATAATGACGCCTAAGAACTACTAAAAGTTGATGTTTGTATCTATGGCTTCGAATAAAGTGATATTCTACAACGATAAAAACCTTTCTATAGCCGTTGGACTATGAAATTCCTAAAAAGTTGGGGCGTCTTAGCCGGCCAGCTGTCCAAGGGAATACGGCCCTGTAGTTCATTGATATCCACAACAAAATCGTGATATTAGAAATGCAGATAATTTTGTGTGTGATTGAGCTCATTGGGAAATTTCTAGTAAATTCGTTAATACACCGAATGAGCAGCATGGCAAAGCAAATTAAGATAACAAGTTTTTTTGGAAAAGCCAAGACAAACGAAGAAGATGATGATATCAGTTTAGTCACCGAATTTGTAACTGATGAGGATGAAAGTCTGGTAGGTGAAGTCATACAATTAAATAATATTTATTGTAGTGATGAATTTTACTGCCAACCAAAAACGATAACAACCCTCACCAGGTCCAACCATGTTATACAGTTCTGGTTGTGATGTTGGTTGTTATCTATTTTCTTTTTTATGAGACATGTACTGTATTTGATTTTTTTAAATTTGAAATATTGTGAACTCAAAACGTGCCATGGCCATCGCTTGCTATAAATGGCATAAATACTTGAGATCTAATATTGGTACCATATCGGTCACCACGGAAAGGACCGAGACGTCATTGATAGTCCAAGAAACAAATGGCAGCAAGCGATCACGTTGAATTATCGATTTCTGCCATACATTTATACCTGCGGGTTACAAATACAAACTAGTCGCAAATATAAAAACTTTTTTTACTAGAGGACCGGACCTGAGAAATCTAATTTGTTTGTTCCACTGTATTTATTTTCACATCACTATATTTTCGCACTCATCAGAGCTGCGAAATTAAGTTGCAGCGAAATTTTACTCTGTGTGCTACTCACGAAACTAAATACTAGCGAAATATAAGTGTCCTAAGGTAGCTAAATGTAGAGCAGGGCTTCCCAATTATTGGTGAGAGCTGTTGTTCCAGAGGATTCCATATTCAGCAAGATGTGAACCTGGATTTTAATCTAGAATCAAAGAGAAATGTTGTAACATCAATTCTGAGAATCTGTACATTTTACTGAATGTCGAAATTTTATTTCACATTTCTCAGAAGGAAATTGGTTTCGATCAGATAATAGTAGAGAAAAGGCAGGAAAACAATCAAAGATTATAAAGTGAGTTGTTTTTTTGCTGCTGTGTGAAAACATTACTCTTCTTAGAATGACCTTTCAATAACATATTGTTTTCATGTATTCCCCATGTCTGCTTTTTGTTGTTTTGAGTTTTTTGTTTCATTCAAAACTAGGAGGTACAAAATTGTCTTGGTAGGGGGTTTTTCTATGAAAATGGTTAAAGAAGCTCTGATGTAGAGAGTAACGTTACTCAAAGGAAGCTGTGAATTGGATTAGCCCAAGGGATGGCGCGAGAAAACTGTGTCTGGATGAGATAAAAATAACCATCCACTAGCCACGTCTGGTCTTCATCGATTTACCCTGGCCCACATGCTACCGCACAGTGAGTGCAAGTAGCCAAGCCATTTGTTTGACCTGTGGTTGCCCCCCATTCCTACAATTCTTTGGACTCTCTGTGGCTTAGTCTGCAGATACCATGTTTACACAAGCGAGTAGCTTTGTTCATTTTGGCTCGTATCCCTTGTTTACCATGCCTTATGGGGTTTAGGCTTGGAAGCAAATACTGCAATTGTTTAATTTTCTCGTGATAAGTTGTATATTTTGATGGCCAGTTTTGCGTTGTTCCTGTTTTGATGACTTCTTTCTCGTCTCCGTGCACACAAATAGCTCAGAACAGTTTCCTATAGTTGAACTCTGTTGTGCTCTTAGAGACATTCCTAAATTGTGATGTGACATGTGCGTCTAGCCTCGGAACCTATGATTGTTTTAGTGATAGAGGTAACCTCTGATGACACACATTTGGACTTGGCAGTTTGCTAATATTTTACAAATTTTGGCGAATCACATCAGTTTTTAATACCTCTATTTGATCTAATTCATGCAGGCAGAATCACTGCAATTCTTCCCAATGTTTGGTTTACATTGAGCCATTGCAGAGTTATTGAGCTTTTAGACACACTAAGGAATGGATCTAGTAGGGCGTAAGTCAACAATACTAAATTATGTACCGTCCTTTTCGGACTATTAGCCGCTACTTCTTTCTGATGTTTTGAGCCATGCGGCTTATATAAGGGTGCGGCCATTCTGTGGTTTTTTTCTTTCACTGCTAGAGCGTATCAATCGGAATCTCCGGTTAGTGCGCCTCTAGCGGTCAAATAAAATACGAAACAATGCCTAACGGTACTGTTCCGTTAGGCACTAGGTTAAAAAGCGTCTGTTAATACGAAACAGTGCCGTTAGGCACTGTTCCGTTTTAACTAGCAAAGTTGCTGCCGTGTTAAAAGTAATCGTCCTGAGTTCTGCGGCATATACAAAGGTGCGGCCTATGTATTGTTTTATTATCGTTTTTGTAAAGTAAAGCAGATGCGGCTTATATAAAGGTGCGGTTTATAGTCCGAAAAGTTTGGTAATAGCCTGAGAACGGTGTGAGTAGTCAATGTAATTCACGATGTTTCCATGACATGGTTAATTATGAGTTTTTTACGCGCAGATTTTAACTGAATGTTCCACATTTACGAAAGATGGAACTGGCGCTTGCTGAGAACGCGCAAGAAAATGCCACGCAAGCTATTCCATTTTAATTACTTTCTATATTTCAGTTCCTATTTCGAAAGCGTACTGCAAAGCGAAGCAGTTATCTTTTATTTACACAGTTGTTATCTTTTTAACAAAAGTGCCCGGGTTAATCCGCAGCAGGTGAATGTCTTTTGAAGTACTTGCTGCACGGCAACTCAAAGTGTCCACAATTCCAAATCCTCATCTGCTCAATGCAAACATGGCGATTGTCACGTGGTGTCAGTGAGTGAGTCTGTAGGTCCATGAAGGGACACTGTAGAAATGGATCGCTGCCAATGTTCTATTTCATCCATTGCTACAAGCTCATTGCATGAGAAGATATCATCATGACTGGCCAATTATACCTAAATAGTAAAACAGCTGCGAGTGCCAAAATATTTCAACTATGAAATTTATGACATGATTTTTATGGTCTATCGATTACCTGTCAATCTATGAGCATATAAAGCTATGCACTTCAACAAAAGGAACTGTTTTGAAGGAGAAAGGAAAAGGTTTCACCAAATCTGGCTTGTTTACAGTCCACCATTATCTATTCCGCACAACCCGATAGGCTCATTTGGTTACGGAAATGTTTTTTCGACAGCTAACATGGCTACCACTCCTTTCTCTAGTAAGCTAGTAGTATCGCTTGTAGTATGGACAAGCATTTGATGTTTACTAATTAGTTGTATATATTGACCACCGTAGATTACAAGTGTGAACAACAGCCTGGGGTTTATATCTAGAACTTGAACTGGTTTGGTGGGAACCAGCATATTCTACATAACACTCCAATCTTAAAGGTTGACTTGCAACAAAATTCACATTACAGTAGTAATTGTTATTTGGTATCAAAGGATTCATCATGTCTTACTCTGTTGTGTTGTAGGTGCAAAATATGTGGAAATGTGATTACAAGCTTATATAAGCTAAAAAATGAACGGTTAATCGCAGCCACACGAGACCGCCGTAGTTTGGACTCTTTTTCCAAAACGGCTCAAATGGGACGTAGGTGTACAAGATGGCTTCTGTTTACATTTTCACGCTACCTCATTCGTCGAAATATTTTCACAAATATACTTCACGCATTCAATAAAACCATGTCTATTGTTCTTACGCGTCTGTTTTATTGTCATTGTAATGCTGTCACTTTCAGCACTGATATCTTATAACCTACCGTGAAGATTCGTTTAAATTTTTAACCTTAGCTCGAAGGAGTACTTATTATTGTCTGATAAACATGATGAGTCTGTTGATCACCTGTGCTAAAGGGATGCACATCACGCAGGCTGACGTGGATGCTTGGCGAAATGTTCGAGAAGTTTGACATTTGACAGCTCTTGTGTTTCCTATCCTTCGTTTTTCGGGACGTCATTCTATCGTTGTCCGCCATCTTAATGGACACATTTTATCGTTAAAAACACGAAGCTTCTGTAATTAATTATTGCAAACAATGCTTTTTTGCAAATTTTTATTCTAATGTCAAAACAACACCGAAAAATACTATTAATCAAGATAATGACGATCGTATTCTACAAAGATGGTGGCTTTTTTGTGGACGAGCGCATGTGCAAACAGGGTGATGACGTCAACAAAAACGATGGATTGTTCATGTCGCTTCTACAATGTCATCAGTTTATGCTGCACGCAGTCGACGAATATTCGACGAGATGACAACCCCAACATACAGTGTGAACCAGCTTTTGGTGCGTTCTTTGTATCAAGAGAATTTGGAGTTAGTCAAAGACTGTGTTTCCTTGTTTTATTTAATAGTGGATAAGGTGTATGCTTACAACGCCCCACCCCTGCTGTATAAAACTTGCTCACCGCTAATGATGGACAAGTTTTTTACTTGTCATGCTTAGCAGACTGAAGGAAAGGGGATTCTATAGTTGACCCTCGCTCTAAATTCCTCAACAGGGCAATTGGTACACACGCACTGACACTTTGGTACAACGGAACAATATGCAACACATTTTGTTTTCGCACGACTTAATTATTTGTCGGACATTGAAATATCTAATTACCTTCACAGCGTGCCTTCACTGCAATAACAACTCTTTGGTTAAACTAAGTTTTCTTTCTTTGAACAACCAAAATGGATACCAGAATAATTATGAGGGTTTTAATTGGAAGAAAGAATAAGATTGTGTTCATGCTCCACAAAGAATGTAATCAGTAAATGCAATGGCGTTTGTACTTAATCAATGATTGCGTAAATAGTTCAAACTCATTTTGTACTTTTTACATTGTAGCAAAACCATCAGTTGTAGCCTTAACAGCAGGAATTACTAGATAGGTTTTTATAGAGAAAAACCGATTGGCTGATACAAGTTTACTCGTCTGGGACCTGGTCGATTCGGTGATTTATATGAGCACTCACCAGGTCTCTACTAAATTAATAGCAAAGCTCTTGGGTTCATATACTGGGACGTGCCAAAGCAGAGAAAGTTGCGGTATCTCGAGAAAGTTAGGCATGCCGCAGGTCCGTTTTAGAGGCGTGGCATCCCGAAGCTGATCTGGCATCCGTAGCCCAAGTTTTTTCGACCTAATCAGGCAGATGAGAGACACCTGCATATACATAATTATGCAACACATTTTTTTCAAGTGAGCGGGTCTTGTTTGAAACACTCATCACTTGTGCAAAAACTTGGGCATTACTCCTCTAAATGTCACATACATAAGTACGAGGTGTGACATCTAATAATATCACCAGAACTGTCGATTTATGGTCTCTCATCATTCATTTTTTTCATGACTGTCTTGTATTATAGGCTAATACTGCATCACCTAGCAACGCCTTGACCATCGGCTGTTGCTTTTCCAAACGGTGTCAACAACTGGTTCCCCTAAAACTGGCAACTAGCCAACTTGCTCGTTAGCCTAGTTTTCTCTGGAAGTCAATACGTTGCATTAGGTGTGGGGCGTTTGGTCGGCAGTCAGCTTGTTTGTAGGAACTATACTGTCAGTTCCGGTTACGGCTGTAATTAAGTAGCCATGTTTTGTGTTTGATCGCTTGCATTCGTGGCTTCTTTGCCAGGATGCTGACATGATTCTGAAAACAAAATCATACTTGGAAATGTTGAAATTAATCCACAAATTATAAATAACAGTAAGTAGCAAGCCTACTTATCATTGCTCATCGAATATGAATGAATTATGAAGTTCTTTTATGGGATCTTAACTGGTTTGAGTTCGTTTGTGAACTATTTGTCTACGATAGTTAGTTTAGCCTGTGCCATAGCAGATTCCATCGGTTAACATGAGGTTTTCGTAGAAAATTAAATTTTTTATTTTTGCATCAAAGTTTGTAAACTCATGAAATGTGTATCCTTTATTGATAAACCACTCTTTTTTATGGTGTAATATTCAGAATTTCTATTCTATCCTAGGTTGCATAACCTAGCTACGACAGGGAACAAAAGGTTATTAGGACTCAATTATAGTCCCAGAGAGAAATTATTATGCCAACCAGATGTGGCAGCAAGCTGATGTCAAGATTTCACTAACAGATCTTGGAATAAATACATGTATCTACGAAAAAGAGAACACACAAACTCAGGCTCGAAAGTGCCTTTAGATATCTGTATTTACTGCCTGGCTAGTTCTGTTTGCGATTCTCTGCATTGGTCGATTGAGCTATACTGAGTAGCATTATGTTTTATATAAAGGCTTTGTTGATGCTATTTCAGCTGAATATAGTGTTTGCTTTCTTGATATTGATGGATATTAGTTTTGTTAGTACATTTAAGTGAACTGAACTATTTAAGTTATGAGTGAACTGTGTTGATTTATTACTCAAAAGTGTGCTAGGATAGAAAAAAACATGCATTCGAGGCTTGAATTAGCTTCAAAAAGTTTGCCGTTAGAGTATAAGGCAGTTTTGTCAGCAGCTGCATGCTATTATACATTTCTACTCACGATTGAAAGATCAGATTCTCAAAAGCTGAAGAAACTTGTTATAATATTGATGCCATTACGTTCTTATTGAAATAGCACAGGCTAATGCATTTCAACCCACAATCCTTAAAGCTGGTTCACACTATATCGCTGTATTTCGGCACTGATGACACAATACTTCTGTGATCGTCGATGATAACCATACCATGGTCAGACTATCACATACCCATCGGCGTTTGCATCAGGAAATACTCTGCGACGTAGTGTTTTCATTTATCTTTTTAAATTTTCGCGAAGAAACCTTTTTGTTTTCGTGTGCTAAAATCAAAAACTAGTCCTGCAGCAACTATCATAAATGGATATGAATAAATCACTCTATCCGCGACCGCGTATTACCATCGCTGAAATGGTTCACATTTGAAAGGCAGTCGTCAATGCTCGGCGAAATATCGGGAAAGTTTGACAGCTGTAAACTTTCCCGATGGGTCCGCCATGCTTCATCGATGCCATCAATTCACGATTCACATAATCGACGATGAAAGCCGAAAGAGAAACGCTGACAAACGGCGATATAGTGTGAACCGGTCTTTAGCGGCCACGATAAAAGTCAACCATCTCTCATTGGTAGTTTGTTGGCAATTCACCAGTAGTGATACGATTACTGGTAGAGCCAGACCATGAGACTTCATTGTAACAGCGGTGAATGTCCAAGAGGACAATCTTGAGTTTAGTCAGTTTTTCTCTGCTTAGTCGTGTTTGGTTAATTATATTGTACTTTGTTTCTGTAGTGTCACTAGGAAGCAAAAAATGTGGTAACTTATCCATTCTGTCATAATAGAGCAACGATAAGTCAAGTAGATTATTTGCTCCAAAAAAACTCCACTTGAACAAAAAATTTAGCATAAGACACCTGCAGTAAAATGACAATGATAGTAACCTAGATATCAAGGATATATTCTAATAAGTATTGTGGTGTTACAATGGAGTTGTATGCGGAGTTACACGGGCTATTAACTTTATTTACATCGGCCAATGTTGTTAAAAGCAAATTGGACCTTGAGACAAAAAACGAAGACAAAAAATATCAAATTAAAGTTGAGCTAATAACAATTGAGCTGTTGTTCAAATTTGAGCTTTTTTCTGGTCGTGCTGTAACATCCTGATACGAGTAGTTACAAGTTGTTCTCTTTTAACGACGGGTTATGTTCTGAAGATCCTGTCATTCACCATGTTTCCATGATGCGCAGTGCTTCAATGCAGCCCCCTCCGAAGTCGAGGGGATTGTACGTTTACATGCTGCGCAGTAGTTTTCAGCAAATTAGCCAGAGAAGAGAAATTGTATAAATCGAATCGCTGGATGGATATATGGAATCGATCACGGATGCCAAACGTCAGAAACGGTCTTTTTATGCTTTTTTCATGATTATACTTTTATTTACAATACACATTCACAACGATTTACAAACCTTAACACAATTTTTACAAATAATATATTTTTAATAAATATTTATTTAAGTAATAGATTATTTAAATGTTACTTTAGGACTTGCCACCTATTTTTCGAAAAGTGTTGGTATCGATAACAAAGTCGAGAAAAGTAATCACTTCATCATCCCCGTAGGAGCAAACCATAATTAAATTTAAGTGAAAAAATACCAAAAGAATAGCAAAAACAAGATAAGCGGGATAACTTTTGTACTAGTTTATGGCGCTCAAAGAATCTGTCTCCACAACATGAGAGCTATGGGCAGCCACTGCGCAATTGCCGTTTCTTTGCTGCGAATTTGCACTGGCTTCACACTGATCAGTACGCAGTGATTTCAGTGCGAAGACGCCGTTTCCATGATTCGGAGAGAGCGCAACTCCGAAGTACTGCGCATCATGGAAACAGTGATTAAGCAATCCATTGGTCAAGGAGCCCCCTTAAAGTCTCCATTGATAAACGTATTATTTGATAGCAGGCATACATATTATCTGCTATTTATGCTGTAATCCTTTAACATTTCTCACCATATACTTTTTGTTGGCTTTTTAATAAGTATAAATTTTTAACAAGTACATTAAATTTAACTTTTTCTTTTTTATTTTGCTTTTGTGTTCACACGAGCGCCTTACAAATGTTAGGCTACACTAGAGTACATGGCAGCAGATATTATAGATATTTACCTATTCTCCATGTTTATTTCTTTGCATTTTTTTCATGTACGTAAGATGTGTAATCATGTGTATTTTTTATTTGTATGTTCCAAAGATCTTTTTTATAATGCTCTTCCACTATGGTAGATATTAGCTTAACACCTGGTACTGTATGAGCCTAAATGGCAGATATTAGCTTAATACCATATAGCGTCCATATGTGCATGGCAACAATGTCATGTCTGGCATACATTTGTAATATACATATATTCATGGTTACTTGAACAGTTTTAAAAATATATTTTTTACCACTAAGACTCCCTCGCTAACAGTAAAAACATATTTTTGACAAATTTCAATTTTTAACATGAGTTTGTAAATCTGAGTCGTCATTAAGCAAGCCGTCGCTAAAAGCTGGGTTTATACTAATCGCAATTTGTCGGCGTTATTCCCACAATGCATTGGTGGTTGTCTGTGACAACGTTGTTAACACTATCACAAATTATTTGTGTTTATGTTTATATCAGTGAGTAGTCCATGCAACTGTTTGTTTTTTTTCATTATACGATGCAATCGTTGAATCGATGAAATACTAGTCGCCTAGCAAATATCTTGAAAGGAAATATAGATCAAGCAGTACGCGACAGCCAATCATCATTGCTGCAGTGGTACACCTAGCACAGACTATAATATTTCCCAGCTTATCAGCCGATGCCTCGGCGATGCCATTGCTCTACTCGGCACATAGTCGATGAATAATCGTCGAGAGTACAACCCTGACATACTGTCATACAGTGTGAACCAGGCTTTAGTGAATACTATTTGTACACAATAGTGTAACATCTATGAAACTTGCATGTCTTCTGTCTTCATGAAAAAAAGGCTGTCAAAACCTGTTTCCGGCTATTGAAGAATGTTATTATTTAACAATTAGTAAGTAATACATTTTATGCTTAAGAGTTTAGGTTAAGCAACTGATGTTTTAATGAGGTTTTTATTGCATGTGAATCATTGAAGCGAGTAGCTATGATTGAAAAGTTTACATATTTTTAAACAACTCTGTATCTTGGCTAGTGGATATTTGACAGTTTTCTTTTGGCTTGTTATCTGTGTGCATGTTCTCAAATAGTATGCAACTATTTAAACACAAAAACGGGATTTGTGATTCAAATATTTATTGGAAGATAATACAACTGCTGGGAGTTCGCTGCCGGCACTCCTAGTGAGCTATAGTGTTCATGTGATACCCTAGATTGTTCTACCTACTTCTTTTATCACTAAAAATGTTTAAACCAACATGTAGCTGACTCTGAGAAAAGTCTTAAGTTCTGCCCTAGGTGAAGGTATCATCTTGATTACATTTGGTATGTCTATTAAATACTGCTGTGGAAGTAAACTTGTTGCTTGTGCCTGTTAGTTTTTCATATACTCATGTCTTTCAAATGACTGGTGATTCACTGACAACAAATGGCATGGATTCCAGGGGGAATCAAGCTGGGATTATTTTGCCTGACAGCAGGTTGTTGTCTGGTGTACTAGGGACTTTTCCACAGCTATCATTCAGCCATTTTTAGTCTTTATGGAAGTTTCCAAACCTCTTGATTTCAACTGACAGCATTTTAAAATGTACTAGTCTATCAAAGACCGATGCGCCATTTGTGATTTTCCAGCAGATAAGTTATAATCTTTATTTTCGTTCTGAAGTCCCTATTCACTCGTTTCTTTCTAATTCTTTTCAAGACATTCTCATCAATCTGAATCAATTTAAATTTCTTTCATTCTCTTACTCACTATTACTCTGAAATATATTTACATCTGTCCATAAACACCTGCGAATTCATCATCATAATCTACGTATTAACTCCTATGTCTATGTCCTGTGTTTATGGACAGATGTAAGCATATTTCAGAGTAAGTAATAGTGAGTAAGAGAATAATAGAAATTTAAATTAATTCAGATTGGTGAGAATGTCTAGAAAAGAATTAGAAATGAATGAATAGGCACTTCAGAAGGAAAATAAAGAGTATAACTGTTTTACTGGCAAATCGCAAATGGCGCATTGGTCTTTGATACCAGCCGTGTTAGCAGTCAAGGGAGAGAACAATGGTAATCTAGCTAAATTCACAGTGTGAATCATTCGTTTTTTCGTGACGTCGTTTTATCGTTGTCGGCCATCTTTATAGACAATTTTATCGTTAAAAACACGAAGCTTTTGCAATGATAATTTGAAACCGATGTTTTTGTTTGCAATTTTTTTATTATAGTATCAAAACAACACCTAAAAATACTAGTAAATAAAAGAAAAACGATCGTTTTCTACAAATATGGCGGCTTTTTCGTGAACGAGCGCATGTGCAAACGACTTGATGGCGTAAAAAAAACCGATAGATACATGTGAATTTAGAATGTTTTCATTCTGTTTTCACATTTTCAACTGTTTTCACACGTTTTTTCACAATGTTCACATGTGTAATCATGTGTATTACACATTATTGTAATATATATGATTACACAGGTCTTATTAAAAACATTCAAAGTGTGAGTGTATCAGAATGACTGGAAGTGTTGATATTTATCATCAGTAGGTTCTGGAAGTCTTCAACATCAGTATACAGGTTATAAAGTACAAATCTGTGCATGGCATGTACATAATTATGCTCTAATATTATGAGTTTTGTGAGGCTAACAAGCAAGCATATAATCCATAGCTACAAGCAATCCTGCTGGCAGTGTTTTTCGATGACTCGGCTAGCAGCCCAGCTGCCATGATTAATAAATAAAAATATGAATGATGAGATTTAATGAGCGATCTCTCTTCCTGCTTAGGTTTGAAATATTGCTTCGTTTTAGCAAGTAATTTTGCAACGTGTATTCACTATCTTGCTCTCTGGCATAACTAAGTCTTTCTGTTGTATTTCAACTAAAAATAACATTTGTGTAGGAGTAACTGAAGAAACCAAATATTACGTTGTCAAAAAGTTATTTTGACTGTTCACAACTCTAGTAAAGACATCCAACATAAATGTGACCTGTTGTTGGCCATTATTGAGTATTGTTATGTAGAAGCAACTTCTATATCCTTCCATAAAATCACAACAAATTCAGAGTCAATTATCCGCTTGTCATGAAAACACCTGTTGTTGACTGTCTCTCATAATACAAAAGTGCTTCTTTACTTGCCAGGCATGTCATATTATATATACTAATTGATATTAACCCGGACAATTTGGAAATGTTATTTTGGTTGCATACGTAAAAAATACATATATATGGGTTACGGTGCATTAGTATTATTTGCTCATCAAACGACGGGCTATACATTCGACGAACTATACATGTATTGATGATGTCATTACTGTTTTGTAATCATTTCTTAATATATGACTAATGTCGATCCGCATTGCAGAGTGGATTAGTGAGCCGACCGTAGAGGAGTGACGACCTGATACAGGTGCTCTCTCATATGGACAGACTGGAGAACAGCACTCGCCCTGCTCATACACACCACACTTCTCGTGAGTTCTAATGCTTTGACATGGAAGGACAACTACTAATTATGGTTTCTATGAATCCTTCATGGGTTAAGCCATCTTTCATTTCTGAAAGTTAGTTTTTTAACAGCAAAATAAGAACAAAAATATTCTAAATAGATGATTCATAAATGTGATTGCTTTGGTATTTTAATTGGTTTTCAAAATAGAAAGTGTCCCATTTTTTATTTTTAAAATTTTAATCAAAAGTTCACTTGTTGATTTTTACAAGTGTTCATAAGCATAAGCCTACTCTTCCGCATGTTAACTCAGGGTCACGGCTTTCTAGCAAGCTAAAACATCGTAAGTTTTTCAACATTGTTAGTAGAATTGATAGCGAATTGAGCTGTGAGTGGTGTAGATATGGCGACAAGCCGACAAGTTCATGTGTTGACAGATATATGTAGTGGTACATCCATATTAGTACAAATACTTAAGTTTTCTAGTTCACATACTCTAGTTCATTTCCTTCTGCAACTGCTTGTAATGCATTTCTAAGGTTTAGCTAAGAAGTTTTGTTTGGTCATTTAGCTTAAGTCTCTCTACAGTCATGTTGTAAAACTCCTAATCGAAACCATGTATTTTACCCATTAGCTTAACTCTGATCACAGCTGGAAGGAACTGCAGGCTAGTCTTATGGCTGGCAATACAACTTTCTTTGATGCGCTTCCAGAAGCGTCCCTAATCCTAATGATACAAAAAATTATAAATGAATGATATCATTAAGTTCTTAGATAGTTCTCTCAGTTACTAGTTTGTTCATTACAGTTATATAAGCATGAGTATGATTGTGCTGTTCAGACTCGCTTTCAATGATTACGCGTTGCTCCCAACCTTTAGAATCCTTACTTACTATACTAAGTCCAGTGTTTGTCTGTCCGAAGGTGGGTTAATAAGATTTTTCCTTATGCCATTTTAACTCATGAAAATCAGCTTAGTAGGTGGAAGCTCTAACACTTGCAGCTAATCGACCGCCTACCAGCATTTCAGAATAATTTTACAGACTCATTGTCGGTGCTCTATGACAGAAACTGAGGAAAAATAATGTAGATGAAGTTCGGAAAATGACCATTTATTGATAGTTTTCCACATCGCACTTGACGATCTCTCACGGCACGTGAGACTGCTAGTTACTAATATATATATAATAAGTATAATAGTATATAATAAGATAATAACATATATATAATAAGTATAACATATATAATAAGTATAATAACATATATAATAAGTATAATAACATATATAATAAGTATAATAATGTATAAGTATAATGAAGTTTTTAAAAAAATATAAGTATAATAACATATATAATAATGTATAAGTATAATGAAGTTTTTAAAAAAATATAAGTATAATAACATATATATAATAAGTATAATAATATATAAGTATAATAAAGTTTAATAATATATATAATAAGTATAATAACATATATAACAAGTATACTAATATATATAATAAGTATAATAACATATATAATAAGTATAATAATATATATAATAAGTTAGTGGATAAAACTGCAAGCTAATATATTAACGTGAACACTGTTAAAGAGTAGTGGGTCTGTTATAGTCATGTTTTCACTTACATGTTGTTATACGGAGCAGCATGGATTCAGGAGATTTCTCTCTCCTTCAGATACTTATTAAGAAAATCTTACATACTGCTGCATATGAAGTTGATTTGTTCTGGGATCATGTCATATGTTAAAATCGTCGTATGTCGGACCAAATATCTTTATAAGAACACACTGCGATTATCTTAATTGGTCCACAGTCTTAAAACAAATATTAACTTCTCAATACAAGCAGCTGGTAAATTACCTGTTAAAATAGATGAATTATACAAAATTATGTACAAAGTTTACTGTAATGTTAAGTTATAATGATAAAGAAAAAAGGGCTTTATTTAAACCTTATTCTAGAGAGATGCAAATATAAGTATAGCCTTAGTGATCCTCAAGTCAAAGGAAAATATGGTAATAGCTATAAACACTCCAACATAAGCTAACTTTTTCGTGGGAAACCAACCAATGTTTTAGTAATTTTATTAATTTTTATCAGCCTTTTAGCTTTCATTTGCAAAACTTTCAAGCTAAATTAAAAAGCTTTAAAATTAAATTGTTGAACATCAGTGATGACATTAGACATCTATTGCTAGTTTAGCTTAGATATAAATGAAGAAATGTTCAAGTTTGGTGGTGAGTAACGATAGGGAACAATTCACTCTGACATAGACTAGGTGAAGACTAGGATACCTTATAAATTTACTCTGACATAGACTAGGTGAAGACTAGGATACCTTATAAATTTACTCTGACATAGACTAGGTGAAGACTAGGCTACCTTATAAATTCACTCTGACATAGACTAGGTGAAGACTAGGATACCTTATAAATTTACTCTGATATAGACTAGGTGAAGACTAGGCTACCTTATAAATTTACTCTGACATAGACTAGGTGAAGACTAGGATACCTTATAAATTTACTCTGATATAGACTAGGTGAAGACTAGGCTACCTTATAAATTTACTCTGACATAGACTAGGTGAAGACTAGGATACCTTATAAATTTACTCTGATATAGACTAGGTGAAGACTAGGCTACCTTATAAATTTACTCTGACATAGACTAGGTGAAGACTAGGATACCTTATAAATTTACTCTGACATAGACTAGGCGAAGACTAGGATACCTTATAAATTTACTCTGACATAGACTAGGTGAAGAATAGGATACCTTATAAATTTACTCTGACATAGACTAGGTGAAGACTAGGATACCTTATAAATTTACTCTGACATAGACTAGGTGAAGAATAGGATACCTTATAAATTTACTCTGACATAGACTAGGTGAAGACTAGGATACCTTATAAATTTACTCTGACATAGACTAGGTGAAGACTAGGATACCTTATAAATTTACTCTGACATAGACTAGGTGAAGACTAGGATACCTTATAAATTTACTCTGACATAGACTAGGTGAAGAATAGGATACCTTATAAATTTACTCTGACATAGACTAGGTGAAGACTAGGATACCTTATAAATTTACTCTGACATAGACTAGGTGAAGAATAGGATACCTTATAAATTTACTCTGACATAGACTAGGTGAAGACTAGGATACCTTATAAATTTACTCTGACATAGACTAGGTGAAGACTAGGATACCTTATAAATTTACTCTGATATAGACTAGGTGAAGACTAGGATACCTTATAAATTTACTCTGACATAGACTAGGCGAAGACTAGGATACCTTATAAATTTACTCTGACATAGACTAGGTGAAGAATAGGATACCTTATAAATTTACTCTGACATAGACTAGGTGAAGACTAGGATACCTTATAAATTTACTCTGACATAGACTAGGTGAAGAATAGGATACCTTATAAATTTACTCTGACATAGACTAGGTGAAGACTAGGATACCTTATAAATTTACTCTGACATAGACTAGGTGAAGACTAGGATACCTTATAAATTTACTCTGACATAGACTAGGTGAAGACTAGGATACCTTATAAATTTACTCTGACATAGACTAGGTGAAGAATAGGATACCTTATAAATTTACTCTGACATAGACTAGGTGAAGACTAGGATACCTTATAAATTTACTCTGACATAGACTAGGTGAAGACTAGGATACCTTATAAATTTACTCTGACATAGACTAGGTGAAGAATAGGATACCTTATAAATTTACTCTGACATAGACTAGGTGAAGACTAGGATACCTTATAAATTTACTCTGACATAGACTAGGTGAAGAATAGGATACCTTATAAATTTACTCTGACATAGACTAGGTGAAGACTAGGATACCTTATAAATTTACTCTGACATAGACTAGGTGAAGACTAGGATACCTTATAAATTTACTCTGACATAGACTAGGTGAAGACTAGGATACCTTATAAATTTACTCTGATATAGACTAGGTGAAGACTAGGATACCTTATAAATTTACTCTGACATAGACTAGGTGAAGAATAGGATACCTTATAAATTTACTCTGATATAGACTAGGTGAAGACTAGGATACCTTATAAATTTACTCTGACATAGACTAGCTGAAGAATAGGATACCTTATAAATTTACTCTGATATAGACTAGCTGAAGACTAGGATACCTTATAAATTTACTCTGACATAGACTAGCTGAAGAATAGGATACCTTATAAATTTACTCTGATATAGACTAGGTGAAGACTAGGATACCTTATAAATTTACTCTGACATAGACTAGGTGAAGACTAGGATACCTTATAAATTTACTCTGACATAGACTAGGTGAAGACTAGGATACCTTATAAATTTACTCTGACATAGACTAGGTGAAGAATAGGATACCTTATAAATTTACTCTGACATAGACTAGGTGAAGACTAGGATACCTTATAAATTTACTCTGACATAGACTAGGTGAAGAATAGGATACCTTATAAATTTACTCTGACATAGACTAGGTGAAGACTAGGATACCTTATAAATTTACTCTGACATAGACTAGGTGAAGACTAGGATACCTTATAAATTTACTCTGATATAGACTAGGTGAAGACTAGGATACCTTATAAATTTACTCTGACATAGACTAGGCGAAGACTAGGATACCTTATAAATTTACTCTGACATAGACTAGGTGAAGAATAGGATACCTTATAAATTTACTCTGACATAGACTAGGTGAAGACTAGGATACCTTATAAATTTACTCTGACATAGACTAGGTGAAGAATAGGATACCTTATAAATTTACTCTGACATAGACTAGGTGAAGACTAGGATACCTTATAAATTTACTCTGACATAGACTAGGTGAAGACTAGGATACCTTATAAATTTACTCTGACATAGACTAGGTGAAGACTAGGATACCTTATAAATTTACTCTGACATAGACTAGGTGAAGAATAGGATACCTTATAAATTTACTCTGACATAGACTAGGTGAAGACTAGGTACCTTATAAATTTACTCTGACATAGACTAGGTGAAGACTAGGATACCTTATAAATTTACTCTGACATAGACTAGGTGAAGACTAGGATACCTTATAAATTTACTCTGACATAGACTAGGTGAAGAATAGGATACCTTATAAATTTACTCTGACATAGACTAGGTGAAGACTAGGATACCTTATAAATTTACTCTGACATAGACTAGGTGAAGAATAGGATACCTTATAAATTTACTCTGACATAGACTAGGTGAAGACTAGGATACCTTATAAATTTACTCTGACATAGACTAGGTGAAGACTAGGATACCTTATAAATTTACTCTGACATAGACTAGGTGAAGACTAGGATACCTTATAAATTTACTCTGATATAGACTAGGTGAAGACTAGGATACCTTATAAATTTACTCTGACATAGACTAGGTGAAGAATAGGATACCTTATAAATTTACTCTGATATAGACTAGGTGAAGACTAGGATACCTTATAAATTTACTCTGACATAGACTAGCTGAAGAATAGGATACCTTATAAATTTACTCTGATATAGACTAGCTGAAGACTAGGATACCTTATAAATTTACTCTGACATAGACTAGCTGAAGAATAGGATACCTTATAAATTTACTCTGATATAGACTAGGTGAAGACTAGGATACCTTATAAATTCACTCTGACATAGACTAGGTGAAGAATAGGATACCTTATAAATTCACTCTGACATAGACTAGGTGAAGACTAGGATACCTTATAAATTTACTCTGACATAGACTAGGTGAAGACTAGGATACCTTATAAATTTACTCTGATATAGACTAGGTGAAGACTAGGATACCTTATATATTTACATCTTCGCTATATTTTATTTACGAATTATTTTCAATTTTCATCAGTTTCTTCGCTCTTATTCATGAAGCTAATTCGCTTTGAAAAGCTTCAAATGCTGTCGGAAATTACTTTGGGTATAGAATTGTACTATTTTTATTATTGGTGTAGACCGTGTAGTTCCTAAAATTTTACACCGTATGTTGGAAAATCTACATGTGCCGTATTCCGACATACGGCACATACTTATAAATAAAGGTATTAGTGTATACATGTAGCTATTTTCACTGAAAGTCAGTGTTTTAATTAGCTTGTTGTAAGTAACATGACCATTTTATAGTTTGTTATTATGGTTTTTCTGGTCATAAACGAGTGCTGTCAGTCATGATTGCAAACAAAAATCACTGTCTACAAAATTACCTGTGAGCCTGATTAGTAAAGGTAAAACCGTTCGTAACGCTACTGATCATTAAAAGCAAAAGGTAAAGGAAATCAATTTATTGTAGATTTTATGAGAAATATTTTATAAATTAAATCGATTTATCGTTTAAACTGAAGTTGCTTGTTCATATTTGCACAAACAATCTTTATTTTTCAAGTATATACATTTTCTTACGGTCAGTAAAAATATCACAGTCCGTCTCGTTAACCTGCAGATAATACATGAGTATGTGAGGCAGTTTTGTATGTAGAAGGGAGAGTTATACGTCGTGGTATGAGGTTGATTTTATTTAGCTGCATTGCAATTCAACTTAATAGTATTACGAGAGTGACTTATTTATGATATATGAGTATTTCTATTGGTTTCCATACACGACTAGCTTGGGAAAAATATTTTGTGCTGTATAAAGCTGAAGCAAACGGGGCATAGAGATTAGCTCTCCTATTTGCTGCTTGTAGTAGAACGACACCGCAGCAGTGATTATGGGGACCGCTGGCAGACCTCCCGACCATCACATCCATCACACCAAGGTACCTGATTTCAAATTTATTGATGCCGTTTGTAATGTTTGATTGTTTGATGTCTATGCATATATATACTATCCTCAGCTCCAAGTTTCATCCGTGGTGCCTCTATTAAGGGTACATTCTGATTTACTTCAGGTATTTTGGATATTTAGCTTGGTAAAAACATATATCACGGGGCGCGATACACCGCAATCATTTGTTTAGTGTTGAAGTGTATCTATAAAATAGGAGTTATCCTTCATGTGCTGCCTGTATTTTAGCGAGGGTTATATCACTTTACGTGATATTCATAACCCTCTCAATGACTGCGAACAAATCTCATGAAACTTTTTGAGCATACACTAATCCTAATCTAGTCGAGTCTAATCCTACAAATGAATCTACATGTACTACATCTGAATGTAATACATGTAAGGAATCCGTTGGAAGGCTTGCAGCGGATATTGAAGTTTGAAATATTTGAATTCTGTTCAATATCTGATGGTATAAAACAGTAAACAGAGACAAAGCGTTGAAATCTTTGCCTAAATTTGTAAGGAGTGACCGCAAGAGTCATAACCCAATTTTAATATTAACGTCAGTTTTGCTGCTATATCCCGTATCAAGTTTGCTGCATTTTAATCAAAACTGAATCAAGCGTTTTTGAATAAATTAAGTAAATGGTGCATTCGCTAATAAGGAGCTGTCCAATTAAATGCAAGCTTTTACCCTTCTGTGACGTCACATGCTCTGGTTTACCTTCCAACTTTCACATCATCATGACTCTGCACTTTAGGCTTCATTTCAACTCATGTATAATCGTTGCAGTAGCTTTTTATTCTCACATCAAAGAAAGGGATTATCATTTCTAAAGTGAACCAGATTTCTTTAAATAGTTTCAATCATGTTTTTTCAAATAAGAAAGATAATGAATTTTTTCCTTTCATAGATAATTTTGAAGTAAAATCATTTTATCGATAATTTTTGCACTCTTTGTTTATAAATAAAAATGTAATAAATTGTGTAATAAATGTGGTATTTGACGGTGGTTTTAGTAAAGATATTAGATTATTTACTTTAAAAATAATATGGTATATAATAAAGATGTACTTTTAAAATAATATACGATACTAAAATAATACTATGCCTTAGAATTTTTAAAGATTAGCTATATATTGTCGACTGTCAGTTCAGCTGCATGTGCGTTAGTGTGGGTTGTATATACATCGCACGCGTCGTGTACACTAGTCGATGATTGAGCTGATTTCGCTAAATGCTTAATCTGCCAATAAATTTCGTCAAACATTTATTATTGGCTAATTTAAAATTCTTCAAAAATTGTCCCAGCTAGCCTGCTGTTTGAACCTTTTCAAACAACTATTGGGTTGCGACAATAAATCGGAACAGATCAAGTGCAGTTCTATATCATCACATCAAACAAGCAACATGCTCTAATAACCATTAGGAGAGATAAACATATTTGCGCGTATCAATCGGCATTTTAGGTTGATTTGCTTATTTGCAAAACAAGTCGGCATTCATAAAAAGCTAGTACGATGGTAAAGCTAGTAAAGATATATATATCGTTTGGTAAATTTGCGAGTTTATGCGACTCTTAAATACAGCTTAAAAATGTCTGCTAGAACAGGCAACTCCAAGTTTTAGAAAACGGACTACTATTATACTCCTATAAAAAGCTAGCCAGTGTGAGCTATCACAGAACTATAAGCACGTCCTGTTCGCAGCTTTAAGGGTCTCTGTTATGGGTTAATTATGCCAAGGATTTCTGTGCAAGATCTTAAATTGATTTTTAATTAAAATATTGATTATAATCATTTCGGAAATTTTGGATGTTAAACACCATAATTAAATTTACCATTTGTATATCACTTAGATGATTTGTTCTAAGAATGTTTGTTATAGGGATTTTACATCATACTAAGCGTAAATACATGTAAATAGTTTATTAAACTGTTATTAAATTGTTATTGGGAAAATATCTTCCAAGATCTTTCCAAACTCACCCTTTTGGTCATTCAGAATGAAAAACAAACTAGACTTATACATTGTTTTCTCTCTCAAAAGCGGTAAGAGAGAAAACGATTGTTTTATGGTCAACTAGGGGATTCTCGTTATTTAAAATCGAATTTGAGAACTTCCACCTACTTGATGATTTACATTATATGGAATTTCTTTATGTAATACCATGCAAACACTACATGAATTCTTTATGTTCATTGGAATAAACACAAAAAGTTATTGTCATTATAGGAGCATCTGTAGTATGAAATATTATTCTGGCATAGCCTGTTATCGTTATGGCTTTGCTATTGGTAAGAAGTTTGTCGAACTGTTATCTGTAAACATGTGTTGTACGGATCGACTGAAGTCATCAAGTTGAAATTGTAAAATGACTGTGAGCACCTAGAAAACAGTTGTGCAAGCATTATATTATATACACAACAATTATCATTCATGAGCACTTGATACATTTGTTAAGTATGACATGATACTGAGAGCAGATTACCGTACTTTTCGGACCATAAACCAAACCCCTATATAAGCCGCATCTGCTTTATTTTCCAAAAAACGATAATAAAACAATACATAGGCCACACCTTTGTATAGGCCGCAGAACTCAGGACGGTGCTTTTTAACGCGACAGCAACTTTGATGTTTAAAACGGAACAGTGCCTAACGGCACTGTTTCGTATTTTATATAATCGTCAAATCGTCAGAAAAAGTAGCGGCTAATAGTCCGAAAAGTACGGTAAATGACGAAATAAACAAAAGTGCAGTCACGTTAGGAAAAAATGAGGGTAAAAAGATGAGAATAAAGTTAATTCGTATTTAATTCTGTTTTATTTATATTATTGGTCAACTGATGTTAGAATATTTGATGAACCCCTTTGATGACGCTCATTACATTCTGCAGCCATCTTGTTTCGCAATTTTTATGCACTAGTCGCGGCCAGCGCGTACCATAATGGCCATGAGCCATATATTTGATTAGTTTACTGGAAATATGACGCTCGGGGGAACAATTTGAATTTAAAATTAGTAGCAGAAATTAGTTTGCAATCAGTGCAGTAGGCTTTCTTTAGATGTGACCCTATAGGCCAGCTTAGGTCACCTGTGGCATGCAGCCATTATTAGCAGTGACAGGTGTTTACAAGTGCGTGCTTGAATGTTAACCAATAATTTGCAGGTTTTAAAGACACAGGATGTTTTTTGTGTCTTAGGTTCATGATATCTACAAAAAAACAGAAATCATATGAGTGGTAATTTCATAACCTGAGATCCTACAGTGCCAGTCACCTTTGCATAACTTTGCAAAACTTGATACACCGATCACCAAGTTCTGATCCTGTTGTGTTTTTTAGAAGCACTAGAAAAGACATTCGGCAGCCAGCCAATGATCAGCACAAATCAGCAAATATATGATGGCCAATCAGGAGGTGAGTGTACTTTGACAGACCGATGAAGCTGTTCGCTGACGCAGTTGTTGTACTGAGAAAATTGATTTGAGAAAACACTTCTTATTTATAAGCATTAGAACATTTCCTTTTACAAGTACATTCACTCCTCTCTTATTGGTTTTTAAATGAAATTTCAGGACATAATTTCTCCATGCCAAAAGTACACAGTTTGTATGCTGGATATGGCCAAAGCAAATATGGCCAAAGCAAACAAGCGGCGAAATGTTTGACTAGAGATTGTCTTATGAAATTACCCAGCATTCCGTTTCCCCTGCATTGGCATGACTCCAGCGACAAATCCGATTACCCGAGGCAAAATCGGGCAAGTGCGAACAACTTAATCATATTTCAAGCCAAGACAAGCTAGGAGTTTACCTTACCATACAGCTAATCAATCATGTCTAGGGATCTCTTGCCATGTTTCTCTTGCGAAATCTTCTACTTTGGCAATTACTAGCAGTCTTTGGCCTAGCAGCAGCAGAAGGTCTGTTTGTGCTCTCTTTTTTGTCTATTGAGGAACAGAAATCTGTGAATCTAAGACTGGTTCATGCTATATGGCCCATACGTCGATGTTAATCCCTCAACCTATTCACACTATCACAAACGATAGTTCACACTATCACAAACCACCATCAGAAACGATAGTTCACACTATCACAAACCACTATCACAAATGATAGTTCACACTATCACAAACCACTATCACAAATGATAGTTCACACTATCACAAACCACTATCACAATCGATAGTTCACACTATCACAAACCACTATCACAAACGATAGTTCACATTATCACAAACCACCATCAGAAACGATAGTTCACACTATCACAAACCACTATCACAAACGATAGTTCACACTATCACAAACCATCGGCATACCAGTCTCATTATACGATGCAGTCACAGAAATGATGAAATACTAGTCCCGCAGCAACTTTTATAACAGAGAATATAGATTGAGCAATCCGTTATGGCTAATCATCCCCACCGTAGATGTATACATTGTGCAGGCTTTTGTGTAAACGTGGTAACTGTCGGGAAAGTTTGACAGCTCCAAACTTGCCAGAAGTCTCCGCGTTGCGTTTACAAAGCCTTCGCTTTACGGTGGACATAGTCAACAAATAATCACTGAGATGACAACACGAACATATGGTGACATTGTGTGAACAAAGTCTTTAGTTGGCTTTCTGTCTGTAATAAAACATTGGTCTGTGTGAATTTAATTTAGTGAGGGTAACTCAAGGATACAAGAATGGAGTGCGAAAATCCTGCGTGTATATGTGTAACATCGTAGATTATAGCGAATAAACCAAACAAATAACATTTGCTTCATAACTTTAAAATGTCGGTTTGTTTGCCAGGCTTTCAAATTTAATGCGCTCATTAAAATTATCTCCCCCTCCCTACTCCTAATGGCTCACAGTCTTTTTTGCAGAGGAATTAAGTTTGCTAAATAAAATCATACAATGATAACAGCATATTATCATGACCCATCTAATAGACCATGTGACTGCTCAGCTTCCAAAAATCGCTTGAAAACTGCTAATGGTTTTTGTAATGCAAGTAGCAGTGGAGGAAGTTATTAGAGTACTCGCATCCTTACGGAAGGGTCCTGAAACATACTTTCTACACAAACAATTATCAACTGTGGTTCCACAGTATTTGGATATTTATAATTATGTGAATATTTGTCAAAAGCACACAGAGTTTTATTTAAATAAGCTATCACCTGTTCATACTAAATGCTGTGTCAAATTACATTGTTAACAATACTTTTGGGAAGTTATCTTCACTATGTTGTTAACCATACCATATGAACACGATGGGGTTTTCTCATATCTCCTTAGAGCTAAGTCTTAGAGCTATTCTAGTCTCTGCCTATAACAACTCAGGCAGCGTAAAGTATGTACAAGTGAAGGTCATCACAGCGACTGTTTTTTGGAATAATTATTTTTATTTGTAACTAGAAGTTATAAGTGTAGGATGGTAATTAGGTCATTTATGACAGTGTACCCAGCCATGAGACTTATATCTAGGTATACATAAATATTAATTTATCAAAAACATTCTTTACTGATGTTATTCTGTATTTAAAAGCTGGCTTTAAGCCTCTAAGTAGGAATGAATTGCTAAAATTGTTTATAATATATTTATATCATTCAGAGTATTTATATTCTATTTTAGTTCTACCCAGCCTTCATTTGCGTTTTTATGATTTTTGTTAGTCAAAGGAAAAGCTGAACTAAACATTCCCATTTGCTTCTTAAGACAGCTGTATGATTGTTACTTCTATGTTCAAACTCAAGTCTTGCTTATATCCTATTTTATTCTTTATAAAATATGAACTTTGGTAGCATTGGAAATACAACACTCGCCTTCCGTGCACCTCTGACTATTCAGCTTGTTTGATGAATGGGTTTTGATAGAGGAGACAACTCCTCTGCATAAAAATGAAATATCAAACTTTTAAAAGTAATATAGCAAAACTAGATGATGCCTGTTATTACATCTGCTATTTACGGTTTACACACTTAGAAACGCATATACTTCTACGGAGTACACGCTTTACGCGTAATGCCATTCTATTGGAAAAACATTTTAACTCCACATCCGAAATAACCTCCAGCAAGCCACATTCGAGGTTTCTTGAAACATCTTTAGTAAATGTAACAAGTTTAGTAAATGAGCACATATGCTTGCACTCCTACTTCGCATGGTTTGGTTTTTCGAATAACATCAAACAATGCTGCGTACTTTTTAATAGTTTCAAAATGTTGCATTCCAAGAGAACTAGTATGTATGGTTACTACTAGCAGTTGTAGAGAAGCAATGGATTCCAAGAGAACTAGTATGTGTGGTTACTACTAGTGGCTGTAGAGAAGCAATTGATTCCAAGAGAACTAGTATGTGTGGTTACTACTAGTGGCTGTAGAGAAGCAATGGATTCCAAGAGAACTAGTATGTGTGGTTACTACTAGCAGTTGTAGAGAAGCAATTGATTCCAAGAGAACTAGTATGTGTGGTTACTACTAGTGGCTGTAGAGAAGCAATGGATTCCAAGAGAACTAGTATGTGTGGTTACTACTAGTGGTTGTAGAGAAGCAATGGATTCCAAGAGAACTAGTATGTGTGGTTACTACTAGTGGTTGTAGAGAAGCAATGGATTCCAAGAGAACTAGTATGTGTGGTTACTACTAGCAGTTGTAGAGAAGCAATGGATTCCAAGAGAACTAGTATGTGTGGTTACTACTAGCAGTTGTAGAGAAGCAATTGATTCCAAGAGAACTAGTATGTGTGGTTACTACTAGTGGCTGTAGAGAAGCAATGGATTCCAAGAGAACTAGTATGTGTGGTTACTACTAGTGGTTGTAGAGAAGCAATGGATTCCAAGAGAACTAGTATGTGTGGTTACTACTAGCAGTTGTAGAGAAGCAATTGATTCCAAGAGAACTAGTATGTGTGGTTACTACTAGTGGCTGTAGAGAAGCAATGGATTCCAAGAGAACTAGTATGTGTGGTTACTACTAGTGGTTGTAGAGAAGCAATGGATTCCAAGAGAACTAGTATGTGTGGTTACTACTAGTGGTTGTAGAGAAGCAATGGATTCCAAGAGAACTAGTATGTGTGGTTACTACTAGTGGTTGTAGAGAAGCAAATAAGACAAGTAGTAAGTTCCTTGAAGTTAGAATGATTAGTTACAGAAAAACCTGAATAAATGTCCTCAAATCAATACCTTAAAAGGTCTATGAAACTGTCTTTTATTCATCGAAAAGAAGATTATTAACCCTGTAACTGGGGAAACGAAAAAAATGTCGTTTACCGGTGGCGTGGGCAAACGACTTTCATGTCGCTTTCAATAGACGTTTATAAAGCTGTCGTCTAGTAACGTTAAACATAGGATATGAACGCTAGTAAAATTTAAATATCATCAACAAGATATTAGTCGATAAATTACAATATGAAACGATTATCTGAGAGGCGTTGCCTTGTGCTAAAAGCTAAAGAAATCGCGCATCCTTGGAAAAGAATAAAAGTTGGAAAAACCAGTCAACATCGGCTCGACGTTCAAAACGGTAAAATAAAAATTCATTTGATTCTGCAATTGTTAGTGATTTTTTGTCTGATTAGTATAAAAATAATTAAGATGATAGAATTGATGTACACTTTTAGGACTTTTGAATATACAGAGAAAAGTGATCGTTATGGTAGCTCACACGGCTACGATGTAGCGTCTGAGTCTACTGAAAGGAATGCTTTCAAGCATTTCATACAGGGACAACTGTACATAGTTGTAGCTTTTTTGTAGTAGTATATATGTAAATGAATGTTCATGTACAAAATATTTTTTAATAGAAGTAAATTTCAGGTTGAGCTATGCATCTTCATAACATACCGATTTTATTGAATTTTCAAAAATAAGTTACACGACTTTAGGGTGTTTTTGCGGGGTTTTAACTCGGCCAAAGGGTTAATATTATGAGACAGAAAAGAAAACCGGAAACAAATCGAATAAAAAAGTCTAACGTGACAAATATTAAGTATAAAAGCAAGAACTATACACAAATTATTAATTTGACTTCAACATAACTGTGGACTTGGACTGGCTGTGGTTCATCTCTCTGGTAGTTCGCATTCTGCATCATAGAAGGGATTAGTCGCTTGGGTTTTTACATTTGAATATAAATTAAAAAAATGAGTTATATTATGTTGGCGTGAATAGTTGCGGTTATAGACACAATTTGTGTCTCAAACACATCTGAGATACCAGTTTGGATTGCTCTATATGCTGGAGTCTTGAAATGTTCCCGTTGCTATTTGCTCACTGGCGTTTGGTAGTCTTTGCTGTTCAAAGAAGAAATTATACAGATGTAACATCCGTGAACATAGAAACCCCCCTCTTCCTGCCCGGTTTCATAGACTAAACATTGATGGGAAAGTCGTATTTTTGTACACGGAAACACCAGCCTGTTTTGTCCATTGCCATTTTCCAGCATTTAAACAAAACCTGACATAACACAGAAGTAATACACAATGCACAGGCGTTGCTAGCTGTAGAAATGCATTTAGATCTCAGGCTAATTGAGTGCTCAAACTAGTAGAAGCCATTGATCATATACATTTTGTGCACTCTTGCTTAATCTTTTTTATTATCAACGCCTTGGCGAATAAACAACTCGAGCAAACTGAGTCATCCCTTGAACTTCCAGAAGGTTCTTTGGTTTGACTGATCAGCTCTTCTGGCACTTGATCAGTAGATCAGTGTTCTTCAGTAGCCACCAAGGATGCGTGTAACTGTATTTAAATATTCTATTGCAGGAAAGTGTCATGCCATCAAGTCAGACGAATGCATTGTAGCCTGTGATCTTACAAGCAAACCACCCGCAGTGAGTAAAGTCAAATCCGAGCCTCACCTCCCAGGTAATCCTGTGTTTCAGTATTGTTAACTAGTTTTGTATCTACTTTTAATGGGTTGTCATGCTAGGGTGCTACACACCACTCTTATATGTAATACTCGGGGACATACTTGGGAGTACAGTAATCCCTTACTACTTCAAGACTCATCTTTCGTGGTTTCAGTACTTCGCAGACAAGACACTTTAGTTAAAAAATAAAAGAAGTTAATTAAAAGACCATTAAAAAAATCTACATAAAATACATTTATAAACATGTGACTTGCTTCTCACAACGAACCCAGTTAATCACAAGTACAATCATTCCGACTAGATGAAGTTTAAACTATGGTAAGTTATATATAAGTGCATTCGCCCGTTTAAAATACTGGGACCGAAGTTGAAATATAAGCTAAAAGTAGGACACTTATATTTCGCTAGTATTTAGTTTCGTGAGTAGCATACAGAGTAAAATTTCGCTGCAACATAATTTCGCAGCTCTAATGAGTATGAAAATATAGTGATGTGAAAATAAATGCAGTGGAACAAACATAATTAGATTCCTCAGGTTCGGCTCACCAGTAAGAAAAAAATTTTAATTTGGGACTAGTTTGTAATTGTAAACCGCAGGTAGAATTGTGTGGCTGAGATTGATAACGCATTTTGATCGCTTGCTGCCATTTGTTTTTTGGACTATCAATGAACAAAGCTATTTAATTCCGCGTTTTCGCTCGTTCGTTATGATAGTTTAGTTTCGCTCATGAAATTTTCGCGAGAGGCTGACTCCGCGAAAACACGGAAGTTAGATGAGGCGAATGCATAAGTGTCCTAGGGTATAAGCTAAAATTCGATCAAGATAAATTTGATTTACTTGTTCATTTCATAGGAGATGAATACAATATGTTTAATAAACGGTTTAAGTGTTCTGGTGTTAAATTTGGTGTATGCATATAGTTTAAAAAATAAAAAATTGTTTCTATGCCGCTGATTTTCATTTATGAAAAGGCCGCCAATCCCCTATGATAAGTGGAGGATTGCTGTATATAACATGTCATGAGAAATACATGTAATTGGTTGGCTTGTTCATGGAAGGACGTATCTTATGTTGCGTCTAAAAATATCAACCGCATGCTTATGAAGCAGGAAGACAGCATGTACTCCGTTTAGTTTTTTAAGCATCATTTCATCGATGTTTGCATGCCGTTTTCGTTTAAAGTATAATTATGCTTGGCTTAAATCATTCTGTTTCTCACGCTGCTCAGTTACAGTTTAATATCAACCAGAAGGGTGTCCTGTCTAAGACATCTGTATAAGTTGCTCAGGCAGAAGCCTTCCAAGCTGTTCCTAGATCAGTATTAATATAGATATTTGCGACAAATCCCACTTTGTAGATATTTAATTTGGTTTTCACGACTGCGATATTCCAGCGGACGATCTTTACATTTTCTGACTCTGCTTACGATCAATATTTTATTTTATGTCGTTTACAGCCTTTGAGATCTTTCATGGTTTGTGTTTTCATTTGTTCATTTATAATTTAAGGTCTCCAACTCTTTTCAGCTTACATGATATGAACAAATTACATACAAGCTTCAACAATTATTATCTAGGTTATCATCAGTTAATCCTTTAGGATACATGGCTTGGTTTTTTTTATGTTCTTGTTTTCCCTAATTTACTGATTTGTCAAATAGTTGATAATCATGATTTATTAATTTAGGATTGAATTGTGCTCATCAAGCAAGCGTTTTTGTCTGCTACATATTATCTGATACACCCAGGCAGTTTCATTTTTTGTTTTTCAGCTGATTTCATTAGAAATTAAAAGTGATTTGGCTGCAGTTCATGCTCCCCAAGCGTCCCTCGTAAGAACTAGAGCCGACTGTCACAGCCCCAGTGACTGCCTAGGCATGCTTTTTGTGACAAGCATATGCATGTTGATCTGTGATGGGATTGCGATAAGTCCTTGGTTCTAGACATGTAGACAATCCCAGAGTTCACACGTTCGCTGACTCTATGGTTTCTGTTGCAGCCGAACCGGACCACTCACCCCATCAGCCAAGCAGCAGTGATGATTTGCCCACGAGTACCTCACAGCCCCCTAGCCACTCTATGTCTGGCTTCAATGGCAACCTTGTCATCAGAGGTAACCTTTGTTCAACCTCAGCCTTCAACTGTCCTTGACACCGCTGTAACCTTCTCTGCAGCTTCTAACCTGTTCTTTTCTCATCTTAGCCTATTTTTATGGCTTGTTCAGTTCATGGTAAATATCTTCAGCACGTGGCTGGTATGCTCAACAATGATATACGAGTGCAAATGTTTATACATGATGAAAAAAACTTTGGCATTATCTGCATATTCCCTGATTCCCTGTACTCTGTATCAACATTTTTATATCATTACTGAGCATGGTACACCAACCATGTGGCGAAGATATTTACCATGACCTGCCATGAAAAAAATGATATCTACCATGAGAAAAAAACAGGTGAGAAATCAAATGGTGGAAGTGTTAACAATATTGAGCTGCATCGGTCGCTATCAAAAAATATTTTGTTTTACTAGGGATGAGAACGTTTGCTTTTCTGCAAATTACTTTATAAAATATATTTGCTCACTCATTTTGATGCTTCATGAGGCTGCCGGCAAAGCCTAAATCTATGATTGACTTGTTACACTGCCACAAATTGTTATATAATGATAAAATTATGTATTTTTAAATCAATGTGGTGCAACCTTCAGTTGGTTATTGAATTAGTTAACAAAATTTGTAGATCACCATATATTTTATAATATAATTATATATTTTATAATATAATTATATATTTTATAATATAATTATATATTTTATAATATGATTACCATACATATTTTCGATAGACAAACATTTTATTTAATGTTTGTTTTTATTGGTTTTTGGTGTGCTTTTACTTGAAAGTTTGGTTTGAAAAACTTAGAACTAAAGACTGCCATCCTATTACCAGATTTTATCAAAAAACTTGCATTTTATCAATGAATACAGATACATTTTTCCAAATACTTTGTAAAAACAAACCTGATTGCGCAAAAATGAGAGTATGTTAAAAACATGTAATATTTTGCACTTGCTACATTTGCCCCAAGTATCCTGTTCACAAGCAAATATCTTATGGAAGGACTGATTCCTGTTCATTTGTAAGACTATTATGGGTTCCTGTTGGAGCTGGTTGAGCTCAAGTGATTCGCCGCTATACAGTCATCCCTTGTTTATCGCGGAAGTTGCGTTCCAAAAATAACCCATGATAAGTGAAATCCGTGAAGTAGTCAGCTTGATTTTTTTATTTTACCTTGCATTACTGTACTATAGAATGAAACCAAAAATCAAAACCTGTTTCGAGGCCCAAAATTTGTTTACAAAACAATAATATTAATATTGGTAATTAATATTGCTGCTGTCATTCATATATTATTTTCCTCTACGGAACGAACCGAAGATTCATTTATTCCGTGATGGCGCCTTACGGCCGCGTAGCTTTTACCTTCCGTCAGCATGTCCGGAAGTGTAACTTTTTCTGCAATAGTTAACATCTTCGTCGGTATCTTTGGCGCATCCGGATGCTCCTTTGTTGGTGCAACATTTTTCCCCGACATTCTGGGTTTTGTCACAGAATGAATCTGCAAATGTAAATTTGGCAGAATGTACAGGAACGAAAACTGTTGACAAGTAAAAAACCAATAGCGTACAGTATCAATATTTGACCTCTAGACAACAGTAAAGCCCCTGAGCCAATCAGGATACAGAGCACAATGCGCTGTAAAAATCCACGAAACTGCGAAAGATGAAACGCAATATAGCGGGGATCACTGTATAGGAGTTTCCTTGTAGAGTGAATGATATGGCAACTAAGATGAAGGTTCTGATTTGCTAGGAAAAGTACTCGGTCATTGACTTTTGACTATGTTAAGTGCATCCTGGTTTCCAAATTCTTGATTAATTTATTTGTAAGAATTTTTAGTTGTTTACCAATATTCCTGCACTGAGAGTTCTCTCTGTCATGATCTTTATAGTGAGCGGAGACAGTCTCACCCAGGATGTGAGCGAGCCCGATGTTGTGAATCAGCTTAATGAGAAACTCGGGCTAAAGGTGGTGCTGCAGTTAGAGAACTCAGACGGGGAGGTTGTATTTGGCAATAAAGTTAGTCCATCTCATGAGAGCTCCTCAGACGATATCGGTAGGACATTTCACTTTGACCCTTTTATGAGTAGCTTACTCGCTTTAGAAGACTGGAGCTCATATCAGGTTCAATACAGGTGTGATCAAATATCGGAATCCGAGCCCCTCGTGTGCATAGAATGGGAAACTGGGAATTAAGGGAAACCGGGAAACGGAAACACTTAATATTTTAGTTTGCGGTCTAAAAGTGGCTGGAGGAAAACTTGTCTCATGAAAAGGGCTGAGATACTTAATTTTTTTGTTTCTCAGTTAGTTTTTTTACTGGGACATAATTCCCGTAAAACATTTGAATGCCCCATGGAACTGTATTTTTCAACCCTTCCCCTATAGTGGCATTCTATTAGAGGTAGCGTTCAAATGAAGAGGTTTTATGGTGAATATTCGGTAAAACGTAATATTTTACAAAACTCATAAGTTGTCCTAAAATTTCAACCATAATGCCTATGAAAAAGGCTTCGATGCCAAATTAATCAGCACAAAATCGTACATCGGTTTATGCCATAAAAATGTCTACAATTGTGTTAGAGAACGAGCTTGGACACTTTTTCAGCTCCTCCCTCGATCTACTACCATAATTAACAACTTGAGCATGTTCCAAGTCTAAATGTTCATCACTAATACTATAGCTCACAGCATTATTATTCCCATTTTTAAAAATAATCACTCTCACTACTACTATTACTAAATAGATAATCCTAGAGGTCTGTTGATCTACAATATGTGAAGCTTTGGTTGCTGTAATGCGTTTGACTCGAGGAGACATTGCGAATAAAAAAATGGCACTAAAAGTTAACGTTTTTGCAAAGTGAAACTTACTTCAGCATGGGCTGTAGACATGTTTTCTATCGGCTCATCGAAGGTAGATGATTGTTTCCTTTCTCTTACCTACAGATATGATGCGTTAATTATTTACCTACTCACTAATCAGGAACACTTTGTATGAAGCCTGCTATAACCGCACCATAATACTCTTGGCACCCGCAAACACTGTTCTGAGCTGCACAATGTGGCTCATGGTACGCAATGAGTTGCGGAAACACTGTACACGCTTATGGAACTATTTAAAAACTAACGTTAGTAGAATTTGTTGCAATATACTAAAGGCAGGCTTCATTCATCTAACGCAGAAGACAGAGACGTAATTGGGTTTACACTGGAGTTAGTTAGCGGTGCTAGGATGTCAACTTAGTCAAAGAAAAGATCTCAGTCTAGCTCTGCTTTGATAGTCATGAATAATCTATTTATGAATTTTCATTGTAAAATAAGTCATGTCCCTCCGTCTGTCCTTCTGTCTGACACCACAGTTAGAGGTTGAAATAAAAGCTTGCTATTAACAGGGTTCGAACTCACAGTATGTGGCAGACCGTATGCACCAATATGCACAATATCTAACATATGCACCAATCTACTGCCTACTTCAGAATAATAGCTATTCTTGTGTCTCATCAGCACACATGATCTCTTACGGCACGCTGGACCATCAGGCTACTAATTATTGTAAAGTGTTTCTGCCGATAACTGGTTGGCTATGTATTGCATACGATGCTCCCACCCTTTGCAATGTTTTTAGCTATAAATACAACGAGTCCATTTGTTTCTACAATCATTTCAATTTCAACATGTTCATAGGCTATGACTATACGGAGAAGAAGTTGTTTTCTCCTGATAGCAGTGGGATGGAAAAGCATGAGCCCGTCATAGTTAACACCGTGCTTAACACTATACGTGAGTTGGCGACACGCCTCGGGCGTATGGAGCAGCTGCGTGAATGTCCGATATGTGGAGACAAAGTAACAGGTGAGTATGATTACGTACGATTATGTACGGTTGTGTGATGCTACCTTTTGCTTCGGATGACTCCATTAACCTCTTATGTTAGGTCTAGTTGAATTTTGTTATATCGGTTGTGTCATAGTCTTGGTCACGAATCATGAATCGCTGAAAGAATTGTGGTCTCAATGGTATGGTGTTAGCATTTAGCGGTTATCTTACAAACACCATGTTATCTTGTTATGTCACAAAAGCAAACTAGCTAAAACCATGGATTACAATGAGCTTGGGTTATGTAGAAGCCTGTAAATATATTGTTTTGTTTGGAAAAGTTGAACACTTGAGCCATCACTGCATCCTCTGTGATCAAGGTAGCTCCGAGTTTAAAAAAAATATATATATAATATGTATTTTTAAAATATATTATATTTAAAGTATTTTTGTTTTAATCAAAATTTGTTTAAGATTCTGGGTACTTCTATTGTCAGAATATGACTGTGGTGTTCATTTGAGTACCTCCATTGTCAGGGTACCACTACGGCGTACAGACATGCGAGTCATGCAAGGGCTTCTTCAAGCGTACTGTACAGAACAAGAAGACATTCAAGTGCCTGCGAAATGGTGATTGCGAGGTCTACCTCCCTACCAGGAAGAAATGTCCTGCTTGTCGTTTTCAGAAGTGTTGTGATGTCGGAATGAGAGTCGAGGGTGAGTGGTAGAAACTCTTTAATGATTTCTACAGTTTCCGTTCTAGATTTGTTTTTTACAACTCGTATGTTAAACCAGTTTGTGTTCCTCCTTATCATAACTGAATGTAATACGTCGATCTGCCAGGAATACGAGAGGACAGGTCTCGGGGAGGCAGAAGCACATATGAGGGTGCGACAGCATTCCTGCCGAAAAGGTTTAAGAAGAGCAGCGAAAGTAGTGACTTCCCAGTCACCCCTATCTATTTCCAACCCAAAAGAAATCGACCAACCGACTCTCTTTCTCCGGACTCTCAAACTCCTGACAAGCCAGCCATTCCAGAGCTACTCAGGGTATGCATTTCTCAAAAGCTCAGTTAGTCTCTGAAGATGGATGCATATATGGTCTATATAGACCCTGTGACTGTACTTACATGTGGAACCTCGGATAGCAGTTGTTGCTGAAAAACGGCATGGTTTATGATAGTTGGTAGTCTTGGAGAAATACACCGGGTTTCTAATAGTCAGGTGCTACCGAAAAGAGGTGTGGTTTATGATAGTGGGTAGAGTCCCTAAGAACTTCTGTTTGATATACATGTAATAAGCATTGTATCTGGTCGGGTTTAGTCGGTGTGGTTTGTCATCGATGGATGGTTTATAAGGGCAGCTATTTACTAATAAATTTGATGCATACGGGTGTACAAATCTGGCAATCAACAGTATGGGTGCTACAAGCTATAGCTTGAGTTTCTTGGTATAACCGTTAAGCTAGGTCAGCAGTGATAGAGGTTGCTGCCAGTACTGTGTTTGATGCTGAAGATGGGGTATAGATAATAAATTTACAACAAGCCTTGATGTGATTTTTAGCAAATCCTTGCCTTGGAAAATTACTATGAGGAGGTAAGCACCACACCGCAAGCTTGCTGCAAAAACAGAATGAATGAAGGTGACACTGACAAATTTAACTCTATGCTTCACATCACGGAGCACAGGCTTTACCAGATAGTCAAATGGGCGCGTCACCTTCCTAACTTTCTGAATGTTCATGTGAGTCGCTCACCTTAGGCCTATGCTAAAAATGCATTTTTAACCCACAATGCACTGTTAAAGTGATTTCATCTTTATTTTCTCATTAAATAAACAAATTGGATGGTATCTTGCGAACTTTATAGAAGCTGATGTGTTCATATGATTGTAAAATCCTTCAATTATGTTCGTCGCAAGTCGATGATACAAAACGTGGGCACAGTTCACTGGCTCTTTCTCATTTGTTATCGTTACTCCCTTTTATTCATTTGTATTCATAAATACATTAAGCTTCAACTGAAGATTATGTTTGGTCAGCGTTTCATTAGCAAGCAGCGTGTTGACTATTTTTAGACTACTGATCAGGTGCTCCTACTACAGAATGCGTGGGCAGAGCTCACGTGTCTCGGTGTGATTTGGAGGTCACGCCATACAGAGGGACTAGTTAAACTCAGCTATGGCAAGACCATAGACTTAGGGAAAGCTAAAGAGATGGACCATGAGGAGGTAGATCCTTTCTACTTTCTTAACTACATTTTTCACTAAGGGCAATTTAAAATGGGGCCAGATCAATACAAACTCGTGGCAGATGACAGCTTGTGATCGACTTGATAAGAGTTCCTCTATCGTACACAGGACTAGTGACTATTTATGAATTGGTATATAATGAGTGCTATAGTTATATAATATAGTAATATATATCATTGTTATATCATATATAATGACTGTGACGTTGTGTCATCAAATTTAGTACGTTGTAGGTCATCACAAGAATGCTCTATGTGATCAAGTGTTTCCAGCAACTGAAAATAGATGACTATGAGTATGTCGCCCTCAAAGTGCTGGCGCTGATGCTGCCAGGTAATGCTTATCTCCAAGTATCTATACAGTCATACGTCGGCATATGAGCTTAATATGTTCTAGGACTGAGCTCATATCTCAAAGCGATATTTCCTACATGAAATAACTAAATACAAATTTATCCGTTCCCATCCTCTGGAAAAATAACTTGAAAAACAAGGTATTACGATGGAAAAAAGGGGTTTTCAATTGTTGTAATTCAACACATGCGCTAAAAAAGTAACAAATACCTATTTAGTTGTTATGATCTGCAAGAAAATGTAGCATTACAATGTGCTACGTGCAGTACGTACCGTGGGAAGTTCTTACCTTCAACACATACGTATAACATGAACGCTGAATCTAACTTACATGTACATGAATTTAGCTTACTAAAAACATACATAAAATAAGTTTTAGCTTGTATTTTACTAAACTTCAACTTTCATTCTAAAATTTTATCACTCATCTGTTTTCGAATTTGTTTTTAATGAGTAACGTCGAAATAAAATAGCAAGCAATGGATATCTCTTTCAAATGTGGGTGGGAGTTCGGCGAATAGTGTATCGGTATTTTTGTTATTTCGTGGTAATCAGTACACCAACTGCCAAATTTTTTATTTTGAGAGGAATTTTTGTTGATATCATATAGTGGAAAACAAATTCGCTGTAAGAAGAAAAAAAGAATCGTGTTTCAGAGTAAGATGAAAAAATATATTATAGCATGTGCATCATAACCCTGGGTTGCACTGTATTAATTAATAATTTAATCTGTGCAAGCGCGAAAAGGGTATTCAGTATACGGTATAGTGTTAAAATGGTAAGAACGACGTAGCCTTGTGGTTAAGCGCACTTGTCTCCAACATGTGATTGTAATCTGTGTGAGGTCTAAACCAGTAGAAGCGCACTTTTTATTTCTAGATTTTATTTGCTTTAGCTGGACAGATGAATGACAAACACGGAGATTTTTATATATAATAGCGTAATGTGCGGCGTTGCACAAGTACTAAAAACTAGCTTATAAACAGTGGCAGGTAATGTAGTTGCCTGCCATTAGCCTGGCACAATGTCAATGGCTAATTTGAGCAAGTGAGTATCGGTATTGCTAAACTTACTAATAAGAGCCGTGAGTGCTAGCTTTAGTGACATTGCGCCGTAATGTATTCGCTATGCATATTTTTAATCTAGATAGAAATTTATATCGAATGCCTAAAGAGTACATGCATCTGGCATAGCTTAATTGGTTAGCTAGTTGTCTGGAAAACGGGAGGTTATGTTTTAGTAGCTAGACAGACCGAGTCACAGACATTGAGATTTATTTACATGTACATAGACTGGTAGTATCCATGCCGTATGGTGTGCCGAGGGAGTTAATAATAGCTATATTTATAAGGTGTATGTTTCATAAAATAAGTCGACCAACTATATGCATAATTATTCCACAAGGTTTTAAGGTGGCTGAGTAGCACAGTGGTTGGTGTGTCAGCCCATCTTGACGAATTCTAATCCTGTATAATGTGTTATTGTTTCTCAGCATTTAACTGTGGCTTCGCATGGACAAAGATGGCACTCACTGTAGTAAAGTGAGTGTGACCCTCAGAGCTCATTTTATAATAGAGGCTCTTACAGATATCCTTGTATTTCCTAATGCTTTGCATTTGCTTATGAAAAACTTATAAACATTTGGGGACTATTGAGCTTTAAGGAATTTGGTTATTTCTTTCTTCAACATTTATCTCTCTGTTTCTTCATGGCTTGCTTCCTTGTAGACATCAAAGGTCTGGTCAACTCTACCTATATCCAGTCATACCAAAACACTCTGCTTGATGCCCTCATGTCATACACAGCGACTCACCACCCTGAGGCTCCTCTCAGATTTGGAGAGCTGCTCCTAAGGCTCAGCGAGGTTCAAAGGTTAGCTGAACCGTAGTCGTGATGATTATAAATTATGTTTCATATGGCGTTTTCATGATGGCTGCGATGAACTGTTCGTTTTTTGAGCTTTTATAAGCTTGTAATCATATTTCCACATATTTTGCACCTACAACACTGCAAAGTAAGACATGGTGAATCTTTCGATATCATATAACTGTAATGTGAATTTTGTTGCAAGTCAGCCTTTAATAACCCAAGTATAACCGCTCCCTTAGTCATCCTGAATTTCTTTATTATAAGTTGGAGGCTTTATACTTGAGTACGCGAGAAATGCCAATGTGACAAATCAATTTCTGTGTAAGAGGAGACAACTTCTGTGTAAGGGAAAATCAAACTGTGTAATACATTTTATTGGTACAATTGGGGTATTATGTCAGTCAGAATAATACTGGGAGTGCAAGAAGTAATCAAAAAATCTGTTTACCATATTTTCCGGTCAATAGGAAGCATTAGAATGTAAACCACAGCATCAATATCCATTTCTGTCATAGTCACATGTAAGGCACTTTGGATTTGAAGGCTCAATACGTGAACAAAAGGTGTGTTGGATATGTCAGTTTATTCAACTTAATTGGCTATAAGTCTCAACGACGTTCAGTTGTAAGCTAAAAAAAGACAAAACTGTCGTTCAGTCGGAACATAAAATACAACTCACTTTTTCGGTGCAAAAATACAAAACTGCTTCGTAGTTGTAACATGCACACATTTAGTTCATTCCTCATCCACATATTTTTAAAACTTGATCTTTAGTGTATAAGTTAAACACGCAATCAAACTCGACATCAAGTAGGGTCAGATCCCTCTCAGCATTATCAGACTCGGTCTTGTTGAGGCCAGGGGCCTGTTCAGTGAAATCTCGAATGACATTAAACACTGATACCTTAGTCTAGGCATCAACAATGTATTGACAAACAGTTACATAAACTCACCCGGCATACCACATAAAATCTGATCACTTGGAGAGCGTAATACTTGGGTATGTCAAAAAAGACCAGGTATTTAATTTCAAAGTGGGGGGGAGTATCATACTTGAGTAAGCATTATATTTGAAGGATTTCGGTGATTCCTATTTCCATACACACTTAGCCTACCCGATTGGAAAGTCTGGTTTCGGTAACCATGTTTAGCTGTACATTTTGTTTGCAGGTTGACAGCTATATCTCGGCAGCAGATTCTCCATCTCCAGTCACCGGAGATGGAGAAGAACTCTCTTCTTATGGAGCTCCTTCAACATCAGAACTTTAAACGTAAGTACCTGTCATGACAGTCAAGTTTCCATTGTTCAACAGATATTCTACCAATGAATGGATTTCTTAGCCGGTGTTTAACAGCCCCGTCCTCTTCTTGAAATGGCTACAGTGTTGTTCATTTGGAATACAGTAGACGCTCCCATGACGTAAAAAATCTCATTTAAAGTTTTTGCTTTGTACTTCATAAAAAAATTCCATATAACGTAAAATGTCAAATAAGTGCAAATTATCAAATTCAATTTGAATGACAATAATCGTGTGGCTAGCCTTCAAACAACGTTTTCTTTTTCTTGCCACACTTGTGAGGCAAGACGACACGCGTACAGCGTAATCTCTATTATATATACAAGTTGCATGACATTCTAGTTCGCCGTGATGATGTCGACAAAACAGAGAGAATACATGTAGGTAGCTGCGCAATTGCTCAAAAATCTTAAAAGTGATTGATTGGTGCAGGCGTGGTTTACCTATCTGAATGTCACGAGTTGGAGTATCGTCGAAAGTTATTTTTTATCGTAACCTTGACCCCCTTCAAGACAGATGGACGATGGACAGGTACACTTCACTCTTGTTTTAGTAAAAAATATATTTGTCCGTAACTTTATTGCTGACATATAAAATATTTGTTAGTTTTCCTTTGCAGAATAGACCTTGCTGTCTAGAAAAATTAAACAAATTATCAAAAAATTTAAAGAAATCGTTGTAAATGGAAGTCAGAAATGTTCTTAATTTGATGTAAAATTAACGCAATCATGAACCATAAAACGAGTGAAATTGATAAAAAAAAAGGAGAAAAGTTGTCGATGCAAACCAAAAATATTACAGTTACTGCCAACAAATTAAAAATTCATGTCTGGTTTTTTGAATGGCCAAAGGGGAGTTTGGTAAGCTCTTAAAATGGATTAGGCAATTAACATGAATATTACCGTCTATATAACATAAAATCCGTATAACATAAAAATTCCAGGAACGGATTATTTAAGTTGTAGGAGCGCCTACTGTATAGCTAATTAGAAAAGTTAGTTATGTAGCTGCTCCAGTGAAGTTTGTGAATTATCTTTGCTATTCTCTGCTTTTGTGTAACAACTTGCTAATACTACTTGTGTACAAGAAATATGAGTTTAATATAAAAATGTTCATGGTCTCATATTTATTCGTTCTTTGATAATTAAAGGAATTTACATGTTAAATGAGTTTGGGTGAAAATATGTAGGTAATAATGCTTTAGTAGTAGAACATTATTATTACTTGTACAAAGTAACGCGAAGGTAACAGCAAATGTTTTTTGTCACTAACATTAAAACATAATCATATAAAGGGAAGGCTATAACTTTCGAATTCTCATAAAAAAAGCTCATAATCAAAATATAAAAAATGTGTTACTGCCGAACAAAATTCTTTGTCACTTCACTGAATTCTTGGGTAGCAGGTACATCGCACCCCTCAGGATACGATTACCCTGATATACGATTTTTGTCACCTTACGAAGTGGAACATGATTTTTTCTCACCTCACCATATGAATCTTATTTTACCATACGAGTTCAACAAAATTTTCTTCGCGTTCAAATTGGACAGCTGGTGTGCTTATTTTTCACATCAAAATAACAAAGACGCTGAAATGCTGCTCGTCGAAAATATTTTCACAACGCCTGAAAGAAACGACTCATTTCTTTCAGTTCATCAATTTTCATGCGTAAAACGGTAATATTTTCCCTTCAAAACCAGTAGCAAATATTGAGTTGCGATCCCTTCATACAGAAGGCCTAGTGGTCAGACAAATTCCATTAACCTGCTAACAAGTATCCACTTCATTACGAAATTAGCTTTGTTTGGGTTTTCTTGCCGAATTAAGTTAAAAAATTCTTTAAACAGGTCCACTAAAAGTTATAGTGAAAACGAAACTGACAAGTGATAGAAATTTAGTGATAAAATGCTGAAATTCGGTGAATTAGTTGAACATACGTACTAAAGCTTAGCTTTAAAGGTACGGCCACATGTAACGAATTGTTCGTTAATCTGACCGAATTCACGAAATTCACAGGTTTATTCGGCCAAATATCACAGAATTATCTGAGCTGTGCATGCACACCGAATTCGTGGACGAAACGCTTTCAATTGGCTAAACACTTTTTATTTCAGCGAGCACGATTCTGTCAACTTTCGCAGTTGGTATAGTCCAAGACACGTATCATGACACATGATAAAAGTGTGAGTACAATTCAACATAATAGGCATTATGAAACTGCTTAAGTTGCGTTATTGTTGGTTAGCGAGCACGCAAGAAAAATATCACAGGAATTCGCCATAGTAAATACGATGCAACTGACTTGATTGCGCTAAAGATGGCAACTCTTTCTACCACGGAACATTTGCTGCTAAAAAGGAAATTGTTATTAAAAAAGAAACGATTTGTAGCCATAGTGTCCAAACGATAAAAGCCAACAATAGCGCAATCTAAGCAGTTGCATCGTGTGTACTATGTTGAATTGCACTTGTACTTTTATTGTGTGTCTTGTACTATACTAATTGCAAAAGCTGCTAGCATTGTGCTCGCTAATAACTCGTTTAGCCAATTAAAAGTGTTTCATCGACGAATTCGGTGTGCATGCACAGCTCAGACAATTCTGTTCATTTCAGGATTTCGGTCAGATTGAAGGGATAATTCGTTACGTGTAGCTGTACCTTAAGTGTGTGTGTTTAGTAAGCTAAACTTATTCGAGGTCAATTCAAAGTTTATGTTATTCATACGTCTTTCTTGAAGGTAAGAACTCCCTACGTTTCGTTATAATGCTATATTTTATTGCATATCAGAACCACTAAATACATTCAAGTTCCTGTAGGTACCTATAGTTACTAAGGTTAACATACTATTTTTTAATTAATTTTTAATATGTATATGCACTTATATAAGATTTTGACGATTTTTACCGGGGATGGCTGCATTATATAATTACTATGGTTTTTATACCCCTGCTCACAATTTTTTCACCATACGATGCCAACCCTGGAACGGATCAATATCGTATCCTGAGGGTGCACTGTATATTGTTGTTGTTGGTTCATTATACTATTACTGTAGCAGTGCACATATCTTTTAGCGAGAGAAATAAAACGAATGCATCGTTGTATTTTTTCTATAGAAGCCATTCAAAATAGTTCAAAATAGATGCATTATTGTTGTTGGTTGTTTCATGATTGCAAAACAGCTTTTGGTGATGAAACACTCCCAAAAATGTCTGTAAACATGTAAATGTCTGAATACCTTAACGCGATTTTGTGACTTTTTTGTGTTTTTGAAATGGCTTAATTGTAGTATTGTTGATAGCTATGGTCCAACCAGGTTTTTTCTGTTATAGGAACCACCCTCACAGACGAAGAAGCACTTGATGTTATTCACGACAATTATAGGAATGAGCTAATAATAACTCCAGAATATAATTGTGAGATGCTGAATCCCAAAGTAGATAAGGCAGCCTCACAGGCTCAGCAGTCCGCGTCAATGACCTCGGCACACAAGAAATGCTCTGACAGCAGTAGCAAAAAGGAGCATGGTCTGTCAAAAGCCCATCAAGCACCTCTCGCGATGAAGTCTCAGCCTCCCACACCACCGCCATCTCGCAAGTCCAGCACTGCGCTACCTCCTGCGGAGCACTCTGTTCAGTCACCGACATATCCCACGCCACAGTCACACGCCTCTAGCTCTAGAACTCTTGAAGATGATTTATCACCAGTCGAGGAAAATGACGACGCTGTAGCTGACGATATGAGTAGGATGGGTAGAAGTTCATTGCAGCCAAATACGTCCTTACATAGTTTAGATCTTAGCAATCCTCACCGGCACCTGTCAACTGACAAGTCGAGAAAAAGATCATCTAGTGTTGTGGCGCCCCCTGATCTCTACACCCCTGCAAGTGCACACACAAGTCGTCTCAGCTCCGATGGGCAGAGTATTAGGCTGAGCGATTACTCCTACACGAGTTATGACCGACAACATGAGCGTGCTCGTCTTAACTCTGACTTGTTCGCACTTCAGTTTGCAACTGGCTTTCCACCATCCCTTCTGGCCGCCCATCAATATGGTTTTGCAACCTTTCCAGCACAGCTCGATTGTATGCCTCAGGACTTTTCTACAGGAAGCAGTCGGCTGGCTCAGAATTATGATCCAGGTGGATCTTAGTTAAATCTTGCTAAATAAACTTCCTCCTTAGACTAGGAACTTAACTGAATTTTAGCTATTCCTACGGGTTCTATGTGTTTATAAAAAGTCTTGTTTCTGTTTATTAGTGATATTAAGTACCATGCATAATGGTATGATATGAAATATTTCTTGGAGTCTGACGGGTCTGATGCTAAAACAAGGCTGGTAGGGGCAGTAGACAGTCGTTGTGCTCTACTGACATTACATTTTTGGAATAAGAAATCATTGCAGAATTTTGGGAAGCCATGTTATGTACAGGAGGCTAATACTCTCTGAAAAATTGTAACCAAATTTGTAGGCCTCTCCTATTTTAAAACCCAAACGTCTCATGCAACCTACCTAGCTTGAGACATGTCTTTAGCCTGTTCTATAAAAGTGTGTATCTATTTATGTTACAGCCACTTTGTACAAAGCTTATTTTATGACTGCCTTCTCTTGTCAACAAGTTTTCCAATACATAATTTCAGGGATTTGTATATTTACCTCAGATAGATAACGGAATTATTACTGTTTTCTATCATATATTGTGCATTCGACATGCTTGGAACATTTGGTTCAAAACTTATTCAATAACCATGACTGCTTCTTAACTGCAACAGATGCTATCTTTTATTTTTTGTTATCTTATATAATCTATACATACAAAACTAAATATAAAATTTTTTAAGATCTTATTACAGTGATCATTTGCTGCCAACAAAGGCGCCATAGGCTATTGTGATAACGAGGCTTCCTTCTCACCTAGTTTCACCAGCTTTTGTGGTACATTAGTGTCAAGCTGATTGCGGTACATCGCAGTGTTACACCTGTCTCTGTCTGCAATACGAGTTCTTTGCCAAATGCTGAAGTGACGGTAGCTCTACATAGTTTTTCTACTATAACTAAAGTGCGTGCATGAGCCGTATAGCTTCACAGAGTCCCACGGCCAAAACTGGAAACAAAAATGCTTGTTTCCAAACAAACCCGATCGACATACTGATCTCTAATGGAATATTCATACTTCGCTCTCAATATCTCACTTTTTTGTATTTACTTTACTATTGTACAAAAAAAGATTATTAGTAACTTCTTGTAAGGAATTATTTCCTTTTTTTAATGGTGTATAATACAACAATTAATTTCAGAGCGACTGCCGATGGGAGTAATTTCTGTTGGTTATTATTGCGGACTCTCCATTATCACTTACATGTATATAAAAATAGTGGGCGTGGCTTGTTAGTTTGAAAATGAGTTAGGCAGAGGAGCCAAAGAGTGACAACAGCTTGGACATGGACAGCCAATATTACTGTGAAATGGAGACCGGGAAATATATTGGAGCTCGGGGAAATATATTGGAGCCAATGTTCAATAGATCTTATCTTGTTTAAAGGTTGACTTGCAACAAAATTCACATTACAGTTATTTAGTATCAAAAGATTCACCATGTCTTACTCTGCGGTGTTGTAGGCGCAAAATATGTGGAAATGTGATTACAAGCTCTTAAAAGCTCAAAAATGAACAGATAATCGCAGCCATCACGAAACCGCTGTAGATTGAAATCAGTTTATTTTTCTGACGCAGTCATTACAATTGGTCATTGTTTTGTCACGTGATGTTCTCACCTAAATTGAAAGGCCAATAAAATGCTCAATATAAAACTTCTCGTAGCACTAGTTTATGACGAACACTTCGGGTTTTACCGAAGACCCCGTATTAAATATAGATGCTCACTACTTTACAGCTTTGTTTCGGCCTGGCAAGTCATAATCTGATAATGTGACCCAATACTTCACAAATAATTTTTGCAGCACTTTTCGATTATCACAGGTGACCAACAGGCTCGTCATGATTATCAGACAATGATATGTACTCCTTCAAGCTAAGGCTAAAAAATTAAACGAATTTTTATGGTAAGTTATAAGACATCAGCGCTAAAAGTGACAGCATTACGATGACGAGAAAATAGACGCGTAAGAACAATAGACATAGTTTTATTGAATGCGTGAAGTGTATTTGTGAAAATATTTCGACGAATAAGGTTGCATGAAAGTGTAAACAGAAACCATCTACCACAACTACGTCATATTTGAGCCGTTTTGGAAACAGAATCCAAACTACAGCGGTCTCGTGTGGCTGCGATTAAATGTTCGTTTTTGAGCTTGTAAGAACTTGTAATCACATTCCCACATATTTTGCACCTACAACACAGCAGAGTAAGACATGGTGGATCCTTTGATACTGAATAACTGTAATGTGAATTTTGTTGCAAGTCAACCTTTAAAAGGACCAAGGTAACATTGTGAGGAAGATCAGAATAGACATACAGGCACCACCAAAGCCTGAAAGAGCTAGAATGAAGAGTCAAAATGGCTTATTTGGACCCTAATACAGTTGTAAAACAAGAACAACCCACACCCACCATGTTTCCGAGTGCATGTCTGGTCAGGGGACCTCCAATACTACTGGGCCTACTAGATAAAACAGGGGAATATATGCACCACATACGCAAATTCCCCTACTGATGAATTCAACTAAACCGCTGTACTTATGTTGTACGTTACATACTAACTTGGACCACTCTACATAGGTCATACTCAACCCATGCACGTATTGGGGACAATCACATAGAACTTATACATAGGGGATGTTGGCGTGATAATTGACAATAACCTTTATGTAAGTGGGCACTAAAGTCTACCTCCACACTCAAGAGACTTTTTCTGTGCTGATGGTATTGATGATAGAGCAGGAACTGAATGAATTGAACCCTCCAGTAAATCTACAGCTGGTGAATCATTAATAACTCAGTTTACAGCATTTTTCTATTCTTACACAGCATTTTCCATTGATTTCAAAGAACTTTATATTAAAGCTTTGTGGCAGATAACTTAGCTTTTACAACAATATGACGGAGCGCACATCAGTGAATATAATTCAATCAAAGCAAGCAAAAAATGCCATAATAAAAAGAATAAATAGTATACAGAGCTTTCCTCATTTTATTTAAATTTGTTATTTCGTTACAACTGCTACTTTCGTATTATATTCATGCTTCATTTTATTGTACATGTATCTCTCTCTTGCAGTCAGTAGAGGTGACTAAGACTGTCTATGGTTGTGGCTTACTCATGATAGCAGATCTCCAATCAGCTCGATTACAAGCTGTCTGCAATGAGTTTGTACTGTTATGCATAGACATTAATTATACCTAATAGGTCTATGTTGTTCTGCCTGTTTTAAATTCCTCCTAGCTGCATCTTTTAGAGAAGCCTTTTTATGATTTTGCTTACCATCTCATAGTTGCAAGTCTGATAATCAAGATGAAAGCCGGTCTTGTTCCATTCTGTATACATGGTCCAACCATATCAGACTTTTCAAAAAGTATGTTAGCCATTGGCTATAGGTCTGCCCGGTTTAAGATTTATACATTCGTGATCTTGTGCTGCCTTTTTATGTTCATGTTGCCTCTCAAGTGTCTCATCATCACAGCATGTAGTTTTTCTACTTTTTTTATTGCAAGAAACATATTTATTTAAACAAAAATTAGTGAAAAAGAAGCTTGGCTAACCCTACAGTAAATAATTGACATTTTGGGCCAGCTGTATCGACGATAGGTTTTTTGGTACCTCTATTAGTCATTCCATAGTTTGTACCCTGTGCTTTATATTCACACTAGAGGTATTTCATGTTTTTTGCCAGATTATTGACTTTCATCAGCTATCTATAAAGTTTACATATAATTTCTGTAAAGTTTTTGTGCTCTCTGCTGTCAGTTCTGTCGATGCCATTGCTAATAGGCGGTTACAACATCAAAAAAAGAAAACATTTGCGTTAGAATACTCAATATATTTATACATCTACACACTGCTCAAGTTTACTAATGCCAAGTTTAGAAGTGCCAAGTGTACTAATGTAACATCTATAACATCTGCACACATCTAATGTAAAAATAAACTGCAATAAAATGTCATGTTCTATTATTGAAAAACACTTTGATTGGATTTTGTTGAAACATGCAAATATAAAGCTTCTATTATAGGAGGAATTATGTCTGAAATGCTAAGGTAATGAAAAGCGGTGGCATGAATAGATAAATATCATGTGCATTACAACATTTAGAAAAACATTTACTACAATTTGGCCTTTTTAAACAACCAGCTTCAAAAAGAACAGAGTGAAGAGCAGGGTGATGCCAGCGGAGATGCTGGTAGCTGAGTTGCAAAGGTTTCCAGAACACAGACAGTGCGTTTGAGATCCACCTCCTCCTACAAGTAATGTATACAGTACTATGAATAATAATGATCATTATGATGCTAACCCTTTGTTACTGGAACGTTTTCTAATTTCATGTTGAAATTCAAGAATCATGAAAGATAAATTTACACAAAATCTTTTTAGATTTTATCATATGAATTAGATATTTTTCTATCATTAGCGATAGTTGAACATTATAAAAGATATTATATATGATAGCAATCACGCAGCGTAGTCAAGTTTCACCAGTCGCAAATCAAAGAAGTGAAAGACTGACTTGTGATATTTTTACATATAGTTCTGATTTACATCTATGAAATTGCCGTTCACTGCGATTGTCAGTGTTAGTCAATTTTATTGTTGTGGTTTGCAGGTTCTCACACGGTAAGTTGAATTAACTTCAACTTACCGATAAATTCCAAGTTAACTGACAACGCAAACTTTTATTGCAGTAACAACAGCAAATAACAATACAGACGAGGTGTCAATAATATTTTTGGCAAATGTCAATCTAATACCAAGTTTTATCAACATTTTCAAGTCGTGAAAATGAACATAATTTGGAAATTAACGATCAAAAACAGCTGCGACGCTATATAATTATAATAAAGTCACTCACTTTATGAACTAAATTATATAAAAACTGCCCATTCAAATTTCTTATTCATAAAAGCAGAGCATTTGTTAATCAGTTTCATGCAGATGACTTCTGCATGAAATATCATTATAATATCATTATACAGTCAAACATGGATAACTCGCACACGGATAGCTCGAACACATGGTTAATTCGAACGGTTTCTTTGGTCCGTTCCCACGTAATGATAAATTGCTATAGATAACTCGAACTCAACACTGTTAACTCGAACTGTTTTTTGCCCAACGGCTACCGAAACGGTTGTTATTGCTTTAGAAAATCACTTTATTCCAAGCCATAAAGGTAAACCTCAACTTTTCGAAATTCATAAGCGTCGTTATTACCACCATCGGCAAAATATTTTTGTCAACGACTTTTCTAAAGGTTTGGTGAAATTTGATTTATACCAAACATCCGCTTAGCGATCGCCCTTCGGAAGCAAGGAAAGTGGTATTCGTTAAGAGCAACACTCCGAGGCAGTTCAATTAGAAGTTTTACGAGGTTTTACGGTACATTGTATATCACTCTATCACTCACGCTTTTTGAATGGATACTTATTGAACGGACATGTATTCTGTGTTTAGGTCAAACGATGAATAGTTTTCCGACGTTGATTCCGTGTTGAATCAACATCGGAATGTTGAATGTTTAAAACGTCTTAAAAAATGTTGTAATTAAACGTATACGTTGTCTTAGCTAAAAAAAACTATTCATCGTTTGACCTAAACACAGAATACGTGTGTACATTCAATAAGTATCCATTCAAAAAGCGTGAGTGATATACAATGTACCGTAAAACCTCTAATTTAACTGCCTCGGAGTGTTGCTCTTAACGAATCCCAGGTAAAGTGAGGTAATCTTTGCATAAACTCCAAGAAAAATCGGCAAAATTGATTGTGGGTAAAACGCTCAAAAGAAAAATATGTCTTTTCTTTTGAGCATTTCAACAACGATCAAGTTTTGCCAATGTTAATCTAAAAAACGTCCTGGCAATAACATCACCTCAAACAACAAACCAATCTCAAGTGATAGAAAAATCTCTATACATTTTGATAAAAACGTTTTAAATTTTACATTAGAAGCATTTAATTTGAAACAAGCCATTTGTGCTTTTGATTTATATTATAGTTTGTATATGTACCTGTATCTACTAATAAATAAGTAAATACATGGACTTGTGACAGTGCTCTGATAACTTGAAAGCTCTGATAATTCGAACACTTTCGCTCGGTCCCGTGAAGTTCGAGTTATCCATGTTTGACTGTAATTGCATTATTGATACTCATAATAGCATTATAATTATCGGCCATGTTGGGTAACCGTAACAACGTAGCGTGGTGAATAGATTGGGAGAGAATGTTTAAGAATGGCCACCAACAGAAGTACTCTGATCTCTGGCCACTCGTCGATGCTGACATCCTAATGCATGTGTATTGTTAAAAATGACTGCCTTATGTCACAGGTTTAATCTTACATCGCGATTGTTTTTCTCTCTAAAACTGTTTTTTTTCTTTCAAAATCATTGCTGGCAAATGAAATATGATTTATATTGACATGAATATATGTAAAATCAAAATAGTATTTGTTAACCTTAAACCTATGAACTGGCTAGCTTTGAACTTCCAACTCTTCACTTAACTTGCTGATATGAGATGAGGAGCAGACAAGGTGTTGCAACTCCCCATCTGATGGTCTAAGTTTTAGCAAGTGTTTGGTCAGATGCCAACCCTTAACATCTACCACCCAGTGAATGCCTGTTGTGACTACGCTGCCTTCAGACTACATGATGATGTGTAAAACCTGGTTTCCATATGACAGCGCAAGGCGCGCACAAAGGCGCATGTCGTGCGTAGGCCGACTGTGATGTGGAAACGTCAACGCACGACGATCGCGCGACGTGCGTACGCAAGGATCCAACAGAATGGATCCTTGCGACGGGTGCGTGCGATGATGTATCCAACAATACACTGCTCGACCTTTTCAACCTATCCCACAGCTCAAACGGAGGCTGGTTTCCAAAGAAATCGGTCTCCCGTACAAAAAAGCAAGGAAATTACCCACCCTGTCCAATGCAAGCATGGCGCCTACATGCGCTATGGAAACACTGTATCGCAGCCCAAGAAATGCATTGCACATGATCACAGGGCCGCGCACGATCATTGCGCCATCATATGAAAACCAGGCTTAACAGAGCACCATGTGGAATATGTAAAGAAAAAACTGGTAAATTTTAAACTTAAATTTTAAAAATTTCCATTTCGACCCTCTTACAATATTCAGATTATGCCTTTTCATAAAGACATTACATCCCTCTAACAACCGGATATTTAGAGGAAAAGTAACTTCGATATTATGCTCAAGGGGTGTAAGCAGTGAGCATGTTATGTAACACTTTGATTAAAATGGGTCAGAGAGAGGGTCAACATACTGAACAAGGGTATGAACTGCTGATAACAGATTACGGTCAGCACCTACAATATAACTGGAAGTCTCGATTAGTAAGCGTTGAGGATCTCCTGAACTATCACACAGATAAACAGATACATGGTACTACAACACTGAGTACATTCAACACATTTACGGTGAATTGACAATTGCTGATGCATCAAAAACTAGCCACAACAAAACAGGAAAAGTGAGACAAAGATTACTGTTAGCATTAAAAAGTTGGGTTTCGTTGGTCTATACATTTAGTTTTAGCGTACAGTAAAGCTCGACCAATAAATGTAAGGCTAAAGAGACGATAACAAATATTTCAAGAATATTATTTGCAATATGTGCCAATGAACTTTTTTGTGTGCGAAAATTTGAAATTTACAGTTTGAAAGTTTAAAACACTAAAGTATAGACAAGACAATTAGCGGTTTCTTCTTAACACGCTTTTTCATGGAGTTCAGTCAGCCGTGGAGAATCACACGGGCATAAAGGTTTTTTCATACGTTCAGTTGTGAAAGCTCACTAGTGAACTAAACATGAAGTAAATGGAGATTTTTGCTGGTCACTGAAGTTAATATAGAAAGCAAACAAAAAAAGCAAGCGGGTGCAAAACGAAGCTGCCAAGCAAGCTCAAACTCCACTAAAATTTGTGTCTCGATTCACAAGGGATTTGCAAGGAGACTCACAGCTTGACATGGCACAGACCAAGTCAATGTTATTATAAACCCAGTAAGGAATGTGCAGGTAGATGAAAGATTGTTATCGTTGCAGTTGCGTAGGATATAATCTAAACACAAAGTCATAGACAATTGTGGGAACACAATTCATCATTGACTGAGCCGGCAAAGAAAGCAGAAGAGACGGTAAAAAGAAAGAGAACTATAAAAAAAATGACCTGTAATGTAGGTCAGCAGAGAAACCTACCTACGGTCTCTGTCATGCACTTGTCTATACTGGCGAACCCTCTGAAGTCATGCTTGGTGGCACATCCACGGGAAACTATCTCAAAGTCTGAAAAAGGAGACTTGAAATAAACTTTCCCAGCTTGTGATAGCGTCTACTGTGTCAGCATCTCAACAGTGAGAATCAGAATGACAGACTATTACCATGTCTCTATGATGCAGTTGGTCTGCAAATTTGCATCTTCCGTAAGAGGAAAACATCAAAAGTCTGCAACTCAAGTTTTATTACTCGCAAATTCTACCGAAAATTTCATGCTTGCAATAAAAATAAACTATGCGCAAGAAAGTGCGACATAAGCTACTCTATTTTAAAGATTGACTTGCAACAAAATTCACATTCCAGTTATTTGGTATTAAAAGATTCACCATGTCTTACTCTGTTGTGTTGTAGGTGCAAAATATGTGGGAATGAGATTACAAGCTCTTAAAAGCTCAAAAACGAACAGTTAATCGCAGCCACACGAGACCGCCCTAGTTTGTATTCTCTTTCCAGAACGGCTCAAATGTGACGTAGCTGTGTTAGATGGTTTCTGTTTACACTTTCATGCAACCTTATTTGTCGAAATATTTCACAAATATACTTCACGCATTCAATAAAACCACGTCTATTGTTGTTACGTGTCTCTTTTATCGTCATTTTAAGGCTGTCACTTTTAGCAGTGATATCTTATAACTTACCGTAAAAACTCGTTTAATCTTTTAGCCTTAGCTTGAAAGAGTACATATTATTGTCTGATAATCATGACGAGCCTGTTGGTCATTTGTGATAATCGAAAAGTGCTGCAGAAATTATTTGCGAAGTATTGGGTCACATGATCAGATTACGACTTGCCGATCAGACCAAACCGAAACAAAACTGTAAAATAGCAAGCATCTATATTTGATACGGGGTCTTCGGTAAAACCCGAAGTGTTTGTCATAAACTAGTGCTCCAATAGGTTTTATATTGAGCTTTTTATTGCCCTTTCAATTCACGAAAGACCATCACGTGACAAGACGATAACCAAATTTCATGACTATGTCAGAGAAGTAAAGAGATTCCAATCTACGGCGGCTTTTCATTTTTGAGCTTTTAAGAGCTTGTAATCACATTTCCACATATTTGGCACCTACAACAGAGTAAGACATAGTGAATCTTATGATACCAAATAACTGTAATGTGAATTTTGTTGCAAATCAACCTTTAAACATCTTCCACTTTAGTCATTCATACTTCGAATGGAGCAGTTTCGAATGCCCCGCCATGATATCTGGTACAGAAGTCTTTATCCCTTTGCGTATGCTCAGTTGTTCCAGGTGTAAAACAACAACCACAACAGAATCGCCACACTATTATATAAGGTGGTAATTGGATTGCCTGCTGGAATAAACATACTGTAGATTGTTTTATCATGATATGTTAAACTTTCTTGCCTGTTATAGAGATGATGATATCTTTCTTTTCAGAAATTTTGTAACCCCGTATAGCATACTTCCAATCAACAGCATACCCAACATTTAACCATAAAACCCAACAATAAGTTGACAATTGTACTTAGACTGATAAAGTAAATTATTTTTAGTATAAATACTCTAAAAACTTGATTGCTCATACGTGCCAAACATGAATACTGAAATATTATCAAATATCTGTAATTTTATGAGAAGCCTTGCAGCAACCCAGTGAATACTAAAGTTGTCAAATATAAAATAGTACAATCAAATATGTCTTTACGATCAATGCATTATGACAATAATAGACACTGTGAAAGCTGGCTCTAGAGAAATAATCTTTTGAGGCTCTATAAATCATGAAATAGGAACTGCCTATTAACCCACCATCATTATCCTTCAACCTGTCTTGGGGTCCATTGTGAGCTATCTGCTGCCTTGTCACTATTAGATAGCATGAGTCTTGGAAAGGCTCACAAGTTATGTCAGCAAAGACTGAGCTTTCATTGCCGCATCTCGTATCCTCCTCAGATGTACACTTAATGCACTCAATCGCAGTAGCTATAATGTAAACAGGAATATTTGAGTAGTAAACTAAATATGCACGTACTCTCACACGATGACTTTAACCGGATTAAATTTATATAAAATTGTACGCTGGCAGCCCCATGCACCATGAGAGATCCTCATCTGTAATAAGTATGTCCACAATTATTCTATGATGAGACAAGGTGGTCCAGTGAAATAGTTGGTTGAGTGTTTGGCTACAATTGCGGATACCCGAGCATGATCCACCCGCGCAATAATTTTTTTGCTAACGCTCTTAGCCTGGCTTCAGACGAACGGACAGACGGACACTGCTTTTATAGCTTATAGCTTTCTAGCCCGCAGTTCCTAACTCGGATTGAAAACTGTGTACTGTGTCGGCGATTATATGTAATCAGTAGTACCATGGACGTAATGGATTTATTTAATATAAATATAACTGTTTTGTAGCTAGACTAATATTTGCTGAAAAGTCAGGTTCCAATATGTATTTAATAGAAATATAACTGCTTTGTAGCTAGGCTAATAATTGCTGAAAAGTCAGGTTCAAATTTGTATTGTAATTGGAAAAAGTAAAACGGAAAGTCAAACAAAAGAACCGTTTTGCAATGTAGTACATACGTAATAGTTCGTAATAATATTATCAATGTACAAGCTCTATTCAAAAGTATACTAAAAACCATTTACAACAACAGCCTACTACAACTACTCAGTGCAACTAGCATTAGCAGTTTTGTAGTTGCGTAGAAACGACCTTATTAACGCGCAGTTATATTGTAGGCGCCGAAATTAATTTACGTGTACATTCCGCAACCGATTTTAGTAATTAGGAATTACGACTAGAAACTCACAAATCGTTATCTTTTTTAGATCTGACCCGCATGTTTGTATTGAAGCAAATGTTTGAAACGGAATCGGCTTCAATTTATCACCGCGTTATGATTGGCTAGTTGAAAGTTAGTTTCGTACGATTCCGTGGTGGGGAAACTCCGTGTGGCAGGTCAGAAATTTCGTACGAATGGAACTTCCCAGATTAGTTGAAATTACACGATACGTGTGGCCCGGCCTTTAGTCTATGAGTGTTAACAATGTTCAAGGGTTCTGTACTGCATGCTTGAATTGAAGCATATTCCGTGAATGATTCCATGGATTTTATGAAAAAGCATCAGTATTTTTCTATCATTTACAACTATTTTTGATATTCGAGGTAATCTGACTGGCAGGATGTTTCAAGATTAGAATCGACAAAACTTGATCACAGTTAAAACGATTAAAGCAAGCAAAAGTTTGATTATGATGTTTATAGTTGCAAAAAGGCCGACATAATAGAGACGTGTAACGCTGTGCAGCTTGATTGCAATAACCGATATCAGCTATAGCAATGACAGTTTTTTTTCATTGTTTAACCGCAATCAAGTTTCGTCAATTTTAATCTTGAAACATGCTGGCAGTCACATCACCTTAAATATCAAAAACAATTTCAAATGATAGAAACACAATGATTCTTTCTGATGAAATCTACGAAATATTTGCGTAAGATCATTTTTAAAGGCAGCGAGAGAAAATGTTCAGTGACATGTCAATCAATATGAAGCAATTCAAATGCAAAAACTGTTATTTATAGAAATGTGAGCGAGAAAACCTTTTATAAAAAATTGGGCAGGTGATCATTTAAACATAATAAGAGACAGCAGGTCAAAGCCCTTACTAAACAGCCACCAAAAATACCAATGCATATGATTAATGCATCGTTCCATTAAAGCGAGTCTAAAATAAGCTTATGCTGTATAATATCATGCTGCAACATCCGAATACTTTGATAAACCATATCAATGTACAAATAGAACACCAACCATGGGATGGAGAATGTATTTTACCATGGTGAAAATTTTATAAACACGGCTTAAAGAGAAAAGTACTTCTAACTTTGAATTAACTTACCAGAATGCCTATATTTATAGCAAATTATGTAGGAATAGATCTGACAAAATTGCATTGCTATTAGCAATGCTATAATTTCACAACAAATGTAACCAATATTTAATATATATCAAGGGGAACTATGAACAGCCTATGATGGCCCTTGACATTACTAATGAGTTGAGTAAATGGATTCATTTAAATTCAGACATTCCTTTGATTTACGCAAAGATACGAGGTACACGTATAACGAATTCTGGCAATTATGAAAATAATTACAGAATAAAAGAAACCTGACATGATTCATAAAGGAACTCACCTTCCATTTTTCAGCTTTTCAAATGGTGGAGATTAGTTTATCTCAAAAAATCTACTTTAAATGAAAGAAATTCTCTTAAAATACTATCAATTAATTTTCAGAGCTACATGTAGTTGAAGACTTCAAACATGTCTTTTGACCGAATACTCACGGAATAATGTTTGACAACTGTTTTAAAACGATATATTAGCTGTTTATTGCAAGTACCATAGAGTTATAGCAAATTTTAAACTATTAACGTAGTTGTAAGGTAGATGTAAACCTCATAGATTTTTGCTTGTAGAACTTGCAGTTGCAAATGAATTTTGGACTTGACCATTACATTTCAGACAAAGTATAGATTCTAAACTGGATAATTAAAATTCTTGACACATTCTGTTTTAGTTGTAATTGCTTGTTACTAATTATTGTTTATGTGAACACATTTGCATCATGCACAGGTTACCAGGTCCAAATTTTTATATTCTACACTCTCAAATACATATTTCGGATCAAAAAGCATCAGTGTATTTTGTTGAAATACGCAATTAACAAGGTTTAAATCTGCTGAACACATTTCTATAATTTTTGCGGTCATTTTAATTAAATTTAAAATAGTTAGGAAAAGACTGTTCTTTAATAAACTGTTCCGGTGGTTGACTGAGATTCTCCCAACTTCTTCATCTAAAACTGTTGGCTGCGTTTATCTATTAACTGAAATTGTGCTGCAGAATTATTGTCGAAAATGTATGTATACCACGTATTTCCACACATTTATCATTCATATAGACATTGAGCTACCCGTGTGGTTAAACGTAGTTGTTGTAAGAGTCTTTGTCATTTTTTTATAGCTCATTTTTTCTTAAATTCATGCAACATTTTGCGAGTACATTTCAATGTTTATATATTCTTATGCAGTGTTTCAGAATACTAATAGATCACATAAAATGATTGGTACATGCTGTTTCTCTAATAACCCTCGACACCAGTCATGATTAAGGCGTACTTTTGACAGATAATCTTGTGTGGAAAACTTCAACACATGCACATGATCTATGACTACAGTAAGATTAGGCACCATCTAAAAATGGTACACATATTTCTTTCTGAAGGCACTTTATGCATGGCCAAGCCAGCAAGTACCACCTTCAACACAACTAAAACCGCAACACCATTATGAGCTTGAAGTGCAATAGGCTACGTCCAAGGCACTTATAGCATCACCAAAATGCAAACAGCAATTAGAAAGATTAAACAGAATAGAATATGCAAAAAATCAACTTGAATTATCGACAAAACTAAAGATCAAAATGCAAAGTGTTACCAGTGTAAACACAATGTAATGAAACTTGGCTGATTTACGACATGCCCAACGAACTCCCTTCTATATAAATTTATTTTATACTCATCCAACGAAGATTAAAGCTTAGCAAAGCAACAATTATTAACAATTACATTTCAATGTCAAACTAATAGCTTACAATACGTAAAACCTATTCAAGTAAGAGAATTCGCAGTAACTGAACGGAAATAAAGCAAAATATAAAAAAACTCACGTTGAAGTATTTATAATAAACCGAACAACGCAAAACAAGTATATCGAATCTGCAACAGAACAATCTCTGAGTAAAATATTTGCTGTAATTGTTATTACCTTGGTATATGCAGCAGCAGATCAAACTTACTACAAAAATTGTTCGTGAATTCATGATTGATATTGATTAATGAACCCCAGGAAGGTTAAAAGAGCAATAGCTTGTTTTCCGGCAACCTGGTCCCTTGTAGTAGCGCTCCTACTAAAACGCTTCATCATACAAACGATATGATTTGTATGAGTGGTAGCAAAATTTTCAAACACCAGAAAAAAATAATGCAAATTAATTTAAAAATGATTTTTTTTAATTTGTACTATATTCTAAATTTACAATTTTTATAATGTGTTTATTCGATAAATTACGATCACTTTTACATAGGGAGACCGAGGTTTACGAGAAAAGACAACTCTGGAAGTATATTTTTTTCGCGTGGTTTCTAGGGTGAATCAGAGGTGGCCGCGTCATATACATGTACATGGACGATATATTTATATGACAATGAGATGCACCATTAAAACGTTAGGCTGAATCCATTGCAAAAACTTCTAAGTACCAACAAACATCTGCTTATTCATTTAGCAGATTTTGAAGCGAGAGGGAATATCTTAAATGCAAAAAATGGACAGACAATGACAACAGGTTGCATGTCATAAAAATATTTTATTGTAACCAACAACGAATAATAAAGAAATTTTCTAAAGATATCTTAACGTTTCTTGTTTTTTCCTTTATTCTTCCCTCCGCCCGAAGCATTGCTACTCTGTTTACTGGCTTGTTGAGCTGCCTGCTGTTGCTGGTGCTGCTTTTGAATCCTTGACTTTAATCGTGGTATCATTTCAGCCACGTGCAACAATATCGTCTTTTCTGTGAATAAAAAACAAACAATAACCCATGTGCTGTTTTGTACAGACATCATGTACAATAAAATGAACATTTAATTTTTGCCATATAACTTCCCGCCCTCATTATAAATTAATGACATCTACAAGTAGTGCTCTCTAAATACCATGTCCTGTGAGGACGTAGGTGATCAAGGTTCTCTCCATTTTTACCTGCTAATCATTCTTCTTTATCTCAGTTAGATATAAGCTTTAAATTTTTCATAATGCCAAAAGTTCACAATAACAAAATGTATTGTGTTATTGTTAACTTTTAGTCTCTAATATTGTTTTTTAAGTACGACGCCCTGTGAAGGCGTAAGCGATTTTAAGGTTCTCTCCACTTCCTATAACCATGACTGTTCTTGGCAGGTTTGAACAGTGGTTTGCCATTGTCTTTTGTTGGGTGTTATTATTGAGACGCCATCTCTAACTAGCCTGACGTTGGCTCACAGAGGAGCTCCTCCACCCGTTGTCAATTATTGTTTTTAGCCCTGTGGGGTTGCTAGCCACCCTCCTCGTCCACGCTGGAGTGCATATAAGGAACCAATTTAGTCTCCGACAACCCAGCTTGGTACAGGAGCAATTGTGGTTGGATGCCCTTCCTAACACAGCCAATAGTCTGTATGTGTCTCGAACCACTTACCTATTGATCATAAGCCTGCGCCCATACCAGTTCTACCATAGACTAAAACCTTGCATGACTCACTGCTAAAGCTTCTAATTGCGAGCAAATCGCAAAACACAGAATGACCTCCATCTATAAGCGTCATAGCCTCTTATCGAAGAAACATAGTCTCAGCTCACTTACTAGTAGGAAAAATAGAGTGCAGAGGCTTTCCTGACTCGTCCTTGAACATTATTCGGATTCGTCCTTTGACCATTGGATCTCTCGGGTTCAGCTCTCGTGGGTACACTTTATTCTAGCCAAAGTAATCAGCAGAATTAGGTGTTACCAAAAGCAAAAGCTGGTTTCTACCACTGCCCAATGGTTGATCAAGACTCTATCAGAACTAGTGAAGAACATGGTAAGCTGAGCTCGGTGATAAAGGTTAGAAATGCTGGTGATCATCAACATTATTTCAAGCTAACATTTCGAGTACAACTACTTCCATTACGACACAAACAGAAAATGACATGAATAGATGTTAACTTTATTTACACAGTTCAATGTCATTTATAGTAAATTAGACCATGAAAGAAAAATAGTGAAGTAAATTACGTTTTGAAAGAAAAAGGTCTTTTTGCATAAGACTGTTCTACAGTGTGAATTGGCAAGGTGTTGGTGTCTGGTATAAGGTGTAGTGGTTTTTTGGAAAAGGAAGAATGCAGTGGATCGTCAGACAGATTCGAGATACGATTTGAGTATTGTAAACCACAAATATCTAAAAACACATTTAGCTCCTCAGCATTAAGAGTATTTAAACGCTAATCATAACTGTCTATATCAGCGTAGCATAACTCTGAAGCATAATTTTTGAAAGAACTAATTTTTTTATCAGTTTTCGATACAGAGGGATACCAGCTTTGAGCCACGTAAAACCAAATGAACAATAATATATGATTCTGGAATAACAACAAAAATTCCGGCCTCCTTTAGCAGCCATCTCAGTTATGTGGCCACATGTGAAAGTAAAGTGCAAAGTTAAGATTTGACATCTGTAATGACTAGATAGTCAAGTAGGATGGTGCTAAGTTGGTAACGAAAGCAATTTACCTCTACTCCGACAGTGAGACCTGCCGATACACATACATCTTTTATCTCTTGATAGGTTGGATTTTCCACTGCCTACAAATGCAACAACAGGTGACAACAAACTCCTTACGCCTTCGAGAAGAATAAAAATGGCAATAACCAAAAATTAGTTTTATTGAAGCCTCCATTAAATCAAAGGTTAAGAAATTACATAATTAATACGGTAATCGTTAAGAATAAACAAACAACTAATATAAAAGTTAAAACCCAACTATATTAACGGACAGCTGAATGTCTGGTGTTTCACTGGTAATAAAACAGTTTTTGCACAGAAAATATACTTTTACTCAACATAGGATATACAACATTTACCATTCTAACTTTTAAATGAATGTGTTTGTGTATTCTTGTGTACTGTGTTTATTTCTATGTAATCATACTGTACCAGTTGCAGTACCTACTACAGCTTGATAGCAATAGTGTTGCTGCCCATGTGAGCATGTTTCTTCTGGCCAACAATTCTAGCATAAGGCTAGTTGATGTGTTAAGCGTGAAACCATGTGAATTTGGCATGTGTAAGGGGCATGTGCACAATTAATCACAAATATAGCCAGTTGCAGTGTATTGGATAAAGGCCGGTCTGTAGAGCTGGAGGTTTCAAGTTCAAACCCAGTGCACAGCAGATTTTTCATACCTAAAGCTTTGTCACTATACACAGGGGCAGACAGACCAACAAAAAAAAACTTAAGATTTATATAGATCCATAAGCCAACTTAAATCTATATTGTTTCGTACATCTGAAGTTGAGTGATTCTACGTGAAAACGGACAAAGTTTAGCTGCATAAGGATTAAAAAGGAAATATTTACGTAGGCGATGAAATGTTTGCGGCTATTGAAAAAATAGCTTTTGATAATTCTAGTAGTGGCATGGCTGAGCTCTAACAACAAAAGATTGCTTATATTTAAACAGAAACTCTTTATAAGTCGTGAAACTTGAGGTTGGGGTCAAGTTCAACAATGGAATTTGTTGCATGACTAATGTCAAGGCTGCCAGCATCAAGGCAAAAATGTAAAACGGAATATTCAAAGCAAGATGAAGACTTCAAAAGGTTTTTACAAAAGATGTAAATTTCAAGTAGTAAATGTTTTATAAAACATCAAAGTTCCATTGCTACAACTTTTTAATGTATAGGCATACCTCGAGATGCTAGAATTCCGAGCAAATTCTTGACTTGAGATACGAGATAAATTTGAGATACGAGCATATGAAACAGTTCTCGATGCAGCTGCTAGGTGGCTGAAGGCCACCTAATATAACACTCGGTCTTTCTCATCGGATCAGTTTGAAAAAAGTTTTCAAAAGTTCGAATAAAAGTGCAGATGAAAGTGTGTCAAAAGGCGAGTGAAAAAGTCAAGCCAAAATAAAAACGAAAACTTAAATAAAAACTAAGTTAGAATTACTGTAACATAAGATTAAAACATATTATTAAGTATGTGTACAGCGAGCTAAGTTCATGTAAGTTCAATTCAATGTTTATATTATGTGAAAAGTGAAAGGTGTAGAGAAAAGTGTAGGGTTCAGAATTTTAGCGGCGAAGTCTCTCACACGCTGCCGTTAGCACAGACGTCTGTCTCAAAACTGAGTACTTTATACAGTATAGTAAATAATAATGTTACATTTTATTGCAGACCATAAACTCTAGATAGACTGTGAGCGTAGATGACAAATTAAAACAATAAAATACACGGTTTTCTGATTGTGATATCGTTTATAAATATTTTTTCAGAAGGTGATAACGGATTAGTTCGTATTTAGTTATTTTATATATGAAAACTTGATTTGAGATATGAAAGAATTGACATACAAGCTTGGTAATGGAATGCATTGAGCTCTCACGTATTACTTTAGTTGTATGAACTAACCAATTCTTTAGCAATTCGTCGTCCTTCAGCTATTGTCTTTTTACTGTTCAGATATGCTGGGTAGATACAAATCCATCTGAAAGTCAAACAATGCAACATTAGCTACATGAACTAAGACCCGTCCTGCCAATGATCAAACTTTAGTCAAATATTCTAACACACATAAAAGTGTATTAAAAAGAATACAAATCCGTAATAAATATTCCGAGACATAATGAATTAAATACACATAAAAGTCTACAAAACAGTTTCAATGAAATAAGAACAGTAGACTATAAAGGTGAACGTGTATGAGGAAGTCTCCTGTATATATGTTAGTGTTGGGCCGGTATCTAATTTAATGCCGGATCGGATATCCTTGCACATTTTTATCGGTTTTCCCGGTATCGGTATCCTCGGTATTTACCATCTTCGGTATCCTTTGCCAACTAAGAAAGTTTGGTATTGTCGGTACTATTGTTCGGTATGTGGTTATCAGTGTGTCTTTACATGGTTTAAACTTTAAATCATAACTGTCTCGAACAACTTTTATCATTGTGTAAAAAATAGCCTGTGTAAAAAAAACATTCTTTAGTCAGCAGTATATTGTTACGGCCAAGAGACTCCTTGTTTTAGAAAACCAAAAAAGAAAAGAAAGATGGAAATATAATTTTCATGATAGATGTTTTTATTGATTATTCTATTAAAAAATATAGTTATTGATACAAACGTTATGTATAATAAAGAACAGATAGATAATGGCAAGGGACTCTCTTTGTTAAATATACTGAAACAGTTTACAGAAATCTTACTATCACACATTGTAATCAGGTAATGTAATCACATAATTATATGCAGTCCAATTAGAGTCCAGTCCCGTTAGTCTTTATACGTCCTCTCATCTGTGTAGAACTCCCAAACCTTCGAGGCTGGTGGCATTATCAATGTAACGTAATATAATAGTAGATACAGGAAGCGTGGATATTTTCGTTGAATTTGTTTGCCAATGCGTGCTGAGATTAGCATGTTTGTCATGAAGCGTTTTAAAAATCTCTCCGGATATCCGTATAACCATTTACCGGTAGGCTTTTATGGATAAATACCGATCATATCAAACCGGCCGCGGATACCTAGCTGTCACCGAAAATGATTGGTTTCCTCAGATACCAAGAATCCCTCGGTATCGGTAAGAGCGGATAACCCAATACCGGCCCAACACTAATATATGTTCATGTATTGCCCACGGAACTGGTAAGAAGGGATAATTGACATGCCATGTTGCTATTAATTTAATTGTGATACAAACTAGAAGTAATGTGATACATTTATTCAAAATTTCATAACAATTATCAGTATTATATTCCACTATTTCAAGTCAACGATGCTAAATCTCTAGTATTCTGTTATCTGTACTATTCATCAATTATTTTACACCCGGTCCCTTTTCTAACTTTATCATATTTATATCCACCAAAGTTTGGGACAGTCTGATAGAATTCGCACTGATTGTCTAGTTAGTAGGGACAAAAAAAAATATAGAAGCTGTGAATTCTTTCAATAACCAAAAATATTTTGGAAACTTGTTCAATAAAAGCAAGACACTTTAGGTTCGTTTTAGACACTTTAGGTTCGTTTTAGACACTTTAGACACTTTAGTGAACAATTCAAATATGTACTCCAATCAGATTTTTTGCATGATGAGGGTTCAGTTGATGAAGATGCTGCAAACTACGCATCGCGAGAAAGTCATGGTGTAAAAGCACATAGTTATATTAAAGTGTATTTGTACTTTCCAATACATGGTAGAAAATTTGGCCATGAGAATTTTAATAAAACCGGAAGTAGTTAAGGAAATATTTATTAGTTTAGGATCAAACCAAGATACAGCAAAAATGTAGCTTGGCTTAATACTTATCCTAAAAAAGTTTTAAATTCATATTTTTTAACGAGTTTATGATAAAAATCTTCACAATTTAAAGCATAACGGGAACTGACTTTGTTGATAAACAGCAGAAAACTCAGGACATCTAGTTAAGTTTGATAGAAAAAAATCATTTTACGAGGGCAAATAATAAAGACCCTTTTAATGGTAAAACTTCTTAAGCAATTAAACCACATCCGTAAGGCCCAAAACAAAATCTACATAACATAAGCACAAAAAATTATAAGTTGTGATAATATTATTCTATCGAAAGGTGTCACTGTGAGCTCAAGTTCTGCAAACGCAATCAAACAAGCAAAACTCTCAAATCCTTATCTTTTGGAAGAAAAAACTAGCTGGTTGTAAAGATGGTGAAGATACTTAGGGGCATCCACCCTAAACAGTTTTGATACAGAAAAAATACAAGACTTTGAAAAGGAGGCGTAATGTCCTTCACACAACATGCATGGTTATGTGCTAAGGTTAAGCAGAAAGTTCAACCAGACTCAATTCTTGTTACCAAATTAAGATGAAGTTATTGTAGACTTCTAAACAAACCTTGAAGAGTTTAGCAAACAAGCTGACAATGAATGGGCTAATTTAAAGCAATTACTTGATCTTTCAACATTCTAAAAAAATCTGGCTTATTACAGGACAGAATACAATACCATTGGACCAGGAATTAAATAAACTGATTGAATGTGGGAAAATTGAGATGGGTGCACATATGAACAAACAAAATCATTTAGTTGTATGAATAAGTGCTGCCACAATGAGACACCCTGAAATATGTTATTTCTGGTTATTATTCATTTTGGATATAACTCTGGTGAATATAGATATTTTTTTATATCAGCCCGAACTTAGAAGGGTGTATATCTTTCAAATAAAACTAAGGGTAAACTTTTAAAGCAAAACAATCATATAGGCAAAACAACCATTTGTGCTGAAATCATCATAGTAAATTGGGGGCATATTGTTTTAGATACATATAACAGTACAGATTGGTACAGGCCAGCATTGTCACTGGCGAAATTTAAGAACTACTGCTTTTCTGTATTTCAACTATAAACCAAGTAGTTTGTACACCTGAACTTGCAATACAATTGCCATTGCACTGCATTGATTAGTTAGGTGCACTACATTAACAAATGACCTTGTTGCATTTGAGAGGTGCTGTCTAGCCAGCAGGGTGCACAAGGTAAGGGCCCTGGACCAACTGTAAAAGATTTGCTACGATGGAGGAAATCAGATCTACAAACAAAACTAGAACAAATCAACTCTAACGGATTGTGTCGATTGATAGACTTTCTAGTTAGAAAGGCCTAAGCTCTCATAGAACATAAGCTTCTCAAAGCCAAAGAACAATCGATATCCCTTGCATCATTTAGAGAAAAATGATGATAGGGTTTGAGTTTTGGGCAGTAGAACTACATCAGTGCCCTCAGCTTCTCACAACAGTAGTTCATATTTGGCCATCACCCTCTTCAAGAGGTTGGTTATAGCTGATGCTCATACAGAATCAGAACATTGTATAAGATATTTCATGAAGAATGGCGCTGCTCCCATGCAAAGATCGAAACCTGTACCAATTTCTATCAACCCCATCATAGATTGCTTTGGCCTTTGCATGATCAGAGGTAAAATCCAGTGTCATGTGTCACAAAACGTATGCTGTGATGTTCACCTAACTTTTTTGGAGGGCATTGCATTTTGAAAAGATTTTTAGCTAAGATACACTATCCTTTCTAAGTGGTCTGAATTGGTTCGCTAATGATTGGTTGACCAAGTTGTTTTTTGATACAAGGACTCAGTTGACAACTTTGCCAGCTGAGTCTTTGTGAGACAACTCTGGTAGCTGAATCCTTGTGAGACAACTTTGTCAGCGAGTCCTTGTGAGACAACTTTGTCAGCTGAGTTTTTGTGAGACCCTTTTGTCAGCTGAGTCCTTGTGAGACCCTTTTGTCAGCTGAGTCCTTGTGAGACAACTTTGGCAGCTGAGTCCTTGTGAGACAAATTTGGCATCTGAGTCCTTGTGAGACCCTTTTGTCAGCTGAATCCTTGTGAGACCCTTTTGCCAGCTAAATCTTTGTGAGACAACTTTGACGTCTGAGTCCTCGTGAGACAACTTTGTCAGTTGAGTCCTTGTGAGACAACTTTGGCATCCGAGTCCCTGTGAGACCCTTTTGTCAGCTGAATCCTTGTGAGACCCTTTTGTCAGCTGAATCCTTGTGAGACAACTTTGTCAGCTGAATCCTTGTGAGACAGCTTTGTCAGCTGAGTCCTTGTGAGACAACTTTGGCATCTGAGTCCTTGTGAGACAACTTAGTCAGTTGAGTTCTTGTGAGACAATTTTGGTAGCTGAGTTCTTGTGAGATAACTTTGAAAGCTGAGTCCTTGTGAGACAACTTTGGCAGCTGAGTTATTGTGAGACAACTTCGGCAGCTGAACCATCAATGGTATAGACAATGTCAGACTGAATACCGACAAAATCATGTTTTGTGATGTCAACATCGAAAATGAAACAGCATGACACTTCGGAAGAGCCAACTTATCCTAGTATCAGAGAGAATTTGAGTTAATGGTAAAAATAACTGAGAAATGCGGACATTTTGCAGTAGCTGACAGTCAAATGACTGTCTTATAGTTCCTGACTAGTTTTAGTAGGTATCCAATATGCTAATGAATGACTGCTAGACCTGTTGTGCTGTTCTAGTTTTTGTTGTCATTTCTGATTCTAAAAAATACAACTTCTCAAATAAAGAGACCCCATTACCAAATTACAAACATGATACTTTCTGTCAGTTTCGCATTTGTCATTTTCTTTTTTTTTAATTACGTACCAGCAATGATATAACCCACCTTTTTGGGAGGTTTTATATCATTAGTACCAGCATCATGAGATTCTGCTAAAACTACGAACACCCTTAAAAACTAATGAGGATCCACTAACATTTGGTCTATTAGCGATATGACCGTACAAGTCCAAGTTTAGGAGCAATTTTTTCACACACTCCACAGAGGAAAACAGACAGTATTTGTTAAGAAATAGTCTGAAATATAGACTGCCTACTGCCATCGGAGTCCAAGAAACCCGGCAAGATAAAACTATTGTAATTTAGTGATCATTGAGACACAATGGTACCAACCAGGTATATCATATCTTTAAAACTGATATCCAAATAATCTGTTTCGCAACACATCTTTTTAAAGCTACCAAACACTAAAAAGTATTTGAGCTAAGCTATTTCAGTTATAAACAAACTTTTGGGATGGCGACAATTTTATCTAATTACAAAATGATTTAATAAGTAGTACTTCTGAAGTTGCCATGCTCAAAACATAACCGTCAAAATAAACTTTATGACATTCTAAAACAAATTAGCTGATCGCCAAAGAATTGAAGTACACATATATTTTGTAACACCGTATACATTGACTAAAAGATGGTTCCAAATGATCAATGTAACTACGCTGTAGCCTCGAACAACTTACTTTTCACGATCAGTATAACTGAAGTCTGGACTATACGCGCGAGCCATAAATATTTGTTTTACTGTGGTCTCCGACTTGGTTACGTAGAATGAAGCATTTACGAGCTTTTCGGAAACCTAACTAATGTCGATTATAAAATGTTTGAACCGCTAAAGTTGCCAACAACGTCGTCAGTATTACAACCCGCGCTATTTATTAGTCTAAACAATATACAGTACAGTACATGTGCCTAGGTACATACCGTATATTATCTGCAAACGCGCATGTTGTGAAAGCCTTTAATCGCGATGAACAATATTATTATTTTAAGGTGTGTAGTCATTATTTTAGAGGGCCTATTTCTACTATGCATATCTATACGTACTAGTGTAGACTTCTTACCTAACTGTTTATGCAAAACGCTACACAAGCGTTTATACGTTACATAAAACAACAGCGATAATATGCGTCTAACCAGGTGAAGTCTGTACTCACTAGAACATCGGTTGTTGTAGTCCGAGAGTTTTCACCTTTGTAGATCTTATCGGTATCCGTCTGCATCTTTTTTTCAATACATGTACTCGTCTTATCTCCAAGTCTTTTTAAATATCTCATTTTCTTCTTTAAACAATTGAAATGTGCCTATTTACTACCATTTAAAAAGTCCCTTTCATCATTCCTTGTTATAGTGTCTTTCGCATACTGTTCTGCTTGTTGCGTATTCACTCACCACAACTTCACTCGCCCCTAACTGGAAGAAGAGTGCCCCCTTATACACCCTTCTCCATATCTATTTAGCTATTCCTTAGCTTTATTAATAAGCTGAGAAAGCTATATAATCCTGCCAGCCTGTGTGAGAGGCTTTGCCTCCCAAAGCCTGTCTGGCTTCCTTAGCCCAAGTTCTCGTCAAGCGCCATAGTCAGGGGCCAGGCCTGCCAACCCAAGAGTGGGGCAGTGCGTGAGATTTGGTTTTGGGGCAATTGATGTATCAATGATAGTATATATAAAATTGTGGAAGTTGGGGCAAAAATCTCACACATTTCTCACGCATTTTCATTCTTTCTTTGGTGTGATTGCGTGAGCCTCACGCCCAATGCGTGAGCCTCACGCCCAATGCGTGAGAGTTGGCAGGCCTTTCAGGTGCACAAGAGACACCTGCATATACAACATGCCCTTTTTTATTTGAAACCTGAACATAGGACCTGTAACTATTGGGGTTCAAACATAGGTTTAACCGCCATTCATGTTGGGAGGCAACAAGCTTCAGACACCGTGTCTGACATGCATGTATACTATCCTCTGGTACACTAATAAAGCCTACATCATCATGAGCTCGCCAATATGTCGAATGGGAGCTTAGCAATTGTACATGATAATGAGGGGAGCTTGTGAACCAGGTGTTAACCGATACTAAAATCAAAAGTGACCTTACCTGTATGGGTGGAGTCACCCTCTCCCATACTTACTCCCCGAGCCATAGTGGCTCTCGCCAGTCTAACCTATCACCTTCAGCTTTAACCTGCAAGTCTTGAGCACATACCTGTTCCTGATTTCACCTGCTCCCGTATCGTGACTAGGTATCGAAGTATTGCTCTCTTACCAACATCATTGGATCACCTGAACCATAGAGAGGTTGAATCATACACTCCACAGAGCCTGGCTTGTCCTCTCGCAAGGCCTCCTGCTACTCCATCGCTTTAGCCCAAGAAGTAATCCCATTGGCTACCATGCCGCCTGTTTTGGCATGGCTAGCCTTGCGGCTAGTATAGGTTACTGTCGAGACAAGAACGTCTTCACCTCCCTGTTTTTAAGGTGTTTCCAAGTGGGCCTCTTCGCCGACAGACAGCCGGTTGCCTGTAGGTGGTTTTGACTGGGCCTCACTAGCCTTTTGGCTAGAACTGGTTACTGACAAAGCAGTCCCTTCTGCACCTCTCTGATGGGAAGTGTGGGGAGCCAAGTGGGCTTCCCCTATCACAGACAGCTGGTTATCTGTAGTTGACTTTACCTTAACCTGGGGAGCAGGCAGTCTAGCATCCTTCAGGACCTTGTCCTTCAGGGTAGCCAAGTTTGTCAAGGCAGCCTTGAAGTCCTGCTCTTTCTCGGTTTCCGGCTGGAGCTGGCGGTCGTCAACCTCTACGGCCGCAACAGCCGTCCTGTATTCCTCCTCTATCCTGGACTTGCATTCAGCAAGGGCATGTTTACGCTGTAGGATAACCTCACGTGGCATGAAACCAGACTGAACCTCATAAAGGAAGCTGTTCACCTGATTCAGGAAAGGTTGCAGCTTACCCTGAGCTGTCTCTGCGTAACTGGTGCTACAACCATGCACCTTTGTTTGTGGAACAGCTTTTTCTGAGCTGGTACCATCCCTCATTGATAACTTTCCTGGTTGACCTTGCTTCTTGTCTTTCCCATCTCTGGGACTGTTATCTTTTCTACCAGACATTTGTCAAGTTTTTCAACTTGCCATCATCTGAAAGATGCCAACATACACCAGCAGTAACAGGTCTAGGAGGCAACAATGTAACTCGCTTAAAACCTTGTGTACCCAATGCATTTAAAACAGCTAATAATTTTAGCGGCCTCAACTCATTTATGCCAAAAAGTTTTTGCTCATTACTTTTATAACATGAACCTGAGTGACCATAGATCTGTGTCTACTTTTCAACTGAACCTTTTCTTTGCCTACTACCTTTAACTCAGAACCATCTACTGCAGTCGAAACAATTGATAGCGCTTTTAACTTTAAGCCTAACCTGTTGGCTGCTTTTTTGGTTACGTTTGAAACCTCAGCCCCTGTATCAATCACAAAATCAACTTTCATATCATTTACCTTTAAAGTTTTTGCTATCTTATCATCTAGCCATTTAGGACTAGAGGAAAACAACCTCACACTCCTACTAAGATGACGGGAACATGTGTAGTCCCTGTCTCTACCTGAACCTCTGTCCATATTCCTGTCACTTTCACTACTGCTACTCCTATCATAGCGGTACCTGTTAACATCATGTTTCTGAGAGTCTTCAGAACCATTCCTAGCACAGTCATTACTAGTATGGCCTTCCTTATTGCAAGTAAAGCACCTAGCACCGGGACAACTGCGAAGCCGGTGCTGCCAACTGCCACAGTTGTAACATTCATCACTTTTAGGTGAGAGTTCACCCTTAGACCTAGTGCGCCAATTATGTCTATCAGCACTAGAATACATAGAAGATTGAATAGAGTTTCTATGTCGGCTTCTATATTTATGTCTAGTAGACTCATGACCTGAAGTTCCACAGCCAGACTTGGGATACCTGTTCTTAGACCTATTATCATAATAGTCCTCACCCTCCTTCCGAGAAGTTCTATGAATTTCTGCACCTTCACTATAGTAATGACCAGTGCTTCTAGTTTTATTTTCAGACTGCCTAGAAACAATCGCCGCTACTTCTGAAACTTCTGCACCATTAGCTTTAGCCTTAGCTTCTTTTAGTACTGCTTCTGAATCATGAGCAAGTTGTCTAGCTCTGAGAGTGTCAGATAGCCTTGCCCAATCTAAATCCTTTTCCTGCATCAATTGCCTATGTAGCGTTGATTTTCTGAGTCCATTAACAGCTATCGCAAGAGCAAAATCTTTCCTGTTCTCATCAACACCAATGTTTAAATTCCTGCTGAGTTTCTCAACCCTTAACATATAGTCCCTTTTATTTACGTCACATGTTTGAGAACAAGTAACAAATTTCATGACCCTAACGTATACTGTTTCCTCTCCACCATAAATTATGTTTAGGTGTTCCATGGCCTGCTCATAAGTAGAATCATGAGACTCTAAACTAAATCCTACAGACTGAAACCTCGCGGCCATCGTTACCTATAGCAGTAAATAGCGCAAGCAGTTTAATGCGACTGCTAAAGTTAACCTGACCTCCTTCAGCCTTACCCATTTGTAGAGTGGTAAGTTCTACAAATAAATTAAATTCTGATAGCTAAGGCTTGTAAGAATTAGCAGCATCACTAGAATTAACAACTAACCTGGGAAAGTCATTGACATTAAACCTGAATGCGGCCATATTTAAAAATAAAGAATGTCGCTATCTCGATTACTGCACAAAAGTAATCAAAAGACTTACCCTCGCTCTTCCTGAAGCAAATAGGTAATTAATCATGTGGCACAATCACTGAACACTATCATTCTCCTTACATCACTTAAAGGTTGACTTGCAACAAAATTCACATTACAGTTATTTGCTATCAAAAGATTCACCATGTCTTACTCTGTTAGGTTGTAGGTGCCAAATACGTGGAAATGTGATTACAAGCTCTTAAAAACCCAAAAACGAAAAGCCGCCGTAGATTGGAATCTCTTTATTTATCTGACGTATTCATTACAGTTTGGTTATCGTCTTGTCACGTGATGTTCTCATGTGAATTGAAAGGCCAATAAAAAGCTCAATATAAACTTATCGTAGCACTAGTTTATGACAAACACTTTGGATTTTACCGAAAACCCCGTATCAAATATAGATGCTCGCTATTTTACAGTTTTGTTTTGGCTTGATCTAACCGTCAAGTCGTAATCTCTGATCATGTGACCCAATACTTAGAAAATAATTTTTGCAGCTTATCGATTATCACAGGTGACCAGCAGGCTCATCATGATTATCAGACAATGATATGTACTCCTTCGAGCTAAGGTTAAAAAGTTCAACGATTTTTTATGGTAAGTTATAAGATATCATTGCTAAAAGTGACAGTATTACAATGACGATAAAACAGGCGCGTAAGAACAATAGACATGGTTTTTTCGAATGTGTGAAGTATCTTTGTGAAAATATTTCGACGAATGAGGTTGTATGAAAGTGTAAACAGAAACCATCCTGTAACAACTATGTCCTATTTGAGACATTTTGGAAAGCGAATCCAAACTACGGTGGTCTCATGTGGCTGCGATTAACTGTTTGTTTTTTAGCTTTTAAGAGCTTGTAATCACATTCCCATATATTATGCACATACAACACAACAGGGTAAGACATGGGGAATCTTATGATACCAAATAACTGTAATGTGAATTTTGTTGCAAGTCAACCTTTAATTAACACTATATCCTTTTCGTTATACTACTCTCCAATGTCCACACAACAATTTGAGCACTAAACACTGGCAACACTATCACTGTCATCCGCAAACCAAGTTTGCCTACGACGCCATGTTGCGTATTCCCTCACCACAACTTCACTCTCCCCTAGCAGAAAGAAGAATGCTTCCTTATACACCCTTCTCCATATCTATTTAGCTATTCCTTAGCTTTATCAATAAGCTGAGAAAGCTACATAATCCTGCCAGCCTGTGAAGCCTATCTGGCTTTCTTAGCCCAAATTCCTGTAACATAGTCAGGTGCACAAGAGACACCTGCATATACAACACTGCTCCAGTGACTTAGTCATCTTCATCCTCAAGAAAAGGTCTAAGACATCTCCTTGACCTCCTAACAAACCTTTTTTGTGTCATCTGAACAGCTATATGGCTCATCTGCCTTGTATTTGATAACTGTTTTTCCTTTGTCAGCATGACTTACTTTAATCCTAAATAATTCAGTATTCTTTCAATTTTTATTCTTTGCATTGTAAAATTCTATGGCTAATCCTTGAAGATTCATTCCTTTTGTTAACTTTCTGGCATCTACTGTGGGATATTATGTGAATATTCAAGACTACCTAGTGATTAGCCGGTAAAACAGGCTGGTTTTTATGAAAATCCAGGGCATTGAAAAGCTAGTTTTTTACAGGAAAGCTGAAGGACTAACAGGTCTCGCTATATAAACAGGCGTTAAACAGATGTTGGGCAGAAGGCTCAGCAGAAGAGCAAGTGAGCTGATCATGTATATTGCCGTGCTTCTACTGACAAGCAATTTGCGCTGTGGCAATCGGACTTGAGAGTCCATTGGGTAGCAGTGAGGCTGCTGATCTGGTTTGCCTACGGGTTGGCAGTAGGAACTGCCGTGAGATCGGTGTCAACATTTTGCTGTGGACGTGTATCGCCATGGTCGGTGTGTCATCGTAGCAGCTTGGCGCTCCGCATCAACATCCTTGTATTGCTGACATCTACTTCATGGCGGTATCGATTTGGTCGTTCATTTCTCAGTTTTCAACTCAAAAGCAGTTCATCAGGTCTGCAAATGTTCTCTATAGGCCTAATCCTAACAAGGTCTTGTTCTTTTCACTTGTTTTGTTCTATCGATCCTCTACTGTTCCAAGACATCTACTAAATCATTTGCCTCATGGCATGAACTCCTTGTAATATGAATTGCGTTATGTTGGTACGCTAGCATTCCTGTTTGTTGTGACAGATCGTCCTGTGTAAAAGTATTTCTACAATTATGCTCAATTGTGGAAAGGTTGTGTAGTTGAGCAAAACGGAACATTGGCATGCCCAAGTTTGAGTCCTGTGCAAGGCAATCACTTTTCCTAATGTTTTTAATGTGGCTTTGAACAAGTGGAGTGACAGACTTGGCTTTAATTATAGTAAAGATTCTTCCATCAGCTACAACCATTTTAATGAAACATTGTATGGTCTATTGACAATCCGCATTTACATTGGAGCTCCAAATCTCTGAACTTCTGTACTCACACATCACTTGTTTCTCCTCTCTTCTCCAGCTTGAGTAGTAGTCAACAAACAGACCGCTTGATCATTTTGTTGAATACTCGATTCCGATCTACGGCGGTTTCGTGATGGCTGCGATCAACTGTTTGTTTTTGAGCTTTTAAGAGCTTGTAATCACATTCCCATATATTTTGCACCTACAAAACAGCAGAGTAAGACATGGTGAATCTTTTGATACCAAATAACTGTAATGTGAATTCTGTTGCAAGTCAACCTTCAACTGTGATGCTGCTTTTTAAAGAAAAAGAATGACCTTGCTCAAGTATTTGACCATAGCCAGAAGCCTCTGTAGTTTTTTCATAAGTAGGAACTGACATTTTTTTTCTTTTTCAGGATCTATTCCAATATCCTCTTCATCTAATATGTGGCTAAAAGCCTTTCTTATACTCTAAATGAGCATTTGACTCTGTTATGTTTTAAACTACCCTTCTCTAATCTTTGTGATACTTGAGCAAATCTTGAATCATGTTTTTTCTTGTTTCTCGTTACAACGAGAAACAAGAAAAAACCAAAAAAAAAAAGAAACAAGAGTGTAACCCGGCAAAGTTTGTACTCGGTAAAAAATTTGCGGGTCTAGATCACATCTACAATAGTGCGTCACATGAAATATTTATTTTTATTGCAAAAACTATAACAGCCATAATATAGCTAAAAATACTTCTCGCAAGTGGCCGGTGTCATAGGAATTTAGCACAGAAAAGACCGCCTTAGTTATTTGTTGAAGAAATTCTTAAATCATAAAATAATCACTTGTATGTTCGTATCAGGTTACACGTGTCACAGTAATATGCCCATTGATACTGTAAAACTTCGGTTATGCTGATTTTATATGTTAAGATCAACAACAACCTTTGTAATTTTACTAATCTGTACGTCTGCTACACATTAGCTGGCATGAATATATATAGGTCAAACTGGCAATTCAAAACAGAAAATAAAGACAGAGCACAAAAACTGAGTTACAATACTCATCCATAAAAACTGGATGAAAACAATTTCATGGTTGCTTAAAACATGAAAAGGATGCACTAATCCTGTCACAAAATGAAGTTGAAAACTCAACAAGCGATACTGTTAGTGTTTTTATACAATCTTTGTTAGCTCAACATATAATGCATCTAATTGTCAGGCTTTGACAATATAACTTAGGCAAGCCCGTATTCCCTGGGGCGGCTGGCCGGCTGAGCCGCCCTAACTTTTTAGGAATTTTTGGCAGATAAGTACAGTCAAACTAGGATAACTCGCCCTCGGATAAAATGTAAAATTTTATCACGAACACTTAGTTAACTCGAACGAATTTGTTTTTGGTCCGTTCCCATGCAATGATAAATTGCTTTAGATAACTCGACCTCAACAGCATCAACTCAAACAGTTATTTGCCCAATGGCTATTGGAACTGTTTTTATCGCTGTAGAGTATCACTTTATTCCAAGCCATATAGGTAGATAAACGTCAACTTTTAATAGTTATTGGGCGTCATTATTATCATCATCGGCAAAATATTCTTGTTAACGACTTTTATGCAGGTTTGCAAAAGGTCAAGTTTTACCAAACATCCGCTTGGCAATAGCCCCACAAAAGCGTAAAAACCTTAGGATGAACTTAAAATAAAATCGGCAAAATTGATCTTTGTTGAAACGCTCAAAAGAAAAAGATGTATTTTTTCTGAGCATTTCAACTGCGGTCAAGTCTAGCCTATTTTAATCTAAAAACATCCTGGCAGTCATATCACCTAAAACAAATCTCAAATAATAGAAAAAATGTTTATACTTTCCGATAAAATTTTTTAAAACTTTACATGAGATGCCCGGTTGAGGCCCTACATAAAAGAAACTGTTGAGGGGGCTGACACAGCCCTTCCAAACCCCCTGATGCTCATAACTCGTCGCCTAACATTAGCCGCCCCAACTTGCTTAGCCGCCCCAACTTGCAACCAGGGAATACCGGCCTGAACTTAGGACAACTCTATTGTCTCTCTCACGTAATCAAATCACAAATTTGTGAAAGTTGTCTTCGCCATTACATTATGATATATGTCAGGTAATAATTTATATCTACACAAAGGGTCTGAGACCGCTTTATTATTTGTGCCACCAACCATCCAAAACACTAAAAATAGCCCTGATGGTTTATTTTTCCCCACCACGTCAAACTCGCTACTGTGGCCCTAGTCTGGCTTGAAATGGTCGCTACCCCATTCATGTAAATTAACCTTCTAAAGATATCTGCCAAGCAAGTACAACTTCTCTTCTGAAGTTCACTCTCTATAAGGTTGTTTGTGTTCCCTAACCTTTCCCTACATACATTTATGTTTATCTACAGACAAAGCTCTATGTTGGTCAACCAACAGTGGCATAAGCTATTGTATTATGGGTAATTCCAACAGCCTTTTTATCCTGAAACAGCGAATTAGAAAGCCTATCAAAGCTACACGAGACAAAAGTACTCTCAGGAAATGATTGCTAAAATGTAAGTGAATCATTTGCTGCTAATCCTGTAGAGTGTACGGAGTCCAAGCAGCAGATCCACAAGCTAAAATAAAATTATAGTGCATTAGAATGGCAGAAATGGGTAACTGCTGTGCTGCAGAGAATGCTTGGTTCGTGCCTACAGAATGGAATATGTAATGCATTAAATATATAGGTCTTATAATTATGCAATCTTTCTACCACACAAATACAGAGTACTTGGCAGTACCAAGTTATATTCGTATAATATAAATGGCCTAAACATGTATCAAGATTGCTGGCAAGCATGAAACCTAACATAATTGCAAACAACTGTTGTGTTGCTAATACTCCAAAACAGTTGGCATGTTATAACTTTTACCTTCTGAGTTATGCTATAGATCTTTAATTGATCTAGTCACAGATTATATAACCAATATTATTATATAACATGTAACCAATAATCAACTATTACAAAATTTCATATTGGAATGTAGGAAAAACCAGTTATTTATCTACAAAAGATATCCGGTAAGAATAAAATTTAAAAAAAATATACAAAAATTTATGATTATAAACATGGAATGTTTGAATAAAAATTAACAGAAAAACCTACTAAAAATAGATATTTGGAATGCCTGACAAATATAACAATATTGTGAAAAAGAATAATTCATGTTGAGTAGAAGACTGCGTATTCCAACAGTGAACTGTAGGAATTTTCTCCCTACTAGAGGAATGTTTGTTGGCTCCTATAACTACTTCTCGGGCTGTCTCCATAGTTTGTCATAATACGACTAGGCACAGGCTGTACCAGAGGTGCCACTTCATCTTCGCTCACAGGTTCAGCGTTAACCTCTACAGCACTCGGGGTCCTCGGTCTAAAATAGTGCGCACCAGGTGCTCTACCTCCTTGCCGAAAATTTGGAGTTGTCGGTCTCGATTTAGATTCCGCTATCTCTACTGGTGATGCTGGCCGAGACCGGGCAGCTGGAGTTGGTGGCTGACGATGAACTTCAGAGACGACTGAGAGTGGAGTTGTCGGTCGAGAGGGGACCATATAGACTGGACTAGGAGTTCTCATAGATCCACTGCTAGAGACAGGCTTTGAATCAGCTCTCCTTCGCTCGTCGTGCTTTGGCTTACGGATTTTTTTACCCCGCGGCAAGATGGCGTCTGTCTCATCATAGTCAATCGCATAAGGACTTGTCCCACTTCGAATAGAAGACCTGAGAGAGTTCATTCGATGAAGGTCATTATGCTTGCGACATGACTTTATATCGGCAGCGAATAACAGGTTCTCCTTCAAGTACCCGAGACGCTGTTTAAAGGAAATGCTTCTCTTGGGCTTGTTCGTGTTAATAGATGGTGGTACAGCAGGCTTGTTTACGGAGTAACTAGATACAGTTTTCCGTGCATTGCTGAGACCATTGATTGGCTGGACCTGCTCAGCTTCCTCTGACTTTGCCTCTACAGTGTATATCAATATATTTCGTGACAGATGATGACATGCCTAGTGGCAATTACAAAGTTTCCAGGAGTTAGAAAAGCGGTGGTGTGACAGTGCCATGACATGGAACCAAATTTTAAGACATAAAATAATAGTTCATGTGTAGTCAAGGCGTAACCAATTATTAATGGATATTTCATGTGTCTATAAAGCATTGAAGAGCTCAGTCTAAAATACAAAACTACTACTACCAACTCATCACTTTAACATTTCCGCTGTGGTAACATTTTTGGACTAATAACCAATAAAAGTTGGTCAAAGTATTACAGGTTGGCCAAACAAAAACATTATAAAATTATGGAGTACAAATCTCGCAACTGAATCAACCAAATTTCGCAAGGAGCAACTATACGGCAACCAGGAAATTAATGTCATCCAAGTTATTTCTTGTGCCATCGTCAAGCAAATAATTTTGTTGCACCCTGAACTGCGATTAATCGAACAGTATTGCAAAAATAAAATAAATACCACACTTCCTTATAATAACTTGTCCAATCAAAGAGCAGAGGACCGACGCCTTTCGGTTGCAGGCTATTGGGTTTCAGTTATTTCAGTTGCTTCTCCTTTTATGGCAATGTAATTCTGCGCAACCTTTCCATATTTCCAAGCCAATAAGCGTTTAGAATGTTGATTAACCATTGACTTACAACATCATTTTCAGATGTTGATGAACTAAGTGTTCGTTAGAATATAGAGAGTTACTGATGAAAAACGCAAAAGATTTATCCTGTTCATGATGAATCTATACAAATCTTACTGCAGCTCACAAGATGGACAGCGTGGACAGACTGAAATCTGACAATAATTTGACTACCTGAATAATGGCTTTCACAACTTGGTACCTCTTGCGATTCTTGGATCATTATATCTGTTGATATAGTATGTCGTAGTGGTAACACGTTTGGTCTTTGTGCGGACTGTTCGGTGCCCACGACCGGAATAGCTGTCAGACAAATGTAATGGTGATATTGAAGAATTGTACAAGAAAACAACATTAGCTATTGTAATATTTTGATGAATAAACGCAAATTTCACAATTAGGATCCAGGTTTTAAGTCAGGATTTAATGAGAAATTTTGCCTGAACTTGACATTAGAACGCAAGCTGAAAATGTTTACCTTTCAGCAAGTTTTTATCAAAATCAACTTTATACTATGGGATATGCGGAGTCAAACTATTTACTAATGGTTTAGCCCAATGCCGACATAGTTCCAAAACTTAAAGCATGAAACTGCACTACTCACTGGAAGGGCTGGTATTGTTTGTGGGGACTAAGGCTGTCTGCAAAGGAATCTCCGGGCTTTCTCCTTGAAGACTCAGTCTTTCTCGAGGGGATGGAAGGAGTGCGTCGAGCGGCAATGGGTTGCTCGGTTCTTTCACCGTCTTGTATGGAGAGTCGGGATGGAGATGTGCTCGTAGAGTCGATGGCTCTGCTCGGCCGCTCTGGTGCGAGGTAGCTGGCTGATGGAATGCCGAGCGATGTTCGGACTGAAGGGAGGGGCGATGTTCGGACTGAAGGGATGGGCGATCGAGATTTCTCATTCCGTCGGGCGGGACGTTCCGGCTGAGACTGTTGGTAGTCACATTCCCTCTTTGGTCTTGTGGGTTTAGGTGGAAGTCTCTCTCGCTCTCTTGTTGGTCGGCTTGGAGCCTCTCGAGCGGATCTAATTGGCTGAAATTCCGACTTGGCCGAGTCGGTGTCTGCCCGGATACGCTGGGTTGGTGAGGGGAGGATAGATCCGAAGTGAGCCCACCTAAAATGCAAAGGCTCCACGGATGAATTTCAGTAAAAATAGGAAGTTATTAAAATCATTCTAAAAAGCTAAAAGATCTGATAAGGTGGACTGTTAATGTTAAAAATGTACTGAAAATGTTAAAATTGGAAATGCTGTCATTTTACACAAAATTCATAATGTTCAAAATTTGTAGCCCAAACTTTGTCTAAAACCCTGCAATGAAAGTAATAAATCCCATATCCTTATGTTCATTTAGATTTGGAGCAGTTGTATGATTTATTAAACAAATAGAGACAACATATAAATGTTCTATCAATAAATAATGCTACTGTAGGGAATCCTGTAGCAGCCCATATGCCAGCCTCATGTCCTCAGATTTTTTTGTAAAATAAAACAAATTTGAATGGCAATCTATTCGAATTGAAAATGAAATAACATACTAACACAGCCCACAAAGAACTGTCTGTATTTTATAAAGCACTACAAACATAGTGGTTGTAAATATCGGTTAAATACTAAAAGTGATAACAGAAGGAGATTTAGTTGGCAACCAAGCTGCATTGGTAGGTTGTCTATGTGTATATCAGATGTTTCCAACTTCTAAATTTATTTTCGGCATCAGATGTGAAAAGGTCTGGAATTCTTTGTTTGAACTCCAATTTGTTGTAAAGCTAAGATGACTGAAAATCGAGGTTGGACTATATGCATGGCAAACTCACTCCAACTCGAGAGTGTCTGGCTCCGGAGGGAGGAACGTGCTGATGGCAGCGGCTTGCTCAATTGCGGGGCTCCTCGCTCCTTCATCTCTCCATAACGGCCAGCCATCGGGTTCACATGACTCTACAAGATGTCATGTATATTACGGGAGATTCAAGTTGGGACTCTTGTGAGGAAAGGAGACTTATATAATGGATGTTGATAATCAGACAGTCTGGGGTCAGAGTAAAATATTACCCACTTTAAAATAAATGCTTGTCTCTGCTCAAATCAGGTTTTTGATATTAAAGATAGGAGCTATTGCCTGCCAGATCTAAGCTTAAAATTCTGACTTGGAATTCTTAACTTCTTTAAAAGGCAGTAGCTTATCATTGCGCTTATTGTAGGCTATGAGAATTGAATTTAGGTTTACTTCTTTTGGTCTGCCTAATGGGTGATGCTAAGTTCAAATACAACTGGCATCGATTGTTGTATTCCAATGCGCTGTTTTATTAATCTAAGCATAGGTCATTCAGAATGCCCTACGCTTAAGGTGTTCAAATAATATGTCAAAGGATGCAGCGTTAGCAGAAAGAGTTTTGTTGAAATATTTATCCTGATGCACATGTATAAAACCTAAGATAAGAATGCATATATAGCACAGATATAAATATAATTCATATTGCTATAAAACCTAAGTAAATATAATTTGTATTGTTAAAAAACATTGGTAAACAGACCGTAGATCCCCGCTGACCCAGACTGAAGCTGTCCTGTCTCTGCGTTGTCGTATGAACATGCCTGCTGCCCGTCCTCACTGGCAGCCGCCTCTCTTGGCTGTTGACGCCGGGAGGGACGCGGTGCTGCGTGGGGCTGGTGATGTTCAGATGCCCTGGGTGGTCTTTTATGGCGTCTTCTACACACGAGTTAGAAAAAAGCTCAACACCTGTGTCACACTACTATGACTCATTGAAGTAACAGAAAAATAATACCCATCCCCAGTGTGGAGTGTGAATGCAATATTTCACAATCTTAAAACTGACCGCAATACTTTCATTGAAGAATCAGACCACGTATCTGGTTGGCACTTCATGCTTTTTTCAAGAAATCAAAACCAAGGTGTGCCACTTACAGTAAGACATTAATATGTGACTACTTTATGTGTATAAGAAACCAAGGGGAAAGAGTGACAACATATTGTTGCATAACAGATTGTTCCTGAGACAACTAATAAAGAGTTGTCAGCTCTTGATAATACTAGAACAAAGCCACACTAGATGAAATACAAGCGGTGGTTCATAAATGAAACGGTGTTTATAATCTTAATATTAAAATGAAATATGGTTTTAATCATATACCTTTAAAACTATAGTTGAAAATAATATCCTGCTGCGAGCAATTTATAATAGCAATTAGCGCATACAACAGTCTAAACAGTGAATAGCAATATGGAAGAGAGTGCAATGCAACCATCAGCTCAAAAATCATCACAAGCACACAGCAGACATGTGGCAAATGCACTAACGGCAAGACTGCAGACAAGTGCTTAGTGACACAGAAGAACAGGTTAGAGATGAAAGTGTGAGAAGAGCTAGCAGGTAGAAGTGCACACACTCGGTCTATCTACTTTACTTACTGACTCATTCCAAGGAATGCTTTAGGCTTACCTACCACTTCGCATCGCTGCAAGCAGAGAAAAGAGCAGGGGTAACAAACAGCAAGTATATGTATATATACTTCCTATGTAGAGACAACTCCATTTGAGATATGACTGATATTGTATATGAATGAAGCAATAACACTCTTCATCTTATAAGGTCATGCATAAAGAATGTTATTCCTGTAAATGGAAAGTCAGCAATCAATGCGGAGAAAGACAAGCTAAAATGCTATCCGTGTGTAAAGCTGTATTGTATAAATGTATAGCACAACCACACGAATGGCAGAAGGGAGCTGCTCTAAATTATGGAATCGTCTCAAACTACTACAGAGTTTTAATTTCAACTTTTGGTTCTTTTTTTGGTTACAATTAAACAAAGCAAATCATATGTATTTATGAAGATCATTTCCACAGGTTTGCTTAAATTTTCAGAAATTGTTCAAGTTAATTTCATTGAGTACAAATAACAACTTTAAGATCCTTAACTCAAGCTATAATACTAAATATAAAGGGAACACTAAATATAATATTTTTTTATTAAATTAATACAATCACGTTAACACTAGCCCTATTATGTTTGTAACAACAACAATAATAATAATGGCTACTTTTGCTTTATTAAAAATTACAAGTATTAATATTTTTCACAATTGTTCTCATTCTGGAAGCTAATAGATGAAATATATTATTCTCATAAAGGAATCCTTAACTAGTTAAAAAGTATGTGAATTACTCTAAAACACACTTTTAGAAATGTTACATAATCAGGATTTTCAAAGGTTACTTGACAGCATTGTATATTGGATGTTAAATGAACAAAAATACCAGTTTTGGCAGAAACACAAGATCCGAGCAGTGGCACCTAGCATTGTTTTGACCAATCACCCATTCTTAGCTTTAGCTAAGCATGCTGACCCGGATATTTTTAACAGAGCTAAGCATGCTGACCAGGATATTTTTAACAGAGCTAAGACTGTCGTAACAGAGTATTTTTAACAAAATAAAAAAAGGCTTATTTTGCTAATACTGCTATGAGTTAGCTAGTATTGACCTCTTAGCAGTCATATCTCAAGCACCTCCACCCTTTACCAGGTCTAACTGATTTATGATTTAACCGATTCACTGCAATTTATGGGCACACAACCCTTAATATGATGAATAAACTGTTTGTTTATAGCTTATGATCGACTATCACAAAGCAACTTACGCTTGTCAGTGTTGTGGGTTGAGGCACTGATCTCTATAGCTGTAGTTTTGATGTCTTCAACTTCATCATTGAGATATTCCTCCTCGGCCATGTCATCGATGTCTCTTTCTATCATGGTGATAGACTCTTGCTTCATGTAAGTAACTGGCTCAGAAATCACCTGCAACAGGTGTTCATTGACATTACTTGTTGTTTAATGATTTAGTTTGACAGATGGCAAGATGGATAAGTGAGATGTGACAACATGAGCAAGTGCTTATGACTCATCCCGGAATACAAAATATCTAATTTTAAATGTTATTTTTTTCATGAAGTAAGACAATTGTAAAAGAGCTACATCGAAAAAAATCATTGATGAAGGCTCCATGTGTGCAATAGTTTGGCTAATCAAGGTGCAGTTGGCAGGCAGTGAGCAGGCAGAGCTCACACGGATACAAATTACTGCAATTTAAAGGAAGAAGACAGTCCAACAAAGCGAAAAGTATTCCAGCCCCGACAGCAGGTGCTGCTTCAAGACCGTGTTAAACAGATTAGTATTTGATTCCTTAGATGTCAGCAGGCAGCCGATTCCATGCTTAGGAGGTTTGTTATGATGCTGAAGTAGATGCTGGAAGTGGTAGATTGAGAGAGATTTAAGAGTAGAGTAAGGATGGGTGGTTTTAGGGAGAGGACAACCGATATAATAGGACAGGTTGTGAGCAAGCATACAGACTAACGCTTGTGATAATACAAGAAATGACACACGAAAGAAGTACTTGTTATTGAAGGAACAGAGATGCTTCTAATAAGCATACAAATGAATTTATTGAGCTAAAACAATATGTTAATACCATATTATATAGCGAAATGTTTTACATACGCATATATAATCACAAAATTTCAGGTGATGAGAAGCACTAATCTTGTAACTTGATAAAATGTTTTAAATGTTTGACTTACACAATGTGTTACTACTTAGACCTTTCTCTACCAAATTAATTTCGTTACCAAAATTACATATTCGGTAAAACATAATGTTTGACTAGGGCGCATATAGATTCTCTTAACTTTTGAACCACATGATCTATAAAAATGTTTAGACACTAAAATTTTCAGCATAAAATTTCCCATCAGCTGATGCCATAAAAAATACCACAACTGTGTTGAAAAATAAGAACAAACACTTTTTTGCCTGTGTTTGCTATAACCGTGATCATGTTCGAGTCGGATGATTTACCAATATTATTAAAGTTTACAGAATTATTATTACTGCTAAAAGTAAAATAATCACTCTCAATAGTACTACTGTTTAATAAAAATCACACAAAAAGATCTAAAATTGGTGAAACCTCCGTAGCTGCAATGCGTCTGACACGACTGGTCATTGCTAAGAAGAAGTTGCAATAAAAATAAAGTTTTTGCTACCCTAGGATACTTATATCTTCGCCTCATCTAACTTTCGCGCTTTTGCGGACTCATCCTCTCGCGAAAATTTCATGAGTGAAACTAAACTATCATAACGAACGAGCGAAAACGCGGAATTAAACAGCTTTGTTCATTGATAGTCCAAGAAACAAATGGCAGCAAGCGATCAAATTGCATTATCGATCTTGCCCACACAATTCTACCTGCGGTTCACTATTACCAACTAGTACCAAATTGAAAAAAATTTTCTTACCGGTGAACCGAACATGTAGAATCCAATTGTTTGTTCCACTGCATTTATTTTCACATCACCATATTTTCGCCTTCATCAGAGCTGCGAAATTAATTTGCAGCGAAATTTTCCTCTGTATGCTACTCACGAAACTAAATACTAGCGAAATATAAGTGTCCTAGGGTAAGTAAAACTACACTCAGGATGGGTTGTAAACATATTTTCTATTGGCTCAACGCATGTAGATAATTGTTTGCTTTCGTTTAATTACAGTCACATAAGTCCAATTAATAAACTACTCACTAATCAGAAACGTTTCGCACAAAGCCTAATAAAGCAGCATCGTGCAGCCCTTGACCACACCGAAACACCTTGACGAGCTGTACTACACGGCTCTTCAAAGCGAAGAGTTAGAATATGTCTAGTCTCAGCTGAATAGCTGACGGTAGATACCTACTTCTAGGAAGAAATTTTCGTTGAGCGCTCAGCTCCTCATCTGAGAGCCTCAATCACTCGAAATCAATGAAAAAGAAAGAAATCCAAATGATAAGAAGTTTTTAGAAAGAAATATTCAGAATCCAATGGTGAAAAGCTTTATTGATGCAGCTGCTCCTTTCTCTGACTGCTGAAATGGTTTTAAATGCAATGAAGAACCAGCCATGACTAGCTAGAGAACACGGCTGGTGTCTCAGGACCAACCAGATATACCTAAAAATAACAACGCAACGCATACACACCTGTGTCTCATCTCCCTCTTCTTCTATTGCCGAAATCTGCCGCTCAGGTCGGGCTGGGGGCTTGAACAGTGCCTGACCATTGAGATGCTTCAGTCCAAAGGCAAGCTCGAGTAATTCGTCCAGAGAATAACCTACAGAAAGAAACCTATGCATACTCATACTGAAAGAAATGTTTGTGAGAAATTGATCTGAGTCACATTTCGTTCGAGTCAGCAACTGCTGAAGATAAGCTTAAAAACTGTTGAAAAGCATGTTTTAGCAAGAAAATACAGATGGCAAGACGTGAGGGATACCAAAAAATGCTTTTTTGCCTATTCTATTTGCTGAATAAGTTTTCAAGCCATTTTCTACAACCTATGAAAATATGTTTCATATAGGTCTCACAAGAAAGTACTAAAAACTAGACATGCACAAACAAGGGTATTCATTTAAACTAATTTTGACAGTCAATTAAAAACATTCTGATTAGCAATTGTTTTCAAATGTCAAGTCTCCGGTGATTAGGCAACTGCGCCTTCAGAGCACTTCAGTTATGATAAGGTTAACTCGACAGACTTTCAGCTTGACAACCACATAAATAGTTACGATTTGTTTGTTCAGCAAACAAAACAGTTCGACTGATTGAATATTACTAATAATAAAGGAGGCAGCCAAGTGGAGTGGAGCGATAAAAACCTTCAAGGTTCTGTTGGTAAAGCCAAGCCCGCGCCCAGTCCTCTGACTCCTTCCATTCCGTCTTTCTGATGGGAAAATTTGTCTTTAGCCAGTTGAGCGCGAGAATAGTTGTCCAAACAAGGTCATCCTAAAAGAGAGAAAAGACAATTCTCGATGTAGTTAGATTACAACAAAACTGCAGAACTCGGACGAGATCAATTTAGGATATCTAAATGTAAACATAAGCTGTTTTAGCGATTTGGCTTTCAGGGCTTCAGAACTTCGTGGAGTAAAATATTCTTTAAATTAAAAATTAAAAAAAAAAAAATAATCAAAATAAATAAATCTCCTTCTCACAATGAATTCAGTTAATCACAGGTACGAATATTCAGGCCGGACGAAGTCCATACTGTATAATATAATATATATATAAGTGTATAATAATATAATATAATTGCATTCTCTGATTTGAATTACTGAGGCTGAAGTTGAAATATAAACTGGAAGTAATCAAGATAACTTCAATTTATCTACTTACTTTATTCAATTTACATAATTATATTTATTCACCGAATAAATATAATAATGTAAGTTTAGAAAAGACTCAAAAGGTTTTGTTGTTAAAACAGCGTTCTGGCTTATGTTTTGATAATTACTTTCCATTTTCGTGAAGTTTCACTTTTTATTCTGGAGGGATAAGGGTCCTGATTATCCGCGACAAATGAGGGATCAATGCAATAAGAAACAAAACATGACCAGCTAAAGAACATGACATCTCAGCATCAACCAATCAATAAAATAAAAAATACATTTTGATCAGTAAAAGGAGTCGGAAGAAATATTCGTATGTAACGAGGTAGGCATGAAGCTTTAAACCATAACTGTCACGTACAACTTTTATCATATTTGCTAGGTGAATCAGACACGCCGATTCCGATTTTGTACTCAAAATAAAGATTAGTCCACTAACTTACAGAGTAATGAAGGCTTTTTTACAGCGTTTTAATATCGGTCTCAAAAACAACGCTATCGGCACAACAAGCTCCGCCCATGAATACGTGACATAACCTAGCTTTTTAGGAATAGAAGTTACATAGGGATGTTTAGACCGATTTAGAATAATAGAGATGGGTGTTTTAAAATCCATTAATATCTAAATTCAGCCTTAAAAATAATATCAGTCTTTTCTGAAAGGTAGATAAGCTATTTAACATTGCATATTTAAAAAAGCGCGATAACAACGCTAGCTTGTGATAAAACCGCCTTTTTTGAGCTCATTTTTCTCAGCGTTCAGCCTATTTAAAAATCATGTAACAAGCTACGAGCCATTTTAAATAGTTTATTTACCTTTCATAAAAGACTGAGATTATTTTACTGAGATTATTATCGTCACATATTTATGGGCGGAGCTTGTTGTGCCGATTGGGTTGTTTTCGAGACCGATATTAAAACGCTGTAAAAAAGCCTAAATGACTTTGAAGATTAGTGGATCAATCTTTATTTTGAGTACAAAATCAGCGTGGCTGATTTACCTAGAAATTACGATAAAAGTTGTACGTGACAGTTACGGTTTAAGCTATAGAGTGAGGTTTACCTGTAGAGGATTTTCAGCTTTGACCTCGGTTATAACAGAGCAGAAAGCATAGGCTATTTTCTTGTCAAGCATCCAGTATCCATCAGGGTGCTGGAACTTGGTGAGACCATTCGGGTGTTTTAGAGACTCTGCATAAAACAGGAGCATCACAGCTAACTGAACCATGCTGACTACTTTCAGCAGAGTACAAGGAGAACATATGCAAGACAGTCAGTGGACTCTCTGTATGTAGTGAACATGCATGCAATAGGAATAGATGTGAGGCAATTGGATTTCTACCACATGACCATAACAATTTTAGAAACACTAATAACAATAACCATAACAATAGAACCACAGTAGTTTGACCTATATTGGGTTAAGGTCAGTTGGCAATTGATCAGCGAATGCGCAACAGTGCATTTATGAATGCCATAGCCTGAGATCATTATAAACACTTTAATGTTTTAGGCTATGATAACCGAATGATCGCTTTATGAACAACAAACGAAAATAATTTCTCTTATTACTTTATTGAATATATTTGCTATTAATAAATGAATAATTACTGGATTTATTCGAGGGTCACTGTTAAGGTGAAATGTAGAAGATAACTCCAAGTTTATGACTACACAGAACTAAACAAGTTCTACCACGTCACATCGACATTACAAAATAAATAGTTTTGTCAATATTTGGTTATGCATACCTCTCTAGGAAACATTTTATTAGAGTGAACTACAGAAGCAGTTAAATAGTAAGAAATAATGGTGTATAAAAATGTTCAGTAAAAAACCATTCAAAAATAAAAAAAGTACAAAATAGCCTTCTATTTCTTTGAGATGATGAGGGCGGTCTATCAACCTCATGCACACACGATATTCCATAACAACTCTAAGATAAACTGATAAAATACTGACACAAAAAATGCTGACATAAGTACTTGTACAGTTTTAACCGAAAGGCTAAAACAACTGTCTACGATGTTAACTAAAGCTCTCTATGATAAACAGCTACCAATATTCATTTTCCACCTTCACTTCCATCAATGTCTGTTACTCTCTTTGTGAGCAACAGAACTATTTCTATCAGCAATCATGAAAATTACTCCACTAAATTTTAAAATAATTTCCATTTGTTTAATTTATTCCAATTGTGTCTATTTGCAAGCTTCTTTTTTATTTCCTGAATTTTTCCATCGACCTAAGAAAGAGTGTTTTTTCCATCTGAAATAACAACCCTGCCAAAAATGAGTTACAGAGTCTGGCATCCAGTTTCTGTCAAGACACAGAAATTAAATGGCGCACCTTTAAATTTGTCCCACTCATTTTTATCGCTGACTCCCATATAAATCTCTGAAAGAGCCAACTCGCTGTCTAGGTCGGCGACAGTAGCGGGTGGTCGCCGGTAGGTGTATTCCATCTCCAACCCATCCTCCAACTCATCATCGAAGTCATGAACTAATGAAAGGAAGGTTTATCATTGAGGCTGGCTGATCAGATAGTAGAGGTGCGGTAGCAGCAAGATGTCATGATGAAAAAATGATATAATAAATGGTGGGGCACTGAATGTAGACAGAGAGCCGATAAAAGGGAATGTAGGAGAATAGGAGCTATTTAGATGAGAGAAATGAATAAGAATTGAAAACAAGGAGGTGAAAATTGAGAGAGCATTACAGAGAAAGAGAGAGAAATAGAAAAGGTAAAAGAGGAACATGAGAAAAGAGGATGATAGAAAGAAGAGGGAAGGTTAAAACTGAAGAAAAAGGGGCAGGTGAGAAAAGAGATCGATGAACTAGACATCAAGGTGAGAGAAGTGAGAGGAGTGAGAGGAGCGATGAATAAACTAGATATTAAAGTGAGAGAAGTGAGAGGAGCGATGAATAAACTAGACATCAAGGTGAGAGAAGTGAGAAGAGCGATGAATAAACTAGACATCAAGGTGAGAGAAGTGAGAGGAGCGGTGAATAAACTAGACATCAAGGTGAGAGAAGTGAGAGGAGCGGTGAATAAACTAGACATTCAGGTGAGAGAAGTGAGAGGAGCGATGAATAAACTAGACATTCAGGTGAGGGAAGTGAGAGGAGCGGTGAATAAACTAGACATTCAGGTGAGAGAAGTGAGAGGAGCGATGAATAAACTAGACATTCAGGTGAGGGTAGTGAGAGGAGCGGTGAATAAACTAGAAATTCAGGTGAGAGAAGTGAGAGGAGCGATGAATAAACTAGACATTCAGGTGAGAGAAGTGAGAGGAGCGATGAATAAACTAGACATCAAGGTGAGAGAAGTGAGAGGAGCGATGAATAAACTAGACGTTAAAGTGAGAGAAGTGAGAGGAGCGATGAATAAACTAGACATTCAGGTGAGAGAAGTGAGAGGAACGATGAATAAACTAGACATCAAGGTGAGAGAAGTGAGAGGAGCGATGAATAAACTAGACATCAAGGTGAGAGAAGTGAGAGGAGCGATGAATAAACTAGACATCAAGGTGAGAGAAGTGAGAGGAGCGATGAATAAACTAAACATTCAGGTGAGAGAAGTGAGAGGAGCGATGAATAAACTAGACATTCAGGTGAGAGAAGTGAGAGGAGCGATGAATAAACTAGACATCAAGGTGAGAGAAGTGAGAGGAGCGATGAATAAACTAGACATTCAGGTGAGAGAAGTGAGAGGAGCGATGAATAAACTAGATATTAAAGTGAGAAAAGTGAGCAGAGATCGTTAAACTAGGCTTAAAAAGAAAGACGATATCCAACTGCGCAGGAATTTTAAGCCAGGGCATAGCATCACCCAGAAGCTCAGCTAGATGCCTGTATAGCTCATGTAAAACCAGGTAGCCTGTAGTCATACGAAAAATTAACATTAACAGATGCATTAAGCCTGAAGCAGCCATTATACCAAAGCATATTTAACACGTGTGGAGCATACACCAGTCAGGCCTACACTAAACTATCATATCTTTGCGAGGTCTACTTGCAAATTATCTTTTTGCGAAGAGGAGCTTCTCACATATTCGCTCATTCGGAGACTCGAGCTACGAGGGTGCGCAAACTGGTATCTTCTCCTCACAAGCTAATCTACCTGGTACTAACAACTACACCTTACTCTCTCACATAAGAAGCATAATGAATTGTAGAATAACCACTATGTGAAAATATATTATCTCATCAGGCAGTGTTCAATTCACAACAACCATGTGTATAAGATACATTGATGGATCATGCACAGGAAGAGAAAGTTGGAGTTGTGCACCCATGGTAGCACTAGCCTATGGCTAGTCAAGTAGTTACAGTTTTAAAAGTAATAAGAAAAAGGCAGTGAGCAAAGTGTGTAATACAAGGCAAGTAACATGCTAGCAGTGTTTATACACCTGGATCACCCGTGGTATTGCTCGTACGGAGACCTGCGCATGAGAAAGAAGATAATCATATCAAAGATTTGTTAAATTATAAACATAATTCAGGACATATGAAACTTGATAGAAAGTTGACATATTCAGTCGAACACCACATTATGCATCATCAAACCACAAAATCACCTAAGTACAACCGTCAGTGTTCACACTATACAATCACTTGATTACATATGTCAGTGTTGGTGCAATACAATCACCTGATCATAACTGCCAGAGTTGACAGTATATAATCATTTGATTATGTGTGTCAGTGTTGACACTATAAAATCACTTGTTTACATGCGTCAGAATGACACTATGCAATCACTTGTTTACATGCGTCAGAATGACACTATGCAATCACTTGTTTACATGTGTCAGTATTGAGACTATACAATCACTTGATTACATGTGTCAGAGTGTTGGCACTATGAAGGGAAACAGAACTAGTATTGAATGCATCTACAAACTAGATAGGCAACTTTGAATGTCTTTAACTTGAGACACAGCTTCTCATAAATAGACAGTTGAGTGTAATAATAAAGAAATTCCTTACTGCGAGAGTCAGCCATAGAGTAGTTTGCACGCTGACCTCCGGACTGCCTGTCAAATATACCTCTAACAAAAGCACTCGGGCTTTCTCCAGGACGCGACAAGGTCAGCCTGCTGAGGGATTTGTACACTGAGCCAGCTGCAGGAGCCTGCATAAAAAAAAGCCTCGAGCTAACAGATGAAATAGAAAAAGCAACTTGAGATTAGACTTGAGTGAAATGAAACCGCACTTTGGTATCTGGCAGCCTCAGAAATTACAATCCAGTCTAGCTTTCACTTTAACATTGCAATGTTGAAACTGTGACGTTCTCATTAAAACCATATAACGCTGAGAAGATATAAAGTTTTTGCTATTAAGTCAGCGATTCCAACTTTTGCTTTTTTTTCCTAAAAGATCAAATACCTTTTGGTTGTATTTGAATGTTGCAAGCAGTTGAAATCAAATCGTATGTTTTGTGCTGACCATGAAACCAGGATTTTGCAGATATACAGTAATCCTTTGCCATTTTGAGGTTGACCTTTCACGACTTCAGTACTTCGCGAGGTAAAATAATTCATTAAACTATAACTAATTAAACAAATAAAAGAGAAAAAAAATTAAATCTATAAATCTCTCTCATGCTCTTGCCTGATGAAATACCTCCCCATGGACATCATTGTGATAGCAGACATGTTTTCCTGTTACGCTTTGTAAAGTGTAAAAGTGCAAAGCATTTGTGACACCTCAAGCCTCTTAACGCAACGCGTGAATGTGAAGATTACAAAATTAAAAATAACAAACTAGATTTAATTTTTTTCCATAGTTTCATAAAAAGTAATTATTTTAATGCTCGGGGTAACTACACCTGCACACTACCATAGGTTAGTGAGCCGCTGAACGAATTAAACAGAATAGAGTGTGATTCAAAGGGAATATTTTTTCCTACATATGATGATTTCAACACACAAAGAAGATTTAGATTTAAGGGTTTGGATGTACCAATTAAACAAGAGTACCGGTATCACCCTTCAGGCGACTAGAATCATGAGCATTTTATAAAATTCAAAAGTTTAAAACAATTTAAATAATGACCGTCTTTTACTGGCGAAAAGAAACGTGTAGCTCAAAGCTGCTGGATTTTCCAACATTTTACTCATATGTTATTTTGGAATACCTAACATAACATTACAAACAATACAAAAAGTTTAACCATTTACTTCTTACCACAGCTCGACTGTATGCCAACTCATCCGCTCTTAAGCGAATGATGGGAAATCCCTCCACTTCCTGTCCGGTGACTGCGTCCAAACCAACTAAAGGGGTGAACCTGGAAGTGATGTTGGCACCGATACCAGCCTGTACAATGTGATACTCGTTTTCCAAGATGTCGTCTGCTCCCATTGCATTTGCTATCGCTACAGATATAAATGTGAAACTTATTCAAGCTTGTCAGCATACCCGCTGCCTCTCAAGACACTCAAGTATCTTTTAACTACTTCTACCTTGGCACCTGCCAACCTGGTCAGCTGAAAAAGCTGCTTGAAAACTTGACTGGCTGCTGGAAAGTTGAAACTTGACCGACTGCTGTCTCATGAAAAGTTCAAAGGTAACTTATAAAAACATCCCAATAATCGACCATATTGCCTTTAACTCTTTCGCTACAGTAAGCCGATGTATCGGCTATCTCGATAATAGAAGTACAGACCGTAAGCCGATGTACCGGCTAATCAATAGGGATTCGCTTTTCTTTTCATTACGAAGCCCACCCATTAACTAGACTAATCAGATTTTGTCTCCGAAGAAAACAACCTTGTTGCCAATAACGTGCAAACAATCGAAAATATTTTTGCTAGGAAATTCCATTTCTAATTATTTTTCAAAACGGGAAAACCAGATTGCTATTGTCATGGCAATAAGAAATTTACCGCGTTCGTTCAAAGGAAGTGTCAGAGATTTTGCGAGAGTCAGATTCACTAAAACATTTTATACTTATCTTGTAGCGAATTTTGCACTGAGTAAAACAATATTTGCATTGACTCTCGAGATATTGCATAAACACTAGCGGTATATCAAGAGTTGAAGCAGTCAAAAACTGTTTTCTAGACAAAAAGACATCTGTAGGTGACTACAATAACTTACATAGCCAAGTCTAGCAAGAAGTTACCTAGCAATACTTACATCTTTCCAAGTCAATTATCTCAGTTTTGAGGGCGAGCCTGTGAATGGGCAGATTCTCATTGACCATAGACTCGGATAGATTGAAGTACGATGTGTGGGAGTATGGTTCATTCTTACCAAGCATTCCACGGAGCGTTACAGAGCAGCTGCTATCATTTGGGTCCTCCGGCTAGAGCAAAAAATAACAAAGCGTGCACAGAATAACAAAGAAACGATATTTTGGAACAATTGTGATTCAACAAAAAATGTCTTAATGATTGCGGAAGAAAACATATTAATACACATAGTTGGAGAGTGTAAATTTAGTAACCAAAATGTCATCAATACAGCCGATCAGTCCAAGCTTCATCTTACTATATTCATACAATTGCTATGCATAAGTGCATCACATTAAATATGATAACCATGTCTAAATTATATCACTCAATCCCATACAAATGATACCATTGTGATTTATACAGTATAATAAACAGTTGTACATTGGCTAGTGGTATGAGCAGCTAGACAGGTACCGATAAGGGCCTTCCACTTGCTCCAATTCTGAATCTCCAATTCTATCATCCTCTAAGGTCTACCTTCTAACACATACCTATACTCTTTGTTAATACTACTAGAACTACTGCCTGCTAATGTCTATCTTCTAACACATACCTCTATTCTCTCTATTAGTTCTACCAGCATTACTGCCTCGCAAAGTCTACCTTTTAACACATACCTCTACTCAATATTGATACTACCAGCACTACTGCTTCTGGAGGTCTACCTTCGAACACAAACCTCTACTCACTATTGATACTACCAGCACTACTGCCTCCCAATGTCTACCTTTTAACACATACCTCTACTCACTATTGATACTACCAGCACTACTGCCTCCAAATGTCTACCTTTTAACACATACCTCTACTCACTATTGATACTACCAGCACTACTGCCTCCCAATGTCTACCTTTTAACACATACCTCTACTCACTATTGATACTACCAGCACTACTGCTTCCGGAGGTCTACCTTCGAACACAAACCTCTACTCTCTTAACTTTTCTAGCACTACTGTCCCCTAAGGTCTACCATTAAGTACCAACCTCCCCACGAATAAGAATGTAGATCTGAAGCTTCTCCTCAGCAAAGACAATTGAGGGAATTGTGGGTGGAATAGTGAGGCATGTGACACCCGCTGGGGTGTCAAACTCCATGACGAGGTTTGTGAGACCAGGTTGCATGGCTTGCTTTAAGCACTCTAGCACCTGCACAGACATTTAATATGAAGTAGATACTAGAGTCACTCTAGGCATAGCGTAAGCTGAGAACATAGTGGTAGGGCTTGATTAAATTCATTTGTGGTCTCAAATCCAGTCTGCCATTAGGTATTTCGCTTGCGTTTTTAGCAACTTAGTAAAACAGGGAGGACTCTTGCTAAATAAAAAAGGGGACAATAACATAAAATACAATGCCACAAGCGGTGTGAGTAAACAGATAACACGAGAATTTGATTGGACGAACTACAAGCCAATAAAAAGCTAGGATATTGTTCATCAGTCAAGGTTTATAACCAAATAATCAAATAATGTTTATAACCAAAATATTGAGATTAGAGACTCACAAAAGATGGTGTCAATGAAGTATCCCAAGATAAATACAATAAACCCTCACTTATCATTGCTGATGGGGACCAGCGTCTCCAACGATAAGTGAACAACCACGAAGTAAAAAACAATTTTCAAAGCCACTTTTAAACTAATCGTAAGAATCTTCCTACATTTTGTAAGTTTGTTAGACCAATTTGAGGGTCAAGAGCGTTTAAAAAGCAAGATAAAGGGTATCACATCTAGTGCTGGGATTTATTACCTGTGCCCGGCACTAATCACAACCACTTGTCGCTTTCAGACTTTAACAAAAAGAAAAACAGCAAAGCCCGACGACTACTATCACAATGATGCTGCTGAGGATTCTCCCAAGAGTGGGAGATTCCTCAGCAGTATTCTAGTTTTTTTTTCTATTAATTTCCTTTAATTTTTAATCTTTCAACTCTTTCACTACCACATTAAATTCCGACCAAACTAATGCAAACGGATTTTCGAAAAACCGATATACCGCTAGTATTTGAGCAATATCTCAAGAATAAAAACAGATATCGTTTCACTGTAAAGTGCATCTTATTCAGAACAAAATTCTCTACAAGATAAGTATAAAATTGTTTAGTGAATCCCACTCTCGCATTTCTTTCTGACGCTTTCTTTGCGTTGAACGAATGTGGTGCGTTTCTTATTGCCGTGAGGGTAACGATCGGGTTTTGCCGTTTTGAAAAACAATTAAAAATAGAATTGTTGAGCCAAAAAAAAATTTCTCTTGGTTGCATGTGATTGGCAACAAGGTTGTTTTGTTGGAGACAAAACTTGATTAGTCTATCTAATGTGTAGGCTTCGTAATAAAAAGAAAAGTGAAACTTTATTGACAAGCCGATATATCGGCTTGCGGTAACGAAAGAGTTAATGGATATATTTTATTCCGCAAAGTAACGAGGTCAAGAAGCCGCAAGAGATTACTCTACTCTATTAATTCAGTAGAGGTTTGGCATGCTGCCTGCGTGACTGGCGATTTCCAGATGGAACATCGTCAGTCACACAGCATGGCATACCCATGACTGAGAATGGAACAAGGTTTTGTCAATTTTGAAATTGACAAAAGCATGACAGCTCTAAATCTGTCATGCTGTATACATATTGCATGTAAAAACCGCAAAAACCTCTATTTAAAACGCCATGACACTCTATTTTTCAACTCTTCTCTTATAGTGGCGCTTAATTAGAGGTGGCGTTTAAATAAAGGGTGGTGCTGTATTTTTCAACCCTTCTTCTATAGTGACATTCTATTACAGGTACATTTAAATAAACATTCCAATCGAGGATTTATGGTAGTTATCTTCCCTCTGCCTGAATATACTGCAAGAACTAAACAACTGTGAAGATCAACACATACTTAAAGCCTTGTAGAACCTACCGTGTTGTAGGGTTTCTCATTGAGGTTAAGAAAATGAGGTTTTCCGTTGCCAGCTCGTGCGAGTCCAGTAATCATATTTCTCTCACAAGTCTCACCGATGCCAATAGGAAAAAGCCTTGCGTATTCAGCGCGCGCGCTGACATACTCCACACATTCGTGCTTGTTGGCTATTGTTCCTTCAGTTATCAGGAATACCTGTAAAAATGCCAGTAGCCGACAATGACTCGCTAAACTACCTGCATAACGTGTCATATACAGTGTTAAACTACCTGCTTATGGTGTTATATTCAGCATTGAACTACCTGCATAAAGTGTCATATACACTGTGTCATATACAGGTGCATTGTGCAACTTCCCGGGCATCTATGAAAGATGAAGCAGTGTGTCATAGGTCATGTCATGACATAGACATATTATGCGTACGAAGAACTAATTTTATTTACATATGTTTAGCCAATGTTAATAGACTGCAAAGGAAACATCTGAGAGTTGCGATTCCAATATTATTCAAATAAGGATCTAGCTGAATTACTATAAATAGAATCGCAAACTTACCAGCCTCAAAGCAAATCTCATAATGATTGTCAGCAAAATTACAGGTCAGACAGGAAAAGACATTCAGTTATTGTCTAGCATGACCATGAAATTTTAATCAAGATAAAACTGCCAAGTGAGAGCACCTGCTTAGGGTGTCCAGCAATGATGGGCTGGCTGTAGATGTGCTCCAAAAGACTCAGCATATTATGACCTGCCATATCGGCCCTCATCTTCAGTTGACACTTAATGGCCTTCATAACATTGTACTGGTTGTACACTCGACTAGACCTGACAATAGCAATGAGAAACTGTCATATTTACTGAGTTATGACAACAGGGAAATTGCTGCAAAACGGCTAAAATGGACCAGCAAAGATCTTAGGCTAATTAATTGTTTGGATTGACTAAATCTAAAAATAAGTAACTTTCGATAAAGTCAAACTTGGCATTGTGAAAATTTTACAAACAAGCAACAAATCCCAGAATGCACAGTTCGTACCATCTTCACGGCCACTCCACAATCATGTATCTAATGTCTGATTTGGATAACGAGTAATGAAAACAGGATATCCACAGCTGCGTGTAGTAGACAAATTACTAACATCTTGCAGTTGAGATTAACAACTTCCACTAGCTTTTGGTTTTACATTTCATTAATTCTGGAAAAGACAACTACTTATACATTTGCGATCCACTTTAGTAGGCTCACAAGATGTAACCCCATATAGTGTTGGCAGGAAGATTCTAGTCGCTGATTCATTCACAGTAAGTATTTAAAATAAAATAAAACATCTCGGCTGGCTGACAATTTTCATAAAAACAAAAAATTGAATTTCGTCAAAAAATAACTTACACAATAAATACAGTAGAAACATTTATAACGTAAATTCTATATGACATAAAGAGTTTATGTGAAGTTTTTGCTTGAGCAAAACATTCCATATAACGTAAAGCATCAAGTCAGGCGAGTTCTCAAATTCAGTTGGAATAGTAACTTATCTCGCCACACATGCGAGATAAATCTATATATGTGTCTCAGTTTGTGTATTCGTCCGTCGTTGTATATGTCCATCAATAGCAATTAAAATTTTGGAATAAGAAATCGATATCGCAAAGGATTTGATCTCGGACCCTCCCATTCACCAGTCCGATGCCTTACTAATTCAGCCATACGAGCTTGATAGATTTGCTAGGCGATATATGTCGCCATATGGGAGCAAATACACTGCCGCTTTCCATTACAACGTAAAACCCCTATAACATAAACATTCCTGGAATGGATTATTTACGATGTAGGAGCGCCTAGCATACCTATAAAATGAATGCGAAATACGTAACTAGCATCACGCTCATAATAAATTGAATAGTACCTAAACACTCAATTCTGTTCATTTAATTGTAATATTGACTTTGAAACACAACAAACAGGCCAGCGGTGGTTCAGCAGTAAAACAGCTCTATAAGGATGAGGAATACCAGCCTGTATTAACCAGGTTCTGATGAGACCCTCGTATATCATTACTGAATCTGTCTTTGCTCGACTTCAGATCTATCCTAGTACATTCGATGTTACCAATAGCTAAACAAGCAAATACCACACAAATATTTACCCACTCCATAAAACCATTTACTAATCTTTACACTAAAATGGCCGAAAAAGAGCGCACAACTCTGTAATATAACTACCTGCTCTTTACATTTGATAGAAGAAATTGCTAGTTAAAACTGTAAAAAAATAACCTAAAATTGTATTTGTATGGTCTACTCAAGGAGCGAAATGCCAAAGTCCCATTGGTGACCTACATTCAATAAAATATGGCTAGACTAATAGACAATGACTAGATCGACATGCACCAATTCCACTTTATACTGACCTACATGTACTTATAAATAAGCTAGTTTAAAAATGACCTACTTAAAGAGTGGAGAAGCGGCAGCTCCAAAGCTGACGATGTTGAAATAGCAGCCAGAAGGAAGGCCTTTGATAAAATAAAGGAGTGTCTCCCTGGCAAGTTGCATCTTGTAACCGCGCATGCCGGCTGTGAGAGAGAGAGAAAGAGTGTAAAGCCTAAGGAGTCTGCATGCAGGTAAGATATATCTATGAGAGTTTGAGAAGAAATTGAAGGTCATGCAATTATGAAAATTCTATAACTTAAGCATGATTGAGATAGTTACCCAGATCTATACTCGCTCGTATCTATACTCGCTCGTATCTATACTCGCTCGTATCTATACTCGCTCGTATCTATACTCGCTCGCATCTATACTCGCTCGTATCTATGCTCACTCGTATCTATACTCGCTCGTATTTATACTCGCTCCTATCTATATTCACTCGTATCTATATTCACTCGTATCTATACTCAGCCGTATCTATACTCGCTCGTATCTATACTCGCTCGTATCTATACTCGCTCGTATCTATACTCGCTCGCATCTATACTCACTCGTATATATACTCGCTCGTATCTATACTCACTCGTATCTATACTCGCTCGCATCTATACTCGCTAGAATCTATACTCGCTCGAATCTATACTCGCTCGTATCTATACTCGCTCGTATATATACTCGCTCGAAACTATACTCGCTCGAATCTATACTCGCTCGCATCTATACCCGCTCGTATCTATACTCGCTCGTATCTATACTCGCTCGTATCTATACTCGCTCGTATATATACTCGCTCGTATATATACTCACTCGTATCTATATTCACTCGTATCTATACTCGCTCATATCTACACTCGCTCGTATCTATACTCGCTCGTATCTATACTCGCTCGTATCTATACTCGCTCGTATCTATACTCGCTCGTATCTATACTCACTCGTATCTATACTCGCTCGTATCTATACTCGCTCGCATCTATACTCGCTCGCATCTATACTCGCTCGTATCTATACTCACTCGTATCTATACTCGCTCGTATCTATACTCGCTCCTATCTATACTCGCTCGTATCTATATTCACTCGTATCTATATTCACTCGTATCTATACTCAGCCGTATCTATACTCGCTCGCATCTATACTCGCTCGTATCTATACTCGCTCGTATATATACTCGCTCGTATCAAAACTCGCTCGTATATACACTCGCTCGTATATATACTCGCTCGCATCTATACTCGCTCGTATCTATACTCACTAGAATACATACTCGCTCATATATATACTCGCTCGTATCAAAACACGCTCGTATATATACTCGCTCGTATATATACTCGCTCGTATATATACTCGCTCGTATCTATACTCACTCGTATCTATACTCACTCGTATCTATACTCGCTCGCATCTATACTCGCTCGCATCTATGCTCGCTCGTATCTATACTCGCTCGTATATATACTCGCTCGTATCTATACTCGCTCGTACCTATACTCACTCGTACCTATACTCACTCGCATCTATACTCGCTCGCATCTATACTCGCTCGTATCTATACTCGCTCATATCTATACTCACTCGTACCTATACTCACTCGTATCTATACTCGCTCGTACCTATACTCACTCGCATCTATACTCGCTCGTATCTATACTCGCTCGCATCTATACTCGCTCGCATCTATACTCGCTCGTATCTATACTCGCTCGTATCTATACTCGCTCGTATTTATACTCGCTCGTATCTAAACTCGCTCGTATTTATACTCGCTCGTATCCATACTCGCTCGCATCTATACTCGCTTGCATCTATACTCGCTCGTATCTATACTCGCTCGCATCTATATTCGCTCGTATCTATACTCGCTCGTATCTATACTCGCTCGTACCTAAACTCGCTCGTATCTATACTCGCTCGCATCTATACTCGCTCGCATCTATACTCGCTCGTATCTATACTCGCTCGTATTTATACTCGCTCGTATCCATACTCGCTCGCATTTATACTCGCTCGCATCTATACTCGCTCGTATCTATACTCGCTCGTATCTATACTCGCTCGTATCTATACTCACTCGCATCTATACTCGCTCGTATCTATACTCGCTCGCATCTATACTCGCTCGTATCTATACTCGCTCGTATCTATACTCGCTCGTATCTATACTCGCTCGTATCTATACTCGCTCGTATATATACTCGCTCGTATCAAAACTCGCTCGTATATATACTCGCTCGTATATATACTCGCTCGCATCTATACTCGCTCGTATCTATACTCACTAGAATACATACTCGCTCGTATATATACTCGCTCGTATCAAAACTCGCTCGTATATATACTCGCTCGTATATATACTCGCTCGTATCTATACTCACTCGTATCTATACTCACTCGTATCTATACTCGCTCGCATCTATGCTCGCTCGTATCTATACTCGCTCGTATCTATACTCGCTCGTATCTATACTCGCTCGTATCTATACTCACTCGTACCTATACTCACTCGCATCTATACTCGCTCGCATCTATACTCGCTCGTATCTATGCTCGCTCGCATCTATGCTCACTCGTATCTATACTCGCTCGTATCTATACTCGCTCGTATCTATACTCGCTCGTATCTAAACTCGCTCGTATTTATACTCGCTCGTATCCATACTCGCTCGCATCTATACTCGCTCACATCTATACTCGCTCGTATATATATTCGCTCGTATCTATACTCGCTCGCATCTATACTCGCTCGTATCTATACTCGCTCGTATCTATACTCGCTCGTATCTATACTCGCTCGCATCTATACTCGCTCGCATCTATACTCGCTCGTATCTATACTCGCTCGTATCTATACTCGCTCGTATTTATACTCGCTCGTATCCATACTCGCTCGCATTTATACTCGCTCGCATCTATACTCACTCGTATCTATACTCACTCGTATCTATACTCACTCGTATCTATACTCACTCGTATCTATACTCACCCGTATCTATACTCATTCGTATCCATACGAGATAAATGCATATATACTTGTAAATACTGTACATATTCATACAAAAGGCAACTAGCGGAGTAATTTTAGCATCATGTGGATAAAAAACTTAAAAATTACCAATTGAATGAGAAAAATCGTTAATATTAAACTATTATTGTGAGAGCGTGCTCAGTTTGCTTGAAGGTTTACTGCCTATGGCTTGCATTGACGACTTTAAACCATAACTGCGATGTAGAACTTTAATCGTATCCACTAGGTAAATCAGCCACGCTGATTCCGATTTTGTACTCAAAATAAGGATTGGTCCACTAACTTTTAAACTAATGAAGGCTGTTTTACAGCGTTTTAATATCGATTTAGAAAACAACACAATCGGCGCAACAAGCTCGGCCCATAAATATATGATGTAGCCTAGCTTTTTAGGAATGGAAGTTAAAAATGTTTAGTCTGATTTAGAATGATGGAGATGGGTGGCTTAAAACCAATTATTATCTGATTTCAGCCTGCAAAATCTTCTCTGTCTTTTATGAAAGGTAGATAAACTATTTAAAATTCCTTGTAGTTTGTTACAGGATGTTCAATAAGCTGAAGGCCAAGAAAAATGATCTCAAAAAAGTGAGATTTTATCACAAGCTAGCTTTGTTATCACCCTTTTTTGAGCTCATTTTTAAATATGCACTGTTAAATAGCTTATCTACCTTTCAGAAAAGACTGAGATTATTTTACAGGCTGACTTTGGATAATAATGGGTTTTAAGACACCCATCTCTATCATTCTAAATCAGACTAAACATCCCCAACTTCCGTTCCTAAAAAGCTAGGCTACATCAAACATTTATGGGCGGAGCTTGTTGCGCCGATTGTGTTGTTTTCGAGACTGATATTGAAACGCTGTAAAAAAGCCTTTATTACTCTGAAAGTTAGTGGACCAATCTTTATTTTGAGTACAAAATCAGAATCAGCAAGTCTGATTTATCTAGACATTACGATAAAAGTTGTACGTGGCAGTTATAGTTTAAGAGCCAACTTTGACTTTGAAAGTAACAACTCCACCATATTTTGACATAAAACAAACATAAGCCATGTTGTCCCTACACGTGTCATAAAGTTATAAAGTAATGACTGTACTTACGTGATCGGTCAACACAGAAAATAAATTCTCCCTTCATTGACTTCGGTTTGGCTTTGTTGAGTCTATGAAAAAGTGTGAACAACCCGCACTGGTTTTTCATGACTACATGATCAAAAGCTACAAACAAAATACAATTTTCAGCCTGAAATAAATTTTTCACATAAAGGAAGAAATCATCATGAATTTATTATGGGATGATATGACCGAGTAGAGTGCAGCATTTACAAAGTTTCCTACTCTAAAACTAGGTAATGAAAGCAAATTAAAATGCATAGAGCTATTAAATAAATACTTTGATACAAGTAGTGATGGAATGGCTCTATTAGTAGTTGAATGAGCATCTAACAATGAACAGAAAATATATATGTTAACCTCTAGTTACACATGCTTATGAATAGTTGAGGCAACAAATCTGTACTGGAGTATTCTAGCAAATAACAATGGCTATTATTCTATTTTTATTGCTTTTAAAATGCTAAACAAGGAATTTACTTGAGAACATAGTCTAATATCTATGATACTGAGGCTAGTTTCTCTCAAAAGCCCAATCAAGGCAACTTGTTTGCAATGAGTCGATCGCTTTGGAATCACTTTAACAGATACCTCTAAGTTTAGTTTTACATATTCTAAGGTTAACACTAGAATTGATATAAATTGCAATTTAGTAAAGAAATCTTAAAAATATAAATTGGTGGTTGCCTCCTCACTTTGTTTGTTCCCATAAACATCGGTTTAAACTTAAAATTCTTATATGATATAGACTTCAGATCTATAAACCACATTAATAAATGCCTTTCTGTCTTTGTGTGTGCGTCTGTTAGTCTGCATACATACTATGCATTTCCACATGTTTTATCCGATTTGGTCCTATATTCCCTGCATACGGTTTGTTTCCAAAAATATTTGGTTTCCGCAAACCAGCCTCTTAAACTCCGATCTGGTTGGAAACTCAAGAATGCACCTTTACATTGTTTACAAACAATTACCCTCAATGAACCTGCCATGAATTGTTGTATTAAAAGCAGTTATTTGCATCGAAAATTTACACGAGTGAAGTGTGCTATCTGATTATGAATGAAAGAAATGCCGTGCCAATAACAATAATACCAATAAGAAATACCAATAGCCTAATGCCAGTCCAGATGAGAGATGAGCAGATGATCACAGAGCCAGTTGGCTTAAAAACAATCAGTCATCTAGCAGACACTATCAAATGGGAAACTCAAGGGATTAAGTTCAAAGTCAACATTCCTGAGATGGATAACTGTGATTAAGGCAATAATATGTGAATTACGCACTCAAAGATAACCGCATTCCTTGCATAGACTTGCATAAAATAGATAACTTACTAGCAGGATTTCCGCCCTTTTGTACAAGAATGTGCGGTGACTCTATATCCGCGTACTTCATAGTAAATGCAAAATCTCTGTTGGGGAGATAACTTCCAGCTAAAGTTAACTAAAATTCACGACAGAGTTTCAGCAAACACCATCACTTGTAAAAAAAACAAATCGATAAATTGAATAGCGATACCGATGGAGCGTGTTAACCAGATCGAACCAGCCAATCACAGACAACGATGACACTATGTAATCAAGTCAGTAGTGCATCTTCAACCAAAAACAATAGAATAGTACAATAATAATTATATATATATATATATATATATATATATATAAATTCACGTAAATATATATATGTGAATTTATATATATATATATATAAATTCACGTAAATATATATATGTGAATTTATATATATATATATATATAAATTTACATAAATATATAACTATATATATATTAGTTATGTATATATATTTATATATATATAAATTCCGCAGATATCACCTGAAAAAAACAGACCTATTTGTTTCAAATAGGTCAAATGCTTTCAAATGTTTGAAAGCATTTGACCTACATATTTGTTTCAAGCAGACCTAATGTATGTATGCTTGAAACAAATCTGTAGTGATTGACTAACAGCGAAGCACTATATAAATATATTACACTATAATGTCACTATAATGTCACTGTAATGTCACTGTAATGTCACTGTAATGTCGCTATAATGCCGCTGTAATGTCACTATAATGTCACTGTAATGTCACTGTAATGTCACTGTAATGTCACTATAATGTCACTATAATGTCACTGTAATGTCACTGTAATGTCACTGTAATGTCACTGTAATGTCACTGTAATGTCACTGTGATGTCACTGTGATGTCACTGTGATGTCACTGTGATGTCACTGTGATGTCACTGTGATGTCACTGTAATGTCACTGTAATGTCACTGTAATGTCACTGTAATGTCACTGTAATGTCACTGTAATGTCACTGTAATGTCACTGTAATGTCACTGTAATGTCACTGTAATGTCACTGTAATGTCACTATAATGTCACTATAATGTCCCTCTGGTGTATTTAACGCTTTTTCTTTACTATTCTTCATGAAACTCGCGTTTTTAGCAATAATATAAATAATATAACTTAATTAACTAAAAGTATAAAAATTCAAATACAAACAATTAAATACAACTATAAGAGCAAAGTAATAACGGTGATAATTTTTCCGCTACACGTTCGGTTTTGCTGATTACAAGGTACAAACAGTCTGACAAGATCAATGACTTTCAAATTAAGTTTCAGCCCAAACCCATTTTGTTCCTGATATCACATATCGGTCAGAGTAGACAAATGGAACAGAAGTGATCGTCTCCGACAAGTACATCAAGATTTTACCTACGAGTCAAAGCTTCATACAATAAAGAAGCAAACGTAATATAAATTAAATCTTACAATTACTAACGGTTCTTCTTCTACCTTTAGTTAACTATGACCTGAGATAGGACTTATGCTCGGCCGAATAGCATAAAGTTGTCTTTCAATTACCGAGAATAACCAACCTTAGCGTTGTAATGTGTCTGATCCAGGTAATCGATCTCCAGCACCTCTCGAGACAAGACGTCTTGAATCATGTAATTGCCTGCGACTATCGCTTGGAAGTAGAAGTCAAAGCTGTAGCCATCTACATTGAACATCTTCTGGTTAGCCATTGCCGAGTCTATAAAAATACCACTTATAGCGTGCTTTGACCGTCTAATAGATTATTTATTTCTTTGCATTATATATACTAGCTGAATGCCCGGCGTTGCACCAGTAATAAAAAGAGTTTGTGAACAGAAAACTTATTTTTAATCAACATGTACAACATTTACCATTCAAACTTTCAACTGAAAATATTTGTTTATTTCTCTGTGTGCTCAGCCAATGCATAAATTGAATACAGTAGATGCTCCAACAACGCAAATCATCCGTTCCAAGAACGTTTACGTTGTAGGGAATCTGTTATACAAACAGTAAAATACATGTAAATTGCCTAACCCATTCCAGGAATTCTCCAAACTCACCTCTGTGGTCTTGCAAAGAGGAAAAACTAGACTTAATTTTTTAATTCGTTGGATGTACTGTAACTGCAGTATTATTGGTTCGCATCGACAACTTTACTCCTGTTTCTTATCATTTTCCCTTGTTTTGTGGTTCATTTTTGCAGTATTTTACAATAAGTTAAGTACATTTTCGACATCCACTTACAATGATGTGGTTTGTTTTCTAGACAGCAAGACCTACTCTGCAAAAAAACTAAAAAATATTTTTTTATAAATTTTTACATTATATCATTTAGTTAGTGTGACAGTTTTGAGCAATATTGCCAGATTAGATCTTCATAATATAGTAGATAATATATATTTCACTATTTGTTTATTGGAAAAAAGAAAGCCTTAAACTATTCCATGGCTATTTCATGAGACTGGCATGACTTGAAGATCCACTGCTAACGCTGCCATAAGCATAAAATGACCAGTAGGCAGCATTATGTAACTATATGAAAAGACCGGATAACTACAGGTAACCAAGGTACATGATGCTGAACAGGCAAGTTCGCAAGTAAAAACCACACTAAATTAATGTATTCACAAAGTGTGTTCAACTTTAAATGGACAAGTAGCCTCAGGATTTCTGACCACGTCCAATTCATAAGGAATCAGTGCTAACGCTCACATTACTAACTAACTAATACATAAATCAATCTCCCCTAGAGATTAGCTTGTATTAACCACAAGAATGCCCTATTAATGAACTAGTTAAGATGAGCAACAATTTATGGTTTAAAAATTGTTTGAAATAGATTTTTCTAGGCCTTGCTAAACTACATTCCTTTTCTGACAAAAAGAGCATGTGAGATGGTGTGATCGACTGTGACAGATGACTGCCATCAATACCTCATTTGTCTTCCCATTATAACATGTGAGACTAGTGTACTGATTGGGTAAAAGGAAGTACACAACTTGTCAACCTCTTAGCAAACACACAGATAGTTAAAATTCTGATTGCTTTCAGGATCACTACCATTGCAGCATTGGCGTCTTATATTCTTATGTTTAGAAAACTCACATTCAGTATGTTTTCATTGGGCGGATTTGAAATTGTGCGCATGTTGAGCTACTGTGCTAAATATGTTCTAATGTAAATTTTCAATGGGGCGCATTAAGGCTAGCGCTTTGTTAAAAAAGACAAGGAACTCTATGCCCGTGGTCGTAGAGGCGGACTCCTGTCTTTTTAAATCGAAATAGAAATGACTGAAATATGGAAAAGATTTAAAATGGAATAGCTTGTGCAGCGTTTTTTTGCGCATCACAAGTGCGGTTTCCATCTTTCGCAAGCATGAAACATTCTATAAAAGTTTGCCAGTAACAAAACTCGCTTGCCTTGCAGGCTTTTACTGTTTCCATCTTGCGGATAACCGTGTCATGGAAACATAATGACTGAGAGTCTAAGAATTGACCTTGACACACAATAAGATAGTGTGCGACTCTGTATTTTGAATCAATCGAGACAAACGGTTTCCAATAACGTTTATCATATCCAATTATAATTGAAAATATAAAGAATTAAAAATATCAATAAAGATCCTGTTTATTGTCAGCTTTGACAGAATTTTGACCTTGACCTTCAGAACGTGTCTTTCATTTAAATATAAGCAAAAAGGAACAGCAGTTTAAAGCGAATACATACCCATATATCGAGCTTGGAACTCTCGTGGTACGAAGGAAGGAAAAATGAAGGGCACATGACCCTCAGGAGAGATCATAAGCTCTATACTGTACTGGAACATGACCTCTACCTAAAGCGCCAAGTCGGAGAGTATATATACACGCAGGTATTATAAATGTGGCCTGCAAAACCTGCTCTTGCACCTGGTAAGTATAACCTCTTGCAGATATATACAAGAGCAGTGGGACTTTACCAAGTTAATTACCTTCCTGTTTTGTACGTTAAAACTACTACATGTTAGAAAAGCATAAGAATACTAGTAATTCATTTGATTCGCTACACAGCCTAAAAACTCCCAACTAATTCTTAATAAAAACTGCAGGTAACTTCAGATAGCATGCGAAACAAACGCATTACTTAAAACTACATGCAAAAACATTTCATTAAGATATATAAAAATGTGTTTACAGTTACTTTTCCATAGATACATGTTAACTAAAAAGCAGGCAAAGGAATGAAGGCAGAGGTAGTCATAGAGTTACGAAGCATACTTCATATAGGGATATAGCAGCAGCAAATGTCTACTACCATAGCCAGCAAAGAAAGGGAAAAGTAGAGAAATATCTCCCACTCAAAGTGGAGATTGAAAAGTGCTGGCATGTAAGAGTAACTGTAATCTCAGCAGTCATTGAAGCATTTGGTACAATAACTCCTGCGCATCAAATGTGGCTTGGTCAAATACCAGCAACAACCAACAAAAGTCTGTTGTAGAAAAGTGTATTATTGGGATCGATTAAGATTTTAAGGCGAGTGCTCAAACTCTCAGGTCTCTGGTAGGAAACCCGAGCTTTGATAGGCATTACTATCTGCTTGGGTTAACCAGGGGGAAGAAGCAATTTATAACCCTAATTAATATTAATATCTTTATACATTAATATTATAAAATTTATTCATGTAAAACCTTAGATAAAAAACAACTTCATTACTATTAGTTTCATGTCTGTTACGCAGACAATCATCAGATCTGATGATTGTCTGCGTAACAGACATGAAACTAATAGTAATGAAGTTGTTTTTTATCTAAGGTTTTACATGAATAAATTTTCTATTTAAGCTCTGATCACTCATTGAGCACTATTTGGCAGCTGTAACACACTACTTTGGAATACATTAATATTATATTTATCGCAAAAATAAATTTTCTCATTTAGATTGAGACTAGATCTCACTCAAGTAACAATTTCTTTAAGAACTCAACTCTAACACAGTTTATCCCTCTAATGTCTATCTAACACAGTCTATCCCTCTAATGTATATCTAACAGTTTATCCCTCTAATGTATATCTAACACAGTTTATCCCTCTAATGTATATCTAACACAGTCTATCCCTCTAATGTATATCTAACAGTTTATCCCTCTAATGTATATCTAACACAGTTTATCCCTCTAATGTATATCTAACACAGTTTATCCCTCTAATGTATATCTAACACAGTTTATCCCTCTAATGTATATCTAACACAGTTTATCCCTCTTATGTCTATCTAACACAGTTTATCCCTCTAATGTATATCTAACACAGTTTATCCCTCTAATGTCTATCTAACACAGTTTATCCCTCTAATGTATATCTAACACAGTTTATCCCTCTAATGTCTATCTAACACAGTTTATCCCTCTAATGTCTATCTAACACAGTTTATCCCTCTAATGTATATCTAACACAGTTTATCCCTCTAATGTCTATCTAACACAGTTTATCCCTCTAATGTCTATCTAACACAGTTTATCCCTCTAATGTATATCTAACACAGTTTATCCCTCTAATGTCTATCTAACACAGTTTATCCCTCTAATGTATATCTAACACAGTTTATCCCTCTAATGTATATCTAACACAGTTTATCCCTCTAATGTATATCTAACACAGTTTATCCCTCTAATGTATAGATAATTTACTATTTTTATTTTTCTTCGTGTTTCCTTTTCAACTAACTACAATGTTTCAATAATCTTCAGAGTTGAACATTAGAGTAACCCTCAGTAGAGTTGAACATTAGAGTAACCCTCAGTAGAGTTGTACATCAGAGTAACCCTCAGTAGAGTTGTACATCAGAGTAACCCTCAGTAGAGGTGTACATTAGAGTAGAGTTGGTAGAGTTGAACATCTGCCTAAATTTTATGTTCATGAATATTTTAATCATAAATATTTGAAGATAATACTGCAAATTGGTGAATAACAACACAAGCGAGGATGATTCATGTTTCTATTCTTTGTAAACTCAAATCAATACTTGATTGTTCTTTGCTGTGTTACTGTCATAGATGTAGAGCTGAACAATGGGCCAAATTTTAAAACATTCGTTGGAAAATTCTAATATAAATTGTAATTTATATAAAGACCGCTAGTAGAGGACTGACTGCAGTTGAAATGACCCTCTAACCAGAATGAAGGAACCGGACTATTCTGATACTCTATTTGAACTGTGGTGATAATCAAACAGGCCAAATTTAAACATAAAGTTTTTCCCATTTTCATCATAAAAAAATTTTCCCGATAATATTTCTGACTGGCGATGAAAGTGCTCAGCAGGAAATATAGGGAAGAGCCTCAAAAATTCTGCTATGCAAGAAAGCAAGATGCATTAGTAATATGAGTAAGCAAATGAGTATGTAATAGGGCAGGTGGTTAACAGTTGAGACCGACTGTTCAAGCCTACAAAACAGCCTGTATTATGGTACCCCAATGTAAGATTAACACCGGTGTGCGTGTCTGGCTCAGTGAGTGCTTCAGCTATTGACAGCATGTAGCAAGTGCTCCCGAATACTCTTGAAGCATCTACTACGTCCATAGCAGTAACGCAGCAAGGAACAATCAAGTATTGATTTGAGTTTATAATGAGAAACATGAAGGATACTCATCCTAGCTTGTCTTATTATCTATAGTCTGGAAATATATTTATAGCAAAATATTTAAGAAATATTGCTGGTGATTGTTAAATGTTGACTTGCATCAAAATTCACATTCCAGTTATTTGGTATTAAAAGATTCACCAAGTCTTACTCTGTTGTGTTGTAGATGCAAAATATGTGGAAATGTGATTACAAGCTCTTAAAAGCTCAAAACCGAACAGTTAATCGAAGCCAAACGAGACCGCCATAGTTTGGATTCTCTTTCCAAACGACGTAGTTGTTACAAGATGGTTTCTGTTTACACTTTCATGCAACCTCATTCATCATAATATTTTCACAAATATACTTTACGCATTCAATAAAACCATGTCTATTGTTCTTACGAGTCTATTTTATCGTCATTGTAATGCTGTCACTTTTAGCACTGATATCTCAAAACCCACTGTAAAAGATCGTTAAATTTTTTAACCTTAGCTCGAAGGAGTACATATCATTGTCTGATAATCATGACGAGCCTATTGGTCACCTGTGATAATCGAAAAGTGCTGCAAAAATTATTTGCGAAGTATTGGGTCACATGATCAAATTAAACTTGACGATTAGATCAAGCCGAAACAAAACTGTAAAGTAGCGAGCATCTATATTTGATACGGGGTCTTCGGTAAAACCCGAAGTGTTTGTCATAAACTAGTGCTACGATAAGTTTTATACTGAGCTTTTTATTGGTCTTTCAATTCCCATGAGAAAATCACGTGACAAGACAATAACCAAATGTAATGTCTACGTCAGAGAAATAAATACGTAGATTCCAATCTACGGCGGCTTTTTGTTTTTGAGCCTTTAAGAGCTTGTAATCACATTTTCCAATATTTTGCACCTACAACACAACAGAGTAAGACATGGTGAATCTTTTCATATCAAATAACTGTAATGTGAATTTTGTTGCAAGTCAACCTTTAAAGCTGCTGAAGGCATGTTGACTATCATGTTTCTGCATGGGCTGGATCAGACTAACCTAGAAAGAAAATTAAGCTTTTCTTTCTCAAATAAGGTATATAATATAAAAATATGAAAAATATCCATTCCTCCAGAGTTTCAATGAGATTACCTGTTCATCAGAAGGGACGACTCCAATATGACAGGTAAACATGTCACTAGATGTCTCTTCCAAAAGAATTCCCTCTCCATCGAGCTCTTCAAGTAATGACAACTCCTGCAATTGTTCAGTAATTCAGTGAACAATAATGTAAGTGTCACCGACAGCTACTGGCCAATAAAAAACTAGTGCAAAAAGGCACCACAACTCTGAGTCAAAATTGACAAATGTATGCCCATACAGTGGGAACAGATTACACAACAGGCACCAAATGTGTGGATGATCTCGTTATGAAACCACAGTGAATGAATGCATAATAGACTGAGGTTTCAAAATGGAACACAAACAGGAAATCAAACAAATCTCATCTTAAACATTAAAAACAGTATTCATGTTTGTCTTGAAAGTACAGTAATATAAAAACAGGCTACAGACTTCACATTGAAAGTATGTTTATCCCAAAATTGGCTGACTGCTTATTGAGCTATACTGCATGAAATTACACATATCTTACATGATTTTCTCCCTTGTCTCTGCTGGCTGCTACAACCTTCCTGCCACAGAGGGATGCTTCAAAATGGTACAAACATGCCCCAGGGTCAACAGGAAATAAGAAGAAGCCATCAATGTGATCTGATTCGGTATTTGTGAAAGTAGATTGGCATGTTACATCCGCAACTAAGCCGTGAACAGTCACAAAAAGTTTGATGGAGTCTATCGATACTACAACAGCACAATAAAACAAAGCAATGTAGCTGCCCTAAACATTAAAGGCTTCACTCAGTACGTAAATATAACTCAATATCGCAATATGACAAGCACAACAACTTCTACTTGATCAGAAATTATTTATCCATAAAATATTGTTCAGAGCGTTGAAAAAGATGAAGTTCCTTGCGTAAGCCGCAAAGTTTCCATAGCCGATGGATACACGAGTTGCTTACCCCAACTTTACGTGTTGTTTGACATGCACGCGTAGACCTACACAATATCTAAAGTAGTAAAATACAAGTTTGGTTATGTAGAGTATTTATCAACAACATAACTAATTTGAGAACCAAAATGACGAGTAGATTTTGAAGTCGTTATATGCAAGTCGTTACGATTTAACCGTTACCACTAAACTTACCCGGTCTAATATCTTTTAAAAGACTGATATCGATGCTATCTTGTACAGTTCTTCGAGGTCTTGGTTTATTGAAATCTTCCACAGCAAAATAGAGACCCCATCTATGTTTTCTACTTTCCATAACTAAACCGGTTTACCAGAGTGCAGCACTAATTCCAAGAGATTAGCGACTATGACATCTTCTTGGTTATTCCAAATCTCGGCTTCCGATAAGATAATAAAGTTGAAAATGGGTCACGAAAGGATATATGTGTCACTCGAGTTAGTCTTTTAGAAGTTTTACGATTCTGAATTAGTCGGCCCAAACCAGCGACAAAGGTGACGCAGGCTATTCCAAAAATCAAGAGTTGTCTTATCTATCGAATAGGCAAGTAGGGCAATGACCAATATATACACATGTATTTGGGAAATCTTTATTGTGGTAATCAGTAGTCATATTTTACAACATGTTTTCCACAAGGTACCCAACAGCAAGTAACCTAACTAAAGAGCAGTGTACAGAAAAGGCAAGAAAGAACAACATAAAAAAACTCTAACAAAAAAACTAATGAATAGGCTAACTAATATAATAATGTTGGAACTGAAAGCATAAAATATGTAAAAAGCAAAGTTGAGGATTGATATGAGTATCGTTTAAACAAAAGTGGAAAAATAAAATCTCTGTAAAAATAGTTATGCATATCTATGACAACAACTTTCTAGTTATAAAAACAACGTATAATATAAAATTGTTAAAACAGGTAAGGCTAAAATTTAACCTTACCATTCACCATTTAATGGTGGATGGTGATTATTGGTCAGAAGATAGTAGATGTAGTTTGAGTTTTGTTTTAAAAGATTGCCGAGGAAGAGTTCCTAAATGGGTGCAGAAGTTATTAAATGAGTTTAACAGGTTACTGTTGAGTTTGTTGTGGTTTATGACAATTGGTAATTTAAATCGGGTCCTGGTTTTGTGATCATGTTTTACGGTTTGAAAGCTGTAGCTGAGATATTTAGAGCAGTTATTGTGGAGTATTGAATGAGCAGTGAGGCAGGTAAGCTATAACTGTGATAGCTTAGGTAAGGGAAGAACACCAATAGTGCTTACCATCAAGCTGGTAGGTAGTAGGCGATGGTTTTTATGGGGTATGTATAGGTCTTTGCATATAAGTCGCAAAGCTTTTTTGTAACATAAATAGTGTGCTGGTTTATTTTACAGATGTTGTAGGATAAAACACGTGTAGGCCATATATAAGATAGGAATGGGCAAAATTATACTAATATAGTCTAGCAGTATCAAAGTTCATAAGATGACAAATGGCATAAAATAAGCGTAGGTTAGATGATATTTTATTTGAAATGAATGAGATGAGGTCTAGCCATGATAAAGAGTCATTGATGATGAAGCCAGCTAGTTTAGAAGTAGATTGTCTAGTTAGGTTACTGTCAAATATGGAAATTGCCAGAGGGAAATTCAATGGTGGATTTACTAAGATATAGTGAGATTTTGAGATGTTAAGAGACATCTGATTTGTCACGCACCACTGTTGAATAAGTGTTTGGTCAGCATTTATTTTAGATTGGAGGCATGAAGGGTCAGTTTCGAATATAGAATGAGGTATTGTCAGCGTAAGCATGAGGTGTGCTGTGGAGTGGTAACTCAAGTAAATCATTTATAAAAATTTGAAACCGTGTGGGTGCAAGAATTCAACTTTGTGGAACTGGCGTTCCACAAGGTTCAATTCTTGCAAGGGCACAAGAGCATCTGAGCAGATATTTTTTATTCTCACGAATTGGTACCGTCACGCTTTGCCTCACGCATTCTCACGGTGCCACCTTTGGATATGCCCTGATGGTGTCAAGAAATTTACCAGTTATTCCTGTGTTTGCAAGTTTTGAAATAAGGATATTATGATTAACCATGTCAAAAGCTTTTTGAAAGTCAAGAAAAATAATGACTAAAGTATTTTTGTTTTTGACCATATTTGACCAATAGGAGTAGAGATGATGAATGATAGTGATGCAAAAAGTGGTTTTTTCTAAATCTTGACTGTGAGCTGCTTATAGTTTTGCTGCTTTCTAAGTGTATTTGAAGCGCAGTAAGTATATGTCTTTCTTATATTTTAGAAAGTATAGGAAGTACAGATATGGGTCTATAATTAAATAAATTATTTTTATCACCACCCCTGTGTAGTGGGGTAACTATAGCAGTTTTCCATAGTTCAGGAAAAGTTGCTTCCTTAATAGCTCTTTTAATGATATCTGTGAGTGGGATGATTATGAATGGCAGTGATATGCAAAAAATTCGAGTTGAGTCCAACTGCATTGGTTTTCGATATTTAAATTTCTAGAAATGTTGACAAAATGTGCATTACCCAAGATGTGTTCTGGGGTATCAGTTTCTGATGAGATATCTGGATTAGTGTTATTTTTGTTAGCGTGGCGCTTAACTTGCCACAGCTTCTTGGTTTGCTTAACTTTTGACTCTGGAATTAAATTAGAAATATAAATTTTCTTCTTTTTACGTATCAGATTTGTTGCGTAATTTCTCTGTGTCTTATATTCATTCCATAACTGACGACTTTTAAGATTATCTTTCTTTTCCATATTTTTCAGAATTTCACTGTCCAACCAGGAAGGAAGAGTTGAGGACTTGACAAATCTAGTCTTGGTTTTTAAGTAATGCAAGATAATTGAGTTTAGTTTAGAAGTAAATGAGTTAAGCATAGTCTCAACGGAAGGTGATTGGTAAAGAGTTAGCCAGTCAGCTCCTTTTAATTCTTCTTAAAAAGCTTGAACTGAAAAGCTTTTCCAGTCAAAATATGTTAATCTTTGACGTGTTTTAGGTCCTGTAGTTGAGGTGCCCAACTTACGAGATGCAGAGATTAGATAATGATCACTCATACCAGTTTTGAGTACACCTGATTGATAAATATTATCTGGTTTTGTTGTGTATATGTGGTCAATAAGTGATTGAGATTGTTTCTGAACTCGTGTTTGGTTTGACTAACTGAACCAGAGCCAGTTGTTTTAAAATATTACTCCATTTGATATTGGGAGCATTTAGATTTATATTAAGGTCACCTAAGATGATAAGTTCATGACAGATATTTTTACAATTTACAATATAATTTTCAAATGTGTCCGACTATGGAGAATTGGGAGGCCGGTAAACAACTGAGGTGAGAAATAGTTTCGAGTATGGTTGAGAGATTTTTAAGATAATAGATTCAGGTAAAACGTAATCAAGATCAGGTAGCGTGATGAAGTCGATAGAATAGTGAAGATAGGTCAAAACACCACCACCCTGTTTACCTATTCTATCTTTACGCTATATTACATAACCAGGAATATACAGAAAATTGAGTTTATCTATTGAGTTGCTTAACAGTGTTTCAGAAATATGAAAAATTTTAAAATTGTATTTATTGATTAGATATTTTACATCATCTATTTTGTTAAGAAGTCCTCGTATGTTTATGTGAGCAATGGGTAATCCGACAAATTTAACGAACATTGTTGTGTCTATTGAGGTTTGTGTTGGCATAGAGATGCTCTACTCTGAAGATCATGTTTAAGTCTGAAAGTATTAGGCTATTTTTTACTGCTTGTTTTAACCGGAGTCCATCTTTGAATGTTATTTTTAGTGTACGCGGTGGTTGCTGGTTTTTGACAAGCTTAAAAAATGAACCAACGGAATATTTATTCTGTACGGCATCAAATATTTCTGAGTCAGGTATACCTTAAGGATCATACCAATACCATACCAATATGTTCCAATGAGTCTTTGGGGTCGATAGTCACTCTAATAGCAGAGCCACCAAAACTATCGGCTTTCCAGTCTCTGGTGATCTTAGCTGCTGTCTCTGCAGATTCGAGTTGTACTATAAATCTCAGATTTGATGAGTGAAATTTGTATCCGTCGACCATGTCTATTATGAGGGGACCATGGTTAACACATAATGTACGCCGTATCGTGTCTTGTTTAGTATGTTTGAATAGTTTTTTGTTAACGTTTTCGTCACTGCGGCTTATGACAATACAATTTTCAGGTTTAAATACTGTGGTAGATGTTTTAGAGCCGAAGCCATGCCGTTGATTGTTTAATTCGAAAGCATCGATTATTCCAGAATCATACTTTACGACTGTACAAATTGTTTAATAATGAGCTAGTGAAACACTCTTTATGATATATTTACATGATCAATATGAAAATTAATCAATTATCAATAATAGAGCGTGCCTATGGCTACAATTATATTGATATCGATATGTTATTGTGAAAAAAATATGTAATCACAATCATATTGCAAAAATGCTTCCATTCGAAATATAAAAAGTTAAGAATAGCTCGTTCTTAAAACTTAAGTAAGATAGTGAGGAATTATAATCTGTGGGGTGAAAACACCAAAAATCAAAGCACACTGTGATGTTTCTGAATGCCTATCACAGCTAAAATTAAACACAAAATAATCGCTCAAAGAATAAGTTTTGTGGAAAAATTACACAGAAAGGAAAAGTTATTGGTCTAAAGGTAGGAATCGCAGAAAAGAAAGAATAAAAAGACATCTCAACTTACTTTACATTGTAAGGCAAACCTATTCCATGTTAGTAATACTATTACAATGAAAAACCTAAGTAAACAACAGGGGTCCACAATCGGGGATCTATGAACACTGCCTTGAGAACTCTACCAAAAGCTTTCTGTAGAAGTCAATAAAAAGCAACCCTATGATGGACAGCCCAATGATACACTTGTGTGAAATAGAGTTGGGTGCTTATTGCATGGTAAAGGAAGGGTCTGGAGGAATCCACTGTGGAATAGAAGGGCTGGGGGGAAGAGAGTCCCTAACTTCTTCTTCAGGTGCATCATCTACAAGCACACAGTATTCTGTTAATATATTTTACTAGATACACTTTACACGCATATACATTTTGAAACTATTAATTTGTTAAGATCAGAACATAAATAAATTATTCAGACTTGTGTTTACCTCGGAAGTGCTGGCTTCTTCAAGAAACTACGGTCGCTATTAGCCACCGAAATGAATTGACAACGCAGAAGCAGATTGTTTAAATGAAAAAAATTTTTCAGTCTCTTTGCAAAATGCATTTTTTGTGTTGCAAAAGCATTGTTGACCACACCAAATAAGCGATTCCATGATTGTAGTACGGCGGAGATGTGCTACCAGTTATTATTGTACATATTTGTAAGATTATATAAAAGTGAATAAGTTTACATTAGCTAGTAAAGATTAACTTTTACAAAAAAATTTATGTTATTGAAATTATCACCTCTGTAGCCAGTCAGTTATTATCTGATTATCGCTTTGATTTATGAACTACAACTTCTATTTATAAAGTCAAACCTTGACATATGACGTTATTCGCTTTGTATGTCAAATCAGTCATATGTTGGAACAAATAACTTTTATAATCATCCATTGTATTTTGTATAAAATTCTTTTATAGATTCCAAAAACAATGATCAACACTTTAACTATTTACACATAGTATTAAAACAAATACATGATGCAGGAAGATGCAAAAAATTAAATTTACAAGCTAAATTAATGAAGATGATGATAAACGATGATAATCAGTAAACGACAATTTACAGTTTGATTGTGCTGAAGATTACAGTTTGATTGTGGTGCAGGTTACAGTTTGAATGTGCTGAAGATTAGTTTGATTGTGGTGCAGGTTACAGTTTGATTGTGGTGCAGGTGACAGTTTGATTGTGCTGAAGATTACAGTTTGAATGTGCTGAAGATTACAGTTTGATTGTGGTGCAGGTGACAGTTTGATTGTGCTGAAGATTACAGTTTGATTGTGGTGCAGGTGACAGTTTGAATGTGCTGAAGATTAGTTTGATTGTGGTGCAGGTGACAGTTTGATTGTGCTGAAGATTACAGTTTGATTGTGGTGCAGGTGACAGTTTGAATGTGCTGAAGATTACAGTTTGAATGTGCTGAAGATTACAGTTTGAATGTGCTGAAGATTACAGTTTGATTGTGGTGCAGGTGACAGTTTGATTGTGCTGAAGATTACAGTTTGATTGTGGTGCAGGTGACAGTTTGAATGTGCTGAAGATTACAGTTTGATTGTGGTGCAGGTGACAGTTTGAATGTGCTGAAGATTACAGTTTGATTGTGGTGCAGGTGACAGTTTGATTGTGCTGAAGATTACAGTTTGATTGTGGTGAAGGTTACAGTTTGAATGTGCTGAAGATTAGCCTGTCTTGACAAACTGTTGTTTTTTGCGGAGTTGTCCCCCGGCGAGCGGGGCGAGCAAAACAACAGCTTGTCACAAGACGCACTGCACCTGATGCATCAGCTGCACTGAAAGGGAGTTGTTCTCTTCCGTCTATGCGGCTCGGCTGCGATGTTATGTCGATCGCTCCATTGGTAATCATAACGGACTTCGCGCAATAATTTATGTAGAAAAAATAAGATAAAAGCATTCAACCAGAGACTAGTCTCTGTGATGAAATTTAGTAGAACTTAAAAACTTAGGCAACGACAGCCACTAAACATGTTGTTATTTGTGCGCTCAATCAGTTTTATTTGTATTTTTGTATCAGTCAGTTTTATTTGTTCTTATTGATTTTATTTTTAATTTATTTTATTCTTAAGTTCTACTAAAGTTTACTGTAAAGGCTGGTCTCTGATTAATCGCTGCAATCTTATTTTTTTCTACATAAATTTTTGCGCGAAATCCGTGATGATTACCAATGGAGCGACCAACATAACATCGCAGCCAAGCCAGATAGACTTTCAGGGCAGCTGACGCATCGGGTGCAGTGCGTCTTGTGACAAGCTGTTGTTTTGCTCACCCCGCTCAACGGGGGACAACTCCGCAAAAGCAACAGTTTGTCAAGACAGGCTAGCTGCAGGTTACAGTTTGGATGTGCTGCAGGTTACATTTTTGTTGTGCAGAATTTTACACTATGGTTGTGCTGCAGGTTACACATTGGTTGTGCTGCAAGTTACATTTTGGTTGTGCTGCAGATTACACTTTGGTTGGGCTGCGGGTTACCTTTTTGGTGGTGCTGCAGGTTACACTTTGGTTGTGCTGCAGGTTACACTTTGGTGATGCTGCAGGTTACACTTTGGCTGTGCTGCATTTTACACTTTGGCTGTGCTGCATTTTACACTTTGGTTGTGCTGCAGGTTACACTCTGGTTGTGCTGCAGGTTACACTTTGGTTGGGTTGCTGGTTACGCTTTGGTTGTGCTGCAGGTTACACTTTGGTTGCACTGCTGGTTACACTTTGATTGTGCTGCATTTTACACTTTGGTTGTGCTGCAGGTTACACTTTGGTTGCGCTGCTGGTTACACATTGGTTGTGCTGCATTTTACACTTTGGTTGTGCTGCAGGTTACACTTTGGTTGTGCTGCAGGTTACACTTTGGTTGTGCTGCAGGTTACATTCTGGTTGTGCTGCAGGTTACATTTTGGTTGCGCTGCTGCTGGTTACACTTTGGTTGTGCTGCATTTTACACTTTGGTTGTGCTGCAGGTTACACTTTGGTTGTGCTGCAGGTTACACATTGGTTGCGCTGCAGGTTACACTTTGGTTGTGCTGCATTTTACACTTTGGTTGTGCTGCAGGTTGCACTAGTACTGAGAAGGAAGCGAAGTCAAAGCAAAGCAAGAAGATATCAGCTAACCTTGAAAGAAGACAATCTCTTAAGCCAATCAGACGGCAGTTTCACTCTTTTGTGCCTGCCGTTTCATTGGCTGAGCCCCAGTCACCGCGGGTGAATCATTTGCAGCCTCAGACAACATTTTTCTACCTACAGAAATGAAGTAGTAGATTAATAGCAAAGCTCAAATTATATGTTGTGTGGGAAGAGAGTAGGGTGCATGACATAGAGCTTAGTCAACAAGCAGCCAGTATCATCTGCGTAACCCAATAGCTTCAGCCCGAAGTGTTTAACACACAAACGACATTTTTGTCTATCAGAAATAACTGAAGGTTCCGGAAAAGTCTTTAAACAATATTAGCTCCAAAAAGATTATTCTTTTTCTAGCCACATTTTTCTTCATTGACTTTGATATGGAAAAAAGTTTTTTAACTAAAAATGTAAGGAAACACGGTGATAAATTTTCAGATTAATTTCAGCAAAATTAACAGATGACATTGGCAATGAGAGGTTATACACCAACTAGACATTCGGTGTCACTCATCCCCAAGTAGACAATCTGACCCCCATGAACACACAACATACTGAACATTTCAGTGAGGTTAGTTTCATGCCTACTGTCTTAGTGATCATGTGACTCTGGGAATCATGTGAACACTAGCTGAGGTACAACACAGGGACTTGTGATTCCGAAATGTGACAAGTTTTTTCATGACTAGCCTGTCAGCAGATCATTATGAGCATCGACAGAAAACAAGTTAGAACATCCTTAGCATTTGTCGAAAGCAAAAGCCATCAGGTCTAGTTTTCAGAGAGAGTTATGGGCAGCATAAGAAAACTTGGTCACAGAAGAATCTGCAAGCGGCACTCGATAAGTCAAACCTCTAGAGCTGGTTTACCTCGCAACCGTAGCTGCAGTTCATCTAGAAAAGAGACATCAAATATATTAGGAAAGAGAAAACTGCTGTAGACCTGCTTGTTCCTTTGGAGAGCAGGCAGGTCTACAGCCATTTACAAAATAGCAACACACCTTGTACAATGCCCTCCCTCACGTGCCCGGGCAGGCCTCCTCTACGAGGAGTCGCAGTGGGTCGTGCCAAGCCCGAGTTCCGACGCTGAGATGAGGGAGGTTCAGGGTCTGACAGCATAGTGGCTACCCTGTAACTAGGGTTCACTAGACCTTGAGGCAGCAGTCTAACTGCATCCTTCACAGACATGCCTGGGCCAACAGGAGACTGAGCTGGGCTACCCGTAGTTGGCTGCCTAGCCATTCTTATGGGTGTGTGCTTTTCCTCTCTGCTGTCACTCGACGAGAGGGAGCCAAAACTTCGCGCAGATGATGATCTGTCCTTTGGCCCAGCCGGATCTCCTGGATAGCTTTGTTCCATGTAGTATTTATGAGGAAGGGGCTGCATTTGCCTGAACCTAAGATCAGCCGCCGCGGAACTTGCTGCGTGAGAATAGGTAGGTCCAAATTGAGGAACAGCTGGTGTTTCAATTATAGGTGGTGCTGGGGGTGGACGTCGCACTGGTCCCGGACGTAAATCTGCTGAGGTTATGTCTGAAGGGGCATCAGACTTGTTATTCGAGTAGGAAATACGACGGCCGGCTACGGGTTTGCTACTGTAGTCAACGCTTGGTTTCCTATCATAATCGACACCCGGTTTCCTATTGTAATTGGCATTTGATTTTACACTTATGTCTACAATTGGTTTCTCATCGAAGTTTACCCCTGCTTGCCCATCATCGTCTACATTGGGTTTCCTGTTAAAGTCTACATTTGGTTTTGGGTGCCTACGTGCATCTAGATAATTCAGATCACTCTTTGGTTCTATCTCCAAGGATTGGTCGTGCTGTAATTGAGATTGTGGTTGAGATTTCGAACGTGAGGGTAAGCGAGGTTGACAAGCTGGTGGAGTCAGTGATTGAGATTGTGAATAAGGTTGGGGCCTATGTGGTGGTTCCATATGTGGTGGTTCCATATGTGGTGGTTCCATATGTGGTGGTTCCATACATGGTGGTTCCATACATGGTGGATCTATATGTTGTGGTTCCATATGTGGTGGTTCCAAATGTTGTGGTTCCATGTGAATGTTGGATTGTTGAGTTGCTTCTCGAGCTGGTTCCTCGAGTACCGGTTGGGATTGTGAAGGAATATGCTGTGCAAGCTCTTCATTGATTGGCTCCGGCTGAAACGATTCCGGAAATCTACTGTCAGCCTCAAAAAACCCATTGACAGAATCACGCAAGACAGGAGATGGATGTGATGCGTACAATTCCCTGTTTTCTGATTGGATACCCTTTTCAGCGGGAGGCTGCGGCGCATCTCTGTAATGTGAAGAAAGTGGAATACCTGTAGATTCTGAGTGACTCATCTGATGATCTGACTCATAACTACCTGAGAATGAATGTGGAGCGCTCGGTTGCTTGACTGGCTCTTGTACTGCTGTGTTTTCCTCGGCCCAATGCTGTTCTGCTGCCTCCGCATGCCACGCTTGTTCCTACAAACAAATGCAACAGCAATGCATGTCTCCAACAGTTGCCAGAAAATTTGCCATATGCACACAGCTATTAGGAGTTGGTCTCTCTTGCAGTAATTTTCATAGAGAGATATCATTGTACAGCGATGCACACCTTTGATGGAAATTAAAAATTCATATTTATGAGATAGTTATTAATTTTATGTCATAAACTTAAGTACATGATTTGAAATACGCAAGTCATAGACATGTGTATGATTGAAATAAGCAAATAAAAATGTATGTGGTGTGATCATATATGCACAGATTGTTATTTTCAACCATAGAAGATATGAAATGTTCAGAAATTAGCCTACATAATCTTTCCGAAACATGATACATGTATTATGTTTTGTTTACATCTTCCAAATCGGGACAAAATGAGCATCAATTTAATATAGAGTTTATGGGTACTGTTATTAAATTCATAAAGAGTAACAACGTTGTAAATAAAATTTTAATTTACCTACAAATGAGTCCAGTTTATTTCGCACACTGCTGTAATTTGGAAACAAGGCTATGATCCACTAGGTTAGTTAACAGTTGTGACAGACAACAGAAATGTTGCCTTATATTAGTAATCACCGCCATTTCGCTCCCACTCTCTAGTACAGTCCATGCATAGATGGTCGGGTTGCACAAACGCTTATACTAAGAACAAACAAAAGATAACCTTCGAGAAATACTAGCTGAAGTCCATCTATCCATTGTTTTTTTTGACGTCATCAAGCCGTTTGCACATGCGCTCGTTCATGAAAAAGCCGCCATATTTGTAGAAAATGATCGTTTTTCTTTTATTTAATAGTACTTTTTGGTGTTGTTTTGATACTATAATAAAAAAGTGCAAACAAAAGCATTGTTTTCAAACATTTATTGCAAAAGCTTCGTGCTTTTAATGATAAAATTGTCTATAAAGATGGCCGACAACGATAAAATGACGTCACAAAAAAACGAAGGATTGGTGAAGGAAAGCTCTCTACAAAGCTACGACTGCTCAGATAGCTAGATAGGAAGGTAGGAAGCGTCGAAAAGCAAGACAGTCATCTGCAGCTACGGGTACGATAGACACAAATGAAAGAGACACTAATTCATCATATAGTCATGGATAATGACCAAACTATATTTCTGACCTTGTGACTGCTGAAAATACACATGAGATGCGAAGTCTGTTCAGTAATATACACATAAATACTGATATAAATGAGCTATATACTTTTCATATAGGAATGCTATTATAGGAATGTGAGATTAGTCATTACTGAATCAAGTGACAATATGCAATCCACATGGTTTGTCCAATCAAAGCAGGTGCTCTCGAGTTGGTCTAAAGCATGCGGACACCAGTATACAACTGTCAGAGTTGAATGGTATGAACTATAGGTTTTTGGTTTGATCCTGAATGGAAATTGAAATTAGTTTAATGATATTTGTTTTTATGGAAAGCCAGCCAAGATAGCCATATCCAATATTCAACAAAGGCGCTGTATTTAGAGACTACCAAGTGTTGTCAGCGAGTATGCAGTCATATTGATAATACTGACCAGTAGCACTCTTGTATACAACAACAAACAAAGACTGATGAAATTCTTTGCTTCAATTCATAATGTCAAAGCTGTACTGATATTAACATCCTTTCAGAATCTGACTAAACCTATCAGCCTCCTCAGGAAAAAAACTGTCCTCGAAACAGGGAAATACTAGTCTAAAAAAAATTGACACCCTAAACGCCTTGTCAAAAACATTTAATCAGCTGTGTGTCCACATCATCGACATATACTTCTTCATATTTATACTGTCATTCCCTTGTGCCAAGCATCGACATATACTCCTTCATAGTTATACTGTCATTCCCTTGTGCCAAGCATCGACATATACTCCTTCATAGTTATACTGTCATTCCCTTGTGCCAAGCATCGACATATACTCCTTCATAGTTATACTGTCATTCCCTTGTGCCAAGCATCGACATATACTCCTTCATAGTTATACTGTCATTCCCTTGGGCCAACACAACTATAATCTCTTTACAGCCGTGCGCAACAGGTTAAGACCGCCTAATAATTTTCATACACTTGAACTCTACATGTAGGTCTTAATAAGTCCATTATACTCGACTGAAATAAAACAAAGTTATATATCATTTTAACGTTTAAAATAGACACTTTTCTGTGATCTTATTGTATAGTTTGCGAGTTAAAATTTATTCCTCCTAATTACATAACACTCTAATATGATGAGCTCTGCGTTGTATTAATGAACCATTAGCAAAAGTTAACGGATGGTAATTCTTTCTTTCAAACCAAATTAAATTTTTTAGCTTTCTTAAATGTTTGACATTTCTACTTCCTAATTGCATATATTCTGTCACGTTTAACAGTTCAAGCATTTATTTCACAAAAAGTATTTAGTAAAAAATATTTACATTCAACATTATATATCAACATTTCAACATTTTCACAGCTAGTTTTATATATTTTAGAAATAATAGATTATTGTAGATAGTCTTATACCTTTGAACATGACTGTATTTATAATAAAATAGCATGTAAACTCGTACACCAGTAATTTAATGACTGTATTTGTAATAAAATAGCATGTAAACTCGTACACCAGTAATTTAATGACTGTATTTATAATAAAATAGCATGTAAACTCATACACCAGTAATTTAATGACTGTATTTATAATAAAATAGCATGTAAACTCATAAACCAGTAATTTAATGACTGTATTTATAATAAAATAGCATGTAAACTCGTACACCAGTAATTTAATGACTGTATTTGTAATAAAATAGCATGTAAACTCATACACCAGTAATTTAATGACTGTATTTATAATAAAATAGCATGTAAACTGATACACCAGTAATTTAATGACTGTATTTATAATAAAATAGCATGTAAACTCGTACACCAGTAATTTAATGACTGTATCTATAATAAAATAGCATGTAAACTCATACACCAGTAATTTAATGACTGTATTTATAATAAAATAGCATGTAAACTCATACACCAGTAATTTAATGACTGTATTTATAATAAAATAGCATGTAAACTCATACACCAGTAATTTAATGACTGTATTTATAATAAAATAGCATGTAAACTCGTACACCAGTAATTTAATGACTGTATTTATAATAAAATAGCATGTAAACTCATACACCAGTAATTTAATGACTGTATTTATAATAAAATAGCATGTAAACTCGTACACCAGTAATTTAATGACTGTATTTATAATAAAATAGCATGTAAACTCGTACATCAGTAATTTAATGACTGTATTTATAATAAAATAGCATGTAAACTCGTACACCAGTAATTTAATGACTGTATTTATAATAAAATAGCATGTAAACTCGTACACTAGTAATTTAAGCCGTGAATATGAACAACTCTGACCTGAGTATTAGTTGTCTCCCCTGAGGACCATGGATTTTCTATCTCTTCTACTACCAAAGAAGGGAACATCCCTTGAACACCCTCAATTTCTCCCTTCCAGTAGCCATCATCGATACCTTGAGAGCCAACAGGCCACAAATTACGTGATACCAAAGACTATCATACAGCAAGTATTTCATAGATGATCTGATGACACCTTATTCCAGGTCCATATGACCCTGTCAGAAGTCATCACTAATATTTTACACTGTAAAGGATGATTGATGCTATAAAGCAACTCCAGTACTAACTCGGCATATTAAAAAATTTGTTAATATTAAATATCGACCGTACAACACGTGAATAGGTAGATATATATTCTAGTTGAATGCGCGGGTAATAAAAAAGTCTGCGCAAAAAACTTATTTTTATTGAACAAATACAACATTTACCATTCTAACTTTTAAACTTCCTACCATGAGAAGTGTTTTTGTGCAGTTCCAACAAATTGAGCAAAAAAATAAACAATGAGTACATGAAAGGGTACTGTTGCAGCAGAAGCTCATTTGTATTCAAAGTTTTGATAGACAATATACTGGTACCACTGCATCCTGGCTCAAATGTAAAAATGATACATTAAACTTTCTTCGTCTGGTACTTTATCTGAACAAACAGAGAGAATGTAGAGGCAATTTTCAACTCCAGCAAATACAATTGTCCACGTGAAAAGCATTTAGCTTTCACAGATTTACTGAAACCGAAAATATAAGTGTAACGGCACATTCGAAATTGAAACAGCACAATTGAAAATTACAAATTAAGAAAAATGAATAATGGATTTTGAAATGGCTTTTCAAAAAAATTTCACAAGAAGAATAAACGCGAAAGGTGATATTAATTCATAATAAAATGTACACATTTAGTTTAAATCTTCATTAGGATGAACTAAAAAAGATAAGGAAAGCTTAGCTTTGTGGTTAGGTGTGCGTGTTTTCGCAATTGCAATTGATGCGAGTTTAATTCCAATACGGTGGAGATTTTTCATTGCTAAATTTAATCGGGATAACTGGACAAATCGACGACAAAAGACGAACTATGAGATTCATGTAGTATATACAGTATATATAGAAATACTTTTTATTTATATAAAAAGTATGTTATATTTATAACATACTTTTTATAACCTACTAATAGCTCACTCCCGCTGAGAGTGAGCTATTATCTGGTGAACTCGCAATAGGAGCACCATTAGTGGAATGCCATGTGCAAGAATTAATTTGATTCCAATACCCTGTGCAAGAATCAATTTGGTTGGTTAATGCTGTTACTTAGGAACAGCGTTTGTAAACAAAGCCATGTGAATGCCGGTATTCCGGACCAATATGGTTTCTGAGGCACTCTACGCAATGCCGGAAAGCTAGGGTTCAAAGGGTCACAATGTGAATAGTCTTATTTACAGACGCATGATCAACTTAAGTCGTTAATTTACTGAAAGTCACTAATTCCATGGCTAGTTTAAGGCCTAGTTCAGCTATGGATAAAAAAGGCATCTAGTTCCGGATGTGAATCTCTGTAGTTTTTTGTGAATCTTCCAAGTTGGTTGTCAAAAATATTTTTGAAGTATTCTTTTAAAAATTTGGTTTAAAAAAGACTTCTAAACTTCTAATATTTTGGTAAATTTATTGTTTTAAGCAACGAATTTTGTGAAAAACAATCATAGAACACGACTCACAAACTCCTCTTCCTGAACTTTATTAGTCGCTGTAAGTAGCAGGAAACCCCATTTTGATGTTATTGTGAAGTCAAAGCTCGCTCATCATTTTTCTCACTGATATCAGACATATTTATTACAGCACATTCATTTATTGATTTTAAGTCAAATTACGTCTATAAACAAAAATTTTCAAAATCGTATTTGACCTTTTGTTTTAAGATGTACACAAATAATTGCAGTTTATATATGGTAAAAAAGAAAAAGGCACATCTTCGGCTTGTGGTAGATCTTCAATTTGCCAGATTTGGCTGTAGTGGATCATGACCATCCATGGTCTAGTGTTTAACGCGATTATGAGTCCATGTAACAGCCGTAAAAGCAACTACATGAAGTAACCTCAGGGACACGCATAAATAATATAAAATAACCAACCATTCTCATCTCTGCTGAGGAGTGTGATCACCTGGCCAGCCGAAAAAGACAGCTCATCCAACCCATCAGCCTGATAATCATAGAGAGCTCTTACATACCCCAAGCTCCCTGCAAGACGTTTCGTGACACATAAAACATGAATTTTCTTTCCTTGAGTTCGTACAGAATTTTAGAGCTTGCAAGAATTCAACAATTGACAATCGTGTAAGCAATAACTAACCACAGAACAACCTGTAAACTTATAGTACTAACATATACAGCTTCGGTTTACACATTGAAAACTCAGGAGTTGTCAATGTGTAACAAATGGGTGCCGGCCAAGTACGCAGAAATAAAAACTCCTGAATCTACAATATGTAATTGTTGAAATGACGAATTATGTTCATAGATTTAACATGAATGTAGACTAATAAAATCAAAAGAGACTGTAATATAAACAGAACCTGCTTCAGAGAGCAGAGTTGCAAAAAAAGTCAAGTGGACATTTTTGTGATCTGGCATCCATGGGCAATGCAATAATATATTAGTAATAGAGTAATATAACTAACAGGACTAACTGATGATATAAGTACATTGATTTGGAAGGCTAATGATAACGTCACCAATTAACATCCAGAAGCAATCAAAGTAGAAATCACGATTATTTTTGATAAAGATAATCATGTGATGAATAAGAATAGTAACAATAATAAAGGAAAAATAAAAAAAGAGGAGAAAGAAATGTTGAGGATAATAGAATAACGATGCCAGATGGACAGGTAATAAAGGATATTGGTGACGGATCTCACAAGTATCACAGGGTACCGGAAGCAGCCAAAATACAAATGGGAGAGATGAAGTAGAAAGTTTGGCAGATTGAATAAAAACGAAATTGAATTTTAAAGGTTTATCACAAACCATGAATAAATGGGCTGCCGTAGCTGTCGGTTACGTTGTTGAGATACACTGTAGAATAGCTAAGAAAGATAAACAAGGAGATATATGGCAGTGCATAATGGATTAAAATCAAAAGCTGACACATGAGGGATGGAGACAGGTGCCCTGTCATATTACGTGAAAAGATTGGCCTAAAGGGAAAGAGACAAGATAATGAGAAAAAAGGACAAAACAGGCTGAGATCTGAATAAAAGAGGAGACAGAAAAGAAACAGAAATCGCTACAGAATAAGTATTTTGAGAGAGCCGGAGAAGTTGGTACAGAGTTGTGACAATGCTTGAGAAATAGAAGACTGAAGCGGAAACTGAAAGGCTGATGATGACAGATAATGACCATTGATGCGTAGGATACAACTAAGAGTAGAATGTGTGACAAGCAAGCTAGAGTGTGATTCATATCCTCAGTTAGGGTGAAAGGATAGCCCAACTCAAGTACAAAAAGAAACATGACAGAGTTGCGTCTACAATAACCTGGTAGCTGTGTGCAAAACCCACAGACTTGAACACAATTGAAAACGGTAGGAAAACGAAGAGGAGCCAGTACTTGAGAGGTGCAAAAACCTTATGGACTTAAACACCCTTTGTGATAGAAGAATAGAGGCAATGAGACCTGGTACAACTGCTGTCAACAATAAGAATACTGATACCATAGTTATTGACGTGACCTGTTGCAAAGGCTACAAGGTCAAGGAAGAAGAGGGTAAGAACAACATACAACATCAGGGTTTAGTAAAAGAAGTGAACAATAACATTACGAAAAAGATTGCTAACGAAGAGAGCTTTAATCTTTACTATAATAAGAATCATCTCTGCCTGTTTGTCCAAAGCCACAGTTGTTATTCAAGAAAAAAAATTGCATCATACAGGATTCGAACCTGCAAAGTTCTACGCAGCAGCTTGGCACACTGCCACCTGCGCTAATCAACCGCCTTCCAAGATTGTAGAACAATGCTGCACGTACTTATCTTCTGTATTTCATTGGCACACATGACAATATCTCATGGCACACCGGAGTGTCACGGTACTACTGACAATAACAATTACATTTTTCCTTTTTCCAGCATCATTATAACCAGTAGCCCCTCACCAGTAGATACACTTACAATGGCTATTATAGGAGCCAGCGTAAAATAATCATACAATAAATATAATAATAACACGTTGTCTGTGATGAGCAAGCGGTGTAACCATGAGAAGGACGTAACAGGAAAACTTAAGAGGACAGCATATAAATATGTCTATGCCTATGGTATGCCTATGGTATGTCTATGCCTATGGTATGTCTATGCCTATAGTATGTCTATGCCTATGGTATGTCTATACCTATGGTATGTCTACGCCTATGGTATGTCTATGCCTATGGTATGTCTATGCCTATGGTATGTCTATGCCTAAGGTATGTCTATGCCTAAGGCATGTCTATGCCTATGGTATGTCTATGCCTATGGTATGTCTATGCCTATGGTATAAACATTTCTGAGCACTTCTCCCAGTTTATCTGTAGTTTTTAGTTGGGAGTTGTAATAGACAATTCAATAAATTCAATTGCAATAAATGAACTTGGCCAGATATATTTTTTACACTGCATTCTTTAAATAGCTTGCTTTAATTTTCAATTCTTCGAGACTATTTTATGTAATTCAACAATCTCTTACCTCAATCTCTTTACTTCAATTGTGAAAACTCCCTAAAAACATTCTTGAAGGGTTTGGTTACCAAACACTCGAAGACTGGCTACTGAGTCTCATTACCTTGTACAGGAAGATATGCCAGCAGCAACAGAAAAACTTATCCATATGGCAGACATCTTTTTGTTTTGCAAATAGCATAGAACAAAAATACTACCATGTTAGATAAAGTTTTACTAGCTTAAGTTAGCTACTCCGGCATAAACATTACTAAAATTACATGAAACTCTTCAATACAAAAATTACCACTCTAACCCCCTACTTGTAGATTTGGTGTTCATAAAGCATTAAATCTCTGATAACAAAAAAATGTGTTAATAAGAAATCAATCAGGGGACGTACAGGACAATCTGATGGTCGACTTCAACAGGACTAAGAGGAATGACCGCCACAAAGAGACCATTGCGTCACCTACCTGGCTGGTGAGGAATGTTTGACTGGCTTTCTGGTGTCGCATTATCTGTCATGTAACCTGTCACTGTGTCAGTTGGAGAAAGTACCTGCTCATATGTTTCAATATAGTTCTCTGGCACAAGTCCAAGCACGCCAGATGAGTTACTAGCCTGCAGGTTATAGAGAGATATTAGTCAATGAGAACATGATTAGACACATTCTCATTGTTCCGAGACTTTTACTTTATGAATATTTAAATGTTGCATACAAATTTCAACGTTTAACAAATATATTAGAGAACTAATATCACACTATATGGAAGTAGCACAAAGCATTACTTGCTAAGAGAAACTTGACTGTAGTTCTGCCAATTAAACAAATTCCAGATTTTATGCAACCACAATATAGATTTATCTGCTCCTACCATATTATAAATAACATTAAGAAACATTTAATGAGAGTGAACAACTCCTAATCTCTTTTCAACTATTGATGGCAGAATTAGGAAGCAGTTGGAATATATTTTTAAAGAACACTTTTCTTTGTCCTAAAAATATACATGTTTCCAAAAATCTCTCTCTGTAGGACACCTATTACAAGATTTAAATACCCTGCATTATATAAATAGATGTAAAACAAATATTTTGGCTTCGTATCTGGCAGCTCAGTATCACACGAAGACCAAGTAGCTGCAGGGGAGATGACTGCAAAAAAGACCTTGGGTTGAACAAGTTAAATAATAAAAAAATGTAGAAATGGAAACTAACCCGCAGCCATCCGTCTCCTGTGCCATGGTCTATTATGGAGAGCACTTCTCCTTCAGTCAAGGTCAACTCATCTGGCTGACTTGCCTGGTAGAAATAGAGTGATTGGAATCAGGCAATATATAAAATCGCATAAAATCCCTACTTGGAAGAGTTCAAATTCAAATACTTAATCCACCCAACAACTTATTAGTCGGCCTTGAAGTTTTTAATTGGTATTATTGGAACAGATTGCTCTCAATATTCTATATGTGTTCATAGCACTAGACGAACATATATTAAAATGTGTTTAGACGTATTTTCGCATCACAACAACAAACCACTCCAATATTTCCATTGAATAGAGAAGATAATTGACATTCTGCGCAAGTACTTGCCAATTGGTGCAACGCAACATTCAACCTCCCAATAACCAATATTATATACCCTACAGGATGAAAATATCCGATGGATATAAAAATTCGCGATTTCGAGAACAGTCAACTCCGCGAATTATTAAATTCCGTGAATAATTAGTTCTATTTTTTATCACAAGAGAGAATAACTACTGCATCAAATTGAAAACTAGTCGCTAGGCTAGTTTTTAATATAACTACTAAACGTAGGTAAGTTCCAAAACATTTTTAAAATCATTGCCTAAGCTTTGAGCTAACACATGCATCACATGCCAATGCATCACATTTATTTACAAAATTATTCAAGGTTGTCACAAGATAGGCAGAATGGCGTCATAGCGAAAATAGCCACTAGGCAGAAGTACTAAACGTAGCCGAGTTCCAAAACTTCTTTAAAATCCTCGCCGGGGTTCGAGTTTTATTGCCATTGCATCAAACTTTACAAAATTATTCAAGGTTTTTACAAGTAGTTCGGCATGGTTTCATCATCACAAAAAAGCTCTCCTAGTCTTTATACATTGAAATCAACTCCATCAATCTCGAATACCGAAGTTGAGGACGATCATGATTCTGATCTGGACATTATGGTATGTATTTGATGTGCAGTGCAGATACGTTTTTCCATTATTAACTGCATTAGTTAATTCTTTTGTTTAAAAACTGATCGCTTTCATTAAATACTTCAGCTATTGTTTTCGCACTTCCTTGACACTTGTTAAGATTTTTTTCTTTTTTGTGTTTACTGCAGATTGAGAATAAAACAACCTACTCCGATAACGAAAACTAGAGACAAGTAGTAATATTCATCAAGGCAGGAATATTGGCAGAGAAGCAACCAGTCAACCTAGACCCCTTCATTGACAACAACTCCTTGATATCGCTGCAGCAAACATGATTAAATTATATATTTTATTTTATGTATAGATATATTATAATTTATTACAAACTTGAGTGTGCAAATAAAATTTTACAAACGATGAATGGAGTAAATATAAACAGTTTAGTCTATATTGCGGTTGTCTAGAGCAATAAAATTAAACTGATACTCTTGATAAGTGAATACTAGCGTGTAATGGCGCTCTCTGACTAGTTATTTTGGTAATAGCAGCTCTACATCGCTGTCACTGTCTTGGGTAGATGTTAAAGGCGATTCTCTTGCTACTACATGGCTGGTAAGGAAGTTATCATCAGAACTCTCCTCGTAGCTTACTATTGCAAAGTTCTGCCGGCTGGCCAAAGATTTGTGCTCGTAAAGGCGTTTTTGCTCTTTTTTTAAATCAGATATATTCTCCTCGTAAGTAGCTGCGGTCACTTCAATCTGAATTTCCAGACTTCCCTGAATGATTCGTGATCTTCTAAAAATGACATACACCACCCTTGCAATCATTGTTCTTCCGTGTATGATGAAAAATCTCTCTCTCACACTAAAACAAATAATGAATTGGTAGGGATGGAAAACGTGAATATTGCGTTTTACCGAAGAACCAAAGTAAAATTCAACTAACTTAGTAAATGTGAAAAACTCATTACTTACCACAAGTTGTTGGTTCATCAAAGGCCTCCAAATCTGTGAATATTCGTGAAAACCTCTGAACGAAACAAAGAATTTATAGCTTAGTACGATCCACCCGTAGTTGTAAGCTAAATAGAAAACGAAACGCGCAATGCGCGCAGCCGCGCATGCGTAAGGTTAACTCTATTGCTAGACGTAATAGAGTAACTTTTCCTAGAGAGTGGCAAATTTCAGCCGCGAATAAATTCATCCGCGAATATGCATGAAAAGACAATTTTCGCGAAATATAACTCCGCGAATAAATTCATCCTGTACGGTATTGCATTGCAATATTACAAGACAATTATAATAACAAAAATGCAATAACATTAACTTTGATGCTATTTTAGGTTGCATTATGAAAAGGAACTACAGATCATTGATGGCTTTTTGAAAGTGGACAACTCCAAAGCTAGCACTATATGCATTAACCAGTGGTGGGTGGCCCTAGAAACTGATAAAAAACTTTTGACATATGAAGTTTCGAATCCAATTCAAAAGAGCCTAACAGCTAGCAACTTAATAGCTAGAATACAACGAAAATGTCTAAAGATTGTGATGAAAATAAACAGGAAATCACTTAGTGTGAGCGACAAACCATAGACTACAGAGTTGATAAATTTAGAGATAACCAAAAAACTTAAAATATAAACTATAAAAAGTGTGGAAAAGCATACCTTATAATCATATATAGCTATGACAGAGGATTGGATGGAAACCCGACTAGCTGAGACAGTATCCTCCTGCACCCTAGGCAGATGTGCAGGCCTGAGGCTGGGAGGTTCACTTTGATGATCACTGAAGGAGTCAAATGTGTCTCCGCTATGGGTGCTGCCTCGTGATGTAAAGCTCTGATTGTCTGGCAGCGATTCATGTTCACTAGTTGCCTGTGTCAGCATTTCATCCACTGGCACTGTGGATCACAAATTGGCGCCATTATGACATGAGAAGGAGCCTAAAGGAAACTGCATTATAGTTTAACCATCTACTAGGAGCAGACACGCCTCACAGCTTTTTTATAGCAAATACAATTTTGGAGTTATCTGCTTCCATAAGGCGACTTTTTCTTCATAAAAACTATTGCATGAACCCTTTTGAATAGCTTTAAAATGTGTTTGTCATAGTCAGTAACTTCTGCCCTGCAACTCTGTGTTGTAAGTGAAATTGTTACATGTTATATGTATCTACAACATTTCATATTTCTCATATAACCTTGCAAATGAATGCAATCAACCATTTGTGCAGACTGAATAGTGCCCTGGGCTAAATAATGACCTGGGAAATACATCAGCGATATGAATGGTTAGTTGCAGACTCTGGAATGTTCTGTACCCAATTAACAATCCAGATATCGGTAACTTACTCTGTGACTAAATAACCTTATGACCTGTATCTCAATCACCATGCAGTAATTGCTTAGACAGGAGTTTCTGGATGTCACCATTTTATCTTTCAATATTTAATTTATTATATGACAAGATTATAACCCTCAACAATTGGGTTGTGACATTTCGTCTGTCATCATTTAGTCAGCCAATATTTTGACCCATCATGCTTGAAAACACCAATACGTCTATCCTCACACAGCCACAACAATGACTACTTGTGAAAGGTAACTATTACTAGCACATAAGTACAACACTCTCAACCTTGGTGATATTAGATAATCTGCTATAAGAGGACTCAATTTAATGCTCAACCCTACATATGTATAAATGTTGTGATGTGCTGCAAGTATATGCTTTAGGTTTGATTCAAGGGTTATATGACTCAAGGGTTATACGACTCAAGGGTTATACGACTCAAGGGTTATATGACTCAAGGGTTATACGACTCAAGGGTTATATGACTCAAGGGTTATATGACTCAAGGGTTATATGACTCAAGGGTTATATGACTCAAGGGTTATACGACTCAAGGGTTATATGACTCAAGGGTTATATGACTCAAGGGTTATATGACTCAAGGGTTATATGACTCAAGGGTTATATGACTCAAGGGTTATACGACTCAAGGGTTATACGACTCAAGGGTTATGCGACTCAAGGGTTATACGACTCAAGGGTTATACGACTCAAGGGTTATACGACTCAAGGGTTATACGACTCAAGGGTTATACGACTCAAGGGTTATACGACTCAAGGGTTATACGACTCAAGGGTTATACGACTCAAGGGTTATATGAATGAGCTAATGCATATCTATGACAAAAATTTTTCCTTTAAAACAAAAAAAATGCAGTCCCTAAAATGACTTTGTTGTAATGAGTGAAAAAAACTTACTCCAGGTAAGAGTTAAATAAAGCCTTAAATCCTTACTATTAACTGTGCGAAGAAGATCGAGGCGCGCCTCAGCTTTAAGCTTAGCAACCTCGCTGCGTCTCACGCAAGCATGCAACTTGCCGAGCTCTACTTCCAAGACAGAGTCACCTGGTACTCCCTGTTAAAATATGACAAGAGATGAGTTGTAACTTTGGAATGTTATATTTATCACAAGCACTGTGCTGTTTCAAAGTCACATGAAGGGGAGATCTGCATATATTTATGACATCAAACAGTGCAGGGAGTCGTCAAATTCAAAATTGTTGACCTCATTTTGAGAGACATGGGCATTTAAGAAGTGTGATGAAAACTGTTATAAACACAGAACTTTCAGACTTTACAAAACGTAACAAGAAAATAGCAAACAGTGACTGCACACTGATGCTCACAGAGGGACTCCAATGGGTCAGAGAATGAGATAAATTTATGTACTTCATTTTTCATTTTTGTTTAATATTTTAATGAATATTTTTTACTTCACGAAGCCACAAATATTGAAATGCAACGTGGCGAGGGAATATCGCATCACGGTATTTGTGATGCGATATTTATGTTGAGGAAATGAGCGTATGTAACTAGAAACATAGCAAGGACTGAGAAAATGGATAGCTGCAATGCTATTTTCTTTGCAAAGAACAGAACTATAGCAGGCCAATATCTTCAAAGCTCACAAGTCGGCTGTGGAACTAAAATCTAGAATGAACTATCTAGATGATTACAACTACAAGTAACTTAAAAATTCCTAATTTCAAAGCCGTATCTTGGCGTTGATCTGAAGACATGTATGACAGGGGAAATTTAGCCATGTCCACGAATTAGGATTGCATCACCTGATTAAAACTATTAAATTTTATTTAATAGTTTTAATAATGAACCATTTTATTAAAACTAATGAACGATAAACACAGCAGAAATAAAGCGCTCTTTGGTCAGCCTGCTCAAGACAGAGGTGAGATTTAAAGGCAAGCTGTACCTTGTTAGTAACTTGGTTTATTTGATCATGTAGATCGGCTAGTGTCCTCGTCTCTCTGGCAACTTTCCTAGCCCAATTCCTCGTCTCCTTTTCTAGCCTCTGGTCCTCGCCATAATCAATCGAAAGACCACTCACCTGAATGGACATAAGCCTCAACAACTTAGCTTTCACTTACTCCATCGTCATTTTTCAAACGCGTTTATACCACTGATAGAGTTTTAGCGATTTAGACTGCTGCACTAAAGCATCAAGCTTACAGCATGTTGTGTTCTGGCCAAGTCTTTAATACTAAAATAACTAACCTAGCATTTTGAGGAGCCCATTAACTATTCACTAACAAATGTGACCATTTACAATTTGTGAGAATGCAGGAGAATGTGAAAATATTTTGCATGTTATCAGCAAAACTGACAAAAATTAAAAATAAGAACATATGTAGTTACTACTACATCCTCAGTAATATCTTTGGTTTTCCAACATTTTGTTATATCCAATCAGCGATGATTTCAACTTGTAAAAATATGGCCTTTATTGATAATAAAAACACATCACAAACCCTGTAGCAGACGTGTGCCTAAAAATTATGAGAGAACGAATGATGAGAGTAGAGACTACATTTTTGCACTTTCTTACGCTATCCAAGCCTCCCTGTCAATCAGACTCACCACAAAGCCACTCCCACCAACCCCATACGCATACAGCAATAATGTAGCAGCACCTCTTTTTGAAGAGGTGACAACAGTCATTATTTTAATGATTTTCTACTTGTTGCTCTTCCCACAGTGTTATGGCATTGTCCGTTGTAGATGTCATCAACCAAAAATCGCAGTGCAATAACATAATTGGTAAAAATTTTATGAGAAATGTAACAGTCATTTTATGTGTACAACTTGGCCGAGTCAATTTTTGGAAGATCAAAGGTCATGAGGCAAAGCCCTCATGCTCGGCACAGAATCAGTTGACCTAAATTGGTATATGACCATTATTACCCTAATATATACCTTACTACCGTACTAACCGTGTCATTCTGAACTGGTTCAAAGGCAAAAGTTATCTGCTCAGAAAAAACAGGGTTGACTTGGAGAAAACAGTCAAGGTTGAACTGAGGAGTTACGAGTGCGCAGGTAGACGTAATGTTATTATGGGTAGATAGTACAGTATTGCAGGTGTTTATCTCAGTCTGCCCGATCACTGATATGCAGCTTGACAGCTCATCATATACTCCATCATCTAACGACTGCAAGTATACATAAAGTATACAAATATATAAAATATACATTTACTAGCTAAATACCCGGTGTTGCACGGGATTAAAAATCAGCTTATAAACATTGGCAGGTAATGTAGTTGCCTGCTACTTGCCATTAGCCTGACACATTGCTAATGACTAATTTAGGTAATCTAGTATTGCTAAACTAACTAACACGAGCGGTGAGAGCAAGCTTTAGTGATGTTGTATAACACAGAGTGCGTATTTCAACTCATATCGCGCAATGAATCAATTGCATCTTGCGTAGCTCTATGTGTTAGTTTACTGCCTGGTGAACGAGAGTTTCGAGATCAAACTTTCTGTGATACGGATTCATTATTGCTAGACACTAATCGCTATAGATTGACAGGCTGAATAACGGACAACAAACTTTAGAATTTATGTATATAGATATGTCACAGGATGATACCTCTGCAGTCAATAAATTACATGTATTTGTAGATGTGTTAAATTCAAGTAGGGGTAGATAACTGTAAACTTTCGATGATTTATAAAATGCAAGGTGCTAATAACTTGTTAGACTCAATAAATAATCAATATTTAACATCAAGAAGTGATTAGATACATGACCCTTTCTTTAGCGCTAATATCGCTCTTCTGGTTTTCCCATTCTGTAAAGTGATGAGAAATGGAATTGTTTAGCAAAAAGCCTTTCAATTGGTTGCCCATGATTGACAACAAAGTTGTTTTGATGGAGCCAAAATTTGATTGGTCTAGCTAATATGTGGGCTTCGTAATAAAAAGAAAAGTGAAACCCTATTGATCAGCCGATACATCGACTTTTATTACCGCGAAAGCCGATACGTCGGCTTACGGTAGCGAAAGAGTTAATATTCCCAAAACTCAGATTGTTGAATACCACATACTAAAATGTTGTGGAGCCGCTTTGATAAAAGCCTGAAATATGTTTTATGGGTTTGGTCCTGGAGAAAGAAATTTTTAGGCTTGACTTCACTTATGTACTATTTTATCATTTTTAAAGCCTGGGCCTGAAATAATTCAGCAAGTTGTTTTCCCATTTGATGCTACGACCGAGAAAACTCAGCATTGTAGCTTCGCTTTGTTTTCCCTCCCATTAGTCTGGCTAACATTACAAAATTCAGGTCAATTTGTGTTTGCAGTCAATTCGACTACAGTTTCTCGAGATATCGCCATTATACCGAGGATATTTGAAACTGGGCAAGGAATAAAAACTGCCTGTTGACAGGATATTAGTTTCTACTGACACACTGATTGAAAATCTTGAAAATTCTTGGTAAAGATCAAAAATAGACAAAACTAGAAAGCTTCTCCTCAGCAACAAGAGCTTGATAGTAAAACAATTTGTTTTTCTATTCATCACAAATATACACCCTCTATCAGACTCGGTGTTCGGAAATCATCATCCTTTTTCAGTTACTTCTAAAACCTCATTTTTTTGAGAAAGTATGAAATAAGAACTACGATCTCTATTTGATTTCTGTTTTCGCATCGTGTTCTACAAGCCTGGAGTTAGAAAATGATATCCAGTAAATGGTATAACTGGAAGTCAGTTCAAAGGAAATGCGCTATTTTTAGTGATTTCACAGTCAGTGAAAAATCTAGCAACAAAGGTTCCGCTTCTCACTGGATTTGATCTCAGAACCTTCAACACCCAAGTTTGCAGACAAGCGAGTCTAACTACTGCGCAAAGCTATCTTTATGATTTTCATGTCTTATGTATTGTTATGGCGGTTGCAGGTTATAAGCTAAATATTCCCTTTTTATTATTAGTTGATTTTGCGTTTGTTTTCCTTTTAAAATACTTGTAAACGTTATGTCAAATTCAATTAGCAATTTCTTTATAATTTGTTATTCTCAAATGCACCATTTCAATTCCAGATTTGCTGCTACACACTTCAATTTCTGGTTCTTCCTCAGGCATTTGTCAACATGTACTGTAAAAGCTAAAAAATTTTAACATTGAAAGTTTTACGCTGTGTTATCTCCAGTAGAAATAGCCTCTACATTCTCCCTTTGTTCAGTCGGACAAAATACCCTGGCGCGCCTCACTGCTCCACGTTGGTACTAGCCTTGAGAGACACCGGTATTGTCAAATTCAAAATATTGATGCATAGCTTCTGCTGGAACAATTTCTTTTTTATACACACTACGTTTCTACTCATTGTAATTGTCAAATCAACATATTCATGATTTTCATTTTACTTTTTCAATTCGTAATCATTCTATCAGTATTAAATCATTTGTCATTCTAATCATTGTACGAAAAACACACTATCCAGCTATTACTTGCTGATTATGTTACATTTAAACACTTTTATATTTGTTTTATTTTTTCTCTTAATCTATTTGACCTGCACAAAACACTTTTTCTATGATATGAAGTTTGAAAGTTAAAATGGTAACTGTTCTACATGTTAAATAAAAGCAAATTTACTGTGCAAAGGCTTTTGTAATACCTGGGCAACGCCGGGCATTCACCTAGTAAGTTACTAAACAGGAGATGATCGTGCATCAATAAACAGAAAATAAACAGCAATAAATAAGTAGTGATTATAAATTGGAATATTTGAAGCAATTAAATGCCAGTGAGGAATACGTAATCATACCCTAGAAAACTAAAAGTGATTACACCCTATGTCTGTCTGTCTTCCTTTTGAAACCTGTACTCAGACACCATACTTTATTTCTTATGTTGAAATTTCAAAAATTGTGAAAATTTCAAAATATATCCAGCAATAGATGAAATACAATAAAAATATGTGAATCAGCTCAATTTTTATTTGAACATTTATAAAATTACTGTTCCATTTGGCTTCACTTCATGGCGACGCACAAAAGCTTGTTTAAAACATATCAACGCTTCTTACTAGAAAACTCACAAAAATGTACGAAATGAGACATAATTGAACTATATCTGTGTTTCGAGGAAACTCCATCTATACAGATGTAACCTCCTTAGGATGATGGTTTAAAATTCATCCTGTTCTCTAGGCATCACACACTAACTGCTCACACACTAACAATAATGCTGTAGCAATATTGCATGGAATACCTTGAAAAGAGAAGGAATGTGTTTGGAATGCATTCGACCAGTATGAGCATTAACAGCGGTCAGCTGCAAAAGGTAACCGTTTCTTGAACTAGCTGACTGAGCATTCGCCTCCTCCATCTTTGCAAATGTCTACAGGGAACAAGTACTGGCTGATCAGTAACTCTGTATTCACGATTCAATCGCATAGTTACCCGCATAGTTACCCGAGTTGCAGAGAGATGAAATCTATCATGTCTTCGATGTTTAGCAATGATATTGCTCCCTCCCTAATTAACTCTGCAAGTTGAGTCACTATTGTTAGTCATTTCTTTAATCTATTTACTGACAGAATTACTAAATTTCCATACAGCGATAATGCAGTGAGACCTGGGAGCGCAAGTACTGCCAAAGTGCTACGGCTGACAAGCAGATCATGTTTCCATAGGACACTATTATAGTAGAGTGATGGTTGTACGATGAAGCAGCAGGAAAAGAAGACCTATTCACATGCACAAGTGTGACACAGATAGTTGCTAAGGACGTTTCTGGGGCACACAGATGGCACATTGCACAAGTGTTTCGCTTCGAAACAGCGACACTGAATCACAATAGACTGAGAGTGACAGATGTTTTTATGATGTCATTACAGCGCTATATGGGGATGTGTCGTTATGTTATCACTGTATGGAAACTTGGTAATTGTCTGTGGTTTACTCACTGAAAATGAAACCAACATCGGTGTGGCGGTGGTTGTTTGCTCAGAATGTTGGTTTCATGTTCAGTATCCAGTTCATCTCAAACTTTCAGAGTCGACACACCCACGTACACATTATTACATATGACAATATCATGCCATATTTTCGCAACTCATACTTTAGGCACAACTTCAAATAATAATTACTGAAAACTCAAAAGAAACATTTGTACAGTGTTTTCCACAAGCTATACTCTTTACATGCAAATAACGACTTTCTAACATACCGGTAACCAACGCTAGAAACGTTAACCAACATGTTAACAAAAACGTAACAGATGGTACAAATGTAACCAATGTTGGTTAAATCTGCCCCGATTAGAGCAAATATAGAGATAGATCTACTCATCAAAAAATATATTGAACAAAACAGTCTCAGGCACATGAATATGAACCTAGACATGCATATGAACTTAGGCATACATATGAACCTAGGCATACATATGAACCTAGGAATGCATATGAACCTAGGAATGAATATGAACCTAGGAATGAATATGAACCTAGGAATAAATATGAACCTAGGCACGCGTATGAACCTAGGCACGCGTATGAACCTAGGCACGCGTATGAACCTAGGCACGCGTATGAACCTAGGCACGCGTATGAACCTAGGCACGCATATAAACCTAGGCACGCGTATGAACCTAGGCACGCGTATGAACCTAGGCATGCATATGAACCTAGGCACGCGTATGAACCTAGGCATGCTTATGAACCTAGGCATGCTTATGAACCTAGGCATGCATATAAACACAGGCAGAAACAAACATAAGCCAAGAAGAGAACAACGAAGAAAAACTTACAACTAGCCAAACCTGCCACTGAGCATCCATTTTATGCACCAAAAGACAGCAACATCTGCATTATACGTAATGAATAAGCTATCAACATATTTACAATATTCATCAATAATACAGGGAGGATTAATATAACTGGTTAAAAAATATAGCCTTGGATACCTTAGCCTGACTTTTCTTCAAAGTATTAACAGAAGAGAAGACACCTGTTTCCTTGTTAGCCAGCCTGTAAAACAAAGATTCAGACTTATTAACAATAAAATATTCTGGAACTCAACCAATAAACTTTCTAATTTGTCTTATACGAATTCAAACACGAGGTATAAGACCAAGTATATAGAGCGCTACCATTTAAAACTGACTTCGTCTGAAAACTTTCTTTGATACACAAACAAACAGATGTAAGCAATATAAAATATAACAATATAAAAGGGCACAGGATAAACTAATGCACTCAAGCCAGCTCAATGAGATGAGCTCATGCGCAACCCCCTAATATACCGTACAGGATGAAAATATTCGTTGGTCATAAAAATTCGCGATTTCGCGAACAGTCAATTCTGCGAATTATTAAATTCCGTGAATAATTAGTTCTATTTTTAATCACAAGGGAGAATAACTACTGCATCAAATTGAAAACTAGTCGCTAGGTTAGTTTTTAATATAAATACTAAACGTAGTTGAGTCCCAAAACATTTTTAAAATCATTGCCTGGGCTTTGAGCTAACACCATTGCCAATGCATCACATTTATTTACAAAATTATTCAAGGTTGTCACAAGATATGCAGAATGGCGTCATAGCGAAAATAGCCACTAGGCAGACGTACTAAACGTAGCCGAGTTCTAAAACTTCTTTAAAATCATTGCCAGGCATCGAGTTTTATTGACATTGCAGCAAACTTTACAAAATTATTCAAGGTTTTTACAAGTTGTTCGGCTGCTTCATCATCGCAAAAAAGCTCTCCTAGTCATTTTACATTGAAATCAACACCATCAATCTCTAATACCGAAGTTGAGGACGATCATGATTCTGATCTGGACATTATGGTATGTAATTGATTTGTAGTGCAGATACGTTTTTCCATAATTAACTGCAGAAGTTAATTATTTTGTTTAAAAACTGATGGCTTTCATTAAATACTTCAGCTATTGTTTTTGTACTTCCTTGACACTTGCTAATATTTTTTTCTTTTTTGTGTTTACTGCAGATTGAGAATGAAACAACCTACTCCGATTACAAAAACTAGAGACAAGTAGTAATATTCATCAAGGCAGGAATATTGGCAGAGAAGCAACCAGTCAACTTAGACCCCTTCATCGACAACAACTCCTTGATATCGCTGCAGCAAACATGATTAAATTATATATTTTATTTCATGTATAGATATATTATAATTTATTACAAACTTGAGTGTGCAAATAAAATATTTCAAATACAAATAAAATTTTACAAACGATGAATGGAGTAAATATAAACAGTTTAGTCATTATGGCGGTTATCTAGCAATAAAATTAAACTGGTACTCTTGATAAGTGAATACTAGCGTGTAATGGTGCTCTCTGACTAGTTATTTTAGTAATAGCAGCTCTGTCACTGTCTTGGGTAGATGTTAAAGGCGATTCTCTTGCTACTACATGACTGGTAAGGAAGTTATCATCAGAACTCTCCTCATGGCTCACTATTGTAAAGTTCTGCCGGTTGGCCAAAGATTTGTGCTTGTAAAGGCGTTTTGTTCCTTTTTTTAAACATATATTCTCCTCGTTAGCAGTTGCGGCCACTTCTACCTCAATTTCAAGACCTCCCTGAATGATTGGTGATCTTCTAAGAATGACATCTACCACCCTTGCAATCATTGTTCTTCCGTGTATGATGAAAAATTTCTCTCGCACACTAAAACAAACAATGAAGCGGTAGGGATGGAAAAAATAAATATTGCGTTTTACCGAAGAACCAAAGTAAAATTCAACTAATTTAGTAAATGTGAAAAACTCATTACTTACCACAAATTGTTGGTTCATCAAAGGCCTCCAAATCTATGAATATTCGTGAAAACCTCTGAACGCAGCAAAGAATTTATAACTTAGCACGATCCACCCGTAGTTGTAAGCTAAATAGAAAACGAAATGCGCAATGCGCGTAGCCACGCATAAGTGAGGTTAACTCTATTGCTAGACATAATAGAGTTAACTTTTCCTAGAGAGTGGCAGTTTTCAGCCGCGAATAAATTCATCCGCGAATATGCAAAAGACAATTTTTGCGAAATATAACTCCGCGAATAAATTCATCCTGTACGGTATATAAAACTTTTAAAATGTAGTAAAGTGTATCATAGAACCTTTGCCCAGCTGTATTAGCCTTATTTCTAGCTTCATAGGCTATGACCTCATCATCTGTGTACTGTTTGTGCTCAACCCCAAACTCCTTGACTGATTGTGTGAGATCTGCTTGCAATGAGTTCAGTTGTTCCAACGCCTGCGGTGAGAAATTATTTTGTCAGCAAATTGATAAATAAACGACTAGTGTATTACGTTACAGTTTCACTAACGCTTGAACATCATTATGATACATAGTTTTTTAATGACACCTGTTGACAGATGTCAAAATACGGTTGACATTTACTCATGCATTTCACAACACCAGTTGCCACCTTATGACACTCAATGATATGACACCTATGATGGTGCAAAAGCACTTGTTTACTCTGGGGAGCACCTGCTGGCATTAGGTGTCATCTGCTGTCATCAAATAGCTACGACATGTGACAGTGACGATAGCAATATAAAGGACAACAAGCCTTGACCTTTCTAATAGCCAACTGTTTATGAGACTTGAGCACTTTACACCTCTCTGATACCGTCTGATTGTATACATCAGCTGCCTTCATTCTCGAACTGCCGAGCTTTTCAGTTTCTTCCAAACAACACTTCCAGGCTGATTGCACACTTCTACAATTTAGCAAACAACGTAACGTATCCATTAATGGGGGAAAACTACCAAAGGTTTGAAATTGCATCATGCTGACTTCATCCTTACTTCTTGCTATCTTAGTAACCATGAACGTAATGATAGGTGACTGATGCAAACCATTAAAAACCAATAAAACAAAAGTAAACAAAAACAGTTGCTAGCAATCTACATCTGTCTATTCTGTGTATTCAATAGGTCATCAAAAGTCACTATTACAGGTTTCACAATCCAAGAAAAGAGCGTGTCAAGACTGTAGCAAGTAAATGACATTGATACGCTCTATGTATTACATCTGTGATATACTGGTTGCTAACACTACTGCTAATGCTCGTACTAACAGTAGTATCACTGGTAGTAACACTGGCACTAGTACTAACACTAGCACTGATACTAACACTAGTGTTAACCTGAAGTTCCTTCAATACTAACTATTAACTATTACTGTTAACTAAGCTAAAGCTGCGAGTTTGAATCCTGTTTTCGTTCAAAATCCGTTCGAAAAATCTGTTTTCCTAACCTCCACCTTCAGCATCAGACAGACAACTGTAAAGATTATCATCCTCATTTCTGCTATGAAATAATTTCCAGAAACCATTTAGCAATATTAGTTAGATACTGTCAAGTTTTCCACTCGCACTAATCTTTTGCTATAACCTATATCTATAAATCGCAGCGTTTGTCTGTCTGTCATCTGTCTGTCCAGCTATAGTGACAAAGTTTTAGAAATGAAAAACCATATTCGTACTGAATTTCGACTAGTAACATTTAAATCGCAAGTCTACCAACAAACGCATAACCACAAGATTAAGCAATTCTTATCACACTCATCGCTCTTACCGTATACTTATATCTATTTCGCAATTGCACACGATAAATCATTAATTAACACAATGTGCCCTCAGGTTACGATGCGCCTGTTATGAGATTTTGTTTGCCTTAGTATACCATATTGACATTTTCATTAAATATTTCGACGTGATCAGCTTAATTCTTGTCCTAATTGACTGCCAAAATTTAATTTTGAAAAAGATTTTTGTCGATATCCTTTGGTGGGAAAAGCCGAAAAAATGTTGCACTCGTATGATGAGGACGAAATTTTTCCGACTTTTTTCCGAAGCTATAATAGGAAAAAACTGCCTCGCACTGAAATCAAACTCAGATATTCCATTTCGCAGCCAGGCACCAACTGAACCACCTCGCAGCATCATGTTATAACCGTAGCCATAAACGTGCATAAACCATGATCTCTCATGGTGCACGGTACTGCCAGCGTAATAGTTGTATTAATAACAATAGTTCAACAAAATCAACTACCCTAGGACACTTATATTTCGCTAGTATTTAGTTTTGTGAGTAGCATACAGAGTAAAATTTCGATGCAACTTAATTTCGCAGTTCTGATGAGTGCGAAAATATAGTGATGTGGAAATAAATGCAGTGGAACAAACATAATTAGATTCCTCAGGTTCGGTTCACCGATAAGAAAAAATTTTTCAATTTGGGACTAGTTGGTAATTGAACCGCAGATAGAATTGTGTGGGCAAGATCGATAATTCAATTTGATCGCTTGCTGCCATTTGTTTCTTGGACTATTGATGAACAAAGCTATTTAATTCCGCGTTTTCGCTCGTTCGTTATGATAGTTTAGTTTCGCTCATGAAATATTCTCGAGAGGATGACTCCGCGAAAACGCGAAAGTTAGATGAGGCAAATACATAAGTGTCCTAGGGTATAACAAATGTTCATATGATTAAAACAAATATAGGTTATGATACCACTGTCACTCATCTTGTTTCAAACTTGAAGTGCACGCTTGCAAACTACCACATTGATTAGACATATTACCAGGCTTCTACCGACATCTTTCTAACCATATATAATAGCTGCGAAAAGCCGATACAAATCTTATTTGAGCTAAAACCATAAATCTATTTGCTACAGCATGTTGTCTAGCCTGAGAGTTAATCTTTACAATACATTCAAATGCTCCATCATCGACACACCATATAAAGAAAAATAAGCAAGATACACAGCAAAAGAGGAGAAACAGCGCTTGTTAGTTGCGAATTCTTAGCAAATTCTTTTTCTCTTTGCATGTTTAAAAATAATTGTAAAACTGCTATTTCAGCAACCCTCTCTCCATCCATTAGGGAGAGAGGGGGAGAGGGGGGAGGGAGGGAGAGAGAGTGAAAGAGAGAGTGAGAGAGAGATGGAGAGAGAGAGTGAAAGAGAGAGAGAGAGAGGGAGAGAGAGAGGGAGATAATCAGGGTCAGCTAATCTTATTGTTGCTATAAAGAACATAGGACAACAAAGAATCAAAGGACAACTAGCAGGTCTTTGCCAATTAAACAGAACATACAAGATGTGATACTTTTAAATTTTTAGTGAATTTCAAGTGTTAACTAAATATACGAGCTGACATTCTAAAGGTAGGGCCACACATATCGTGTAATTTCAACTAATCTGGGAAATTCCATTCGTACGAAATTTCTGACCTGCCATACGGAGTTTCCCCACCACGGATTCGTACGAAACTAACTTTCAACTAGCCAATCAGAACGCGGTGATAAATTGAAGCCCTCTGATTTTGAAGCTTCAGATTTTTTTCTGGATATGCACCAAAGAAAACGACCTTCAACATTCACCTAACCTTTTCAACCGACCAATCAAACAACGATTCGTAGGAATTTCTGACGTTTCGTCCAATTCAGGATTCGTTCATCGTGCGCAACCAACGATGGACGAATTCGTCCAAATGTCAATTCGCCCGAATCGTTTCGTCCAAATTTCGCCGATTTCGTGAGAATTTTGTCTCGTGTGGCCCTACCTTAATTTCGAGCTGACATTCTAATACATCTCCCTTTAATTATACCAGTCTATATTGCACCCTCGCCTGGATATTTGAGTGTCTATCGTATATTCAACTTCTATAAGAATAGATCTATATTCTATCTTTTTGTCACTAAATAAGCATATGTTACATCTCATTCTGATTATGAGGGATGGTTAACGTAATAACGTATTCTTATGGCAAAAATTCAGCCGTTCATGTCGATATGACCGCGTCTAAATTTTATTACGATAAAATTTCGTCTCTAATGCTACCATCTATTTCGACAAAAGCAAACCAGTGCTTTTATAAGTGATCATTAGAATAGCATTCAGACATCAACCTTGCAACCTGAAAAGTAAAAATACGCCGCTTTTCTTTCCAACAAAGAGTGCTATTCATTACTTGTTGACTTAGAGTACGCCAGAAAAAAATTACTCATTAGATGGTATATTGAATGGTGCACGGACAGAGAACTCCCAATAACAATGGTAACTGATGAATGCTTCAACAGATCAGAATATGTTAAAGCTGAGGAGCTCAGGAATGTAGAAACACAACTGGAAATGAAAGTAGACAAAAGGAGTCAGGGAGATCTATAAAACATACTTGTGTTCGTTGCCATCTGCTGCTGCCTTCTCCTCCCCAGGTACATTAAAAAGCTCCTTCTTTGCGAGTAACTGAGCAGAAATTTTCAGCAGTGACTAAAAGTAATCCAAACACAGATGACAGCCAGTCAAGGTTGAAACAGCGAACAGCTAGGCAGGCTGCGGCAATGAATCATAAACTTCTCATTAAATGTGTATGTTTTCTTGCTGCCGATTTGTTTATAATTAAAACTAACAAAGATTTGTTTTAATTAAAACTAACAAACAAGTACTATATGCCATTGAACCTTGAAATACGAACAGGGCTTCATATGAGTTTTCAGCTTACAAGCCATAATTCAAGTAAAATTTTAAATGTCGTGCAACCAAATATTTGGGAATCGAGCTGTTGTTTCGAGGAAGCTGCCATTACATACATAGTGCACACGGTGAACATAACCCGGTGTACGTTACACCTTTGTTCTACACCAAATATTCTCTGTTTTTATAGATGAAGCTGATGAAATTGTTGCTAAAAAGGCAAAACACTGTCTTCACCAAGGTAAGACTAAATAAAAATGTCAAGTGTAAGGTGAAATTACCAAAATTCTTCTATTTTGTTTTCTGCAAACAAATACCGGAAGATTCTTTTGTTCATTCATACGATAGAGAGATATTCACTATCATTGATGCTTTGGTCACCAATAATGACCTTTACAATTAAAGTTGCTCTTCCTCAACACTTCCACCGGACACATTCATTTGGGAGTAATTTCTTTGTTTTGTTCAATTTAAGTTTTTCTTTGCTTATATCATGCATTGGTTAAATATATACAAATATTTATTATTTATATACATAAATATAACACATATTTATGTGTAATATTAAATATGCATACATATTTATTTTTATAATTCAACGTGATAGTTGGAATTTTTCCAGAGGTTTGTAATGAGTTAACTTGATTTAAATTATTTTGAATTGGATTAAGGTAATTCGCGTAGTGTTGACTGCCAAATGAGCTCGATCACTGACCAAATTAACTTAACTCATAGCTGGAGACAGACATAAGGGGTGGTCACACGAGCGCCGAACCGAACTAAATGACGCAAAACGACGTCGTTTTTAGCTCTAAAAAGTTCGGCTGAGGACATCTCTGGCCGAAACGAACTATTTCGGTACTGCTCGAAATTTCGTGCCGAACCCTTGCTCTTATTGGCTGGTTAAAATTCTAGAATTCTAGCGAGCACACGTCACATTTCTTCTTACGTGCGTGTGAGTAAAGTTAAAAAAGAAATGGGACGATACTTTTATTTCGTTAAATAAACAACATGAAGCAATTTACGACAAGGTTCACCCGGACTTGTGATTGGGTTGCATAGATGTAAGATGTTGCACTTAAGTTTTGCATAAATGTAAGGGAATGGTTGTGATTTTCTTTCGTGTAGAATATAAGTAATGTGTCATATTCATCCTGATGAACTATCGTTGACTGATTTATTTATGTAAAACCACAGTACTATGATCAAGATTGTTTTTGTTTGTTATGTACTCAGCATAGAAAAACATTCATATGTTGATAAAAAAATATAATTATGTTGATGGGAAGGGTTAGCAAAATATTTGTATCGAGTGATTTATTTTGAGCAGCCGAACGATCTTCTGATAAATCTGCTGTGTAATTATAATTTATAATTGTTCCTCAAAGTTTTTTTTGTTTACAATAGAAATATTTAACTCAAATACATAACAACTACTAATGAAACCGTGTCCTGTCTCTATACGTATGGTATCTAGGAAGCGAAGTTACTTCGGTGGCCGTGTGACATGTGCCACGAACCGAACCAGCCTCCGAACCGAACCTACGTCGGTTCGGTGCTCGTGTGACCACGCCTATATACGCCTTAAATTATTCATGGGCCAATTAAATAAACTTCTGCAAAACTTTTCAGCATACCAGTATTAGGAATTGTCTGATCATTATTAAAAAGCTCTCTCAGTCATAAATGTATACTTCAATAGAAGTAAAACGCTGCTGTGTGCGATCAATATGGAATAATACTGATCCACACTTCATAACACCTCTTATGGTAACTAAAATAATGCTATAAATATAATCTGAGAAAACTAAGAAAAAATGTGGAAGCCATACCTGGCCATACAGTCTCTCTATATCGGCTCTCTGTTTTGCAAAGGATCTGTAAACAAACAATACATTCACAATAGATACACAGAGTTGTCTGCTGCTCTCTTTTGAAAAACATCGAGGCATTCAGATCCACGTGTCTGCCATCACCCAATGGATACAAGAGTAATTCCTGGACAGAGGTAATTCAACCAGATCAAAGTCTGAAATACTAGACTTTGAGATGACACTGCTAATCATGCACAGCTGAATACACAATGCAAGTCAGCTGTATAAGTTTATCTATTATAAAGACACTTTGGAAGAGACATGCTAATAGTTTACTAGTTTAACTACAATAGCATTACGGTATAGCTAATGTAGCTAGTTTAGCTACATTAGCTAAACTAGTAATTTGGAATTCTAGTATAGACTGTCAACTGTCAACCAACTGTGCCTACAAATCAGTCACATCTAGACAGGTCTATGAAATGAGTAGATTAGTCAATGGCATAAACAAAGGACAAATTATAATGAGAATCACAACTTTTCACACAAAGCGGTGGCTAGTATTTAGAAGTGGATACCTCTATGGATTCTTAAATGTATTCAGCGGACTAGTATCTAGAAGTGATACCTCTATGGAATCCTAAAAGTATTCGGAGGGCTAGTATCTAGAAGTGATGCCTATATGGAATCATAAATGTATTCAGAGGGCTAGTATAGAGAAGTGATACCTCTATGGATTCTTAAATGTATTCAGCGGACAAGTATCTAGAAGTGATACCTCTATGGAATCCTAAATGTATTCGGAGGGCTAGTATCTAGAAGTGATACCTATATGGAATCATAAATGTATTCAGAGGGCTAGTATATAGAAGTGATACCTCTATGGAATCCTAAATGTATTCAGAGGGTCTTCCATAATATCCAAGTATATTTTCTCCGTAAGCTAAACCAAACCGCTTGCGCCAGTCACCAAGCATTCAAATATGCAAAACGTGACAAATGTTCCATGTTATAAAGGTTCACTGGCCACAATGATCGCTTGCAAATGAAAAACAACTACGACACATGATAATTCAATAAACTAGTATGCCATCAACCAGGCAAGCTCTTGCCCCATTCTAGTAATGTGTAATTGTGCTATGCTCATGTAAAGACACCTGCCAACATCAAATTACGCAGTCAATTTTTTCATATAACAACCACATTTCATGCCATTTGAGGTACTAGTCGTCTTGTCAGTTGATGAATGCACATACATGTATCCTTTAGTTACCACCTGCAAGCATCTACTTTTAACTGGCAACTGATGTATCAGTACAACATAACTGAGGGGCATTATAGGCTTATCTCTAAGGTTGGCACGTTGCTAATGCCTCAGGCAGCTGCCACAAACAATGGTGCAAGTGAGGACACATCTGGCACTAGCTCGCGCGTGGAGGCTAGATGTGTTCAGGATGTAGCCAAACTAGCTTGCACATTTTGTAACCAAAATGGAAAATTACTTAAAATTCAGTGGTTGTACGTGAAAGACTCCGCTGCATAGCAGCCGACAAACTTATAAGCATAAACTTGACACTTATGCTTGAATTTTCCCTCACCATAGTTAAATAACAAATGCCATTTTTCTTTATTTGTTCTATTCGCATCTATCATAAACAATCTGAAACTAGTAATAATAAAGAGAAAAAATCAATATTTTATCAATTATCAGCCATGAAAGTAGTGATGCAGGCCTCAATCAATGCACGATAGCATGGCTAATCAAGGTGCTAGCCTGAAAGTCAGCAAGCCCGAGGGTGGATTATCCCAAATTATCCAACAGATACTTTTTCAGTTCCACTCTAAATTTAGCAATACATTTAATATCCCTGGAGATGAACAGGAGGACTGGCCCAGACCTCAGACATCTGGTATGAAACCTGTCTTTAACAACAAGGTGACATAGAGGCAGGCTTAGGTAAACAGAGTTTAGACTGTTGGGTAAGGTAGTATGGTTTAGGTTGAGATTCAACCTGCACCATACTACCTTACTACTAAGATTCATTTACCAGCTCAGAGTTCAAAAGGCAGGCACAAGTGTTTTCTGTTGACTGGAGTTTTTATCAATGGTTATCTTTGTTATGAATATGCAGATACACAAACTCATCACAAGAGAAACTTCACTGGTTCTGAACCAGGAGTTAACAAAACAGAATTAACATTCCCTGTTGAAAGAAATTGGATTCATCGCCTGACCCACCTCACATCTTCAATGATATCTAAGAGTTGCTGTTCCCGTTGTTGAAGAGATCCTAGCTGCTTGGCATGTATTTCCTTCAACCAAGCTGTAGGTTTAACCTGTAGAAACACCCATTGATATAACAACGGAACAAACCAAAACAGCTTTATATGAGGCATTTTGAGATGCAAATTTTTCGCCATGATCAGTTATAAAAAGGTCAACAAACTTATCTCAAAGGATAATAATTTACATAAACAAGCGACCAAACATTATATTTTAATATTTGGAATGGGTCCAAAGATATCAACTGTGGTAAAATAGTAATAAAAGCGGTGTATATAGAACTAATTATAAACCATCATAAATTTTGGCAACATAGAAACGGTCACTAGTGATACATGCTACGAATTGTTGACCTTCGAAGTTGTAGTTTTGATTGTAGGAATGAGGAGGACGTATTTACATGATACGCAGGAGTGGTCGCACAACTCACAATTGTTCGAAGTTTACAAGCTACGAAGAAATTGTCACACAACTCCGCGCTTTCTATATTAGCCTATTTTGCTTTTAGCTACAACGGGGCGCATATTTAATATCGCAGCTGAGACGATTAAAATGCGTCCAAGATCAAATGTCAAAGCGTGTGAGATATTTTTCTCTCAGATTCGGAGTTGATATTTTTATTTCGGAGATAATATTCTTAAAACACGTGCGTTGAAAACAGAGCTGAGTAGGGATGCTGTAAGGACGTCACCAATGAAGACAATGAAAATCCAACCTCTGATCGTAATGATTTACGCAATAATACGAATATTGATGTTTACATCACACGCAATAATTCATTGTTGATTTAATGCTTTCATAATACCCCCCTTGAATCAGAGGTTTGAATCACTTCGAAGAATTAAATATGCAAAGTTTGAAACTATTTACATGCTAGGAAGATGAAAAATATGACAAAAATTCGTAGCGTGTAACTCTAGTGAGTCTTACGATACGACTAGCAAATATATCTTATATCAACAAACAAAGGTCAACAGGTCATTTAATTATCAATTGACCGGCTCACTGTGTTTCCATGATGCCATTAATCACCAAGTTTTCGTCATTGGCATTATTACAACAGCAAAAACCCACAAGTCAAGTGAGTTTCGAGTTTAGTTATTCGCTAATCTTCACCGAATGTTTCATGTTTGCAAAAGATGGAAACCTCCCTTACAAATAATGCTCAAGAAAATGTCGCGCAAGCTATTCCATTTTAAACATTTTACAAACTTCAGTAGTTTTTATTTCGATTTGAACAGTTCCGAGTTCACCACTATGACCTTTGGTGTAGAAATCTTTATCTTGTGTAACAAAGTCACACGGGTTAGTCCGCAACATGCAAAATGTTGCGGACTAACACGGACACATTAATCCATCGAAACATCTATCTCCTGGTAACCCATCTCCGCGCTAATCCATCTCCAGTTAATGAATGCATGTTGAGGTAATTTTCAATGGGCGCAACATGCATCCATTGAAACCTTTCTCGCACGAACAACAGCGCACAACTTCAAATCCGCACTATCTGCACAATGGAAACATCGTGACCGCTAAAAGCGTCTACAAGCTTCGTTACTTTTCACTTTCCTTTCTAATTTCCTGTTTACAGATCAACTAGAAGTGTTGAGACTGTAAGACTGCCTAGTAAAGGTGAAGCGGCATCAGTTGCATAAGGAGAAAAACAAATATGATAGGAGAACCATAAAGATAAGTGCATGCTGGGGGCACAACAGCTACATGTATATCTTTACAAGATGAATAACCTTTGCGCACGAAGCATGCCATATCGGACCATTGAAGTGAAGCAAAGGTTGTCTAAAGCGAGATAAGATGTAAACCACAGCTAAGGCCGGAACGTAAACATATAAAGCATAATCTGCAGCTGTAATTTCTCTTTATATCAATCGGAATTGGTTTCTTCAAACACTGACTCTGTGCTACTTTGATAAAAATTGACGGTTGTAGATTTATTATCTCTTTAGTGTTTCTAGTGCTGACTAAACTATTGCAAGTATAGGCCTATTTTAAGATATGATCTGTGTCCAAACAAAAAGCCAGCAAGGCTCATGATCCAAAATGCTTTTCAGGTATTTCACGTTTTTCAGGTATTTTCAAGTATTTCACAAAAACGTGCCTAAATTCGAGTGGTAGCCAAATATGCATGTAGATTTTAGTATATTGATTACATTAAAACTGATGCTTAAAATAACCTAAAAGCTGATGACTATATAGAAGTCTCCGCTGAACAATATGATGTTAACAGATTGCTTCATCTGAACATGGTCCAACAGGACCTCTAGGGCATCATAATATGTATATTTGACATGAGGTTACTATTATAATAATAAATTTCGACAAATTAAGTACATTAGCAGATTAGACTATGGGAGGAGGAGGCTTGATAATTTTGGTTGTTACAAGTCAGAGACAAGTATTAATAAGCAGTTTTCTGAACATGAATGACTTGTATGTATTGTATAGCTCAGCTGCGCGCTATATAAAATTTAAGTGAAGAAACAAACAGGTTTACTCCTAACTCGAGCAATACATCGTGTACTAACTTAAACAGAGATGTGCAATTATAATCAATGTCAATTACGAAACATAACATGATCTGGTTTACAAAAAATCGAATGGTTACAAAGCTCTGACACCGAGCTGTGAGACGAACCACTGCCAACTCACCAAATAAAAATAGATTAACTCAGAATAATAAGAAACCTACGAGAGAGTTCCTGTTAATAAAACATTTCATTCGATTCGTTGTCCAACAGCTATCCTGTAGGCCATTTATCAAACGAAACAATGCTAAGTCTCCATACACTGTTTCTCGGGCCAATACACAAAAAGTTTAATAATCCTTCAAGCCATTCATTCTATTAGTAAAATAAATGGCTTGAAAGATTATGAAACTCTTTCAAGCCATTCATTCTATTAGTAAAATAAATGGCTTGAAAGATTATGAAACTCTTTGTTATTTCATTATATTATTAATATTACTTTATTAATAAAATTATTAATATTTTATTTATTAAGCCATTTAAGTTCGCATTTACCCCCATACTGTGACAAAATGACAAAAAATTGAAGGAACGCATATCTGAACTTTGATGTAGAACACGCACAATGCAAAATGAAAATGCAGGTCTTGTAAAACCTTGCAAACATGTAGGCAAAGCTGTTATAACAATAACAATGTTATAATGCTATAAATAGTGTTATCACGCTATAAATGTTGTATAAATATTAGAAATGTTAATAATTGTCACAATGCTAAAATGCAGTTATTATGTTATAAATGCTGTTATAATGCTAACAAAGTTATAATGTGTCCAATGTGAACCAGACTTAGTTTTACCAAAATGTTAATTTTTTGCACTATTTCAACATAATTAACAAATTTGACGTCTTTAAAAAAATATATCCCATAATAATGTGTTCTTACAACTCTTCTTTGCGGTTCTGACAATAGTTGTACAGTTTTACCAAGAACTCTCGACATCATAAAAACCTGCGTATTGAGAAGGTAACTTGATAATCAAGTATAAACAAATTTAAATTAAAAGTACCTTTCTAGGAGGAGGTGATGGCATTGCTGTATGGTTTCTTCTCCGCGACAATAACAATTCACACTACCATCCTGTGAGCCTACAGCAAAAAAGTGCTTTCTATGCTTAAACCATGTCATAGCATGTTTTTTATGCCTACTTTTGTTGATTCATAGAAAAATCCTAGAAGGCCTAGAGAGACTTAGAATCTACATATGCTGTTATTCCTAGAATGTACATTAACGCTTACTAGCACGTTACACTTTCTAATTATTATAATAATATATTAATGTAATATTAATAATGTAATTATATTATTAACATATTGTACTAATAATATGAATATATAATTAATATAATAATATTATATTAAGATAATATTATTATATATTTACAATATATAGTCATATTTTATAATATAATATATTAATATATATAATAATTATATTATTATATATATTATTATAGCACATTTTAATATATATTCTCTTACATTTCAACACAGCTGACCTAATCAAAAATGCAAAATTTGCTCCGAGCTAACAAAAATATGCGTAGCAAAAAAGAGATTTGTTTAGGAAAAAGAGAATTTTTACGACAGCTTTTTGTTGTAGTTTGAACATTTACCACCTATAGCCTGATGGTTTTGGTGATGCCCCATAACTTTCCCATTTGTAATTAAATTGAGCATTCAGTCAGACAACATATATAACTTTATAGGCATTCATGCTGTATCAGCCTGTAAGCGAAGCAGATTTCAAAATCAGAAGTGGGATACATCAAGTATAATCCAAGAAGTAGATCTTCGGGATATCTAGAGGTTAACTTGATCATCTGATTTGATGACATGAAAGTGAATAAATCACTATGCGGCCAGTAACAAACACAAGGTTTTCATCAACCCATTAATACGCAACATATTTAATCTCAGAAACCAGCAAAAGTAATAATTCCAGCTTACTAATTGACTGCTAACCACACTGGCCATGATATGTCCTCTGAACAAAGTGACCAACATTTCATTGTTGTTGCGTTCAAAAGCTTCTTATATGATTCAAATGTATGAACATCCTATCAATACCCTGGGATATCATAGTGCAGATGAGCAAACAATGAATTAAATAATGAAACTTCATGGTACCAAAGTGTCTACCGAAGCAACATCCTTATAGGATGAACTGAAGAATTGACTATACTGATACAATTAGCAAAACATTTAAAAAATGAATGGTATAGCTTCACCAGAATGTTAAAAAATTGCATATAAAGTAGGTTATAGATGGGTAAAATAAACATCATAATGTGATCTATTGTTCTAAGCTAAACACTATAATTTTTTTCTTTTTTCAGTAGAAGCAAGTAGAATGTATCACCATATTCAGTTTCAAACTTTGTTAAATCATCAGTAGCAAGCTTTATCTGTTTCTATAGTATTACCTTTATATGAATGTCTGTTTACCTAACCAAATAAATTATTCTTGCGCTGCCATAACACAATCAGGTAGTAAGTAAATTATGCTTTTAAAAGCTGTAAAAGTTTACAAAAGTGCTTACACACAGATATTAAAACACCAATTAGAATACACATTAAAGACTTTTGAAGCCCTACAGCTATTTGGAAGCTGCATCGATAAATACTTACTTATTTGCTAATAAACAATTAATGTATTTAGAAGCATGCCTTTATTTGTATAAAAATGCAACAAAAACAACATATATTTTTGTCTTATTGTTTCTGTTATTTCAACTAGCAACAATATCTTTAACAACAGGATACAGTATGATAAAACTGCTCCTAGTCTATTATTTAAATAAAATGATTAGTTTAAATAGACAATTTTTCCTCAAAAAAGCTTAGAGGTGTATACATATACTTCAGACAATTGGTATGAAAACTACAAGCTGTGTTTGACTAATGGAGTGTGTAAGCAGTCCATGGTTTATTATCAGGTTTGCAGTTTAAAATGTGACTAAGTAAACCCATCTGCCACTTCTCGTTTTCTCGAAATATTGCGTAGCTCTAAGTTGTCAAACCATGTTTCGGATCCCTTTTGCTAACTTTACCAAAATAAATATCAATTGATTACAAACAACCAACCTCCTAGAATATACTTTTACTCTATAACTGAGAGCTTATGCTTAGCCATATTACTAAAAATCTAAAAACAAGTGAAGTGATGATTTCCGAATTATGCCGAACTACAGTCAAATGTTCTATAAATTGCAACTATAAGTAGGGAAAGTTTAAGCAGTACTTGACGGTAGCAAATTAGTTCCCGGAAATACTACGGCTTACAAGCTTACCCGTTTTCTTCGAGACGCCAACTGTGAGGCGTTCACCTACTATTAGAGGCGGTACGCTATCGGCATAATTCTTGTAGTTCGAGATTTAGTTACCACAGACTATGTGCACTACAATCAGGTTTCTGGTGAAGTACCGTATGCGAAGCTAAACCAAAGACGTTTCTACTGAGATGCATTATAAACGAAACTCTTTAAAAATTGACTATAAAGCAGTACTGAAAGGAAAACATGTTAAATTATTGGTTGGACTAGTAAAAGAAGTCAGTAAGGTTAATAACAGCAGGAAGGTTGCGTGCTACAAGCTTGCGCAAGACCCAGTTTTGCTGAGTTTTTGGAGCAAAAGGTATGAGTCTGGTGGAGAACACGTTACTATAGAAAGTTTTTTGTGTATTGGGATCGAGGTTAGGAATAGCAAAGATTATGGTAGGAATTGCAGGGATCAGTGCTAAGCAGACCATTAGCCCACAGAGGTGAGAATGTTTTTGTAAATTAATACCTTGCTACTTCGTGGAGCATAGACATACCTGCCAACTCTCACGCTTTGGGCGTGAGACTCACGCAATCACCTCAAAGAAAAAATGAAAATGCGCGAGATTTTTGCTCCAATTTCCACAATTTCATATATACTATCATTGATACATCAATTGCCCCAAAACCAAATCTCAAGCATTGCACCACTCTTGGAGTGGCAGGTCTGAGCATAGAACACTCTGTTAATACCGACGGTGTAAAGGGAAACGTGCCTCATATCTTACATGATTTGAGACAGTGTGAGACAGCATGCTGCTGAAGTTATTCTTGATTATTTGTTGACCCAGCCTTCATATTTCTAAAATTGCGTAGGAGAAAGCTGTAATAGTTTGCAAAGTTGGTTTCATATAAGGAAGTTGAGTCACTCCTTGTAGCTGAACATGTGGTCATGCTAGTGTTGTTTCTGTCTTTAAGCAGTTAACCATACGCTGAGGAGAGAGTGTTATGTCTATCTTCATCCGAGAGTATTCTCATCAATAAGGTTATTCGATGTGATTTACGTCTATCACTTAGTGATGACAGTTGCAGTTGAGCTTGCACTTCTATCAGACTGTGATGGTTTTTAATGTTTTTGATAAAGCAGACAGCCCTGTTTTGTACTGATGCTAACAAGTCAACAGTGGTTTTGTCTGCAGGATCCCATAGAGTGTCTCCATACTCAAGAAATGTTTGTATGCTTGAACTTTGTCGACCTCACTAATACTAAAAAAGAAAAAGCTAAATAGAACTTTATGAGTATATTTATAAAGCTCAATGTTTTCTGTCTGTGTGTCAAATCGCGTTTAAGACCAGCGTTTTTTCACGCCTCTACATTTTTTCTCCATTTGGTCAGACAAAAACAGTTCGTTATATAGATATAGCTATTAAAATATTGGAATTAAAATCTCCCATCTTATTGAATTTGAACTGAAGGAGATGGCAACTGCAGGTTTGTAATCCAATTGTTTAACCACGAGTCTATGAAGGCGTATACAATTCATAGCTCTTACTAAATATTTTATAGACCCTTTTCCTGATTTCACACGCTAAATGACATATTAATTGAAACTCTATGAAACGCAATGCTTTTTCATGAACTTCTATTTTCAGTTTTTTGTCAGGTTCAATCGTGGTTAAGGCCAATACTTTTCGCGTGGCAGTTGTATTATCTTGAGTAGCAATAGCCTCTACATTCTCTTTCCGATCGGTCAGACAAATACAGTATGATATCTCATTTTTACATTTGTACCAGTATCGATTGGTACCAGTATTGTCGTATTCAAAGTTTCTGCTAGAAGAGTAACTTTTTTATACACTCACACTTCAACGCACGAATTATTATATGAATCAACATATTCAAGATTTTTATTTTGTTTTCTCAGTTCGTATTAATTGTATAATTACCAAATCATCTTTTATTGTAATCATAGCGAAACAGACTTAATTTAGCTATTACTTGCGATTTATTTCACTTTACATTTAAACACTTTTGTAGTTGTTTTATTTTGTTTCTTAATTTATTTAACCTTCGCAAAACATTTTCCTCATGATATGAAGTTTAAAAGTTAGTTGTTTGACAAAGTTTTTAAATTTTCACAGTTGTATAATTTTTTTCTTTTAATCTCTATTTGAACTGCACAAAACACTTTTCTCATGACACGAAGTTTAAAAGTTAGAATGGTAACTGTTGTTATGTGTTAAATAAAAATAAGTTTTCTGTACAAAAACTTTTATTATCCGGGCATTCAGCTAGTATATGATATCAGTAGTGTATAGAGTATGAATAGGGTATGATATGCATGTAAAGCAAGTAAGGGATGGAGTAGAATAGATTGGACTGTATATACGAAAACTTATCATTTAATTTGACAATTGTACTAGAATTTGAATTAATTGTCTGTACTAACATGTATATGCGGAAAAAATATATTATATTTGCGGAAGACTTCCTACCATTGGACGAAAAAGTGCCAGAATGTCTCTGATTTAAGGCTTTTGTCAGATGTCAATCATGCTCTCTTTAATTATATATTTGATCAACTGCAAAACAGCATTGGTGATCATGAGACTAGATCGTTTTTTTACCTGGAACATCGCGGAATTTTGTTTGCTTACCATAATTTTAAAGATACTAATTTAATGTAGTGGCATTTTTTACACAGCTAAGGGGTCTATTATAGACTCTCGATATCCCTAGACCTAGTGTTTGTGTTGATATTTTGTAGATTTACATGAATTCAATTAATGGTTCGGTTAAAGTAGGTATTTCTTCTTTTTTTAGTCCTACAGAGGAAACTAGTAGTTGCAGTAGCATCAATATCATGACACAATACTAATGCTTGTTATAACTCATTGATGATTATATAAATTGAGAATTTGTAAAGAAAACTGTTAAACTAACATAAGGTATAGAGTAAATCTGCATATTTGGGAATTATAGGTATAAGGTAAAACCAGTATTTCACTGAAAATCCAAATGTTTTACTTTTTGTTCTAAATGTTCGTTATTTAGTGGTACAGTGGAACCTCGGTTCTCGAACATAATCCATTCCAGAAAGTTGGTCAAAACCGAGTTATTCGAGATCTGAAGCAATTATTCCCATTAGAATTATTGTATGTAAATTGTAATCCGTTTCAAGCCGAGAAAACAACTTCAGTAAAGTATTTTTAAAATTTTTTTTATTATAAACTGTACAACCCGTACAAACTGTACACCATATAACCTACTGTATACTACATACTATAAATAAAAACGGGTAGATATAGGTCGTGTTTATTTTTAATAAAATATTTTGTATCTATGATGATGAAAACAGAAAACAAAAAGTAAATATTTTGTATGATTTGCTCTTAAAACATTGAAAGTTAAGATACAATACCAAAAATTGCAGAAATTAATAAAGAAAAAGCAAAGAATGCAGCAGATCAGTTACATCAAAAATCATGTGAAAAAGAAAATATAACAGCAATGGCACGTTTACTTCACATATTTGAAGGAGAATCCTTTTCCAATACAATTTAGGGTAACTCGACTGGAGGAGTTGTCTTCCTAGCAAATCTCTTCGGTAGAGCGATGTCATCCCAGATGGTTCCTTCTTTTATGTAAAGAATTTATGAAGCGTAGCTTGCTTCTCCGTTTGTTAGCGAATGTTTCCGCAGCTGTTCCGAACGTTTAATTCCAATGCGCATGCTCCGGTTTGGTCGAGAACCGAGCTTATGTTCGAGATCCGAGACGAATAAATCTTTTTGGTCGAAAACCGAATTGGTCGAGAACTGAAGTGTTCGACGGTTGCACTGTATTAATATTTATTAGTATTTAGTTGCTGTTATTAATATTTAAGATTTAATTTTCATCAATAACAGATTTATTTTATAATTCTTCATCTAAGTGCAGGCGATAAAACTCTGTAATTGGAGGTGAATAATCTCGGCCATGTGACCATAACAAGAGGATAACTCCAATATATAAGTATATATATAAATCACATTTGAGTTACTTTACCAACCGCTACAGTCTCATGGTCTTTGATTGGTTCCACCACTTTATTACTATGATCTTTTCTAATACACAAGTTCACAAGCGGTAGAGGACATGCATTTATTTTTTTTATTCGCTGCTGTTTTCAAATGATGCTCGTGTGTTAGCTGCAACAGTTTAGGTATGAAGCACGTTGATTGCATTATTTTGTGGGACCGCTTTATCTGCGGTATGCACATCATTTTGGCTAACTTTGAATGAGTTAAACCCATGTTTCAGTTGCTATATTCCATATTCCATACAGGCAAAGAGCCTTTCAATTATAAATAATAGATTCTTTGTTTTAGTGTGTGTAATATCTTGTTGATCCTAATACTAGACAGTTCAAGATTTAAATTTAATCAATAACAGATTTATTTTATAATTTTTCATCTAAGCGCGGTCGAAAAAACTTTCGATTGGAGGTCAATAATCTTGGTGATGTGATCATATGTGACACCTCTAACATATACCATAAAACATCTAATTGAACGCCACCTCTATTTGAATGCCACCTCTATTTGACCACCACTATGAGAGAAGGGTTGAAAAATAGAGGGCCACCTTCTATTTGCACGCCACCTCCATTTGAACGCCACTTTGACAATCTTTGATCTTTATGAACCCATAATATCAAGGGATCAGTAAAAAAGTTTCTACAAAATCGTATTAATAATAAATGGTTTACATCAATACCAATCAATTCTCTCATTGTATCACTCAAAAAGCCTCCAGCTTGTTTTTCATTAAAACTTTGAAAGCATCACCATAGAAATAATTAATAACTGTCTCAGGCTAATAGAAGTTCCTTGTTTAACACAGTCTTGACACTTCGAAGTATAAACTATATACAAAAACGGTTTACATTTGCCATGGTACAAAAGTTACGTTTAGCGAGCTAAACCTTTACGCCGTTGCATTTGTGCTAAATGCAACGCGCAAAAGTTTTGCTTTGCCAAAAAATTGTCTGGACCCTAATATCGACTAGTTATGCAGTGCAGAAGAAGAGCTGAGGTCAGAAGACATTGTGGAAGGTATTGGACAACCAGAAGATGTTTGTTCCATCGAAAGAAATAATCAGAACGTAGCTATCCGAGCAAATGATGGAAATATTTTTTTTTTTTAAACATTAAAAACATTAATTTTTGTTTCTGCATGTAATACGTGGTTCATTTATGTCACTTGTTTATGAATATATATTTGTAGCATTTGCTTGATTATTCTTATATAACCTATAAACTTGCAGATTTATAGCATATTATTTGATAGCATCATTGCGGTAATCTGTTCTTACAATTGATCGTTGCTCGTAACTTCTCTTCTATTGCACGTAAAAAGCTAGTTTTGCCTGCCAACTGTAGCAAACATATCAATGAGTGCAATGCTCTTTTATGCAACATCGTTAAATATCGATTTAAAATAAAAATATGCCTTCAAATTTAGAATGAAATAAAAAGTTGAAACCTCTAACGAACTGCAAAGCCGTACAGTACATCGCGTTAGAATTACTTTACTCAACACTGCATTATGGAATATAGCAACTGAGACGGTTGCTGTTAGCAAAGTTACTAACTGTAAACTTTTGATCCGTATCTTATCACATTTGCAACAAATCTGACACCATCCACATTTTTATTTTGACACATGTTCTTCAAAATGGCAGATTTTGATTTTTTTGTTCTTTACATTATCAGTACTTTTGGAAGTTGGCATCAATGAATGTGGAAGTTCTATATCACACCTTCCAGAATCATATCAAAGCCACTACCTCAAAAGTTCGTGGTAGATTGGGACATTTTTACATTAAAAACTAGGTTTTTAATGTTGTATTTACTATTTACTAATGGCATCAAGTTTACGCTTGTTCATCCCACCGTAAAGAGTGGTGGTGGTGCTGCCGGCGGTCGCTAAGAACCTGCAGACTGGCGACAATTTGTCTGTAGGTTGCCTCACTACTGGTTGCAGGATGTCACCAGTAGTGAAAATTGTGTACCAGTGGCCCGCACACCCAAAATACATTGCGCGTACGATTTCAACGAGGGATTTGGCACACAAATTTACAGCCTTGACCCGGAAACATTCGTTATATCTTAACTCCACGCGTAAAAGATACCATTGTCTAGAAGCAGACAATTCCTTCATTACACGATCACTGCCAGTAGTGTAGGCTCTAAGAATATGGGTACCCGCCTCCCTAGGTGCCGCCGATGATCGCAGGTACACCGCCAGCTATGGCAATTGATGCAATTGTAAGTGATGTTGCGTAACGAAAATGTATGTCAATATTTACGAAAAAGCAAACTCTACGAGAGCTCCAAGTTGTATTATTTGCTTTGAACAAGAATCCATAGAATAATAACCTAAAGTGGTAGCATTTAAGTACAGTGGAACCTCAGGTTCTCGAACGCTTCGGTTTTTGACCAACTCGGTTTTTGACAAAATTTGAGATTTGTTCATCTCGGATCTCCACCATAAATTCGGTTCTCGACCAAACCGGAACATGCACATTTGAATTAAACGTTATGAACAGCTCCGGAAACAGCATGTTTATACATTTAAAGATGTTGTTATGAGCCACTTTCAAAAGGTTCTCAAAAAGGAAGATGTTTCGCATCAATTCTTTCCAAAAAGGAGCATCTGAGCGGATGTCGCCTCTGCCGAAGAGATTTTCTAGGGACACAACTCCTCCAGTCGAGTTACCCTAAATTGTTTTGGAGAAGGTTTCTTCTTCAAAGATGTGAAGTAAACGTGCTATTGCTGTTTCTATTTTATTTTTCACACGATTTTTGAGGTAACTGATCTGTTGCATTTTTTTGCTGTTTTCTTATCAATTTCTGCAATTTTTGTTATTGTATCGTATCTTTAATGTTTTCGAAGTTTTAAGAGCAAGGCATTCGAAATGTTTACTTTTTTTCTTCATCATAAATAGATAATCTTTTATTAAAATTAAACACGATCTATATCTACCCATTTCTATTTATAGTATGCAGTATACAGTACAGTTTATGGTGTAAAATGTTAAAAAATACCAAAGTTGTTTTCACGACTTTGAACGGATTAAAATTTACATACATTAATTCTAATGGGAAAACTTGTTTCGGATCTCAAACAACTCAGTTTTCGACCAACCTTCTGGAATGGATTGTGTTCGAGAACCGAGGTTCCACTGTACTCTGATCATTGTTTAAAAGCATTATAAAAGCGTCCCAGCTGTTTTGGAGTTGCAATACCTTGGATATGTCTACACATTGTTTGCAGTGTGATGAGTTTTCATAAGTGTGCCTGTGTGGCACGCACAGGCACACTGTTATAATGTGTATCACAGCTTGTGTACCTGCTAGCGTGCTAAAGCCAGCGTTGTCCCTGCGATGGACAGGTGATCAAATGCAAAGACTGTCATAATAGTAATGTAAGGGAAATAGATGCAAACTGGTTTTCAATACACAAAATGGAAAAGTGATCAGAAGAAAAGTTGAATATCTTTCTGACCAACATTGGAAGGAAACAATCATTTTTAGTCTAGCAAAAATAGTTCAAATGATGTCGAAATTTCTCTTGGACTGAAGAAACGTAACGGTTCCTATAGCATCTGTTAACGAATAAGCACTTTCATTCTATAGACTACAAGTGGCTATTTTTATCTTTTCTGGTCACTCTAGCATTTGACAGTTTGATAGTATCACCATAACTGCACTCTGATCATGCTATAGGAGGTCATAAGGTCAGTTGGCCTAGCCACGCTAGACAATCGTGTCACCAAGGAAATTTCCTTGGTCATTATTTTTCCCTGGTTGCCATTTGTTCATCACCAGTCTTTTGTTGGATGGTGTTGCAAGGTTATGCCCATACGAAATGTGACGTAGTAAAATATCTGTAATAACTAATTGCAGATATAAGACGTGGTAATGGTTTGATAACACACAGTTGCTGGGCAAACTTTGGGGAAGATTTAAAAGTCAGTCAAACGGTTCATGCAAGTTTTTATAAGTATGTCTCCTTGTAAGGACAGATAACTCCAAAGTTGAAATTGTTGCTTTATTACTACGAAAGTTGTCTATTAGGTTGAATTAACTTCTTTCAGTTGTTTGTGTTGGGGATCACCACCGCAAATGGTCTTCCTCCTGGTAAAAGATTTATTGTGACTATTTGTTATGAGATTTGGTGCCAGAGCATCTGTGGTCATATGACCTAGTCGCATGACTTAGTCACCAGTGCTTTATAAGGTTGCAACTGCATGAAATGCACTCATCAGTCTATTAGTCTATGAAGTCTAGTGTGTTTGCTATATGATGGTCAATTAAAATTGGTTGTCTACCATTTTCTCTCTGAAAACCCTTCTGCTAATACTTATTCAAAATATACAAAACTCAGTGAATTTAGTGACGGCTCTGCACGTGAGGTCCACTGATGTATACAGTACTAGATCACGACTTTACTACGCTACAATATCTTATTTCCCTCAAATCATAAAAGAAAGTCTGGCAAATGTAAATTTAATGCCAATACTGGTGAACTATAACTTCTTATAGCATAGGTAAAATGTTTTCTTTGGCCGATCGCGACATTGTTTTGATGCATTCCAATTTTAGCCATAATATTTTTTAGAGTGACTGAGAGTAAAATTTGGTGTTTATGCAAGATTCTATTCTGGTAAAAGGTACTTCAAAATGTGAATAAAAAGCTACATTGTTCGATAGCTTCAGTAATGCTAGGCCATGAGTATTGCTCCATGACTGCTACAATTTTTTTAAGTCCATTCCTACCTTTTGTGTTCACACTAGAAATAGTAATTATCAATAAAGCTAGACCCGTTTCACTGTGAAGAACCTTTTGCCTGTCTTGACTCTTCGCATAAATTGCTTTTTTCAACCTAAGAAGTATGTCTAACCAAATTATGGATGTGGTTGAATTGATAGAAGACTAAACAGCCATCTCTCATATTTCTCCTCAGATATAAAATAAAATCATTTATAGTAAAACGGTTTTCTTTTCATATCTATGTCACATAATAGCAAAATAAATTATAACATCAGCATCTAACATCCGTGAAATTGGTTTTTTGCATTTGAATCACACAAAAATTCTTTGCACTACCCAATAAAACGGTTGGTTACTTGATCAATGTTGCTAGCAGGGAGAAATGATGTGCAGTTGAAACTCTACTTGTAATCATTTCTACATAAAGTTTTCAAAATGTGCACATTTTAGAATTTATCTTCTAGTAAAGCAAGGTCATTAAATGCTGCATCGAAGTAGGCAAGAAGGGAATGGTTTTTAAGACTAAATAAGCTTGTTTGTTTTATTAAGATTTTCGGGAAGGATTATGAGACTGACACATTTTTGAAGGTTGATCTTTCCTTGAAGCCACGCCAGTGCAAAGGCCTCCTGTGGTGGCTCTTCTTGTTTTAATACAGACATACTGTCCCTATGAAGACTAATTTTTTCAAGTTTTTATAAACTAACGCTCATTAACAGCTATGCTAGATTAAAACAAGAAACCAGCATTGCACCCCTGCTAACATTAGAGAGGTGACATGAGAAGATAATTACTAAAATATTTGACACCATTCTCAGTTTTAATAGTCCATAGTAAGGTTACGGTTACACCATTTTGATTTCTCTGCAAGACTTGCTTATTTGCAATTTTCAGTCTGGAATTTTTAATGCATTCTTCCAGTTGACAGGAATTAACAGTATTTATGGACACTGTGAAATTCAATGGTGAAACACTGTGTATGTTGATGTTTTGTACCTCCTAACCAACAATCTATTATGTTATAAAATTCTGATTAAATGTTGCTTGAGACTGCCGTACTGAAGAAATGATATAAACTTTGATTAGAATGAATCATGATTATTGATTTGTCTAGGTCTTGATCTTGCAAAATTCCGTTTGATAGACTGACACTCTATGACTTGCATCACTCACATGCTTTTCAAGTTTGAAAATTAATATTTGCTATAATAAGACGTTAACAAATACTTACGAGAGGATAGTGTTATATAAGAGCAGACTCACTACAGCTTATTTAATTTATAAAATAAGGTCTACTTCAAGCAATTCAGGGCTCAATTGGTATTCTTAGTACTATTATTATTCTATGTCTGTGCCACAAACTATCTGAATAGAAACTCATAACTGCATGCACTAAGGACAGTAATTGTCCTCAATGAACACACTCATGGATTTTTGTTCTGAAACAATTTGTATTGTTTCAATGTTAGAAATCTGGAGTATCGCTAGACTTGATGTTAGTCAATTCTATACAGCTCAAAATTCATGTTCACATTCATTCATCTTAATTTCCACTGCGGTATATACCTTTTCCAACCAATAAATGTGTCTCTTTGGCAACTAGCTGGTCTTACTAACACCCATTCTGTTAGGTAGTTGGTATAAAAAGAACTTGTTTTTCAGGCGCCACTTCAGAGCTTTGGATGATACGCACAATTCCTCAATAGGAGACATGGTATTGATATCTGAACTTCACCGACCCGAAGGACATAAAATCACTCATAAAGTGGAAGACATTATATTTAAGAATGGCGCTGTAATTGACCCGATTAGTGGCAAACTTTGCCATGGAACCAATTACGCCGATGATATTCCAAACCCTAATCTTGACAGATACACTCAAACATTAGACGAGGAAAATAGGGAAGGAACCCCAGTCTAAGGAGTTTTGATGTTACTTTTAGATACATCCTGTAGTAGAGTGTGAATATGTTCAGTAAACAATACAGGCAGCAACTTAAACAACAACAATTAAGTTATGTATTGATTCATCAGAACTTTCCAGAACACACAGCGATATCTCATCTAGAGCCAAGTGTACCCTGTATATATTGATCATTTCTGAATTGAACCGGCGAAAGTATGTCATGAGCATTGCGAGTGAAATGGCTGGCCAGTGCTAGGAATTGGCAGCCAAAGCAGTTATTGTGAAGCTCAACTCTCCAGGGTCCCGTTCCATGAATTGCTTTGCAACTTTCATCGAGTCCTACATGAGTATTTAACATTGTCAGCAGATGTGCATGCATGAATAATAATTAATCTAGACAGGCTTGTTTTGATCATGTTGAATATGTAACATCAGTCAACGCTGCCAAATGATTAGAAGAAACCCGTAAAAACCACATTTATATAACTAAATAAACTACATTATGTATGCTTAGCACACTAGTTCTCCATGCAAAACACACCAGTCCCTCTAACTAAACACACCAGTCCTTACTAAACGCGCAAGTCTTCTATGTGAACACGCATCGTTTATAAAGGTTGAAACAAAACTACAAGTTGTTCATTGAGTAGATGAAAAACACTTTACTCTGACTTTCTAAAGCTTTATATCTCAATAGCCTGCGGGGACCCATCTTTAAACGTCTAGTCGCCCAACCACAAAAATACCACTGTTCAACAAAATATCAACAAACAGAATTTTATCAAAACAAGTATCTCAAAATATTTCTTGGCAAGTTTCATATAGCCTCTTGACCATCCACATGCAAGAGGATGTTTAGAATGCAAGAAATCCCATGGACCACTAAGCTTAATACTAGTTAAGGTAATTCATCTGCAGCAACACCAAACAATTTTACAGAGAGCAAACGATACTCATATGATTTCCAGTGGCACAATACCAAGTGGGAAAGTGATCAGACACCAGAAACTTGTCAAGCTTCCTTAAAAGGGTAAACAATAACTGAGGTTTAATTGTCTGTGCCTACGAAAGTAAAAAAACTTCCATCGCTGCTCCAAGGTCACCCAGGAAAGGCTTTACTTTCTCAAAAACTCAATTTAGTAGTCAATTCTAATCTTCAAAACACTAGGATAGTAATGTTATCATGTGGAAGCGTGGTTGCCAACTTATTAAGACTATCTGGAGAGGAAGCATGGTTTGATTGGCTAATATTTGTGATGTCATACAGTCATAATCTTGAAACTTTCTTACAGTGTATGAGCCTAGAACAGCATCCATACTGGCTGGCTGATGCAAAATTAGAGCCAGAAGCAACAGATATGCAGAATACAGTTACCTCAAGTAATGTCCCTGGAGTTGTGTTGCCATGTCTTGTGGGAGCAGACTTTCTCCCATCCATTTCATATAGGCCACCATTATGGTGAACGAAGGCGACGAAGTGAAGATTGACTTTAGTGTTTATATCTGGTGCCTCTGTCTGTCCCTCTTGGGCGGATGACTCATGTGCTGAACCTGACAGCACATTGAAAATACAACTATCTTTTATACAGCAACACAGATCCAAGGTGCTTAGGCTATTTTGTAAAACAAAGCATGAGATTTCATTCATAGACGCCTAATTCCTAGAAAGGAGGTGCGTAAATTTGTTACATCAGTTATTCGTTCCAGGAACGTTTACGTTACAGGGATATATCATTATATGAACAGTAAAATACATTTAAATTGCCTAATCCAGTCCAAGATCTTTCCAATTCGCTCCTTTAGCCATAAAAAAGAAGAAAGCTAGACTTGATGTTTTAACTGGTTGGCTGTATCGTAACTGTAATATTATTAGTGTGCATCGAGAACTTGTCTTTTCTTCTGATCAATATTGTTAGTTTTATGGAATATGATCGCAATTATTTTACAATAAGTTAATGGGTAACACACATATTCTATGTCCATTTACAATGATTTGTTTGTTTGTTCTAATAAGTATAGTATTGTTTGTTCTAGTAGCAGTGTGGCCTATATGCCTAGTAATATACAGAGTGACCTATATGCCTAGTAATATACAGTGTGGCCTATATGCCTAGTAATGTACAGGGTGACCTATATGCCTAGTAATATACAGTGTGGCCTATATGCCTAGTAATATACAGAGTGGCCTATATGCCTTGCAATATACAGTGTGGCCTATATGCCTAGTAATATACAGAGTGGCCTATATGCCTAGCAATATACAGTGTGGCCTATATGCCTTGCAATATACAGTGTGGCCTATATGCCTAGTAATATACAGTGTGGCCTATATGCCTAGTAAGATACAGTGTGGCCTATATGCCTTGTAATATACAGTGTGGCCTATATGCCTAGTTATATACAGTGTGGCCTATATGCCCAGTAATATACAGTATGACCTATATGCCTAGTAATATACAGTGTGGCCTATATGCCTAGTAATATACAGTGTGGCCTATATGCCTTGTAATTATGCAGTGTGGCCTATATGCTTAGTAATATACAGTGTGGCCTATATGCCTAGTAATATACAGTGTGGCCTATATGCCTAGTAATACACAGTGTGGCCTATATGCCCAGTAATATACAGTGTGGCCTATATGCCTAGTAATATACAGTGTGGCCTATATGCTTAGTAATATACAGTGTGGCCTATATGCCTAGTAATATACAGAGTGACCTATATGCCTAGTAATATACAGTGTGGCCTATATGCCTAGTAATATACAGTGTGGCCTATATGCCTAGTAATATACAGTGTGGCCTATATGCCTAGTAATATACAGTGTGGCCTATATGCCTAGTAATATACAGTGTGGCCTATATGCCTAGTAATATACAGTGTGGCCTATATGCTTAGTAATATACAGTGTGGCCTATATGCCTAGTAATATACAGTGTGGCCTATATGCCTAGTAATACACAGTGTGGCCTATATGCCCAGTAGTATACAGTGTGGCCTATATGCCTAGTAATATACAGTGTGGCCTATATGCTTAGTAATATACAGTGTGGCCTATATGCCTAGTAATATACAGTGTGGCCTATATGCCTTGTAATATACAGAGTGACCTATATGCCTAGTAATATACAGTGTGGCCTATATGCCTAGTAATATACAGTGTGGCCTATATGCTTAGTAATATACAGTGTGGCCTATATGCCTAGTAATATACAGTGTGGCCTATATGCTTAGTAATATACAGTGTGGCCTATATGCCTAGTAATATACAGTGTGGCCTATATGCCTAGTAATATACAGTGTGGCCTATATGCCTAGTAATATACAGTGTGGCCTATATGCCTAGTAATATACAGTGTGGCCTATATGCCTAGTAATATACAGTGTGGCCTATATGCTTAGTAATATACAGTGTGGCCTATATGCCTAGTAATATACAGTGTGGCCTATATGCCTTGTAATATACAGAGTGACCTATATGCCTAGTAATATACAGTGTGGCCTATATGCCTAGTAATATACAGTGTGGCCTATATGCTTAGTAATATACAGTGTGGCCTATATGCCTAGTAATATACAGTGTGGCCTATATGCTTAGTAATATACAGTGTGGCCTATATGCCTAGTAATATACAGTGTGGCCTATATGCCTAGTAATATACAGTGTGGCCTATATGCCTAGTAATATACAGTGTGGCCTATATGCCTAGTAATATACAGTGTGGCCTATATGCCTAGTAATATACAGTGTGGCCTATATGCTTAGTAATATACAGTGTGGCCTATATGCCTAGTAATATACAGTGTGGCCTATATGCCTAGTAATACACAGTGTGGCCTATATGCCCAGTAATATACAGTGTGGCCTATATGCCTAGTAATATACAGTGTGGCCTATATGCTTAGTAATATACAGTGTGGCCTATATGCCTAGTAATATACAGTGTGGCCTATATGCCTTGTAATATACAGAGTGACCTATATGCCTAGTAATATACAGTGTGGCCTATATGCCTAGTAATATACAGTGTGGCCTATATGCCTAGTAATATACAGTGTGGCCTATATGCCTAGTAATATACAGTGTGGCCTATATGCCTAGTAATATACAGAGTGGCCTATATGCCTAGTAATATACAGAGTGACCTACATGTATATGCCTAGAAATATGCAGTAGGGTGTGATTAATTGTTCCAACAATATAACGTCTGCCCTGTGTCACTCTAAGTAATTTAATAAACTAACCAGCTATCGATCAGTCAATAAAATTAGTTGCTCACTACTAGTAATGCATAACTAACCAATTGATTCATCCTCTCCAAGGGCAACAGCTCTCTCGTCTTTGTTCATGCTTGCTGTTCGCTTTAGAAAAGCAGAAAGGGCTTTGCTTTCTATAAAATATACCATAAAATTATTTTAATAATGCATGTATAGCCACTGGGCGACATATGACGCATTTGAAACATTTAATTCTGCTGTAGATGAAAACTTGCTAGAACTAGCTAGGAGCTAATCATTTCAAGCTATTGAAAGAAATTATCACACAAACACAGATCTACATTACATATGGCCTCAATAGACAAAGATAAACATCAGAGATAGACGGCAAAGTTAGACAAGATAGACGCCACGGAGAGATGTCACGGAAAGACATCAAAGAGGGTCATTAAAAAGATGTCAAAGAGAGATGTCAAAGCAGAGATGTCAAAGCAGAGAATGTTTCGTAACCAATAGAGTCAGACAGAATGTCAGTGTTTTGAGTAGTTACTACACATAAAGTTGGCACGTTATGTAAAACTTCCTGTAACAGAATTTACATGTGGGTTTGAAGGTCGGCATGACAAGGCAACATTGCTGTTCATGGAGGAACCAGTTCTGATGCATATCAATTCCTTAGAAGCAGGTCTGTTGGTTTTAAATTCAAAAGCTATGTTATTTATTATGTTATGTTGTTTTATTTCAACTTGATCATCAAAATGTTAGACTCGTTGAACCGAATGCAATTTTTCAACATGAAAAACCATAATATTCTAGCTGTAACACTGAGATACGAACACATAACTTGTTACAATGAATCACCTACCATCTAGTGACACCTGATTGCCATTGTTCGCAAGAGCATGTATAATTCCAACTGTCCCACAGGCATTGCCTACGGTTTGCTTCATGTAGTACAGTCCTTCCACTTCTTCCTCTGTCCCAATGGACACAGTCTCCGACTGCAACAAAACATTAGCATTCAAGGGCTGCTGAACCTGAGACAGTAGCGTAATAGTTAGCAAGTTTGATTCATATGAACATTACTCAGTAAGGTGGAAGAGCATGGAGAAAAAAATGCATTACCTTGTCAGTGAATGGAGGTGATGAGGAAAGAGTAGAGTACTTTTTTAGTGATTGAAGGTGATGCATATAAAGTGGGTCACCTTGTCAGATGAAAGAAAAAGTGATAATCGTGACTGAGATATAAAGGAAGGACAGAGAGCAAATAACTCCATTAAATATGAGAATGCGATGAACCGAGGGTTTACTCTGTAACATTGAGAGGTGCGTTAGACTGAGTTGATTACCTTGTCAGAGATTGGGAAAAGCAGCATCACAGCAGCAACCGGTTTTGGAATCATCCCAAGAAGATCCTCATCAAAACCAAAAACATCAAAGAATGCCCAGTCACTTGACGCTCCTAGGTTGTACATATACTTGTTCATCACCTGTAGTACAGCATAAAAGTGGATGTGATGAAAACCTGCCCTAGATATTGTACTAGGTAAGTTGACAATTTCACAGACAGCCAGCATCAAATCAAATTTATACGATCCTGATAATTTCTACCTGTTGTCTTATGTTCACAAACAACACATGCTCGATGTACATTGTTGTTGACATCGTATTAAAGGAGTACACTATCCGATAGGCACAGCATTTTATTTTTGCGTACAATTTATTATAGAGTAACTTACTTCCACTTGGTATTTATGTCTCTATAAACTGATTATTAAAAACTTCATAATCTTAGATAGTATTTCAACCTATAAATACTATCAGTGGATGTCTTGGTATATTAGAACCAACCATTTCACATACACGTATATTCCTAACAGATTGTGAAAGATATTAGTACAGCTTATTCAGAGTACCTGACTGTGACCTTCAGAGTACCTGACTGTGACCTTCAGAGTACCTGACTGTGTGTAAAGCCAAAATAAGTTGATTTATTACTTATATAGAATTTTAAATTAAAGACTGTGTGAATATATATGTTACTAACCTCAGGGTTAGACTCCAATGGGAGCCATCGTATCTTTTTCGTCTCAGCCATTGTAATCGAATGTTGATACTTTAGCAAACTATTCTTCTATAAGTGTAACCTGCAACATCCAAAAAAGCATTTTTGAGCTTTTATAGCATAGAAAGCTTACTAAAAAGACAAACCCTCATTAACTTAATTATAATCTGCACATGATAGTGTGATGTAATACCAAGAGCATGAATTGGGCCAAAAACATGCCGGCATGGCATCAAGCTTATTATCTAGTCTTTGTTAAAAACATGCCCACAAATATGTATCATTTTGTCATAGAAAACAGTAGTTGGCTTTAATTTATAAAGAAAAGTTGGTTTTTAACATTCACATTTCTCAAAATAGAAATAAAAAATGAAGAAACTGTGGTCAAAGTCTCTGGTTGCCAGCTGGCATCATAAAATATAAACATTATACAAAAAGAATGCTTATAATTACTGCATTGTGTGAGATTCTGTCAAAGAATTTGTGTGCTTATGAATGGTACGGTAGGTGTTAGTATGAGGATTTGTAAAACTTTATGCATGAAGTAAACATAACAAATGGCTTTTGCATTACCAATAATTTAAATTCTACCTCCCATATATCATGTGATATGAAGATGAAAGCCAGCTCAGTTGATCCTTTGAATCAGTACCACAAAAAATAATGAATGAGCGCAGTCTCAACATAGTCTCGGTTTAGATTCTAAAATGTACTGTAGTGTTGGCTGGCTGTACCAAACATATCAGACAAATCTCTAGGTTTATGAACTAAGATTGGCGTATAGTCTAATCAATACAGCTTGTGGAAATGAACTCTCTTTTGCTTTACATAAAACTTTGCGTCTCAGATTGCTCCGAAATAATAGAATGATTATATGGCGTTTTTCTAAGATAAACTTGAAAATTAAAATATTCTGCAATAGGAATGCCTATGCCAGTTCATTTGGGCACAATGCTACAGTTTTTTGGCGTTTGCAGTAATAAATTGATATACTTAGTAGTGCAATAAATATATCTGGCAAAAAAACCAACTAGAAGTTTGACGTTATATTAATATTTGATAGCTGGATTGATGGGTTTTTAAAAACACCTATAAAGGCTGCTCCTATTTTTGTAGATCATGTTCTTGTTTGCATGTTTTTGGTGTAACTTTCATCATCAAGTAAAGTAGCAAAACAAATGGCTGTGCCTCTCCATTCTAGTAAAATATTAAAAGTTATACATATGGCTTGTTATCTTTTCCCATAACGATACAGTACAGCTAATCGGTTGCCCTCAGTTGCATCATGATTTAACTCATGTACTTTATATAGATGAAACGTTTGGTTACGTGAAATTTGTTTCGTTATTGTTAATGTATTTTTGCAGCAAAAACAAAATTCATTTAACAAATAACAATTATGAGTCATCTTTTCTAGTTTGCGAGCCAATAAAAATACTGCCAATGAAAATGCTAGATATACAAGTAAGTACAGTCAAACATGGATAACTCGAACTTCAAGGGACCGAGCAAAAGTGTTCGAATTATCAGAGCATTCAAGTTATCAGAGCACTGTCACAAGTCCATATATTTACTTATTTATTAGTAGATACATGTACATATACAAACTATAATATAAATCAAAAGCACAAATGGCTTGTTTCAAATTAAATGCTTCTAATGTAAAGTTTAAAACATTTTCATGAAAAAGTATAGAGATTTTTCTATCACTTGAGATTGGTTTGTTGTTTGAGGTGATGTTATTGCCAGGACGTTTTTCAGATTGACATTGGCAAAACTTGATCGTTGTTGAAATGCTCAAAAGAAAAGACATTTTTTTCTTTTGGGGTTTTACCCACGATCAATTTTGCCGTTTTTTCTTGAAGTTTATGCAGATTACCTTACTTTACCTGGGATTCGTTAAGAGCAACACTCCGAGGCAGTTCAATTAGAAGTTTTACGAGGTTTTACGGTACATTCTATATCACTCACGCTTTTTTAATAGATACTTATTGAATGTACACACGTATTCTGTGTTTAGGTCAAACGATGAATAGTTTTTTGTAGCTCAGACAACGTATACGTTTAATTACAACATTTTTAAGACGTTTTAAACATTCAACATTCCGACGTTGATTCAACACGGAATCAACGTCGGAAAACTATTCATCACGGGCTAGCCGAGTCACGCACTCAAGGATTTTTGCCACGCACATACAAAACAACATGCGATTTTTGTTTTGTATGTGCGTGGCGAAATTTTTTGCGCGCGTGACCCGGTTAGCCCGTGCTATTCATCGTATCGCAGTATAAATCAAATTTCACCAAACTTTTAGAAAAGTCGTTGACAAAAATATTTTGCCGATGGTGGTAATAACGACGCTTATGAATTACGAAAAGATGAAGTTTACCTCTATGGCTTTGAATAAAGTGATTTTCTAAAGCGAAAACAACCGTTTTGGTAGCTGTTGGGCAAAAAACAGTTCGAATTAACAGTGTTGAGTTCGAGTTATCTATAGCAATTTATCATTACGTGGGAACGGACCAAAGGAAATGTTCGAATTAACCATGTGTTCGAGCTCTCCGTGGACGAGTTATCCATGTTTGACTGTAGTTTGCTTTCCAGTGTGTCTACCAGCTCCTCCAGCGTTTATCAGCCCTTTTCAATAAGGTTTATCGACTCATTTTAAACTTTTGGAGTGACATAGTCAGGAATTTGTTTACTGGCTCGTCCTGTGCTCAGAATACTAATGAAAATATATAATGACTAACAGAAATACAGTTCGGAACCAAAACATGGGCAGCTTCAAAATTGTATAGGAAGTTTAAGATGTTCCATTAAAATAACTGAACACAGTAACAAGGTGAGTTCAAACTTTAAGAATTTCTCATTTTATAACATAATAGCAGATTATGTTTCAAAACATAATCCGCTAACTGGTCTGCCATCACGTTTAGTAACCTTTCAAAAGAGGCAAAAAATAGTCATGTTTCATTGAAACAATAAAAATCAGAAACAAACATTTTACCTCATTGTTAGTGCATTGTTACAGGCTTGAGAGTCAAAACTTATAATAGCGGGATTTTTGAGTAGAGCAGAGATTATGAGTTGCCAGGTAAGCAATCTCAAATAATCGAGAGGCATCTACACCCAATATGAAGGAAGTTAAAAAGTCACTATCCGATAGCTAGAAGGCTCAAAGTAGCGTGCAGTTACATGCAATGAGAAACTAACACATGTTATCGGGACAGCTGTATACCTCAATCTATTCAGACCATGTTAGTTGAAATGGTAAGAAAAGTAAGAAAGCATGATCCAGTCGGGGGCAAGTAGAGTGTGAGTGGAAGAACACCAAAAAGTAACAAAGTTTGGTGTGATTCCAATATTTCAGCTATAGGAGTGTATGTAGAAATTGACAATGTGTTAGTAAAAGACGCAACATGATTACGAGGTATTAAAATAGATAGAATGATAAAGCTCATAAAAACGCGGCAGAGTTAGATGGGGTGGTGAAAACCATAAAATGGCTATTAAATAAAAACTATAAACTTTTAAGATTTTTACAAACTCGGCCACAGTGTACAGCTGGGTAAGATCAGTGCTGAATGAGGTGAAAAAGCCTAAAGTTAAAGGTCTGAATGAAATGATTGTTAAACGAAGGCTTAACTTAATCAGTGACCTAATTGAGGAGTATGAACTTAACCCTTAGAATTTCACTAGTAAGATCACAAGCAAATAAAGCTGACGGAATAATGAGAGTCCCCGAAAGTGGTTAGCAACGCAGATATGCAGTCAATATAGTAGTTTCGGAAAGTTGGAAAGACGACCTGCGCAAATTTCCCTACACTCATCATTTAGGAGTAGCTCAAACTCTATACAGTAAAACATGGATAACTCGCCCTCGGATATATCGAACACATGGTTAACTCGAATGGATTTGCTTGGTCCGTTCCCACGCAATGATAAATGGCTCTATATAACTCGAACTCAACACTGTTAATTCGAACTGTTTTTTGCCCAACAGCTACCGAAACGGTTGCTATCGCTTTAAAAAATCACTTTATTCCAAGCCATAGAGGTAAACTTCAACTTTTCGTAATTCATAAGTGTCGTTATTACCACCATCGGCAAAATATTTTTGTCAACGACTTTTCTAAAGGTTTGGTGAAATTTGATTTATACCAAACATCCGCGTAGCGATCGCCCTTGGGAAGCAAGGTAAAGTGAGGTAATCTTTGCATAAACTTCAAGAAAAATCGGCAAAATTGATCGTGGGTAAAACGCTCAAAAGAAAAAGATGTCTTTTCTTTTGAGCATTTCAACAACGATCAAGTTTTGCCAATGTCAATCTAAAAAACGTCCTGGCAATAACATCACCTCAAACAACGAACCAATCTCAAGTGATAGAAAAATCTCTATACTTTTTGATAAAAACGTTTTGAACTTTACATTAGAAGCATTTAATTTGAAACAAGCCATTTGTGCTTTTGCTTTATATTATAGTTTGTATATGTACTGATGTCTTTTCTTTTGAGCATTTCAACAACGATCAAGTTTTGCCAATGTCAATCTAAAAAACGTCCTGGCAATAACATCACCTCAAACAACGAACCAATCTCAAGTGATAGAAAAATCTCTATACTTTTTGATAAAAACGTTTTGAACTTTACATTAGAAGCATTTAATTTGAAACAAGCCATTTGTGCTTTTGCTTTATATTATAGTTTGTATATGTACTGATGTCTTTTCTTTTGAGCATTTCAACAACGATCAAGTTTTGCCAATGTCAATCTAAAAAATGTCCTGGCAATAACATCACCTCAAACGACGAACCAATCTCAAGTGATAGAAAAATCTCTATACTTTTTGATAAAAACGTTTTAAACTTTACATTAGAAGCATTTAATTTGAAACAAGCCATTTGTGCTTTTGATTTATATTATAGATTGTATATGTACATGTATCTACTAATAAATAAGTAAATACATGGACTTGTGACAGTGCTCTGATAACTTGAATGCTCTGATAATTCGAACACTTTTGCTCGGTCCCTTGAAGTTTGAGTTATCCGAGTTTCACTGTAGTTAACAAAACGTAAGTAGAGTGCGGGCATCTGCAGAAAAGAAATTGTAAAAAAATTGTAAAACAACGTCGTGTGCGAGTGTGTAGATCCCACTCCAGCTCACTGGGAGGTGTAGGTGTATCAGGAGACTGGTTTAGATTAGCGACTGATATAACCAACGACAACAATGTACCGTACTTGAGACTAACAGACTGCAGCCAAAGTAGATATGCCATTTGGAGGAAGCTACAAAATGAAACACCAGCAGCAGTAATGGAGCAACTAAAACAAATAATTAGCGAGTTGGGTGCTCACTAGCACCCCACTCGCTAAAGTTCTGTCTGACAATGAACTATGCTTTATAACCTTGAGCTTGCTGACGCGCAAATGGAACATCAATCACATATTTAGTTCCACGTATAGAGCCACCAGAATTGGCATTATAGAGCGTAATCATCATCCTATCGAGTAAATGCTAGGGCTAGTGGGGCAGTCAGCGATATGGAGTTCTGGTACAACTCTCATAATAACGAGGATGTGGTGGCATGCGAAAGATTGTCGTATTACACATCATGAACACCAAATGTCGAAGGTTGTGTTTTTCGTGACGTTAGTATAAACTATAAACCCATACACGATTGAAAATCAGGTGTTTGTGAAGCCAGGATCAGCAAAATACACCTGTGTCTGGAAAACTGGTAACATTACTACCATAGTCTCAAACAACGCTGTAAATGTTGGTGGAGTTACATGACACATAGGATATAATAGGTGTTGTTTGCGACGCATGATTGAGAGGCAAACAGTGTACGTTCATTATGAGATTGATGATGGTAATACACACAGAGTTGTAAATTCCGAACTTAGTGTAGACTCTTCTGACAATGACATTAGCGCCGATAATGACAATTATCCAAAGCCTGAAACGGACCTTTCTTCTGACCTGATTTAAAATCGCAAGCCACCCGCATGGTTTGAAGACTTTTGTATGACATAATATTTGTTGATTTGGAGATCAGAGGGATATTTAGTTAGGAGTTATCTTCCATAAGTTTATGGTGTAGCATAGACACTGTTATTGTATAATAAAAACACAAATAATTATGGCATTAGATAGTTTTCCTCTATGATCTTAATTGGTTAAAACATGATGATTCTTGCTTGACTGATTATTATTATGAGAAATCTTTATTGCGGTAATAAATAGTCATATTTTACAATATGTTTTTCGCAAGGTACCACAGCAAGTAAACTAACTAAAGAACAGTGTACAAAATAAAAGACAAACTATTAAGTGGTCCAACTAATATAATAATGTTGGAGCTAAAAACATAAAATATGTAAAAAGCGTACTTGAGGATTGGTATGAGTAATGTTTAAACAAAAAAGTGGACAAATATAAGCTTTGTGAAAATAGTTATTCATAACTATGACAACAGATTTTTAGTTGTGAAAACATCTATCTATCTATCTATCTCGATAAAATATCTCTTGTGGCCCGATAAGCCTTTAGAGATAAGATGCGACTATAACGATAAAAGAGATCAGATATTCTTGTAAAATCGAGAGTTAAATAAAATCTGCTATTGAGCTTGTTCCATATATATATCAAAACTTCATGACTCGGTTAAAAAATGAGAACTTCATGGCATCTGTATTAATAGTGTGCCTAATATTAGACCCACGAGTAAAATAGGCGGAGTTGCACAGTGTAAACTTTTTAAAATCGACCATAAGGTCTTGATTTAAAATTTTCAGTAAAGTGTTTTTATCCTTAGTGCATCTTCTCTCTTCAAGAGTGTGCCAAGTCATGTTTTCCATTGAAGATGTAATACTGTCATACTTTCTAAAACCGTTTGCCCATCTGAACGCTCTTCTGTTTATGGCTTCTAAATCCCTAATGATGTACATAAAATGTGGACTCCACACCTCTGAAGCATACTCCAGTAAAGGACGACATACACTAAAATAAGCCGTTCTCTTAACAGCATGGGAAGTTCCTTTAAGAGTTCGCATAAGCAAGTAAAGGGTGGCATTAGCCATACGCATAATAAAATTTATATGATCACTAAAATTGAGCGATTTAGAAACCTGTATGCCCAGGTATACAAAGGAATGGGATGAAATAAGCGGAGTGCCTCCACAACTGTATGTATGCAAAAATTTAACCGGCTCCATTGACGTGGATGTGCATTTAGCTACATTAAATTTTAGCTGCCAAGATCCGGCCCACGCAGCAACTCTGCTCAACTGGTCCTGCAATGCTTGGCTGTCGGACACGCAACTAACAGGCCTGTAAAGGATGGCATCATCGGCAAATAAGCGTATAGATGTTGATGGACAGTTCAAAGCATCTGGTAGGTCATTGATGTAAATGAGAAAAAGTAGTGGTCCAAGCACTGAACCCTGAGGCACACCCGAGGTCACCTGGGTCGGCTGAGAAAGACAACCATTAACGATGACCCTGAATGTTCGACCCGAGAGCCAGTCTCGGATCCATGCCACTATGTTTGGATTTAGGCCATAGTATATAAGTTTATGCAATAATTTATTGTGAGGGACCGTATCAAAGGCTTTACTAAAATCTAGAACTAAAACGTCTACTTGAGTATTGTGATTGTTATAAGAAGCTAAATCTGATATTGTATGAATAAGCTGTGATTCACAGCTGTGGTTTTTGCGGAAACCATGTTGAGTTTCACTTAGGATGTTGTTATGATCGAGAAAGTTGCGTATGCTGTGAGCAATAATATGCTCAATTAACTTCGACGGGACGCTAGTCAGAGAAATTGGCCTGTAGTTAAGCGGTGCTTTTCTGTCGCCTTTTTTGAAAACAGGTACGATGTTTGCACATTTCCAGTCTCTTGGAACACACCCTGTATTTAGGGAATGTTTAAAAATTAGTGTCAAAGTAGAAACATCGTACAGTATAATGCAAAAATGTTAAAACAGGTAAGGCTAGATGGTGAATGGTATTATTAGTCAAAGGATAGTAGGTGCAGTTTGAGTTTCGCTCTAAAAGATTGCAGAAGAAGAGTTCTTAAATGAGTGCAGAGGCTATTAAATGAATTTAGCAGCTTAATATTGAGTTTGTTGTGGTTTATGGCACCAGGTAATTTAAACATTCATAACAGTGCACCGATTGACAGTGCACTGTTATGTAATGATTAGTTTTCAGTTGAATACATATCTTCAGTTGAATACATATCTTTTTATGGTAAAGCTGATTCTTACCTTTGCAAGCAATTATTATGCAGTACAACTACCTTAACACTTTCACTGAACCAGTACCTGTACATGTAATAATCAATTTAGTTCCTACTAGCTAAGCAAAAGCGTACAAACTGAACATAGTCAAAATAGAATAAGACAACAAAGCAAATTTAACACTGTTGTTATGTGAATTCGGATTAATTAAGCATCACATGAATTCCTGCCTAAACACCTACAACAATTTCTGCCAAAAAAACAACGCACATGCACACATACAAAATATGAAAAATACTTATAACTAGTGTATCTAATACAAAAATGCTATTTCAGATTAACAATAATTAAGTAAACACTTGGGTCATAAAATTGTCGTTCTTAGATCACACGGTAACGACACAAGGATATACGTTCGATGCACGGGTACTACGTGCGTTGCGAAAGGCCTTTCGCAACGCCGTAGTAATGTACCTATGGTTCAATGGCTTTTAAAACTATACAGTTGATCAATACATTCAACGATGTCAAAATAAAAAGACTTCTTAGTAATTCAAAGAACACGTCAAAAACAACTTCTTCACTACATTCGGTCAAATAATCAAGCTATCTTGTTTATCGATTGCTTCCCGCACTAAATCCATTATAGCTCCAAGAATTTTTCTAGACAACGGACTACAACTCATATGGCGGCATATTGTACCCCATTCTTATAAACACAGTTCTAAAACCAAGTAAGGCAATGTCAAGGTAATATATGACCAATGGATTATAAAGCAACTTGTTTGTTGGTACGGTTTGACCGACGTGTACGGATAGTCCGCCAGATAACGCAAAATAATTACGACATCGTGAACATTCACCAACTAAATACATGTACATGTATTTGGCGAACCTAAATGCTCTTGCACCAAAATGCGAAGTTTTCAAATTAAAGCTCTTGCCGATTTATTACTGTTTATATTTTGTATGCTGAGTGAAAATCAAAGAACAATTAGTACTTAGTATAACCAATTTGGTATTGAGTGTACTAACTATGGATACGTTTGTATTAGGGTGAAGAATGTGTTCAAAGCAAACATTAGCCATCAACGAATGGTTCAAGGACATAAATCAGTATCGTGGTTAGTTGTTCAAGCTTTGTTTTGTAGGACCTCGTGCAACATTTTTTATGTATAGTACTGCTTATTTTTGTTTTGTTATTATGGTAGTTTGCACTCATACTACTGTCAATGTTAGTCATTTGCTTGCTTGCTTGCTTTCATTTTATAAGTACTTGCTTATGCTTTTTCCTACTAGGAACATTAGAACAGAGACAAATGGTTTGTTTCTATAATTCGAATTATTAATCAGCATAAAGCAGATAAGATAAAAAATTTTCCACTAAGACCGCACACTGTGCGTTGAACAAGCGTGAGAACAAAATTCCAGATTTTTTTTTTTTTTTTTTGTAAAATTTTTTTCACTTCAACTAAGCATATATTTAAGATATCAGTTCTCTTATAGTTTTAGGCCAGAAAGATTGGTAGAATTGACAATTTTTAATTAAAGGAGTACATGTGCCTTTTTTCTGTTTCATGTCTGAGTTTTGTTAATATCTGTGACTAATGATTTTTTGAGTTGTTCAGGACATCACTTAACATGTAGTTTGTGTTCTAGCAATTTTTTTCCTTTTCAGTAGAGATTGAAAACCTGTGTCTTCTCTTATTTTTGTAAAGCTAACAAATCCTTCTTTCTAAATATACAACACAAGGCCTGATTCGGAACTTGTTTTAGTTTTTTAACATACCTTAAATATGCCATACGGCATTAAATGCATTGTTTTCATGTCAGCTAGTAATTCAACTAGTTTTTGATGTTTAATTACATTTTTCCCTTTTTGTATTTGCTATATGTTTGATGGTATAATATTCTACACCATTGTGTTGTTTCGGACTAACTTGTTGATGAGTGTATTTTATACAACTTTTGAATATTTGGCAGTCTTTACAGATTTTTTATGCTAAAATTCATCATTTTCTGAAGTTTTACAAAAGGCACAATCAATACTAAGTTAAATTATTGAATTCTGATTTGTTATTCTAGATGAATTGCACAAGTACAATGTTGTGCTGAGGTATTTGGTCTCTAAGACTCAGTTAGAGCTCCAAATTAACAGTAGTCTGAAAGCACAAATGATTTTAAATTTACTAACATTTAATCACTTTGATAGCCCTCGAGGCATGTAACTTGCATTGGAAACCAATTTTATCATGATTTTAGTCGTTGCTAACACATTTCTTATTTATGGAGTTGCTTTACTACATGGAGTTGTCTTCATACACATGGTATCACATATAACATTACATTAATAAACTGACTTTTATTAGAGAACTTGTCGCCACAATTTACTATTTAATATTTACATAGATTATATGTAATTCAAGTTATAATTTAATTATATATTGGTTATATTATTATCAATTGCTTTAAACTGTCATGTCTTCCAAAGGTAGTTGTTGTCCTGCAGATAGGGTTGAAATTCAACAGTTTTTCCAAGATGCCAATAAAAGAACTAAAAAAATTAGCAGCATTGTTATTTTAGGTTGTTATAATATTAGTTTTGTAAACGTGGTCTAAATGCTAAAGTTCAATTGAATAAAAAACAAAATTCACCTAGTTAATAAAATTTTATAATTAATATAAATCATAAGTTACATACATAATTTGCAGAGATTTACTATTTTCATTTGGTTGAAAACTGAAACAAAGCATAAGTATGTCTATATTTTATAGACTCATTAATGCTTCACTTTATAGACAATAATATTCTTTAGAGACCGATGATAAAAGTCTCTTGATCTCCCAGCTCCCTAAGAAATGGCAAAGGCATGGAGATATCATCTTGTTTCCTAACACAGCCTTTTGTCATGAGTGGTGGTCAGAAGTTACATCAGCTCAATGGACAGGTATTCCAAAGGACTTCCTAGTTAAAACTTGAGCATCAACTAAAAAGCAAGATTGTAAAAAACTCAGCTTAGTATCACAATATTTCAAATTTACAGACAGCATGTGTATTTTTATAAATATTAATCTCTTCACGTCAAGCTTTTACGATTCGTTCGTTTATGTGAAAAACTATTTTGTGTAAGTTAATGTAGGTAAGTCCACTTGCAGAATCTAGAGTTCTAGATGCCATCAAATTAGATTATTTCGATCTCTAATTTTGCCTAACCAGAAAGGGAATATTTTCTTAGAGTTATTTCAGAAGAAGAGCTATTTACTTGGTGCCGTCACATGACAGCATTGACCCAAAATATAAACTTGATTGTGTTTCAGGCTAATTTTCTGTTGAATGTGTTTAATCTTCATTTAGTCAAACCCTTTGTAATAGAGTGTAATCTCTCCACTAGATTTAGCTCGGAGGCTGAAAGTGCGTCGACTTGGGCTTATGGGAAAGACATTATGTAACGATTTTAGACAGCCTACAGTACGACTCCTCCTGGGCACTGATGGATGGACTGAGCATGTGGATAACCATGTGAGGTAAGTATTGTTAACATGAGGCAGAGAGTATACGATACTAACATCCTAATTTCACTGTCTTTACTAGTCAACAGGCGCTGTGTTGTAGTATCTATGCAGCATTTTCATTTATCGTGCATATTATTATTTCTAGTAAACTGTCGTCCCATGCACTGTGGGAGATTGTCATGTGTTATTGTGTATGTGAATATTCGAGTTCAATTTTCTATTTAGGTTGAATAGCGGTTGTTGAAGTGAATGCTTTCAGCCAAAGCAGTTATTGCTACAGAAAAGGCAGGGTCATCAATAAGCGTCTGCTGAGATTTGGAAATACCTGATGCAAGAATAGCCTTTGCTCCCAGAGTTGAGAATAAATTAGACTAAGAATTAACTGATGAAAAATAGATCATCTGTATAGCTGAGTGTGTTTAGTAAGAAGAGCCTCCCGGTAGCATAAAATACTTCATCATCTCTCTATAGTCTCTTTCTATGGTCTCTTTCTATGGTCTCATTCTATGGTCTCATTCTATGGTCTCATTCTATGGTCTCTTTCTATGGTCTCTTTCTATGGTCTCATTCTATGGTCTTATTCTATGGTCTCATTCTATGGTCTCTTTCTATGGTTTCATTCTATGGTCTCATTCTATGGTCTCATTCTATGGTCTCATTCTATAGTCTCATTCTATGGTCTCATTCTATGGTCTCTTTCTGTGGTCTCATTCTATGGTCTCATTCTATGATCTCATTCTATGGTCTCTTTCTATGGTCTCATTCTATGGTCTCATTCTATGGTCTCATTCTATGGTCTCATTCTATGGTCTCTTTCTATGGTCTCATTCTATGGTCTCTTTCTATGGTCTCTTTCTATGGTCTCTTTCTATGGTCTCTTTCTATGGTCTCATTTTATGGTCTCATTCTATGGTCGCATTCTATGGTCTCATTCTATGGTCTCATTCTATGGTCTCATTCTATGACCATAAATACTTGTGTGGTCCAGGTACAGCTTTGATGTCACAAAGACCATGTTCTCTTCTGGCAACATCACTGAGAAGATGAGAGTTGCTAAGTTTGACTGCTCTGAAGAGGTCGTTGCAGATTTGTATGCCGGAATAGGCTACTACACGCTACCATATTTAGTTCATGCTGGAGGTGAGTGCACGGCTGTTCACAGCGTCATGAAACGGCGATTTAATTGTTTGATGGCGATTTTTAAGGTAGGCATTTTCAAATTGCCACCATTTAAAGAGATAGTGCCAATCGTTTAAATGATATAATCGTGTACTGGCAATTTATCTCACGCCTGATGATTTTCAGAATGAGCGATACTGGAACTAAAACACGAAATCGTACGGTTTCTAGACTTATATTAAGCTCATTCCATATCCTTACTTACACACATGGGCACACTTACAAAGTCTCTAATCATGACAAACACAAAATAGTTGCTTTTTCAAGCTAAAATACACAAAAAAATATTAACAAAATTTTAAAAATTCTTTCACATAATAGTACTAAATTGCGATATATCGCTATGATTTATTTGTAATATCAAATCGTCTGGTGATTTTTGAAAATCATGATGCTCCATTCACATCAGGGGTTGATATGGTTGAGATAATATCGTAAACATGTAAACTCAATAAGGAAATTTTAAGGCGAGGTAAAGGCAAAATGTATTTCATTTCATTATCCACACATACAATAAAATATTTATATGGTTGACAGTATTGAAATGATTGCGCTTACTTAATTATACATGTATATGTTGCCATTATTAAAAATTTTCATAAAAAACCGGAAACAACCCTTTGATCTCTTCTGAGTGTGTTATCTCAGAGCGGTTAACAAAGCATGCACCTGTTACACTGAAGACCTGAGATTATTAAAAGTGATTCTCTCATATGTTCAGAATTATTCGCACAAACACCAAAAGTAAGATCGTTCAATATTGGTAGTGCAAGCAAAGCTATTCTATCCTCATGGCATATGTCAGAGTAAAAGATCCTTGATGCACTACGTTGAATCTGCTCTTTCTTTCTTTCCATGTAGATGATAGAACTGTGTGCCAAGCAGGCGCACTTATGGTGCAATTTATGACTATTCATCTATCTAATCATATCCTGGCGTACTCTTGTCTTGTTCCAGCGTCACATGTTCATGCATGTGAGTGGAATCCAGATGCTGTGGAGGCATTGAAGGCAGGATTAAGGAAAAACAATGTTGTCGGCAGATGTACTGTGCATAGTGGGGACAACTCTCTGGTTAGTGCTGTTGTTAATTACATTTAGGAAGCAGTTCTTAGGCTTCTGGTTTCAACATATAATGGTGGCCATTAGTGCTGGGCACGAGATAATAGATATGTGGTTAGTGTATTAGCAATACAGTTCAGGTGTATTGGATTGAAATGCTACATTATATACACCTGGGAAAGGTGGTCAATCAATGATATATACTTGTATATAATGGTGTATAGGTGTATCTATTTATATATTTCTCAAAGTATGTATGTGGATATGGGTGTCCCTCCAGCTATAGCTATTAAAATCTTGGAATTAAGAATGCGTACCGAAAAAGATTTGATCTCAGCCCTACCGTTCACCAGTCCAAAGCCGTACCAATTAGGCCAACGAGATTGAGTTGCTAGCTTACTGAGATAAATCATTATATGAGAGCCAATACCCAATGGCTTTGCGTACTAAGCAGGGTGAATATAGATGGTGTATATGTGTATACCGATATAGATATATATATCGGTATATATATATATATATATATATATACACTAGCCATATGACCGGCGTTGCACGGGTTTTAAAAACAGCTTGTAAACAGTGGCAGGCAATGCAGTTGCCATTGGCTAATTTGAGTAAGCTACTATCCGCATTGCTAAACTTACTAATAAGAGTCGTGAGAGCAAGCTTTAGTGATGTTGCAGGTGGCATATGCACAGTCGCTATGCGTATTTTAACCCGAATAGTGACTCATATCGTACAATGAATCTATTGTGTCTCGTGTAGCCTAAGAGGTAGCTTCTCGCCTTTTGAACAGGAGGTTTCAAGATCAAATCTTGTGCGAAATGATTTTTCATTGTTGGCTTTTAATAGCTATAGATGAACAACAAACTTTGAGATTTATATACATGCATGTATATGTATATATATATGCCAGTTTATATATCGTTATGTGGTATATACCGATATATATATACCGGTACGCGTGGATATCTGATACCAGTTGGTGTAGATGTTTGCAAACACCTGTTGGTGTAGATATTTGCAAACACCAGTTGGTGTAGATATCTGCAAATACCAATAGGTGTAGATATCTGCAGATACCAGTAGGTGTAGATATCTGTAGATACCAGTTGGTGTAGATATCTGTAGATACCAATAGGTGTAGATATCTGCTGATATCAGTTGGTGTAGATATCTGTAGATATCAGTTGGTGTAGATATCTGCAGATATCAGTTGGTGTAGATATCTGTAGATGCCAGTAGGAGTAGATATCCGCAAATACCAGTTGGTGTAGATATCTGCAGATACCAATAGGTGTAGATATCTGCTGATATCAGTTGGTGTAGATATCTGTAGATACTAGTTGGTGTAGATATCTGTAGATACCAGTTGGTGTAGATATCTGTAGATATCAGTTGGTGTAAATATCTGTAGATATCAGTTGGTGTAGATATCTGCAGATATCAGTTGGTGTTGATATCTGCAGATACCAGTTGGTGTAAATATCTGTAGATACCAGTAGGTGTAGATATCTGTAGATACCAGTTGGTGTAGATATCTGTAGATACCAATTGGTGTAGATATCTGTAGATACCAGTTGGTGTAGATATCTGTAGATATCAGTTGGTGTAGATATCTGCAGATATCAGTTAGTGCATTTTATGTATGTATTTTGCTTCGTATATTACGGTATAGGGGCACCTGTTCACTTTGGTTGACTGACTTAGACTGACTTTATCTGTTCTATAAACATCCCCTGGGCAAAGCCCAAATACATTGCTTGTTTTATAAACAGTCCCTGGACAAAATACAGACACACTACAGTAGATATCTGTAGATACCAGTAGGAGTAGATATCTGTAGATACCAGTTGGTGTAGATATCTTCAGATACCAGTGGGTGTAAATATCTGTAGATACCAGTAGGTGTAGATATCTGCAGAAACCAATAGGTGTAGATATCCATTACCTTGTTAGGAATCTCACATTTACAGGCACCGATAGAGGGAGTTGCTGACCGAGTCAACCTTGGCCTTCTGCCTAGCTCTAAACCAGGCTGGAAAGTTGCATGTGCTGCACTCAAACCTTGTGGTGGTTATTTGCACATCCATGACTGTCTCAAGTGAGTTTTCTGAAACAATTGGCAGCTCATACTGTCATCTCTTTGTATGGTAATTCGTCAGCGAGTAATTGTACAGACTTGACTAGATTTGACATATGTATAGTTGAGTTGAAAAACAAGAATAAGGGTTGTTTTTTGTTGAGTAGTTAAAACGGAGCAGTGGACCCCTGCCATAGGACATTAATTCGTTCTGGTGTTAAGATCGTTAGGTGAAATTGTCGTATAGACGGGTATAGGAACCTATAGTAATTATCTAATGCAAACCCCGGTGAAACATCAAAATTTTATAAACATATGAAAAATTAATAATAACACAATATTATGGGAACTTAAGTTACTATAGTTGCCTAATTAGTGGTTATTATCTGCAATAAAATACAACATTACCATGTACAGTACTGCATAGAGTTCTTACCTTCAGGACAGATGTAGTGGCTAACAGCCGTGTGAAAAAGACTTGGACAGCAATGCGTTTGGTACCCTAGACTTTTTTAATACTACGTAACTTAATACAAACTTTTAATTTAGTTTAATTGAAATTTATTTATTAAACAAACTCACTTGAAGCTAAGTTTTAATATTTTACTAAAATTAATTTCAATTTTGTCATCTTAATTTTTTATTACCTGTTATTGGTTTGGCGCTTTTTGCCTCGTTTACACTATAACTTTTAGCCGTCTTTATTAAAACTTTTTTTAAACTAATTAAAAAAGAAAAACGGAGCAATACAGTTGAAGTTTAAACTTCAGAGTGACAAGTTGATGTCGTATGTTGGGAAAATGATGAAACAAGGGGCTGGGAAAACTTCGAGTTTCACATTATAAGGCAAGAGACCGTAAAACAGATATCGTAACCCTGGGGTCCACTGTAGTAGACAGTCGTTGTAGTCTAATCTGCATCATGAAAGTCATTATAATCTTGCAGTACGAGTTTAAGGCGTTTCCAGTCCGACACCGTACAGCAATTTCCTCATTATGAAGCAATTTTGTATGCATTAAAGTAGTATAAAAAATAATTTTTTTCAATCCCAAAATGCCTGTTTCAATTTTATTTTTTAAACTGAAATGTTGCGATAAAAAATAGGCACTACCGTACATGTAATATGAGTAATAAAGCTGCATGCAAATAGTCCCGTGTTATTAATCCACTAAACGTAGAACAAAGACCATCTAGGCGGATGGAAGGTGAAGGAACTGGTAATAGGTTATTGTCTGTCACTTAATCACTCACTTTTTTCACACTAAACACAGTAAATCTCTAAGTAGACGAAACGGACTACACTAGACGCTCCTATAACATAATTCCAAAAAAAGTAAAAATTTATGCGAAGTTTTCGTTTCGTACTACGTAAAAATTCCTTATAACCTAGTGTCAAGGTGGGGCAACTTCTCAAATTCGATCTAAATGTTAACATATCTTGCTACACTTGTGAGAAAAAATGATGCACGTATAGCCTTATATCTATTGTACATGTATATGCAATTTCCGTGACATTCTAGTTCATCGTGGTCATCAGATGTGTCGACAAAACAGAGTATAAGTAACCGCGCAATTGTTAATACTGTAATTACTTGAAGGCGATCGATTGGTGCAGGTGTTACAGCGTCGGTCTACTAATCTAAATGTCAGGAGTTAAAGTATCGTCGAAAGTTATTTTTTATTTTAACCTTGACCCCTGAATACAGATAGACGACCGACATATAGACACTACTCTTTTTATAGTAAAATATATTTTTATTTTGCTTTATTGTAGGCGTATAAAATATTTGTTTTCAATTTTACTTTGTAAAATAAGCTTTACTGTCTAAAAAAAATGAACAAATCGTTGTGAATGGACGTCAAATATGTGCGTTTCCCACCGGCCCGTATTCCCTGGGGCGGCTGAACCGCCCCAACTTTTTAGGGATTCTTGGCGGCTAACTACTAAGAGTTGAAGTCTAAGCTCATTCATGTCGAATTTACAACTAATTTACTAGCAACTAGCATTCTATATTGTCTCCGTGGTGGTCTCGCCGAATGAGTGATTTTGTGAGACTTTGTTAAGACTTAGAAACTGAACTTTATTGCTTATAATGGGGGTGTAAAGAAGACCCCCGAACTTGCATTTTCCTTATCATAACATAACCGAATCAAAACATCGATGAGGAGCGCTATCGGGCAGGCTTGTCTAAATAATCTTCTAATATTACCCATATATAAAGATGTTGAAATACATGTAGATACAGAATCAGTTGTGAAAGTTTTCTTCCATGGACACATTGACAGAACAAGAGCTATTGCAATAAAGAAGTAATAGCTCTTGTTCCGTCAATCTCCCTTACAGAAATCTGTAGTGTCATGAGTTTTATATCGTTCGTTGAATAAAGAAAAAGTTTTGCCTACCATGTACCATAAACAATATATTTATGTAGATTCTGATGCTTACAATTGATTGCATTTATGCATACTTTGAGGGTTGTTGATGCTTAAAAGGTCTAGAGCTTCAGGGTGCTGCCCAAATTCCGTTGGGGGGCTTACACCTGCCCCCAAACGCCCATATGTTCGTAACTAGTCACCTAACATTTGCAGCCGCCCCAATTTGCAACCAGGGAATACAGGCCTGGTTCCCCATCAACTTATTGTAAAATCACCGCAGTCATTGTCTATAAAACCAGTGAAGTTGATCAGAAAAAGGAGACAAGTTATCAATACAAACTAATAATATTATGGTTATGGTACAGCCTACAAATTAGTCAGTTTACATGTATTCTGTTCCTATAACGTAAAATCCCTATAACGTAAATGTTCCTTGAACAGATTATTTACGTGGTACATGTAGGAGTATCTACTGTATTCATAAGCAGAAAACGCTTGTGATTTTTTACTTCAAATTGCTCTCGTAAACTCAGGGAGCGAGGACTGCTTTTAGTTGCAACCTATGAGCTCAGTCTATGTTCTTTATGTTCATCAGTGTTTTTTTATAAATCGATCACATTAGATAGCCTCTGTAAGCATTAGTCAACCCTGCAAATAATAATCACTTATCCTGCAAATCTTTTATTGTTAGACAAGACGAGTATTATAATTGGCTGCTCACTCCTATAGTTAATTGAAAAAAGTGAATCAGACTTCACAGACATAACAGCATTGTCTTGGTGTAGTTGTACCCTCCTTGAAAAAGCAACTCCAATTAAACAATATTTTGTTTGTGTTGTCTAATTTTTCCTAATTTCTGATGAATACCTGCTGTTAGCAATAAACAATTACATCAATACTATCTGTTGTTATGATCTGATTGTGTCCATTTCTTTTTTATGTTGAAGTCTGATGGTCATTACATGTTGCACATGTCTCAGTGACACTTCATTAGTAGCGCTTGTTATTCACTGAATAGGTATTGCCTCTTTTCCTTTCATATCAACTCCATTTATTATAACACTATCGTTCCTCCAGCACCAAAGCTATGAGCAAGCAAGAGGCAGAAAGATGCTACTCTGAGGAAACTGTCACAAGCATCACTGACCTGCTAAGGAGTGTCAAACCTCATGACGGTTAGTCTAATTCATCTCAATCTACTGTAGAAGATGTTAGTTTCTACGGCAACATGCATAAGATACTGAGTGTATCATGACCCTCATTCATAGGCGAGTTGTAAATGGAAAAAATTAAAATCTCTGTCTGCTTATGGTTATTTTAAGTCTTAGTGAAAGGCTGCGGGTCACAGCGCTATTATAACAGACTATTCATCTGTGTCACCATGGTGATAGGGAAATGGTTGCCTGATGTAACTTGTATTCGTTATTAAGTTAACAAGCCCAATTCGTCATGTGATTATTCCCTAAAGGTGAAGTGCTTATTGCGAGCATAATATAATTACTGTCAAGGAATTCGTCATGTGATTATTCCCTAAAGGTGAAGTGCTTATTGCGAGCATAATATAATTACTGTCAAGGGATTTGTGAGATGACCATTGCCATGAGTCAATCCTGTCAAAGCATCAAGTGTTTCAGGGTGCCTCAAACCATTAAAACCCATGTACTATCTCATTTTTAATGATTTTCACTTTTAGACTGGAATGTAAAAGCGATGCATTTGGAAAAAGTGAAGTCATATGCGCCCCATATAACTCATGTTGTTCTGGATGTCCGGTGTGCTCCAATCACTTGACCTACCAGTACAGTCTACTAGTATAGCATGTGTAGACATTAACACACTACACAATCACCCAGACTACATTGAGTATATGTGATACACACTGAACACAGAATATATTTTGTATATATTGTAAATACTTTTCTTAATAAACATCTCTGAAAGTCAATGGTAGTGTTATGAAAATGCAAATACTCGAGCAAGCACAAAAATGTATATTCCTTTTTTTGTCTGCTGTTTCACTGTCGAACCTTTGTCTAATCAACACAATAAGTTACAAGTTGCCACATGATCACCTCGTCTAATCATGAAGACAAGTTGTTTCTCACTAGACAAATGAATGTGCCACTGCTAATACCATTCAAGCCTCTGCTGAATAAATTAATTCTGACATTAAAAGGGTCAAGGAGAAATGGCAGGGGTCGAATCTGATCGGGAAACTATTGAAACACCAAACTCTTCTATGAAAGTCTTAAGGAAACTCCACTCTGCCTCCCTAACATCAACCAATTGCCCTACAATAGAAAGGCTTTTTAGTGATCACTTCATCTACATATATACATTTTAAACTCTTGTTACACACAGTTTGCTAGACTTGAATGAGAAAAAGACACAAGTTATCAAAAGATTTGAAAAGCATATTACCTGTCTGTTCAGTGAGAGAAGTCATTGCTACATCCTCAAGTCCACATGGAGTTATATGATCAAACCAGCTGAGATCATTGGAGCAATTGAGGGCCACTCCGTGAGATGTGATATGGCGTTTAGCATTGACACCTAGTATGGAGGAAAAAGTAGTAGGAGAAGATAGAAGTAGGAGAAGATACTGTCTATAAAATGTGGCACATTCCAAAGGGAATTTAGTAGTTGCAACCAAATAAAAAAAAAATGTACGGAAGATAATTATATGGATTAAGCTCGTGCACACCTTAGTAAGATTGTTTGGTGCAAAGACTGCAAAAACTAATTGTTGGGTTTGTTGCCCATTTCACTGAAATTCACCACGGCTGGCCAATCACCTGCTATGGGTGAAAGTAGGGCCAAGTACGAGGTCTGTTAATTAAGTAATGAGACTTTTATTGCAGTGCCAAATATTTACAATTTATTCACAATTTGACTCTATCCCCTTCAAAGTAGTTGCCTTGGCTAACCACACATCGTATGAATCGGAGTTTCCACTCCTCATAGCAGTGCTGGAACTCAGAAACCGTCAGCGCCTTTAGTTGCTCCGTCACAGCTGCCTTTATGGTGTTCAAGTCACCAAAATTCTGTCCCTTGAGGTGTTTCTTGACTTTGGGGAATAGAAATCTGGAGAGTATGGAGGATGTGGTACAACTGGTATGCTTTTCTGAGCCAAGAATTCTCTTACAGAGAGTGCGGTGTGGGAAGGCGCATTGTCATGATGCAACATCCAGTTGTCCTTGATGGCTGGCCTTGCACGAGCAACTCGTTTCCGTAACCTTTCCAGGACTGTTTGGTAGAATAGGGCATTGACAGTTTGTCCTTCAGGTACAAACTCTTTATGGATGATACCTTTGCTGTCAAAGAAGCAGATGAGCATGGTCTTCACTCTTGATTTGCTCATTCTTGCTTTTTTGGGTCGAGGTGAGGCTGAAGTGTGCCATTCGAGACTTTGACGTTTTGTTTCAGGATCATACTCAAAAATCCATGATTCATCCCCAGTAACAACATTGGAAAAATTTTTTGGGTCAGTGTCAATTCTCTCTAGAAGATCAGAGCAAATGGCTCGTCTGTTCTCTTTCTGTTCGAAAGTCAGATTCTTGGGAACAAACTTTGCCGAAATCTTCTTTATTTCCAGATCAACAGTTAAAATTTGATGGACAGTCACAGGATTTAACTGCAACTGTTCAGCAATCATCCTGACAGTTAAACAGCGGTCTGAATGAACTAATTCTCTGATTCGCTCAACATTTGCATCATTGTGAACGGATGATGGCCTCCCTGGCCGAGTGTCATTTTCGACAGAGTCCCTGCCTTCAGAAAATGCCTTGAACCACCTAAAAACCTGTGCTCTTGACAGAGCTGTGTCTCCATAAGTTTGTTGAATCTTTGAGTAGGTTTCTGTGGCACTGTGTTAAAGTTTGACACAAAACTTAATTGCACAGCGTTGCTCAACTCTGCTGTCGCTCATTTTTGGAACGCATGTAGCAAATGCCCCTTACAAAAAACTGCTCTCAGAGCCCACCTGTTACACCTATGAGTTTCCTAATTGCACTGCTGATAGATAAGCACCTGCACCATAGTAGTATAGCAGGGAAGTCCCCGGGGAATTCCCCATTCTAATGCTATCTGACTTGTCTCATTACTTAATTAACAGACCTCGTATGTAGGGGTTGTTAGGTTGCCACTGGTCACCGTGATCAAATAATGTTTGCATATTTCACCATAAAATGATGGTGATGACCACCTCACAATCCAGTTAAACAAATAGTAAATAAAACCAAATAAACAGTTTGTTACATGTTATAGCCTTCAATGACAATTGAAGGTATAAAAAACCAGAATTACAATTATACCCCAAATTAATACTGCATGTCATCATAACAACAACAGAGTTCAAAATGGCAATTGCCTTTTTCTACAGCAAAACATCTCCCTACCATAATAGCAAATAGGTGATGCAATGAAAACAGATATAAAATGTCCAATTGGAGATAATAACAATGAGACCAAACAAGTGTCACCTGTAGCAGAAAAGAACTAAACTCATAATGCAGATGTTCCTGACTACTCTGTAAATATGCTCTTCACAACCATGCGATGTACTAACAACAATTTTCAAACATGCTAACAACTATCTGACATCTCATGACAACCACCTGACCCAATCATGACAACTATCTGACATCTCATGACAACTACCCTAGGTAATCATAACAACTACCTAACATAATCATAACAACCATCTGGCATAATCATAACAACCACCTGACATAATCATAACAACGACCTGACATAATCATAACAACCATCTGGCATAATCATAACAACCATCTGGCATAATCATAACAACCACCTGACATAATCATAACAACCATCTGGCATAATCATAACAACCACCTGACATAATCATAACAACCACCTGACATAATCATGACAACTACCTAACATAACCATAAAGCTACCTGACATAATCATGACAACCACCTGATATCTCATGACAATCACCTGACATAATCATAACAACTACCTGGCATAATCATAACAACCATCTGGCATAATCATAACAACCACCTGACATAATCATAACAACCACCTGACATAATCATAACAACCACCTGACATAACCATAAAGCTACCTGACATAATCATGACAACTACTTGATATCTCATGACAACCACCTGATATAATCATGCCAACCAACAAAAACCTTAAGGTCAGCTGAATAAATCTAAAATGGTAGCTCTTTAACAGCAAATTAATATTGGAAGGCACAAAAATGTTTCAAACAACTAACTTTATTACATTTCATTTTTAACAATGACCAAGATTATTGAAGAATTTGTCTGTACCAGAAACTTTGAAGTTACAATAGCTCACCTATAGACGCTATTTTACAATCCTTGGCCCAGACACCTGTCAGATCATTTGTGTAGGCATCGATGCCAAAGCTTTTGCAAGTCTGTACCAGACACCTCTCCAATTTTGCAACATATCTATTAAATACAACCAATCCATGTGGTACGGGCCAGAGACGCAACAGGCCTCTGGGGAGGTTTTGGCAAATGTTACATGTTCAAATAGAACCATTTTGTCAAAACTTATTTTGTAAATCTTATTGAAACTTTCATAAATGGTCTGATACATGGAGAGTAAACATTATTAGGAGCCAAGGCTACATCTGACGACTTAGACATTGGCATTACAAATTATGGAAAATCATCTGTATTCTCATCTATATAAGTGATTTTTACCTTTTTTAGCCGTGACACACTTTTTACATTTATAAAATCCTGGAGCAATGACCAAACAGAATGATACAACATGACACTACAACTCGGTGAAGCATATGGTTAAAAAGTGCTTTATTGTATTTATACGCTCTCTAAGGTTGAAAACTAGGTCTGTTTTGATGACAACAACACTGATACTCTTGCAGGAATTGCGAAACGATTAAAAAAGCTTGTGATCACCTTCTGAAGCTTCAGAATAATTGTGCCAATCCGAGAAAAAAATTAATCTGTGATGGGCTCAAACGCGTAACGTTCTGCTTAGCTGACTGACGCTCTAACTAGCTGCACTAATCAGTCACCTTCATTAGAAGAATAATTGTATCAATTCTTATTCTCTGTGCTTCATCGCGTAAAAAGTAAACACACATACGATCAATGACCAACTATAATAATATTGATGATGTTTGAAAAAGAGGCCTATTATTGATATAATATTGATGATCTTTCATGCTAGTGTACTGCTTAGTGTACAGGCTGGTTAAAATACCACCTTGTTGGACAAAAATAATGGACATAAAAAAGTCATTATCGACTTAAGATGGAGTTGAATTTCAACTGTCAGGTAGGATAGTCTGGACGTAGGTTGAACGCAATAACTGATATCAACTATAGCAGCTAGTGACGTTATTTCGAGACATTTTTTTCTGAGCGTTTTAACGGCAATCAAGCTTCGTAAATTTTAATCTTGAAACATCCTGACAGTCATATCTCCTCCAACATCAAAAATAAATGAAAATGATAGGAAAACACTGAAACCTAAAAAAATCTACTAAAACCGTGTAAGTTTATCTCAAAAGGATCATGAGAAGCTACCCACTGCCTCAGTCCAATACCGAGCTCCTTCAAGTTAAGTATTGGGTATGCCACCAGCTGGCCTGGACCATGAAATGTAGCGAGTCCACCGCGGTTTGTCCTGCATACTTCAGCTCCGAGTCCTTCAAGTCTAGCGATATCCTCCTGGCTGAATGCCTTATCTCTCAGGCCTAGCAATCATCATACTTGTTATAATGAAGTGAAGATGTTTAAAATGGAATCGGTTAGATGTGAGCCCTTGTTGAGTTTGTATTTTGATCCAATAATATTTGCTACTCAGTCAAAAATCTAATCAATAGATAGAAAAAACAGATCACATAACATATATATATATAAATAAAATCCTTTAGCATTTGCAACAAAAATTGAACATATTTTTAATTTTTTTTCTTCAATGATCTGAACAAACAAGTATTTCTGACAAATTGTTATGCAATACAAACAAAAATCCCATTATTTGAAATAGTTGTAGCTTATTTTTAGAATATGGCCCTATAGTTTCATTTTTATACGTTGCTGGTCTGAATAGCATCAAACAACTATCAGCTCACATATTTAGTACTTATGAAAAAAGAAGTGTCACGAATTTAAACCCGTTTCATACGCTTCTTCAAAAACAACTAAGCCATTATGATTTATTGGCATGAACGTTGCCAAAAGTTAAACATGTATAGTGTTTGTTATAATATACTTTAAAAGACATGTTCTGGTGGATCAGACAGCATAAACTGAGCCATGGAGGTTGAGACACTTTTGTTACACAGAACCATTCAGTTGATGTATTTTGTAAAAAAAACCGATATGCAAGCAAAATGTTTTATCTCCAGCTATTTTCATGTAGTGGTGCAGTAGTTTAGCACGTTATTCCTTAGCACTGGTACACAAATTTATGCTTAATGGATTTAACTGTTCTTTTCAAAAAAGATGGTTCAACTCTCTATCTATCTCTATCTATCTCGATAAAATATCTCTTGTGGCCCAATAAGCCTTTAGAGATAAGATGCGACTATAACGATAAAAGAGATCAGATATTCTTGTAAAATCGAGAGTTAAATAAAATCTGCTATTGAGCTTGTTCCATATATATATATCAAAACTTCATGACTCGGTTAAAAAATGAGAACTTCATGGCATCTGTATTAATAGTGTGCCTAATATTAGACCCACGAGTAAAATAGGCGGAGTTGCACAGTGTAAACTTTTTAAAATCGACCATAAGGTCTTGATTTAAAATTTTCAGTAAAGTGTTTTTATCCTTAGTGCATCTTCTCTCTTCAAGAGTGTGCCAAGACATGTTTTCCATTGAAGATGTAATACTGTCATACTTTCTAAAACCGTTTGCCCATCTGAACGCTCTCTGAAGTCTTAAAAAAGAGTAAACTAGCGTAGAAATTATTTGCCATGCTACAATCATCAAAAAAAACCTGGAAGGTCATCTACCAACCATGACAGCGATACGTAGTTCAGATTATTCAATTGCCGTAGTAACTACAAAACGAGAGCTTATTTCCAAAAAAGTATAAGATAACTTGCACTACTAAAACATGGCTAAAAATATATGTTTCTGTCTCGCTTCTCTATATAGTCCACAAGGCAAGAAAGGGTGAATATTTTTAACTTGGGAAGTTACCCTATTAGTCTATTATTGGCGACGTTTAAAATGTTAAAGTTTAAACAGTAAATACAAGCAGTAAAAAATCTTTGAATCAACCTAACAAAATTTATTAAACACATGCTGCAATTTCTACAAATTAGCTTACCTGAAGTATATACTGGAAAATGTTCAACAAATAATACGTAATGCTTAGACTTTTCGTCAAAGGGCTTTGTATGGTGTTCTTTCTTAATGGGTAGTGCTTGGCTATCTCCCAATCTTAATTTCACTAAATCGTTCTTCAGTTTATCTTGGACTTCAAGGGATTGCCTGAATGAGCGACGGCTCAAATTTACCAGCTGCACCACAGGATTTGACCGTGACATCTCCTCTGTATATCGCAAAGTTCCGATCCGTGTTTCTTCATTTGTAAACTGTATCATAGTTACGTAAGTCTAAACGTTCGTGAGTACCAAAAGAAGATAACTCCTGTTAGAAGAAACGATAATTCTTACATTTATTAGTTCTGTAAACGTATGCAAGATGAGGTATTTTTGGACTGAATATTCGAGGTTTCACATAGCATTAAAATAGATGCACATTTTTGTATTATAAAAGTATCAGTAAACTTGCTTAAAAAAATCAAGTATGCTCACACGTCATATTATTGTTAGCAAACTGCTCATAAAAACACTTTAAAGATTTATTTTATGCAAACATGATAAAAAGTTAAAAATTTCTTGGAATTGATAGTTTTCTGCAGCGATGAAAAAATTAGTATAAACCAAGGATATAAACCCCCTCATAGTGGGGGTTCTATATCACAGGTATAGACTAATTACTTCATTGTAGCAAATATTTTTTCAGCTACACCACAAGGGTTGGAAGCAGTGTCATGTGAGATGCTCTGTACTTCAAAGTAAAGTTTTAGTGAATCTGAAGATACATATTTGTAAATCATAGAACGTGAGACAGATATAGTATATTATTGTTATTAAAATTATGAGTATTCAAGTGTTACAATTTCTTTCTGTGTTTTAAATGAGTGGTTCATACATTTGCAAAAGGTTGTGGTAATAGATAGATAAACATATCACAGAAGCTAGCAGTAAAAATCAAACTACCATAATAAAATATTCTCTCTGCTCTAGAGCTAGTTACAATACCAATATAAATAATATTATGTAAAGCGAATTATGTATCAGCTTATGATGCAATGCTCAGCCAAACGTTACAATCTAACTATATTAACTATCTCTAAAATAGTAACAAATATATAATCTGAATACAACTAGCGTATCAAAAGCTATCGTATTAGCGAGTTACCACTGAGAAAAGCTGCTCTTAATAAAAGTTCACAAAAAAAATTAGTTTGATAGCTTCTTTCTATAAAACTAGCATAAAGTTTGTTTGTCAAGCAACCAAATGAAATCACCAGCGCCTATTTGTAGATCGCCTTGTTGTTACAACTTGTCGGGATCGAGAGGGCTTTGGGTTGTATGAGCTTCCTTCTAGCATAGCGCGTCGTCTGTCTTCAAGCAATTCTTCTTCACTCGGATCGTGCATCTGTAAGTTGATATATTTTAAACACTGTGTTTTTTGAAGAATGCAACATCTTACACTTGCTTTAAACTTTTGCTGCCAATAGTTCTACCCAAAAGGTGATGCTAACAAGTGTTGGTGACAGCATCCCGCAGAACTGCTGTTGAACTCTTATGGTATGAACAATATCTGAGCACAATAAACTTCATTTCAAAATGTTTTACAAGGAAAAAAATGTTAATTGTTTAACAAAAGATTTTATGAGACTGGAAATAAAATTAAGTTTTCTGCATCAAAGTTGCACAAAGCTTGCAAATGCTGTTGTTGCAACTCATCATTACAGTATGTAGCAGCCAATTCACACTTGTCAGCCATGCTAAAAAAGTTTACTTCTGTTGTGATGATTGACTAACCAATTGCCAACAATTCATTATTATGGTAAAACAGAAACCAGTCAGCTCTTTAAAAGCTAGAGGGATATAAACTATTGTATCAAGCTATTACTCATGATTTGAACATAAATTTTAAAATAAGATATTATGTAGGCATACCAAAAATAAAAAGAAATTTGTAGATGTTTTCTGATTTGTAGAGTAGTCCAAGAATCTAATAGTTTACTAGTTTATACGATTACTTCTAGCTCCCTCAAACTGACTAGGAAATAGAAATGCAAGCCTTTGTCTTTTTTATATAATCTTTCCGCTTGTTACTATGTTGCTGCTCAGATAATTGCATCATTCAACCTTAATACGATAGATGCTGTTGCGACTTGAACAATCCGCTGCTGGAATGTTTATGTTATATGGATTTTACATTATACAAACAGTAAAATCCATTTGATTTGCCTAATCTATTCCAAGGTCTTTCTAAACTTACTCCTTTAGCCTTCCAAAAGGAAAAAACTAGACTTAACTTTTAAATTAATTGACTGTACCATAACTGTAGCACTATGGGTTTGAATTGACAATGGTTCTGGCATTCTGGTTCTGGTTGATCAGCAAGGGTTTTATCAATTTCACTCGGCTCTTCATCTATGATTACAGTAAATTTTCCATAAGTTAAGTAAGACCCACACCTTCAATAGCCACTTACATCAAGATTTTTTTTAATTATATTTTATTCTACTTTGTAAAAGGAACACAATAACAATGTTTTATATAGGTCTAAAGAAAAGTAAAACAAAAATATATTGTTACTATACTAAAAGTGGTGTCTATTTGTCTGTCCTCCATCTGTTGAAAAGGCGCAAGGTATGATAAAAGATAGCTTTAGAGAATAGCTTTAACGAGACTCCAATTTGTGACATTCAAATTGGTATAGACCGACACTCTCACACCTGTGCCAATTGATTGCCTCAATAATTGTGTAGCTACTAATTATCTGTACTTTATCAATACACCTGACGACTTTTTACGGTGGACCACACTGCCAAGATACTAGTTTATATAACAGAGATACATCGTTTTTGCTTTCAGGTTTGGCAAGGCGAAAAGCAATATTTTCACGGCTAACCACTTGTTCAAATTGAATTTGAAGATTTGCACCAACTTCACACTTTACGTTATGCGGGTTTTTTTACGTAGTACAACGCAAAAGCTTTACATAACTCCTTTATGTTGTGTGAAATTTCTGTTATAGGAGCATCTACTGTATTAGTAGTTTTAAATCCAAACAGGACTACTACTAACATCAGATAGCTGTGAGCGACGCGTTCTCACACTCATATAGTTTGTTGCTGAAGTGTTATCATTCGGTGGGGCCGCTCTCCTCTCAGTTCGCGTCTCATAAGTGGAATTCTGCAAAATATTTTGAAAAGTTTGTGACAATGTCTGCTAGCATATCGCAATTTTGTGAAGCAGAACCCCAATGCAGTTGTTTCCACTGTAAGTGTATATTTTGAAGTGTGTAGAGAAATATTCAAAGACAGACAACTCCAAATATTTTTTGTATTTCCGAGTTACTACAGTGGAGTTGTCACCTCCATTTTTAACAGCCTTAGTGGTTGAAGTTGTTGCAGGCTGCTTAAATTGTCTGAACTGTATAGCCAACGAAATTGGGCATAAAAGGTTGTTTGCTTATTGTGTGAAATGTTGGTTATTGAGCCTAAGCTCAATTTCAGTTACAACGATGAAGATTAGTAGAAGGTGCCATAGAATATTAAGATAGGAAGTTATATGCACCTGATATACAATGTGATTGAATAATAGCAAAAGAGATTAATTGATCATTTGAAAATTTTGCTAAGTTGGTTGTCTTTCCTTGGTTTTACATTGGCATGGAGGAATTAGTAGAAGTTGCTACCACTTTACATAGCATATAAAGAAACCATAATATATTAGCTGCATGAGCTATAGTGCTACCTGGTACTGATCAGGAGAAGAGCTTCGGCCTTCATGGTAAACATATTGTCTGTCAGCATCTCGACCACCAACAGCTGTTCCACCGTCTCTGTACAAAAAATATTGACTTTGTGCACTCATTAAAATAAGCAAAACCACAAGTGTTTACAATGCTCCAAAATTAGAGGCACACAACTGAAGTAAATATCAACCTTTACGACTAAAATTACCTCCGTTGAACTCTCTCCGTTGGTTCTTCAAAAGTTATTTCTTCAGACTCGGGGAGATACCTTGCCGAGTCATCGTAGCTATCATCATGTTGTCCTTGGTGTGACACACGCTTTCGATAGATGTGCCTCTCATTAAACTCACCACTATGACCCGTCTGTGGTGCTTGGTGGTTCCTCGAACTAGAGTGCTCTGGAGGTTGCTCATATCTGTGAAGTACAGAAGAAGGAATAATTGCCTTGTTCCACTTTGCGTTATAACGTTGTGTTGGTATCTCCTTAACACTGTGCTGGCAAGTTGACAGCTAGCATGAGCAGCTGTCACAGCTATCATAAACCACAATGTCTGATTAGTTTTGATCTGGGTTTTTTTTCTGCTGACCAGAGTTCTACTACTGAGGCTATATGACTAATAATTTGGACTCATATAATCTGATACACAAGGAATCACTCAGAAATTAAAATTTTTTTGGATTTCCTTCAATATTTCCTATAATCTTTACTATAACAGGGGCATGTTCGTTCATCTATCTGCCCTAAACTACACATCAAGGTTGGTGAAAAAAATTACTTCTAACAGGACTCGAACTCGTGACTTGTGGTTTGGTAGACCAATGCTAAAACGTCATCACCGATCAACCTCTTTCAGGTATTCACGAATAGTTGCCAAAATCTAACTTGTTTACTTCTTCTGTAAAAATACTTCTTTATATAACTGCTTTCGCATAAAAGTTTTAGCATACAACGCAAAATTAAAGTAAGTGTTTGACTTGAAAGTTTTTCATAGTATCTCAATTTCATGAGCAAAAAAGAAGTTCAAATTTAAGTGAAAATTAAAAACAGCAAAATAAAAAAGATTTATAAAATGTGCTAGGTTAGACTTGGTCTAAGATGTCACTAATGTCAAAAATGCACATATACCATGAAGCTCTGCAGAAAACACTGCATATCCCTCACCTGGTTTGTACTCTGTGAGAGCGCTCATATCCCTCACCATCAACATACTGGTCATCAAGCTCCTCTCCGTATTGCCCACTCCTGGACACGCCCTTTTGAGAGTGCTGTTGGATTGAAATTTCTGTAGGGTTGTCACCACTTGATCTTTGTTCACTCCTATTATAATAAAACATAAAATGGTGTAGAATGCTCTTTTTTTAAATGTCAGCATCGTACATGTAGTTTTAAACATTTAAACATGTGTTTGTGTGCGTACGTGTGTGTGTGTATATCACTCACCTGGTTTGTACTCTGTGAGAGCGCTCATATCCTTCACCATCAACATACTGGTCATCAAGCTCCTCTACATATTGCCCACTTCTGGACACACCTTTTTGAGAGTGCTGTTGGATTGACAATTCTCTAGGGTTGTCACCACTTGATCTTTGTTCCCTCCTATTATAATAAAACATATAATGGTTTGGCATACTCTTTTTTGAAATTTCAGCACCGTACAAGTAGTTTTAAACATGTGTGTGTATGAGTGCGTGTGTGTGCGTGTGTGCGTGCGTGCGTGTGTGTTGTGTGCGTGTGTGTGTGCGCGCGTAAGCAATCCTCTAAGATCGAGTATGTCTGCCTAGTTTTGCTTACTGTGAGCAGATGCTGTGCGCACCTTTTTAAAGCACACATTTTTAAAAGCATTATTGCTCAAACAGAAACTCTGTGATCTTGGCTGTACATGTCTGAGTTCATTGAGAAAAAACCTTAACAACTGAAGATATGCCCAGTTGCAGAGAGCAGTTTGAGGTTGGAGGCCATTCTTGTCACCCCCAGTGGCCTTTTCTAAGAAATTAACCCAACCTGTTGTTTGTAGGTCAACTGTTCAAGAGCCATAGGAGTTCAACATTACATAGACATTACATAGAGGTGTTCAACATTACATAGACATTACATAGAGGCGTTCAACATTACATAGACATTCCATAGAGGCGTTCAACATTACATAGACATTACATAGAGGTGTTCAACATTACATAGACATTACATAGAGGCGTTCAACATTACATAGACATTACATAGAGGCGTTCAACATTACATAGACATCACATAGAGGTGTTCAACATTACATAGACATTACATAGAGGTGTTCAACATTACATAGACATTACATAGAGGCGTTCAACATTACATAGACATTACATAGAGGTGTTCAACATTACATAGACATTACATAGAGGCGTTCAACATTACATAGACATCACATAGAGGTGCTCAACATTACATAGACATTACATAGAAGTGTTCAACATTACATAGATCATGGCTCTTTGTAATGTTGCTCTGCATAGCCTCAGTCCAAAGAATGCAATTTATCATGACAAACACTCATCAAAATGACTTATACATGTATTTCACCGACTAGCATCTTGTAAGGGAGCAGTTTGCATCGCTCTACCAATAGCCGCCCTCAATATTGTAGCAAACCTGGTCTTTTGTGTATTTTCATGCAAGAGTTTTTACATAGTTACGCCTACACCTGTGCCGCAATGGTAAACACGTGCTACCAATGAAAAACAAATGTCAACCCATAATTCTCGACAGTTCCTGTCTGCTCTATGAATACTATGAGTACTGCTGGTACCTGCTGTCTACTCTATGGGTACGTCTCGCTGTGCTAGTCTCCGCATAGTCATCACCAAACTCATCTTCGTATTGCCCATTTCTAGACACGCCCTTCTGGTAGCTTTGGGATTCGTCCCTATGGCTTGTCCGCTGGGGTGACCTCTCTCTTGGACCATGATTTTCAAATGGCTGATCAAGCCTGTACGAGAGAGACATTTTGTTTCTAGTTGAGAAGGAGGACGATTAGCTAATAAGGCACAGAAACATTCAAGCAGCGTCAGCAACTTTTAGTGACTTGAGGTCATAAGTATTTTTATTCTATATAAATCTCAAAGTTGGTCGTTTGCCTCTCTAGCTATAGCAATTAAAACCTAGCCATGAAAATCCTTACCGATCAAGATTTGATCTCGGAACCTCCTATCTAGAAGGCTACAAGCTAACCCATTGGTCGATATGAGTCGCTATCTGGGTTAAAATACCATAGTGACTTTGTGTTACGGCGCAACGTCGCTAAAGCTGGCTCTCACGGCTCCTATTAGTAAGTTGAGCAATGCGGATAGTAACTTATAAAAATTAGCCAATGGCAACTACATTGCCTGCTACTGTTTATAAGCTGTTTTTTAATACCTGCGCAACACCGAGCATTCGGCTAGTTTTCCCTATAATAAGAGTCGTGCTTGTTCGTCTGTCTGAAACCAGGCTAAGCGGGTTATGAAAAAGACTGCCCTATACAGGAATTGAACTCAAGCATTCGAGTTTATCAGTCACGCACACTACCATTGCATCACCTAATTACTTTTCTTCCAACAATGAAAAATTTATGTATATAGTTACTTATCATGATGATCTCTCATGGCATATGGGACTGCCAACTTACTTGTAAGATAAAAATAATGCATGAAAGTAACATCAACAACCTATAGTATCTTCAACGCAGACTGGGTGGAAGTGAGTATTTGAAACACATTAGATTATAGAAATGGGTAAAATTAAGTCTAAGTGGTCAGAAGAAGCCCAATAATGCAAATAAGCTACCATCCTCAGTGGAGGTAGAAGCTAGATTGATGAACAAGTGTTGAAATTGATCTGTCAACTATATATATATATATATATATATATATATATATATATATATATATATATATATATTTTCATGTTTTATGTTAAGTATTTAAGCATTTTTATGCCTGTTTAACTTTCAAGAGACAAAAAGTAAAAGCTGAGATGAAATAATAAAGTTGAAAAGAGTCTTATTTCCTGTATATAGATGCCTCAGAGTTTCCTCTATAACAAGCCTATCCTCTAGTACATTATAGAGTTTTTTAATAGAAAGTTATAACTTACTTAAATTACAGCACAACATCTTCTAACTAACTTCATATTTTACATCGTGTTAACACATAATATTTTGCTAACGTAAAAATCTTAATAATGATATACATCATTGTCAGTTTTTTTCAAGTTGCCCAAAAACAGGTTAATCAATGCTGATACAAATAAAAAACATTTTTTAAACTAGTCACAAAAGAATAAACCTTAATAGAACTATAAAGCCTAGTATAAATTCATATGAGCGTAAATGTAGCTTTATAATATTTAAGCAAAGCTTAAGCACATATACCAAATACTTATTTGATAAATGTGATGAAGACAGAAGATATTCAACAATATCGCTGCCATACTTGTCACAGATATAAAAATATTCAATGAAGATACTACATAGGTGTAAATATATTAAACACCTGTTTGGATGTTTTTTAGGGGTTGAGGAGATGTTTTTGTATTGTCTTCTTGAGGGAGACGAGCATATCTGAAGCTGATATGGTATGTACAACGGTACATAGATACATATCTGAAGCTAATATGGTATGTACAACGGTAAATAGATACATATCTGAAGCTAATATGGTATGTACAACGGTACATAGATACATATCTGAAGCTAATATGGTATGTACAACGGTACATAGATACATATCTGAAGCTAATATGGTATGTACAACGGTAAATAGATACATATCTGAAGCTAATATGGTATGTACAATGGTACATAGATACATATCTGAAGCTAATATGGTATGTACAACGGTACATAGATACATATCTGAAGCTAATATGGTATGTACAACGGTACATAGATACATATCTGAAGCTAATATGGTATGTACAACGGTACATAGATACAATCAAAGAAGCTTTAGTCATCTCTAAAAGATTAATTGTATCTGTTAAAGACATTCACCTCAATAAGCATATGCGTGTCTGATAGATAGCTAATACATTTTGTGAATAAAAAATACTTTTCATCGGCATTAGCAGATCCTAAAATATGTAACGATTATACAATAGGATTTTGTGATCATAGACATGCTAGACAATATTTCTGATAGGAAGCCATGAGTTGAACTCACAATTAATGTTAGATGTCTACATACCTGTCGTGAGAGCTGTATTCGACAGAATGTTTGTTGTATCTAGGGGAGTAGTAGCCCTTCTCAGACCTGTCAATCAGAAATGGTATTTGAGATGATTACTGATAATACTAGACTAAATCAATATTCTATGTAGATAGCCATAATACTAAAAAAGATATATTTAGTATAGTTGGTACCAGCATCAGACAAAAAAGGGAAGAATGTGCACACTGACAAGGAATTCGATACAGAAGATTATATGTATTGGGTGCAGTTAAGGGCTTACAAATTTGTAATGTTTGCCATAAAGGATTCAAATTTATGATAGTATCAGATTTATGATAGTATTCTATAATTATTATTTAAGATAAAGTCAGTCTTTGTGAACATAGAAATTACTGCTTGACTTGGGCACACAAAAATATATTAGGAAAAAAGTGTGCGAGCCACATAGACATATAACGCGATACAATTCGATACAAAATGATACAATTTTACTTCCAGGAAAAGGCTCAATAGTAGGATACTATAACATATCATGAAATGTACTTTACTAAGTGTCAATATCAGCAAATGTAAATTTATCAACTTATTGAGACTTATTGACATTTGGCATTATGCGTCTATTGTAATCTTGAAACATCCTGACAGTAAAGATTACTTCAAACATAAAAAATAATTGCAAATGATAGAGATTGCTGATACTTGATGACAAAATCTACTAACACTTTATATCAGTTCATCTTTGGAAAGTGATTAGAAAAGGCTAGAATGAAGTACTGAAGTGCTCACTCCAGCTGCTGATCTAACAGCAAACAGCAACTAGGGTAGGTTACAATGTCAGCAGTTTTGTAAACCAACTTACTTTCTATCTGTAAAGATTTTATATATTATAGGAGGTTGATTAGATATGATATAATTATACTGTACATGTAATTAGATCATATCAGAAAATTATAGTATAATTAGTATATAATATAATTATGTACTATATGTAATAATTATATATAATAATATAATAATTATAATAATGATCATATATCATATATAATTATATTATAATTATAATAAAATCCCCTTTTACTGCTGTTGACTTTCTCAATATTTCCTAAGTGTTGTGTTTGTTAATAATGAGGTGCAGTGGGTTAGCAGAGTATTATGTAGCTAGAACTTTGTGACACAACAATTTAATTGTTTGGTGGCTATTTTGAGGGTAGACGACTTGAAAATTGACCCCTTATAAAGAGACATCGTCAAAATCGTATAAACAATATAGTCTTATAATGGTGATTTATTTTACACCTGACGATTTCAGAGTGAGCGTTATGGAACTAAAATGACCAGCCTGCTAGTTTTATAAGAATTTCATTTCAAGGCCTTCTACACACATGGACATTCATGAAATAAATGTTTCTTGTTATCATAAAAACAATAGTTTCTTTTTCAGTTAAAATATACAAACACTTATTAACCAAAATTTACAAGTTTTTACTAAATAATAATACCACAATATATCGCAAATATATAATATATATTTGCGATATATATAATATTGATATATGGCAAATCGTCTATGAATAGACAATTTGTGATATATCGCAATCTGATTTTAATGTTGCAAAATTGCAATATTAAATCGATTACTTTGGTGATTTTTGAAAATCTCGAATTTCTAATTGTAAGCAAGACAAGTATACCCAAAGCTAATCTTCCCAAAACAGAAACCTCCGAATTAACCTAGTTAATCAATGTAGTGTGATAAACTGAAAAATAACTGTGTTTCCTTGTTTATTTTGCTTGTGAATTTTACAGAAGCCAAGCATAACTATGTAAAAATTTAGGCATTTGCAATCAACTCACTTTGAAAGTTCTCTCTCCGATGCTGTTTTCTTAAAATATCTTTCGGCATCATTAAGCATCCTGTTGATGTCTGTAGTGGCAGCGTGCTTGCTTACATCTGAATAGTAGCCTGACTCATAATTGTCCTGTTTAATAACCATTCATAGAGTTAGCATACAATAGAGGTACCATAAGGTGAGTAACTGTAACTTTAGAATGCCAATATTATTAAACAGTTTCCACGTATTTACGATAGAAACTGAACCCAGGCTTTTTGTACTTCAAGAATGGAACATCCAAGTCCAAGCATGCATAACACACAATAAACAGTATGGTATCAATTGTATCAGAATATGGTTTATGTCAGTACGGGACAGAAAAAAGAGAAAGACAATCCTTCTATCCTGAAATAGTTGATAAACAATAATGTACTACTGTAATTGAAATTTTTAAAAAAGAGAAGATAATTACTCACATAAAGTGTAAGGTGCTGGTTTTCTGTTTTTCTCATAAAAATTCTGTCATAATTTGACACATTTTGTAAATAAAATAATATATATTATTAAGGACAATTTAGATGAGCAACTTTGATTACTATGCATGGTTATTGGATTTCTTAAACATAAAACCATCAAAAAACATTTAAACATAGAAAACACAAAAACAAACTTCTGCCTAGACAATGATGCTGTGAAAGTATCTCTTGGATTTGATAGAGCCCCAACCATAGAGTTACCTACCGCTTAGTTTATATAGGTATACACCTCATGAGATTAAAAGTTGTGTTGATGATAAATATATTCTGCAGTGAGAATAGCACAAAAAGTAGAGTTACCTTACGTCATAGATCTATATGTTAACCACGTATTGCATACCATAGAACTATTTCTCATAAAGTATTTGTGTGCTATAGAGTTATCTAGTTTTAAAGCTGCTGAGAGTCAAAGGCTGACATATCATCGAGTCATTTAATGCCAGTGAACCATTTTCATGAAGTTATTGTGTTTCATAGAGTTTCCTAATACTTGGTTTCTTTCTATAAAGCTATCTTGTGCCAAAAGGCTACTTTTGGTAGAGCTATCATATGCGAAAGTGCTACTTATCACAAAGTTAGCAAAGTAGTACCATGCTAAAGTTCTACCTTACATAGAGTTATCATATATCATAGAACTATTCATCTTGGAAAGATTAATGAGTCAAATTTTACAGGATTACTTTGTTTCAAAGAGCAATCTATCATAAATGATTTATAATTAATAAAAACATTAAACCTGATCTTAATGAAGTTGAGATTGCTCAGACAATATAGATAAGATTAGGTCAACATAGCAAGTCACTGTCACACTAATAGACTGTCATGTGTATGATGAAATCAAGACTTCTAACAGCAAATGATAATCTGTGTACCTTGCTATGGTTATCTTGTCGAAGAGGTCTTTCATCTTGTTTGACTGTGTGACCATGGTCTACTGTGTCTCCTCCGTAGAGAAGACTGTCTCGGGAATACACCCTTCTTCTACTTGCTTTCTGCTAAGATAAGCACTGCCATTGCACACTAGTAACTCAAACACTACCACTGCACACTAGCCACAGACTGTTTCAAAGCTTTTAATTCTTTTTGTTTAAGTAGTAGATAGGAAGTAGTCTGGTTCCATGACCCCAAATAAAACAGTCTGGTTCCATTACCCCAAATAAGACATAGCCTGGTTCCATCACTTCATATAAAACATAGAATGGTTTTATGACTTCATATAAAACACAGCCTATTTCCATGACTCTATATAGTTTGGAGAAACAAAAGAAAAAAGCAATAAGCAGCAGTATCCCATCTCAGCCTATAATAGCAAGGTTTGACATACAATGCGCCTGGCAATGGTTTACATCATACACTCAGGCAGAGACACTGATAGACAAGTGGATGCAGGTGTCACTATCAATAATGACTCACTGTTGGCATGTCATGATAGCTGTTGTTGTTACTGTTGCTGTTAGATTCGATCACTTCGGTGTGTTCTGTGACCATCTGACTGGGTTGGTAAGTGAGACTCTCTCTGCTGCTGTCCAGCTCTGAAATTAAACATAACTTTGCAAAGGTTTGTCAACCTGTGTAAAATCAGAGCATCTCTATCAAGCCACCAAGTTAAAAATGTTGCTGGCTACATCTATTCTAAGCAGTTACTATTATAAAGTCATCACATGTTGTAATCCGCGCCGAACTATATTTTACATATTTGTGTGACTAATACTGCCATAATATATTATTCTGTCATTATCCTATACAGCTGTTACTATCGTGTTTTTAGTAGTTGTTTAGTCAGTCAAACATACCGGTAATACACGTACGCTTTCTGGACTCTCTCCTGCCTCATATATTACTATTACTAATACATACTGGAAGCAACTTAACAGTTGCTTATGGAATACATTCTTTTTTGAAATAATAGTGACCACTTGCAATAATTAACAGAATTATTTCACTTGTGCTGATTTGCTTAAAAATGTTTACTTGAACAGTGTTAAGCTTCTTGAGAATCAAAAACTGATTTTCAAGTTTTGAAGGAGTTGTCTCTTCCTAAACAGATAACTCCCATGAAAAAGTAACTCCCATCTCTAACTGTTCTACATTAACAATGCTTATCATAGACATTTTATAACTCTTTGTCTTTATCTGCTAGTTTCAACCTTGGCTAGAAATTTGCTACTAGCCAACTAGTTGCAAGGTCACTTTTGTGGCAAACCAACTATTAATTGGTCATTATTTTAGCTCACCTTTATATTCAGCTGCTGCCTGAAGAGTATTAATGCCTAATTGAGTCAGATTAGTCTCTGAGTAGCATATACAGTTACAGTATGTTGGAATACTTTAAAGAAGTTTAACCAACTGTTTTTATAAATGTGTGAGAAATAACTTACCACTGCTTCGCCGCATCTCATTGGCCCGTTGTTTGACCCCGCTCACCCTTTCTCTAAAAAGCACTTCCTGTCCAGACTTGTTCGCTTGCATGTCTTGAGCTGGGCTAAATAACAAAATAAAACAATTAAATCAACATTGGGTCTGACACCACTGCAAAAGGTAAACAAAATAGTTAACATCGGCGAAATAATGCTAAGAATAACGAGGCTACATCTAGCAGTCTCTAGAACAAAAATTATTTAGCTAATAACAAATCTGTAGCCAGAGGCAAAGATAAAGAGTTATAAAGTGCCTTGAAAATATTTTTCAATTTAGGATACGTAGCTATTGAAATAAAAATTCCTTTTCCTTAGGAGTTATCTATTTATGAAAAGACAACTCCTTCAAAACTTGCACAATGTTACAGCGAGTCAAACCTTTGGCCTAATGACTTTTCCCCTGCGTAGCCAGAGTGCACTTCTCTGTATTCATTCTCTACCCGATCTCTGTAGGTTGGGGGTGAGACAGTTCTCACTTCCCTCCTAGTGGTGGTCTGTCTACCTCTTGGCCTGCAGAAGTCACACAATGTTCTAGTCATCTATATAAACTATTATTTCACAAGGTATATTGGTGACTATAAAAATAACTGACATCACAGACTTCAAAACCCTTTAGAGTTCTGCTAATATAGAAATGTATAGCATACATGGCTAATAGCTTATAAACTCTTACTGTATAGCAAAGTTACCATGTATTGAATAGCAACACAGTCAAGAACTAAACTTACAACCTCTTGCCGATAAAACCTCTACACTACCACTAGGCTATGGCAGATTTTTTGAAAACGTTTTTTTGAGGCTATCAAGTAAGAAGAAGATTCAATGGTCATAATTGTTAATCAACTTCTAATTGTTGGATTGACCTTAATCTAAATTTGAAACAGAATTTCCACTTATTATTATAATGTGATGAATGGAATACATGATATTGCAAGAGCACATGACACAACTGTTAATACATGGCACTACTAAAAATATGAAACAGCTGTGACACACGACATTACTGTGACACGGGAAACTAAGTATAACATAACTGGGACAAACATAAATAAAACACATGACTCCTCTGTGACCCATGACATTTTTGTGGCACATGACACCCCAGTGTAACATAATACCTCTGTGGCACATGACACCTCTGTGGCACATGACACCTCTGTAGCACATGACACCTCTTTTGCACATGAAACCTCTGTGGCACATGACACCTCTGTGGCACATGACACCTCTGTGGCACATGACACCTCTATTGCACATGGCACCTCTGTGACACATGACATCTCCCTGCCACATGACACCTCTGTGGCAAATGACACCTTTGTGGCACTAATTACTGTTCTGGCAGATAGACTATGGTTAGTATTAGTAGAATCAACTTAATAACATAAGTTCACCAATTTCCAAGAGTTGTCCTTCTACGAAATTGTAATTCAAGTACAGAGTCAAGTTCAAGGTAAAAAAACTGACATAGCTGTGAACTTACGATGTGGCTCCTGACTGCTCATAGTATCTCCTCTGGTGTGTGGTTAGCTGACCAACTGGAGAAAGACTCCGCCTACAACAGTCCATTAGAAAACTATAGAAGTTCAATTATATCCCAGATCATATATTATACAATATTTGTAGTTTCCTACTATGTGTGAGACATACATAATAAGAGATGGAACTGTGCTTGTAACATGGCACTATAACTTCAAATATGGCATACCACTGCACTTGAATATAACGGATGAAACTATACTTCCGTATATGGTATAAGGTTGCACCTCCACATATAGTATAAGACTACTCCTAAATATGGTATAAAACTGCACCTCTAAATATTGTATGAAACCACAAATCCATATATGAAATACGACTACTCCATATATGGTACAAGGTTGAAACTTCATATATGGTATAAGACTACTCCTCTATGTATGGTACAAAACTTCGCTTCCATATATGGTATACGACTGCAAATTCGTATATGGTATGAGACTACACATCCGTGTATGATATAAGACTGCACCTTCATTTATGATGTGAAACTGCACTTTTGCATAAAATATAAAACCAAATCTCCACATGTGGCATGGTAATGATCCAACCATATGGCATGGAAGCGACCCATTCCAACAAGGTAGGAAGATTATCTGTTCATATGCGGTATCGGTCATTTACTTAAAAACAGGTGCCCAAACAATAAATGGCACGTGACTGACATGTGACTGGCATGTGACTGGCATGTGACTGGCCTGTGACTGGCATGTGACTGGGTCATGTGACTGGACTTTTTAGATGAAGCAAAAAGATTTGAGACAATGGTGGTGACAATAAATTTGAGCTCTAGTACAATACCCTGGACTATGGTCATGAGTTCTCCTTGAGCTCTCCTTGTCAAACTTCTCTGCCAGCCTTTGCCCATCAAACATTGGCGTACCAAACTCAGGGGGAGGTGACGCACTCCTCATTTTCTGCTTATAATATTCTGAGCTTCTTGACCTGAAGGCAAGGTTATAACATGATAAACTCTAAACACGAGTTCAGTTTAAAGAAACTGTCAGATCATTTTATCTGATTGGAGACTATCACGACCTTGGAAAAAATTACAGAGTGTACCAGATAAACAAAAAGACAGTTCCCATTATAATGAAATTACAGCAGAGGTATCATATGCAGCGTCTTAGAATTTCTAACATATCTACTTTTCGAACTATATAAACAATTCTTAATTCATTTATACAATCTATCAATGGAATTATTTTTTGGCATGTTATCATTTATTGACCAGAGTATGAAAAAATTTCCACAAATATATGGCTACCAAAAATCTATTATCTATTACAACAGCTCACTGCAATATGTCCCTTTGATCTACGCTGGAAAATGGCTTGTAATACTGATTCAATGTTCTATATGAAGAGAAGCTCTGAAAGTGTTTCATCAATAACATAAAAAGGTTACAACTAAGGATTATGGTAACATCATGTAAAACTTGCATTAGTAGTAGAGTAGTCATTATTATTATTTTAAAACATTAAGAGTAAACCCTGTTTTTCCTGTTATCAAATACAAATTTACATTCATTTATGGTCGAAGAAACTGGGATAGAATTGCTTGAGGGGAAAATAATCCTGCTTTCATGTCTTTGCCATGGTGTGGTTGTTCATAGTGAAATGTTTGTACAGGCTACTGTCTACCAGATATACAAACAGCTAAACTATCTCATAAACTCATAAGAATACATGCCAACTACCTATACAATAGGACGAGTATAACTGGAGTGGCTCAGAACCTGGTCACGTGACGGGGGAATTTTCTGTTTTTGTAACATAAAACATAAAACACCATAAAACATGTAAATAGTTTTTATAGCAGCTTTCAATGTCAATGTGGAGATTTTTTAGTGTTCCAGTTCCATTTTTGCACGCAGAATACGCATTTTTGTGCGAAGAAAATGAAGCAGTTATCTCAAGTCAGACTACTAGCCAAGTGTCTCCGTGTTTTCTGTTTTTGTCACATGTCTTGCACACGGTATGCTATCGCGAGAAATACAGAATAACTAAACAAGCACGCATTGAAATTCACAATCGCTGTGATAACGACTTACAATAGAACTTACAATACTTACAATAGACATGTTACAAAAACAGAAAATTCCCCCGTCACGTGACCAGGTTCTGAGCCACTCCAGTTATACTCGTCCTATACAATACAAACAGGTTGGTAAAGTTGATCAAACTTTTCTGCCTATGAACTATAATAAGAGCCACATACGTCTGTTTGAAGCCACACTTAAACTCTTAAAAAAGACTACCTTGCACAGGAATTGAACTCAAATATGCCATCTTACAACCAGGCACTCTACCCACTGCACCACTAAGGCATCTTGCCAACATGAAGACTAATTGTACATATGGTCATTACACATGACGGTCTCTCTCAAAGCACAAGACTGTTAGCGTACTAGTACGAATAAAAGATGAAATAGTTTTTTGTTTTTTTTTCAGTTGCTTAAATTTTCATGCACTTTTTAGGTTTTTATTCTAAACTAAACTTTTAGTTCTATTGTATTTGGAACATCTGATTTTAAAATAAGTAACCTCAAATCTGGTTCCTTTTGCTTATCTCAGTTATGTGACCTAATCACTCCTCAACCCTGCTACTAGCTAACAAATCATGCGCTATGAAACTATCACCTTTAAAAATGTTTTTCAAAAAATGAATTGTGTGGCTCTACAGCTGTGCACACATAATATTATTATTTGGATTTATCTTCTCATGTGAGTTGTGACAGAAAAATCAAAAGTGAGATTATGTAAAAAACAAATTGCCTTATTTACAAGTTTCGCTGAACATTCTTACCTTCGAACCTCTTCTGGGTCAATAGAATTGAGGACTTGAATTCCAATCTGGTCTCCTTTAGCATTGTGTTTGGGGACACTGTGAGAGGTGACGGTAGAGCTAACCCTCTCATGGTGTTGGGAAGTTGGCTGAGATACAGAGGCAGATGATTGGGATTGGTGCTTTTCTCTGCTATGCTTTGAGTAATCTCCAGAAAGAAACGCCTTTGCTGATTGGTCACCTGAAGCAGTATGAGCCAATCTATATACATGTATTAAATTTAAATGTTTGTTAGTTTGTTTGTTGTATGTCTAATTATAGCGATAATGTTTTAGGAATGAAAAAAAACATTTTGCAATAGAATTGGGCTCGGAACTTCTGGGTCTGCAGCCACAGTTGCACACAGCCTACTTGCCATACTATGGAATATTTGTACCCATACTTATTACACATACTAATCTTTAATGGCAACTGGTTAAAATACATGTGCTTCATGCTTCACTTAGCATGCTTGAACTACTAGATGAAAAATGTGTGTCCTGACCTCCTGACCTCCTATAAATATATGTACATGTATATACAGCATGAAATTAATTAAAATTATAGTACACACGAAAATAAACAAACACGTTCATTTCACCTTTTACAGAACTAAATTCCTTTATTTAAAAGTTAGAGTGGTCAATGTTGTATAAATTGATTAAAAATAAATTTTTTGTGCAAAAAACTTTTTTCTTACTCATGCAACACCGGGCATTCAGCTAAATTTGTCCTAAAATACAGATTGTCATGAAACTCATTACCAAGAGTGCAATGACAGCAGTTTATAGTAAAAGAATGAATAATAACAATAATAATTGACCTTTATTTGGTTGTCACTATTATGCCAACATTTCAAATATTAGAAAATGTTTTTTCATTGGCTATTTGGTTATGTGACCAACAACTTATGACAGTTTTGTACCAAAAAAGAATGAATGAAATGGCACAAGTTGAACATAGAATTTTAAAGCTAATTTTATTCATCGTGTTTAATAGCGGTAGTTATCTCTGATTCATTGAGGTGCGGAATCCGAAAAAAACTTGAGAAGTTTACTTTTTCTACAGTAGTTTAAATTATTTAGATTGGCTTACGCTTCAGCCTGGTTTTCTGGAACCACACATATGTCTGCTTATTTAACCAGCACAACCAGCACCTAACAGACACAATTCCAACTCCTCAAAAAACCTGATAAAATTTATTTAACTGACAAATCAAATCTTTGATCTGACATATAAAATTTCTTTTCCTTACTTAGTATTCCGAGCTCTTCATTTCCTGCCTCTCCAGTAACGTTCATAAGCTCCGAAAATATTTTATAAGTGTCGGTGGCATCGAGCTCATGAGGTGACCTCTGCTGTGGAGGAACTCCCAGTTTGGCAGACTCCTCTGCTCGCAGCTGAAGTGCAGTTTTGTGTGCTGCAGTAGAATATAAATTGCATGTTCGCCGTATGTCGTTATTTTGGTAGCTGGTTTGCTGACAACAGCTGACACTACTATTTTGAACAATGTCAATTTGGGCTGACAGTTAATTTGCAATATATATATATATATATATATATATATATATATATATATATATATATATATATATATATATATATATATATATATATATATGTTTTATTTGCAATAAAGTATAGATATATTTTTTAAAAATAACTATAAAACTTATAACAAAGTATATAAAGCTGTAAACTATAAAAAATAAGTCATGAATTAAGGGGAACCAAGGCTAGATTCTTATACATCATACGGGCATTTGAAGATATCTTAGAAAACAGTAGAATCTCTTTTTTATGAAATAATACTTGTTAATAATCTTACAAAGTTTATATCTAACACAATATTTTATATTATACTATATTTTATTATGCTATATTGTATTATATGGTAGTATATAATATAATATTATTTTATGATATATAATATTAAATATATAGAGTTTGTTGCCTTTACTTTACAGATTTAAAAATGTTTGCAACGCATTGAGATTTTACAAATTTTTAGCGAAAACAAATAAAAAGGAAAAACAAGGAAAAAATATTTTCCTTGTTTCTCAACAGTTCTGCTAAATAAGTCTGTAACAAACATGGCTGTAAACATGCTTTCTAAACTAGACTGGCTGTGGCAGTGCATAACCGGCTGCCTAACTATTGCAAGTTACGTTAGACAGTATGGTACTAGGAGGGATATTTAATTACATTGGCTCTGCACTTCCTTGATAGTTTCAAGGTGCTAAACAAAAGCACATATCATCTATAGTGCTATACACGTACATACATAAGTACATACATAGCACTATAGATGGTACGTATACACATACATGTAAATATGTATGTATATGACGCACATATATATGTATATATATATAGTGTTATTAGCACTATAAATAGTACATACGTACGTACATACGTACCATCTACAGTGCAAATAACAAAACAAACTAGCTGACTTTAGAGTCAGGCTTTGATTTGTTTACTTGTCATATAACCTTTGTACAGATCGCTGTTTTATGACTACGTTTTTAAACAAATTTTATTATACAAATTGACACTTATAAACACAAATCATAATGTTATTTGTATGTCTTGTAACTTTCTTTTCTAGAGGACAGCAAGATGAGTTAGTTTGTGTGATTGTAAAGAACAGCGAGAAACTGTGATAAAGGTTAGATAGAAGCAAAAGGAATTGTCTACAGAAGATAAAATAGGGCCACGCCACAGGTTAAACAACAGTCTTACTATCATATTTCCTCTGGTTGAGTAGGCTCCGTGACGCTGTTCAACAAGGGAGACAATTACTAACCTTCACATAATATACACGTATATACAGAGTTTAAGCTAGCTATAGGCTATTAGAAAGTAATGAGTTTACACACATAAAGGTAGCAATTTTTAAACAACTTTATAAATACTATTAATAAATGCATGAATTATGAATGATTTGCATGCATCTAGTGATTCAGAATGCCTGACCTCCAAACAACACGTTAGGGTTCAAATCCCAAAAAAAGGCCGCTAGCGGTAACAGAACTGATTTCCAACCATAAATTGCTCTCTACAACTGGGCATGTCTCCAGTAATCAAGGTTTCTTTTGCCACTGGACTCAGACATGTCCAACTAAGACCACAGATATATTATGGGTGCAGTAATGCTCTTAAAAGCACTCTGCTTTTTAAGAGCATTACTGCACGCCGCCTCAGTTTGCAGTTAGCTAAGCAGACACCATACTTGATCTTAAAGGAACTACTCACAAAATAGCCTATATAAAAATGGCCTCTATAAAAATGGCCTCTATAAAAATGGCCTCTATAAAAATGGCCTCTATAAAAATGGCCTCTATAAAAATGGCCTCTATAAAAATGGCCTCTATAAACATGGCCTCTATAAAAATGGCCTCTATAAAAATGGCCTCTATAGAAATAGCCTCTATAAAAATGGCCTCTATAAAAATCAAAAACTACACTTGGACATTGCTTCAACAAATTTATAAGCAAATTTTGAAGATACAAAGCGCAATCTCTGTTCAAATTCATGGATAGTCAAAATATTGTTGTTTTTACTAAAGTAGCGATCTTTTAACACAAATGCACATGAGGTTACAAATTATTTGTTGATAGTAAGAGAGTCAGTTTATACTCCCTAGATATGACCTGATATAATAAAGGAGCGGTGGGAGATAACTCTAGGCTACTAAGGAGGGAACAGTCTTGGCTCCATTACAATATCTATCCTCAACATTTCTTAAATGTGTTCAATGACTTAAGCCAATATCTGTGCACAATATCTAGCATTTTTCTCAAAAAGCTATCTAACCAATAGTATTATGACAGCTGTTACAACAGGTAGTCAATCGAATAACAGTCAACTGGTCAAGTATTTGGTTATAGGCCATTTCTATTATGGTTCATCTTGGCTGTGAACCATCTTGACTTTCTATTTTGGTTTATTGATTTGTAAAGATAACCATTTGATGATAAACACTGAGCAAGTGGCCCTGGATGTAACACAAACATTGTAATCAAACTATAAGATCTCTGGGCAAAAAGTTGTCAACTCTTGTACCTTTTAGTATCTTGTCATAGAGTCGTCTCGTCTCTTCACACCTCATAAGATCAATTTCTATGGTTCTTGTAACCGTCACCGAACTTCTTCTCCACAGTTGTTGGTCGACATCTACAGGAAGTATCCTTTCTGCTGTCACCTTGACAGCGATGGCGGCGACACCACTCGCGCTGATACCCAAGTCTACATGTTCTTCAATTGTGTCCAGGTCAATCTGGCCTGAATTAAAAAAATTCGATAGCTGAATGAACGAATTACAAAAGAGGTAGCACATGTCCTTCAGAAACATAAAACAACCCTTCAAGAAAGCATGACCATCGCACTTGTTAACTTTGGAAGTGTTCTGTACTTCTACGATCTATCCTTACTGCTATCTTTAAACTTTTGTCAAATGACATGTACATGTAGGTGTTTATAATGCCAGTAAATATAATTTAACTTTTAGCATGTTACTTTATGCAACATACAGTTGTTAAAGCAGTACAAAATTATTTTGGTGTTTGATAAAAGTGCGCTTTTTTCCAATATGTTTTATTGGATGGTTTCCCATTACCTGCCTCAAGTTTCTGTCATGATACTTCATTTACTAGAGGAGCAATTTGAGACTGTGTTGGGGCTCGAACCATTGACCTGTCACCTAATTTTGTCAAATTCCAAAATGCTAACCACCTAGCCATGGTGACTCCAAAGGAACAACACAAGACTCCCCTAGAAAATTCTGTCTCACAGTTTGAGTTGGTGACAAACAGAGTATAACAACGTGTTATAAAACACCCAGGTAGTCATTAGTATAATAGGAGCTACATCCATCCGTTGAAAACCAGGGTTAAAGGTTGTGGAAAAAAATTGCATCAAATGGGATTTGAACTCACGGCTTGGGGCATGGTAGCGAAGTTGTATAATGTCGTTATAAATCGTCAGATGATGCACGTTATATACCAACACATATAACTGCACTAATGGACCCTATTACTATTGTGGAAGAATTATATGTATAGCTATTACACCTAGTTATTACTCATGGCACTCTAGACTGCTAGGGTACTAATATTACAATATAAAATCAACTAAAGACAGAATTCGTCGTGTTTTATTTGATGCTTGCTATAAAATTATTCTTATATTGCGCACGCATCTTTCTTACCATCATCAGTGACACTCATGCTGTAGTCTCCCACAAGGTCCTCCTCGTTGTGGTCAACGTGGATGTTTTGTCGAATACCAGCTTTGATGTCTCTGATTTTTTTCTGTCTTTCCATTTCCGCTTCAAACTCCTTCCTCTTTCTTTGAATTTCTTCTAGCTCCTTAGAGTGGGTGGGTACGTACTTGTAGTCTACAATAAATTGGGAATATTTTACAATATTTATATGCTGCACTAAGTAATGCATAGTCAACTACAGGTGTACTAATATACCTCAATCGAACACTACTTATTGTACAACACCAAATTACGACACCATTAATTTTATTAGAAAGAGATTCTAGCTAGAGTGACAGTCAACAAGTAAAATAATACAGGAAGTATTGCAGTTCTGACAAATAATTACAATAGGATACATTAATGCACTATTACATTAATACGATAATACACTACTGCACTATTACAATAATACGCTGTTGCACTATTACAATAATACGCTGTTGCACTAATGTAATAATACACTATTACACTAATGAACTACTGCACTAATGCCCTACTTTTCTAATACACTATTATATTAATGCATTATTGTAATAATGCACTATTCCACTAATGCACTGCCACCCTAACACACTATTGCACTAATGCCTAATTTCACTAATTCACTAATGTAATATTTTACTACTATACTATTGCACTAATGCATTATTTTACTAATACACTATTGCACTAATGCATTATTTTACTAATATACTATTGAACTAATGCATTATTGCGCTAATACAGTAACTGTCTTACCAACGCCATCCAGAATGCTCCTTTTCACCACCTCACTAGTAGTTTTACTCGTTATCTCATCCACTATCTCTTGCTCGGTCTTGGGTCTATTCGTATGCCATGCTTCTGTAATCAGTGACCGGTTGTCTCCTCCGTTAAAAAAATTGCCTGTTGCCTGCTCACTGGTCCTCAAGGCAGTCTGGGTAAGTTCCGAAAATGTGTCTTGACGCTCAGGAGACATGTCAGAGTAGAATTCTCGAACTATAAACGTGGAAAGCCGAGGTTTGGAAGAAAGATGGTTCTCTATGAGTCACAGTATGGCTCATAGAGAGATGTACAGAGTAAGGTACTGCTTTACTATAGGGGATAAGATGTCTATTCGTAGGAACAATGGTGGGTGACTAAAAGATAGAAGCTAGAAGAAGTAGAGATTTATGTACATTTGTAGACTGCTCTCTTAACAGAACAAAATATTTTAAACCCTACATGTCAAGCCATTTATTTGATCTAATTTACTATTGCCATTTTTTACAATTTTTGTATAGCATATTTTGGAAAATACTTCTGCTTGAAATGATATTATTACCAGTAAAGCATTTTTTGTTAGCAATAATAATATTTAATTTTTTGTATGATTCTTGATTCTATGATTTTCATTTGGCGTAATTTGGAAAGAATTTCTGTTTGAGATAAAATTATTACCAATAAAATATATATAAATATATAAAAAGTATTAAAAAAATGCTGTACAAGACTGCCAAATGAGGCTATTACACAAAAAACCAGCAATATTTTTTCAATCGAAGCTAGTGAATTTCTAAATTTTCCAAAACAACTGAATTTAATCAACAAACATACTTTTTATAGAATGTAGAACAAAAATGCTAGCGACTGCTATGACATCAGAGAGCGCTAGAAAGAAACCAAGAGACCTCTATAGAAGCAAGCACTAAAGTTCTACAATGTGCTGATAGCACGGACACTTACTGGTAGTCTCATCGATCTCTTCAACTTGTTGGTTGCCGCTCAGTTGCCTCAATTCCCTAGCTACAGGCTGAAATAGTGATATAGAAATCTGAGTTCTTAGAATAGCAATTACGCTGAGGGAGGGTAAATCCAAACTGATTCTTGCGGCATATAAACTGAATTGAGTGCATATTACCAAGGTAAACTGTTCCTCATCTACCACAATGTTACGCTATGTTAGGAAAACGCTGTGATTAATCGCGGTAATCATTTCTGTTTGTCTGTTTGCCAGCTCTTGAACTTTTAAGTTCTTGGAGAACTGTCTGTATAATCAAAAGTATTTTAGAAATATGTAGTACACACTAATTGGCACAACTATTTTTATTTCTTAATATTCACAAAGTTGAAAGTGCAACAATTACATTTTTGAATGTTATATTACATATAGCACCAAATGGTTAATTATTATTTTTTTTATTTTTAGGATGGGTAGACAACTCTGAAAAATATTAATACATTTATGTTGGCATGTTATACGTGTTTGTTTATTTATTACAACAGCAAGGAATGTGTATCCTCTGTATTAAAATTTGTGTTAAAGGCCTTAGAAATGTTTATTTTTCTCCTCAAATATATAAACTAATTGAAATGAATTGTCACTCTTTCTTGCAAGTAGAAAATTGGAACCAGTACCAGCAGTTCAGTTCATTACGAGAATTTTCTGATGCAAGTTTGCTAAATCATTTTTTGAAACTAACATTAAATATATGAAGAATATTTTCATATATTTAATATTAGTTTCTTTCAGCATTCTTATAGTGTTTCTGTAAGAACGTCTTATATTTTTAACTACATGTAGATAGATTTAAGCTGCCAACTTATTTAACAATTTCAGTGAAACGGAGGGACTCATTGTGAGCAGCAATCTACGCATTTTTGGCAGTTACCATGGCAACCAAGGAATACGACAAGACAAGGTAATGCATAGCAGAGGAAGCTTTGCAAAAAAGAAAAAAGCTAGCCTAATTTATCGTTGAATAACAATAATGTAGCATAATAATAGCAATAATGTAAAACTAGAACAAAACTAAAATGCTATGCAATCAAGCGTTAGACACTGCACAAATAATTAATGCTATGTTGCAGGGAAGCTGATCAAGTACTGACCTTGAAATCTGGCTTAAAAACCATTTTGGTAGTTAAAACTGTAATACTAACCTAAATAACAAAAATTGAATGAATATTACGATACTTTTTCATTAAATAGTATTATGTAACAAAAAATGCATTTGATAAAATAGTATGAAATAATATAACATAATGCCATCTAATATTATATATTATAATATTATACAATACATATTATATAATATTATAGAATATAATGTAACATAATTAAATAATTCTATGTTATATATAATATATTAAACTACATAATATATAACATATTAAGCAGTATAATGTACTGAATGCAGGACAATCAAATATAACACAACATCATGTACCTAATATTATACAACATAATTTAATGTTATAGACCATAACACACTATAAGATAACTTTTTTATAATGTTGCTGCTATATTTGTCTTCTTACTTTGTATTATATCACTTTAGAACGAATTGTATTTGTCCGTGACTGCACGTAACACACCAAAGTTGCTGAGTCACCCCATGTTGAGGTTATTTATACCTAATAAATATGTTTCTATCACGTTTAATACAGCAATTATAGTGCTAACGAAGGTGCAGCGTAGTAAAGTAAAAAATCTGTATCTCTTTTTTGTGAAAGTAGCAAATGAAAAACTGTTTGCGCTCAATTAAATTAATAATTTATGATTTACTATGACCCCACAGATAGAGGACCCCACAGATAGAGGACCCCACAGATAGAGGACCCACAGATAGAGGACCCCACAGATAGAGGACCCCACAGATAGAGGACCCCACAGATAGAGGACCCCACAGATAGAGGACCCCACAGATAGAGGACCCCACAGATAGAGGACCCCACAGATAGAGGACCCCACAGATAGAGGACCCCACAGATAGAATGGACAATCTGCAAGAAAAGAAAACTGACTATAATAGATTTGTTGATTCGTCAGCAGCTTGTCATGCTGCCAATAAACTCAGTTCAGCTGGAGCCTGATCAGATGTGTTAGACATAAAAGGGGAGGTAGAGAAATCTTATTCAAAGATTTACTTGTGAACTTACAGTGTCGGTCTTATCAACCTTTTGCTCTTGAACCTGCTTCCTCTGGTAGACTTCTATCTCTTCAGTTTGCTAAAATATGCTATACTAGGTGAATGCTCAACGTTACATGAGTAATAAAACAAGTCTTTGCACAGAAAATTTATTTTAAATTAATTTATACAATATTTACCATTCTAAAACTTATATGAAGGTTTTTGTTTATTTCTGTGTATGCTATAAGTTTAATAAAATGAATGCTATAAATACATATACATGTATTTATAGCATTTTGAGGACGAATGGGCATGTATTTTTTATTAGTACGCTGGTAGTTCCATGCACCGGACAAGCGGCAGGTGTAATAAGTATGTCCACAATTATTCCATAGTACAGCAAGGTGGCTGCATGGTGTAATGGTTAGTGCACCTGTGTGCAAAAACTGGTGTTTTCAAGTTCGAATCCAGAGTAAAGCAGTCTTTGGGCTTGTTTTATCGCTATAATTAGACATCCAACAAGTCGATAAACGCTTAGATTTACGTATATATATTATTAATATACATTAAATCTCTATAACATAAATTTCAATGCTCCAAACAATATGATGTCACATCTGCAACCGCTTCATGCAAAATGACATCTGCCAAACTTCATCTCTACCACCACATTTGAAAACTTTGAGGTGAGAAACTGAAACAGTTGGTAAAACTGTACAGCCAAAAGAACAGATATAATGTCTACCAGGTTGTTGGGATTTTCCCACAAGTATATTTTGATAGTGAAACAAATATGTTTGATAAGCTTACCTCATCGACTTTAACCTGTGTTTCTGCATTTTTCATAGATCGCGGCTTGATAGGGGGAGGAGGTTTCGATAAATCAGGTTCATCAAGTGGAATGATAGGAGGAGGAGGTTTCTATACACAAGCAAAACAACAAGAAGTAAACAATAATTGGTTGGCAACAGAAATGAATAAAACAAACAAATGTTTTTATTTGAATACAAAAAAAGGTGATGGGAGAGGGATAATTTTTGAATTTCATTTAATTTGATTTGCGTAAATGGATGCTAATCAAATAGTAACTTGGTAAAGAGAACTTCAGATATAAACACTTCTCAGTCGAGTCTTAAATGCAGTTCTCCTCATCAGATATGAAAGTTTATGCAAGGAGACCAAATTTATATCTCTTTACCATGTAGTTAATTATCAAACGTATGCAACAATTTAATTGCTCTTTTCTGAGTTAGCAATATTTTAAAGACATGCAGGTAACAGATTCATTGTTAAAATTAGTCTGTATGCACAGACGTGTTAGATGGTGAAACATAAAATAGTGATTGAGTTCAAGCTCTGTTAGTAAGCAGAGATATGCGTAACAAGTATCCTGTTAGATGCTATTTTTATTACAATTCAACAAAAATCATATCTCTGCGTCTGCCCGAATCCACAGCTAGAGGTTGAGCAAAAATATTGCTTCATACGGGATTTGAACCTGCATCATTTGGCTTTGCCGTCCGGCATCCTCCCACCTGTACTGTGTGTTAGCCTTCCTGAATTCAGAATTATTGTGTATGTACTTGGTGGCTGTGCTTTGTTGACAGACCTGAACACCCCAATAAGGTGCAATAGCCTACCAGAGAGCTAGACTGTCTGTAGCCACAGTTAGAGGTTAAAAAAAATTACTTTGCATAAGATTTGAACTCCTGACATTCAGATTGGTAACTCAACATTCTATGTAACAGCTGCACCAACCAGACATTAGCCTTGTTCAATAGTTGTACATTAATTATATAACTATTCAGCAAGTTCACATGATTATTAAATCTGATAATATGCCATCTTCCGTGGCACAATAGATTAATTTTGCATGTGGTATAATTATTTAGCGCATTGTATGTATAATTGTTTCTTGGTACACTAGACCGCCAGGGTGTCGGTAGTAATAAATTAGCTTAGAGTATTCTATAAATTATTCTTTATTCTTTAAATTCTCTAAAGGCTAAAAGAAAGAAACTAATTCCTTATTTATTTATATTTATTTATTTTTATTTATTCTTAATTAGTTATTATTACATTTATACTATATTATTATACAATAAATTGGTTCAGATTATTCTGCCATAGGTGGTTTCCTAATGTACTGATCTTTTCCAACTGCTTTGATTTACGTTTCATGAGTTTTTTTGCGATGGATTCCTGTCTTGGGTTTTGTCATTGCATTGATCATTGCTGTGATCAAACACCAATCTTAGCATCCTGCAGTGGGGCTTGAACCACTGACCTGCACTAAGTAGTCACAAGTACTAACCTCTACACCACCGCTGCTCCCTAAACATACACAGTTTTATGAATATACTAATTCATCAATCTGACAACTCTTCCAACTACACAGAGCTTTATTAACTAGTTCGATATGAGCAGCTTGCATTGGGGCCTATAATTAAATGAATCAACATATAGCAAACTTGAAAAGTGATAGCGTTGAGAATGCGTAGGTTATTAGAGTTGGGCGCTCAACACTTTTTAAAAGTTTTGAATAGTTGAAGTTCTAGCTCAGTGTACTTGTATACATAAATAGTAGAACAGTCGTTTGGATGAGACCAGAATTTTGTGAATTGCTTGTTTTGAGCGTGAGTTTCCTAGAAATTCTAAGACGTTTTTTGTACTGTTTGTGCAATTACTAGTTCAGTTTTACAAAGTTCCTTTGGCATTAGCTGTTAGTTTTTGGCATGATAGCGATTGGTAGTTTAAAACAAGAAATGTTGTAGAGAAAGTAAAAGAAATCATAGAGAAGTGTAACAAGGCTTTACAATTGATGCATTATTGGCGGAGATGAGAGAAAATCGAAAGTCGAGGAAATCACAAACCTTTCCGCTAACATATCTAGCTCTGTTTTGGTCAAAAACAGGAAAACTCTTGTCAACTATATGGGGAACAGACTCTCTGACCAGGTGTGCTTTTGGAACAAACTCTTCTGCAATTTGTGGGGGTTCTTGCTCATGTTTTTCTAGAGAACGTTGAGCATAATTGGTTTTGCTATCATCCTCCGCGGGAGAGAACGACTTCTCGTATTCGGCGGGTAAACTATGTAGAGGTACAAGATTGATAACCTCAGCTCTCGGTTGCGTTGTTGTAGGGATGTTTCCCGGAGGTTGTTTAAATTCTTTGCTGTCTTCTGGCAGCTCGACTGATGAATCACTCTGTGGTGCTGAAGACTCAAGGTATACTAGTGGTTGCGGCATCAGATTCTCCTGAGGTTTTTGTGTCAGATTAGCAGAAGGATTGTTGGATGAACCTGCTGACGTTGGGTGTGTCAGCTGTGGCAGTAATTGGAGGTGTGTAACTTTTTGCACTGTTGGACTCTTCACCTCTGTCAGAGCAGCCGATGGAGAAAGCTGCCCAGATGGAACTGCGGCTTGTTGCGGTAGATACGCAACTACTGATTTAGGCTGTGATTTTAAACTGGCGGTAGGAAGTGCTGTTAATGGTGGAGATTGTGTGGTTACAGATGAGTAATGCAATGGTAGCTGCGCTATGGCTGTTGTCACTTGCGTTGGTAAAGTGGCTGGCGGTAGTGGTTGTGTAACCACAGAAGTAGCCTGTGGTGGCAAATGTGCAACTACAGATCTGTTATATGCTGGGGACTGTGTGACCACCAGTGTACTCTGTGGTGAATGCTGTGTTTCAGCGTGTGGCGGCAAGTTATTGGCTAAAGCAATATTCGGTGTGTGAGTCAGCGTTGCTACAAAGTTAGTCTGCCTGTCTGGCTCTTTTACTACAGGCAATGTCCGCGCAAACGATTGCAGTGATACAGGGGTGAGGAGAGATTGTGGCTGTGAAACAGAGGAGATAATTTCAAGCAAGATTTAAGACATACAAACGATCCGTAGCTCAGGAAGTCTGTTTATCACACTTACAATATTCTGAGTGTTAGTTGGGGGAGGGGGGTTCTTTTATTTAAAAGTCTCTCAATTATTAGCCGCTATTACTACCTCTTGCTATCAAAAGACCCTCTCTAAAACTTCAGCTGTTTATCATTAGAATATCAAAAATTCATCGCAATTTTGAAACTGGAAAAAATGTAAAAGGTGTAGCTTGTAGGATTGCGAAAAGATGAACTTTCACTAAGTTTTAGCAGATTTTATCAGAAAGTATCGGTATTTTTTATCATTTGCGATTGTTTTTGATGTTTGAAGTGATCTGACTGTCAGGATGTTTCAGAGTTAAAACCAAAACTTGATTCGAGGTTAAAACACTCAGATGAAGAGAAAGTGTAATTATGGTGTCTAGAGTTGCAAAGAGGCTGACAGAATAGAGACCTGTAACGCTGCAACTTGAAAGCAATAGCGAATATCCAATATAACAACAATAGCACTAATGGCATAATTTTGCACATCCTTTTTCTTCCATGCATTTAACCGTGATTAAGTTCTGTCAATTTTAATCTTGAAATATCCTGGTCGTCAGATCACCTCAAACATCAAAAACAATTGTAAAAGATTGAAAAATATCGATACTTTGTAACAAAATCTGCTAAAATTTTGTGCGTGTTCATCGTTGCAAGGAAGCGGAAAGGGGCACGGGTAAACAGTCCTGTGAAGGATTGATCAGCCAATCTTCATATATAAACCTCTATGGTCTTTTTTCAGTTAAGCAAATGAGTCACACATAGATCTATCAAACATACATCTAAAGCTGAGACAAATAAGCACACAGAAGCAGACATAAGCAGCCAAATAAGGAGTTGTGTGACCTACCTGCATTATTATCTTAGAACGATGTTTTGTTGCTGGAACTGCACTTGTGACAAAGTTAATTCTAGTTTTATGCATGTCGGTATGCGGAGGAGTCGGGGGCTCATATTGGACACTCGCTTGCTGAGGAATGATAGCCTCACACGCAACTGGGCGAGGCTCATCTTCAGCTTGTATAACTCCTGATTTGAATGACTCCTAGAGGTGCGTAGTAATATTATATTATACTCAAACAGGAAGTGGAAATGGAAGTAAAACAAAAATTCACATCACACTGAATCAGTGAAATAGAGTAGAGTTGAGCAGACAGTTCAATATTATAGCCTGAGATTCTTAAATGCGATTAGTCGCTACATTTTTTACCAAATTTTATGAACTCGTTCTTTTATCATAGAAGACAAGCGAGAACTTTCATTTAAGTGGTCTAAAACTAAAAAATTGAACATCAAGTTGGTTTTAAGATTCCTTGCCAAAAGTATGTCAAATTATTGCAATATCACTGTATGACATGTTGGTGTTTCGTTTTGCTTGGGTTTTTTCGGTGCTAAACTTGAAGTCACTTTTATTTATTCTACTTTTGGTTGGAAGAAGATGTTCCTGTTTCGGTATGGCTGTCTTGGTTACTTCCTCATCAAACTTGGCAGCTTAATAACATTTCAAGTGTAGACAAGTAACTCTACATGTAGATTATCGGTTGCTATGGGATTGGCATGGGTTCTTAGTTACTAAGAATGCTATTGCTCATGCTAATGCTATTGTTATAAATAATGCTCGGAGTGCAACGATGTGAGTTGTTGCCTCACGCTGCCGCCTAAAACAAGAAGCTATGCTAACAGCAGCAGCTCATCCTTACCTTGCTGACGACTGGCTGATCACTCTGCTGGAAGACCTTGTTCACATATGTTTCTTCTTTGTGAGGCTTTTTATGCCCTGAAAAGGTAAGCGTTGTGTGACCTGAGGTAACAGGAAGTGGGGCTGCTTGCTGATTGGTCACTACTTCCTTCCTCATCATTGTAGAGACCTAGAGCCAAAAGCAAACCATGACTGAGTTATGGCTGCCAAGAAACTAGACTCGGCAATATACGTATATTAAGAGGTTGTTTTTTTTGTTCTTTTTTTGTACAGACAGCAGTGTGCAAAATAAACTGGAATCCTTTATTGGAAAATTAAAATTATCATTTATAACATTATTACTCATTGTGAATTTAATCAATAACCATAAATTATATATTAAATTAATCCTTCTTTTGTCCTGACTTCAAATATGTAAACCAAACATAATATCATGTTTTTGAATGATGAGGATGTCTAAATTCTGAACATTTCGTTTTTTTAATGATTGAGATAACAATGCGTACAGGTATGATCACACCACATACATTTTTATTTGCGTATTTTAAGTCATATACATGTATATGATTTGAGTATTTCAAGTCATATACTTAAGTATATGACTTGAAATACTCAAATCATATACTTAAGTATATGATTTGAGTATTTCAAGTCATACACTTAAGTATATGACTTGAAATACTCAAATCATATACTTAAGTATATAACTTGAAATACTCAAATCATATACTTAAGTATATGTATATGACTTGAAATACGGAAAAAAAAATTGGGCGGATCACACCACATACATTTTTATATACACGTATATAAAAATATGTGAAATATGCAAGTCAAATACCTGTATATGACTTACATATTTCAAGTCATATACACGTATTTGACTTGAAATATGCAAATAAACATTAGTACAATCTCATAAATAAGAATTTTTATTTTCCATCAGAGCGGTCCAGCTTATTTTGTACATATCTGTGCAATGATATCTCTCTATGTAGTTTATCGCAAGAGATAACAACTCTTCATTGCTGCTATTTAAACTCTAGTAATTATAAGAACTACTAGTGCCCTGGCAGTCTAGTGTGCTGTGAGAAATCATCATGTGCACAGATAAAGCACAGAGAATAGGTATGTACACAACTATTATACAACCCAGAAAGGCAGATGATTAACCAAAGTGTCAGACTGTTGGGCTGCTGGTCTGAATGTCACGAGTTCAAATCCCTTACAAAGCAATCTTTTATCCCAACCTTTACACATGGCTTTGGGCAGATGAATTCACACAGCTCTTATTATAGTGCGGACTTTCTAGGTTTTTACTCTTTCCTTACGGGAGATCGCAACTCTGACTCTCTAACGCATCTACTTTTCTGTATTAACACATTAATTTAGTAGCGGCTTGGTAAGGAATGGTAAAATTTATTTCATTTTATTATCCACGCATGCAATATTTATATGACTGACAGAATTGAAATGATTTTGCTCACTCTCTTAGTTATGTATAGATGTTGCCATCGTTAAAAAATTTCATAATAAACTGAAAATTTTTTTCATTTGGAGTGTGTTAATCTTAGGGCGATAAACAGAACATGTGCCTGTTAGGCGGGAAGACCTCCTGAGATTACTAGAAGCAATCTTTCTTGATGCAATACTCTGAATCTTCTCTAGTCTTTCTTTAAATGTAAAATTGTATACCAAGCAGGTGAACCATACAACAGTAAAGACTTGATATTAGATGTATATAATTTTTTTTAAATCGTCAGCATTGAAGCCTAAAACCTTCAACTGCCTCATTAAAAAAAGTCAGCTATTACATTTAGAAACCAACTGGTCTACATGGCTATTAAAACTTAAATTATTATCAACAACTACTTTGTACTCCTAACAACTTGGTTACTGTGTTAGGGGAGATAACTACTTCGTTATTTACTAATACATCATTATTATATCAAGTGGACTGAGATAAACATGTTGTGCCTGCTTACTTTTACTTACACACACGAAGGCTTACTACTAACAGTGACTCAAGGAGCTCACAGTGTGCTTTGCATGTGTTAGCAAATCATGCTAGTATCATGCTATACCTGCTCCAGTAAATGTGCTATGTACTACAGAGACTCAGTCGCTCTTGTTGATTAGCTGCAGCATGTCAAGGTCATCTCTGATATAGTATATCAGAGATGACCTTGACATGCTACAAAAGGATTATCACTCGTATATCATATACGAGTGATAATCCTTTTAGCATAATACTTTGTGGAGTATTTACTATAATAAAAGACATGTTCGTCTGAAGCCACGCTACGAAAAAAGACTGCCTCGCGGGGATTCAAACCTAGATATTCAGGTGTCCAGCAAAGCCACTACCATCTGCACTATTCAACATCTTTCCACATTTAAGAAAAATGTGGAACATCCAGAGCTGCTTTAACAATCTTCTACCTAATATCCGTTCTCTTAGAAGAGAAAGGCATTTTAAACACTATTTGTCAGACTATTTATTCGATTTTAATGGTTAACTGTTGCCCTTTTTTGTTTTACTATTGCTGTATAGACTAATTTGAAAAACATTTCTATTTTTTAAATGAAATTATTGCAAATAAAGTACTATATATATAAGAATAGTTGTGCACATATTTAGTATGTATGATAATCTCTCACAGCCCACGGGACGATCAGGCTAATGGCTTTTGTAAAAAAAACTGATTGAGCAGTTATAGTAATAAGTCGACTTTAGCATCAGGTGATACTAGTAGACAATCGCTTATTATCTGTTTAGTTTACACGAACTCCAATTCGGATCATTCTTGAAAAAAGTCTGATGCAACAAATTCAATAGCTAGTATATGTTATCAGAAATGAAGTGTCGTTTACAAAAACACTAAATGAGCTTTTGACAGATTCTAATACATAAAGAACCTTTCACCGGAGGAGCTGGAAGGTTGAGACTCACATGAAGAGGCTGAAGTGAATTCTGGTTAGACTGAGTTCTTTCCAATGTGTGACTGGATAGGGCTGCCTCACCTGGCCCCTGTGATGTTTCTCTGGTCAGTGTTTGTATTGTGTGCACCTGCGAACATAAATTATCTTTTAGTGCACAGGCTATGCATATAATTACTATTCCTAGATATTTTTTTGCTTCTTGTGCATTAAAATTGTATAATAAAGAGGTCAAAAGGTGACTTTGCAAAAGTGGTGTGTAATAGAATTAATTCTTTAGATGCAGTAAAACAATTATTGCATCCAAAAATATTATAACTTTATCTCTAAAAATTTAGTCTTTTCTAAGAATATTTTTTTCAGAAGGATCATAGACAACATTAGCTAAATTGCATATTAATCACTTTATTGTTAAATGATCACTCTATTGTTAATTGATCACTCTATTGTTAAATGATCACTCTATTGTTAAATGATCACTCTATTGTTAAATGATCACTCTATTGTTAAATGATCACTCTATTGTTAATTGATCACTCTATTGTTAATTGATCACTCTATTGTTAATTGATCACTCTATTGTTAAATGATCACTCTATTGTTAAATGATCACTCTATTGTTAATTGATCACTCTATTGTTAAATGATCCCTCTATTGTTAATTGATCACTCTATTGTTAAATGATCACTCTATTGTTAAATGATCACTCTATTGTTAATTGATCACTCTATTGTTAAATGATCCCTCTATTGTTAAATGATCACTCTATTGTTAAATGATCACTCTACTGTTAAATGATCACTCTATTGTTAATTGATCACTCTATTGTTAAATGATCACTCTATTGTTAAATGATCACTCTATTGTTAAATGATCACTCTATTGTTAAATGATCACTCTATTGTTAAATGATGACTCTATTGTTAAATGATCACTCCATTGTTAAATAATCTCTCTATTGTTAAATGATCTCTCTATTCTTAAGTATGCAATCAGCAGCTTTATCTTTGCAATAAAACTATTAACTTAAGCAATGTATTGAATTATTGCTTGTGAACAAGAAAGTGTAAAAGTGATGCAAAGAAAACTTGTAAATTATTAAGAATATTAGAAATTATTAACATTTAAAAACTATCATACAAAAAGTAAACAAACCAGATATGCTAGTGTGAAACTGACACAACTTAAGTTAGGCTAGCTAGCCTCAGATCTACACTTTACTCCCTGCTATTCTGTATAGCTAAGGTACAACTCAATTGGCCTGTTTTTATCCCTGAGGCTAAGTGAAAGTCAAAACCTGTATACATTATTTCTTTATTTATTTAGTGTTTCGCAGATAATAAAATTTTATAAATGGTTTGATTACATAGTTTGATATAATTAATTTGTTTTAAAGTTATATGTAGTTACTTGAGAAATTAACCTTCAAGTTTGTGAGCTGCGAAACCAATTAAATAGAACACAATGCATTCTTATGAGAATATTTGCTTCTAAATGCAATGATTTTGACATACAAATTCATCTTTGGAATTATGTTAAGAATAGACCGCATTATGAAAGTTTTACTTTTCCGAGGAAACCTTTCTGAAAAACTTATTATTCAAAGAAGATGTCCTAGAAGAATTCATTAATGGATGGAGGCAGTAACCTTTGCGGCTTTTTGCTAGAATGAATGATATTCCGCTTGTGTTTAAAGCTGTGTATAACAGTTAGAAGAGCAGCCAGCTTTAATTGGTTTGTTGGAATAATATTAATGTGAAGATTTTTTTTACAATTGAAAACAAAATATGACAAATGCTTTATTTTTAAATATAAATAACCTCAAGAAACCTGGTGATGATGTCAATTAGTAATAACAAGCAGTCAAACTTGGTTAATAATTTTGTCCTATCTACTTGGTAGCGTATGAATCTAGTTTTTGTTGTGTTCTACAGCAACAAGAATTTAGAAAATTAACTTGTGAACAACTTTTTCTGACTGTATGGAAACTTGCATACTATCAAGTTTTCAAAGGAATAACTACTCCCATAATGAACACAGTTAATGCTTGAAAACGCCATTAATGTGGGTGTGGTGGGAACAGCGTGCCCATGACCTAAAACATCCTTGTTTTGCTTGATAGCAAGTAGAATTGATTTACTATAAATATGACTGTCTGACCAGAAAGTTGGACCAATGATATACAGCCCCCAAGGATAGGCGATGGCTATCATATTGGATTTGTGGGTCGTTAGGATTGTGCTAGCCTGAATTTCGGAGCTAACACAATCCCCGTGGTACGGTCGCGTTGGCTTGTTAGGTCTTGGAAAACACGATTTGCTGTTATTGTCATTAGCTCATACAGTCAGTAGACCCCGCGGTTCACAATAGCCAACCTTAAATTTCTACATTTTAGGGGTAACACCTAACTAGAAAAATGGATCCATGGAAAATAAAACATTTCAAATTATCTACTTTTACTATATTAAACTTGGTAGATGTCGTAGTATATATATATAGTTAAATATAATTTACCCAAAATCACCCGAACAAGCGCTTTTTTCCTAGCTTTTGATTAATATGTTGCCACCGCTAATATAAAATAACAGTCTTTCATCGTTGTCACATTGTTTTACCTGGCCAATACGATGTGACAGCAGGCAAAGCTGTGCAGTGTAGTTTTCATACTCAAAATCTAAATATAAAACTGAATTTGGGCTGTTTTACGATTGCGACTATTTATATCGTGAATGCTTGTGAATGGCAACTGACTGATCATAACGGTGACAATATTGGGCAACTATAATTATTTGACAACAAAATGAAACCAACAGATCAGTAAAATATCCACTATTGTTCATAATATTCGTAAATTTACAAGGTGCTTTATTCAGCATATTTGTTTGTTTGGGTGCCGAGTTCGGGTTCCTCCCAACAGAGCTCGATCATTAAGCCCCGCCCACATTATGCCCATCGCCTATCCTTGTGGGAGCTGTATATCATTAGCTGGACTCTCTTAATAAAAAGCAGAACTGTTTCACTAGGGAGTAGAATTCTATTACCAGGAAATAAGACTGCCTTAACAGGAAGTAAGCCCGCCTTAACAGGAAGTAGGACCGTCTCATTAAGAAATAAGACTCAGCTAACTTATAAAAATAGCTACCTTGCCCGGTGCTCGATCTCTGCTTTTAGAATGACTTTGATTGAAGTCACGAAGAGGCAGCGTCTTGCTCTTGCTGCTCGTATCCACCTCATCTTTCATAAACACTGATATTCTTTCTGGAGTTTTTGTTTCCTGAACTACGATTCTCTGAGAGTCATGACCTAAGGAAACAAGGGTATACTGGTCATATATAACATATTTAAGTTACGCGATACATTTGGCATTTTTGTTGTTTATTTCAAATAGTCAATAGAAAATCGATGTACAGTAGAGTTATATATTCACAGAGTATATTCACATTTGCAGAGCAAATGTGAATATACTCTGAATACTCCTGCAGTCTGATGCAGAAACTCTGAGAGTCTATTGAAAGAAACACAAATGATAAAGTTTTTACAATAATATAAACAGCTTCAACTGTTGTGTTTGACAATCTTGATGTAACATATCCACACTTGTAAATATTAACATTATATAATCAATATTAATAATGTAACCTTAATATTTCTAAACATTAATAATTAGGTGAATGTCCAACACTAGCGCAATGATAATTATAAATATTATTATACTCATAATATTATACTATTTCCTGATAGTGATCTTATAATTTTATGATTTTACCAATTATGGTATGATTATATATAAATCTCTTGTGACTTCAATTAAATGACAATTTTGTCTTTGTTCTTTATCTTAATTTACTGCCAAATGAATTTAACAAAAATTAATTTTTATTTTAATTTACTGCATCATGTTTAGAAATGTATTAAAAAATAACTGCAGCCTTATAGCCTTTGATCAAACAAACTCAACTACTTTAACATCTTATAATAACTAACAACAATAATAACAACAATCACTTATCAAATAATAATAATAATAACAACAATGATACATTGGAGTGTAAAATAAACTGGACCCCTTTTGTTAGAAAACTAAAATTGTCATTTAAAATATTGTTATTCATTGCGAGTTTAATCAATAACCATAAATTATATATCAAATTAATCCTCATTTTGTCAATATAAAACCCATACAGCTGTAAAATTATGTTTTTAAATGATTATGTAGACTAAGTTCTAAACATTTTATTTTTTAATGGTTGAAAATAATGATCTGTACAAATATAATCACACCCCATTTTACATGTAATGACTTGTGACTTGTAGTCACTCTGGGGATTAAAAATGTATGTGGTGTGATCATATCTGTACGTAATGTTATCCTCAATCATTAAAACATGAGATGTTCAAAGTTTAGCGTACCTTATTATTTAAAAGCATAGTTTTACAGCTGTTTAGTTTACATATTTGAAATCAGGACAAAATGAGGATTAATTTAATATATAATTTATGGCTATTAACTAAATTCACAATGCATAAGGATGTTGTAAATGAGAATTTTTGTATTCCAACAAAAGGGTACAGTTTATTTCAAATGCCACTGTATATGACTAAGAATTAGTGTTTGTCTCCCTTGTTGTTCATGATCTGAAAATACACAATTAAAATGCATTATTGAGAGTTTCTGGGTGACATAGAATCCAAAAGATCACCAATTTCTAACTTTAAATTTTATATTCGTTATATTTATATACAATTATATTTATTTATATATAAATTTATATTAATATATATTAATATATAATTAAATATATATTAGTTTATATACATATATAATTTTATATACTTTATACTATCATATTATCCACAAAAGCTTTCAAACGAATCATAATTTAGAACTTCTAAATCTGGCACAACCGCAAGGAATCACTAGTAACCAATATTTAAATGTATGCTAGTGTTCACAGCCTTTAAGACATAAACAGTTTTCTTATATCATCTCACAGCAAAATAACTGAGGTGTATATAGAAACTTTTTATAATTTCCTGGCATAAGCTGTACTCTGTATCTTAGCAGATTTTCTAGTTTACTCGAGCCTCTTGCTGGTTATAGACTGAGTACCTTGTGGGCTTGAATCTCTTCTGCTGATCACTCTTCGAACTGTTTTTTTCATGACTGAGTTTTTGTTTGATGTCCTTGGCATTGACATCGAGCGAGGTGGGCGAGGATCTTGGTAGCTCTCATCGCTGGAGCTCAAATAACCATTCTGAAGAAAAGAGGTTAAGTGGTCAAAAGGTTAAGAAGAGGTTAAGCTGAAATATTTGAAGCTCTTAATGATGGCTATCAGAACCGCTATGACATTCGCTTCAAATTCGTCACTAAATGTTATTCTGCTGATATTTATGGTACAGAATTTTTAAAACATTTTTTTGTATAATTTCAATTGAAATGAAATTAACAGCAGGCCAGACAATGTTCAGGATTTCTTTTATTTTTAGTCTGATAGCCTGCAGGTATTATTAAATATTAATTAAATAAATATTAAAATTAATCAATTAAATATTTGTTAAAATATTTGATTTTAAAACAGTGGAATATTTGAAACTCGGAACATTTGAAACTAGCCTCTTAAATACTGTTTTAAAGGCTGGTTCCCAATATTATTCCCAGATTTATTAATATATGATAGATATAAATGATGTTTTTATGGCGCTAATTTGTATGCAAAAAAAAAAATTAGTTTGAGATTCTCAAAAAGTTTAGAGTGATAAATTGAGTTGTTATTTGCTTGTTTCACTTTCATTTCATTTCTGCTAACAAAAATAATTAAAATCCAAGGACACCGTAATGTCATAAATAGATTCATTAACAGATTATTAACTTGATGATTATTATTAGTAAGCTATATTCCATTATAATCTTCATGCGTTTTGGTTTGTTAATGTAATAGCTTTGAATAGTTTATAATCACAGCATATTGCTTGCAAAAGGATATTCTTCATTGGAGTTGTCGTTCTTTTAAGAAATGATTCTATGCGAGGTTCCGTAAATTCGGAGGTGATCATATAATTGTTATGGTATCGTACCAAAATCACAGTAAGAACTCAAACTAACTAGCAGGCTGCCACATGTATTTTGCTTAGTTGTTAAATCATTCAGGTGTTTTGAATATTTATATTTCAAGTTTAGTATAGTTTTATTTTTAAACTAAAACTAAAGTATATTTTGCTACAGCAAGCTAATAGTAGTAAGAACTAGTGCTTTAGTACAAACTGGCCCTCAAGATCAACCTTAAAGGACTTTTAAAATTTAAAAAAAAAATTTTCGTTTTACTTTTTTGTGTATTACAACAGCAAAGACACGGAATATTGTTAATCAATTAGTCAAATCTGCACAAAGTTCATCAAATGCTGACCTTGACCCCTCCGGGTGGCTTTCTCACAATCTTTAGAGATCTGGTACTTCCTCCATAGTCTGAGAGGGGACCAGTAGGTAGAGTCTGTGGCCTTCTAGATGTAGGGCCATTGTAGTCAGACTGGCTAGACCGATACTTCCTGTGGAAGTCATGAGACAAATTTACTAAATCAATATTTTCATAACTTTATGTCTGAAGTATCCTTGTAGGAGCTTTTGTTGATTCAACCAAGAAAGCTGAGATGAGTAACAGAATGGATTAGTTGGGATACAACCGCTTAATAGGCTAATTCAGACCAAATTTGTTATCTCCACATATTTTTTGTCTCTCATCCAGTTACTATGGATACTTATATGTCAATAGAATGCTTAGACTCTCTTGTATTCAAATAATCTAGTTTTAAAGAAAACTTAATTTTCTCTTCATTTAATAAGCAATTTTAATTGTAACTAAGATTTTCAAAAGATTGCTAAAAGTCACTTGCTGGAAGATGAGCTCATCAAATACTAAAACTCATTCCTGACCCAAACAGCCATTTTTAGGGCCCTTAAATTACCAAGAGTTATTCATACCTGTAGAAAAAAAAATTAGAAGTCCCGAATAGAGAAGTTTCTTCTATTGAAACTATGACAATTGGTGATACTCGTAGATATGCTCCATTAAATGGTGTCTAACTTGACCAAAAAATGATAAAGTTTAACTCAATAGATTCCTAACAGTATAAGAGATCAGAATCCTTACTGTTCGTCCAAAGCCAGACATGTTAGGAACAAAAAACAGATTGTACTGCATGGGTGTTGAACCCAGACAGTCCTGATTCACAACCCAAGTTCACTACCATCTGCACCACTTGACAATCCTTGAATTTTTAAGAATAATTGTGCATATAATTGTTGCACATGGTGAGTTTTCAGTGCTCACCGGATTGCCAGCGAACTAGTATACCGTTTTGAAAATCTATCTGTAAAAACAAGAAATTTATTTATGTTCAATGCTTAAAAAAAATGCATTGCTGATTGTGTCATAACTCTGTTGTCAGAGCTGTATAATCTCCGGCTATAACAAGGACACAACAAGATCAAAGCTTGGCAACTGAGGTAGCAGTAGCCCTGATCACCTTTTGCTGTCAATCTCTAGTTCACCCGGCATCATTCAAAGTAAATCACTCTTTTTTACTGTTGTTAACATTTTACCTTGACTGTGTAGTGACAGGACCATAGTAGTCACTCTGGCTTGATCGAACAGGCGACTCTCTCCTTGTCAATGTCTGTCGCTGGATTGGCACTTCATTTGGTCCGAAATACTGCCAATCGCCTGTCGCATCAGACCTCATCGTAGAGTATCGGGAGTCGTTCTTCGTGCCTCCATAGTCACTTAACGCTCTCTGCATTAAAGTAATTTATGATTTTTGCAGGTCCAAAGTTTGTATATAGCCAATAAAAACAGTCATTAGCAAGGTTTTATGTTATTAAGGCTAGCAAAAATAAACGAATTGAAATGTCATCTTATATTCAAATAAAAACAGGCGACATCTTTCTTTTTAATTTTTATCACAGGGAACTGTGAGTACCTGCTCTGGTGAAGAAGAATAGTGTGAGGCTCTTGGACGTCTCTTACTAGTGCCATACTCAGACCTTGGTCTATGCATTGAATTAGAATCCTCATATCTCCTTGGTAAGCCATCACTCGACCTCTATTGGTAAGAAAAACGCAGCATAAAAAACCTGAGAGATTTGGCATACTGGCACATCATCATCGGAGCCTGACTGCCCAAGAGAGATGATGCTAATAGAATATTTACTTTAGAATCAGTCTTATAATGACTTTACATTTGATCGCATCGTCTAATCTTTTTTTAGATCTAAAAGTTGAAACATTTTTTAAAACTTTTAAAAACATTTAAATTTTTTTTTAAATTGAACAAGATGAATGACTGACATTGAATAAATATGGCATAAAAATGATTTTGGACAGAAAATTTATTTTTAATCAACATCAACATTTACCATTCCAACTTTTAAAAGAAGTTTTTTGTTTATTTCTGTATGCTATGTTTAATTCTGTGGAATTCATACTCTACCAGTTGCAGTGACTACTACAGCTCTATACTGATTGCAATAGTCTTGTTATCCATGCGAGATTCAACATTTTTCCTCACGTTTGGGCACAGATCTTTTTCTGGTATGGCTTAAGGCATAATGCTAGCCAAAGTGTTTAGTGTGAAGCCATGCAAGATTGGCAAGTGCAATAAGCATGTGCAAAATTTATTCAATAGTGTAGACAGTTGGGCTGAGTAGTGCATTGGGTAAATGCCTGTCTGCGGAACTGAAGGTTCAGAGTTCAAAGCCAGTGCACAGCAGATTTTTTATTCTGAAAACCTAATCGCTTCAACTGGACACACAGGCAAACAAAAAAATACAAACACTAATTTATAGCATTTTGGGGAAGTCTGGGTACACATTTTTTCTAGTATCCTGGCAGTCGCATTTGCCATTAAATGTTGGCAAGTGTAATTAGTATGTCCATAATTATTCTATCGTATGGCAGCATCACTGTGTGATGTAGTGATTAGAGCGCATGTCTCCAAACCGGTGTTTGCAGGTTCATTTCTAGTGAGACGTGGTTTTTTATTCTTAATGCTAACAAGCATTGCAAGCGAGTGTATTTTACCGCTCTAACTTGATATATGACAAACCAACAAACCAACTAACAATATAGATTTGGCTATATAGATTTGAATAAAAATATCAGTAAAAATGTTAATATATGACTGTGTAGTTTTATCAAATGAGAGTTTTGTCTTTTTTGACCAAACTACTAATTCGGAGCAAGCTGATTTTAAATCCGCCATTTCTGACGCTCGAGTCGAATTTCAACATGTCGTTAAATTGAATCTCACTCCTTGCTGTGCGCATTTCTGATTTGACTTTTAATATTAGAGAGCAAAATGTAAAAGAAATAAAATCTGCTACATCGTGCTTGCTCCTTACTCCTTACTCCTCGGTTATATCTTTCAAAGAGGAAAGACAGTGGTTCAATTAACCAGCTAATCAACTAAATATTTATCACCACTACTAACCCTAGTTTTAACTGATTCTGTATTAAACAAAACCCTATAGGACTTTTTGAAAGGTAGTGTAGCTTCAACCATCATAAAAACCTGCCTCGAGCGTTGCCCGACCACAGCAATAATCTGCCTACGGTACGGTATCTATTGAACAGAAAACCTGCCTATGGTGTCATTGAGCAGACAATCTGCATATGGTGTCAATTGAACAGACAACCTGCTTGTGGTATCTATTGAACAGACAATGTGCTGTTTTTCCATTTTTCAAGATTGACTTACCAGTGGCTCCTTATGAATCTTTCTAATATGCTTCAATGACATGACGCGACTACACAATAAACCACCTGCACTTCGTGTCACAACTAATCGCTATAGACTCAAGTGAGTGGGAATAGCCTTATAGCACGACATGTCAACGAAGTAGCAGGAATTTGCTACAAGCTTTTTGTTATTCTGACCGACTATGAGACAAAGACATTCACGTGTCCTTTTGATACCTTTGAACAAAAACTCATTGTGACCTCGCGCTATGCATAACAGGCCAACTGCACATTATCATTTGTGGAAATAACAGAGTGTATAATATTGGAGCAAGTCATTTGATGCGTGCGATTTGATGCATTAGGTGGGCGTTCATGTCAGAGGGACAATAAGCAAGTTTCAATATTATCATCGATAACACAGATATTTGTCTTATTTCATCAGGGCTTATAGCCAAGGTGTAGGTATAAGTTTTATAATTTAAAACTTTTTTTATGGTGTTTGAGTTTTAGATAATCAGGTACATTTGACGGCCAGGCCATTATGAAACCATATACAAAATCTTCAATGTAGTTAGTGTTTAGATTTCATGAACACCTAGGCTTTACTTAAAATAAGTCTGTTTGTTTGACACCCTAAATACTCTTCTGTGCTAACACCGCAAATCAAAAGCTTCTCCTATTTCTGAAAACTTTGTGAGCAAATCTTTTACCTTTTAATTTTCTAAAACGAGTTATTATACTAGTTTTAAGATCTACAGCTTAGATTGTATTCTCATTGGCCAACCTAGCAAAAGCTCTTCGTGATTGGCTAGCTTTGTCATCATAAAACTATTGTATGTTTTGCACTGCTTAATTATATATAGAAGATATAAAATATTTCATATCTAGGAGCCTATTGCTCAAGAAATGCATTTATTTGTACAAATACGAAAAAGCAGCGCCGTCTGATAAAACATAGTCAACTTGTAAAAGCATGCAGCACTTGATAACCATGATTCTAGCTCTAAAATGCTTCTGAAAAACCTCTATTTGTCATAGTATTTAAATAGTAAGCAGAATAACAAGATTATAACAACAATAGTCCAGCGGTAATAGTGTTTCCTTTGGTTTAAGTTGGAGCTAACATGTCTATTAAAACAATACAGATATCAGCCATCTTACCAACTATAACAGTACTCAGGAAACTAAAGCTATGAACTATGGGAAGGGTGTATTTAGATATTTGGTTTAAAGCCCAATTCCAATGTATTTGCAAAGTTAAAACTGTGATAAAATGCATTATAATACTAATAATAAGGTTACTGCTACTATTACTGTCATTGATATTTGTATTTTATTATAGCAGTTGCTTTTTACTTGGGAAGTAAAAACCAGAGTTTTTTCAACATTGGGTAAATCATTACAAATGAATTTAGTTCTTTAGTGTTGGTGTCTGGGTTGATATTAGTGACTTTCATATTACCTAACGACAGCCCAGTTTCAACCCAAGTCAAGTAAATCAGGTGTCATGCAGACGCAGTTCAAAACACTTCAACTAATGTGGTTGTTATTACGATTAATATTATCATCGTACTCGGGATTATTTTTGTTGTCATTAATATTTTCCTATTTTATTGTTAATTCCTGTTGTCATAGTTATAAAATAAACCACAGAATATATAGTATTGGGGAACTATTGCTTATTATAATTGTCATCTGTTCCTAACCAACTTTTGTGGCAAAAGCAACGCTTTGATTAATTTTTTACAGATTTATTTTCAATTGACTTCACATTTCATCAAATGAGACAGATTGAAAATGATAAACATGTTTTACTAGTTTTTTTGAAAAGTCGCACGATAAACTTCTAAACAAATGGTGAATAGATTAACATCAATTTTCAACTCACAGAAATCACAGACTAATTTGATGTCATTAGTAATTACTGACAAACAATGATGAATAATTAATAGGTCATTGAGCCTATCTACTGAAGCAGTGGGACTACTATAATAGACTCTGCTGTATTTACCCTGTCCAATACTTATGTGCATTCACAAGTAACATTACTGCAGTCGTTCAGCATCTCAACGTCTGCCAAAATATGCGAAGACAACGCATTGCTTCCTGCATAGCAACCAGTCAATCCTTGCATAGCAGTGCCTTGGTTACGTACTCTACACTCAACATACATACTTGTTTGGCTGTATGCCACAGCAGAAGCAAAAAGTATCTTTTTTATTTAGAAGTTTCTGCTATGTTTGTGTTTGTTTTAATAAAACTTATATAACTGTTCAGTTTACTACATGTATAAAAAAGAAGGAAAAACAGCAAACCAACATCTCGGCAATTTAGCGCTGACTGCGACAGCTTTATATGCTATTGTGTAGTATTTTTTAGTTCAACAACAATTTCCAAAAGGTAGTGTCGATTGATATTCAAATTTTTTCATTGTTTTTATCTAATTATACAAATTTCTGACAAGATAAGCAAGTGCATGTACTAGATCAGTCTAAATTCTTCCATTCAATGTTTTAAGACAATCTGAGCAGGTGCTCTAAAAGCAAATATGGCCAACCCAGCGTGCTTTCATTTCATTTACAACAACTTCCCTTATGCAAACTACAGAAAATATTGAGGATACCGTCTTATTTGTATAGAAACATTCAGGGAAAATTTCTTAATGAAATCAACTTGTGAGAAAATACTGCCTTGGACTTGGAAAATGCTAACTAGTTTTCACTAATGTACAGGTCACTAGCTAAACACAAGTATTTTAGCTTCTAAGGCTACATATACACCCACAGAAAAGATTCATGAGATTTTATCTGTGATTCGCCGATGAGCAGAGAATGTAAGATGGCCCATCAGATTATCAATAAAAAAATGCATATAAAGCTCGGTGTTAAATTGCCCAGAAAATTGCTTGAAGTTGAAATAACTTCATTTCTTAACACCATGGCAATTTTTTTTAGAAGCTTTATGACATGGTAAAAGTGTACACTGATTTATTGTTGACCATAAACAGATAATACCTATGTACAATTCCTGGAAAATTAATGAACATGCGTGATTCTATGAATCTGAGCCAAAGAAGAACTCTATGAGTATGAATCTATGGATCTGTACAACATAGAAAGGATGATTGTGCGCAAATCTATGGATCTGAATAACAAAGAACTCTGTATCTATGTATGACTATAAAGACCTAAATCTGTATAACACAAAACCTCTATGACTATGTACAACTCTATGGATTTTTATATTGTAAGAAATCTGCATAACTTAATGACTTTGTCAACTTATCTTCTCTCACGTTTCAACATTCTAATATTAATCTCGACTATTGCTGCCGAAGATTATTTTATCATAGAGGCTGGATAATTTACGATGTTTCGTCTTATACTGCCAATTTCGTGTCACTGAAAAAGACTCACTTGCCTTACAAATGGTATAGATTTTAGACCAAGCTTTATTCCTTGGTTATCAACCTATTTGACTCTATAACCAGCTGTAACTCTATGATTAACTGTAACTCTATGCTCAGCTGTAACTCTATGCTCAGCTGTGACTCTATAACTAACTGTAATTCTATGACCAACTGTAACTCTATGACCAACTGTAACTCTATGACTAACTGTAACTCTATGACTAACTGTAACTCTATGACTAACTGTAACTCTATGACCAACTGTAATTCTATGACCAACTGTAATTCTATGACCAACTGTAACTCTATGACTAATTGTAACTCTATGACTAACTGTAACTCTATGACCAACTGTAACTCTATGACCAACTGTAACTCTATGACTAACTGTAACTCTATGACCAACTGTAACTCTACGAATAACTGTGACTCTATGGCCAACTGTAACTCTATGACTAACTGTAACCCTATGACCTAAATAGCTTATAGAAAATTGCATGACTCTATGCAACTCACTGCTATTTGTCTGCTAACTCTGAACTGTGACTGCATCAATTTCAGGTAGTTGTTAGGTATACAGAGGTAATGTGGCACTTTATCCATTGCGCAATAAAGCAAAACGTTATTCTGCAGTAATAATATGTAACCATATAGTGAAAATATTTCTATTGCAGTAAAATAAGGAGCTCACCTGAGAGAGAATACGACGCCTACAAGCGCTAGCCATGACAGACACTGAATGGGTAGGTGATGAAAGCACAAAGACAACTATCGACTCTCACACATGACTAATCTAGTCTCATCAGAATAATAATGTAAACTACGCGTTACGCATACCGACTCTTGCAGCGTATTCTGTAATGACAAGAAATCTACGCTACTGCGAAGCGCAGAGACGGTGGATATGGACTAGTTATAAATAGCTAATAAAGGCAGGTAGTGGCTCTGACTGCTGAATACAGGATAAAAATTGGAACGTAAGACTCTGCAAATATTAGCATATACTTGCAGGTTTTGTTGCGCATTCCATTCGATACGGATGATAGTGCTGGCTAAGGGAGACAATTACCGCTCACTACTGATGATAGTGCTGGCTAAGGGAGACAATTACTGCTCACTACTGCTTATAGTGCTGGCTAAGGGAGACAATTACTGCTCACTACTGATGATAGTGCTGGCTAAGGGAGACAATTACTGCTCACTACTGCTTATAGTGCTGGCTAAGGGAGACAATTACTGCTCATTACTGCTTATAGTGCTGGCTAAGGGAGACAATTACTGCTCACTACTGATGATAGTGCTGGCTAAGGGAGACAATTACTGCTCACTACTGCTTATAGTGCTGGCTAAGGGAGACAATTACTGCTCATTACTGCTTATAGTGCTGGCTAAGGGAGACAATTACTGCTCACTACTGCTTATAGTGCTGGCTAAGGGAGACAATTACTGCTCACTACTGCTTATAGTGCTGTCTAAGGGAGACAATTACAGCTCACTACTGCTGATAGCGTTGGCTAAGGGAGATAGTTACAGATTGTGGGTGCGATTGAGATTGTAGTTGTGTGCTCTCCCTACTGCGACCAATGGTCATCGCGTGACTTCAACCTTAGCCTACTGATTATAAGTCTCTGTCTAACCTATGAACCACACTAATTCTCGCTACTAGATGTTAAATACCAAATGAAATTGACAGGTTTGTATAAGCCTAGAAACTGAAACCCTCAAATCGATAAATAAATTATGCGTTTCTGTTTAAAATCCTTAAAAGAAAGTGTAACCTATTTTTTTCATCCAGATAACAAAATGAGAAGTTGTTTTTTTCTGTTTTAGAGAACAAGCAGCTGAAGCTAACAGTCATACAACAAACAAGCTGAGACAACTAACAAGAATACATTATCATATATGTGTGTGCACTTCGGTTCAGCAAATTATATTTCTAGAATTTGTATCACTGTAACCATTACCAGCTTTTAGTCAAAAACAACGTTAACAGATAAATGACTGGTAGCTTTGTCACTCGACCTTTGACCTTTGAATTTTATGACACAAAAACTGTTTTGGCATCAGAACATAAACCTCAAAACCCAATTTTTCATGCAGATTAAACCTAGGGTTGCATTGATACAATACCATAAGGCCTAAAGACAACCATTTTTATAGATCATGCAAGAAGTCGAACATAGTTATTACACTCAGAACTTCAATTTTGAATATAGTATCTGAAATGTTTAAGGAAATGAGAAACAAAGTGGTAAATTTCATCTGCTCATTATAAACTTACATGAAAACCCTTCTAAAATCCAGGTATTTTGTCTAACGAATGCTAACAGATGTATGAAACCTGAAATGATCGAATATTTACAATGAGCTGTTTGTAGGATTTCATCTGCTTGTAGATCGTTCATGTATATCTGAGAAGATGCATAAAACCCGACTCAGATCAAAAAATACTCAATACATTTACGAAAAGGGCAAAACTGAATTTTTGTAAAGAAACTACAAAATGTATGTTTTTCCCCTGTCATATGATGTCATAAGTGCAGGTTGACATTCTATACAATGTGCATCGTGATTTGTTGAATATACCATTTCTCAGCCAATCAACATCTGCCACCACACTTTTAAATTGGCAGTTTGGTTATACACATACCAATTTTTTAATATCTTTGTGAACCCACACCGATCGATGGCAAACAACTCCAACGATAAATCATAAAACAAAATCTGAATATCAATACAACCAATCTTCATGAAGCAAAAGCGCTGCCTTCAGACAAGTTACTGGAAACAAACGTTATGAAAAGTAATTTCTTAGCTTTTGATACTTTAATAATTTTTTAGTTTTAGGTACTTAAAATAATTTAAGGCAAAATCGTCACTAAAATCAGCAAAAGTTAAAAAAAATACTTGATGAGGGGGATACGGTTGATGAGCATTGATAAGACAGTTAAAGCTAATGATCTGAATCTGTTAGGTGAGAGAGATGAGGAACCAAACTAAACCATTAAATTAAATGCACAAGAAGTCTTTAAACTGCAAATAAACGACAAATCAAGAAGTACAAGCTAAGCATGTAACCGCTGTTCTATTTAAAATGAATAGTCGTGATTGATTGATAAAATTAAAAGCAAACTAGGTAGTATACTGTAGATGCTGCTCACTGTATCAGTCGCAGGATTGGTAGATATAGGCGTAGATGTGTGAACTTACTGGTGGAGGCCTCGAGCACATGATTGTGAAGTTTTGATCAAATTGACCAAAAAATATGGAAACGCATAGCATTCACATGGACTAACAGACAGACAAATTCAAACACAATGACAAAGTATATAGGATTTGTTAATATATGGTAGATATAAATGATATTTAGCTGACTTGATTTTGTAGGTAAGAAAATTCAATTTAAAGTTTTTATTGAAGTCTAGTAATAAATTTAGTTGTTAAATGCTTGTTTTACTTTCATTTCATTTCTGCTAAAAAAATAGTTAAACTCTAAAGACACCGTAATGTCATTAATAGATTATTAAACTGTTGGTTATTAGTAAGTTACCTTCCATTATAATCTTCATAAGTAAATAAAATTGAGGTTAATAGCCTGATGTAGTTGGTAACAAAAGCTCTGGAGAAAAAATCATTTCTAAAAGGTGTCAAACAGATAAATTTAAAATTCATTAAGGTTGGTATCCTCTGGCACCCTTACTGGCTTGCATGAACAGGATGACCACAACAACAAATAGTTGTGCCGAGAAAGACAAATCCAAAAAACAGATTAAACTGCGGTATTTTAACTTATTAAACATGAACTTACACTAAATGTTTGTAGATTTCATCAAAAAGTATTAGTATTTTTCTATCATTTGCGATTATTTTTTATGTGTGAGGTGATTCAATTGCCAGGACATTTCTAGACTAAATTCCATGAAACCTGATTTCAATTAAAACAATCACAAGGAAAACACATGCGAAACGATGTCACTAGTTGCTATCGTTGCTATTATTGATATCGGCTATTGCATTCAAGTTACAGTGTTACGTGTCTCTATTCTGTCAGTTTCTTTGTAACTATAGACATCATAATCACACCTTCACTTGAATGATCCTTTTAATCACCATCAACTTTTATCAATTTCAATCTTGAAACATCTTGGCAATCAGATCAGCTCACACATAAAAAATAATCACAAATGATAGTACGATACCTATATACTTTCTGGAGAAACCTACAAAAATTCTGTGTACTTTCATCTTTAACAAACCATTAAAACAAGATATTCTATTCAACTAGTTGTTCACAACTTGACAGAAGATGTCCGATTTAGGAGTAGTAGTAGTAAACAACTAAACAACCAGATGTAGACATAAGGTTTGGTTATGTTTGTTTGAAAGAACCTGTTGTCTTCCTGACTCACCCTTGATCTGGATTCTCGCTCACTCATGATTATCGTATCGTTAAGAGGGAGTCCGTATTTGTGAAGCACCATCCTGCCCTGCCAATGCTGCCCCTCTATGCCAACCGCTATGTTTCTCCCGCTGTCAGCAGATGTAAATCGTCAATGCTGCCCCTCTACGCCAACCACTGTTTCTTTTGCCAGCAGGCAATGTAAATCATCACTGCTTCGTGTGCGTTGTTGAAATACCAAAGCAAATATCCTGCGTTGCATAGCAATGGATGAGAGAGACAATAAGAGTTAGTGGTGCGAGACGAGTTGCCATAGAGAGTCGAGGATTGAAAGAGAGCATCACATTACTTCAATTACGTTTTCTTATTACATTCGTAGATTATGTTCCGTTTATTGAATTCACAAAGGCAGATCGACTTTCATTGATAACTCTGACAGGTTTTCATGTAGCTGGAGCTCTTGTATTTTCAATATTCAATCACCAGTCAATAAACAACCAATAGATAGATACAGTGAGCGGATGAAGAGCTTCATGATATGATGATTTAACTGTCTAGTGGCGGTTTTTACGGTTGACGATTGGAATATCGCCACCATTTAAAGAGATATCACAAATCATATACACAATATAATAGTGTAATAATGATTTATCTCACATCTGATGATTTTCAGAGTGAACGAAGTGGAACTAGAATGCCCAGGCCTTCTAGTCTTATAATAAGCTTATTCCATGGCCTTCCATGCATACTGACACTCACAAAATAAATTTTTCTAATTATCACAAACACAAAACAGTGTCTTTGTAAATTAAAATATTCAAAAACAATGTTTATAAAGTTTAAAAGTTTGTTTTACATAATGATAATAATATCGCAATATACCGCGCATTGTCTATTTGCAATATTGAATCGTTTGGTGGTGTTTTGAAATTGTGAAGCTCTAAGGAAAAGTTGTGCTTTACCTTTGTGTTTCCTTGAAGGTTGACTTGCAAGAAAATTGATATTTCAGTTATTTGGTATCAAAAGATTCACGATGTCTTACTCTGCTGTGTTGTAAATGCCAAATACGTGGAGATGTGATTACAAGCTCTTGAAAGATAAAAAATCAACAGTTAATCGCAGCTTCACAAGACTGCCGTAGTTTGGATTCTCTTTCCAAAACGGCTAAAATGTGATGTAGTCGTGAGAGATGGTTTCTGTTTACACTTTCATGCAATCTTATTCGTCGAAATATTTTCACAAATATGCTTCACGCATTCAATAAAACTATGTCTATTGTTCTTACGCGTCCGTTTTATCGTCATCGTAATGCTGTCACTTTTAGCAGGGATATCTCATAACTTACCGTAAAAATTCATTTAATTTTTTAACCCTACCTCGAAGGAGTACATATCATTGTCTGATAATCATGACGAGCCTGTTGGTCACCTGGGATAATCGGAAAGTGCTGTACAACTTGTTGCTGTTTTGCGAAAGGCAGGTTTGTCCTAATTCAGGTACATGTAAGTGTGAAGATTATTATAGGTAGCTTGTCATTTGCTTTACTTACCTGATGGTACAGGATTACCAACCGATGACACTATCAATTGAAGAAATATACTAAATTCAATTTAATTAATAAATCCCATTTTGTCATGGCGTGTGTGTTCGTTAGTTTGCAAAAACGCATCATTACATTTTTTAATCAATTTTGTTTTAACTTCACACGCATTTGCCTTGCATTTGCATGACTTCAGCTCAGTCACCAAAATATTTAGTTCCAAAACTCAGTCTGGTTTCTGAGAACCAATTTCTAAAATAACCATTCGCAGGCTATCACATCGAAAATGACAGAAATACTGGGAATTACTAGGCTTGCTGCTAGCTTTTGGTAATTTTAGCAAGAATCTTGGGCTACAAAATAAAGAATGCAGTGCATAAAATAAAATAGTATGTTTTACATCAACAGAAGATTTAAAGTACCAATTAAACTGTACATTCTCTATCCGCCGGAGCTGTACTATACCTTCAACATTTCTCAGCTGACACATACTTGAGCGACTAGAAGTAACAGGACTGGTGACGTTTATTGCTGTCTTGTGACAACAGGCAGCATAGCAGCAACGCTATCATCATCTACATTATATATATAAATCTCAAACACCGGGCATTGACTAGTAAGGATAAAAGTTGCGTTTAGAGAGTTGTTGAGGACCTGTAGTTGTGTTGAGAAGACAAATCCAACCCAACACTAGAACTTTGTATATATACACTGTACATCTTAGCATAAGAATGTAAAACACAAAAGGGAGGTAGTCACAATGACACACCGAATAAGGTATCAGCACTAATCAGGAACACAATGTCAACGAACAGTGAGAGCGTCATGGTAGGAAGGGGTACAAAGATGTCATTTCTATTATAATAACAAGTTGGATGGTTCTATAGGCTTCAGCTTGAAATATTGCAAAAATTTGGATCCAGAATATACCGTGAAACCTTTATTTAAACGCCATGGCGCTTTATTTTTCAACCCTTTTTCGATAGTTGCATTTCATTAGAGGTGATGTTCAAATAGAGGGTGGCACAGTATTTGTCGAATAATTCTTCATAATTTTGGGAAGATAATTTTATCCCTTTATGGACGAAGCAAATGTTGCCTATATTTTGCACTCTTCTCCGGGAGGAGCGAAACTAACACTTTTAGATGTAATAAATCTGTTATAACTTACCTCAAGCTTGTTGTAGATCTCTAAATATCTCTACCAGCTAATATATATTGCTTGCAATTAACCTACGATACTATTAAAGCCTGTGCCCTACATTGCAATCGGTTGTAGCTTTAAATTTTTGATTTCATTATTTTTAGGCGTATTTCTATTTTATACCACTTTTATTTCATTGTAATATAAGGAATCCCCAATTTCGGAGGAGGACAGTACTAGAGGTAGTCAGAGATTGAAATCGGATTTATCTAATTGTACTTCGTGGTTTGGAAATCATTTTAATATATATAATCAATAAATGGACTTGTGCAAGTGTACAGTTGTATAGAAGAGGTCAAGGATTGTTGCCTTTAATATAGATATAAACAAGTTCCAGTACCCTTTCACTCTAGTTTGTGTTAGGAGTTGGTAGAAAGGTCATACTATAAAAAGGGGATAGGTGGTTTCCGAGGCATTGGATCCAATTAAGGCTTAATATCTAGATCCAGCACATAGCACAAAAGCTGTTATTTACCCGCACTACAAGGAGTTTATTTAGCCTGTGATTCTTTGTCTGTATTAGATGGTAGAAATATCATACTATGAGCTGTTAGATGAATGGTTTCCGAGACATTGAAACAAGTCAAGACTAAAATCTGGACCTAACTTGTAACCCAAGCCTCCTCCGTAGCTCACAGGATGCCTGATAAGAAAGAGTAAGATTAAATACAGTAATATAATGGGGGCCAGTAAAGAGGTACACTGAAAATTGCTGTAGCAATCGAAGACTCTTTTTGAAAAAGAAAAGCAATTATTGAGCATTGATTTTTCGTGTTCACAACCTGCATGCACATCTACTGATACAAGTAGACAGAGATTCTAGCGCTGTTACATTACTCAACCCATGCTAAAGTTCAGGTTTAAAATGGGAAACCTCAAATTTCCCCTAAATCTGCAACTGAACCCTTACCGATAACCTAAACACGACTTTGTTATCATATGTGTTCTTTCATAAATAATATTGGCAGAGTGTAACCTAAGCTGACACTCCCGACTCAGCGAGTTCAACCATGTTATCATATATCCCAGTCTTAACCGAGGCTTGAACATCTACTAACCGTAGAAATATGAAATTGTGTTCTCATGTCAAAAAAGACAATTAAGGAAACGCTAAGAAAAAAGACATCTTTTTTCTTTTGAGCGTTTCAACAAAGATCAATTTTGCCGATTTTATATTAAGTTCATCCGAAGGTTTTTACGCTTTTGTTGGGCCATTGCCAAATGGATGTTTGGTAAAACTTGACCTCTTGCAAACCTTTAGAAAAGTCGTTTACAAAAATATTTTGCCAATCATGATAATAATGACGCCCAAGAACTATTAAAAGTTAACGTTTATCTCTATGGCTTGGAATTGTCAAGGGAGAAATTTGTTTCAAATAATTTAATTTATTATATTTATTTAAAATTTATTATAATAACAAATATAAAAAGTAGGCTAATAATAATAATTTGATATTTAAATAATAATATGAAATGTATTGTTTTTGTGAGTTTCCTTTGAGTGAAATACTACAATGGTTCTATGGTTCTATGTGTAATGGTTAGCCTCTGGACCTTGAGTTCAATTTCTCCCAAGACAAATTTTGACCGCAGACAAAGTGACACTTCTGCCCCACAAAAATCAGACCGTTGCTATAAAGCAAAATTGAGCCAACAAATCAATCAATGGGGATGGGTACTACTATAATTTTCCTTGAAATCAGTTTGACAGTATCACACTGTTGCCAATAATGAGCCCAAGTATCAATGCTCACAACAAGTAGTGTTAGGATTGTGAGATCTGCAATTGTCTGCAGATAATTATCTTATAATCGACAATAACACACCAGTGGTTTGTTTCCACGGATCTGTGAACTCTATTTTCGTTAAAGGTCAAAATAACAATTATTCTGTCAAGACTCACTAACTAAAGCAAAAATAACATTATGCTGTGTATCCTATCTTGTTATGGCCTTTTTCTATGTTAAATGAGTACGATGTATCTGTTAGGCGTGTAGCAGTAGCTCTTTCTGTAAACAGGGGCGGCTGAGTTAGCTCTCTTCTCTGAGGGCTTTATGGCTTCCTGGCTTGCCACCTCTTTTTGGGTGAATCGTGTTTGTTGAGTCTATCCTTGGCGAGCTGGTTGCTGCTGGCTCCTTGGCTATCTTGGGCTTATGTTAATCCTTCTATCTTGGCTCTTCTTTGCGGCTCCCCTTTGCCGTCTGGCTCGCTGCCAGCTTCTCCTCGCTCCTGCCTGACTCGCTGCCAGCTTCTCCTACTCTTCCCTTGATTTTGCCCCTCTTTTGTACTTGACCTTGAGCCATTGTCGAATGTCATTGGTTGGTTGTGTTTTACTTGCGGTCTTTGCATAAGCTTTTGTGTAATTTCTATTTCAGATTCCTTGCGGTGAGCTAAAATTCCTTACTGTAGTTGGGATTCCATGACGACAAGCGAACGAGAAGTGAAAAATATTTCAAGTCCGGTAACAAATTGTACAAAACTGGCCATAACTCAAAAACTAACAGTGGCAGCATTATAAAATTAATTTTACAGTAATCCTCGTCCTAAGACGCTACTAGTTAGCTAACTTATATAAAGCAAGAAACATGTTATCATTTTATGCCATTCTTTTCACAACCATTTCAACAATATTATTGCATAAAATACAATATCTTAGTTTATGAAAAATTATGCTATATTTTTCTACTGCTATACAATACATCATTTTCTAGACCAAAACGATTTTATAAGCTATATCTAAATATACTAAATAAAGTGTTGTAAATGATTCTTTCACTGATGGCTGGTTGCTGATCTGGTGCACGCCGGCTGCTTCTTTGCTCCAACAAGTCATAAATTTGGCTGGCTCCTGTAATATTGACGATATACCTCCATTTTTGCCTGATACTCTGTAGAGTTGTTTGCTTCGCTGAATATCCATTAATAATTGTTGTAGCCAGTTAGTCTCTTTCATATTAAGTGGTGTTGATCAATAATAATCGTGATTTAGTAACAATTTTATGCTGTTTTTCCTTCATTAAGCTTTTCATTATAATGGTCAGACAACTCCCAATCCAACTGATGTCCCTTACAATTGCTTTGCATCAGCTGTGATGGTTGGACAACTCCCATGCTTGATATTTCCAGCAGCATAGCAATTGCCATATACATGTATTTCATGTCTGCTTATTGATGCATCACAATGCTTGCTGCAATGTTTTGTAGCAGTTGTGGTATTAGGTGATCCCACAATTTATTATTTCTTTTGACTTTTGGTCATCTATTGCTTCAAACCCTGACAGAATAAAGTGATATTCTACAGCGATAAAAACCGTTCCGGTAGCAGTTGGGCAAATAACTGTTCGAGTTAATGATGTTGAGGTCGAGTTATCTAATGCAGTTTATTATTGCGTGGGAACGGACCAAACGAATCCGTTCGAGTTAACCAAGTGTTCGTGATAAAATTTTACATTTTATGCGAGGGCAAGTTCTCCGAGTTTGACTATACTTAGCCACCAAAAATTCCTAAAAAGTTGGGGCGGCTCAGCCGCCCCAGGGAATACGAGCCTGAGTCTAGGTGATGCTAGTAAGCAGAGACATAGCGAATCACGCTATAACCATGAGGCCAAAGTACCTCTGGCTTGTCATAAGTGGAAAACTCCCTACATACGCCAAGGTTTACAACTCAATGTTCCTTACCTGTTTACGAAACAAAATCACCAGATTTTAATTTAGCTATCACCCCATGAGTAGATGGAAAAAAAGTGCAAAATCAGCCGATAGCACTTCTACATTGGGAGTTGCGCTTACCAAAACCTGACAATTCCAAAGACTATAAAAAACTAGCTATTGGCTTTGTTTCTGATTACACTTGTTACCATTTTCAGTAATTCTCTTATTTTTAGTTTTATTCTCATTGTTGTTATACTCATTATCATTACTTATTATTATTACTGACATTATATTAATTAATTACTATCATTTCATTTATAATTACTTTCATTATTGTTATTTTTCTTATTTTTGATAGTATTCTCATTATAATTTTAGTATTATTCTCATTATCTTATATCATTATCATAATCTGATAGCAAAATGACTAGTTTAGTTCACTATATTGATTGAAATGCACAAATTTATTTTTCTCTGTAACCTCTGTTATCAATTACATGTAGAGAAAAGCTAACAGACACTTTCAATTTTTTTGTAGATCCTTCAAAATTGAAATATAACTCAATCGTAATCTGGCGATTCGCACTAATCAGTTAAACAAACTGACTATCCCAAAAATAGCCATTACTGTTAGCTAACCACATGGTTGAGAAAGTCCCATTCACTGCTTAAGTAGTTAGCGCCTGCACACATCCGTTTCTGAAGAGTTGATCGGCTATCGAAAACGTGCAGTAAATGACTTCAGTTGTGCCAACCATGACTACCAACAGCCCATATGCAACAACAATCACGAGTAAAGACATTTAGGAATTATATATATATATTTTACAAAGACAAATTAAGACATTAGCTAATAATACATATTTTACACAAATAGTTCCTATGGAATGAAAGCGTAAACTATAACACACTAAATGAATAAGGTTTATAAAAAGGTGATTTTAGCAATATGAAAGAGTTGTCTGCTCAGAGTTGTGGAGCAGACCATTTCAACAGATGATAGAAAGGGACAAAAATACAAATGCTTCTTTTACTTAAAGACTGATGATTAGAATAAATTTACTTTCGTACGAAAAGCTGAGCATCGAGTAGTAGCTGCTCACTGCCATCAACCTGTTCAATTCAAGACGAACTGTCCAAGACTTCTAAGCTAAGAGTTTGGCTACAACAGCCAAGATGACTAGGTAGAAGGGGGTGGCCAGGCTGGCAGCAGTATTACAATAATCATTGTGACAGACGCACACCTGTACATTCACAGTGCGACCAACTGCAACAAACAAATCATGTCTGACATTAGAGTTTACAATAATAGAAAACTGCAATGTTTAGAATTGTATCTAAGAATAAGGGTACATTCAGAGTTGCAATGCATTGGGGGTACAAGACTGTGGGAGATGTGAGGCGTCGTATTCTACTTGCAAACCCCTCACACTAAAGATAATTACAGTAGTTTTTGTCATGCCAACCTAGTCAATATGATCCATTGGCAGTCGACGAGTAAAAGTGCGATCACACAAAAATCTTTATCTTTAGGAGACAATGGTTGTCATACAGCGAAGAAATTGTATGCTTACCTTACAGGTAAGACCTGTGTATGCTCAATATAGTTATTAGATCATAAGTAATTATCATCTCTGGCATTAGGAGGATAACTCCAATTTTATGATTATTCACACAAAACAGCAAATGTTACCATATTCCAAAGATGCACAATTTTCAAAAATCACCAATCGATTCAATATTGCAAACAGATGATCTGCAATACAACACGATATTATTATCATGTAAAAAACCTTTATACATTATTGTTAATGGTTTTTGTATACAGACGGTTCCCTACTTACGAACATTCGAGTTACAAACAACGGTACATACAAACAGGTCTCCGCGTAGGCACTACTCAGAAGCACCACCTAGCATCCACCTTTCTCTGCCCAGTTCGTTGCAGTGCACAAGTGCGTGAACGTATCTCCAGTGCGCAAAGAACTTTTTTATTTTTACTGAACGTATTGTAAAGGGATTTGACGACCTTTACTTGGCACGATCTAGACTAATAAATAAAGAGAAGAGATTGCCTGTGGTTTCATTCAGCTTTTTACTAGCGAAGGAAATTTCACTAGCCGAGGAGCGTACGGCTATCTGCTCTGCTCAACTAAGTGAACGCACTCCTTTATATACAATAATATCAACCGTTCCGGCAAACGGTAAGAACACCGGCTAAAAAGGTGAATAAATAGGACCGCTCGTGCTTTGGTATGACAACAATATAAGTGACGATAAGTGATAGTGTTATGACGGAATATCAGATATAACAATAGCATAACGAGTGAAACAACGATATAATAAAAGGACAACACATACAAAAAAATAAGACAACAACGATAAGTGCTAGCATAATGATTAAAACAACAATATAATAAAAAGTATAGAGTAAAGAATATACAATAAATAAGAAATGCAGTGTCATGGCCTGGCATCCACCAAAGTCTTATCTCCATTTTATTAAATATTTTTTCAGTACAAACCAATACAGGTTACTTATACAAGCCTTAAACATACTTATATAAACCTTCAATATACTTATATAGGCCTTAAACATAAATTATAATACAAAATATAGCACTGAAGCAACTTACGAACAAATTCGCCTTACGAACAATCGTTTGGAACGTAACACGTTCGTAGGTTGGGAACCGTCTGTATTTCAACTTAAAAAGAAACTGTTTTGTGTTTGTGATAATTACAAACATCTATTTCATGAATATTTCATCCATTTCAAGAAATTCTCATCTATTTCATCTGTGGGTAAAAGGCATGGAATGAGTTTATTAAAAAACTAAAAGGCATATGCATTTTATTTCCAGTATTATTTACTCTGAAAATTGTCAGATTTGAGCTAAATCGCAATTGTGCGATTATATAATTTATAATTGGCGATATCTCTTTAAAAGGTGGCGATTTTCAAAATAAATGCATTAAAATTGGCCAGCGAACAATTAAATCGCCATATCCTAGTTCAACTAGCACAGTTACCTCGTCGGACATGTTAAAACTGGATCACGATTACAAAATAGTAGGAATAAAGACCAGAAACTCTTGCCAATTGTATATATTTACGCAATGTTTTAGACTTATAAGTTGTATAAAATAATTTAATAAAATAACTACCTGTATGTTTAGTCTTTTCACAATCAAATAATGAAAGTTTGGTAATTCAACAGATATCAAACTGTTCAAGGAAATGAACATAGCCTTCCAAATTGGTAATTTATAAAAAACCACATCACGGTTATCCGTGATGGATTGCGGAGTGTGTTACACAGTGAATCTCTTGCTACTTCACGTCTGACCTTTCGCAGTTTCAGTAGTTGGCGGTCAAAAAATAAACGAGATTAATTAAAAAACTTTAAAAAAATTAAAATACATAAACAAAATAAAATTTAAAAACATGTGACTTCCTTCTCATAACGAACCCAGTTAATCACAAATACGAGTATTCAGACTAGACGAATTCCGAACTACGGTATGTTATATATAAGTACATTCGCCGGTTTAAAATACTGGGACCAGAGTTGATATATAAACTGACAGTCAATCAAGATAACTTCAATTTACTTATTAAATAGGAAATACGTTTATACAACACATTTAGAAAGTTTTGATCTTGTTACGGTTCTTCATGGTAATGTGCTATGCATGTATGTACAGTGTATGTACAGTGTATGTACAGTGTATGTACAGTGTAGACAAAATGCAAATATTTCTATGGATCATTACTTTAGTACAATAAGTACTAAGTAGTAATTGTTAGTAGCCTACTTACTTTAGAAAACCCATGATAACTTAAATTATCGAGTTCAAGAAAAGTCAAACGACAAAGAACCAAGAAGCGGGGTATGATAATTGAAGATAAAGTGTACAGAAAGAATATAATTTATACACTTTTTACACACTTTTTATATATATTGTAGTCCAAAATTCGTCTTCAGTCTGAAAAATGGAGACTAGTCTAAACTAGTCAAAAAATTGTCTAGTCTAATAATTTTTGACTAGCCTGAAATTTTAGTCCGCAACATAAAGAAGCAGATATCCATTCCATATCACCAGAACCACCCCTTATCCATTCCATATCACCAAAACTACCCCTATCCATTCCATATCACCAGAACCACCCCTTATCCATTCCATATCACCAAAACTACCCCTATCCATTCCATATCACCAGAACCACCCCCTATCCATTCCATATCACCAGAACCACCCCCTATCCATTCCATATCACCAGAACCACCCCCTATCCATTCCATATCACCAAAACTACCCCTATCCATTCCATATCACCAGAACCACCCCTTATCCATTCCATATCACCATAACCACACCTATCCATTCCATATCAGCAGAACCACCCCTTATCTATTCCGTATCACCAGAACCACACCTATCAATTCCATATCACCAGAACCACACCTATCCATTCCATATCACCAGAACTACCCCTATGTATTCCGTATCACCAGAACCACACCTATCCGTTCCGTATCACCAGAACCACAACTATCTATTCCGTATCACCAGAACCACCCCTATCTATTCCGTATCACCAGAACCACACCTATCCATTCCATATCACCAGAACTACCCCTATCTATTCCATATCACCAGAACTACCCCTATCTATTCTGTATCACCAGAACCACCCCTACCCATTCCGTATCACCAGAACCACACCTATCCATTCCATATCACCAGAACTACCCCTATCTATTCCATATCACCAGAACTACCCCTATCTATTCTGTATCACCAGAACCACCCCTATCCATTCCATATCACCAGAACCCGCCCATTTTTAACTGTATTTCATGTGCAAGTGAAGTGACAAAAAATTGAATCTTTACTATTACGTTATTTTATACATATAAATTACACCTTGGCAAAATTGAAGTAATATGGTTGTTTTAGCGCCATACAGAATTACTTAGAATCTTTGTAAATAGATCTTCAAACTGTGAAACCAATTAAACGAAATAGAGATTATTTATTATAATTTCACTTGCTCCCAAATACAGTTTGGACACGAAAATTCCAGTGAGGGAGATAATTTGCATATGAAAGCTAGTTGTAATCATATAACATGCACATGAACTTGCAGGGCTCATCCATTCCTATGGCTATATTATATAATCAAAAATCAATGACATCCCATGCTGCCCTATTTTATCATCCTACAGCCAAAGCCTTAAGCTTTCCGTACAACACTGGCACTCAGTAATGAATAGCACTGCCTGACACTAGAACTGCAACTTCATGCTTGGTAACTCAATAGAGCAGTCACCCTGGCCAATTGATGGTCTCTACTGACTCTCTTATCACACCGAATTAGCAAACCAAATCAAGCATTGCACTAAAATCTTAGCTCCTCTAACCAGTCAAGCCATCAAAAACATCTATAGGCGCTGTAGAAATTAGTTGAGTGATATGCGAGAAACAAGAGGCTGGGAGGACTGCTGTACCATCACTGCTTATAATAATATACATAGAATTACTACTATAACCAGCACTTGCTGATAACATAACTATCATGTAAGTACTATTTTGTCTTAACAAAAACATTCGCCGAGGCTTCTAAAAACACAAATAGATTATTCAGCTCCAAGTGTAATACTTCCTCAGGCAGCTAATTAGATGCACTGCAGCATGATTAATAAGCTGAGGTCATAGCTTGAAAGGAAACATAGTTCATGACACTAATTCACTTAACTTAGAAAATATGGTTTACTTTGCAGAGGTGAGTGAGCCATATTCTCTCTCTGAGAAAGAGAGGGGAATTAAGGCGTGGTCACACGAGCACCGAACCGACGTAGGATCGGTTCGGAGGCTGGTTCGGTTCGTGGCACATGTCACACGGCATCCGAAGTCACTTCGCTTCCTAGATACCATACGTATAGAGACAGGACACTGTTTCATTAGTAGTTTTTATGTAGTTGAGTTGAATATTTCTATTGTAAACAAAAAACTTTGAGGAACAATTATAAATTATAATTACACAGCAGATTTATTAGAAGATCGTTCAGCTGTTCAAAATAAATCACTCGATCCAAAGATTTTGTCAACCCTTCCCATCAACATAATTATATTTTTTGATTAACACATGAATGTTTTCCTATGCTGAGTACATAACAAACAAAAACAGTCTTTATTAATAGTACTGGGGGTTTTACATGAATAAATCAGTCAACAATACTTCATCAGGATGAATATGACACATTACTTATGAAAATCACAACCATTCTCTTACATTCATGCAAAACTTAAGTGCAACATCTTACATTTATGCAACACAATTACAAGTCCGGGTGAACCTTGTCATAAATTGCTTCATGTTGTTTATTTAACGAAATAAAAGTATCGTCCCATTTCTTTTTTAACTTTACTCACATGCGTGTAAGGAGAAATGTGACGCGTGCTCGCTAGAATTCTAACCAGCCAATAAGAGCAAGGGCTCGGCCAAGAAATTTCGAACAGAACCGAAATGGTTCGTTTCGGCCAGAAATGTCTTCGCCCGAACTTTTTACAGCTGAGGGCGATGTCGTTTTGCATCATTTAGTTCGGTTCGGCGCAAGTGTGACCACCCCTTTATGGTTTCTCTTCTACCCTCTTTAAGAGAGGAGGGGGAGAAGAGGGGGAGAAAGGGGGAGAAGAGGGGGAGAGAGAGAGGTTAGAAAGAGAGAGGGGGAGATAGAGAGAGAGAGGTTAGAAAGAGAGAGGGGGGGGGAGATAGAGAGAGGGAGAGAGAGGTTAGAAAGAGAGAGGGGGGAGATAGAGAGAGAGGTTAAAAAGAGAGAGGGGGGAGATAGAGAGAGAGAGGTTAGAAAGAGAGAGGGGGGAGATAGAGAGAGGTTAGAAAGAGAGAGGGGGGAGATAGAGAGAGAGAGGTTAAAAAGAGAGAGGGGGGGGGAGATAGAGAGAGGTTAGAAAGAGAGAGGGGGGAAATAGAGAGAGGGAGAGAGAGGTTAGAAAGAGAGAGGGGGGAGATAGAGAGAGAGAGGTTAGAAAGAGAGAGGGGGGAGATAGAGAGAGAGAGGTTAGAAAGAGAGAGGGGGGAGATAGAGAGAGGGAGAGAGGTTAGAAAGAGAGAGGGGGGAAATAGAGAGAGAGAGAGAGAGAGAGGTTAGAAAGAGAGAGGGAGGAGATAGAGAGAGGAAAGGTCAGAGAGAGAGAGAGAGAAAGGAGAGAAAAAAGGGAGGGGGTGGGTAGGGAAAGAGAGAGAGAAAGGGAATGGGAGAAAGAGAGGGAAGGGAGAGAGAGGGGGAGGGAGAGGGATGGGAAACCAGCTGTTAACTGCTAGAGGGTTAAGCGACAATGAATACATGCAACTAGTAGACTACCGAAGATGATTCAGCCTGATAACAATGTAATCCCAAGCAAGGCTTAAACATTCCATATGAGTCATGACAGATGCTAATGACACAGTTGGTTTACTCATCTACTTGACAGGCAGGCTGAATGCATGCCTCAGGATACACAAGCACTATGTTTCCATGGTGCGAAGTACTGCGAAGCAGCCCCCTCCGAAGTCGAGGGGATTGTACGTTTCCATGCTGCGCAGTGGTTTTCAGCAAATACCGCAAATTAGCCAGAGAAGAGAAATTGTATAAATTGAATCGCCTGATGGAGAAATAGAATCGATCACGGATACCGAACGTCATAAACAGTCTTTTTTTATTATTCTGTCGTCATTATACTTTTATTTACAATACACATTCACAAGGTTTTACAAACCTTAACACACTTTTTACATAGTAATATATTTTTAATAAGTATTTTTAAGTATTATAATATTTAAACGTTAATTTAGGACTTGCCACCTATTTTTCGAAGTGTTGGCATCGATAAGAAAGTCCAGGAAAGTAATCACCTTATCATCCTCGTGAATGCAGACTATAATTAAATTTATGTGAAAGAAGATCGGAAGAATAGTGAAAAAACAAGATTAGCAGAACAACCTTTGTACTAGTTTATTGCCATCGAAAAATCTGTCTCCACGGCATGAGAGCTATGCGCAGCCACTGCGCAGTCGCTGTTTCCTTGCTGCGAATTTGCACTGGCTTCGCACTGATCAGTGCGCAGTGATTTCAGTGCGAAGACGCCGTTTCCATGATTCGGAGAAAGCGCAACTCCGAAGCACTGCGCATCATGGAAACATAGTGAAGCATTCAAATGCAGTGGTTCCTAACCTTCTTGTTCACACACAAAATCTTGGAATATTGATGGTAACGAATGAAATCATATCCATCTTTCTATAATTAAAGTAAAATACTACAACTAAAGTAAAATAATATTTCTGGCCTCCTTCCCAAGGAGATCAATCATACTCACCCACATTGTCGGTCTCATTTCTACAGCCATGAAAACTCTTCAGGTCATCAGCATCGGTCTTCTGAATACACCTCCTTTTGACATATAAACCTAACGAATAAGAAAAGTCGTATCATCAGTGTCCCTCACAGTTAGCTCCAAAGATGGCTATATTTTAAGTTTAACTTACACAAATTTTTTGTTGACTTTATTAAAAAGTATCGGTTTTTTTTTCTTCTAGTCGTGACTGTTTTAGACATCTGAGATGGTCTGACTGCCAGGATGTTTCAAAATTAAAATCAACCAAGCTTGGTTGTGGTTAGAACGCTCAGATCAAGCTGGAGTGCGGATTATGACGTCCATAGTTACAAGGAGACCGGCATAATAGAGAAACATAACACTGCAATTTGAAAGCAATAGCCGATATCGACTATTGCCAACAATAACAACTAGTGACATCATTTCGCATGAATTTTTTTTCCGCGAGTTTTAATCACCATAGTTCTTTTGATTTTAATTTTGAAACATCCAGGCTGTAAGATCGTATAAACATCAATAACAACACAAATTATAGAAAACGAATAGCGATACTTTTGGATAAAATCTAATAAAATTTTGTTTAAATTCATTTTTAGCAAAAAAATCCCATAAATATAGTAACCATATCTTTTCACTAATAGATATTATGACAAAATCAATTACAAAATATGAGAAAAGGGCTGCCACATTGTGTCAACATTAAAATCCACAAAACTTGTTTGCAATTGAAACTCTCAGAAAAAACCTCTCCAAAAAAGACATCAATAATCCTACTTCTTGTTTGTCCCTGTCATTACGACATCGGCTAATGTGTTCAGGTTGCAGTGCTATGTTTCTGTATTGATATATATTTTAATCTGTTATATGCTCATGATTGTTGGAACAAAACTTCAAATATAGCCTCAGCTACATTGTTACAAATATAGCCTCAGATACATTGTTACAAATATAGCCTCAGATACATTGTTATAAATATAGCCTCAGATACATTGTTACAAATATAGCCTCAGATACATTGTTATAAATATAGCCTCAGATACATTGTTACAAATATAGCCTCAGATACATTGTTACAAATATAGCCTCAGATACATTGTTACAAATATAGCCTCAGATACATTGTTATAAATATAGCCTCAGATACATTGTTATAAATATAGCCTCAGATACATTGTTACAAATATAGCCTCAGATACATTGTTACAAATATAGCCTCAGATACATTGTTACAAATATAGCCTCAGATACATTGTTACAAATATAGCCTCAGATACATTGTTACAAATGTCTCAGCTGATTTAGAGATATGCTGGTTAGATTTTGTCCCATTGTTTTCCTCTGAATGCCAAGTAAACATTCAAGTACCCGGTGGTGAGGAGTCCAAACCAATGTCAATATGTTTGAACTTCTTATTTATCCCTTATAACAACATGCATGACTATTGACTTCATTTTTTAGGAAAGTCTCGGTTTTTTTTCTAATCATTTCAACTGTGATAAAATTTTGTCCATTTTCATCTTAAAACAACCTGGCAGCCTGATCACATAAAACAAAACAAAATCTCGAATGCTAGAAAATCATCTATACTTTTAGATAAAATCTTTCAAAATGAACGTGAATGATTTTTTGAATACATCTCTTGCCTCCTAGACTTAGCAAGTTAGTAAATTAGCAAATTCACAAACAAACACTTCAGCCCAATCGTGTTTTCCTCAATGCTACCTGCTCATCGTTCATCCTGACTTCATTAAAAAGTTTAAATACGTATCCATGAATTGGGGAGGGCAGACACAAAATTGAACTAGTTTGACAGCTAAAAATATGCTTGACAAGAGGCCTAATCAGGGAGAGGATAAAAATGAACACCTTAAATCATGATAATGGTATAAAAACTAGTTTAGCTGAATACATGCAGCTGAAGAGTAAGATTGATACATGACTTTTTGATGCTTCAGAACTGTGTTGTGTCGTCATACCCATTGATAAACAGCAAATACACACAAATAACATACGAATAATATAATTTATTTATTGTAACAATATTTTGACATTTGAAGGATTTTTTAAAACAGATGCAACAGAAAGCAAATATCTTTTCAACTAATAGTAAATACAGTAGGGGCTCCTACAAAGTAAACAATTCAGTCCAGGAGCATTTACGTTAAAGGGGTTTTATGTTCTACAAACAGTAATATACAAATAAATTGCCTGGTATGTTCCAAGATCTTTTTAAACTCACCCCTTTGGACATACAAAAAAAAACTTGACTTTTTAATGTATTGGCAGTATCATAACTGTAATACTATTAGTTTGCATCAACAACTTTTTCCTTTTTCTGATCAATTTCATTGACCGTATAGACTATGATTGCGGTGAATCTAGAATAAGTTGATGGGGAATGCACATATTCGATATCCATTTACAACGGATTGTTTATTTTTCTAGACAGCAAAGTCTATTTTGCAAAGTAAAATCAATAACAAATATTTTATACATCTACAATAAAGCAAAACAAAAAGATATTATTACTATAAAAACAGCGGTGTCTACCTGCTCATCGTCTACCTGTATACAGAGGCAAAGGTTAGGATAAAGATAACTTTTGGCGATAATCCTAACTCATAACATTCAGATTGGTAGACCGACGCTGTAACACCTGCACAAGTCGATCGCCCTCAAGTATTTATTAACAATTGTTCAGCTACCTATTCTGTTTTGTCGACACATCTGACGATTTATCACGATGAACTGAAATTTCATGGAAGTTCTATTTATAGGGACAATAGATATAACGCCATTTTTTCTCTCACAAGTGAGGCTAGAATGATATGCTACCATTCAAATCGAATTTGACAAGTTATCCTACTTGACACGTTACGTTATATAGAATTTTCTTATGTAGTACGAAGCAAAAACGTTGCATAAATCTTTTAGGTTATCTTGAGCTTACGTGAAAGGAGGTATAGGCTACGTTATAGGAGCGTCTATCGTAACTACGTTATAGGAGCGTCTATCGTAACTACGTTATAGGAGCGTCTATCGTAACTGTAATAAACTCCTCTATTATAAAACCGTTTTGACATGACAGCCACCTCACTGTTTTCCACATTATTTAGTAAGACCTTGATGCTAATGATAACTATTTTTGTTTTAAAGTAGTTTTGCAGCAGAAATTTAGTTCCTAAAAACGTCATGAACAAAGCTATATATATGCTTATCTATAAAACACATAAAAAAGATTTAATTTAAGTAACTTTATTTGACCTACATGAAAACTAGACAAAAACATAATTTAAAATAAAATTCATCGTTACAATCGCGAGTTATTTTTTACAGAATACACAAAATGCTAAAAATAATTGCAATACTTTAAAACATATTTGATTGCTAAGAGACCACAAGTTTTATGAAGTTGAGATGACACAAACAAGACATTGATTAGGGACATAAATTTACCCATTTTTACTCAAAGGGAAATGAGTGCCTCAAAACAGTTAGAAAATCAAGCATTTTAACGAGATTATAAGTTTTTTTTAACAATAATAATAATAATTTTAACATATCATATCATTGACCGAGCATTTAAACATATTCAAGTTCGGACACTTGAATGAACAGCAAAAGAAAATAGCAACATTTTAAGAGAATTTGACAAATTTTTTTGTTTCTAACCTTACATACAGGTAATATGTTTTTGCATTATCAGTGAATGTTGTATTTGGGGACGAAAATATATATTTAATGCATTGAATGTTGTCACAGTTGGAAATTGGAAAGCAATTGGAAAGCGGATTGGAATTGAAAAAGATTGGATTGGAAAAGCAATATGATGGTGTAACATAGACATTGGTTACACGCAGGTCACGGCAAAAGAACGAAATGAAAAGGATAAATTACACAAAGTATAAGAACTTGAAGCAAACTCTTCAACTGTACAAGATAAGATATAGCGAGGTAGAAAATGAAAGGGGTTATAAAACATCTTCATCTTGGAAGCTAGATCGACAATAGTTTTCCTAAAACAAATATCTGCCAAACTTGGAGTGGCAGTTTGCTGCAAAAACATTTTGTAATTGTAACCAGTTGGCCTTACCTTTATCCGTGTCCTCTGCGGTTTTCACACAAGCCGCTTCATCACATTCTTTTGTGGTAATGTTGGCTTGTGGATTGAAATCTTGGTAGGGACAGTTGGCAACATCGTCTTGATCGTCTTGATAGGCTGAGCATTCATAGCATCGTAAATAATCAGTGGCATCAACAGACAGTCCTGCAAAAATCAGCCACCATTTTCAACTTGTGTGTTACAATTGCTTATAGAGCAAACTACTAGGAACCTTATTTTACATGTGAATCATTTGAAATAGCAAGTTTGAAATTGTGAGCTTTCAATACTGATTATTGAAAGCTCACTCAATGACTCAGCATGATTCACAGATGTGAGTGACTAGAATAGGGCTATGTTTATGTGACTTACTATACTACTATACTGTACCACTATACTGTGACTCACTTGTGAGGGTTCTTATTCGCAACACAACAAAGCCTAAAGTTAAAACAACTATCAAGAATATGTTTACAAAAATGAAGGCAAAATGTTACGATAAACATGAGTGGAAATACCATGGATATATTTATTACTAGTACTTATGCTTCTACACTAATGACAAATATCGTTTATTATTTTGTAACAGCAACATACTACATTCACCATCCTTCGTTTCAGTCTATGAACTTTTTGTTAATACAACCTACAATTCATTATCCCAACTACCTACAATTCATTATTCCGACTACCTACAATTCATTATACCGACTACCTACAATTCATCATCCCGACTCCTCTGCAATACGCTTAAAACACTTTTGTTCAACTCACTCAATAATCCTTATTTCTGCCTTTCAATTTTTGCTTTGGGCATGCAATAAAACATGAGTTTGTTGATGATTATTAACACTGATGAAAAGTTATACATACGCCCATTGATTAATTTGAGTAGAATAAAATTTGTTATGAATCAATAACATTTTGACTTGAAAGAATCTAGGATTCCAATCGATTCGTGAAAGCAGCCTGTTAGAAGACCAGCCGACTACGCAGCCGTGAAACTTGCTGAATTATAAAAAAAACTAACGCAATCATATCAGAATTGTGAAATACATTAACCTAGAACAAAGCATTGATTTAAGGTCAGTTGAAACTTCACTTATAATAATAAAACCCATACCAATCCTGACACACTCATGCCTTACAACGCGATATCTAACCTAATTCCAAACTAAGCACCTTCCTAAACACGCTGGATACTATTGGTTTGATAGATAAATGTGAACCAATTAACTTGGCAAGAATATATGCAATTCACATAGAGAACATTATCATGATACACTAAACTTCAGATAAACATAATCTTACCTATCACTGAACAAAGAACGGCAAAAATGATAGCCTTATACATTTTAGAGATAAATCTGTAAAATTTACAATTGTACAGGAAGACTGACGATGAGCGTTTCCTTCTTGCTTTTCGTAAATGATTGTCCGCAACATTGACGTCTCGATATCGAATCACTTTACGTCCGCTGGTTAATAGTCAGTTTCGCGGAGATTAAAAGTAGGTCGGCTCAAAGAAAGAACAAATCTTTAGAGATTCTACGCCGTATATGTAGCGGATAGAAAATTGTAGGCTATTTCATTGACCCGTTACTGAGTAGAACATAGAATTATACATGCAATGTTAAAACTCAGGCCCGCTATTAGCCTGTCTTGGACAAACGGTTGTTTTTGCAGAGTTGTCCCCCGGCAAGCGCGACAAAACAGTTGTTTTGCTCGCCGCGCTTGCCGGGGGACAACTCCGCAAAAAAAAGTTTGTCAAGACAAAGCATTGAAGCATTAGAGCATTAGAGCATTGAAGCATTAGAGCATTGAAGCATTAGAGCATTGAATTAGTGCCATAACATTTTCCGCATTACCTATTCATCACTTTTTTGAATATTCAGACCAGTTCTTGAATATTCATCCACTGTCTGGTCTCCATATTTATCCAAGCACATAGACTCCCTCGAGTCTGTGAACAGAAAAGCTTTTAGGTGGGTGTTTAAACCTATAAAAAATGAGAAGATTTCTGACCTCATGTTTGAGTGGTCATGGGCCACTCTTGCAGAGTGTCGGAGGTAGGCCGACCAAAATCTAAAAAACAAAATAATAAGGGAAAAAATTGCAATACTAACCCATTTTTTCTCAAATGCCCACTTGCACAATACACACCACAAAAGGACTAAAGGTGCAATCAACATAAATGTTAAAAAACACTCCTTTATTGTGCGATCCCTTAACAGCTAGCCCCCTTTTTTCTTTTTCTTTTTTTGCGCAACCCTACTAAGAACCTTCAATATTTATTAAAAGTTTTTGTCCCCGCCTATCCCTACCTTCCACTTTAATAACAACATTGCCCCAACCAAACTTAAAAATCACAATAAAAAAAGGAAAAACCCAAACTAAGAGTAATCTACTCATGTTGCCTAATAAAGATATCGCTATAATGCCCCATTATGGGGCGAATGCGATTAATTAATTTGACTTGACTTTATTGAGTACTTCGCAAGGATTTCCGGTGAAGATACAAACAACTCCTAACAGTCGAAATACTGCTGTTTATAGTATGTCGATATATGTATTATAAATATATGTAGGCATAATAAACTTTGATGTTTACTTGGCTTCTAGTTGCCGTGTCTGAAAATTTGACAGCAGCTGGAAACTAAGTAAACACTAATCTTCATTCCAATTACATACGTACTTACATGTATACAGTTGGTCAGCAGAAAGCGAAGTGAAGTCGATTTAGGTTTGTAGGCTAAAAGGGATTGTCTGATCCCTAACCTTCTGTTTTAAAGGAATTGCAACTCTTAACTCGTTGCTGCTTTTGTAAAGGAAAAAACTACTTCCTTTGAATCCTGACAAGTGGAAATGACCAGGGGATGCAACTGTCCTGCTGGTGCACTGTGATGGTGGTACAATCTGAGATGCTGGTGCAATTTGAGAGATTGGTTGCCTTATTCCTAGTTACTTATTGGAGATGATGCTTGCTGATGCACCTGTGCTTGCTGCTGCAATGCATATGCTGGTGCAACATGTATACTGGTGCAATGTGTATGCTAGTGCAATGCAGGTGAAGTCGAGCGGGTTGATGTTCATAAAAAAGATCCAGTGAAGATTGCAGTACGCCTTGTATTGTGCACAACAATGAACATATCCATACAGGCAAAGCATGTACATATTTGAGGGCGGGCCTTAGCAAGTTCAACCTGGTCAAAGAGAACAGCTGGGTACATGAAAGTTTGTAATGAATAACAGGCACCGTCCTCAACACATGATTAGATAATGGCTACACATATAATGACAACAGAAACAAGGAATAATTATGAATATGTATAATTGGTTATTTGTATCAGTCCACATCAGAGGATAATAGTACAGCAGAACAAAAACTGCCTTGGTCTAACAACCAAACACCCAACAACTGACATTGTCTGAGGATGCATTCAGTGGAACCTTGGTTCTCGAACGCTGCAGTTCTCAACCAATTCGGTTTTCGACCAAAAAAGTTGAGATTTGTTCGTCTCGGATCTCAAACATAAATTCGGCTCTCGACCAAACCGGAGCATGCGCATTAGAATTAAATGTCCGGGACAGCTCCAGAAACAGCATGGAAACATTCGTTAACAAAGGGAGAAGCAAGTTACACTTCATAAATTCTTTGCAAAAAGGAAGGAACCATCTGGGACGACGTCTTTCTACCGAAGAAATTTGCTAGGGAGACAACTCCTCCAGTCGAGTTACTCTAAATTTTTTTGTAGGATGGTTCTCCTTTAAAGATGTGAAGTAAACATCCCATTGCTGTTTATATTTTCTTTTTACATGATTTTTGATGTAACTGATATGTTGTATTTTTTGTTGTTTCATTACAGAGCTGCTTTCAAATGACTTTTTTATGACTCAAATGAAATCAAATCATATCCGGCAAACTACAAATCAAATCAAATCCCCTACCGTTGTCAGCAGATTCGAAGCAAAGCAAATCAAATCAGCTCAATAACGAATTCAAATCCTGAATCATTTGAGAATGATTTGAAATACTCTTTCAAATTGTTTGCTCAATTATTGCATAGTATGATCAATCTACAGTGTAGCTGTAGCGGCATAGCCTGTACTCTTCCTATCCATTGGACCTGAACCAGGGGGAAAGGGTAGGGGATTTGCCCCCGTGCCCGTTTTGGGTTCTATGGATAGGAATAGTATAGCTGTATCTCTGTACCACTATATGTGTTATGTATGCTAAAATCACCACTAGATAAGGTTTTTTTCTTTGTTCTACGAGGTATATTAAAAAATCATTGCAAAGCACATCCTACCATTGGCTGGATACATCAATGAATGAGTGGAGGGTTATGTAACAGTTTATGGTCATGGCTGGGACTGCTTTTATTGAAGCTTTTAAGCAAGAATGTACAAATGTAATCAAAACAACTTTAGATACTTGTTTAAAGTTACAAAATATAAGATACAAATATAAGATAAAACCTGAAAATATTGGCAAGTGAAACACAGTTACTGAGGCTTGAACTTGAAGGAAACGAAACTAAGCATTGAGCCTATAATCAACAGTTACATTATATTAACACATTTATTTAAATACACTTGTTGCATTTTAGAAAAACTAGCTTCTGCAAGTTTTCAGATGTCAAGGAGCTCCTGTGTGGCCTCATGATGAAGCCACTTTTACTAAAAACCCGTTCTATTGGGAGCTGATGAAGCTGGTACTGAAAGGACCTTCAGCGCCAGCTTGCTAAGCCTCAGTAACTGTGTCTCACCTTGCCAATAGCTTAGAGTGTTACAAGAAGATCTGCTTTTCGCCATATACTTTTCAATCTCCTGATGTACTGAATCTAGGTTACTGGTACTAGCTAAAGGTGCTCTATTCAAAAAATCAGCGAACATATCTTCATTAACACATGTTTGTATTTGCTGAGTGCATGTGACTTCCTCTTTCTGTACATCGTCCTTTTTAATCGAAATCCCGTTTTAAGTATTATACTTCACTTAGTAAGTAAGTGACTGTGTATAAAATATTATTAATTATATTATTATACATATAATATAATTATATAATAATGTATAGATAAATGGTAATGTTAAAACTATGTATGATATATAAATATTACATTTATTATACTTACTTGGATAGAATGTTATTGTTATGCTATTCTTTTATAATTTAAAATAATAAGTTAAATCAAAATGTTATTTAATATTATTCTAATAAATTTGATATAACAAATAAAATTTTAATTTATTTTATTAATTAAATCCTACCCAATTATAATATAATGCATATTTATATTCATGAACATTGTCATTACTGTGAATATTGAATGTGTTGGCGGCATGGAATAGTATTGTATAGAATATAATATATTATAATACTATATTCATTCATTCACGCTGTAGGCACAGCACAAGTAATTTTTATTTTGACTAGTGATTGTGAGGTTAGAGTGGGATAGTCACAACCAATTACTAGCAATCAAATAATTGACATCAAAGTATTCAATGCCAGCACCACAACTACAAACATGCCTTTTCCACAATTTACCAGAGCTGCTCATGTTGATTTCTTTTACACACACGACACGCGGTCCTTTTCTTTTTTCCGTAGAGGGACACACACACGCGGTTGCTTAGCCTCGGTACTGATGGTGTGCATTTCTTGCCAAAGTTTGGGCTAACTTCGCAAATGTCGTGAAAATGTTTCGATCGGTTACAGAAGACAAGGCTATTAATAGCGATGTGATTTGAATTATTTTTTCAAATCAAGTCTTCAAATCAGCCCGAAACTTCGAATCAATTCAAGTTACTTCCAAAACTTTTCAAATCGAATCAAATCATCATTTGTGTCAAATCAGTACAAAATGATTTGCTTCAAATATTCAAATCACCATGATTTGAGAGCAGCTCTGTTTCATTATCAATTTCTGCAATTTTTGCTATTGTATCTTAACCTAGAATTTTTTCGATATTTCAAAAGCAAAACATACAAAATATTTATTTTCTGTTTTCATCATCCTAGATAGAAAATCTTTGATTAAAAATAAACACGGTCTATATTTACCCTTTTTTATTTATAGTATACAGTAGAGTTTCGGGTGTAAAATGTTAAAAAAATACTTTACCGAAGTTGTTATCTCGGTTTGGAACAGATTAAACCTTACATAAATTAATTCTAATGAGAATAATCGTTTCGGATCTCGAACAACTCGGTTTTCGAACAACCAATTCTAGAATAGATTATGTTCGAAAATTGAGGTTCCACTGTAATGCAACGGATCAGAAAGTCTAACAAGATAAGTTGATACCAACAGGAAATGGCCAGTATGGTGAGAGTAAGTTGATCTTTCAAGATGATCATGTTATCCCTAAACGAATCCAGCAGTACAACATCAATTGCCTAAAATGGCTACCTTAATCTTCAAAATTAATCTTCAAAAAACTCTTCTATTGTGAACTCGTGGATGAAACTGAAAAACATGACCAGCAAAGATAAAAGAGCAAGAGTAGAGGGAACTTCAAAAGTTGTCAAAGCACGGCATGCAGTAATCAAGCAAGTGGAACTGCTTCGGTTTATCAAAAGCCCAGATGCTACCAGATGGTGATTCCACAAAAAGTGGACCAATCAAGTATTAAGCGTCATAAGACAACTCAAGGCCGATCGAAATTTGCAGTTGTTCTGAAAGTTTCATGGCAATTAATTTAAAAAAGTGGACTGGCCCAAAAATTAGAATATATCTACATGTACATCTTAGACTTGCATGGCAATATCACATATAGATCACCAGTTAAAAAGGAAACACTTACTAGAAACAGATTGGGTACATTGCAAGTAGCTCAAAAATATAGTGTTCTGTATTTTTGACAAAATTTGGCAAAGATAAATACTTCAGGTACAAATTTTTCTAGTTCACAAGCTTGCCCCAAGTGTTTTTCATCACTATATACACATGCTGTGAAAAATCCAGCCCCCTCCAAAGGTGGGTCGGGGGCTGTATATCATGCTATATACAGCTCCCCAATGTGGGGGGCTGTATAACATTGGTATATCTAGGTGAATCCCCAGCATTACGCGGGCTGTAATCGTTTCTGTGTAATTCACAGTGTGCCTGTTCCTACTACAGCTCTATACCGATTGTAAGTCTTGGCCATGTCAGGTTAAGCGGCTTTCTTCATATACTGGCATACCTTATTTTTTCTTCTGGTGTGGCTTTACGCATATTGCTCGCCGCAGTGTTGAGCATGAGGTCATGAAAGATTGGCAGGTGTAATAAGTATGTGTTTGAATTATTCCATAGTATAGCCAGTTGGACGGCGTAGTGTAATGGATAAATTCTTGCCTGCAGAGCTGCCGGTTCTGAATTTAAACCAGTGAACAGATTTTTCCTTAAATAACTCTATTGCTATAATTCGACGCTGCAGTTGCCAATGATTAATTTCAGCAAGCTAGTGTCTGTATTGCTTAACCTACTAATAAGAGCCGTGGTAGCAAGCTTTAGTGACATCGCACGTAATACAGTTGCTGTGCGTATTTTAACCCAGATAACGACTCATATTGCCCAATGAATCTATCGCATTCCATGAAGTAACAATAAGTTAGCTTACCGCCTTGTGAATAGGAGGTTCCGAGAATAGGAGGTTCCGAGATCAAACCTTTTACGATATAGATTTTTCATTGCTAGATTTTAACCTCTATAGCTGGGCAGACGCACAGATACATAGATAAACTTTGAGCTTTATACAGATAGATAGTTAAATATATTTATGAGGAAAATAAGACTTGGCTGTGAAAAATAATGCCTAAAACAAACTTACAGAACTAAGACAAGATTTGTGAAAGGATAAGCAGTAAAAATAAACAAGGTGGACATGGTTTTTTAAGCAGTGACACGAGCGGGCGACTGGAAACTACGATGAGTTCCTCAAAATTGCGAGGAAATAATTTAAAAGAATATGGTGAATGTTCTAACAGCTGCGCTAAAAACCTAAGACTACATGTATTTGAAAACATTCTGATATGAACTTTACACACAAATAAAGTTATACAACAGTTATATTAGGTTGAAAATCAGACATATAATACAATATACAGGGTATATATCAAATAAAAAATACAAACATGATAAATTTAATGAATGCATGCATTATTTATAGCAAGCCCACTACAACAATCTGTAACATTACTCGGTTGTGTATACAAAACGAGTGACTCAAGTTTATTCAAAACTCCTGATTTCCGTTAATATGTTCATTTGCCAATTCTCGCGACAACCCAAGCCTGTTGGCAAAGAGGACAACGGTTGTTCTGCTGCACCCACAATGCCATGCAGCAGTTGTGAAAGGAGTGGTTACAGTCGCCCCATACAACTACACACTCTTCTTGTTTGTTATCACCTTGGCAACGTAGACATATATCTACAAATAAGTTCACTAATCAGATTCTAAGCATTGTCAATCAAGATAACACAGACATTACGACAAAACCAGGGTCAAGGGTCATGAAAAAACAGCAATGAGTAGCTGTAGAACGCTTTTGTAGCAGAAACTTGGCGGTTGCGCTCTGAAATTTTTTTTCCTTCACTGGGGAGATCCTTATTCATCCAGATAAATTAAGGCTGGTTCAAACTATATCGCTGTATCACGGCGTCGTAAAATCTGGTCGTCGATTATGTGAACCATAAACGGATGGTATCGAAGAAGCAACGCAGACGCATCGATAAAGTTTGCAGGTGTCAAACTTTACTGATGCTTCGCCGAGCATCGACGACCGCCTTTCAAATGTGAACAACTTCGGCGATGGTAAATCGCGATCGTGGACATCGTGATTTATCCATATCCGTTTATGATAGTCGCTGCGGGACAACAAAGAGGTTTCTTCGTTAAAATTTAAAAGATAAATTGCACGGGGTATTTCCTGATGCATACGCAGATGGGTTTGTAATAAAGTGAACAATAATAATGATGATCGTCTATTATCATCGACTATCATTGAAGTATTGTGGCATCAACGCCGAAATATGGCGATATAGTGTGAACCAGCCTTTAGTAGTGAGCGTTTCCATGATGTCGAAGTACTCTTACAGAGAATGTGTTCACACAAATTTAGTAGAGTGAAATGGCCTCAAATGCATTCGAACTTTACCGTTTCTATGCAGGAAGCAAAAACAACTCTAAATCCATTTGAACCATGGAAACACAGTGATAGATAGAACACTTCTATGTATGCTGAGGAAGTTATGAATGTTTCTAGAAGCTGAAAGTTAGCAATGCGCCAGGTCACTGCTGACCTTGAACTTCGAAAAGTTTGCGATGAGGATCAGAATGAGGAAAGTTTGCAAAGGTTTTATGCAGGAGTGTGCGGCCAACATCAGTTTACAATTATGACAAATAATAATTATAATAAAGCAAATAAAAAAACAAACAGCAATGAAAAGATTTTGTTGGTTGCAGAAATATAACCAGAGGGCGCATTTATATGTATATTTCTCAGATAATGCGTGTATGTGGATATGTCTGTGTGTCATTCCGGCTATAGCTATTAAAATCTTGAAATAAAGAATCCATAAAGAAGATTTGATCTCAGACCCACCTTTTACCAGTCCGACGCCGTACCCATCAGGCCAACGAGATTGAGTTGCTAGCATGCTGATATAAGTCATTATATGAGAGCAAATACCCATCGGTTTTGCGTATTCAAACCTTCCATTGGCAATGTGCCAGGCTAATAGGAGCAACTCCCACTACTTCTCATTCTTTATAAGACAAAACACTTTTCCCATGATATGTAGTTTGAAAGTTAGAATGACAAATGTTGTTATATGTTAAATACAAATCAATTTTCTGTCCAAAGACTATTCTATTACCCGGGCAACGCTGGGTAGCGCAGCTAATTGTATATTTCCATAAGTGAATGAAAAACCGGCGACGAAAACCTAGTTAGAATGATGTCTAGAGAAACCTATGATCAAAAATTGTGTTTAAGTGTGTGTACATAGTAAGCTACATTCCTTTAGGGTTGATTTAAAGGACGTTTTGTTTCGTGGCGTCACTAAAATGTAGCGCACCGAGTGTGTTGCCATCAAGCGTCTCTCTCACACCGCCGTTAGCTGCTAGTCTATCTTGATGGTATGAATTCCATACAGTTTTGTACTAAACCTGCCAAAACTGCTCTATTTCCACAACATTATGCTTTGATAGGTATGCACAGGTGACAGGTATGCATTGCACGTTACAATTTATAGAAGCGAATTCTTATAAATTCCCTGATTTCATGGATGTTTGTTCATATGTGACATAGGCTTACATTCGGGGACATACAGTATGTTATGAGCATATGTGGCGAACAGAACAAGAATAGAATAATTAAATTCAGACTTCTTAGGTGGCTTTTCAAAGGGTGACAACAGTTGTTTATACATATTTGCTTCAAATGTGAAAATTTGATTTGAGATAATTGGCATATGGTACCCCAGATGCATTAGGATCCTATGTGCATTAGGATTCCTATAGGAAAAGTGATTTAGACGACAAAATGTAAATCAAATGAGAGTTATTACCATAAATGCAGAAACTTAAACATAAATTTATGCACGGAAGTACATGCATGGAAGTATGACCTGAAACTACTAGGCTTAGATAAACCTAAAGGAATATACTAGGAAGGGTCTATACTATACATAAAGGTAAGCATATTAGACAAACAAGGGTTTATTAAGGTTGATGAGATATAATATATAATTATTATATAATATATTATATAACATATTATATAATATGACGTATAATATATCATATAATATATCATATATTATATAGAAAATATAATGATAGGCTGTTGCACAGGAAATGACACGATGTAAAGAAAACCAAAAATAACATAATTGAATTTGGTTTCATGATCATGTTTCAACTCAAGCTAAACTCCTATTAATACATTGCTGCATCGAAATCTTCAAAAACTTAAGTAAAGTTGAAACTGGACAATTATAGCGTCATCATCAGTATCTGCAACAGGCAGATAATCACCATGATTATCTGCCTGCTGCAGATAATCATGGTGATTATGTGCCATGATTATCATTGAAAAAATACCACCGTTATTGTCATCATGGTGGTATTTTTTACCACCATGGTTGTAAAAACACCATGATTGTCATTTGAAAAAATCTGCTTAGCCTATTATAGTACCATGAAACAAAAAAATCTTTTGACATACAATATAAAAAACTACAGCAAACATTTGTCTTGACAGACAGAGTGAATCTCAACATATTTTATCAGAAATTTCGTGAAACAATACAGTTTTGCAAAATGTATAAAAATTTGTGAAAACTAAAAATAAAACAAAAAAATAATAATTTATTTACGTTATTCTAAATGAAATATACTTCGGTTTGCTATGTTTTAAGGGTTTGATAAATCTATTAATTTAGTTTGTTGGTAAATCCGATCTGAAACTTTTAAATACCGCATGCAATTAAAAGTACCTGAAATATGATTTGACTGTACTTGGATGTTTACTCACAAAAACCTCTCAACAAACTTGCGAAAGATGAATGGTCCGCTTTGACCAAGGTTGCAAAGTCCAACCTTGCGACGCATCATCTGAAATTTTCACAATAGAAATGAAGCTCACAAGATTGAGAAACATATTTTATTACTTGGCGCAAAAAAGTGCTTGAAACCTCGATACATGTTTCACAAAAAGAAATAATATTACAAAACAAAAATATGAGGTCGATATTACATCTATTAAATGTGAACCATGACAAAAACAATTTGGGTTTTACTATATTAGTCAGAATATTGAAAAAAAATAATTAAAAACTAAATTGATAACTTTTTTTGATAAGAATTACAAGACCGTTGATTTAATAAAATATATATATATATTTAATATAAAAAGATTTGAAATAAAAAATTTAATAAAAAATCATATACATGTAAATAGTTTTAAACCTCATCAAAAGACACCTTAAAAGTGTAAATGTGCATGTGTTGCCTATACTAAAAGATTACTGATTGGATTATGCCAACTTTTACATTTTTAAACAATAAAAAAACTTCCGATTTTTACTACATTTTGCTGTTTTTTGTTTACTCATAATTTTTCTTTACTCTTAGTTGTTGCGGCAAACTAAACAATACAAATTTCACCCTCACATAAAACAGCAACAACGACATTACACACAAGTATAGACCTTATTCAAATGCTACCCACCCATTACTTGTACTCTGCAGATAGCACATGTGTCGCACTCTACGTCCCAACTCCACATAGCTACAGCATTCCATTTCTTTAGTGCAAACATCTTATTGGGCATTTTATCTCTCTTGTCAACATCATTACTGTCTGTCGACATAGTAGTCTGTAAGAAACAAAGATTAATTTCTGAATGATGAGCCAAGATGGGAAAGCCATTCAAGACCTAGCAGTTTTAACTCGATTTGGTTAATATGGACAATAATCAACAATTCTATAACATCATATTCTCTTTGTTCAATACCAAAAGATCGATTTATCCCAGCTCCATCCCTGACCTAACTTGTTTAACACATGAATTAGAAATTACAGCAGCTTTACTGCTGGCATAAATATAATAAAATATATAAATATTTATATATATAAATGTATATAGATACATAAAAATATATATATAAATATTTGCTACTTCGGTACTACAAAAGGGAAATCTAATGTTTATTTGTCAATGGTTAAATTTCTTTTGAGTTCAACATAACAACTATGTACGAGATCGTGCAGCAACTATTTGAGGACAATAATAATTATTACACTAAAATTAATAATTATAATTACTATTATAGGTTGCTTTAGTACCAAAGGTTATGTAATTTTAAACAACCCACAAATAACTAGAACAGGCTCATAACCAAACAAACTCAGTTATGATTTTCCTAGATCTTGTACTTTTGAACAAAATGTTATCTAGATTAAAAAAAATGCTATGATACTTCACAAGATGCTGTGAGTTTTATGTAAGCCTATTTACGTTTCCCCATCGCAGTACCAGAAGAAGTACTGACATGAAGGCAAATAAATGACACTATATATTTACTCAAAGTGTCAGCCCTACAAAATACAGAGATACTACACAAAGACCGCACTAATTAATTGTTTTACTGATTAACAAGCTTGTCTGAATAGAGAATATGCCTTCCAAAACTCAGAGCTCTTATGCTCAGTGCAGCAGTCCTAGCTTATCCAGACCCAGAGATACAATATATCCTGGACACAGATGCCCAATTAGATAGTGTAGAAGCAGCTCTATCCCAGTAGAAGTTTCTGTCCAACTTTAGACAGAAACCTTAAATGGGAGCTGACCATACCTCGCTGTAGTGGCTCTATAAAAAAAGAGTCAGCCCACCACGTCGCCAGTTGAGTAGAAATAGTTTGCGAGATCTAGTTTAAACTCCAGCACCAAGCTGAGGGAAAGCATTTCAACGCTGATGGGCTAAGCCGAAGTTGCGTAGAACTCCAAAGTCTGTACAAGAACAAGATTTCAGGCCCTCGTGGCAAAAATTGACGACTAACAACTCCATGGATGAATGAAATAATTTTGACGCTGCTAGACAAATATGGATCAGAGGTTCAGTAAGCCAATAACTTGAAATCCCAGCCCAGCAATGCCAGGCAGCAGCACAGCCCAGTTCATCAAAGCCCAAAAATCTGGGCAGACTGTCATGAGCGAAGAAATTTAGCTGGGAGAAACTGTGTTCAAGAAGCTAGCTGAATGGCTAGGTAACATAGAGGAGACAACTGTCAAATTTAAATTCCACATAACAATTGTATAGAATGGGTGATCATCTGCGCAACCGTCATGAGACCAGTAATTGCCAACAAGAAACACCCCAGCATCAATAAAGCATACAAGCAACTCAGGTAAAACGCTTGGTACAGGCCGGGAATGTTGGGAATGCCAGATGGGTGATAAAAAATGTAAAGTATACCAATGAGCTAAGAATAACCTGGGTGAAGAAAGGCCATTTGTTTACTAGATGGGAAGTAGTCTTTATAGACCTGACGGTCCCGTCACCCTACCCAGAAAGGACCTAGAATGGTCCTAGTGTTATCCGTCTCTTTAACATGCTTGAAGAATGCAAACCCAACCCCGATAAAACAACAGAGACAATGGCCAACGATTTGGATGAACGGGTATTGTCATACTTAGGGTTATTGGAAGTATTTATCAAGATAATAGAGCTCAATTCAAGATGAAGCTTATGCAAGAGTTGTGCGCGATATGGGGCATAGTCAAGAAAGATATGTATCACAAGTTACACTGACCAAGAAATGAAGTGGTGGAAAGAGAGAACTGTGATCTTGGAAACATGCAGTCTCACTAATACGTGGTTAACCAGAGATGAGACTAACTGAAACATACTGTCGTCGCATAAAGCACGCTTTATCAAAGCTAACCACATTCACCCAGGACAAAACTGCCAACTACGTAATGTTCGGCCGCGAGAACTATACTTACCTGACATGTTAGTAGCTGAGCCCAGACTCCCCAAGTAGAGTAGGAGTGAGCACACAGCCGACTTGGTCAGGAAGAAAACTAAGAGCCATGGCTTCACTAATAAATACTGGCAAGAAACATGACAACAGGATCCAAAGACAGAACTCAAGTTTATCAGGGGGATCAAGCTTGTATGATTGCAAAACAAAAAAAGCGGATCTAGTACCAAGCTGCAATCAATAGATTATACAAACCACGACATTAAAGAATGTTTTAAGAACGAAACGTACCAAATTAAACATGGAGAAGTCATTATGGTAAATGAAGATAAGATAAAACTTCACTGTGAAACTCCAGCAAAACCCCAGCAACCGGAAGAGCTGTGCTCAACATTTTGCAACCTAATCATAAACTTTTATGAGTAGGACAGTTGGTGGAAAAAAGTAAGTCAGCAAAAACCAAAGTGTCATGCAAGTGCCAAGTATTACTGGTACTTTGCCAACAAACATTATGCTTTTTAGCTAAAGCTTTATACAAGCTAATAATATATAGTACTGTTTCATTATAGCTATTAATAATGCTTGTAGCTTTTTACAAAGCTTTTCTATGACCAAACATATAAATACTTGGGTTTTCTGTTATCAAATCAGTTGTCTCTGGAGTGTGCAATAAACCATTTCTCTAATTTAATACTCTATTTAATTGCTTCTGTGCAGAAACATAACAGAAGCTAATTGGCAACAAGGATTTCTCTTTTGAACAGTTACAAAGAGTTTTGTTCAGATTTTATCATTGATAAAATCGATACAAAGAGTTCTAGTTTATTACAAGAGTAACTGTTCAAAATTGCACCACTGCAATGGCAGAAGTAGCAGACCTGATCAAGCTAATGCAGAAGCAGCAGGAGGACCAGAGACAGCAGCAAGAGGAGCAGAGAAAGCAGCAAGAAGAGCATAGACAACAGCAGCATGAGGAGTTCAAGCAGCAACAAGAGGAATACAGACGTCAGCAAGATGAAAGAATGGAGGAGAATAAGAAACTGATGGAGCTACTACTACAAAACCTACAACGGAAACAAGAAACAGCTGCAACCGCTGTTCCAGCCTTGCCAGGTTTTGACCCAACAGCAGAGCTACTAACAGATTACATAGACAGATTCAACACATTCATTGCAGCAAATTCTATTCATCAAGACAAGATTGCTGGCACTTTTCTCACCAACCAACAGCCTACACTCTACAAGCAGCTTAGTAATATGGCAGCTCAGCTTTCAACACCCAAGCAGATCAACGACCTCAACATGGATGAAATACTGGAATTTCTCAAAGACCAGTATGACCCTAAGCGCTTCATTGTTAGAGAGCGTTACAAGTATTGGAGTGACATGCAGAGGAAACCTGGAGAAACTATTCAAGAGTTAGCTGCCAGAATTCGTCAAGATGCAACTACATGTGCCTTCATAGACATTACAGATCCATTAGATGAGGCTCTCAGAACAAGATTTATCTGCTCTGTAAACAATGAAGCAGTTCTCAAATCTCTCTTCAAGGTCAAGGACAATGAACTCAACTTCAACAAAGCTATACAGGTAGCACAGGAAACAGAAGAAGCAGCTAAAGTTGCCAAAGAGACAGTTTATGGAAACTCGTCTAAAGTCAACAAGGTTGCTCAACAGAAATCAAGATACAAACCAATCCAGAAAAACAACTCTACACCTGACAAGCAGAAGGAAGGAAAGCTATGCTACAGATGTGACCGAACTAACCATACAGCGGATGACTGCAGATTCAAAGCAGCCACCTGCAACTTTTGTTCTAAACAAGGTCACATAGAAAGAGCATGCAAGAAAAAGAAATCATCTGCAGCAGAAAAACCAGTAAAGATGATAGAATGCACATCAACCAAGATGGTGAAACTTGCTGAAAACATCAAACTGGAGGGAGACAACTTCACACTTGAACTGGACACTGGAGCATGTGACAACTTCATCTGTAAATCAATATGGGAGAAGCTAGGAAAGCCAAACCTAAAACCTACTACAGTTAACTACAAATCAGCCTCAGGACATCTCATAGAGACGCTTGGCAGATGTGAGCTAACTGCCCAATTGGATGCACAGAAAGAAGTCAGACTACCATTTGTGATTAGTGCTGTACAAGATCTCAACCTACTAGGAAGAACTGCTATACAGCAACTAGGCATCTCTATTGATGACAAGCTACAACAGAACCTTGTATCAACAATCACAGAGAACCAGCCAGATGGGAGGTTACAAATCAAGTGTAAGGAGATGTGCAAAGAATTTCCAGAAATATTCAAAGACGAGCTAGGATGTCTCAAGAACTTTGAACTAGAGATAAACTTCAAACCTTCAACAAAGCCAGTCTTCTGCCGACCCAGACCAGTTCCTATTGCCTTGACAGAAGAGCTCAACCAAGCATACGAAGCAGGTGTAGCAAAAGGCATATGGGAACCAACTCAATTCAACCAGTATGGAACACCAGTTGTACCTGTACGCAAATCTACAACAGGTCAAGCTGCAGGGAAGATCAGAGTATGTGGAGACTATTCCAAGACTATCAATAATCAGCTAGAAACACATAGGAAACCTATCCCACTACCAGAAGATCTAATCAGAAAACTAGGTGGAGGCTATTGCTACACAAAGATTGATTTAGCAGATGCCTACAATCAAATATTGTTGGCACCAGAAAGTCAACGACGACTAGCACTATCAACACACCGAGGAGTACTACTACAGAAGAGGTTGGCCCTTTGGCATAAGCTCAGCACCAGGGTATTTTCAAGAAATCATGGAGCAACTGACACAAGACCTCCCAGGAGTAGCAGTATACCTAGATGATATACTAGTGAGTGGAGCCAATGCAGAGAGCCATCTACAAAACTTACGTCGACTTCTTCAAAGATTAGAAGAAAGAGGGCTCAGATGTAGAAAAGACAAGTGCTGTTTTGCTCAACCTACAGTAGAGTATCTGGGACACAAACTCACTTCAAAGGGAATCACTAAAGGAAAGAAGGCAGATGCAGTACAACAGATGCCAGTCCCAACAGACTTAACTCAGCTAAGATCTTTCTTAGGAGCTACACAATTCTACAGCAAGTTCATACCCAATCTGTCACAACTCACAGGACCATTGCACAAACTGACACGCAAAGGAGAGACCTGGAAGTGGGGCACTGAACAAGAAAAGAGCTTCAACAAACTGAAAGATATGCTATCAACTGATAGTGTCTTAGCACACTTCAACCCAGATCTTGACATTGGAATCTCATGTGATGCTTCAGAAACTGGACTGGGAGCTGTACTATTTCATCGTTATCCTGATGGAAGTGAGAGACCAATAGCCAATGTTTCAAAAACACTGACCAGCACACAGAGGAAATATGGACAAATACAAAAAGAAGCTCTCTCAATCATATTTGCTCTAAAGAAGTATCACCAGTACCTGTATGGTCGACGGTTTATCTTGGTAACTGACCACAGACCTCTTCTCACACTTCTAGGACCTACCAAAGGAGTTCCAGCTCTAGCAGCCAACAGACTAGCAAGATGGGCACTGGTACTAAATCAGTATGACTACACCATAGAATACAGATCTACCCAGCATCATCAAAATGCAGATGTCCTCTCAAGACTGCCAGTTGGACCTGATAAAAAGTTTGATGCAAGAGAAGATGAGGATGATGTTGATACAGTATGCACTATTCACACTATTGGACAACAGCTCAACTCTACAGACTACAATGTTCTAGCAAAGGAGACAAAGAAAGACCCAACACTAGCCACAGTAATGCGCTACACAGCAGAAGGATGGCCTGGTAACAAAGAGATGAAGGAGACTCAGCTGTCACTCTTCCACAAGATCTCAGATTCACTTTCTATCACTGAAGGTTGTCTTCTATATGGCAACAGAGTAGTCATTCCTGTCAAGTTACAACAGGAAGTATTAAAGATCCTTCACCTTGGACACTTTGGAATGGAAAGAATGAAGAAGCTAGCTCGAACTGCTGTCTATTGGCCTCGCATTGACTCTGATATAGAGGAGACAAGCCGACAGTGCACTGCCTGTGCTGAACACCAGAAGCTTCCACAGAAGTATCCTATACATCCCTGGATGCTACCTGAGAAGCCATGGAGTCGTCTTCACTTAGATCATGCAGTGAACTTCATGGGCAGCCAATGGCTAGTGATGATAGATGCCTACTCAAAGTATCCATGCATACACAGGACGTCATCTACTTCTACCAGAGCTACCACAGACATCTTAGAGGAGGTATTCGCACACTTTGGATGGAGATGAGTATAGCAGAGACAAACCCCGAAGGTCTAAGAGAACCAGAAAGAACCTTTAGCTTAGTGAGGAGGTGTCATGCAAGTGCCAAGTATTACTGGTACTTTGCCAACAAACATTATGCTTTTTAGCTAAAGCTTTATACAAGCTAATATTATATAGTACTGTCTCATTATAGCTATTAATAATGCTTGTAGCTTTTTACAAAGCTTTTCTATGACCAAACATATAAATACTTGGGTTTTCTGTTATCAAATCAGTTGTCTCTGGAGTGTGCAATAAACCATTTCTCTAATTTAATACTCTATTTAATTGCTTCTGTGCAGAAACATAACACAAAGAATCTTCAATTTTCCTCCCAAATCGACAGCGCCACTGTTGTTACCTCAAATACAAGAAACCAAAGTCACTATTACACTTCAGCAAAGACCCTGCGATAGTGTTGAAACGAAACTAGCAATTGGTCTGCCCTGTCTAGAAAAAGTGATCAATCTGGTAAAGAGGTAGCCTGTCTTGACAAACTGTTGTTTTTGCGGAGTTGTCTCCCCGTCGAACAACACAACAGCTTGTCACAAAACATACTGCATCTGATGCATCAGCTGCACTTATAGGGAGTTGTTCTCTTCTGTCTATGCGGCTTGGTTGCAATGTTATGCCGGTCGCTCCATTGGTAATCATAACGAATTTCGTGCAAAAATTCATGTCGAAAAAATAAGATTACAACGTTTAACCAGCGACCCGTTTCTGCAGTAAACTTTAGTAGAACTTGATTAGTAGAACAACGAAACAAAACACAATTTTATTCGTGTTTTGTTCATTGTATCAAAAAGGTGGCGATGAATTTGTGACAGATTTACATATTGATTCAGCCAATATGCAAATTGACTCTTTCTTTGTTGGCCATGCTGGCTGTGATGCAATGACTTGCTCATGACAAAAACGGATCCCAGTAGCTTAAAACTGAGTTCAGGTGTGTTTCAAGTTAGATACTTTTACTGATGCCAATGTGATCCCAAAATCAGCTTGGCTGATCGACGAAATTTAAAAATGCTAAACTTCTGTGTTATGGGCAATCCAAACATAAGCAAAACGCATCTCACACTACATTAAAACAACAGAGTTCAGCAATTCACTTTTGAGTTTATCGGGTGTTCTTTTCCCATTCTTGGCCTTCGGGATGCTCAGGGTCTAAATTTGATTAAAACTGTTGATGCTAATGTCAACAGTATCTTGGATAACTCTCCTAGGGTGTTTGAATGCATTGAATTTTTAAAAGGGGAATATCAGATCAATGCAGAACCAACGGTAGAAAACACGCTAAAACACGCTCAGCAAGCTCATGCAGAGCGATAATGCTAAACATTCTCTATCACAACTTTTTCCCTAGGGAGATGCATTTGGATTGGTTGGTTTTTCCCGGAATGCAATGCAATTTTATTTCTTATCGATGTTCACCAACGCACAGCAGCAACATTTTGCTATTTTGTTATGATTGAAACACCAGAACGAACACTGTATAGTTCATAAATTTAATAAAAGCACTCCAGACCTGTACGACATAACACTCAAAAACTCCAAAAAAACCATTAAAAACCATTATTTGGAGTCAATGGTTGCGCCGGTTGACCTTGAGAATGGTGAATACTTAATATATTAAATATAAAAATTACTATGAAGTAAACTATATATTTAAAAATCGTAAAATATTACTAAAAATACAAGAATCACTTTTTCTTGTCTTCTTGTAGTGTAAAATCCGTGGAAGTGAGATAGGCCTAATAACAAAAGCGGAAGTTGTTTACGTCGTTGTCAAGACAGTGCCATATTGACTTACCTAAATTTATTAACAGCTCTAAAAAAAAACTAATGATACGGAATTTTATTGGCAGTTTGTGAGCGTGCCCACATCATAATTTTATGGTGAATTGTTCAAGTGTGTTTAGGCACACGCAGGCGATATCTCCGCAGTCTTCATGATGCACGCGATAAAATGGCCTAGTGTTTTTGGACCTTACCAGCAATACTTAAACAGAAACCAATCAACAATGGTGTTGTATGGAGATATTGTGAAAACAACATACAAATAGGGAAGGCAGCCAAACTACAGGATAAGTATATAATATGTACCAGCAGTAAGATACCCAAAGACATCAAAAGATCCGATAATTAGAAAACGTTAAAACCAATTAAAAACTTCAAAATTGCAGGAATCATTCATAGAAATTGTGTCAACACTAGATGGAAAACATGCCGAAGGGCTGTCAAAGCAATTAAACCTACCAACCACCATCACCAGAAAACTACCAAAAAAACACTAGAGACGAATCGAATGGGTACACATATACAGATCTGCCACTCCAGTCAAATACGACCTACATACTAGGAGTAAGTCACAAGCCCCGCCCTACATGTCTACATCACGTGCACCAGCTGAAGACTTAACGCCAACAGAATATTTTAACACGCCTGACATAAAGCATTGAACTTTTACACACAATCTACTGCCACAGGCTAGCCGTCTCACATGCCAGATATCTATAAAAGAGAACAGCTTCAATGACTCAGCCTCGTTTTCTTGAGAGCCTGCTTAGGCGCTCTCCCTTCTGCCTGCTGAATAGCCTCTTTCTCCCCGCCTATCTTGCCTCATTCTCCTTTATCAGCTGAGTATCTTTTACATCAATATCTCAACTGCCAAAACTCTCTACCTATGTACTGTCACGACTCTCATTGACTATTGAGACTCACAGCCGTCCAGGACTGAGCAAATAAGCATGAACGACCGTTTGAGCAAGGATGTAACTTTCATCAGCTAGTTCAACCTTTTGTCATTAATATTACGGTTGTAGAATTTTGTTAGTTGTGTATTTTAATTGTTGGAAATTGTATAGAATAAAGTTGAAGTAATTTTTACTGGTACATATCAGCAATGATATAAACCACCATTGTTGGGGGTTGTATATCAATGATATCAATATTGCTTACAATATCTTAACACCATCAGTACCTGAACCAGTAATAATCAAATTAGCTCACACAAGCTAAGCAAATGTAGACACCTAAACATAGTCAAAAGAGAACAAAATGACAAAACAAATTCAACACTGATGTGTGTGGATTCGGATTAGTTGTACATAACGTAATTTCTCTGCAATCTAACTATAACAATAGACCACTAACCTGTGAGTTCAAAGTATTGCAATCACTCATAGACATTGCTTGTGCATTAAAACGTCAACTGACGAAAATTTAAAATTGACATCTAAATTGACTTGCACGTGTATATATTTTGCTTATAAATAATTCTAATGATCAACGTTTACGCATATTATTGATTATACGAATGTTTAGTTTACGAAAACAATCGCTTGAGATACACATGCAGCTCAGAGGAGCAACTAAGCGATCTTTGATCATTTACACTAGGTCATGGTACCCACTGTCTTTTTTCTGCCTTTTTTCGTAATACGCTCAACAAATCAAAACTCATATGTGTTAGGAAAGAGCCTTCCAGCGACTCGCCGTTTAGTAAGGTAGCCAATAGTTTTTGTCGACGAGGTCTATTCGTCAACGCATTTATTGGTTCGCTAGAGCGGTAAACGTTCGTCCTGTCGTAACCTGTTATTCTTAATGCGCCAACATTTTCAACATACCGTATACGGCCCTAAAAGAATCTTAGAAATGCAAAACTTTCAAAAATCTTTCAAATATACATGTATTTCTTTAGTTAACTATATAATTGTTTAAATTTACACGAATGGTTTCAGCAAATAAAATCGTGACAGTTCTCTACATCATGTGCGAAGATGTGCAGCTTAAATTCCGGATATGTGTATTACCAGGTTGTAGGCGACCTCGAGGTTGTTTAGGTTTGAGGTCGCCATTACTGCCAGTGGAGAAATCAGCATTGCCGTGTTATGTGATACCCAAAGCATTCGAAGAACAGTTGCAGAATCATTTGTATGCTGGCTCACAGAAAATATTTGCCATATATGACGATTATTTTGATGATATCTCTTCATTTGTTACGTTCCTTACATTTAGTGACTAGTATCTAGTGTGAAAATGCGTCGAGACGTCTTTCGATTGCGCTGTTTGTAAAACCTTTTCAGGTTTTGTCCTGGGAATTCACGTACTATTAACACAAAAGAAACATATCAATAATCTATCAAGATATACAATTTTTAGGTTAGAAATTCATCTGCAGTGTAAAAATCATGAGTACCTGTAGGTGTTTATGTATTTTAGACAATGTGTACCAGAGGGTTTCGTTTATTTCAGAACAAGAAATTAATTTTTTTTACAAAAGTTCGGCTTATCATAGGCAATCTAAGCTTACACTGAAAATTCTTTCTATCAAGTAAATTGAGAGCTCTTTTGGATTATTTCTAGCCTTTGTCACTACACTGTTACATAGTGTTTGTAGGATAGAATGGTCTACAAATAATCAGACATTTATATGTTATTGACAATCTGGCTTTACAACTAACTATTATAGCTGTGCAACTTTAGCTGGTAATGAATTTGCAGCATTGTTTACTTGAGCCCATGGCACAGATTTTAGTGATAGTAGCTGCAATAATAAGTTTAACAGCACAACCCTGTCAAAGTGAAACAAATTAAACATGTTTTTCAACCATTAGCTAAAAATCAAAGCGTTTTATTTACTTTGATAATAAAAATAGATTCTACTAGTGATTAGTCTGACCTAAAAACACATCAGATGAAAGAATGCCTAACCGTTCTATGACATTTGTTGTTTTTGTCAAAAATGTTGTTTGCTAGCCATATATGTGATAGGGCCCATATATGCTCATCAACTTTTGCAATGTTTCAAACATCAATTGCTATTTTTGCTGTTTATAAAATATGTAGGTTTTTGCATTGATTAATCTGCTTAGAAAGCTTTTAACACCATGATTCAATGTCTCAAGCGTTAGCTGTCTTATTAACCTTGTTATCAAATTTGTCTTACTTGAGCAGTCAATTTTTTATAAAAATTGACAACAATGTCGCATGTTTCAGATTTTTTAAATTTTAGGCTGCATCAGATCTCAGCAAAATATAGTTCTTAACATTCTGAAACTTAAATTAAGAAATGACTTACTGAATATGCCCGCATGCTTTTAGATAATGTTATAATTGCTAATCAAAATTCTTGGAATATTATGTACATTTTTCTGTTGCTAATGTATATGAAAGGCTATTGGAATTTTGGCTGGATAGTCATTATTTGCAACATTGCTACCTATAACAACACAATCTTTACCTTGACCCATTTGAAAAAGCTTTGATCTATTTGTTGTGAATTATTGGTGTATGGTTGCTAGATGTGAATTATCATTTTGCCATAGTCTCTACAGTTGGCCTTGAACTTCGAGTGTATTTGTCAGCAGAGGCATCATGCATGTGGATGACCCGGCAAAGCTAAAGGAATGGCTAATTTTCGAGCTGACGAATCAAACGTAAGACTTTGTAAAGTCTAGTTACTCTGTTGTATTTTTTGTTTTCTTTTATATCATGGTTTTTCCGTTCAGCCGTTGCAACTCTACCATATTAGTGATTTCTTCATCTGCCTTGCATTTAATATGCTTCATGATTTTGATCTTTTTTATTTATTTATCTATCCTTGCCATTTTATTTAATATTTACTTATTATTTATGTTGCCATTTTTTCAGCTGTTACACTGGCTAGGCCGGGTCAAATAATTCAAAAATTCTTACTTAACTCTTTTGCTACCAAATTAATTTATTTACCAGGAAATAAATACATATTCAGTAAATTGTAATATTTGAAAAGGGCGTGTGTAAATCGTCATACTCTCTTAACCTCACGGTCTATAAAAGATATTCGGGCTCCAACAGTTACTATCAACATAAAATTTTACATCAGCTGATGCCACGAAAAATACCACGAATACGTTGCAGAAAGAGAATGAACACCTTTTTGTCCATTTTCGAAAAGACTGTGAGCGTGTCCGAGTCGAATGATTTATCAACATTATTAGTTTATGGCATTGTTACTACTGATAAAATATAATCACTCAGTAGTACTATTGTTCAATAAACATCAACCAAAGTTCGCCGACATAAAATTAGTAAAAATTCGTAGCTGATATGAGTCTAGCACGACTAAGAAATTAACTAAACTGCTAGTTTTAGTTTTTATAATTTATTTTAATTTATCCTTCACAAAATCTTTTCCTCATGATATGTTGTTTGAAAGTTACAGCTGTTTGACAAAGTTTGAAAACCTTCACAGTTGTTTTTATTTTCTCTTTAAACTATTTTAACTACACAAAACACTTCTATCATGATATGTAGTTTGAAAGTTAGAATGGCAAATGTTATTATATGTTAGATACAGATAAATCTTCTGTCCAAAGACATTTTATTATCAGGGCAACGCCGGGTAGTACAGCTAGTCGTGCTAGACTCATTGCTAAAAGGAAATGTTGATAAAAAATGAAAGCTTTTGCAAAGTGAAACTGCAGCTTTTCTAAGCTCAGGATACTGAGCATTGAAAAGTTGCAGTTTCACTTTGAAAACCTGTAAGGCTGAAATTGTTTGAGCCTGGAGCAAAAGGATTTTCGTACACCGTCTTTTAATATTACAGAATCGATGCTGATGCAAATGCAGTCGGCATGTATGCTTTGGCTCTCGTCAAGAAAGATGTACCGGAGGTAGAGCTCAAGCCTGCCATTTGCAGTGACCTCTCCGTCTTTCTAGCTGAAAGTGAGTTGTCTTTACTTGATGAACATGTTTATACGCATGTTTATTTTTCTAATTTGGTTTACAAGAAGTTCCAAATTCAAACAAACTCCTTGTAAAATTATAAAGATTAATTAGAATTGGTCAGATGTGTAAAAGATTAACAATAATCATACGTAGTAATAGGTGCTCATTTTTATTGCAAGTGCATCTCCTGAGGTCTATGTTATAACCATTTAGCTGAGCGGACTGGTGAATGATCTTTTCATCTGAATTTTTAAAGATTTTCTTATAGTCCTAAGACTCCGCGTTAAAATGTTGGTATGCTCATTAATATATGATGGAATGCTGCCACTCATAAAATTGAGTAACATATTTGTGTAGGAAAAAAAATAGCAGGGTTAACATGAAAAATCAAATGATTTACATCGTTGATTTAAGTCATGATTGTTTGTTTCAATTTTTTCAAATTTTTGCAAAAATCAGTGTTTCTTGACAAACAATCTTGTTTTGATGTGTTTTAACGAATCAGTAAACACTCTTCTAACATGAATTAGCAAGTATGATGGAGATAATCAGCTGCCTATGTAGTCAATGCTTCTGGAGGACTTTTAAAGTCGGGACCTGTGAGTTTTTTTTTAGTAAACTTAAAAGCATGATTAATTGTGAGGTAGCCACTGTACCTTGTGCAGGTTTCCCTCACTACCCTGTTTAATAAATGACATTATGACATCAAACTCTTTGCTGCAGTCAGTTCAAGTGCAAATATTGAAAAGTCTTCTTAGCCTTTGGTTTCGTTCAATGAAAAATGAGAAACCAGCTACATACTAAAAGCTGACAAACTGCTATTTATATTTTTCATAATCAATCGCGTCGATCACACCAAAGAAGAATGTGCTTACGTATGTCATGGCTCCTTTCTATGTCTTCAGCTCTCATTCATACAGAGTATGAAACTGCTAGTAGCTCTACTCCACTAACTTACATGTAGTTTATACAACATGATTTTACACAACTGTTGATTGCAAGAAATATAAGGTATACTTTTATACAACTGTTGATTGTGAGAAATATAAGGTATACTTTTATACAACTGTTGATTGCAAGAAATATAAGGTATACTTTTATACAACTGTTGATTGCAAGAAATATAAGAAACTAAACCATGTAATTCACCAATTCTGAAAAATGGGCACATCAGCATTCTGATGTGCAGTGTAATACACAGACAATTTGCATGAGCAAAAAGGTATGATGAATCCAATTTGTCAAAAAGTCATAAATAAATAAAAATCGATTTATTTGAAAAAAATTGTGATTTTTCCAACCCTGAGAAATAGAGCTTTCATTCATGGAGATTTATGAGAGAATCCTGACAAATTTTAAATTTAAATATTTAACTCCTTCACTACCGGAAGCCGGTGTATCGGCTTGTAGTGAAGGAGTGTAGGCTCCATGTATCGGCTCGGGTAACCTGCTCTTTGTGGCCGGAAGCCGATACATCAGCTTTCAGTTTATTTATAATTACTCAGCTTTCGCTTCAGATAGACCAATAAGACTTGGTCTCCATGAAAAAAGCTTGTTGCTAACGATATAGACTAATTAGCAGGTCTCTCACTAGCAATTCACCGATTATCAAACAGAGAGTACATCGCGGAAAAATCACGGACAAAAAATAATACCGCGATCATTTAAGCTGTAGCAGCATCTAAGATTCTTAGCCATTGGGAATCCCGCAACTCTATATCAAGAGTGATTCTGACTCTTTAGTGCATGTATTTCATGTTAAAAATTGTAATAGTAACCGAATATTAAGGCGCCAGTCAAAATACGACTATCAAAATCGCTAGTAAAATATTGATAGAGTTTGTGAAATTTTTATCGTTTTTAAATTAAGTTAATATAAGATTTTTTAATTTTCCTAATAAAGTATATTCTTTCCAACAACCTGTTTTTTTAAATTAAGCGGATATCTTAATTCTTTCTCAAGTTATCACAAGATTAGTGACGCTATGTCAAAATTTGTGGGAATCGAAAAAATAAATTCGGGCAGAGATAGAAATAAATTTTGTAGCGAAAAAGTTAATATTATGGTTACTAAGTTCAGTCTGTTAGACTCCTGATTGAATCATTGCACTTCTCATAGTAGTCAGCTTGCTTTATTCTCCTACAGATACAGAGTCATTTGTGAACAAGTTGTTTGAGACGGTGAAAGACAAATCCTACCTGCACAAACCTGAGATCGGGAGTAGCGGTGTGACTCAAGAGTGAGTACGGTCAATGCATTTTATCTCTATTTACACAAGTTTATGTTTGTCTTATATTCTCTTTGTAGAATTTGAAATTTAAATTTGCAAAAAGTGTTAATGCAGTCCAACCTTGAAATACAAAATGACCCTATAGTTTAAATTCGACACATCATCTTCTATTTATCTATAATGTGACTTACGACTCTATCTGAAGTCTTTAAAGAATTTAAATAGATGATTAGAATGCTCCTCAGGAACAACATATGATGTAATAACATCAGGGGCCATCATTGTTAAGGCGTGGTCACACGAGCACTGAACCGACATAGGATCGGTTCGGAGGCTGGTTTGGTTCGTGGCACATGTCACACGGCATCCGAAGTCACTTCGCTTCCTAGATACCATACGTATAGAGACAGGACACGGTTTCATTAGTAGTTTTTATGTATTTGAGTTAAATATTTCTATTGTAAACAAAAAACTTTGAGGAACAGTTATAAATTATAATTACACAGCAGATTTATCAGAAGATCGTTCAGCTGCTCAAAATAAATCACTCGATACAAAGATTTTGCCAACCCTTCCCACCAACATAATTATATATTTTTATTAACGTAATGTTTTTCTATGCTGAGTAGATAACAAACAAAAAACAGTCTTTATCATAGTACTGTGGTTTTACATAAATCAGTCAACAATACTTCATCAGGATGAATATGACACATTACTTATGAAAATCACAACCATTTTCTTACATTTATGCAAAACTTAAGTGCAACATCTTACATTTATGCAACACAATTACAAGTCCGGGTGAACCTTGTCATAAATTGCTTCATGTTGTTTATTTAACGAAATAAAAGTATTGTCCCATTTCTTTCTTAACTTTACTCACATGCACGTAAGGAGAAATGTGACGCGTGCTCGCTAAAATTTTAAAAATTTTAACCAGCTAATAAGAGCAAGGGTTTTGCACAAAATTTCGAGCAGGACCGAAATGGTTCGTTTCGGAAAGAAATATCTTCGGCCGAACTTTTTACAGCTGATAGCGACGTCATTTTGCGTCATTTAGTTCGGTTCGGTGCAAGTGTGACCACCCCTTAGGGTGTATCAAAATTCAAAATATCCAAATTTATTCAGTTGTTCTTCCTCAAAACTTTGAAAGCAGAACGATCAGCAGTAGTTCCTTTAACTTTTTCTGTTACTTCGGAATAGGTCTGTATAAATAGCCGTTTAACAAAAATACTGGCATTTATTAATATTATAATTAATAAGGCATTTATTATTGAAACTATTTCATCATATGCAATAACTAATGGCTTTACACTCTAGCGGTAATGTGTACTTTAAATTTGCTAAACAACTGAACGATTCTTTTCCCTGTCCCTGAGAGCCAGTTATTATTATGCCTTGTAAGACCAACTTTGAAATAGATGAACTATACCTCTTACGAATGAAGATGAAATCCATTAGCTGTAGTTTGACCTTGACAAGCTGTAGTTTGACCTTGACAAGCTGTAGTTTGACCTTGACAAGCTGTAGTTTGACCTTGACAAGCTGTAGTTTGACCTTGTCGAAGTACCACATTGGCATCTAATTGAAGTTTCATCTAGTTTGGCCTTTCAAGATTCGTAGTCTGACTTGAATTCTGTTAAGCCTGGTTTACATATGCCAGCGCAAGACGCGCAACAAGGCGCACGACGTCATGCGTAGGCCAGCTGTGATATGGAAACGTCAGCGCACGACGATCGCGCGGCGTGCGCACGCTGATCGCAAGGATCCAACAGAATGGATCCTTGCGATGGGTGCATGCGATGATGTATCCCACAATACACCGCTAGACCTTTTCAACCTATCCAGCAATTCAAACGGAGGGCTGTGGCTTCAAAGAAATCGGTAAGAAGAAAGAGTAAGCCTGGTTTTCATATGACAGTGGAATTTCGCAACGGAGGGCTATTTTTCCGAAGAAATATGTCTCTCATACGAAAAAGTAAGGAAATTATCCGCCCTGTTCAATGCAAGCATGGCGCCTACGCGCGATATGAAAACACTGCATCGCAGCCCAAGAAATTGCCCAACGATCATTGCGCTGTCATATGGAAACCAGGCTTAAGTGTTTATGATTTAGATCGTTTATATTAATGATTTTAGAGAGAAAATCGGCTGTCTACTTTTGTCTGTTACGATGTCAGCTCCATCCTTTCTTTTATACCGATAGTAAGCTTGTTTGCGGCGACTAGGTGGCACTATTCTCACCCATCTCACTTTATGTTTGCAGAAAAGTTCAGGCCCCGACAGCGATGCGGCAAGAGTCGAAAACACAGGACAGCGAACCAGAGCTGTCTGATGAGGACAGAGACCATAGAAGGACAGCGAGGAGGTCAAGGTCAGCTAGCAAAAGTCCAACTCAGCCTCAGAGAATTTCTCCTCATCGCAGGTAACAAAACACATTGACAGCTGTAGGTTTTTATTAAATGGGGAGCAGCTGTGGTTTGGTTGTTGGGTTGCCTTCTTATGATCAGGTCAGTGATTTGAGTCACATTGGTGGATGTAGGAAGGGCATCTGACCACAAGTGCTGCTGTACCAAATCTTATAATTTACAATAAATCCTATACCAAAAGAAATACCATTTTTTGTGGCTACCCCTAACAGGATAGGCCGATAAAAGGTTTTACATTAAGCAAGACCACTTCTAGATATAAAGCTCTCAACTCACTCCTGTTCTTTCTTAACTTAGTTTGTCGACAAGATGCGAATAGTTTTAACCATTTACCAGCCAGAACTTTTTGAGTTTACTTGTGATTGTTAATATTTGGTAAAATGTTTGTCAAGGTTATATCACAAAACCAACATTATTGCTTTCATGGAACCGTTCACACAAAGGCTAAAAAGTAATGAGTGATGCAGTTTGTTATTTATTGCTAATGTTACGGTGTAGCTTTCTTCTTTGATATCTGTAGATTTTACTAGTCTCGTTTATCTACTCGAAAATAGTCTGTCGCCTCACCTTCTGCGCCTCTTCTTCACTAAATTTTGGATGTCCTTTGAGCTCCTTTGATTTCGGTCCTTTTTTATCATGCATGCAGTCATTATGACCTGCTGTTACTGTTATCAGTCAACAGTAACAATGACCTGAGCTCCACTTGACTGGCTTTATTGGCTAGAGTAGTGGTGGTTTAAAGCTTTGCATAAAGATAGTACAGTAGACCCCCGCCATGTGGTATTAGTTCTTTCTGGTTTTGGCATCGCATAGCAAAAATGTTGTATAGAGGGGTGTAGAAACCCGTAGTAATTATCTTATGCCAACACCCCTTCGTAAAAAACATCAAAATTCTATACACATACTGTACATGTTGAAAATTAGTAAGAAAATAGTATGTTAACCTTAGCAACTATAGCGACCTACAGTAAGTTTAGTGTTTTTAGTGGTTTATGATTTTGGTTATGATTCTTACTTCTCCCTTTAAAGGTTGACTTGCAACAAAATTCATATTACAGTTATTTGGTATCAAAAGATTCACTATGTTTTACTCTGCTGTGTTATTGGTGCAAAATATGTGGAAATGTGATTACAAGCTCTTAAAAGCTCAAAAACGAACAGTTAATCGCAGCCATCACGAGGTCGCCGTAGATTGGAATCTCTTTCCAAGACAGCTCAAATGGGACGTAGCTGTACAAGATGGCTTCTGTTTACATTTTCATGCAACCTCATTCGTCAAAATATTTTCACAAATATACTTCACGCTTTCGATAAAACCATGTCTATTGTTCTTACGCATCTATTTCATCGTCATTGTAATGCTGTCACTTTGAGCACTGATATCTTATAACCTACCGTGAAAATTTGTTTAATTTTTTAACCTTAGCTCGAAGGAAAAAATATCATTGTTTGATAAACATGACGAGCCTGTTGGTTACCTGTGATAATTGAAAAGTACTGCAGACATTATTTGCGAAGTATGGGTTACATGATCAGATTACGACTAGATGATTAGACCAAGCCGAAACAAAACTGTAAAGTAGCGGGCATCCATACTTGATTCGGGGTCTTCGGTAAAACCCGAAATGTTTGTCATATGCTACGAGAAGTTTTTTTTTGAGCCTTTTATTGGCCTTTCAATTTCGGTGAGAACATCATGTGACAAAACAATAACCAAATGTAATGACTACGTCAGAGAAATAAACCTGATTTCTATCTATGGCGGTTTCGTGATGGCGGCGATTAACTGTTCTTTTTTGAGCGTTCAAGAGCTTGTAATCACATTTCCACATATTTTGCACTTGCAACACAACAGAGTAAGACATGGTGAATATTTTGATACCAAATAACTGTAATGTGAATTTTGTTGCAAGTCAACCTTTTATTGTAATTATCAATTTTAGAAACTATAGAAAGCGATTTAAAGTTATATATATTAATTATATATAATAATATATATATAATATAGCTCTATAATAAATATATAATTGCTCTATAATAATATATATATAATATATATAACTTATGTAATATATAATATATATAATAATATTATATAATTAAAGTTATATAATTTTATTCGTATAATGCATTAAAGTTTATGGTAAATATTATATTGAATGCTAAAATGCACAACAAATTTTCGTATTTCTAAATTTATTGTATGGCGAAAAATTTTCGTAATTAGGGGACGAAAAAAATCATGTTTCACATCCTAGGGCGAAAAAACGTAAAACAGGGACGTTGTGATCTGATGCTGCACTGTCGTTTGATTTAATGACATTTTTTTTAGAATGACTTTTTGTTACTGTTTTCTTTGCATACTCTCATCCAGCCATATCTTTGCTCTACCATAGTCAAGTAGGCCTAGTCTCTTAGGCGTTTTCAATATTTGTTATTCGAAGATGACCTTGACACAAAATCTTGGTAGATTTTAAAAAGCATTAATATTTTTTATCGTTTGTGGTTGCTGTTGATGTTTGCAGTCATTTGACTGCTGGGATACTGCTGGGATGTTTCCAGATTAATATTGACACAACTTGGTATTTGACTGCTGGGATGTTTCCAGATTAATATTGACACAACTTGGTATTTGACTGCTGGGATGTTTCCAGATTAATATTGACACAACTTGGTATTTGACTGCTGGGATGTTTCCAGATTAATATTGACACAACTTGGTATTTGACTGCTAGGATGTTTCCAGATTAATATTGACACAACTTGGTATTTGACTGCTGGGATGTTTCCAGATTAATATTGACACAACTTGGTATTTGACTGCTGGGATGTTTCCAGATTAATATTGACACAACTTGGTATTTGACTGCTGGGATGTTTCCAGATTAATATTGCCACAACTTGGTCGCTGTTAAAACGCTCAGAAGAAAAATACTTGCTAGTTGTTAATGGCATCAATAATTGCCATAGTTGAATACGGCTATTGTGTTGAAGTCGCAGCGTTACACGTACCTCTATTCTGTCGGACTCTATGCAACTATGAACGTCGTAATAATACTTTCACTTGATATGACCGTTTTGATTGCAATCAAGCTTTCTTGATTGCAATTGTGAAACATGGCAGCCAGATCACCCCAAACATCAAAAACAATTGCAAATGCTAGTAAAATATTTAGTAGTTTTTACGAAAATCTACTAAAATCTTGTGTAAGTTCATCTTTAATGGAGAATTTAAATCTCTGACTACATTATAAACGGAAAAGGTCAATTTGTTTTTGTTCATTTTTCTTAGACTAGGTTTCAACAGAGGTGGAAGGCCATATCGGGTTGCCCCAGACTATCTCCAAAGAGGAGGACGGAGGGGGGTTAGAGCTAGGATTGGTCGGGGCGGTTATGAGAGAAGGTACGAAGGACGGCGTCGAAGCCGGTCTCCCAGACATTCTCGATCTCCTCGAAGTCGGTCGCCCAGACGTTCTCTTTCTCCCAGAAGGCGGTGAGTGATTCAACCTGATTCCAATGTTTTCTTTTTTAAGGATAGTAAATAGAATGACAGGTTCAACCCATTTGTCATTTATTTTGATTGCTAGTACTGTGTGTTCTTACAGTAAAGGCTGGAGCATGCCTGTATTAGTGCAGTCTGTCAATATGGATTAGTCGCTAACACTTGCTTGTCATCTATCCTTGAGAACTGCATTGCTTCTGACAGCTTCCAAACTAGCCTGTCTTGACAAACTGTTGTTTTTGCGGAGTTGTCCCCCGTCGAGCGGAGTGAGCAAAACAACAGCATGTCACAATACGCACTGCACCTGATGCATCAGCTGCACTGAAAGGGAGTTGTTCTCTTCCGTCTATGCGGCATGGCTGCGATGTTATGTCGGTCGCTCAATTGGTAATCATAACGGATCTAGCCCAAAAGATTATGTAAAATAAAAAAGATACAGTGCAACCTTGGTTCTCGAACACAATCCGTTCCAGAAGGTTGGTCGAAAACCGAGTTGTTCGGGATCCGAAACAGGTTTTCTCATTAGAATTAATATGTATAAGTTTTAATCCGTTCCAAGTCGATTTCACAACCTCGGTAAAGTATTTTTTTAACATTTTACACCATAAACTGTACTGTATACTGCATACTATAAATAAAAACAGGTAGATGTAGATCCTGTTTAACTTAAATAAAAGATTTTTTATCTATGAGGATTAAAAAAGAAAACAAAAAGTAAACACTCTATATGCTTTGCTTTGGACATCAAAAACATTAAAGGTTATGATACAATACAAAAAATTGCAGAAATTGATAATAAAACAGCAAAAAAAATCCAACAGATCAGTTACATCAAAAATCGTGTGAAAGAAGAAAATAGAAACATCAATGGCAGGTTTACTTCACATCTTTGAAGATGAATCCTCCTCCAAAACAATTTAGGTTAACTCAACTGGAGGAGTTGTGTCCCTAGAAAATCTCTTCAGTAGAGGCGACGTCCTCCCAGATGGCTTCTTTTTGTAAAGAATTTATGACGTGAAACTTCTCCCTTTTTTAGAACCTTCCGAAAGTGGCTCATAAAAACGTCGTTAAACGTATAAACATGCTGTTTCCGGAGCTGTTCCGAGTGTTTAATTCAAATGCGCATGGTCCGGTGTGGTCGAGAACCGAATTTATGGTCGAAATCCGAGACAAAAAATCTCCAATTTTTTGGTCGAAAACCAAGTTGGTCGAGAAGCAAAGCGTTTGAGAACCGAGGTTGCACTGTACAAATGTTTTACCAGAGACCAGTCTCTGCAGTAAACTTTAGCAGAACTTAGGAATAAAATAAATTGAAAATAAAATTAATAAGAACAAATAAAACTGACTGAGGGCACAAATAACGACATGTTTAGTCGCTGTTGTTGCCTTAAGTTCTCGAGCTCTAAAGTTTACCGCAAAGACTGGTTGCTGGTTAAACGTTGAAATCTTATTTTATTCTACATAAATTTTTCCGCAAAATCCGTTATGATTACCAATGGAGCGACTGACATAACATCGCAACCAAGCCGCATAGATAGAAGAGAACAACTCCCTATGAGCTTTCTTCTTTGATATCTGTAGATTTTACTAGTCTCGTTTATCTACTCGAAGATAGTCTTTCGCCTTACCTTCTGCGCCTCTTCTTCACTAAATTTTGGATGTCCTTTGAGCTCCTTTGATTTCAGTCCTTTTTTATCATGCTGTTGTTGCTCGCCCGCTCGACGGGGGCACAACTCCGCAAGAACAACAGTTTGTCAAGACAGGATACTTCTAAACCTACCTGATTGGAAAGGTGTGTTGACAGGATTTGAAATGGAAGGCTTTAGGTACAAAGATCTAGTAGTTTTTTTGTCTTCACAACGACTCACACCTCTTGACATGACTCAATGAGCTGCAACATAACATATTGCTAACCAATGTTTTTCAAATTGTAAGGATATGACGTTATATGCAGGTCTCCCAGACGCTCCCCGATTCCCCGAAAGTCTACATCTCCTATAAGATCTCGGTCTCCTCTCGACTTGCTTGCAGCTCTGGACAACCCACCCGCTCCATCTCGCCGCGAGGTTGTACAGCAGCGATGCCGAGATTATGAAGGTGGGTTGACACTCTATTATATTTAGAGCAGAGTTATCTGCTCGATGTACACATATGACTTAGGGAGTTATCTATACATCAAACATTAGCGACAGTGTTATTTACGTAATGCCTATGGGTGGCTCAACGAGTTATCTACACAATGTTTATAGTTGTTTCCACAATTTATAAGAAAAAACACAGAGTTATCTACACAACATGTGTTGTCGATACATATTGTTATCTTTAAAATGTTTATACATTGAATCATTTGCTTTTTTCGCAATTTTCAAAATTCAATTTTTTAAATATTTTTCGTTTGAATTTTATACCTCACTCCAATGTTATCTTTTATTTTAATTATGGATATGCGTTGTGCTCATTGGTGGTGGGTAATACTTCTAGGAAATAACATTATTATGTTATACTAATGATTAAAGGTTGACTTGCAACAAAATTCACATTACAGTCATTTGATATCAAAAGATTCGCCATGTCTTACTCTGTTGTGTTGTAAGTGCCAAATATGTGGAAATGTGATTACAAGCTCTTAAAAGCTCAAAAACGAAAAGCCGCCGTAGATTAGAATCTCTTTATTTCGATGACGTAACCACGGAATTTGGTTATCGTCTTGTCACGTATGTTCTCACGTGAATTGAAAGGCCAATAAATAGCTCAATATAAAACCTATCGTAGTACTAGTTTATGGCAAACACTTCGGGTTTTACTGAAGACCCCCGTATCAGATATAGATGCTCGCTACGTTACAGTTTTGTTTCGGCCTGGTCTAATTGGCAAGTCGTATTCTGATCATGTGACCCAATACTTCGCAAATAATTTTTGCAGCACTTTTCGATTATCACAGGTGACCAACAGGCTCGTCATGATTATCAGACAATGATATGTACTACTTCTAGGTAAGGATAAAATGTTTAATGAATTTTTACGGTAAGTTATAAGATATCACTGCTAAAAATGACAGCATTACGATGACGATAAAACTGGCGCGTAAGAACAATAGACATAGTTTTATTGAATGCGTGAAGTATATTTGTAAAAATATTTCGACGAATAAGATTGCATGAAAGTGTAAACAGAAACCCTCTCTCACAACTACATCACATTTGAGCCGTTTTGGAAAGGGAATCCAAACTACGACGGTCTCGTGTGGCTGCGATTTTCTGTTCGTTTTTGAGCTTTTAAGAGCTTGTAATCACCTTTCCACATATAATGCACCTACAACACAACAGAGTAAGACATGGGGAATCTTTTGATACCAAATTACTGTAATGTGAATTTTGTTGCAAGTCAACCTTTAACTAAAATCACTGAAATTTTTACGAATTCCCCGATTTGATGGATGGAAACTTTTTCAAATGCTGAAAATAGTGCTAGTGAAAGCAGAGCTGTAGAAGCTTTGCAAGCACACCCTTGTTTACCAAGGAATTGCCTTAACAACTGAAAACTGACTGAACGTCGAATAGTTGAAGATGTGCTTCAACCTTTGCCCTGCCTTGACAGCGCCCAAGACAACAACTGACGAACAACTGTGCGTAGGTTTTGCAGAGCTTTTGGTCTAATGACTTGTAGTTAACTCTAGAATCTAAAACTTGTTTTGCTTGCAAATGTCCCTAATTATGACCTTAATTGCAGTCTACGCGTTCACCTCTTTATTTAGAATGCTAAAAAGTGACGATTTGACTAGATTACCGTAGTTGTTTGTTTTTATTCTATGCCTACCGATTGTGTTTCTCATTGCAGAAAAAGGCTACTGTTTGAGAGGGGATGAATGTCCACACTCACACGGCACTGATGCCGTGGTAATGACAGATGTTTCTGCACTAAATCTTACTACACCGGTTTCTAGTCAAGGTTCCAAAGCAAACACAGCAGCTCCCAGTCAACCACCAGCTGTCCGCTTACCTATTCCAGTTCAACAAGCACCTGGTAGGCTCTTATTCTCATTCAGCTTGTAGTAGAAATTCTGCAAGTTGTAAACTGCATTAGTTGTAAACTGTTATTATTTTTATAAAAAAACTTTAATTGTTAATTCTTTATAATTTATCGGATCTGTTAGTTACACCGAGGAATCAATAGATTAAAAGGATTAATTTATGCAATGCGACGACAACTTTTTTTAGCTGGGATGTAAGCAATTATCGAAAACTTTGCTATTTCATACGTGGGACGATATTTTTTACCATAATTAAAAAAGTATTGATGCAATTGACACGAAATAGAAATGAGACATCAGCACCTTTTTTCTACAATAAAGGCTAGTTTTAACAACAATAAATTATGGTAGCAATATTTTTATATATATTTTAATTTGAGATTAAAAACATCAAAGATTTGCCGTGAAGTATTTCTCCCCACTCTTCTTTCCCTAAAAACATTAGTTACAACAAAATCATGGTCACCATCTTAAATCGTATCAGCGTATATGATCCCGTCACACCATCAGTTTATCGGAGTTATCTGCACATAGCCCTATACAATCTATAAATAACATAAACCATGACTGACCCACATCCATTGCGTCCACACAGCAGCAAGTGTTTGCTCTCATAGGAGGTGGTCAAACAGGTCATACAGTGAATATGACTGCATGGTAGCACTTTGGGGTTGGCAATGGTGTCACTTTTACGGCAGCAAAATTCACACTCATCTGCTAGAGCCTCAGCCATTGCAAACATAGAAATAAAACACCCTTGTTTGAGATTCATCTCACTACATATAATGAATAATAGAATCGTAGTGGAAGCTTTTAGCTGTAAGTTTAGCTTAAACTTACATATAAAACTGTTAGCAGTATGTAATCTGCAAATAAATTTTTAAGAGCTTTTGGTTTAAAGCAATCACAAAATGAAAGACACTACTGACCTTTGAGTGACCTTTCATTTCAAAGTGAGTAGCAGTGAGAGACAATAAAATTCTGTATCTTACATTTTCTTTATTGAGTCGAAACCATGTCAATGTACGCCATAATATATCCCCACAGTATATATATATATATATATATATATATACTCATGCTACAGACAGTACTGTTTCGGCTATTGAAGCCTCATCAGTGCAGCTCAGAGCTTAGGCAAGGGACACAAATCCCATTACCCATGAGAGTTGACTTCCTGCCAAGATACAACTAAGTTGCCTCACAGACTATATATATATATAAATATATATATATATATATATATATATATATATATATGATGAATATATATATATATGATGAATATATATATATATATATGATGAATATATATATATATGATGAATATATATATATATAGCTGGAGCTATATATATAGCTCCAGCTATATATATATATAGCTGGAGTCGATCTCAACTGGATCAATCAGTGAGACTAATGCCTTAATCTACAGTAATGCCTAATCTATCATCCTCTAACCGTCATCTTGGAGGAGATGGGTATTAAGCCAATGCCAACAAGGCTTCAAGCCATTCTACCATCCTGGCAGCTGAGGCTACAAAATAAGAACAAGGATTTGCGCAAGAAAGTTAGTAGGCTCAGTGAGAGATCTAACCACAGTTTGGAGCGTCCAAAAAGGGAAGCCACAATAGAAGCTCTAGAATCTGCCAAACAGCAGCTAGTAGCACTCTCGGCACGACTAAAGCGGTACACCAAAGAGCGGGATAACAAGAGAATGAACAAACTGTTCATCAATAATCCATCTAGAGTGTATTCTCAGTTCAAAGGTGAACTGCAGAGGCCAATGTCTGAGCCTCCCCGATCTAGCACTTCAAAGTTCTGGAAGGACATCTGGGAGAAAGAGACTACTCATAACACCACTGCAAATTGGCTGAAGAGGCTTAAAGAGAGCCATCAACACACTGTGGCTCAGCAAGGACTCACCATCAGCAAAGAGGACATCAAGTGCAGAGTGCAGCGTATGAAGAACTGGGCAGCACCTAGCCATGACATGATTCAAGCCTTCTGGTTAAAGAAATTGACATCACTTCACACTAGAATGGCTAAGCAGATGGAATGCCTAATAGAACAAGGTGACCATCTAGTATGGCTGACCAAAGGACGAACCGTACTTCTGATAAAAGATCCAAAGCAGGGGCCGATTCCCAAAAACTATCGACCAATAACGTGCTTGCCCACCACTTGGAAACTGCTCTCAGGAATAGTTGCAGACAAACTGGAAGAGCACATGAGTCACTATATGACCAATGCTCAAAAAGGAATTGGGCGCAACACCCGAGGAGCTAAACATCGGTTACTGGTGGATCGGACGGTCTGTCATGACAGCAGGAGAAGGCAAACCAATCTTGCCATGGCTTGGATTGACTACAAAAAGGCCTATGATTCAATTCCCCATAGTTGGATACTTGAGTGCCTCAGTATGTACAATGTTCACCCTGCTCTTGTGGCATTCGTCAAGATGTCAATGACCAAATGGAAGACGGAACTGGAGGCTAATGGCAAAAAGCTGGCGAGTGAACAAATTAAGCGAGGCATCTATCAAGGTGACTCCTTATCACCGCTGCTCTTCTGCATATGGCTAAACCCTCCAAGCAATATGCTGGAGGAGACTCAATATGGGTACCAGTTTAAGAGTGGCACCAAGATAAACCACCTCTTCTACATGGATGACATCAAGCTGTACGCTAACAAAGAAAGGGACATTGATTCGCTAATACACCTCACTCAGGTATACAGCAAGGACATCGGAATGACCTTCGGTATTGAGAAATGTGGAAGGCTAATTCTTAAGAAAGGCCATTCTATGCTCACAGATGGCCTAAGAATGCCAAATGGTACCATCAAAGATATAGAAGAAGGGTACAAGTACTTGGGGATTATGCAAAGCAACATCAACCACGAAGCCGAGGTACGTCACAAAGCCATTACCGAATACAAGAAACGCCTTCGGCAGGTCTTACCTAGCCAGCTCAATGCCAAGAACCAAGTCATGGCAATAAATACCTACGCACTGCCAGTAATAAGATATCCAGCAGGCATAATAAAGTGGACTGAGGAAGCCATCAAAGAAACAGATATAGCAACTCGTAAACTGCTGACCATGCATGGAGCACTCCATTCAAAATCTGATACTGCTAGATTGTATCTTGATAGGAAAAATGGCGGTAGAGGACTCAAAAGTGTACAGCAGACAGTGAAAGAGGAGGAGAAAAGCATCAAAGCATATGCAGCCTCCATGGCCATCTCAGATAAGTTGCTAGCTGAATTTCAATCGGCTGCTCTTACAACGGACCTACGCCCTGATGATGAGGAAATTGACTGGCACACGAAACCTCTTCATGGTGCTTACCACCAACAAATATCTAATGTTGGCGATCTTCACTAGACATATATGTGGCTGAACAAAGGAAACCTAACGGCAAATACAGAGTCGCTAATCATGGCAGCCCAGGAGCAAGTGCTCCCAACAAGGCAACTCCAAACGAAAATCTATCACACTAGAGACGATCCTAGATGCAGACTGTGCAAAGATGCACCTGAGACCATCCAACACATCATCAGTGGATGCAAGCAGCTAGCATGGAACGCATACACTGAGCGGCATAATCATGTCGCAGGTGTTGTGTATAGAAGTCTATGTGATGAGTATGGCCTTAATAAACCACAACACTGGTGGGAAGCTCCTGGTAAGGTCAATGAAAATGACTGCGCTAAGATTCTCTGGGACTTCTACATCCGAACTGACAAGCATGTCCTAGCAAACCAACCAGATATAGTGGTGGTAGACAAGGAGAACAAGAGGGCTACTATAATAGATAGAGCAGTACCCAATGACTACAATATAGCCAGCAAAGAAAAAGAAAAGGTAGAGAAATATCTCCCTCTTGGAGAAGAAATTGAAAAATGCTGGAATGTAAGAACAACTGTAATCCCAGTAGTCATTGGGGCACTGAGCGCATTAACACCGGCGCATAAAATGTGGCTTGCCCGAATACCAACAACAATCAACTCAGGTGAGTTGCAGAAAAGTGCGCTATTGGGAACAGCTAAGATCTTGAGGCGAGTGCTCAAACTCCCAGGTCTCTGGTAGGAGACCCGAGTTAGAGCAGAATGTACCACCCATACGGGGTATCCGGGGTGAGGAAACAATTTTATATATATATATATATCCCCCGCCAGTATATCCCCACAATAAGAAGAGTCTAGAACGTAAGAATATTTTATAAAACTTACGAGTCCAGCTTGTACGCATGTAACTCTGATTGATAGCAAACGAAATGACATAATAACTTAATTTTAACTAAAACTCAAACCTTTATAACTCAACTTCATTAATAAAAGTAAAACAGCAATAATGGCTACCACTATAATAACTCTTTCGCTACAAAATAAATTTTTATGGAGACAACTATTTGGACATTAGCGAATATAAGTTGTCATAACCTTTGACCTAATCAATTAGCGTAAAACTTTACATCATCTGATGCCATACAAAGGTCACAAATAAGATGCAGAATCAGTGACATGATAGACTAGTTATGCGACTACTCATTAATTAGAACGCACTCGTATTAAGTCTGCAAAAGCCAGTCCATTTTCGCAACTTTTTTCTTTCATACTGCGTGTCACAGTTCATGGCTTATATGCGAATTCCTATAAATTACCTCATTTCATGGCTGTTTTAAAGGTCGGTTTATGTGCGGGGGATATATGGTACTTGTTGTGTTATTGGTATCCATCTTGAATATACAAGTACTGAATCAAACAATTATACTTTTCGTATTTCTAGTTTTGAAATGAGTATAATAATTGGTCAGATGTTTTGTTATTTTTTGTAAAAAAAATTGCAAGTCTGCTCCTAGCATAAGTCAAGCCACTCCACGTCTTCCTAATGATGCATCAAGCCGCTTCTTAAATCATTCATGATTGCGAGCTGATGTATTGGCGCAGTTTTTCTTATTTTTGTGGCCGGAAACCGCTACATCGGCTTTTAGTCAGTGCTTTAGTTTATTTATATTTAATCAGATTTCACTTCAAATAGACCAATAAGATCTGGTCTCCATGAAAACAAGCTTGTTGCTAACAATATAGACCAATCAGCAGGCCTCTCACTAGCAGCTCCAATTTTACACTGATTTTCTAACAGAATATGTACTACAGAAACTAAATCACGGACAAAAAAAGAATACCTTCGCTTACAAGAGAAAGACTCACTTACAGCTGTAGAAGCTTCCAACATTCTTAGCCATTGGCACTCCAGTAACTCTATATAGAGTGATTCTGACTCTTCTAGCAATGAATCTTGCTACGAACTAGCCCAGTGTAGTAATAGCGGTAACAGCAGCACCAGTGTTATAGTACCCAAATATAATGGGGACAGTCAAAATATGGCTATTGAAGTTGCTGGCAAAATACAGTTGGTAAAGTTTGTGAAATTTTTGTCGGATTTTAATGAAGGTAATTTGAGGTATTTATCTATCTCCGAATAAAGTATCTTCTAAACAACAATTTGTTTTATAAATTAAGTGGAATCTTCATTCTTTCTCAAGTTATCACAAAATTAGTGACGTCATGTCAACAAGTGTTTGAATAGAAAAAAGATTTGGTCATAGCTAACAATAAATTGGGTAGTGAATGAGTTAAATGGCATCCCATACGGAATGTAGGCTACAATGTCGTGTGTCACTAAAGTGGTAAAAGCCGTAGCAAAAGAAATGAAGTATTTTATCATTATTTAGATAAACAATGATATTTTTATTATGTGCCGAAAGAGAGGTGTATGGAGATGTAGTTATGTGAATACTTTGCAGAACCCTATAACCCTGAGCTTCCCCGTATTTGGCCGCCACCCATGAATGCAACAGGACCACTTGTACCACAAGTACCACAACCACCAGGGTACATGGGTCGTCCACCCCACCCTCACTTCAACTCAGCACCATATCCTCAGCCGAGGATGCATCCAATGGGCTTAGATCACCGTCCGATGCATCGTCCCCGTTTCCTACAGACCTCTTCTAATCCGGTTAGTTATGAATACACAGCTGAGTATTATAAATTAAAGCTTTGATAAATACAGTCCGACCTTGATTTGACCATGATTTCCTACAACAAACCTGCTTCAAAAACTACTTGTAATAATTTCAAGAAAATTCTGAATTATAGATGCCCTATGAATAGAGCACACAAATCTCTATTCATAGAGTATTTATCAGAACCGCTCTACGAATAGAGTATTTTTAATATGAGTGAATAGAGAATGTCTTATGGGAATGTATGACAGTTCATATTTTCACATGAATTCTATGAGAATATAATGTATTTGCACAAAATTGGATGTATCGGCAGTTCTGCAGCATCTCGTACCCCATGCTTCTGTGTCTTAAGCAAAGTTACAGCTTTTTGGAATTTTTTCAAACTCTGATTTGTTCGAAACCCAAGACATTCAAAAGGTCAAGGTTCGACTGCTAGTCTTATGGTATTTGTCAGGTTCATAGTTGTGTAAGCGAGAGCGTTTTAACTTTTCATTTTTAAGATTTATTAAACTTTGAGCATTGATAGTATAGTAAGGCCATGAGATGCGAGCTTAATACGTTCCGGAACCGAGATCATATGTCAATTCACTTGCATCTCAAATCAAATTATCCCATATAAAATAACTAAATGCAAATTAATATGTTTGCATCATATACATCATATACATTTGCAAGTAACAATTAATAATAAATAATAAAATTATAAATACCTATGTAATGGTTATGATCTGCAATAAACTGTAACTTTACTATGTACAGCACTGTATGGAGTCATTACTTTCGAGCCAGGCGGTAATGGCTACCGGCGGTTTTAGAGGCAGCAACACCTTCCGTATGCCACAGTTATGTGACACTATGTAACATTAACTTTGAATTCAACATGGATGACCTTAGCATACTATACACACATTGGAAAATAAGTTTTTATGTTCCGTTACAATAAACTTAATTCATTCAATTTTTCTAATTTTGTTCTTCTGGCTCGGCTCTTTTTAATACGCTTTCACCGTCTACTTTAGCTGACCTTTTCAATACTTTTCTGAACTTATCGACGTGAATGAGCGAGCGATGTTTTTTTAGTAAGAGGCCTCTCGCATACTCACCCACAAAGCGGCTGCATCGAGAACCGTCTGGTACACCCGTATCTCAATTTTATCTTTATCTCATGTAAAAAATTTGCTCAGAATTTTCCTCATATCTCAAATTGCCAAGACATTCGCATGCCGAGGCATTACTGTATAGTTGTCATAAACTAGAGGTTGAAATTGCTCACCGTTTTTAATCATTTGATGTCTGATAAAAACTACACTTTTGAGTATTGAACTTAGTTTGAATCATCTAGAAAGAAGAAAAGGAAATGTCGGTAGACAGCCCTCTTGATTGATTGATTGATTGACAATCTTGTGTGAACCCAGCGATCCTGTCATTCAGCTTTATAAAATCTATAGTCTTGTTAACAATGAAATCCGATGTAATGAAATCGTGATGACCTCGACTAGACATTGAATGATCAGCAGTTTCGATCCTGTAACTAGCATCTGTAACTTATCCGAGCATTTTAATAGCGATCAAGTTGTCAATTTTAATCTTGAAACATCCTGGCTGTCATATCACCTCAAACTTAAAAAATAATTGCAAAGGGTAGAAAAATATTGATACATGTACTTTCTGATGAAATCCCTAAAGAATTTTCAAAGTTTATTTTTAAATACAAAATAGGTAATTATGAAAGACAAACATCGAATAATAGTACAACATAATCATTGGTTTGGTTTCGTGGTATCGTAACTGTGCGTTACACACATTCACACTGTTAAAAAGCATTAGAATGACTCTGACTTTCACTATAGCAAGCAAAAATTTTCAAATGCCGAATGTTTTTGATTTGATTTTTTATTCTATGCCAACTTTTTCGTGCGGACACTCCACATATTCTCATAAATACAAGATAGGAGGCAAAGCTAAAAATTGCAAATTGCTGTTTGAAACATACTTTGTACTGCTGGTAGTCAGTATTCTGCTGTCAATTTTCTACAATCTTTGTTCATCTTTTGAACATGCCTGAAACTTAATGTTTGTTGCATTTACATCACTTACGCTGGTATTAACTTATATCTCCATCCTCAATCTATATTCCTTGCAGCGACCACCCATGAACAGACCAGCCATGTTTGACCCAGAAAGGGCAACTTTAGTCGTGAAAAATCTACCACCAGAGCAGAACAACATCAAAAGTCTTAACGACCATTTTTCAAAGTTTGGTGAGATCATAAATTTACAGGTACGTGTTGACCTAGTCCTATACTAGCTTTTATTCGATAAGGGTAATTGTTAGTAGTTGTCTCCTCTCAACAAACGGTCATCTTTGTCCCTTAGTTTGACCTTGAAACAATTCAAAACTTGGTGTCTCATTTGCTTGTGTTTCGAGTAGTGCTGTTGTGCTATATTCATGTCTTCATTTGATAATACAGTATTCAAGTACCGTGCCTCGTAAATGTGCATCAGCACTTTACACAATTTATTGTATATGTCAAGGTCATTCCAGTTACTCAGCAGTGTTTATCAACACTAAGTTTTCATATATATGTCAAGGTCAATTTTGTTGCTTGATAGTTGTTATTAAATTACTAAGTGTTATCAGCATCTTCATGCCAAATAGATTTTTTGTCACATGCAAGACATACGATAAGTTGGGAAGTGTTGGTGAACACTGTTTGCTCCCAACACTTTGGTTACCACTAAAAATGTTCATGTGACATGGAAATGCTGAAAAACCTAGTAATTGATTAACAGTACACAAATGGGGGTCCTACCACACAAAGTTGTCGTCAGAATAGTCACTTTTAAAATCACTATCGTCACTTTTAAAATCACTGTCACCTTTTTCAAGTTGGTAACCAAAACAACCTCTTTCTTCACATTCGTTATTTTAATACAAATAGCCATTCTGGTGCCACTGGGTTGCGTTAAAAACCTGAAACTTGCTCAATTTGAACTTCTGCTAACCAAAAGCATGGCTCAACCAGCGACCTTCACAAACTTATTAGTGATGTTTGGGAGCGTTGCTGATTACTCCGCGAAGAGTGACAGCCGTCTTAGGTTTTTAGAGCTACATTTCTTGTAGTGAAAATAGACCGAGATTGTCTTTAATAATCACTGTCAGTCACAGACTTGGAAGCGGATTTGCTGTTGATGTCGTGGCATTTCGTTGCTGTTTACTTTAATTATTTGGCAGTCTATAAATGCTGAGCCAGATGCTTCAAACCAAAACTGGTGAAGTTTCGGTTGAATGTGTTGATTTATGGACAAATAATAAGTTAGTAACGGTACGGCTACACGTAACAAGTTTTTCGTTGGTTCCAAAATCACCAAATTCAAAACAAAACTACAAACCAAAATCACAAACCAAAATCACGAAATGATTGAAACACACAGAATTATTCTGCGCTGCTAGAATCGTGCTAGCGAGCACGATTCCAGCAGCTTTTGCAATTAGTATAGTCCAAGAGACGTATAATGACACACAATAAAAGTATAAGTGCAATTCAACATAGTACACACGATACAACTGCTTAGATTGTGTTGTTGTATGTATTTATTGTTTGGATGTTATAGCTGCAAATTGTTTATTTTTTAATTATATTTCCCTTTTAGCAGCAACAGTTTTGTGGTAGAAAATGTTGTCATCTTTAGCGCAATCAAGTCGGTTGCATCGTATTTACTATGGCGAATTTCCGTAATACTTTTATTGTGTGTCGCATTATGTTCGCGGACTACATATATCTTAAAATTTGCTAGAGTCGTGCTCGCTAACCAACAATAGCGCAACTTAAACATTTACATCAAGTGTTTTATGTTGAATTGCTTTTGTACTTTTATTATGTGTCGCGATACATGTCTTGGATTATACTAATTGCTAAAGCTGCTAGAATCGTGCTCGCTAATAATTTGTTTAACCTGTTAAGAGCGTTTCGTCGACGAACTCGGTGGGCATGCACAGCTCAAATAATTCTGTGAATTTCGACCGATTAATTCTGCGTTTTTCGTGATTTCGGCCAGAACTCAGAACTAACGAAAAATTTGTTACGTGTAGCCGTACCTTTAGTAATCCTACTTACACAATCATCGTCACCTCGTCACCTACATTAATAAATGGTCGTCTCGTCTGTCACTTTTTAAATATCCCTGTCGTCAGAATCGTCACAAAACATGGGAGGACCCCCACAAATATTATATTGATGTCCAGAATTGTAATGTTATCTGCCACTCATAGGCAATCAAATTTTGATCTGTCTGTTAACCTTTGATCATGCTGTTCTGTTGTGATGACCATACCATGCTTCTTGCTGATTCATTAACTTTGGTTTAACGCTTGTGTATTAACAGGCGTAGTCTGTTGTTGTGATACGCATTCCTTATACATGTAAGTTGTTTCAGAGTATAGAAATCTCTTGCTGCGTCAGGGTTCAGCTTTCAAAATTTTGAAATCTCACGCAATAAAACTGAAAAATAAATGAAAAATAAAATACATAAAGCTCTCTCACAGTCTGGACTAGTTGGATGTCTCTATGAGCATAATTGCAATAGTAGTCATTGCAATTCACTGCTTTTTCATGTTCTATGAAGTGTGAGAGTGCAATGTTCAAGTGGCATCCTTCATTATGCCTCTTTAACGGTCTCAACCTTCAAAATTGTCTTCTAAACCTAAGGAAAAAAATGGTATGATTACTGCAAAATTGGATGTATTTGTTTCTATTTCGGGGATTTTTACTTACCACGGTTGGGGGGGTGGATGCCTGTCCCGACCAAGTGTGAAAAGGTATGGATTACTGTAGTTGTTTAACATGCAATATTTAATTCAATGAATAATGCATATGTTAGGTGCAATACATGGGTCAGCATGACACAGCCCTAGTCACCTTCTCATCCAATCAGTCAGCCAAGCTCGCCCACAACAACCCTACCCCTGTGTTCAACAACCGGTTTATCAAGATATTTTGGCACAATGCCAACAAACAGGTACCTGCTATGCTATTCATCAGACATTGGCTGTGCTACTTGATGCATTTGATTTGTCCAGAGACAAGTCGATTAATCAACTGTTGGTGTTTTCATGCTGAGCAAACCATTTTACTTGTATATGTTGCATATCTGTAGTGTATCTGTAGTGTGTCTGTAGTGTATCTGTAGCGTGTCTGTAGTGTATCTGTAGTTTGTCTGTAGTGTATATGCAGTGTGTCTGTAGTGTGTCTGTAGTGTATCTGTAGTGTATATGCAATGTATCTGTAGTGTATATACAGTGTATCTGCAGTGTATCTGTAGTGTATATGCAGTGTATCTGTAGTGTATCTGTAGTGTATCTGTAGTGTGTCTCTAGTGTGTTTGTAGTGTATCTGTAGTGTGTCTGTAGTGTATCTGTAGTGTGTCTGTAGTATATCTGCAGTGTGTCTGTAGTGTATATGCAGTGTATCTGTAATGTATTTGTAGTGTATCTGTGGTATATTTGTGGTGTTTCTGCGGTGTGTCTGCAGCATATCTGCGGTGTGTCTGTAGTGTATATGCAGTGTATCTGTAGTGTATCTGTAGTGTGTTTGTAGTGTATCTGTGGTATATTTGTGGTGTTTCTGCGGCATATCTGCGGTGTATTTGTAGTGTATCTGTAGTGTATCTGCGGTGTATTTGTGATGTATCTGTAGTGTATCTGTAGTGTATCTGTAGTGTATCTGTAGTGTGTCTGTAGTGTATCTGTAGTGGGTCTGTAGTGTGTCTGTAGTGTATCTGTAGTGTATCTGTAGTGTATCTGTAGTGTATCTGTAGTGTGTCTGTAGTGTATCTGTAGTGGGTCTGTAGTGTGTCTGTAGTGTATCTGTGGTATGTAGCACTCTCTAATTAGCCTCAATCTAACTAGCTTGCTCTTTCAATCACAAGTTTGTATGTACAACCTTTTATTTGCTTTGTAATCATCAGCATACAGGCTGAATGGTTAAACATCTGAGATAAGGCTAATTGATGGCTGTTACAATAAGTGCATTCACTACTGGCTGGTCGTAAGCCACTGCTGGCTGGTCGTAAGCCGGACATTGAAAGTAACAAATAGACTTTTGATAGGAAGTCAATGTATTACGGTTTAAAGAATAGAGAAAGCATAATATTATTATGCTTTATTAGTTATCTTGAGGTGTTGACTGATGTTCTAAAAAAGAATCAAGGAGATTGACCCACTAGAAGCTGAGATATAGCCAGCCAAACACAGGTCTACCTAATAACGAATCAGAGGAAAACCCTTCGAAAATCTCGAGAATTTCGACGTATGAAATTGACTTATTGGTCATGTGCCGGAGTTGCGCACCCTTACCGCCGTTACGTATAATGAGGGTTTTAGGCTGCGAGATGTGAAACGCTTCTCGCGATAATAAAGAATTTACAGACTAGCTCTGGTTTCTCAAGAAAATCAAGCAAACATTGTGTGGTAAAGGCATTTGCCCACAACCCCTCGCCATGATTTTTCAAAACAGAAGAGCAGATTTTGACTATTGTGCTTCAAATTTTAACTCGATCTCCACGGATATGCTCCGAAGATCCTCTGTTCAATGTACGGCACGTGTATAGTCTATATGCGACATCCGCGATTTGCAGTTTGTTTAGAATAAGAAATGGGAATGTGAATTTTTGTTCATTCATCATTTTTCTACTGTGTACTTACTGCAGCATTCAGTTGATTTTCATGATTATCGTCACTATTAACAGACTGTAAGTTCGCTACAGCCATAATTTTAAAAAGAATAACTTGACCGTGCTGCTCTTGCTGTAAGAAAAGAAAACGATAACTTTTGATTTGATTTTTTCTATTTATCTATTTTATCTATGATTATTTTTATGATTAATATAATCATAATGCATATTATACAAAATAATAATATAACTGCGTATAGAATAAATGATGTAACTAGTATAATTTGTAGAAAATTATAAATAATAACTGAGATTGATAATTGATTTAATTGATTCCATTTATTAGCTATAGATAAAAAAGTCTGAACACCGCTAAGGATGAGTCTGAATAGGGAAGTTAAGTGGGAGAACAACAAAACTGAGCTGAACTAGCAAGATAGCGAAAGGTTGTGACATAATAGACGCGTGTAATTATTTCATGCTAAAACTAATCTACACGTCAGAGGGACTGGTACGGAATTATCAGAGCAATGATTGTTAGGCCCAATTGGATTGTTCTATACTTCCAGGGATTAAACCAATTAAAACGCATTAGTTGGCTTAATTGACCAACGGCACACAAGTCGATTTCATAGGTCATATATTGATGATTACCAAAACACTTATGTTTTTTGGTAGACCTGTGTTTGGCTGGCTATATCTCAGCTTCTGGTTGGTCAATCTCCTTGATTCTCTTTTTAGAACATCAGTCAACATCTCAAGATAAATAATAAAGCATAATAATATTATGCTTTTTTTATTATTTAAAGTATTCACCAGCACACCAATCAAACATATAAAGTGTGAGCTGTTTGGATAACAATTGCTGTGCTGAGACAACACCTAAGATGTGGAGACAACACCTAAGATGTTTGAATTTTTTGTTTCCATCTCCAACTTAGAATATCCTTAATTTGTTTTCGTGCCAAGGAAACAGCAGTGGTGAAGTATACCTGAGGCTATGTAGTAATTAATTAAACTAGGTTAATCTTAACTGTCCAGCTTGTAAGTTAACAGTTTTAAAAGTAATTGCGAGCTTCTGAAGATTATTGGGCCAAACTACTGCAAGCAGCATTGAACTGCCCTTGTATCCAGAAATTTTTAAGTAAGCTGAAATGTATGAGATGGCATTTCAAGAGTCATCTCTTGGGCTATTAACTCTTTCACTACTGCGTTAAATTTGTTATTCTGACCGGATTAATTCAAACGAATTTTCGGAAAATCGATATACCGCTAGTATTTATGCAATATCTCGAGAATCGCTGCAGATATTGTTTTACTGTAAAATGCATCTCATTTAGAACAAAATTCTCTACAAGATAAGTATAAAGTTGTTTAGTGAATCCCACTCTCGCAAAATTTCTGACGCTTCCTTTGCATTGAAAGCACGCGGTGAGTTTATTATTGCCATTACGTAGCGATTTGGTTTTCCTGTTGTAAACAAACGATTAGAAATAGAATTGCTTAGCAAAAAGATTTTTGATTGGTTGCACGTGATTGGCGACAAGGTTGTTTCGTTGGACGCAAAATTTGATTGGTCTAGCTAATATGTAGGCTTTGTAATGAAAAGAAAAATGAACCTTTACTGATAAGCCAATACATCGGCTTATAGTCTTTACTTCTATTACTGTGAAAGCTGATACATCGGCTTACGGTAGCGAAAGAGTTAAACGTATTATGTTTATTTGAGTGATTAAAATAGGTGATTTAGACAAACCTATATATTTCCTTGGATGAGTTTTTAATGTAGGCAGAAACAGCTAAACCTTCAGCCAAGTCTCGTCTAGACACAAACCCTCAAGCCAACACATCCAAAGTGACGAGGGTGAGTATATGAGTCTTGCAAGCACTCTCATTTCATGTATCTTGTATCTAACTAATTTCTAATTCAAGCAAAACTGTTTTCCAAGAGATTAGGTGTGATGCCTTTTTGAATTGGACCGCAATCATCATTTTGATCAGCAAAATGTGGAATAAGATGGTCAGATCTGCCATGTTGTTCATTGTAAAGCCTGGTTTCCACATAGCAGCGCAGTGATCGTGCGCATTGCAGTGACCGTGCGCAATGCATTGCGTCGGCTGCGATGCAGTGTTTTCATAGCGTGCGTAGGCGTTATGCTTGCATCGGACAGGGTGGGTAATTTCCGCTTAGTCTTTCGTATGGGAGACCGAGTTCTTCGCGATTTTTTTTATCGCCATGTGCTTCGCCATGCTGATTTCTTGTAATGACTAAAACAGCCCTCCCTTTGCATTGTGGGACATGTTGAAAAAGTTGAGCGGTGTATGTACATGTAGTATACATCATGGCTCATACCGTCGCAAGGATCCATTCGGTTGGATCCTTGCGATCATCGTACGTTCGTCGTGCGATGAGGTTTCCACATCACAGCCAGCCTACATACGACATCGTGCGCATTGTTGCACACCTTGCGCTGTCATATGGAAACCAGGCTTAACTACCATATTATGTCCCCGCATATAAGCCTATCTCGCTACTATATAAAACAGACTGTGAGTAAAAGGCTACCATCCGCATGCTTAGCATGGCTCAAGTTGTACTTGTTAAAACTCAGGTAGCATAATGACAATTTGTTTGCTTTCAATCAGTTTTGCACATAGTCTAACCCTTTAGTTTGATAACTTATTTGTGTTCTATTATCGGCTTACAGTATATACAGTACTTATTTTTTAAAATTTTTTCTTTCATGTAATACTTTATGGAGTCATGTACATCTCACAAAGGCTATTAGCAAAGTTGCACTGATCTCCAAATGTTTCCTTATGCTATTAAATGTCACCTTCTTCTGCTTGATTCACTTTGACAGCCGAAAACGGAAGCCAACATGAATCCAGCCACCTTACGTCTCAACAACTCTGTTAGGCCCGCCCCTGTAAAGTCAATAGCCAATGGGAATGTAGACAAGCAGAAAAGAGAACTGAAGAATAAACTGTTGGCAGATTTGAAGGTATCGCTGGACCCATTAGTTATATTTTATGATCCCATCCTGAGTGACGGGCAAACTATTTGCTATTGTTCTTCACTGTTTGGTAATATTATGTGGGAATAGGTACACAGTAATCCCTAGCTGCTTCACAGTTTAGTTTCCGTGGCTTCAGAACTCTGCGGAGTAGGAGATATTTGTTGAAAAAAAATTGAGAATAAATAAAATGACAAAACTAAAATACATAAATTTCTCCTATACGCTAGCCGTGTGAGATTCGCTCAGGTGAGCATCATTGTGATAGCATTCACTGCAGTTCGCTATTTTTCCTGTTACTTTTTGTAAAGTGTAAAAGTGCAAAGTACCTATGACACCCTCCATCATGCCTCTTAAGCAGTCTTGACCCTCAAATTCTGTAATAAATTTAAGAAAAAAACATACAATTAATGAAAAATTGACTTTATTTGACATTTGTTAGTTTCTATTCTGCTGATTATCACTTATCACGTGGGGAAGGGGGGGGGGGGGGGCGCTGTTCCTGATTAATCTCGAATAGGGAGGGATTACTGCATTACTACTAAACGAACGTTAGGTTTTCCAGTTGCTCCTAAACTTTTACTCATATAAAGCCATTTTAGAGCGACACTGAATGATTCCTTAGTATTACTAGAATTGGCTAAACTGTTCCGTTTGACAGATACCAATACAGTCTATCTTACGAGCACTCATAGGACAATGAGAGGCCGAATTATTACTATAGTCATTATTGTTAGTATTGTTATTATGATTTCATTATTTTGGTTTATTATTTCATGACATCATCACATTCCACGTGTTTACAGACACTAATCGCACAGAGGGACAATTGCACAGACGAAGCTAAGAAGAAGGAATATTTGATAGCCATTAAACGTATTCATGCGACTATCAATCAAGTTGAGGTAAGTCTCTCGAATATGTATTATATATAGTTATAGTTGTAGGTTATAAAGTTGTAGGTTATAAGGTGACAGTTGTAGGTTATAAGGTGACAGTTGTATATTATAGGTTACAATTGTAGGTATTATAAGATTATAATTGTAGGTTATAAGGTGACAGTTGTAGGTTACAAGGTTATAGCTGCGTGCTTGCAGTTGTATTTTTAGTTTTTTAAGGTTTTGTTTAAAACCTGCAGCATGAAATGTTAAAAAACACGTTTCAAAAGACTTCATAGGAATTGCTTCAAAGTACACGAGAAGAAAAAATGATAAAAATATATCAAAATTATTTAATTTGTTGCAGCCTGCAAGCCAAGCACCCAATAAGACTGCAAAGGAGGTGCTGGACACGGAACTAGACATCCATCAGAGGAGGGTTGCTGGTGAGGACACGTCTTCGTTACAGACCAAACTGGATGCACTAAAAAGACAGGTATAATAGTCATAGGGTTTCTCATACGCTAGAATAACTATGTGTCAGCTCGAGAGGGACAGATTTATCCACTTTGATGCATTGATTTCATTGGTTCAAGTATGTTCCACAGATTTACTTCGTATGAGTCTTTTTGAAAAATGGAATGACTGTTTGATGGCTCAAACTTCATTGCTTGATACAAACCACTATCACTCTACTATTATTAAAATCATATGATGGTGTATATAAAGCTGCTTTGCTTTACTGAAAAATAAATATGTATGAACATTCGATGATAGTAACATTTTCCACCTAGCGGTATCATATTACGTAAATACTTGGTACAAGCTAGCTTTTGTTTCTAGAATTTTCAACTTGTTTGAACGACTGCTCCTACTAATTCGTAGTTTCCACCTTTTGCTATACACTCTTTCCATTTGAAACTGATTGTTAATTTGAACTAGCAAAGAAACGAGAAGGCAGACTTACTTATGTGTTTTTCTCACATATAAACTGATATCTCTGCTGTTGTGGGCAAGCATAATCGACGGTTCAACATTCCTTTAAGACAAGTAAAATAAAAGTTTTAGTTGATTTGAATTTGTCCCTGAAGCCTTGTCGGATTTTCTTTCTAGGAAATTATGTATTTGCTTGCAGGCGAATTCATTAGGAATTAAACCAGGTTCTCGTGGTCGAAGCGGCCGAGGTATGTCACGTCATCTTTCCGCATCGAAACCTGCGCCACCCAAAGCCATAGTAGTGATGGGCTTTCAGGCGGATGAAAAAGATGCAATCATTTCTCATTTTTCAGTAAGTTGACATTCCTTTTTGAATTCTATGAGAATATCCTTAATCAATACATCTAGGATGCACGTTTATTGCTTGTATGTTTTAGCAATACGGCAAGGTAGAGGCAAAGGAGTTTGTGGAAGGACCAGTAACATCCATCGTGATCGAGTATGGCAACCCTAATGACACGCAGGTTGCCGCAAGACATGGTATGCTAGCTAATTTCTCTCACCCACCGTACTATAGCTCTTGTCAGTACCACAATAGCTCAGCACGCATACAAAATACATTACATACACTCAGTTCACTATCCATCGTTTTTTTTACGTCATCAAGCCATGCACTCTTACACATGCGCTCGTTCACGAAAAAGCCGCCATATTTGTAGAAAACGATCGTTTTCTTTTATTTAATAGTACCTTTTGGTGTTATTTTGATACTATAATAACAAAAGTGTAAACAAAAGCTTCGTTTTCAAAAGTTCATTGCAAAAGCTTCGTGTTTTAACGACAAAGTTGCCTATAAAGATGGCCGACAACGATAAAATGACGTCACGAAAAAACGAAGGATAGTCAGTGTACCACTCTAGCCCTTGTCGGTGAGCATATTTTGTCCCATTCATGTCTGTTCCTCTTTGTCATGTTTATTCCTTCTTGTTCTGTTTGACCTTTGCCCGACCTCCCTCCGTCCAGGTACAAAGTTTGGCTCTAAAACTCTGGTACTCAAATGGCACAAACCACCAGCAATTAATGATCAGAAGACCGCTGCCAGCACGGCTTCTACCAGCACCCAGCCACCTAGTGATTCAGCAGAAGATAGTGTTTTAGCAGTGACTACCGAGGCAGCCACTCGTGGTGCAGCCGAACATGGCCGAAGGGCAGCTGTTGGTTCCGTCAGTCGTGACTCAATGCTTGACGATGCGGAAGACTTGCTTGATGGTGGGAATGATGATGTAAGACATCTTTATTTTCATTACTAGCTGGGAGTTGTTTATCATGCTCCAGTAACAGAGAGTTATTTCTTACTCCTATGTAGTGAAACTCAGTTTTTTGTTTTCGACTCTAACTTATCTCTGCTTCATTTCATTTAGTAGTTTTTTTCTATAATAACTTGGTAACTCTTAACTTTATATATATATATATATATACTAGCTAAATGCTGGCGGTGCACGGGTTATAAAATAATTATCAAATGAATTTGAGTAACTTTTTGGGGAAATTTAGGGATTCCAATCTACAGTGTTTTCATGAAGGCTGTGATTAACTGTTCGTTTTTTGAGCTTTTAAGAGCTTGTAATCACCTTTCCATATATTTTGACACCTACAACACAACAGAGTAAGACATGGTGAATCTTTTGATATCAGATAACAGTAATGTGAATTTTATTGCAAGTCAACCTTTAAAGCAACTAACGATAGTATTATCAAAGTAATCATTAGATGTTCTATGAGATTTATTCTTTCCATCCCGTTGTATTTCCCGTCTCTTTCTTTTCGTTAGCTAGTATTTAAAGGAAATCAAACACTGAAAAGAAAGAGAGATGAATCTAGAATTACCAAATGATAAAAATATTCATTAGCTGTGTCACTGGCTCATCTTTAATTGCGACCTAACTTTCTTTGTCACTGCTGTCTTTGACCTACGGGATATCGTGTTTCCTTTTGTTAATAGTTGACCCTTTATTCTTCCAAGTCTTTTGTCTCTCGGGTTTGTTGTAGAAACTTTCTTTTAAATAGAATTACAGTGTATCTATCTTTTCTTTCCAAGTTTCGTTTCAAGTTTCATTCATCTCTAAGCAATCATTTCTAGTTGGTTAGTACATTAATTTTCCCCTCAAATGTAATATATAAGGCGTCAAGTTGCGTAGTGCCTGACATCGTCATTATTGAGTAAAGTTGATGCGGTCGGTGATTTCAGGGAGAGGTAAATGAAGCGCTCCTATCGGGTGATGAGGATTACGAGGAGGAGTCAAGTGACAAACGATCATGGTAGCACCCTCTGTCAGACAACTCCCTTTCGAGACCGAGTCAGCGCTGCCAAAAGACGAGATTGCTGACATTGCTGCAATAGCTATCTTTGAATTAATGAAAATGTACATACTATTTCTGATAGTCACTTTATTCCTTTCTCTTGCTATGTTTTTTCCGTTTTATCTTGTTCTATGATCTGGAGTAATTCTGTTTCATTTTGTATAGTCTGCTATATTATGATATAGTTTTATTACTCTGTATATTCACAAGTAAATATATTTCAACGACTGCGGCATGCTCAATCAACTGGCGTAAAAAAATGAGAAAGATCAGAAAAAAGTCAGTCCTGATCAAAATATATGTGAAAAGAGGTAAAAAAATATTGCCAAGTTGAATGCAAACAAAGCGTTTGCCCAAAAGATTAGTATGAGCTGCCCAGTCAATCCCATCCCTCACTCTTTAACCAAAGAGTAATGTTCAAACACCACGATGGGAATCATCGTATATTCCTTTTAGATATTCTTGTTTGCTCCATATGGTGTAAACCAGATGATTATGTCTTACTTTCTGATTGCATGCTCCAGCATTTCTATTTTTGTTTACCCTCTATATACTCTATTCTGTCTGTATGTTCTGCTTTCTCTGAGCAATTAGCTGTCCATCCGTTCTGCCCTGTTTTGTTGCGATGTTCTGCCTTTTTCCTATCTGTCCATTTCTTCCTTTTGCCTGAGTGTTATTATGTTTGTGGGTCCAATTCTTTCTTTGCGTCCCTTTATGCGTGTGCTCAGTTTGGGTGTCCAACCCTTACACGTGTGTCTTTTTCTGTTTGACCCCAATTCTGTATGTGTGTCCAACCCTTTCGTTGCTTCCTTTTTCATGCATTGTGCTCTGTATGTTTGTCAAGCGGTAATGGAATACTTTTTCATCTTGTTCAATTTATTTTTTATATTCTTGCTGATTATGTATGTATGTGTACTTAACGTTTCTGCTTCATATATTTGGCAGCTGCCTTCTGTTTTATCTTGACACTTTTTACTTGCATTGAAAAAATTCTGCATGACTAATTGGCGATTGTTTACATATGAATCTGTGCTTCTAAAACACATTTTTATTTATAGATATTAGTTGCAATCGTTTGATCTGTTGAACTTCTTGTGCTTCTATAAACAAGTTTATTCTGTAGTTTCACTTGACAAATGTATCCTAAAGTGATGGCTATTTGGACCTGACCAGTAATGCTGAGATATCAAGTACTGCTATCTCGGCAAGAGACCCATGGCAAGATAAGGTTGTACAGGTAAACTGCAGAGATAACAGGTAGGCCTTCATCATGTTTTGGCAGTTTACCAACAAAACATACCTAGATTGTCATAGGTTGTGGCAGCTGGATTCATACAACATACTAGGTAACATTATATTTGAGGTTTTAGATATACGAAGTATACGGAATATCATATAGTCCTTTTATACGATATTATATGATAGCGGTAATTTCTGTTTCCGGATGTTTTCTTGCCCAAAATTTTGTTGCAGTAGGCGTAAATAATTCATTCCAGGACGGATTAAGTTATAGCGAATTTACGTTATAAGAACAGTAAAAGACATGTAAATTGCCAAATCTGTTCCAAAATCTTTCCAAACTCACCCCTTGGTCTATGCACAAGGAAAAACTTGAATCTAACTCTTTTAATTTGTGTGCTGTATCGTAACTATCGTAACTGTATCGTAACTGCAGCACTATTAGTTTGCATCGACAAATTTTCTCCTTTTTATGATCAGTCTTACTGGTTTTATAGACCATGATTGCGATAATTCTACAAGTTTATGTGGACTGCACATTTTCGACGTTCATTTACATTTATTTTCTTATTTTTTCTAAACAGCAAAGTTTATTCTGCAAAATAAAACTAATAACAAATATTTGTGCCCATACAATAAGGCAAAACAACAAAATATTTTTATTATATAAAGCGGTTCTATTTGGCCATCATCTATCTGTATCCAGGAGGTCAAGGTTAGGATATAAGATAACTTTCGACGATACTCCAACTCGTGACATTCAGATTGATAGATCGATGCTGTAACACCTGCACCAATCGAGTATTTATGAACATCTTCGCAGCTATCCTATTCTCCTTTTTGTCGACATGTTTAACGATCTATTACGACGAACTAGAATGTAGCTATAGTTAAATATAACACTATACGCACGGCATTTTTTTTTATGCCAATGCGGTGAGATAAACTAACATTAAAATTGAATTTGTAATCTCGCCCGACTTGACACTTTACGTTATATGGACTTTTTTACGTAGTAGGAAGCAAAAACTTCACATAATTTTTACATTATCTGAAATGTATGTTATAGGCGCGTCTACTGTCACTTGCAGCCTTATCTATTGATCTAATTAGCTGTGGTGAAAAACAGTTTCATTTAGAAGTGTCTGCTCTTTGCCATGTAGGAAGTTGCTCATGATAGGAATAATATCGTTTCTCGTGTTTTACAGTTACTGTTGCTACTCTGACGGTAAAACCATTTATTTAATACTTTAAAGCCTAACCCTGTACATACAAGCAAGCCCCCTGATCCTAGACTGTATTAACAACATTGAATTGAATGTGAAAGCACTTATATAGCACAATTCCTTTGAACTGAATATCATATCAAAGCTCCAAGCTTGCAGAACTCAATGAAAAACACTAAAATCAAATATAGTAGATAGTTTTTTTTCACACTCTTGCAAAGATGTCGTTCTAGCAGTAACTAAAAAGCATAGTAGTTTACGTACACTGATGTGAGAGGAAGGCTCATACACAAAGAGACCCTTCGGGCTCCCTATGCGTATGATGTAAATGTTGTTTAGATCTAAACCATGTATCAACCTCAATTGTTGAAGAATTAGCTTTTTTCAAAAGCTGCTTTCTTCAACACAAGAAAGCAGCTTCTGTGATGACTGCAAGAGGCAAGATGGGCAATAACAGAGTCAATCAGGGAAGCTTTACTGGCACCGGGTACGATGTGTTTATATTTGTAATAGAAAAACAAAATGTTTTAATGTAAAGTTCTTGTTGCTGAGGAGCAGCTTTTCAGTTTAGTCTCTATTTTTATATTCATTACTAAGAATTTCAATCAGTGCGTCATTAAAAATTAATGCTTTGATGGCAGCCATTTTTAATTTTTCGGTCAGTTAGAAATGCCCTCAGTATTTCGGCAGCGTCTCAAAAGCTAACGGTCCATTCGACTTGAAACTTTGGAATTAGATTAAAAATGTATACTGCGCGAAGGGCCAAAATTTTGTAATCGTACATAAGCCGGACATACGAAAGTACGAAAAGCGCTAATGTTCTGTCGACAGCCATTTTTCGATTGGTTGAAAGTTCCTAGCATTTCGGCAATATCTCAAGAACTAACATTTCCATTGACTTGAAACTTTGGAATTAGACTGGAAACATACCAAACAAAGCAGTCAGAATCTTATGTAAACCGAAAGTATGAAAAAACAAAGGTAAACTGAAATTGAATTTACTCAAGGGTGGACAACTTCCTTAGATTATCCCAGACTCTGAAGTGTTAACAGTTTAAACACCATTAGATACAGCCGTCTGACAGTAATTGGTCCGAAATTAACCAGAGAATTAGCCTGTCTTGACAAACTGTTGTTTTTGCAGAGTTGTCCCTCCGTCGAGCGGAGCGAGCAAAACAACAGCATGTCACAATACGCACTGCACCTGATGCATCAGCTGCACTGAAAGGGAGTTGTTTCCTTCCGTTCATTCGGCATGGCTGCGATGTTATGTCGGTCGCTCCATTGGTAATCATAACGGATTACCAACACGCAAAAACTTATGTAAAATAAAAAAAATAACAAAGTTTAACCAGAGACCAGTCTCTGCGGTAAACTTTAGTAGAACTTAAGAACTTAGGCACCAGAAACTAAACATGTTGTTATTTGTGCGCTCAGTCAGTTTTATTTATTTTTATTTATCTTATTGATTTTATTTTTAATTTATTCCATTCTTAAGTTCTACTAAAGTTTACTGCAGAGACTGGTCTCTGGTTGAACATTTTATCTTTTTACTTTACATAATTTTTTGGGCTAGATCCGTTATGATTACCAATGGAGCGATCGACATAATATCGCAGCCAAACCGCATAGACGGAAGAGAACAACTCCCTTTCAGTGCAGCTGGTGCATCAGGTGCGGTGTGTGTAGTGACAAGCTGTTGTTTTGCTCGCTTCGCTCGACGGTGGACAACTCCGCTAAACAACAGTTTGTAAAGTGTGTGCGTGTGTGTGTGCGTGTTATTGTCACTCCTGTCTGTGTGGGTAATCTCTCAAAAATTAAGTATGATCACTGCTTATCTTTTGGCAAGCAGAGTCTTGTGTGTTTTTAAGATTTGTTGGACAAAGAACGCCTTTGTGATCTTGGCTAGAGCAGACTGAGCACAGTGTCAAAGGCACCTGCCTCAATGCCCAGTTCAAGGGAGCAATTTATTGTTGAATGCTATTCCTGCCACCACTGTGGCTGTTTCTGCAAATAATCTCCAAGCTCCTGTTCCAAGGTCAGTTTTTCGATTCACCTTGTTAATCTGAGGTCGGCTACGCTTCCTACAAAACACTTTCAAAATGTAATCAAACTCTCTGCTCTCATGATAAGAAACTTTTCTCTATCAGATGGCTGTGCGGGATTTTGGACCGAGTTGTCTTAACGATATGTTAACTATTGTTAACTTCTATATTCTTGATTTTATTAACACTTCTCAAAAAGGGAAAGAGGACATAATCCCTACATTTCAAAAGGGTTATGATGCATTAAAACTGCCCAGTAATGTACGTGCACACGTATCGCTGCATGCAGTAACTGCAGTGCATTGTAACTGTTCAATGCGCAGTAGGTAGACACTTACTGCCATAGCAACTGAGCCCTATAATGTAAATGTATTTTCAAGGTGCATTACCTGAAACCCATCAATTCATGCATACAGCAAATGTGTGTTTTTTGAAATTGCACTTGCACTGCATCTGTGCATTAGTATGAAGTTGATACTTTAGATCAACTGGCACTGCTGGTTTATTAAACATTGCAGCTTGAACAAGACTTGAACATCTTGCAATTATGTTTGATTGCAGCCAAGTCAACTCACTAGTTGATTATGTGGAGTTTTCATGAAAATGTGCTGCGTATGTATAATGCCCTGCAAAATTTGCTATTTCTAGTGCTAATACGTTAGTGCTAGATATACATTTTCGTATATTTATTTCGTATATTTCAGTATACATTTTCAGTATATTTTCAAAGTTTCAAGTTGATTGGACTATCAACAGCGCACTAGGGACACTACTACTGCATCCAGCACTGCACTGTATGTGTCAAGTAACAGTTATTCTCGAGATGCGACTCTGTCAATAAAATGCAGCCGACACTGTAACGTCTCTATCATGAGTAAATCCGATAACAACAATTTTATCATTAGCATTACACAGCCAGCAGCTAATTTTCACAGCCTACATGCAGTAACTATTTACATAGACCTCAGGCCATAGTTTTTGCCGTAATATGGAGAGGCGTTCTCGTACCCAGCGCCAGCAAAGCTTCCCTCACTGACTCAGTTATCGCTTAATCTTGCCTCTTGTAGTCATCACAAAAGCTGCTTTCTTCAATTGAAGAAAGCTAATTCTTCAACAATTGAGGTTGATACACGGTTTAGATCCCCGCAACATTTATGTGCATCATACGCATAGGGATCTCGAAGGGTCTCTTTGTGGATGAGCCTTTAGCAACAGTTTAGGATTCCCTCTCCAATCTCATACCTCGCTGTCGCTATTCAATCTGGACTTACATCTGGTAGACTAAGTTCCTCTCATTATTTCTTGTTTTCATATAAAGTATCAAATTCTTCCAACTATGGCAAGTACTGGATGCTGATTGAGTACTTATCCCTGTCCGATCCCACACCTCGCTGTCGTTATTCAATCTGGTCTTAAATCTGGTAGACTAAGTTCCTCTCATTCCTCTTGTTTTCATATAAAGCATCAAATTCTTCCAACTATGGCAAGTACTGGATGCTGATTGAGTACTTATCAATGTGCAGTTGAGATTTTTTGTAATGTTCACAAACGTGAGTTTTGACTAAAGATGAGGAACAAGTGCATCTATTGCGGAGTGATGATTGTATAAAGTGTTGAGTGGAAGGCGGAACAGTAGAGTAGAACTAACAGACTTCTTTTCCATTGTCTAAACCATGAGCTGAACTGTCACATGACTATTATGAAGAAGGGGCATGTTCTTGTCTATAGACTCTCAAATGTCAAAAACTACACCGAAGAGCTTCGCAATATGGAGATTTATTCGTTTGATGGTGAGTTGAAAATCGCCATCATTTGAAAAGGTATCGCCAATCGTATAAACGATAAAATCCTATAATGGTGATTTATCTCACGCCTGACGATTTTCAAAGTGAGAGAGATTGGAACTAAAATGCATGAGCGTTCTATTCTTATAATAAACTTGTACCAGGGCCTCCACACGGGAATTCATGAAATAAATGATTCTAATTGTTCTGAACACAAAACAGTTTCTTTTCAAGTTAAAATGTACAAATAAATATTACCAAAAATTTACCAGTCTTTTTGCCCGAAGTGTCACGATTTGATATAGCAAATTTGTGATATCAAATGGTCTGGTGATCTTTGGAGAGCACAAAGCTTCAGTTGGCAACGGCAACAGGAAAACGTTGGCAACAGGAAGACTGAGGAAGCCTGAGCACATGAGTTCGTAATGAATAAATCCAGGTACACATCGTTGCTGAAAATTTATAACTGTAAATTGTAACATGGTATTTGCACGCCGTCTCTTTTCATTGCTGTTAGTTTACTTCACTTGTAGAACAATAGAACAAGGATATTATTATCTGCCATGGAAGAACGCCTTGCCATTGCTAGGAGATGAAGAAACCATATACATTGATAGAACTTTTAGAGCTCTGACTCTAGCACACCAAGAAGTTATTTTCAAACTGTCTACTTTCAAAATCGCCACCAAGCAATTTATCGCCGTATCGCAAAGCTCTACTCACACCATGATTAGGCTATAAGAGAAAATATTATCAAATACAATTATTATATTGTAATATTAAAAATAAATATTTTGAATAAAATCCTTTGGAAAGATGTTATTATTGAGTTTTAATGAATAGAAATCAGCAACTTCAAATTTACAGTTCCTAATTACCCTACAGGATGGAAATAGTCGACGGATATAATAATTCGTGATTTCGCATACAGTCGAATCCACGAATTATTAAAATCCGCGAATAGTTAGTTTTATTTTTAACACTATTAAAAAATTATTAACACTATTCGAGGAGAATAACTACTATATACCTCGAATTAAAAACTAGCCGCAGAATCTGTATGGAATATTCACTCTTCTACTCAGGGTAGAGTTAGTAAACGTAGCTGAGTTTCAAACTCTTAAAATATTCACCGGGGCTTTAAGTTAAGCCCATTTTCAATGCATCACACTTCTTTACAAAATTTTTCAAGGTTGTCACAAGTTATTCGGCATGGCATCTTTATCGAAAAAATATCTTCTGCAGTTCTTTACGTTGAAAAAATTTATAACTTACCGCAAGTTGTTGGTTCACCAAAGGCCTCCAAATCGATGAACATTCATGAAAACCTCTGGATGCTGCCAAAAATTTATAGCTTAGCATGATCAACATAAAATTCTTAGCTAAACAGAAACCTAAACACTTGGTATACGCAAGTAAAGGTTCTACTCTATTGCTAGCTGCTTTCACAGATTAATTTATTCGCGAATATGTTCATCCGCGAATAATTTGGTCCGTGAATATGCTTGAAAAGACAATTTTCGCGAAATTCAACTCAGCGAATAATTTCATCATGTAGATTGTAGGGTATCACTGAAGTATTTGTCACGGTGCGTGTCTAATGAAGTTTGCCTCATGTACTGAATCAATTGGATATTTTCAAAGATATATGAACATCATATATGATGTTAATATATATGTCATGTTATATACATATAGATAGATGTTACATTATATATATTGTAGAAACCTTTTTAAACACACCTATGTGCGTTTAAAAAGGTGAATTCCATATGTTTTTACCGTTGGCCCGTTGCGTTGTATCTTTAAATTCAAGTAAGTTCACCTATTTCAGAGACAGGTAATTGGAAGCCTTAGTACTGGAAACAGTGTTTACTACAGAACAATGTTATTAAACAAAGGTTGTTAAAAGGAGACAAAGGTCAGTAAATTTAGTGTATGTATTTTTTATGTAATACATTTTATTTGCTGTAAAGATACATGTTTCTAAAAAGTTAATTTCGGCAATTGGAAGACTTTTAATGGAAAGGTTAGGCAGCCACCAGCATTAGTTCCATGACTTTTGTATTATATACTATGTGCTATTTTACGCTATTGTGTTGTCCAGTTTATGTTTTATTATTTAGTTAGTATTATGTAACATTTTCGCCTAGTTTATGTCAAGTTATGTTTTAAAGACTTCACGGTAGTCTAAATATAACAAAGACTAGCAGTGAAACTTATTCCTTCTTCAAGCAACCCCAAGTAATTATAAGCGGGATGTAAAAGTCTCCACATATATCATACATAATATGTTAAACATACATGTATGAAACATAATTACCATACAAATTATATAAAACTAAACCTTTATATTAACAAATGCATCACTTGTTCACTTTTAATATTTTAGCATTAAAAGTTTTTGTGTATGACAGGATGTTATCATACATGCTGACTAGCGTACTATGGTTTGGGAACCTGATGATTCTTTTTGGAAGGAGGCAAGACACAACCAAACTTGTTTTGTAAACACATTTGTTTTTACTGCTTGGTAGAATAATAAACACCATCAGCAGCCAACAACAACTCTCCTATAAAAGCCTTCACTACGGAAGGTCATGCATCGCGTATAACGCACTGTCACGCTACTTGTTCAATTTTAAAACTCAGTTCAGAGCATTCGGGCGCTCACATTTTTAAGCCATTAAGCTCTCATCAATCATTTAGTCGCTACTGTATACAGAACGAAAGAAGTACGTTTACAAAAAGGCATCTATGTCAAGGATTAATCTGGAAAGTTGTTGCTTCGTATTAACTGTCATTATTGCATCGTGTAATACAGTTTTTATCTTACTTGCATTCTGATGTATTGTGTTAGTATTTTTCTTATTTAGTTCACCAATGTATTGAACAGAATAAAAACTATACTCTCTACTAAGTCTGATCATGCTGCGATTGAAATCTCTCAGCATACAACAATCTTATCTTACCATTTTATGCTTTACTTTAATTTTACGTTATTTTAAATTAATACATTAATTTTATGTGAATTTAAATGACTTTTATACATTTGTAGATGTTCAAGGTGGTCAAAGGCGCTGAAGAGTTTAGTGTCACAGAGGTCGTATGTGGCTACACTGCAAGATGAATCTTCAAGAAGCCATAAAAACAGCAAGTGGAAATATCAAAGCACATTTTTCATTTTAACCACAGTATTATTCGAAGGGTGGCAGCTTTTGTCTTACAATCTAAAACATAAAATAGAGCCGAAAACATCATACAAAAACTTTATTGCGATGGATTTCTCTTACCACAACATGTTATCAGGACTTTCAAGTAAGTTATAGCTTAATTTCCATAAATTTAAGTGAAGCAATAGATCAATGGCAAATGCAATTTGCAGTTCAGTTCGTTTTAATTGTATTAGTATCAATTTACTTTTCATTGTAACAAATCGTACATTATCTAGCCATTACGTGCTAATTATATATAATTACAGTATAATGAAATAAAGAAAAAGGTGCTTGAGAACAGGCAGAAGTCTAAAGTACAAATTAGTGATTTCCTGGAGGATGTGGTTCTTGACAAGTGGAGAAGTCTCAGAAACCAGAGAGAAATGTTGGAGACTAAAATCAAACATTCTCCACCAGTAAGTAAATAGTTGAATATATATAGTAGAACATCAGAGTAGTAGTGGACTCCTTATAGAGATGTATCTAATACTGAAGTTGTAAATGAAAGGTCATGACATCATACCATTCTCTTTATAATTATTATTACTTATAACATGGCTGGTAACTTCATTTATACTTATAAATCTAGTGTTTGTCTGTGCTCGTTCTTCTGTCCAGTTATAGCGATAAGGTTTTTTTTTGCAATGAAGAGTCACCTTCATACTAAATTCCTAGGCTTAATTATAGACTTACTAGATGAATGATTCGGCGTTGCCCGTCATAAAAAGTCTTTAGAGAGAAAATTTATTTTCATTTAACGCATAACCCATACCATTCTAACTTTTGCAATTCAATATTATAAGAAAAGTATTTTTCGTGCGGTTCAGATGAATTAAGGGAAAAAATGAAAGAACTGTAAAAGTTTTAAAATTTTCCAAACAACTTTGTAACTTTTAAATTTCATATCATGAAAAAAGTGTTTTGTTGAAATAAATTAAGACGAAAATGAAAACTGTAAAGGTGTTTAAATGTAAACGTGAAATCATTAGCAGGTAATGGCTAAATATAGTATGTTTTGCTATGATTACAATGAAAAATTATTTGGAATCCAATTATATGATTTTAGTTTGTTTTAGTGCTGGCATCATAAGGCGAAAATATCGTATAGAGTGATAGAGAAACCCATAGTAATTACCTAATACAATCACCTCCTTGTAAAAACCATCATTAAAAATAGTAACAAAACAATATGTTAACCTTAGTAACTATAGTTACCTACAATAACTTTAGTGCATTGTGTGGTTATAATCTGCATGAAAATTTAACATTACAATGTACTATGTGGAGAGTTCTTACCTTTGAGACAGGCACGTCACATAAACGCTGAATCTAACTTAAATGGGTTTAGCTTACTAAACACATACTTGAAGGAAGTTATAGTATGTATTTCAGTAAACTTCAAACTTTCAACTAAAATTTTATCACTTATCTGTTTGCGAATCTGTTTTTACCATAACGAATAAAGCTGAATTTTTGATATTTTGTCGTAATCAGTACAACAATCACCAGATTTTCATATCGAGAGAAATTATTGTTAATATCGTATGGCGGGAAAACAAATTCTCCCTAAGATGGCGAGGACGAAACAGACAGTTACCATTCTAATTCTTAAATGGAGTGTTTGTTTCCGGCCAAAGCATAATTGAAATATTTCAAAGATTGAAGCATTGTTAAAACAGGTTGTTGAAAACATTTCTTAATTCTTATGCTACACATTTCTTCAAGATTTAAAACAACTTACATGTATTAACTGGTAGTAAACTGAAGTTACCATCGGCTAAGTTTCTTTACCAATAAATTTAAGTAACTTATACTAGTCTAAACTTTACTATAATAAAAACCTTGTCCATCCTTCCGAAGCCAGCTAAAAGCGTTTGAAAAGATTGCGCTTCACGGGAATCTAACCTATACCTTTGGATGCACAGATGTTAAGCCAAGCGAACTACCAGTAGGTCATGCAATCAACTTGCTAGATTTTCGAGTAATTGTGTGTATAATTGTTATACATCTGTATAATCGTTATACATCAGGATCTCTCACGGCACATGGGACGACAAGCATGCTAGCAAACGCATTTGAACCAATTGCTATTAAATGGACATACCAACGACAAAGACTCACCTTATATAAATTTCAAAGTCTGTATGTACATTTAGTTTACCGTTGTGTTTTCAGTTGTTCGGCTATAGCCAATGAAAAATCGACATGGCACTGAAGTTGATCCAGATCTAGTTGGAACATCCAGATCTAGAGGCAGTGAGCTTAACCATTTCACTACAGTACCCGGTGTAATAAGTGATAAGCAATAAGTGATTATAAGTTTTAGCGTTTATAAATACCATTGAACTTAAACCCCTGGAATGGCCAAGGTCATTCGCGTGTACGGAAAACCGGCCGGCGCCATGTTGAGTTAGCGTTTGAGTAAATTTCGTTGTGTTCAGTGTGAGAAAGAAATTTGGTTTCAGATTTAACAGCTATAGAAGATCACGAATACACCGCTAAAGTACAGACTACTGAGATTACTACTAATAATTTATGTAAGAGACAGAACAATGTAGGTGCACAGTGCTATTGCTATTCCATTAACTGCAATAACCGCAAGAATGGACTTTCAAAGGAAAGGGTATGACATGTCACAAGTTAGTCACTTCTACTACTAGTTCTATTACTATTGCTAAAGTCTAGGACTACTACTAGTTGTGCTACTACTAGTTAGTACTGCCACTAGTTAGTTCTACTACACTAGTCCTGGGTGAGTGAGTGTCGATCAGTGTCACTACTGAGTGTACAAGTTTGACTGTATGTTGTCGGTGATTGGATGAATTTATAAGCTAGTGAGTGAACTTTTTCCTCCTTCTAAACAAAAGTTTTGTTATTATTTAAATTTTAATTTTTATATTAATATTTAGGAGCTACAAATCATCACGTTGTTTTTAAATTTATACATATTTGGAAAAAAATGTTTGTAGTGCCTATAATATTGTTTATTGTTGTACCTATATATAGCTAGCAGTAAGGAGGTGAGAGTAAAAATACTATTGTTATTACTACTGTTGCTAACTAACTACAGTTTCATTTTAATTTTTAGCTTTCCAAACAAAGTAACTGAGAACTCTCTTTATTTACAAAAGTATCGAAACTGCAGAGAAGTAAATAAGCTTGGTCCTTAAGCACTTGTCTGCAACGAACATTTCAATGATCCATGTTTTGACAAAACAGGTCAAAATATTCGACCGAAACAAGATGCTGTGCCCGCACTGTTTACACGGCCTAGCCATTTAAAAGTTTATTTTTCAATGTTGAACGGTGCTTTTCAATGATTGAATTCAAAACAATACTGTCAAGCACAGTGCGTGTTGCTAAGTGGTTCAACTTAAGGTAGATGTATCTAAATTTCTTTCAAAAACATCAAACAGCACGCAAAACAGCTGCCACAGCAAATTCTTATAAATATGTCTGCAGCTTAGCAGAAGATGTTGATGCGAATCTCTCTAGTAATGCATCTGTGGCAATGGTTAGTACAATGTACTTCTTTCCAGTATTTCTGCAATTTGTTTGTCGTCATTTCTATTAAAATAATCTCATGGATGCAATCCATTTTTTGACCCCTGCTTGATAAAAAAATTTCCACTAAGTGTTATGCCTAAGATTTGTGTGAATGACTTCCAAAAAAAATTGCCACATTTTCATTTTACATAGCGATATGATAGCATTTTGACCTATTTTATTTTTAGGATCATGACTACAACTTTCCGCTGTAGTCATGATCATAGCTGTATTGTTGTATCTTAAGGGTACTATGTTTTATGTGAATAAGACATTCATTTTTGTTGATTTTATGTAATTGTTATAATTGATGCTTTTGTTCGGGTGGTTGGAATAATAATCTTACTGTTAGCTACTCAGTTTAAAAATGTGGTTGCGTCAAATTTTAGTTGATCTTAAAAGAAAGCATTTTTTTTCTCTATCAGTTGATATGTTGTTAGTTGTGTTAGGCGGTCCCATTGCCAAGATATTTGAAGATTAAAATCGAAAAAATCTGATCGCGGTAAAAACGCTCAGGCCAAAAAAACATGCCCAGACTTGCACAAAATGATGTCACGTGTGATATATCTGTCAATATATCTCGTATTCACATCGGCTATTTGTGATACAAGACTAGTCCTACGTGGCTCTATTGGCATATATTTTATTTTGTATTTGCTCATGTTGGCTAGTATAAAATTTCAAATCCAGCTACAGATACATTATTACCAATGTCTCAATTGCCTCAAACAAGGAAAATTCAAAACTTGTCATATTAGCTTCTTCTAAATGCTGTGTAAACATCTTAGCGCCGACTACAAATTCTACCGGTCTACGGCTACTTTTTGCAAACTATCAGCAAATGTGGTGCAGAATCAGATGCTGGTAAGACAGGTAATGTTACTGCTCAAAACGAGATTCTTATCATACAGGCTACTCCAAAAGTTGATCAGTTTGTGGAGCCTGCAATGATTTCAGATGTCAAATTTCTGTTATAGGTAACAGTATAGTCTATATAGCTGGCTACATTATGCAAAAGCTAACTAAAGTGCTCTCACGTGACATTGTCCGTCAGTCGCTATTTACCACTAAGTCAAGTATCCAGTACCGACATCTCTATACTCTACTCGAGCTACAAAACAATGGAGGATTGTTGGTGCATCCATGAGACGATGTCATCAGGATCCTGCTACCTGCAGATTGATACTTTCGTATTAATGCAAAGCCAGAACCACTCCATTGTGCGGTGTATGTTATCTGTAGTGTAGGATCTAGTGATGTGCTACACCTTGGGAAACATCTTACACACAAAGGAGATGACATATTCAACCACTGGGCTCCAACCACTGGGCTTCATTGATGAGAAACCTTATTCAGTTGTTTTATGATCTCTGACATCATCATTATGTTAAAGTCGTACATTCAAACTGCAAGGTGCATCTTTGCGGCATAACATACTAGAGCAGTACTTTTTCAAGGCCGGTAACATTGTAATCAGGTGTAATCAGGTCCGGCCACACGTAACGAATTATTCGTTCAATCTGACCGAATTCACGAATTTTTGCCCGAATTCGCAGATTTATTCGGCCGAATATCATAGAATCGTCTGAGCTGTGCATGCACACCGAATTCGTCAACGAAACGCGTTTAATTGGCTAACCAAATTTTTTTAGCGAGCACGATTCTAGTAGCTTTGACAAGTGGTATAGTCCAAGACACGTACGACGACACACAATAAAATCATCACCGCGATATCACTTGATACATACGATGTAACTGCCTATATGCGCTAGAGATAGCGACTGTTTTTGCGACGGAGCTTTTGCTGCATAAAAAGAAATTATTATTATTGAAAAAGAAATAGTTCATAGCTTCTAAAACATCTAAAAGAAAATTCTGGATACACGATGAAAAGTTCTTGTCATGGTGAACCAACGAGAGAGAACCAACAATAGCGCATATAGGCCGTTGCATAGTATGTATCAAGTCATATCGCGGTCATACTTTTGGCCAATAATGTCATACTTAGTGGCCAATATTGTGAATTCGGTCATATTAACGAATGATTCGATACGTGTGGCCGTACCTTTAGCGTGCGATGGCGAACCCTCAGTAACTTTTGCGTTCGCATCTAGTCTACTTCACAGTGCGTTTCGTTGTCGTAATTTGCGGATATTCCTCTCCTCACCGGATGACGCTAATGTTTTGGGGATTTCCCTATCCTTTTTATGACTAAACTTTCCTGTTCGGACAGTTTCATCAAGATATAACCGCACATTTTTACGGACAGTCTTCTGCAATACGAGTAGATACTTGTAATGTTAGCTGGTTTTCAACAAAATAATCAACAAAAATCGGGTACAATTATGCTTAATAGCTTTCCGTAAAAAAACTTGAGTAAAAATTAGGAACTACATGTATAATCGCGCTTGAGATACACATAACACATTTTTGTGTAGCTACGTTTAACAGAGCTCTTACTTGTATTGTATCTGTTGTGCTTATTTTTTGTTACTTTGATAATCAATAGATCCGTATTATAGTAACATCGAAATTATATTTGAAGTAGTTAATTCCGATTTGCTTGAAAATTAATATATTGGTGCTTATCGGTGTGTGCAATACTTGATGCTCTAACTAAACTGAATTAACCATTGAGTTAATAATTTTGTGTTTAATAAGTAATCAGTTACATAGACCGACTTTACTGGATGATCGTCATAAAATATAGACTGTTGTTTTATTTACTTCACCTGAGAATAGCCGACATAAGCTGGTGTCAAAGGTTTGGTAAATCTACTCTAATAGAAGTGTATATATGAGTTTGTGTGATTTTTACTGCTGCTACAAATATACATCATTGGTGTGTTATGGCCATCTACAAAATTGTTTCAATAATTTCTGTTGAACGTTCATTCCATCAACGATGGAATTTCTAATGCTTTATCGCTGGGTCGGCATGAAATTGATAATTTTGTGTTGCAACCTTTAGTGTAATTATATTAATTTTACATTTACGAAAACAGCATATCTTGTGAGATGTTTAATCTTGTGCAGTTCACTCCCTCAAATATGAATATTTAGAAGTAGGTAAGAGTTTTTTTGTATTTTTGCTGGATCTTTGCTAAATAACCATCACTTGTTGGGTTTACGGAAATAAATTAGAGAAAAAAATGATATTTTTGTGTGATACTATTTGCTGTCCACCTGATTTATTTTGTAATGTGTTTCTTCAGATTTCACTTTTTTGCCATTCGTAAGCATTCATAAGTTTTTGCTAAAATCCACCATGATACCAGTCTGTATTAATTTTGTTTCAAGCTAAACAATTTTTAGTAGATTCAACAACTTCAAAAAGTAATTTTTCTTATGGTACCAAATAAGTAGACTTACCATTATCAAAGTAAAATACCAACTTATCCATCAAGGTTGGATAAGTTTGACCAGTAGAGATTGGATCATTGAAGAGTTTACTTTTGTAGTTGAGAGTCTCTTGAATGCGCATCATACTAATCATCATCTGACAAGAATCAAGCATATCTAGTTCCACCAAAAGATCATGGTGAGATTTCTTACACTGTCAAATAACGCTATGGGTTTCATCACCAGAAAACTGTTTCTATTTTACCACAGTCAAACGTTCTTCTTTCGGCCAACTCCCAACGATCAAATTTGATGAAAATTTATGGAGTTTCCAAACACCCTTGTGTGTTTCTTGATGCAAACAAAGGTTGGGTGTGCTTTTAAAAGCGCTGTTGCATAAATAATGCTTCGGTGATCTCGGCTAGAGCTGTCTGAATCTTGTGGCGAGGTAACCTCAACAACTGGAGACATGCCCAGTTGCCGAGAGTAATTTAAGGCCAGATGTCATTCCTGTCACCACCAGTGCTTGTTTTTGGGAAGTAAACCCCAACCTGTCAATAACAGGTCAGCAGGACTGGCAGACCAATCAGAATGTAAGCTGTCAGTTGCTTTGCTTGCAACCCCTTTATTTAGAGAACGATTAAGTAGGGCTGCGCTATCCATTTCTTCTTGTTATACTGTTATTCTGATTCACCTCTCATATTCCTTACAAGTCAGCTCTAAAGGTATCCAGATGCATCCACTTTATTCTATATCAGCCCAATGAATTTAACACAACCTTGAAAATGTTACTTGGATAAAAAATTCATTAGCTGCTTTTATGTTCTATTAATGAGACATGGAGGACAATTGTGCAGGGGTATTTTTGGTAAAACTAAACTAACACACTCTGAACACATTCTTCACAAACTAAACATTTTACTAGCCATACCAATTGCAGTCACCAACCATTTTTACTCCCATTTGCATTTACTACCATTGCTTGTAAATCTTGAATGTCATTTTGTTTACTGCAAATAGCCTTAGTTCAGGTCACCTAGCCTTAGTTCAGGTTGCCTGTAAAGCTTAAAGCTAGTAAATACATCTCAAAACATTCGTGTTTGGTTTTGGCTAGTTATCATAAAAATGACATTTTATCTTTAGCATCAACAAGATTCCACTTGCTCAAAGTGAAGCCTCGGAATACCTACTAGATTACAACTCAGAATTTTGAGGCCACTGACACTTTTGATTTTGTCTGCTCTCGTTAGCACCAACATATTAAAAATGGAATATTGCAAATGTTTGCCAATCTAATCAGTCTTTATAAATGTCAAATATAAAACTCAGATAGATACATTCTGTCACGAATATAAACATCTGAGTCTCTCACACGCTTAGCAAATCTTAATTTTTTTTATTTCAGCAGCAGAATGATGCTCAGCAGCAGCAGAATGATGATCAGCAGCAGAATGATGATCAGCAGCAGCAGCAGGATGATGATCAGCAGCAGCAGCAGAATGATGATCAGCAGCAGCAGAATGATGATCAGCAGCAGCAGAATGATGAGCCAAAAATACCGGCCCTTAAGAGGATGCTTCGCCAAAAACCCAAAATAGCTGTAGACCAGGTAATCTTTTTTGACCATCTAACTCTCAGGGTATGATAACTCTCAGGATATGATAACTCGCAGGGTATGATAACCCTCAGGGTATGATAACTCTCAGGGTATGATAACTCTCAGGGTATGATAACTCTCAAGGTATGACAACTCTCAGGATATGATAACTCTCAGGGTATGATAACTCTCAGGGTATGATAACCCTCAGGGTATGATAACTCTCAGGGTATGATAACTCTCAGGGTATGATAACTCTCAGGATATGCATAGATTAATAACAATAATGGTAGTGGGATAATAGCTACTATTAATGGAATAATAATAATGATTAATTGTTAATAATAATTGGTCATGGTTTTTTCTAAATATTTGGTCTTTTATGCTTTCACCAAGACCCAACTTAGCAATTGTTGTGTTTCAGGGTAGTTGAAGATTTGCTTAATTTTAATGCCCTATCAAGGAAGATCAGCTTGTCTCTGACAAAAGCAGTAAATCCATAGACTAGTGAAAGTACATCTGCTGTTTCACCTTGATAAATCTATTTATAGCTATAAATTGATTGCAACATAATTTATATGGTAAATAGTGAACCGTGTGATTTATTCTTTGCACTCGCAATGATTAAAGCCGGTCTGTAGTTTAGTAGAATTCTTTCAATTTCCTATTGAAACAAGATATTTCTGAAAAGTATGCATCTTGCATCCCAGAATTGCTACAGGAAAGTTGAAGATGGACTTGCACAAAGTTTTAGCTGATTTTATCTAAAGGTATTTTTATGTCATCATTGTTTTTCCTATTGATGTTAAGATTAAGATCGACAAAACTTGATTGTGGTTAAACCGCTCATGCCGGATGAATTCATGAATTTTTTCGCGTTTTCACTATCGAATACTTAACTCGCCCACTTTCGCCACGTAATACTTGACTCGTGCCGCGTCCGTCTTCCCTCTCCTCTGACAACGCCTCGCCTGTTGACTCCCTGCTCCTGCCTTGCAGCCGCTTTGCATTCATCTTGCAGCCGCCTTGCATTCACTTTGCAGCCGCCTTGCATTCACCTTGCAGCCGCCTTGCATTCACCTTGTAGCCGCCTGCCCTTCTCTCGCCTTGGCTCTCGGCCTACTCATTGCTCTAACCGTTTTCGTTCCGTCTCCTTGGACTTTTCTCTTCGAGCGCTCGCATGGAGACTCCTGCGGCACTTGGCGTTAAAAAGATCTCCCACGCGGGCCTGAGTTTTGTCACAGCCCAAACTCGAACCAAATCAGAGTTTGTTTCCTTTCGTACGATTGGCGCGATGATGAGTCTCAACAGATCGCAGTGTGGGGGCTGCTCTACTGAATACGACACATCGGCCGTATTCAGTAAGGTTTTGCAAATGACCTAAATTGCAGCCTTTACGCTGATGGATTGAGAATCAACCACAAAAGTCCGCATAATCGTAGTCTCGAGCGCCAAGAGTCAATTTACATAGCCTAAGCCACCGCGAGTGTTCGACTAGCGATCGCATCACGACTATCGCTGCCTCCCAGCGGCGGTGCCCTGCGAAGCATCATAACTAATATTCCGTTGGGCCCATTCTGACATAAAGGCGTTCAGCCATTAACCAGCAGATGGTAGCGTCACACCATTGGTCGGATCGAACAAGCATATAAACCAATTGTCTGAACCTATGGTTCCTCTCGTACTAGGCAGGATTGCCAGTGTAATGACATGTCTACAGTAGGGTAAAACTAACCTGTCTCACAACGGTTCCCGTTCCTTATTAGTGGGTGAACAATCCAACGCTTGGCGAATTCATGACGGCTCGTATTAATGTTCTTTAGGAAACTATGCTGAACTGGTAAGAGGTTTCTGTTCAATTTTTAGTCATTTCAGCGTGTTTTTCACCTCTTTGTACGTTGTTTCTCTCGTCATCTCCCCCACCACTCTGACTATACTCAGCTATCTGTAATTGACCTCCTAATATATAATATACGTGTATAATGGTACACCCTATTTATTACCCTTTTGCTCTGACTCTTACTGCTCATCTATCTTGTCAGGGGTAAATCAGCGGTGTGGACTTCAAGAATAAAGGAACTAGTTTGGGCTAATTTGGAAGAAGTTGAAAAATATCTCTTTGATAGGTACAGTTTCTAGTCATAGTCGACAGATATCAGTTGTGTGAGAATAAGTCTGATAACAAGTGTTATCAGTAAAGATTAGGTATATAATGTGCTATGGTATTGCCGGACTAGTGATATGTATAAGAGGTTCATATTTTTTCAAACCTCTAACTCCTCTATAGCATGATGTGTGTAGTCAAAGTCGTATAGCTTCACAGAGTCCCGCGACCAAAACTGGAAGCAAAAACGCTTGTTTCCAAACAAACCCGATCGACATATTGACCTCTAATAGAATATTCACACCTCAGTGGCGGTTAAATACCTCTCTTTTTTGCATTTACTTTACTTTCACACAAAAAGTTATTGGTAGAGAATTTTGTCTTCTTTCAAATTGTGTATAATACAACAATCAATTTCAGAGGGACTGCCAATGGGAGTAATTTTTGTTTGTTAATTTTGTGGTCTCTCCTTTACAACTTATAGAAAAATAGTGGGCGTGGCCTGTTTGTTTGGAAGCGACCGAGCTCCCATATAAGTTTCCTTCCAATGATCGCCGGGACTCTGTGAAGCTATACAGCTCTGTGTAGTAAAAGTCTGTCAACAAGATACTTTCTCTGGTGTTCTTAATCTAGAGGTCAATATGTGTGTCTTTATTAAGTTATTTCTCAACTAAAGTTGCATCAAGGAATCCCATAATGTTACTAGGGAGACAATGAAATCATCTACCTCATCACTAATTTCGACAGCGAGGGCATAGAGGACTATGACGTTATTGCTGAACAAACAGTAGCAGAAACTAGTGATGAGTGCGGACAGGTAGGATTATTGCCAATTATATTAGGTTTCCTTCATTGTTCTTGTTTATTTTAACTTTGGATTAATAATAGACCTTTAAGAGAAAGGAGACAAGCTGTTAATCCAAACTAATAATATTGCACATATGATACAAACAAATATTAATTACAAAGTTAAGCCAACAAATTACAAAGTTAAGTCCAGTTTTTTCCTCATTGTATGGTCAAAGAGGATATGGAAAGATCTTGGAACAGATCAGGCAATTTACATGTATTTTACTCTTCGTATAACGTATAACGTAAAATGCTTATAACATAAATGTTCCTGAAACAGATTATTTACTTTGTGTGAGCGTTTACTGTATATAAATCTGAAAGTCTATTGTGTGTATGTCCAGCTATAGTGATTAAAATATAGCAATGAGAAATCCGCTATTCATAGCATTCACAGCAGATCTGTTTCGACCAGTCGAAATAGATCTGTCGTGATTAACTAACAATTAAGTACTCTCCATATTATACATTGTACTATAATCACTCTGCACATAGTGTATTGAGTGCTTTGTTATTATCTTTTTCGAAACTAGCATTTCTAGCAATAATAAATATATACCTTGTATATATTTAGATGTACATATATGCGTATAAATCCATATATATATATATATATATATATATATATATATATATATATATATATATGTATGTATGTATATAAGTATATATACATGTATATATATATATATATGTATATATATATATATATATATGTATATAAGTATATATACATGTATATATATATGTATGTATATAAGTATATATACATGTATATATATATATATATATGTATATAAGTATATATACATGTATATATATGTATATAAGTATATATACATGTATATAAGTATATATACATGTATATATGCACTATCTGTACAAAAGTTATTTCACAAATCATGTAATAAGGAATGTAGGCTTACTTTGAAGCATACATAAGCTGCTCAATCCTTTAGCTTGATGCGACCAACATGAAGCCCATTTCACACATTCTCCTTGTTGGTGACCGCATAGCTGCAGGAGGATTCGGAGCTGTCTATAAGATTGAGTCTCGCAGCAAGAGTGGCAAAGATGTTAATCAAAAACTCTGTCTCAAAATAGTAAGATGTTTAGTGATCTTGCTGAAACATATTACATCAACTGGTTTTTAAAAGAACTTGAATTTAAAAAAAACTGGGTTTTCAATAAACAATAATTGAGTGATGTATGGCCAACACCTTGAGTGACATATAGCCAACACCTTGAGTGACATATAGTACACACCTTGAGTGACATATAGCCAACACCTTGAGTGACATATAACCAACACCTTGAGTGACATATAGCCAACGCCTTGAGTGACATATAGCCAACAACTGGAGTGACATATAGCCAACACCTTGAGTGACATATAGCCAATGCCTTTAGTGACATATAGCCAACACCTTTAATGACATATAGCCAACACCTTGAGTGACATATAGCCAACAACTTGAGTTACATATAGCCAACAGCTTGAGTGACCTATAGCCAACACCCTGAATGACATATAGCCAACACCTTGAGTGACATATGAAATTGTAAACTTGCCAGAGGTGTGACACAGCATGCTATTGTTTACAGAGCTCTCGGCGGATTGTCAGTGGAAACAACGAGGAAAATCAAAACCAGACGAATGAAAGCTTATTCAATGAAAGCAAAATATTAAAAATGTTGTTAGAGAGACCTCATGAGAACATAATCGCTTTCCGATTCACCTGTGTCTCCTTAGAGATGGAAAATGAGGTCTTTATCGGGCTCGAGTTCTTTGAGGGAAAAACGATATCATTTGTAATTCATGAATTTCTAGAGGCACAGAAAGACATACCATTTGACATGGTTCGCAGCATCTTGAGACAGATGTTGGCAGCCCTGATGTGTCTCAGTGCTATGGAAATAGTTCACTGTGACATTAAGCCTCTCAACATCTTATATAACTGGTTTGTACCTTTTGCTTTATGACCTCGTATTTTTTTTTCTCTCACCTATCTTTATCGCTTTTCACTCTCTTTCCTGATGCATCTTTCATACGCTCCTGTCTCGCTACATCTACTTTATCCGCTCTTCGTCCTGCTCTAAGATCTCAACTTTCTTTTCTTTTCCTCCCGTCACTTTGGTTCCTCTACTCTTCAGTTTCTTTTCTCTCTCCATTCTTTTCTTTTTTCAACATCTCCCTTTCATCTTCTCTTCTTTCTCCTCTCTGTTTTATCATCTTGCCTCTTTTACCTTACCTGTTGCTCTTACTCATCTTTCTTTTGTCTTTTTTGCTTTTGTCTCTCTTCACTTTTATTTCACTTTATATTACTTTGAAATCTTCTACATTTCATCTTTTTCCTCTCTCCCAGTCTTTCATCTTTCTGGTCTTTTGCCTTTGCACCGTTTCATGTCTGCCCTCTTTCATCTCTCTTCTTCTCTGTTTTCTTAACTTAATTTCACTTCATAGTAACACTTTTTACTTGTTCTTTTTTTAATTGGTACCTCATCATTGTATCCTTTTTTCTTCATATTCTCGTGCTTTGCTATCAAGTTTTGTTTCAGCTAAGTTACGCAAGACAACCTTGTTTTACTTTTCTAGCTTTATCTAATGCTGTCAGTTTGATTTTAAAATTTTTGTGTTATCAAATTCATAAGATGGGTGAGTGAGATGGTGCATTCCCTAATACTTCAATGCAGTATGAAAGTTTGGAATTAACCATAGAATTGTATAATAAAAGCAGAGGTTTATAGAGTAAATATTCAGATGTGCGGTGGAGTAATCCTGATAAAGGTCTCAGTTGTTTTAGTACACAATCGATGTGTTTTTTCCAAGTGAGTTTAGAATCAAATAAAATACCTAAGAGTTTACTGTACTCTGTCTGACAAATAGGTTTGTTGAAAATGAAAAAGGGATGAGTGTTAGCTAGATGAAATTTATTTTGAGTTTTTTTTAGTAGGATGAAATTAGTCTTATCAACTTTAAGATTGAGTTTGTTAGAAGTGCACCAGTTTTGAATAGCAAGAAGTTTAGTTATTTAGACAATCCATGTGCTCGGTGGTGTTAGAGGATTATAAAAAGAGATTATGTCATCCGCATAGAGCAAAGATGTGAAAAGGTTGGTGACATTTGTTAAATCGTTCATGTAAATTGAAAAAAGAGTTAGACCAAGAATGGAACCTTGAGGTACACCAGATGTTAAATCTAGTATGGAAGATAAAGTGTTACCAATAATAGTGTGTTGTTTACGTTCGGTTAGATAGCTTTTGATCCAGTTAATTGCGGTGATGTCAAAATGAAGATTGTGGAGTTTTGAGTATAATATGTTAATATAATCTATTGTGTCAAAGGCTTTACTAAAATCTAGAAATATGCCAAGAACACATTCACCATCGTTGAAGGATTTTAAAACATTTTTAGTCAATTTAATTAGTGGTGCATGATTGGTGCTGCGCTTTTTCCTGAAACCATATCGCCCATCGTTAAGCAGTAGATTACTCTCAAGATATTCCATAATCTGTTTATTTACAGCTTTTTCAATTATCTTACTTAGCACTGGTAGCAAACTAATGGGTCTGTAAGTAGAGCCCTAAATTTAATTTAAGTAATTTATTTTAGCCTTTTTAAAACAAGGGTTTTGCTTTAGCTATTTTTATTTTACTTGGTACTTGAGAAGTTGTTAAGCTGGAGTCTTAAATGTCTGTTATTACAGGAGCAATAGCTTCTGCTGCATCATTAACTAATTTGGATGGAATGTTGTCAAATCCGGTTGCTTTGGCTGGTTTAATCTTTTTCAGAAGCTTGGTTACATCATAGACGCCGATTCGCGGTAGTTTTAAAGTCAAACTTTTAGTTGATATCCTTTGTGTTAGCTCTCTTAGTTAGGCTCAATCAGTGGGCCTCATTGATCATGTAGACAAGAGAGCAGGTTATTTTATATAGTCTCTAAGTTTTAGTCTTTAATTTGAAAAATGCACTAGAATTTGGAAAAATTTAATAGTTTAGGGTGATTAATTAAAATAACCTGGTTCCTATCTTTACAGTTTCATAGACAAGTTGAAGGTGATAGATTTTGGGTCTGCCATTTATCTAAGAGATGTGGAGCAGCATGAGCCGAGCTCTGCTCAGCGAAAGTACTTGACAGCAGGCACAACCGAGTACATGCCCTATGAGGTATTTATTACCATTCACTGGTGGTGCCCTAGGTCTCACTGGTATATCATGGTATGTCTGGTCTCACTGGTATATCATGGTATGTCTAGTCTCACTGGTATATCATGGTATGTCTGGTCTCACTGGTGTATTATGGTATGTCTTGTCTCACTGTTATATTATGGTATGTCTAGTATCACTGGTATATCATGGTATGTCTAATATCACTGGTATATCAGGATATGTCTAGTCTCACTGGTATATCATGGTATGTCTTGTCTCACTAGTATATCATGGTATGTCTGGTCTCACTGGTATATCATAGTATGTCTTGTCTCACTGATATATCATGGTATGTCTGGTCTTACTAGTATATCATGATATGTCTGGTATCACTGGTATATCATATGGTATGTCTAGTCTCACTGATATATCATGGTATGTCTAGTATCACTGGTATATCATGATATGTCTAGTCTCACTGGTATATCATGGTATGTCTTGTCTCACTGGTATATCATGGTATGTCTGGTCTCACGGGTATATCATGGTATGTTTGGTCTCACTGGTATATCATGGTATGTCTGGTTTCACTAGTATATCATGGTATGTCTGGTCTCACTAGTATATCATGGTATGTCTTGTCTCACTGGTATATCATGGTATGTCTGGTCGCGCGGGTATATCATGGTATGTTTGGTCTCACTGGTATATCATGGTATGTCTAGTCTCACTGGTATATCATGGTATGTCTAGTCTCACTGGTATATCATGGTATGTCTGGTCTCACTGGTGTATTATGGTATGTCTTGTCTCACTGTTATATTATGGTATGTCTAGTATCACTGGTATATCATGGTATGTCTAGTATCACTGGTATATCATGATATGTCTAGTCTCACTGGTATATCATGGTATGTCTTGTCTCACTAGTATATCATGGTATGTCTGGTCTCACTGGTATATCATAGTATGTCTTGTCTCACTGATATATCATGGTATGTCTGGTCTTACTAGTATATCATGATATGTCTGGTATCACTGGTATATCATATGGTATGTCTAGTCTCACTGATATATCATGGTATGTCTAGTATCACTGGTATATCATGATATGTCTAGTCTCACTGGTATATCATGGTATGTCTTGTCTCACTGGTATATCATGGTATGTCTGGTCTCACGGGTATATCATGGTATGTCTGGTCTTACTAGTATATCATGGTATGTCTGGTATCACTGGTATATCATGGTATGTCTGGTCTCACTGGTATATCATGGTATGTTTGGTCTCACTGGTATATCATGGTATGTTTGGTCTCACTGGTATATCATGGTATGTCTGGTCTCACTGATTTATCAGGGTATGTATAGTCTTACTAGTATATCATAGTAAAACTGGTCTCAGTGGTATATCATGATATGTCTGGTCTCACTAGTATATCATGGTATATCTAGTATCACTGGTATATCATGGTATGGCTGGTCTCACTGGTATATCATGGTATGTCTGGTCTCACTGATTTATCAGGGTATGCATAGTCTTACTAGTATATCATGGTAAAACTGGTCTCAGTGGTATATCATGATATGTCTGGTCTCACTAGTATATCATGGTATATCTAGTATCACTGGTATATCATGGTATGTCTTGTATCACTGGTATATCATGGTATGGCTGGTCTCACTGGTATATCGTGGTATCTCTAGTCTCACTAGTATATCATGGTATATCTGGTCTCACTAGTATATCATGGTATGTCTGGTCTCACTTGTGTATCATGGTATGTCTGGTCTCACTTGTATATAATGGTATGTCTAGTCTCACTGGTATATCATGGTATGTCTAGTGTCACTGGTACATCATGGTATGTCTGGTCTCACTTGTATATCATGGTATGTCTGGTCTCACTAGTGTATCACGGTATGTCTAGTCTCACTGGTATATCATGGTATGTCTAGTATCAGTAGTGTATCATAGTATGTCTAGTATCACTGGTATATCATGGTATGTCTCGTTTCACTAGTATATCATGGTATGTCTGGTCTCACTAGTATATCATGATATTTTTAGTCTCACTGGTATATCATGGTATGTCTAGCCTCACTGGTATATCATGGTATGTCTAGTCTCACTGGTATATCATGGTATGTCTGGTCTCACTAGTATATCATGGTATGTCTGGTCTCACTTGTGTATCATGGTATGTCTGGTCTCACTTGTATATAATGGTATGCCTAGTCTCACTGGTATATCATGGTATGTCTAGTCTCACTGGTACATCATGGTATGTCTGGTCTCACTTGTATATCATGGTATGTCTGGTCTCACTAGTGTATCATGGTATGTCTAGTCTCACTGGTATATCATGGTATGTCTAGTGTCAGTAGTGTATCATAGTATGTCTAGTATCACTGGTATATCATGGTATGTCTAGTATCACTGGTATATCATGGTATGTCTATTATCACTGGTATATCATAGTATGTCTAGTATCACTGGTATATCATGGTATGTCTGGTCTCACTGGTATATCATGGTATGTCTCGTCTCACTAGTATATCATGGTATATCTAGTATCACTGGTGTATCATGGTATGTCTAGTCTTACTAGTTTATCATGGTATCTCTAGTTTCACTGGTATATCATGGTATGTCTGGTCTCACTAGTATCTCATGGTATGGCTGGTCTCACCAGTATATCATGGTATCTCTAGTCTCACTAGTATATCATGGTATGTCTTATATCACTGGTATATCATGGTATGTCTAGTCTCACTGGTATATCATGGTATGTCTGGTCTCACTAGTGTATCATGGTATGTCTAGTCTCACTGGTATATCATGGTATGTCTGGTATCAGTAGTGTATCATAGTATGTCTAGTATCACTGGTATATCATGGTATGTCTAGTATCACTGGTATATCATGGTATGTCTAGTATCACTGGTATATCATGGTATGTCTAGTATCACTGGTATATTATGGTATGTCTCGTCTCACTAGTATATCATGGTATGTCTGGTCTCACTGGTATATCATGGTATGTCTAGTCTCACTGGTATATCATGGTATGTCTAGTCTCACTGGTATATCATGGTATGTCTGGTCTCACTAGTATATCATGGTATGTCTGGTCTCACTTGTGTATCATGGTATGTCTGGTCTCACTTGTATATAATGGTATGTCTAGTCTCACTAGACATACCACAGGTATATCATGGTATGTTTGGTCTCACTGGTATATCATGGTATGTCTGGTCTCACTAGTATATCATGATATTTCTAGTCTCACTGGCATATCATGGTATGTCTAGTCTCACTGGTATATCATGGTATGTCTGGTCTCACTAGTGTATCATGGTATGTCTAGTCTCACTGGTATATCATGGTATGTCTGGTATCAGTAGTGTATCATAGTATGTCTAGTATCACTGGTATATCATGGTATGTCTAGTATCACTGGTATATCATGGTATGTCTTGTCTCACGGGTATATCATTGTAAGTCTAGTCTCACTGGTACATCATGGTATCTCTAGTATCACTGGTATATCATGGTATGTCTGGTATCACTAGTATATCATGGTATATCTAGTATCACTGGTATATCATGGTATGTCTTGTATCACTGGTATATCATGGTATGGCTGGTCTCACTGGTATATCATGGTATGTCTGGTCTCACTGATTTATCAGGGTATGTATAGTCTTACTAGTATATCATGGTAAAACTGGTCTCAGTGCTATATCATGATATGTCTGGTCTCACTAGTATATCATGGTATATCTAGTATCACTGGTATATCATAGTATGTCTAGTCTCACTGGTATATCATGGTATGTCTGGTCTCACTGGTGTATTATGGTATGTCTTGTCTCACTGTTATATTATGGTATGTCTAGTATCACTGGTATATCATGGTATGTCTAGTATCACTGGTATATCATGATATGTCTAGTCTCACTGGTATATCATGGTATGTCTTGTCTCACTAGTATATCATGGTATGTCTGGTCTCACTGGTATATCATAGTATGTCTTGTCTCACTGATATATCATGGTATGTCTGGTCTTACTAGTATATCATGATATGTCTGGTATCACTGGTATATCATATGGTATGTCTAGTCTCACTGATATATCATGGTATGTCTAGTATCACTGGTATATCATGATATGTCTAGTCTCACTGGTATATCATGGTATGTCTTGTCTCACTGGTATATCATGGTATGTCTGGTCTCACGGGTATATCATGGTATGTCTGGTCTTACTAGTATATCATGGTATGTCTGGTATCACTGGTATATCATGGTATGTCTGGTCTCACTGGTATATCATGGTATGTTTGGTCTCACTGGTATATCATGGTATGTTTGGTCTCACTGGTATATCATGGTATGTCTGGTCTCACTGATTTATCAGGGTATGTATAGTCTTACTAGTATATCATAGTAAAACTGGTCTCAGTGGTATATCATGATATGTCTGGTCTCACTAGTATATCATGGTATATCTAGTATCACTGGTATATCATGGTATGGCTGGTCTCACTGGTATATCATGGTATGTCTGGTCTCACTGATTTATCAGGGTATGCATAGTCTTACTAGTATATCATGGTAAAACTGGTCTCAGTGGTATATCATGATATGTCTGGTCTCACTAGTATATCATGGTATATCTAGTATCACTGGTATATCATGGTATGTCTTGTATCACTGGTATATCATGGTATGGCTGGTCTCACTGGTATATCGTGGCATCTCTAGTCTCACTAGTATATCATGGTATATCTGGTCTCACTAGTATATCATGGTATGTCTGGTCTCACTTGTGTATCATGGTATGTCTGGTCTCACTTGTATATAATGGTATGTCTAGTCTCACTGGTATATCATGGTATGTCTAGTGTCACTGGTACATCATGGTATGTCTGGTCTCACTTGTATATCATGGTATGTCTGGTCTCACTAGTGTATCATGGTATGTCTAGTCTCACTGGTATATCATGGTATGTCTAGTATCAGTAGTGTATCATAGTATGTCTAGTATCACTGGTATATCATGGTATGTCTCGTCTCACTAGTATATCATGGTATGTCTGGTCTCACTAGTATATCATGATATTTTTAGTCTCACTGGTATATCATGGTATGTCTAGCCTCACTGGTATATCATGGTATGTCTAGTCTCACTGGTATATCATGGTATGTCTGGTCTCACTAGTATATCATGGTATGTCTGGTCTCACTTGTGTATCATGGTATGTCTGGTCTCACTTGTATATAATGGTATGTCTAGTCTCACTGGTATATCATGGTATGTCTAGTCTCACTGGTACATCATGGTATGTCTGGTCTCACTTGTATATCATGGTATGTCTGGTCTCACTAGTGTATCATGGTATGTCTAGTCTCACTGGTATATCATGGTATGTCTAGTGTCAGTAGTGTATCATAGTATGTCTAGTATCACTGGTATATCATGGTATGTCTAGTATCACTGGTATATCATGGTATGTCTATTATCACTGGTATATCATAGTATGTCTAGTATCACTGGTATATCATGGTATGTCTGGTCTCACTGGTATATCATGGTATGTCTCGTCTCACTAGTATATCATGGTATATCTAGTATCACTGGTGTATCATGTTATGTCTAGTCTTACTAGTATATCATGGTATCTCTAGTTTCACTGGTATATCATGGTATGTCTGGTCTCACTAGTATCTCATGGTATGGCTGGTCTCACCAGTATATCATGGTATCTCTAGTCTCACTAGTATATCATGGTATGTCTTATATCACTGGTATATCATGGTATGTCTAGTCTCACTGGTATATCATGGTATGTCTGGTCTCACTAGTGTATCATGGTATGTCTAGTCTCACTGGTATATCATGGTATGTCTGGTATCAGTAGTGTATCATAGTATGTCTAGTATCACTGGTATATCATGGTATGTCTAGTATCACTGGTATATCATGGTATGTCTAGTATCACTGGTATATCATGGTATGTCTAGTATCACTGGTATATTATGGAATGTCTCGTCTCACTAGTATATCATGGTATGTCTGGTCTCACTGGTATATCATGGTATGTCTAGTCTCACTGGTATATCATGGTATGTCTAGTCTCACTGGTATATCATGGTATGTCTGGTCTCACTAGTATATCATGGTATGTCTGGTCTCACTTGTGTATCATGGTATGTCTGGTCTCACTTGTATATAATGGTATGTCTAGTCTCACTAGACATACCACAGGTATATCATGGTATGTTTGGTCTCACTGGTATATCATGGTATGTCTGGTCTCACTAGTATATCATGATATTTCTAGTCTCACTGGCATATCATGGTATGTCTAGTCTCACTGGTATATCATGGTATGTCTGGTCTCACTAGTGTATCCATGGTATGTCTGGTCTCACTGGTATATCATGGTATGTCTGGTATCAGTAGTGTATCATAGTATGTCTAGTATCACTGGTATATCATGGTATGTCTAGTATCACTGGTATATCATGGTATGTCTTGTCTCACGGGTATATCATTGTAAGTCTAGTCTCACTGGTACATCATGGTATCTCTAGTATCACTGGTATATCATGGTATGTCTGGTATCACTAGTATATCATGGTATATCTAGTATCACTGGTATATCATGGTATGTCTTGTATCACTGGTATATCATGGTATGGCTGGTCTCACTGGTATATCATGGTATGTCTGGTCTCACTGATTTATCAGGGTATGTATAGTCTTACTAGTATATCATGGTAAAACTGGTCTCAGTGCTATATCATGATATGTCTGGTCTCACTAGTATATCATGGTATTTCTAGTATCACTGGTATATCATAGTATGTCTAGTATCACTGGTCTATCATGGTAAAACTGGTCTCAGTGGTATATCATGATATGTCTGGTCTCACTAGTATATCATGGTATATCTAGTATCACTGGTATATCATGGTATGTCTTGTATCACTGGTATATCATGGTATGGCTGGTCTCACTGGTATATCATGGTATGTCTGGTCTCACTGATTTATCAGGGTATGTATAGTCTTACTAGTATATCATGGTAAAACTGGTCTCAGTGCTATATCATGATATGTCTGGTCTCACTAGTATATCATGGTATATCTATTATCACTGGTATATCATGGTATGTCTTGTATCACTGGTATATCATGGTATGGCTGGTCTCACTGGTATATCGTGGTATCTCTAGTCTCACTAGCATATCATGGTATATCTGGTCTCACTAGTATATCATGGTATGTCTGGTCTCACTTGTGTATCATGGTATGTCTGGTCTCACTTGTATATAATGGTATGTCTAGTCTCACTGGTATATCATGGTGTGTCTAGTGTCACTGGTACATCATGGTATGTCTGGTCTCACTTGTATATCATGGTATGTCTGGTCTCACTAGTGTATCTTGGTATGTCTAGTCTCACTGGTATATCATGGTATGTCTAGTATCAGTGGTGTATCATAGTATGTCTAGTATCACTGGTATATCATGGTATGTCTAGTATCACTGGTATATCATGGTAGGTCTATTATCACTGGTATATCATAGTATGTCTAGTATCACTGGTCTATCATGGTATGTCTGGTCTCACTGGTATATCATGGTATGTCTCTTCTCACTAGTATATCATGGTATATCTAGTATCACTGGTGTATCATGGTATGTCTAGTCTTACTAGTATATCATGGTATCTCTAGTTTCACTGGTATATCATGGTATGTCTGGTCTCACTAGTATCTCATGGTATGGCTGGTCTCACCGGTATATCATGGTATCTCTAGTCTCACTAGTATATCATGTTATGTCTTATATCACTGGTATATCATGGTATGTCTAGTCTCACTGGTATATCATGGTATGTCTGGTCTCACTAGTGTATCATGGTATGTCTAGTCTCACTGGTATATCACGGTATTTCTAGTATCAGTAGTGTATCATAGTATGTCTAGTATCACTGGTATATCATGGTATGTCTAGTATCACTGGTATATCATGGTATGTCTAGTATCACTGGTATATCATGGTATGGCTGGTTTCATTGGTATATCATGGTATGTCTGGTCTCACTGATATATCAGGGTATGTATAGTCTTACTAGTATATCATGGTAAAACTGGTCTCAGTGGTATATCATGATATGTCTGGTCTCACTAGTATATCATGGTATATCTAGTATCACTGGTATATCATGGTATGTCTTGTATCACTGGTATATCATGGTATGGCTGGTCTCACTGGTATATCATGGTATGTCTGGTCTCACTGATATATCAGGGTATGTATAGTCTTACTAGTATATCATGGTAAAACTGGTCTCAGTGGTATATCATGATATGTCTGGTCTCACTAGTATATCATGGTATATCTAGTATCACTGGTATATCATGGTATGTCTTGTATCACTGGTATATCATGGTATGGCTGGTCTCACTGGTATATCATGGTATGTCTGGTCTCACTGATATATCAGGGTATGTATAGTCTTACTAGTATATCATGGTAAAACTGGTCTCACTAGTGTATCATGGTATGTCTAGTCTCACTGGTATATCATGGTATGTCTAGTATCAGTAGTGTATCATAGTATGTCTAGTATCACTGGTATATCATGGTATGTCTAGTATCACTGGTATATCATGGTATGTCTATTATCACTGGTATATCGTAGTATGTCTAGTATCACTGGTATATCATGGTATGTCTGGTCTCACTGGTATATCATGGTATGTCTCGTCTCACTAGTATATCATGGAATATCTAGTATCACTGGTATATCATGGTATGTCTTATATCACTGGTATATCATGGTATGTCTAGTCTCACTGGTATATCATGGTATGTCTGGTCTCACTAGTGTATCATGATATGTCTAGTATCACTGGTATATCATGGTATGTCTAGTATCACTGGTATATCATGGTATGTCTAGTATCACTGGTATATCATGGTATGTCTAGTATCACTGGTATATCATGGTATGTCTTATATCACTGGTACATCATGGTATGTCTGGTCTCACTAGTATATCATGGTATGTCTGGTCTCACTTGTATATCATGGTGTGTCTGATCTCACTGGTATATCATGGTATGTCGGCTCTCACTGATATATCATGGTATGTCTAGCCTCACTGCTGTATCATGGTATGTCTGCTCCCACTGGTATACCATGGTATGTCTCGTCTCACTGGTATATCATGGTATGTCTCGTCTCACTAGTATATCATGGTATATCTAGTATCACTGGTGTATCATGGTATGTCTAGTCTTACTAGTATATCATGGTATCTCTAGTTTCACTGGTATATCATGGTATGTCTAGTCTCACTGGTATATCATGGTATGTCTGGTCTCACTAGTATATCATGGTATGTCTGGTCTCACTTGTGTATCATGGTATGTCTGGTCTCACTTGTATATAATGTTATGTCTAGTCTCACTGGTATATCATGGTATGTCTAGTCTCACTGGTACATCATGGTATGTCTGGTCTCACTAGTATATCATGGTATGTCTGGTCACACTTGTATATCATGGTGTGTCTGATCTCACTGGTATATCATGGTATGTCGGCTCTCACTGGTATATCATGGTATGTCTCGTCTCATTTGTAAATCATGGTATGTCTGGTCTCACTGGTCCATCATGGTATGTCTGGTCTTAGTGCTCATAAGTTAGACCATATGTTGTTTCAGATTGTATCATGCAAATACACTTTTATATAGATCCTGTGTTATGGTATTGATGGAGTTGATAAGAACTCTGACATGTACAGTCTCGGAGCAGTTGGCTATAGACTCATAACCCTTGAGATTCCTTGGCACTTTGATGAGACTGCTAAGCGAGCTCGAGATGGCCGACACCTTGAAGAACTTAAAGAGTGCATTTTATCTTTGGTATGCTGAAAATTGCGGTTTTCATGTTAGCACTGTTTATATCATGCTTCAAGTGAGCATACTTCAGTTTTCTCTTACTTGTTCTATCTCTTCCTATATACTATGGTTCTATTTCAACCCATATACTATGGTTCTATTTCAACCTATATACTATGGTGCTACCTCAGCCTATATACTATGGTTCTATTTCAACTTATATGCTGTGGTTCTATCTCAACCTATATACTATGGTTCTATCTCAACCTATATACTATGGTTCTATTTTAACCTTTATACTATGGTCTTATGTCAACCTATATACTATGATTCTATGTCAACCTATATACTATGGTTCTTTCTCAACCTATATGCTATGGTTCTATCTCAGCCTTTATACTATGTTTCTATATCAGCTTATATTCTATGGTTTTATCTCAACCTATGTATTATGGTTATACCTCAACCTACATACTATGGTTCTATCTCAACCTATATATTATGGTTCTATTTCAACCTATATACTATGGTTATATCTCAACCTATTTACTATGGTCCTATCTCAACCTGTATACTATGGTCCTATCTCAACTTGTATACTATGGTTCTATCTCAACCTAAATACTATGGTCCTATCCCAACGTGTATACTATGGTTCTATCTCAATTTATATGTTGTGGTGTCAACCTTATAGCAGTTCTAATTCGAAATTGTTCTTTTAATGTCATGCAGATTTGTGAACCCGTACCTATGATATTACGTCATGCTTCAGTTGGCCTTAGGTAGCTCTACAAGTCAGTAGGATAGACTCACCTAGGACGTTATGAAGGATTTAACAAGGATCAGATGACATGAAAGAAACACTGATGGTACAAAAAAATAATAACTTTTTTGATAAGGGTTTTTCACGTCAACTCAATGCATACTATTCTCTGTTGTTTTCTAGTGTGACGAGTATGATTCAACAGCTCTGCAGGAGAAGATTATGAGTGAAGAGTATGATCAACACTACTCAGACATCTGCCGGATCGTGAAAAACATGCTATGTTGCAATCCTGGTGACCGTTTGTCTTGTGAAACCGCTCTCACTCAATTGGACAGCATCGACAGAGTACCTCGAGCCAGTCGCAGACCATTATTGGCAGGGTTTGAAGAAAATAGGCCAACAACTGTAGCAGCATATGGCGAGTTTCACTCTTCACTTTTATTAATAGAAGTCACCGACCTTACTCTACCACGTACTTTACAGGATGAAAATATTCGTTGGTTATAAAAATTTGCGAACAGTCAATTCCGCGAATTATTAATTTCCGTGAATAATTAGTTCTATTTTTAATCAAAAGGGAGAATAATTACTGCATCAAATCAAAAACTATCTGCTAGGCTAGTTTTTAATATAAATACTAAACGTAGTTGAGTTCCAAAACATTTTTAAAATCATTGCCTGGTCTTTGAACTAACACCATTGCCAATGCATCACATTTCTTTACAAAATTATTCAAGGTTGTCACAAGATATGCAGAATGGCGTCATAGCAAAAATAGCCACTAGGCAGAAGTACTAAACGTAGCCGAGTTCCAAAACTTCTTCAAATTCATCGCCAGGCTTCAAGTTTTATTGCCATTGCATCAAACTTTATAAAATTATTCAAGGTTTTCACAAGTTATTCGCCATGGCTTCGTCTTCACAAAAAATCTCTCCTAGTCTTTTTACATTGAAATCAACCCCATCAATCTCCAATACCGAAGTTGAGGACGATCGTGATTCTGATCTGGACATTATGGTATGTAATTGATTTGCAGGGCAGATATGTTTTTCCATAATTAACTGCATTAGTTAATTCTTTTGTTTAAAAACTGATCGATTTCATGAAATACTTCAGCTATTGTTTTTGTATTTCCTTAACACTTATTAATTTTTTTTCTTTCTTGTGGTTACTGCAGATTGAGAATGGAACAACCTACTCTGATTATGAAAACTAGAGACAAGTAGTAATATTCATCAAAGCAGGAATATCGGCAGAGAAGCAACCAGTCAACCTAGACCCCTTCATCGACTACAACTCCTTGATATCGCTGCAGCAAACATGATTAAATCATATATTTTATTTCATGTATATATATATTATAATTTATTACAAACTTGAGTGTACAAACAAAATATTTCAAATGACTAGTTATTTTGGTAATAGGAGCTCTATATCGCTGTCACTGTCTTGGGTAGATGTTAAAGGCGATTTTCTCGCTACTACATGGTTGGTAAGGAAGTTATCATCAGAACTCTCCTTGTGGCTTTATATTGCAAAGTTCTGCCGGTTGGCCAAAGTTTTGTGCTCATAAAGGCATTTTTGTTCCTTTTTTAAAACATATTTTCTCCTCGCTAGCAGCTGCAGTCACTTCTACCTTATTTTCAAGATCTCCCTGAATGATTAGTGATCTTCTAAGAATGACATCTACCACCCTTGCAGTCATTGGTGCTTCCGTGTATGATGAAAGATCTCTCTCTCTCTCTCTCACACTAAAACAAATAGCGGAGCGGTAGGGATGGAAAAGATAAATATTGTGTTTTACCGAAGAACCAATGTAAAATTCAACCAATTTAGTAAATGGTTTTGAAAAACTCATTACTTACCACAAATCGTTGGTTCATCAAAGGCCTCCAAATCTATGAATATTCGTAAAAACCTCTGAACGCAGCAAAAAATTTATAGCTTAGCTGTCCCGCCTTAGCACGATTCACCCGTAGTTGTAAGCTAAATAGAAAACGAAACACGCAATGCGCGCATGCGTAGGTTCAACTCTATTGGTAGACGTAATAGAGTTAACTCTTCATAGAGAGTAGCAGTTTTCAGCCGCGAATAAATTAATCTGCGAATATGCATTAAAATGACAATTTTCGCGAAATATAACTCCACAAATAAATTCATCCTGTACGGTATTCTTTTTCAGATAATTTAGTGACTTTACATAAAGGTTGACTTGCAACAAATTTCACATTACAGTTATTTGGTATCAAAAGATTCACCATGTCTTACTCTGCTGTCTTGTAGGTTCAAAATATATGGAAATGTGATTACATGCTCTTAAAAGCCAAAAAACGAACAGTTAATTGCCGCCTTCACAAAACTGCCGTAGATTAGACTCTGTTTCCAAAACGGCTCAAATGGTATGTACCTGAACAAGATGGCTCCTGTTTACACCTTCATGTAACCTCATTGGTCGAAATACTTTCATAAATATACTTCACACATTTGATAAAACCGTATCTATTGTCCTTACGTAATTGTAAAGCTCTCATTTGAGCATTGACATCTCAAAACCTACTGTAAAAGTTTGATTAATTCTTTAACCTTAGCTCGAAGGAGTGCATATCGTACTCTGATGAGCATGAGGAGCCTGTTGGTCACCTGTGATAGTCGAACAATGCTTCAGAAACTGCTCGTGCTGTTTGGCAGGAAGTATGGGTCCCATGATCAGATTACGGCTAGATGATTAGACCAAGCTGAAACGATACTCTGAAGTAGCGAGCATTTATATTTGATAAGGGGTTTCCGGTAGAACCCAGAGTATTTGTCATTGACTAGTGCTATGAGATGTTTCATATCGATCCTTTTATTTGTCTTTAATTTCATGTGATAACATCACATGTCAAAACAATAAAAAAATGGAATACCTCAGTCAGAGAAATAAATCGATTCCAATCTACGGCGGTTTCGTCATAGCGGCGATTAACAGTTCGTTTTTGAGCTTTTAAGAGCTTGTAATCACATTTCCACACATTTTGCACCTATAACACAGTAGAGTAAGACATGGGGAACCTTTTGATACCAAATAACTGTAATGCGAATTTTGTTGCAAGTAAACCTTTAACGAGTAGATTACAGCTAGAAAAAAGAATATGCTTTCATTTCACCTTCCTAAAACTAATGCATTTGTTTTACGTGTACTTTTTACTGGTACAAACACAACAGACAATCTAAAGTTCCCTGCTGCGTTTTACAGGTCGTAGAGAGTTAAGTATTTATCTGCCTCATGTTTAGCACAAGCTATATAATAAGATTCAACACTTTTTTTATTATCTGAGTTGCTTTAAAATCTTTATTTCATGTACTTCTAATACCAGGAAAGTCTTTTTTGAGAGTATTGATATATTTTGACACTTATAACCGTTGAAATGAAATAAATATTGACATTATATATAAATAATTTATTTATTAATAACTTTTTTATTATTGGTGACTGTTTTTTTATTTTGGAGGTGGTATGAGTGCCAGGAAGTTTCAAAATTGAAATTGAGAAAACTTGATCACAGTTAAAACACTCAGGTCGAGCCATTGAAGTTCATCTTCAGTTAGCTAAAAGCGAAGGCATTTTTATTCACGTTCTCGTTCTTCACGTTCTTGGCTATAATTTATTCTGAAAGCTGTTTGAAAAGCGATTTGCTCAAGATCTATTTTTTCTAATTATAATTCACTTGAATATTGTTAGCTTATTGAAAGGCTATAAAACAGAATTTTCAAAGCAACTAGCTAGTTCACAACATTAACTGTATACACAAGTGATACAATAGCAGGTAATATGTAACTAACAGTAGTGGTCTCATAAAAATCTCATTAAAAGGTTATTATCTGAAGTTTTAATGAATGCATTAACAATAATGAGTTCTAGCAAAGATTGTGCAATATGAAAAAATAGAGGAAAAACATTTCTTGCCTTGATCTCTGCCAATTATAACATACAAAATTAATTCAGTCAAACATAGACATGGTCAAGCATAGACATGGTCAAACATAGACATGGTCAAACATAGACATGGTCAATTATTAGACGTGGTCAAACATTAGACATTGTCAAAAGCCCAAATTTTGGTCTAAGTTCAATCAATCGGAATCTCAGATTTTTTGTTCGAAATTTGATTTCAACGGAAGCATTCAAAAGTCGAGGTATGACTATCCTATTTTGTTTGATTGCATAGTCCATAAGAGTGAGATATACTTGGTTGTGTATCACTTCATAAATCATCTTTATTGCATCCCTTCTAGACTCTGCAGCCACAGCTGAGACAGCTATTCCTCCAAGCATCAGAGACAATCACGCTGCTCTTGCTGCCGAATATCAAGGTGAGAGTTTCTGTAGCAGACATGATGAGAGATGAGACCCTAGTTGATGGACTCTTAGATATTTTATTAAAACTTACTCGATAACCATAGACATGTATATGCTATTCATATACCCGCGTTACCTACGGTAGACATGTATATGCTCTTTATATACCTGCGTGAAACATGTACATGATCATTATACATGAAAATAACCTATCATGGGCATACACGCAATACTTTGTAAAATATTACCTATCATATGTATACATATCCGTTAAACATAGGCATTACTTATTAACACGTTTTGTACCGAAACCGACTATATCGTACTAACGGACTTGTTCCAGTGTACTAAACTCGTCCAAACCTGTCTGGATTCAGTTTTCTGTAGACCTTTTTAAAATCCTATGATTTGTTAGTAAATTTGCATTGGAACAACTAATTGTTGGTTTGAGTATTTATAACAGAATTGGTACTACTATTTGGAGGTTAAAATTTGTGCTTTGCACATGGGCAAAGTAGACGCATGGTTAGAAGTTTCAATTTATATATGCGAAAAATTTGTTTTGTAAATGACAGCGGATGAATGTTTTGCTCTGTAACAAAAATTTCTTGGACACTAATATCAAATAGTTGACCAATGCAGAAGAAGAGTTTAGATCAGAAGACATTGTAGAAGATAAGAAGAACATTAAGAAGATGCTAGAATCCAGAAAATGAGTCCAAATGACTGCAACAATCAGAATGCAACTGGCCAAGCAAACGATGCAAAAATTTTGCTTAAGGGTTGACTTGCAACTAAATTCACTTTACAGTTGTTTGGTATCAAAAGGTTCACTATGTTTTACTCTGGTGTGTTGTAAGTGCAAAATATGTAGAAATGTGATTAAAAGCTTTTAAAAGCTCAAAAACGATAGTTAATCGCAGCCATCACGAAAACACCGTAAGTTGAACCCCTCTCAAAATGGTTCAATTTTGACGTAGTCAAACACGATGCACTTCTGTTTATAATTTCATGCAACCTCATTTGTCAAAATATTTTCACAAATAAACCATGGATTTAATAAAACCATGTCTATTGTTCTTACGTCTGTTTCATTTTTATTGTAATCCTGTCACGTTGAGCACTGAAATCTTAAAACGTAGCCTAATAATTAGTTTTATTTTTTAACCTTAGCTCGAGGGGTGCATATCATCTTCTAATAAACATGAGGAGCCATTTGGTCACCTGTGATGATCGAAAAGTGCTGCAGAAGTTATTCGCGCCATTTTGCAGAATATATAGGTCACATGATCAGGTTACGACTAGATGATTAGACCAAGCTGAAACGAAACTGAAAGTAGCGAGCACCTATATTTGATACGGGGTCTTCGGTAAAACCTGAAGTGTTTGCCATAAACTAGTGCTACGATAAGTTTTATATTGAGCTTTTTATTGGCCTTTAATTTCACATGATAACATCACGTATCAAGACAATAACCACGCCGAGTTGAGTACGTCATCAAAATAAAGGGGTTCTAACCTACGGCCGTTTTTGACTGTTCATTTTTGAGCTTTTAAGAGCTTGTAATCACATTTCTACATGTTTTTTACCCACAACGCAGCAGAGTAAGACATGGTGAACCTCTTGATGCTAAATACATGCAACTGTAATGTAAATTTTGTTGCAAGTCAATCTTTGAAAAATTCCTTTTCTGTGTAATAAACATTGTTTGTTTTTGTCACTCATTTTTAAATAAGAAATTGTAGCATTTGATAGATAGATAGATAGATGAATTATCGGTATCAAATAAATAATAAAAACCAGCTCATAAACTGTGGCAGTTAATGTAGCTGTCATTGGCTGATTTGAGTACGCTAGTATACATACTGCTAAACTTATTAATAAGAGCCGGGAGAGCAAGCTTTAGTGATGTTATGCATAACGCAGAGTCACTATTTTAGCCAAGATACTGGCTCATATAACCCAAGAATTCATTGCATCCCGTGTAGCTTAGTGGGTTAGCTTGTCACCTTGTGAACAGGAGGTTTAGAGATCAAATCCTCTATCATGTGATTTCTATTGTTGGTAAATATCATTGGTCTTAAAATGAATATATGCCTTCAAATTTACAAAATAAAAACAACGAAACAAAAAATAGAAAGCTCTAATATTATGCAGGCTATATGATCTTCGTAGGTTAATTGCAAGCAATAAATATCACCTTGTAGTGATATCTCTCAGCTTTCCGTATTATTTAGTTTTTCAAGGCATGTTCATTTAGAGAACAAATAGTAAGTTAGGCCAGTCTTCTCGTAACCGTTAGAATTGCTAGCTGACACACCAAGTACCCTGAACAATTTCCAGCTGTTTGCGCTCAGTAGCAAAAAAGATTTTATGGACTCACACTGAATTTTAATTACTAGTAAGATGTGTGTTTAATATTATATGGTTGTATGTCTCCTAAAATTACGACTTTTTTAATTGTAGTTAACCCAGAAGATGCCTCTCGTGTTATATCAGTCGCTCACCCTGTGAACCCAGAAGGTTAGTTGTAGGAGATGTAAACCGACTGTGTTTATATATTTATATAATATTTATGTATGTATTACTTGTACTCGCTTTTAATACGAGTTAAAATGCAAAGAGATTACCAAACTAAGGGGTCAGGTTATATGCTCATAACTCTGAGCATGCTCAAATGAAATGGTGAGGCGCCCACAGTCTGCTGATACGAGTCTCTTAGCGACGAGCTGGCTGATGACAGCAATGAAAATTCAATATATTCTAAGATCATTCAAGACCGTTTTTTTACTACATAATGAATCTTGACCACCTCGTTCGTCCACAGAGAATCACCAATAAGAGCATTCAACACTAGCTGTGCTGATGATTGGCGTAAAAATATTCAGCATTGACTTTACTCATGTGTTCTCATCCATTTCATGCCATTTAATTACTGGTACAGTACATGCTTCTACAACGTAAGTAATTCGTTCCAGTAACGTTTACGTTTTCGGGATTTTATGTTATAAGAACAGTAAAATACATGTAAACTGCCCAATCTGTTCCAAAAAAATTTCAGACTCACCCCTTTTGGCATACAAAAAGGAAATATTTGACTTATCTTTTTTAATTTGTAGGCTGTACTGTAACTGCAGAATTATTAGTTTGCATCGCCAACTGTTCTTTTTTTATGATCAAACTCAGTGGTTTTATAGACCATTATTGTAGTAATTCTACAATAACTTGATAGAGAGCACACATCTTTGATGTGCATTTCTAACAATTTGCTAATTTTTCTAAACAGTAAAGTGTACTCCGCGAAGTAAAACTAATAATAACTATTCTATACGTCTACAACAAAGTAAAACAACAAAATATGTTATAGAAAGCGGTACTACCTGTTCGATGTCTATCTGTAATCAGGGGTCAAAGTTAGGATAAAAGAGAACTTTCGACAGGACTCCAATTCGTGACATTCGGATTGTGCTGTAACACCTGCACCAATCGATCACCTTTGTATTTATGAACAATGCGCAGCTACCATATTTTTGTTCTGTCGACACATCTGGCCATCTGTCACAACGAACTAGATTGTTACAAAAGCTGTATATATAATAGGTATAACGCTAGACAGAGGTCTGTTGTTCTTTGCCAGGTGAAATAAATTAACATTAAAATTGGCTTTGAGAACTCGCCCGATTTGGCACAACTTCAGTTTCTCTGCCATGGAAATTCCTTCTTTGCGGGAAGGTTTAGAACGAAACTCCGATAAAATAGGAGGAAATATTGTACATTAAAGCCTCCTAACCATAAATGTTAACCTCATTATTTATAAATTGATTGTTTGTTTGCTTGTTTTCATGCTTGTTATGTTTTAAAATGGCGGGAAGTCTTATTCTGCTAATAATGGACCAGCGTAAGTTATTTGAATAACTAAATTGCTCTAATTTAAACAGAGTTCCGTGATTTAAAACAAAGTTTTGTGTTCAACAATTATTGCTGTTATTCTTATTATTGTTGTATTTATTAACTTGCAGATGAAGAGGTATCAATATTACAAGGCTGACCGCTGCCTACTCAAGAGAAAACTGTCTATCAATCACTCAAGTATTCTCAGGAAGGCATCGTTATGTTTATCGTGTTAGTTTATATGTTGATAATATTCTATGAGTGATTCTCATTAGTGAATGTGTGGAGTGAACTTATTTTATTTTCATAGACTGATTACTAGTTCCTGGTGGGTCTTCTCTGGCAACCTGAATATTCGGTGTGGCCAATCACGAGCCTATTAACTGGCAGCATTAGCTAGTTGATTCAACATAGAAAAGTCAGCTACTTAAGGAATCCCATAAAACTTGTGAATTTCTTGATTACTGTAGAGCAGCATTCTAACTATATTACTCTAGCTAAGGTAGAACAACTCTTAAATTTCAAAAATATATTTAAAACTTTGTTTTTACTTTTTAAAACTTTAAAAATTGATGTAATGTTTATTTTATAATAATTATTTAGTATTGGAATTCATGTCTGTTTGCAGAATGTTTAGTTATGGTAATCGCTAGCTTCAATTACCATCATTACATTGAAAATTAGTAGTGAAGTACCAGCAACTCCAAACTGATTTCGTCTACTTGGATTAGATATTCTGAGAAAGATTTTTCTAAACTTTTTGAAACTAAATTGTTAAAAACACTGTTAGGTAAAAAACTAGACACAACATATATTGTACCTTTCCTGCTGAATCATCTATACTAAATGTCTCTATATACGTTAATTGTATTTTTTATACTCTCTGTTCTACATGTATTTGATATGAAATAATTACACATTATAATTGTTTAGAAACACTTTTTGATTAATTTTTAATAGTATCTATGATATAAAATGGTAACACACCAGAGGAATACCTACATATCTCAGCCTTTTTACTGATACAATACACCGGGATGTAAGACCTCTTAAAATTCAAATTAATGTTGTGCATTACATTTTCCACATTTACTAATATTATAGTTTTGTTCTCACCAGTGTCTGGTTGCTGGAAGGTATATAAATAAGTAGAAACTATTCTGAGAGTACCAAACTAAACAACAACCTTGAATCATTGCTATGTTTTCAACAGCAAAGCCTACTTATCGACTGAAATAAATAGTTAACATCGGCATGGCAACATTCGCTGCAAGACTTCATTTTTTAAAAAGACATTGATAGCAAATAATCTTTTGGCATGTTAATCTAAAACTTTAATGTTAAGATGAAAAGACCTGTTAAGACACTGCAGTTGGATACAAACATTATGTGATAAGCCAGGTTTAAGTTCCAACCTTTCAACATAATTTGTGCAGAAATTGAATGATCATACTATTTAGCCGAATTTATTGATTTGCAAGAAATTGAGCTATTTAATAAAACTAATGAACCATAAGTGGAGCGGCTGACAGAGCTGCTTTTAAATCACTTTTTTATGACTCCAATCAAATCTTATCTGGCGAACTACAAATCAAATCCCGCGCCCTTGTCAGCAGATTCGAAGCAATTCAAATCAGCCCCAATAACGAAGTCAAATCTTGAATCATTTGAGAATGATTTGAAATACTCTTTCAAGCTGTTCGCACAATTGTTGCATAATATGATCAATCTAAACATAGCTGTAGCCTGTAGTCCTATCCTTAGGACCTGAACCAAGGGCAGAAAGGCAAGGGGGTTTGCCCCTCCGCCCGTTTTAGGTTCTATTGGTAGAAATAGTATAGTTGTATCTCTGCACCACTCTATGTATGTTAAACTCATCACTAGATATGGTTTGTTCTATGTTCTACAAGTTATGTTAAAACATCATTGCAGAGCACATCATACCATTGAATGACAACTCAATGAATGAAAGGGCATCATATGATTCACTCAGTTGTGAAGGCTTAGTTATGAAAGTGATGCAGATTATGTAACAGTTCATGGTCATGTCTGTGAGTTTGCTTTTATTGAAGCTTTTAAGTGAGAATGTTTAAATGTAAAAAAATAATTTAGATACTGTTTGAAGTTACAAATTATGAGATGCAAATATAAGATAAAACCTGATTATATTGGCAAGTGAAACGCAGTAACTGAGGCTTGAACTTGAAATAAAAGAAACAAAACCAAGAATTGAGTATATAATTACCAATTACATACTAATAACGCATTTAGTTACATTATAGCTGAGCGATATATCGACATGTCGATGTTAATGATGATGAACTCTCTATTGATAAAATTCCATATTAACATGGGCATGTAATGCTAAGTCCTTATCGATATAAGGCATAAGATTTTTGACCAATTGGTTTATATTGTTAATAAACTACTATTTATAATAGATAACAAATATTGATCAGAGTTTATTCGTGGTTTATTGCTTATAGTCTCAAAACTAGTTAGATGCCCAGCCAGAAGTGCTATTGCCACTACAGATTAATCGTGAGGCAAGAAAGTCGTCGGAGGTGGCAGTTTTTCATTAAGGTCGAAAAGAGCAATAGAACTAGGGCTATAACTTACATACACTTGTTGCATTTTAGAACAATTAGCTTGCGCAAGTTTCTAGATGTCAATGAGCTTCTGTGTGGCCTCACGATGAAGCCACTCTTACTAAAACATGACACACAGTCCTTTTCTTTTTTTTTGTAGAGGGAAACCCGCGCGTGCGCTTAGCCTCGGTATCAATGGTGCTCATTTCTTGCCAAAGTATAGGCTGACTCTGCAAAAGTTATAAAATATTTTGTTCACGTACAAAAAACAAGGTTATAGGTAGCGGTGTGATTTGATTTATTTTATTAATCAAATCTTTAAATCAACCCGAAACTTCAAATCCAATCAAGTTACTTCCCAAACTTTTCAATTCAAATCACCATTTGTGTCAAATCAGTACAATATGATTTGTTTCCAATATTTGAATCACCATGATTTAAGAGCAGCTCTGGTGGCTGATGGCTGTGGGAACAACACAAATGAAATTATTCACTTTATACAAACACTGACCCATTATACAAACACTGACATATTTCTAATCTTTTATGTAAACACCAGCCAGTTATACCAGTAACTGATAAGTACATTAGACCCAAAGCTCTGCTCCTAGCCAGGTTATGACTATATGGCCTACTTGCATTTGTTTTGCAATGACCAATGTCAGACCAAAACCTTCAAAAGTAAACGTGCTTTCAGCTAATAGTTATGGAATAAAACCATTCATGACATACAATGACCAATAATTTATACAAACTACAGCAATCTAAGGTGGTGAATCAGTGTAAATCAGTGTATAATCAGTCATTAGGAATGCAAATATTGTATCGAACATCGATATCGTCGATAGTTATTGCAGATTGTATCGAAATGCAAAACACTCATATCGCGCAGCTATAACTTACATACACTTGTTGCATTTTGGAAAAATTAACTTGTGCAAGTCATCAGATGTCAAGTAGCTCCTGTGTAGCCTCATGATGAAGCCACTCTTACTAAAGACATGACACGCAGTCCTTTTTTCCTGTAGAGGAAAACCCGCGTGTGCGCTTAGTCTCAGTATCAATGGTGTGCATTTCTTGCCAAAATATTGGCGAACTCCGTAAAAGTTGTAAAATATTTTGATCAGTTACAGAAAACAAGGCTATAGGTAGTGGTGTAATTTGATTTTTTTTTTAAATCAAATCTTCAAATCAGCTCGAAACTTCAAATCAAGTTACTTCTCAAATCAAATCACCATTTGTGTCAAATCAGTACAATATGATTGGTTTCCAATATTTGAATCACCATGATTTGAGAGCAGCTCTGGTGGCTGATGACTCTGGGAACAACACAAATGAAATTATTCATTTTATACAAACACTCACCGTTTATACAAACACTGACGTACCTCGAATCTTTTATGCAAACACCAATCAGTTACACCAAATATTTGATAACTATACTAGACACAAAGCTCTGCCCCATAGCCATGTTATTATTACATGGTTATGGGACAGAGCTTGCATTTGATTTTCAATGGCCAATGTTAGACCCAAATCTTCAATGGTAAATGGGCTTCCAGCTAATAGTAAGGGAATAATACCAATCAAGACATACAATGACCAATAAATTACATAAACTACAGCAATGAAATTAAGGTGGTGAACCACTGTAATGCATGTGTGATATGTTTTATATACACTCAATGATAAGAAAATGCATTAACACACAGCTCAAGGGTGTGAGCTACAGAGTGAGTTGCTGGAGCAAACAGACACAAAGAATAACCCAATGTGGCTAATAAGCGGTAAAAAGTCCTAGTACTAGTGGTTGTACAACACCTATAAGAGACAGTGATTTAGATTTGAAAATAGCCTGAGATCATTTGACTGTTTGTAATAAAAACATGGTAAATGAGTGACTGTAAGGTAGCTGAAGACGGGTAGGGGAACAATATTCTGGAAAGTAGACAAGTGAGAAACCGTAACCCACAGAGGTGTTATTGAGAAGTAGGGACCACTATTATGGTTTGAAATACAGTTTTCATGGATGTCATTGTTATTTGATGGTCACTGTTAGCTGTAAAGTAAGTTGTGTTGTATGACTGGTCTTTTTTATGTGTTAGATACCTTTCTATTACCAAATAATGTAGTGTGATGCTGATTTCATAGTACTTTGGAGAAAGCAATATTATAGTTGCTCAGGAAATCTGTGATATATGAGAAGGGAATATTGTTGTATGATTGGATTATCTTGTGTTATTGAGCAGATGAGATGTTATCTGATAAATTATGGTTTACAGCTAGAATATAATTTTACCAAGACGTGAATTTTTAAATAAAAACCAGATTCATACCGTAACTAGGAGAAAGCGTGAACAGTATTATGTTCAAAAAACAAACTATTACTGAATATGATGGAGTGAATTAGACAGTTTGCTAGTGGCCCTATTATTAATTTGGTTAGTTGTAGTAATTTACAAAAAACTTTCCAATGAAAGGCACAAAAAATGTTATGCTGTTGTTTAGGTGAATTTGTAACTTGGAGTGAAAAGAAAAATCATGCAACATGAATGCAAAATACAATTATTATTTTACTTGTAAGTTTTATCTATGGAGTAAGTTGTACTAGACAAGGATAGATGACTCCCAACTCGAGCGCGAGTTCACACAAACTCGACGAGTCGACAAGCAGACTCGTGTGTGAACCGATAAACAGACTCAATGGTGAGCCGATAAACAGACCCGTGGGTGAGCCGATGAACAGACTCTAGGTTGAGCTGATAAACAGACACATTGGTGAGCCAATAAACAGACTCGAGAGTGAGCCGATAAACAGACTTGAGAGTTAGCCGATAAACAGACTTGTGGGTGAGCCGGTAAACAGACTCGAGGGTGAGCCGATAAGCAGACTTGATGGTGCTTTTTCCAACTGTTACACTCTAGTAAGCCAATCGCAATAGTTCTTGATGCTCGGTCAATAGCACTTATGGTGAATGCAGCTATGATATGCTGACTAATACCACAATTCTAAAGTCATAAACTGTGACAATTATTTTCTACACTATTGGCCTTGGAAAATCATACAGAGCTATTGTAAAAAACGCAGTATCTTTATTGGTGTTATATCTCACAGTTCCAAGCAGTAACACAACAGCAATGACAAAACTGAAAGGTTATATAGCAAACCAAAAGAAAATCTACAGTTGATTGGCTGCACAATAATTAGGTCAACAGCAGTCATTAAAAATATGTACCCACTGATAGTCACTTCATTAGTTCCTATCTCAGCCCTCCTCGGGGCCACCATTCTATCTAGAAAGCTCTGTCCCGTGGTGGCAATGGTGGGAGTTCCGTGTCATAATTACCACCAACCTTTTTTTATTACATTTAGCATAATCTCAATATAGTTTCTATCGCTTTGCTTGTCGCTGAGTGTGAGTTATCCCTGCTGAGTCAGAAGTGTCTCTCAAGTAAAGAGGCTAAACATTTTTTACTGATTATTGTTTTATTGATTTAATATTATATATATAATCTCAATCTTTATATATATAACCTCAATCTTTATATATAAAATGACTACACAAACCTTTTCTGATTACGGGTGGTTCTTAGGCAAGTTAAACAAATTCAATACATTTTTCAGAGATTAGTATATGTATATCTATTCTCTAGCATTCGACTGTTGCGATGTACACATATAGCCCAAAGACCTAAGTGTATCAATTGCAGGTGACATGTTTGACTGCATTGACTAATTATAGCCTTGGGTATCATATTATACGCAATGCTTGTGAAATCTTTGGATCTCACTTAATGTTATTAAACACTGACCAAGAAATATGGCTTGAAAAACGACTGCTTTTGCTGTTGGATGGTAATCAAAAGCTTCTAAACTGCAAAGCAATGAAGGCCAAGACACCAATTAGGCCTGCTCAGAGTCTAACGGATGCTTTCCAAACAAACGAGCCACGCTTACTAATTTTATATAAGCTACAATAGAGAGGCCGCAACATTAACCAACAAAACTTACTTTCGTTAGCTGTTACTTTAAAATTGATTGTTATATCAGACACCATTTTGAAGAAAATTATTTTTTACAAAAAGCTACTAATATCCTTTTTGTAAAAGTGTGAAATGAATGCACAAAACTGAGGTATTGAAAGCGAGGTATGAATATTCCATTAGAGAACAGTATGTCGATAGGGTTTGTTTTGAAACAAGCGTTTTTGTTTTCAGTTTTGGCCGCAAGACTCTGTGAAGCTATATGGCTCAGCTAGTACGGAGCTGTATAGCTTCGCCTAGTCTCGAATTTAACAAATGCATATAATGGAGCTCGCTCGGCTCCAAACAAACAGGCCACGCTCACTTTTTTATATAAGTTAAGATAGAGAGGCCGCAACACTAACCCACAAAAATGACTCCCATTGGCAGTCACTCTGAAATTGATTGTTGTATTATATATCATTTGAAAGAAAACAATTTTTCTGACAAGAAACTACCAGTAATAATTTGCAAAAATGTAAGATAAATGCAAAAAGAGAGATATTGAATTAATGAAGGCTAAGGCACCAACTCTGGTCTGCTCACAGCCATCGTCACACTTCGTTAAACAAGCATTGACAACGGCTGCACTCCACATGACTTAGAGCGTCGCTTCCTTATGAATGATTGGTTTTTTCCTCGACAGTCCGTATTAGGGAGGCCAGTGCAGCGTACCCTATTTGACATTAAGTGAGGCTAGTCAGTATGTGAAGGTCATATACACCTCCGCCTACCTATTCTTGTTCCTGGACGCATTGTATCAATGTACTTTTGTGAATATTCCACTTATAAGACATATTTTGTAAGTTGTTACGCTTGATTACTATTACCATGCTGTATAACTTGATAGCTATTGACTACTAGTAACATCTCATGAATAATAACTAACTTTACCATGGTATGGGGAGGTTTTGGCATCTAAGATTTCCATAAATTTACAAGCTAATCACCTCTTTGGGTGAGTTTGTAGTTCTGCATGTTTCAGTTATTTTCTGTTTTCATGGAATGTTTTATTAATGATAATAAATAATTGTATTTGAATAATAAATGCTGCACAGGAACTGTTCTTCACGATTAACAGTGCTGAATAACTGTTCCTACCTACGGTACTACATGCATTATGAACGGCTGCCTTTTTCTTCAGGCACATGGCATTCCTGCTCCTACTAGTTGGTCATGGTTGGTTGTTTTTTGTCAGTAGCTACAGTGTAGAGAATATTCTGAAAGAGGTGAACATACATGCTCAGCATGCATACAATACGGAAAAATTCATTTTGACACCAAACTGACAGTAGAGAATTTTTCAAACATTCTAGTTTTGATATACAATGAAGTTAGTCTCAAAAATTTTCCAATACAGTTTAGACAAAATGCAGATTGCAAAGCTTTAGTCAAGGTTTCTTTTTGACATTGTCTTGTCTGAGAGAAATGAGAACGCTTGTTTACCACAGATTTACCATGTAGAGATGACTAACTATGGTATGCCAAACAAACATTAATATATTTCAACCTTAAAGTAATTAACGATTAACGATCATGTAGGTTGTACATTTGTACGATTGAGAACTCCAGTAAGCGTTTCCAAAAAAAATTTAGATTTCATGCAAAACTAAGCAAAAAATTGTAAATGTTTTTCAGTGTATCGATCAGTCAGCCAATCACAATTTGCTGACTCACCTTTGTAAGAGTTGTCTCATCATGTATAGCTCACATAATAAGCAAGAGCGCTTGAATATTGTTTAGCATTTGCAGCAGGTACTTGCAGGTGCTAATTTCACCCTACAATAGGCCTTCATGCACCCTTATTCATTAAACCTTTTAAAATAAAATTTCAACAGATAATAGTTTTGTTTTAGTTGAACATCAAAATGGCTGAAGCTCTAGCTGATGTCGAGTGTGAATTTTGCTGCCGTAAAAATGACACTATCATCAACCCCAAAGTGCTACCATGCACTCATATTCACTGTATGACCTGTTTGACCACCTACTATGAGAGCAAACACCTGCTGCTGTGTGGAAACAGTGGATGTGGGTGAGTCTTATTAATTGTTGATAAAATTCCTAGATAATATAATAGTGTACATGGCCAGGGCTGTGATGCATTAAAACTGCATTGCATCATTGCAGCGCAACACACAGTAATTTTGTATTTTGTTACAGCTTCTTACTCTGCAGTAGACATTTACTGCTACTAGAAGGACAGGATCTAGGATCTACTAAGATCTCATTGCTATACATTTAGTCCTTAATACTCATTAAAATGTTGTAATGCATGTACATATATACTGCAGACTGTGCAAAAAGTAGTAAAAGTGGGATTGCAATTTTGCCACATACTCCATGGCTGTGAATTGTTTGCCAATTTTACTGCTCTGCTAATGCAACAGAGTAGATAAACAAGGCAAATATTTACAGCAACCATAATGAATTTCACGGCTGGGCATCAGTGTGTAATTATCAACATGCAGTTAAGATGTTTTTCTATTTTTCTTAAGACTGTTTGCAGCTAGTGTAACTCTGTGTAAACAAGAGCGTACAATTTTACAGCAGTATCAGCTATGATTGTTCTAAAATACACCGGGTTTTGTAGACAGCTGCTTATAGACGAACTGTTTATATTTTGCAGTGAATAATGCAAGTCCTTGAGAAGTAAGTGAACATAGTTAGTCACCTTTCAGAAAGACAGAAACTATTGTAATACTTTATTGTTTGTAGTTGTCTTTCCTTTAAAAATCTTTACTGATTAGCAAACACATTCAAGACTCTTTACCAGGGTTCGCGCTAAACACTAACCACAGCCAGTTATTATTCTGCTGCTAGTTATTAGAAATCAGCACTCCCTGCATTGCTGTCAAAAAACAGCGGCAGACTTGCTTATATAAACACTTACTAAACCTTTATATAAACACTGACATACTTCTAATATTTTATACAAACATCTGATAATCAAATTAGAACCAAAGTCCGGTTCCAGTACCACATCATAATTACAGAGCATTCTTGTATTTGTACTGAAGTTGGCCAACTCAATGCTCAATATTAAACTCAAAATGTGCTTTCGACTTACAGCCTACATTCATACTGTTTGCGGTTTACAACAATATCTTTGCTGTTTGAACATTAATACATCAGACTCTTAATCTAATCATGTAGTCATTTCAACATTTTTAGCTACTTCAAGTTTAATTTTGATAATCAGACCTCTTAACTCTACTCTTTGCAGGTGCAACTTCATAGATTGATCTACTCCTGACACATAAACTTAGTAAGAGGTTCACCTATTATAGAGTGACTGATAGAATGCACCAAATATCACTGTATGACCCATGTAGCGAATAGCATATAATTTATGACTGGTTCTCTGCAGCCAGATGTTTGAGATACCACCAGAAAGTCTCCCATCCTATGACTTGGGTACAGACAAGACACTCTGTGATGTTTGTCTAAAGAAGAGCTCACCAAGACAAAAAGCTATCAGCTATTGTACTTACTGCTGTAAGAAATTCTGCCCTGCTCATTTAGAGGTACGAGTAATTCCTTTATACATGATAATTTGAGTATGATGTGAGCAGTAGTTCTGTGTGAAGTTGTTAGTATATATTATTCCTTTACATCGAGCTGATGTTGATAACCAAATGCTTCATAGTGATATTCAGCTGCACAAAAGTACAATATGGAGATACTATAGAATTGCAATAAAAGGTTTTTTGCTCATCAGCAAAAATTTTATGCATGCTTAAATTATAGGCTGGACTATTTCTTTTCACAATCCAATGTTGTTTTTTAAAAAACTTATCCCTTTCATAGCCGTATGCCCATTCATGTGAATTCTATGGTCAACTGCCATATGCGCCTTTTGCGAATTTTCCAGCAATTGCGTAGTAATCTAAATTTATTATTTGCTGACAACATAAAAAACAATTTTTAGAACTTGAATGGCATTGACAGTGTTGTCCAAAAATTTCTCTTTAAAATTGGCCTAAATTCAGGAAGCAATTTTAAAATTTTCTTTGGGAATTTCTAACTTGAAAACAAACATTTTTTCCTTTCTGACTATTTAGTATTATTATGGCTTTGGTAAGTACCTCTCAAGTTAGAAAACAGAGAATCACTTATGTTGATAAAATTTGCTAACATAACTACTTGCTGACATTACAGCCAATTAAGATTTTAGTGATTACAGAGGTAATTAAAGAAGCAGCACTGGCTCTGATGGTTGTTAAAGGAATAGTTTGTAAGAGTAAGAGAACAGATGACTCGTTTAGCTTTGGAGCGATGATAGCTTCATATACAGCAGCTTTAGCAATGCATAAAGTATAAACACAATGAATTTTTTGCATAGCACTGTTTGTTAACATGTTGGTAAAATAAAACATATAACAAAAATGTTCTAGATAGAGTTTGAAGCTGAAAAATGTTGTATACATAGCATGAAGCAAAATCGGCAATTTTCGGTAAAATGGCTGGCAGTAGGCCGATTGCTAAATATGCACACGGATGGTAGTGAAAGGGTTAGCGTGTGGATGTGCAGTACTCTTTGATACTTTGTAATTTTAACTATGGTGCCTTTGGTCTATAATTGTAAGTTTTATGTTCATTTTAGATTCTTCATTTTTTTAAAACGATGAGAACTTATGTTTTAAAGTCGTAATTGTTTTATTATTTTGAGACAATAACTTACTGAGTCAGTATAGTGTACAGCAGGACAGCATATTTTAGTCTGTGTCTAAACAACTACTCATCAAGTGTTTGTAAATTAAGAACTATATACGCCTCATAATCGCTAAACTTTGGTAAAACCAACCTGATATGAGTCTGTTCCAAACTAGCTTTATTATTGTCAGATATATATTTTACTAATGACTTGTTCCTTGGTTCTTATTCCTTATTCTACATTGTAAAATAAAAAGGGATACTATCCAAAAAGTTACTGATAGCTCTGATATTTCAGTCCCATGATGACACAATGAATGAGTATCGTTATTGTTACATATATATTTTAAAGATGACTTGTTCCTCAACATTCTGAAATTGAAAATAATAGGTAGTAGCCAAAAGTCACAGTATTGTTTTGGTTTTTATACTTTAGTCTCATGATGATGCACTTGATGAGCATCATAAGATAACAATACTTGACTACTTGGCTCAACAGCAAAAAGCTAAAGTCAGCAGCTGCCCAAAGCATAAAGACCAACAATATGTTCTTGGATGTGGAGTCTGCTATGTTCTCAGCTGCCTGAAGTGTGTTCCTGACTTACCAACCTGTGACACAGGTATGTGGGGTTATTGTAGGTGTTTGTAGGTTTAAAAGTTTTATTAGATTTGTTAAACGCAATATATTAGTTGTCATATGATATCTAATTACTCAGAACACCAAGTCACACTTGATGATATCATCAACAGTCATGTTATCAGTGTAACATGATCAAATTGTATCAAGATATCTGCTTTCGGTTGCAGCGTGTATTTTTCTCTTTGTCTGCAATTATATAAGCAATGCATAAATCAACACCTAAATGTTCTTACCATTTAAAAGAATATATAATTTGTTAGGTAACATAGGTATATATGAACTTATCTTCTTGATTTAGGTTCTATGCATTCTTTGCTTCCATTAGAGGACCTGGCATCATCACTTCTAACCGGGACAATATCAGCTGAGACTTCAGATAGAGATGACCAGTTTGAAGTGCTGTTCAAACGAATATCTAAGATGGTCTCTGAATATGACAGTCAGACTGAAGATATGCTAAATATCATTCATAAAAAGAGAGATGAACAGGTTGGTGATTTAGCTCAGTCTATGTTTGTGTTTAATTCTTTTCTGCACCTCTTGATTTGCGTTTTCAACTCATTAATGTTTGTTTCCTATGTCATAAATCAATCATACATAGTAAGAGATCTAGAATTATTTGTAATTAGGAGCTGGTTCAATACACAAGTATCACACTGACCTAATCTCTATCTCAAGAGAATAAAAGTTCAATGCAGAAGTCTCACTACGACATTTTCTTTAGTTTAAGAGAATCAAATTTAGCTGAAGTATAGTTGACTCACAGCATATTTCAAAGATTTTGAAATTTGAAGTATCACCCCATCTCCCTTTTTTGCTTCTTTAAAGGGAAAAAATCCTAGACTTAACTTTTTCGTCAAATGACCGTACAGTAACTGTAGCAGTACTGGTTTGTATCAACAAATTTTCTTTATTTGCTTTCAGCTTTACTTAGCTTAGGGTACATGGCTGTGGTAATTTCACCGCTAAAATATAGTTTTTGACAAGACTAAAACTCATGCCTGTGACATTCAGTATGGAATATTGACACTCTGACGCCTGCACTGATCAGTCAAATTTAAGAATTTCTGAAAAACTTTACTTATTCCCTGTACTTCATTGACACACGATCTCACAGAGTAAATTAAATTTTGTATACAACCATAGAAATAACTGCATGGATAATTTATCTCTATATTTGTGCTAACGATTATTATAGCATCACAATTATACATTCAATTGTGATGCTATAATTACCACTATGCATATAGTTGGTATTATCAAGGTGGCCAGAACAATAATTCATCATAATTATTGCACAGGTTATTATGAGAATTATGATTATGTGTGTAACTACTGTAACAGTGATGACATCATTATTTCAATAGTGATGTAATCATTATTCTAATAGTGGCTAGAAAGGAAATGTCTTTTATTCAGATTAAAACTGAATCATTATATCTGTGAACTGCCTGAGAAAAAAGTGAGTTTCCAACTTTTCATATAAAGAGAAACATTCATCAGTGATGTTTATATTCATGTTTTGCATCAGAGTTGACTATAACTGTAGATAAACTCACTGAAGGAGCAGTATGATGAAATAGAGAAGAAGGTGCTTGAGAACAGGCAGAAGTCTAAAGTACAAATTACTGATTTCATGGAGGATGTGGTTCTTGACAAGTGGAGAAGTCTCAGGAATCACAGAGAAATGTTGGAGACTAAAATCAAACATTCTCCACCAGTGAGCAAATACTTGAATATCTTTAGTAGAACTATAGTGGAGGTGGCATTCAAATAAAGGCTGGAATTGTATTTTGCCAATGGCTTGTCAGAATTTTGAGAAGATAACTTTTAGTGTTTTTTTACAGGTGAAGCGAATGTCACCAACATTTTGCCCTCATTTTTGGTGGAGCGAAATTAAACCTTTTGGACGCAAAAACTCTGCTAGCTTACCACAATTTTGTCAATAATCTCCTAAAAATATGCATTGAAAAACTGAGAAATATTTTTGCCAGTTGATATACATTGTTTACAATTAGCCTGCAATGATATTAAAACCTCTCTCCTGTTAGATTTTGCAATTTGTTAGAGCTTTCAAGTTTTTATTTCATTCTTTTGAAGACATATTTTTACTTTATATCGGTAGTTACCAATTTTGCATAAAGTTTCATTGCGCTTAATGATATTTTTGCTACAGTTTGCAATCAAAACTAGCTTTTTATGTGCAATATATTATGAGTTACGCCCGTTGATGCATTGTAAGATCAGATTAATTTAATGGTGCTATCAAATAATATGCTATTAATCTGCAAGTTTACAAGTATGATAATCAATCAAATGCTACAAATATATATTCATGAACAAGCGACATAAACAAACCATAAAAAAACATTACATGCAGAAAGAAAATTTAATGTTCGTAAAACAAACATATTTGCATTTTTTGCTCGAATAGCTGCATTCTGATTGTTGCTTTCGATGGAACAAACATTTTATGGTTGTCCAATGCCTTCCACAATGTCTTCTGACCTCAACCTTTCCACTGCATTGCTAAACTAGTCGGTATTAGCATTCAAACATTTTTTTGGCAAAGCAAAACTTTTACACGTTATATGTAGCACAAATGCAACAGGAAAATGTTTCGCTTCCTAAACGTAACTTTTGGCCTAAAACTAGTCGTTCATCTACCATCATAAATGTAAACCGTTTTCATATACATGTACTTCAAAGTATCGAAACCATGTTAAACAAAGAACTACTATTACCTGGGACAGTTATTAATTATTTTTATGGTGTCGCTTTCAAAGTTTTAACAAAGAAAAAGCGAAAAGCTTTGAAGTTGGACCACAACATAATTAATTTTTATTGATATAAATGATGTATTATCAACTAGCTGTGCTACCCGGCATTGCTTGGGTAATAAAAAGGTCTTTGGTCAGAAAATTGATTTGTATTTAACATATAACAACATTTGCCATTCTACCTTTGAAACTACATATCCTAAGAAAAGTGTTTCATGTAATTGAAATAAATTAGGAAAGAAAATGAAAACAACTGTAAAAGTTTTCAAACATTTTCAAACAACTTTTAAACTTCATATCATGAAGAAAATGTTTCTTGCAGGTCAAATCAAAATAAAATAAAATGACGATAAAAAGGTTTAGATGTAAAGGTGAAATAATTAGCAAGTAATAGCAAAATTAAGTCGCTTTTGCTACAATTAAAATAATAGATGATTTGATAATGCAATTAACGCGAACGGAGAAAACAAAACAAAAATCCTGAATATGTACAATTAATAGTAACAATTTTGCATAAAAGTGTGTGTCTATAAAACATGTTACTGTTCCACCAAGTGCTATACATCAAAGATTTGATTTTGGAGACCCTCCTACTTTACGGAGACTCTTCCCACAGAGACAATGTGATTGTCCGCGAGATGAGAATTGGCCTGGATCCCAGATATAGTAATTGAACCTAATAAACAATATTTCTTAACAGGGGCATTATATCGCGTGGCTGCATTGGTGAAGTAATCGGCGTGCGCTATAGCTATAGCCGGAATGCATACAGACGTACAATATACAATGAGATACTGTGAGAAATACAGTATATACATAGATACGCTTTTTTGAACACTTATCTACTCATCACTTGATTGTATGGGTTCTTAAAGATCAAAATTTTCTACACTTCTGGTAAGGTAGAGATGGTGTTCAAACAGAGTGTGGCGCCCTACTTTTCAACTCTTCTCTCATAGTGGCCATCAAATAGAGGTGGCCTTCAAATGGAGGTGATGTTCAAATGAAGGTTTTACGGTATATATATAAGTGATTTAAAGTTTTGAGCAGTTTTAATACATCCTGCATGCTTGTTTGTGCTTGAGCTCACAATTAAATATATTATTATGAAAAAAACTTGGTCTGTTGGGTTATTTGATCGATCTTCTAGAGAGTAAAGGGCTGGTAGAGTCTTTTAAAATCTCATTTTAACATTTGTAACAAGAGGTACAAGTATTGTCTATCAAAATTTTGAATACAACGAGCTTCTACTGCAACAGTAACCTTTTTTATACATACTTCCATAAACTCCTTTTGTATCTTTTTTTTTAATTCATTTGAACTCCACAAAACTTTTTCACTTCATGAAGTTTAAAAGCTAGCATGTTATATGTTGTAGAATTTAGAATGTAATATGTTGTTCATGTTAAATAAAAATATGGTTTCTACAGAAGTAATTTTTTTATCATTTATATTGTTCACAGTTTTCGTATTTAGCAAATACAAAAATAGAATATTTAGTAAATACACACTCCTAATAAGCTAAAAAAGCTATAATACCTGAAATTCCACTGTCATACAGCCCATGACCTGATAATGGAATAAGTGATAATGGAAAAAAGAAATGGTAGTGCTGGTTGTTGAAAAAGTAGTTGTCACCAGGAATTGGCAGAGTATAGTGTAAATGAGAGTTGTTCGAGATGACATAAAATAAATTTGAGGGAGCACGACTTCAACAAGGTGCAACTAACAATTTCAACAAATATAGTTAAGTTAGATAAGTTAGACAAAATAATTAAAGCTGTAGGCCTAACCTACTGTAATGTATGCAGTTTAACAACAGCAATAAGGAAATATTTTTATTATAACTCTGAAATGCATTATTAGGAGTAAAATGTGTACTGCTGCTGTGTACTATACACAGTTTGAAAGTTGGTTGAGTTGAATGTAGAATGGTTTTGATAGTGATCTTTAACAGAAAGCAAGTATGAGCATTCACGCATCTGGAAATTTTTTGCAGACTGGAGCAAAATAAAAGGTGTTCTCGTTATAAAGGGGCATTGTAGTTCGGCCCTAGCTTGCACATAAAATGTAAATAATTTCGAAACAAACAGAAAAATATTAGAAATTTTAGCAACTAAACAACGCCATAGACTGGTGAAATGAGCATGTTTTTCTCCTGAAATGCGCACTGCTAAATAGTTCTACTATCTGTCGCACGCCTTTATTGGCGTACCGTAGACCAATCTTAATTATGATTAAAACAAGCTTTTTAAGTGTTTTTTGGCGATTTTCGGCGGAATTAATCTGTCTATCTATGTATAATCCAATCAGATGGGTAAGGTTTAGGATATTGTCTACACTTTTCAAAGACTCGGTAACATATTTAAATAGGTTTATTTGTGTTTTGTATCGTTATTACACTTAAACAACTCCATTAAAAATGGTTAAATTTGTTGATGAGATTTCGGTACAAGGGTTTGCGATGGCCATTGATAAATAATTCTCGTGAGTTGTGTGCTCATATGCATTTATCATAAACCTCTGAAACAATCGCTTCGCTCGTGTTTGGTTGTGGGATAGTGACATTGAACCAATTTATGTTTATAAATGATCAACAAAAACTAGTTAAGTTATATAAAATCATGAAAAAGTGGATGTTCTCCGAATAAACAGTTTAGCCATTTTTTAACATGTACATATGCTAATCGGCTAAAAACTTGAACATTGTATTCTTTGCTATAAACCACATTTGTTTTTTTCTCACAATTGCTCATGCAGATGCTGTTGGTCTATGTCAAGGTTATAACAGTTTTTAATAAATCAAACATGTAGGATGACATTGTGAGAGGGTTCAAGGAGCTGAAGGAACAAATGGACAAATTTATGGTTGAGGAGTTGCCTAAGCTGGAATTGGGAGGACAACTCCAAGTGAGACAAACAGGTATGTTAAAAGAATAAAAATAAATGATAAAAATTATAGTCGATACTAAGATATCACCATATTGATTATGTTAAAGATAAGTGTAGAGTAAAATTGTTATGTTTACAAGTGAAGAAGCTATCTAATGGTGATTGCTTTGAATGTGCACTGCGTTCAAGGACATGTTAGATATACAAGCTCAACGTGAGAAGTCAAATTATGCTGCAAATTGTGCAGGGGTTAAAAATAGGAAAAGGGATGAGTCGACACTGACTATTAGAAAAAAACAGCAATTCACATATTTGCATACTAATTAATTAAATAGGAATTTATGATAAAAATGGGGGATATTTTTTCTTTCCATCGTTCAATAATCAACAAGTTTTTACAATTTATCTCATATTTAGCTGTAAGTTAACAGAAATGATAAACGCAATTAAAATGCACAGATATGCCCACCCTAGACTTATGCTAGGAGATTACATAAAGAGATCCTGTTATAGTATCTTTGCCCTTGTAGCTTGTAAAATTAGACCGTCTCCTTTTAATGTAAGCTATACTCTCAGACTAAATAGACATATTAGAGACACTGTTAAGATATTTGTGTGCCGAGCTAGTAAATGTTAGCCAGTCTATACATGCATGATCTGCTCTCATGCTAAAATATTATAAAAACATTGTTACAGTATTTTGTTTATATACCTTAAATTTTTGTCCTTCCAAAATCTTTAGCACCTCTAAATTTTGTTAGTTGATAAAAGACTCCGTATTTTTATTATTCCCATCATTTTCATATTACACAATTTAATATGTTAAATTTTATGATACCTTTGATAGCATAGATGATTTGAGCCAATGAGTAATTAAATCATAATTATGTAAATTGAATGAGTAATTAAGTAATCTTTCTTTACTCTTTTCTATGATGTTGTACTGTGCTGCCAAAATACAAATATTTTGTTACTCCTTGAAAGTGTGTCATTATGTTATTATATAATTAATATTTCAGATGAAAAGCGTGAGATTGAGTTGAAGATTGTTTCAGCTGGTAACATAGTGGTTAACAGTAACCAGCACTCTGTAGTTCCTCAACAACCACAACTTCCTTTATCCCGTTTCCCGTTATTCCCTCCAAATTCAATGACTTTACTCATATCCATAGAACTACCATCACCTCCTATATCAGTATGTCAGCACGAAGGAGTTACATATGTAGGATTGCTCAATGGCAGAGTCAGTAGAATTGATAGCAACTACAAGCTGCATGACTCATTGATCTCTACTTCTGTTACTGTTGAGTCTATCAGCCTCCATGAGAATAGACTATACATATTGTCTCGTAGTGAGCCTCACACAGTAAGTGTCTATGATCTGTCAGGACAAGTAATCACAACTTGGCAGCACCCTTATCATAACTGTTACTGTAGCATGCTGACTGTAGCAGCAGGTAATGTAGTGGTTGCTGATCCTCCTAACAAGAGACTAACTATTTATTCTCTCACTGGTAAGACTCTGCGTAACGTCAGCTGCCCCCTTTCGAGTTATAATCAGGTCTCGATATGCACTGGGCATGGTGATGATGTCATCATAGCTGACTATGAGACAAATGAAGTCTTCAGATTTAATATCACTACTGGGAGTGTCATGTGGACTTTCACCCATCCTGATAGGCCACAAGGCCTGGTATGCTATGGAGACTACATACTGGTAGCTGCATTGAACAGCAATATCATCTACACACTCAGCTATCTTACAGGTAAATTGTATGTATGAGGTGCTGGTTAGTAACATTTATTGAGAGTGTCATGTTAGCCTATGAAACATTTCATAATTTATTAAAATGTTTTCGCCAGAAACTGTTTTAAATGTTTAAAAAAAAGTTTTAAAATATTGCTATTAGTATCTTTAAATCCATCATCATTTCAACTCTGATTTCTTCAATTAAATTACAGTATTCTATCCTTTGAAATTTTGTAACCAATCATGGAGATCTCCTTCAACTGTGTTCAAATGTACAATATATAGGAAGTAGATTATTGTCTATAACTAGTCCAGAAGTACTGCCATATGTTGGATAGTTTATGTATAATTTTATATTTATAATTTAAGATGAGTAAAAAACTCACTAACTTAGTAACACAATACAAAGTGGTTATTAGGTTGGTCTGTCAGAATCAGCTCTCCTTGTAGGTAGAGTATACCTCATAATGATAATTAAACAACACCAAAGCAATGATTATTGTATTTAATACTTATATTAACATACTAATAGATAGAGTCTAGTATTGACAGGTACATCATCTTGTTCCTCGTAATTACAGGTTATGTTACAGGTATGTTTGAACAAGTAAACATAGAAATGTGACAGCTTTCCTTTAGTAAGCTTGAGCAAATGTCCAAAGAAAGTCTTATTAAATATTTTATCAAGCAGAGCAGGTCAAGGCTCAGGGTACCAGCTTTAAGTTTGTTGCTCAAAGGACACAGTCAATCCGTGTATTACACCTTAATATAAATGTTAAAATATCTGTAGTTAAAGTTAATGTTAACAAATGGCAGTTGAGGATAAGTTGTTAAAGGTTTACCCACAACAACTTTCACATTACAGTTGTTTGGTATCGAAAAGTTCACCATGTTTTACTATACGGTGTTTTAGGTACGAAATATGTAGAAATGTGATTACACTCTATTAAAAGCTCAGAAATGAACAGTTAATTGCTGCCATCACAAAAATGCCGTAGTTTGGAATCTCTTCATTTTGATGATGTACTAAAACAATATAGTTATAGTTTTGACATGTGATGTTATCACGTGAAATTAAAGGGCAATAAAAAACTCAATATAAAGTGCCCCGTAGCACTAGTTTATGACAAACACTTTTGGTTCTACAGGAAAGCCTGCATCAAATATAGATGCTCGCTTCTTTACAGTTTTGTTTCGGTTTGGTCTGATCATCTAGTCGTAATCTGATCATGTGACCCATATTTCCTGCCAAATAACACGAACAATTTCTGCAGCATTTTTCGACTATAACAGGTAATCAACAGGCCTCACCTGTTTATGAGATGACGATATGCACTCCTTCGAGCTAAGGCTAAAATATTAAACTAATTTTTAGGCCATGTTTTGAGATAACAGTGCTCTAAGTGACATGATTACAATTATGATGAAATAGTTGCGTCAGGACAATAGACATGCTTTAATTGAATGCGTAAAGTGTATTTGTGACAATATTTTGACGAATGAGGCTGCATGAAAGTGTAAAAGCATGCACATTGTGTTCAACTACGTCCCAATTGAGCCGCTTTAGAGAATAACTCGAACATTCAGCGTTTTTGTGGTGGCTGTGGTTAACTGTTCCCTTTTGAGCTTTTAAGAGCTTTAAATCACATTTCCACATATTGTGCACCTACAACACAGCAGAGTAAGACATGGTGAACCTGTCGGACAGCAGACCGCCAAAACTTGTTCAATTTATCAGGGTTTCATTGGTTTATATGCTTATTTTTCATTTAGTCTTTATAGACACTTTTTGCTGAAGTTTTATTTGGTGCCATTATTTTAGTTTTTTGTATAATTACCTGACGCAGTCACCATTTAATTTTAATTGTGGAATAAATTAGTGGAAATATCATAAATTGTTATGGTTATGCTCGTCTTCTTAATGCAAGTTCATTATTATGGGAACTTGGGCATGCAGACGAGTCTTAAAAAACATTAAAACAATTACACAAGTGAATATTACAGTAACATCTACACCAATCATAGCGGTCATTTAAAATGTATGCTGGGTATAGTGGCTACAATAAATAACTCAGCCACGCCCACCCACAATTTTTAGGCTGTTTAAGGCTTTCTGATGTTATGACTACTTTCTAGCAAAATGATGTTAAGCTTTTGGAAGAACTTTCTTCCATAAGCACTATTTTCTCCAAATAATCAATTTTTTAAAATGTGTCAATATTGTTATGGTTTATTTTTGCTGCCCAATTGGTGGTCATGGCAGAATATTTATTGATCGCAAATAGAACCTGTAACTTATCATATTATAGCATATGTAAACGAGTTTGATTGTTTTTATTTCAGTATTATTATAAAATAGAATTACATTAGCTTTTTAATAGAAGTATTATCAAGTACTCTCTGTGTTATAATTAACCGTATCACTATATAATAAGTGTGGATTAGATGATTGTAACAGCAATAATAATTAAGATTTTTTTATACTTTTAATACAGGTAAGAAAGTATCAGAGATGAGAGGTGATGGTATTAGTATTGGTGTTCTCTTCAACCCTATCTATAGCCTGAGTGTTACTGGTCGCACCTTGGTTGTACCGAATTGGATGACGCACAAGTTGCTCTTCTATAAATTGAGTGAGAAATAAGGACCACATTCTTATTAATCATCATATAACAATATTCATGATCAGGTTTCAACAATACTGACTACCCTACTGTGAAGTTATACTAACAGTATCATTATTATTATTATTATCATATTTTTTCTTCCATCAACTTTCTTAGCTAAATGACTGACTGTATGATCTTAAACTGCTTATTGAGATGTAGTGCTGTCACAAGTTAAAATTTACCTTCTGCTCTGCTGCCAAAGCCTTCTTTTGTTAAAGTGATCAAAATATGCCAACGGTTTAGTTTTACATCATGATATTTCTTTCTAAATCATGAGATTTGTGTTCCAACCTTAAATACACATTTTTACATGAAGTTAATATATTTTTGTGATTATCAAGTTATACATTAACAATGATTCTGATATACATCTTCTATTATTTTGATGCTTTTCAATAAGATTTCTGTATCATATTACCTCCCCTTTTTATTTCAATTTTGTTGCATATTAACAGATACTATTTGGTGTAAAATTTTAATACATGAAAACTATTATAGACATGTGAATTGACATGATATGGACATTAAAATCGACAACACATGGGTATGGACGCTGACATGGGAATGGGCATTGGTCACAGGCATGAGCTTAAACATGGAAATGAAAATTAACAGGAAATAAGGCATACACTTCAATAAATACATGGGGGTCATAAGCTTGTTTGTGGGCATCTACATTAGCTGTGTACATAGATATGGATGCAGTCATAGAAAAAGACATATATATATATATATAAAATTGTTTCCTCACCCCGGATACCCCGTATGGGTGGTAAATTCTGCTCTAACTCGGGTCTCCTACCAGAGACCTGGGAGTTTGAGCACTCGCCTCAAGATCTTAGCTGTTCCCAATAGCGCACTTTTCTGCAACTCACCTGAGTTGATCGTTGTTGGTATTTGGGCAAGCCACATTTTATGCGCCAGTGTTATTGCGCCCAGTGCCCCAATGACTACTGGGATTACAGTTGTTCTTACATTCCAGCATTTTTCAATTTCTTCTCCAAGAGGGAGATATTTCTCTACCTTTTCTTTTTCTTTGCTGGCTATATTGTAGTCATTGGGTACTGCTATATCTATTATAGTAGCCCTCTTGTTCTCCTTGTCTACCACCACTATATCTGGTTGGTTTGCTAGGACATGCTTGTCAGTTTGGATGTAGAAGTCCCAGAGGATCTTAGCGCGGTCATTTTCATTGACCTTACCAGGAGCTTCCCACTAGTGTTGTGGTTTATTAAGGCCATACTCATCACATAGACTTCTATACGCAACACCTGCGACATGATTATGCCGCTCAGTGTATGCGTTCCCTGCTAGCTGCTTGCATCCACTGATGATGTGTTGGATGGTCTCAGGTGCATCTTTGCACAGTCTGCATCTTGGATCGTCTCTAGTGTGATAGATTTTCGTTTGGAGTTGCCATGTTGGGAGCACTTGCTCCGGGGCTGCCATGATTAGCGACTCTGTATTGGCCGTTAGGTTTCCTTTGTTCAGCCACATATATGTCTGGTGAAGATCGCCAACCTTAGATATTTGTTGGTGGTAAGCACCATGAAGAGGTTATACATATATATATATGTATATATATATATATATATATATATATATATGTATATATATATATTAATATACCTATTAATTAGGACCTGTTAATATAAATTATATACTTTTGTGATCATAAAACTATACATTAACAATGAGGCTGATAAACATTCTATTATAAGGATGATTTTAATAAGATTCCTGTATGGTGATTACCTCCCCTTTTTATTTATGTTTCGTTGCATGTTGCTAAATAATATTTGATGTGTATTTTTAATAGATGAAAATTATTATGGACAGAAGTTGACATCGGTATTGGGCATGAGCATGGAAATGAACGCGAACAGGAAATTGAGGACTAACTTTGAAAAAAAGTTTTTTTCCTATAATGTAACCACAGCATTTTAGTTAGACCGCCACAAAATAGCTTCTTCACTCAGAACTTAGGCAATTTCATAATTAAATATCAACATATTCAATCAGCATAAGCCTAAGTTTTACTTTACTTAACTCAGCATGAATATTTTGAGAGAACAGACAATTCCAAGTAATAAAAGCTGCCCTGTCACCCTGACAACCACGCTGGTTACAGAGAATTGTCTGACTAACACAAAAGCAAACAAAGAGAAGACAATGTCTGTAAGAACTCTGAATGTACACAACTTGCTTGATGTAAGCTAGAATATCAAGGTAATTTGACTGGCAAAAAGTCTTTGGTCAATTGTTGGTCAATTCAGTAATTGACGCTGTCATTTATTGGTTGTCTTTTCATTTTCTTTGATAGTCAAATAGGAAAAAATTTAAATATTTTTCGGATTAAAGTCAAACTAAAAATAGCTGTCGGAGAATTACAGCTTGAATGTCCTTACATGGGGGATAGTTTGAACGGAGGATGTTTTTAGTATGTGTAAATGTGACTGAGGTGCCTTGTCTCTAGTTCCAAACTATCTGGCAGTTATTTTTGTTACTTTTATATCTTTACATATAATGTGAGGCATTATCTCATTTTAACAAAATAAGTTCATACACATTTGTCCGCACATACGTACACCTACACAAACATGCGCATACAAATGCCCAATCACACGCACAATCACATGCATGAGTACGCACACGCATGCACATGCGCACACACACTCATATGCACACATGAACACACTCAGGTTCAAGAACACAATCACACACATGTATTACAAACTTTTACAATTAAATTCAAATGCATAACAAAGCTTTAAATAAACTGATGCTTTATTTGGTATTTCCAAATTAGAATTTATAAGTTCTCATCTTGAAGACAAAGTTGAAGTGTAGTAAAATACATATTAGAACTTAGATTTAACTGAAGGGATTAGTAAGCTATTATCATTTAAATTAAATTTAACATTTATGTTATATGTCTGTCTTAAAGGTAAGAACTCCTTACATCAAGTACGGCACATGGTTTATTGTAACTCCACATTTCATTGCAGCTCAAAACCCCTAAATACACTAAATACACTAAAGTCACTGCAGGTAACTATAGTTAGTACAATTAACACATTATTATGTTGCTATTTTTAATATAACCAGTGTGTATATTAAATTTTGATGATTTTCACCAAGGATTATTGGCATTAGATAGTTACAATGACTTTCAATACTCCTCTAAATGAAATTTTGGTCTGACGACACCAACAGTAATACTTTTTAAAATCATTTGCTAAGGGTTCATTTGTGTATTAATTATTATTCCTTTTTGTGTTTTTGCAATTTTCTCGAAAGCTGTTTTTTAACATTACAATTTTTTTCCTTTGTAATTCTAAAATGTTTCGTTTTAATGTCAAATGTCCTGTTAGACCTGTCGTTTCTGGTTTGGGTAAATCTGCCAAAGCTAAATGCTTTTTGTTTGGGCAACCGTATTCTCTGGATCAGGAAATGCCGCTACATTTTCTCTTCATTCGGTCAGACAAAGTATCGTACAACAAAACTTTGATATATTGTTATGTCATAACACTGTTGTCCGAGCTGAAGGTGTCAACTCTGAGAGCACTGGCATAGTCAGACAGAATCTTCTTATTAGGGCAGGAGTGGCGGCTATCAAAAAGCTGAGGGGACTGGGAGCTATCATGAACAGAAGGGGTGGAGCCTATTGAAGAATGACATATGGTAAAACCTCTAATTCAATGCCATGGCGCTCTAATTTTCAACGCTTCTCTCATAGTGGTCATCAAATAGATGTGGCATTCAATTAGACGTTTTACGGGATACATAGAAACGCTGTAAAGTTTGAGTAGTCTTAATGCATCCAGTATGCTTGTTTCTGCTTCAACTTATAAATAAATATATTATATTGAATAAACACCTGGGTTGTTGGGCTATCTGATACATTCTGTGGAGAGTAAAGGTATGATGAAGTCATTTACAATATCATTTTTACACTTGTCCCAAGAGGTACAAGTATCGTTCATCAAAACTTTGAGTACAACGAGCTTCTGCTGCAACAGTAATCTTTTTTATACAAACACTTCCAGGAACTCTTTTTGTATTTTTTTAATTCATCTGAACTACACGTCAACATGTTTTTCATGATAGGAAATTTAAAAGTTACAATGTTATATGTTGCATGTGTTAAATAAAAATAAAATTTTTATACAAATAGTTTTTATTATCGTTTACACTGTTTACATTTTGTACTTGTACAAAGGCTACAAAAGGCTACATTTTGTATTTATACAAAAATATTTAGTAAATACTCTCGTTTAACTCTTTCACTGCCATAGACGCATTATTGCGACTTTCCCTGCGTAGTTACCTCATTTTATAATTCGTTGACATCATAACCCACGGTCTTTAGGACTTTTATGAAATTGACAGTGTTGTCCGTGTTTTTGGCTATAAAATTAGCCTAAAATAACCAAGCAATTTTAAACTTTTGTTAGAGAATTTGTAATTTAATAACGAACATTTTTTGCGTGAGTTCATTAATTACCGCGCGTGAGTCAGAAAACAGGTAATTAGTAATGTTGATGACATTATAGCCATTTCAGATTTAGATTTTCGTGATTATACAGATAATTAAAGCAGCAGCACTGTTTCTGAGAGTGGTAAAAGTAATAATTTTGTAAGAGCCAAAAACATGGAAGATCGTTTTAGCTTCGCATCGATCATAGTATCACACAGCTTTATCATCGCACAAAGTATAGATCAATTGAATTTTTGCATAGCAATGATGGCTAAAATGTTAGCAAATTTAAATATGTAACAAAATTGTTTTAAATAGAGATTGAAATTGGAAAAAATACTGTTTACATATCATGAAGCTAGATCGGCAATTTTTGGTAAAATGGCTGGCACTTAGCAGATACCCAAATTTGTACATGCTCAGCAGTGAAAGAGTTAATAAGCTACAAAAAGTTATATTATAACAGCATTGAATATATCTATGTTTTAAAAGAACAAGAAAAATCAGTCAAGTTCACTAAAATCAACACAAAGTGAATATGTTCCTTGAACAAACAGTTTAACCTTTTTAATATGTCCGTAAGCAATGCTAATCAGCTAGAAACCTGAATATTGTATTATCTGCTATAAACCACATTTCTACCTTTGTTACAATAGCTTATACAAACGATGTTGGTCTATGTCAAGGTTATAATAGTTTTTAATACATTGAACATGTAGGATGACATTGTGAGAGGGTTCAAAGAGCTGAAGAAACAAATGGACAAATTTATTGCGGAGGAGTTGCCCAAACTAGAAGTTAGAGGACAACTCCAAGTACAGCCAACAAGTGTGTTGAAAGAATAAAAATAAATGATAACAATTGTAGTCTATAGTAAGACTTCAACCATATTAATTATGTTAAAGGTGAGTATAGAGTAAAATTGTTATGTTTACAAATGATGAAGAGATCTTTGGTAATTGCTTTGAAGGTTTATTGTGCTCAAAGATATGTTAGCTATACTAGAGCCATATAGTTTCACAGCGTCCAGCGATCAACATAAGCGTATATGGGAGCTCGCTCAATTCTAAACAAACAGGTCGCGCCTAATATTTTTATATAAGTTTTAATGGAGAAGCCGCAACATTAACCAACAAAAATTACTCCCACTGGCAGTCACTCTGATATTGATTGTTGTATTATACACCATTTGAGCGAGGATAAAATTGGCTACAAGAAACTACAAATAGCTTTTTGTATAAAGATATAGTAAATGCAAAAAAGTGAGAAATTGAGAGCGAGCTAAAAATATTTTAAAATAGATCAGTACGTCGATCGGTTTTGTTGGGAAACAAGCGTTTCTGTTTCCGGTTTTTGTCGCAGGACTCCGGGGAAACTATACGACTCTTGACTATACAAGCTCAATGTGACAAGTCAAATGACCAGTAAATTGCTTAAGTGTTAAAGGTAGGACAAAGGACGAGTCCACAATGACTACTGAAAGAAAAGCAGCAATTGACCTATCTGCAAACTAATTAACTAAATAGGAATATACATTATATTGTATAATAAAAATAGGCAATATTTTCTTTCTCGATCTTTCAATAATTAACAAAACTTCACAATTTGTCCCATACTTCTCTGGAAGTTAATAGAAATGATAAACACAATGAAAATGCAGGGATATGCACACTCTACTCTCCGGCTATGATATTACGTAAAGATAAATTGTTACAGTATCTTTGGTCGCATAGCTGGTTAAAATTGTACAATCTCTACATGCAAGCTTTACTCTCAAGCTAAATATATTAAAGACAGTCAAAAATCTTTGTGCGCTGAGCTAGTGAATGTTAGTCAGTCTCTACATGTATGATCTGCTCTCAGGCTAAGACATCATAGAAACACTGTTACAGTATCTTTGTTTACATAACTTGCATTTTTGTCACTCCAAAATTTTAAGAACCTCTAAATTTTAGTCAGTTTTTAAAAGAATCTGTATTTTCATTATTATTATTTTCATATTACACAATTTAATATGTTAAACTTTCTGATGTTTCTTGTAGATGATTTGAGTCAGTCAGTAAGTTTAAATTAGATGAATAGCTAGGTAATCTTTCTTTACTCTTTTCTAAGGCGTTGTGTTGTGCTGCCAAAATACAAATATATTGTTACTCCTTGTAAGTAGGTCATTATTTTATTATATTATTAATGTTTTCAGGTGAAAAGCGTGAGATTGAATTGAAGATTGTTTCAGCTGATGACATAGTAGTTAACAGTAACCAGTACCCTGTAGTTCCTCAACAACCACAACTTCCTTTATCCCCTCCTCCAAAGTCTATAACTCTACACAAATCCATAGAACTACCATCATATCCTGTATCAGTATGTCAGCAGAAGGAGTTACATATGTAGGATTGGATAGTGGTACAGTTAGTAGACTTAATAGGAACTACAAGCTGCATGACTCATTCATCTCTACTTCTGGTCGTGTTGAGTCCATCAGCCACCATGATAACAGACTATATATATTGTATTATAGTAATCCTCGCACAGTAAGCGTCTATGATTTGTCAGAGCGAGTTGTCACAACCTGGCTGCTCCCTGATCATGGCAATTTCTGCAGCATGCTGACTGTTGCATCTGATAATGTAGTGGTTGCTGATCCTCTTAACAAGAGACTAACTATTTATTCGCTCACTGGTAAGACATTGCGTAACGTCAGCTGCCCCCTTTTGAATAAAAGTAAGGTGTCGATATGTGCTGGACATGGTGATGATGTCATCATAGCTGACTATAAGACAAAGAAAGTCTTCAGATTTAACATCACCACTGGGAATGTCATGTGGACTTTCACTCATCCTAATCATCCACAAGGTATGGTGTGCCATGGAGACTACATACTGGTAGCTGCATGCAACAGCAATATCATCAACACACTCAGCTATACTACAGGTAAATTGTATGTATGAGGTGCTGGTTAGTAACATTTATTGAGAGTTTCATGTTGGCTTAGGAAGCATTTCATAATTTTGTAAAATGTTTTTTGTGAGAAACTGCTTTAAATATTTGAAGAAATGTGTATAAATATTGCTATTAGTATCTTTAAATCCATCATCACTGCAACTTTGATTTCTTCAATTAAATTAAAGTATTCTGTCCTTTTAAATATTGTAATCGGACATGGATATCTCCTTCAACTGTGTTCAAATTAAAAATATATAGGGAGTAGATTATTGTTGATAACTAGTCCAGAAACACTACAATATGTTGGATAGCTTATGTATAATTTCCTATTTATAATTTAATATAAGTAAAAAACTCACTAAACTAATAAGATAATACAAAGGGGTTATTAAGTTTTTCTGTAAGGATCAGTTCTTCTTATAATGATGAAAATACAAATCTGGAGTCGTGATTATTGTATTTAATACTTTTATTAACATATTAATAGAGTCTAGTATTGACGGGTACATAATTTTGTTCCTTGAAATGGTAGGTTATGTTACATACCCCACAGGATATAGCGATATAGCGCTGCTATCACCAAAATAATTATTTTGGTGGTAGAGAGAGCTAGTATTTACATTACACGCTAGTATTTACTTGTCAAGAGTATCAGCTTGATTTTATTGCCAGGCATCTGCCATATGGGCATAAACCGTTTTTATTTACTCCATTCATCGTTTGTAACAATTTACTTGTATTTGAAATATTTTATTTATACACTCAAGTTAGTAATAAATTATAATATATCTATACATGAAATAGATAAATAATATAGTCAAGTTTGCTGCAGCGATATCAAGGAGTTGTCGTTGATGAAGGGGTCTAGGTTGGCTGGTTGCTTCTCTGCCTATATTCCTGCCTTGATGAATTTTACTACTTGTCCCTAGTTTTCGTAATCATCGGGGTAATTTCTGTTTAATTTTCTATCTGCAGTAAACACGAAAAAAGAAAAAATATTAATAAAGGTAAAGGAAGTACAAAAACAACAGCTGAAGTATTTAATGAAAGCGATCAGTTTTTAAACAAAAGAATTAACTAAAGGAGTTAATTATGGAAAAACGTATCTGCACTACAAATCAAATACATACCATAATGTCCAGATCAAAATCATGATCGTCCTCAACTTCGGTATTAGAGATTGATGGAGTTGATCTCAATGTAACTAGACTGTAGGAGAGATTTTTGCGATGACGATGCCTTGCCTAATAACTTGTGAAAACCTTGAATAATTTTGTAAAGTTTGATGCAATGGCAATGGGGTTAACTCGAAGCCTCGGCAATGATTTTAAAAAGGTTTTAGAACTCAGCCACATTTAGTATTTATGCTTAGCAGCTAGTTTTTAATTTGAGGCAGCAGTTATTCTCCCTTGTGATTAAAAATAGAGCTAGTTGTTCGTGAAATTTAATAATTTGCGGAATTGACTGTTCGCAAAATCAGGAATTTTTGTATCCATTGAATATTTTTATTCTGTAGAGTATATGTTTGTACAAGCAACAAAACAATGTGACAACTTTTTTCTAGTAAACTTGGCAACCGTCCAAATGCAAGTTTTATCAACTTTTTTGATCAAGTAAAGCATGCCAGGGCTCATATGCCAGATTTAGGCTTGTTCCATGAAGATACGGTTGCATCAAAAAGGTTTATTTAATGAAATTGAGAACAACAAAAGGCTAAAGCAGCAGCTACAGTTTGATGTCGTTTTTGTCTTTGTAGTCTAACCTTGTCTAGAGACATATTCCTTTGAATGAGGCCATCTTTTAAAAAGCTCAGACCCCAGCAGTTGCTTCATTAGTGATTCACCTGAAAAGAGTTCACGAGGGATAAATATAAGATCTCTTCATTAGCCATTTATCAGCAGGAAATTTTTATATTATATAACTCATATCAAACATTATTGCTCGTAAAACGGGTTGTCTGTGATCTCAATTTTTTGGACTTTACTCTATTATTAAATTGCACGGACATCGATATTGCATATGTATTATCGTATGTTGGATATTTAATTAATACATAATGTCCTATTTATAATTTAATATGAGTAAAAAGCTCACTAACATAGCAATACAATACAAAGTGGTTAGAAGTTGTTCTGTAAGGATCAGTTATTCTTGTAATGATAAGTATACAACACTAAAGTCATGATTAAGGTCTTTAATACATATATTACCATTTTAACAGACAGAGTCTAGTATTGACTGGCGCATCAACCTGTTCCTTGTAATGACAGGTTGTGTTACATATAGGTTTGTACAAACACAAACTGTGACAACTTTATTCTAGTAAGAAAGTTTGGCAAATGTCCAAATGAAAGGCTTATTGAATATTTTATCAAGCAGAGCCGGCAGGGCTCAGGTACCAGCTTTAGGTTTTTGCCTAAAGGTTACAGTCAATCCTTGACTTACACCTTCATATAAATTTTAACATATCTTTAGTGATGAAAATTAACAACTGACACTAAAAACTTGTTTTATTTATCAGCATTTCATTAGTTTTTATTTTAATTGCTGTTATTTTCATTGGTTTGTATGCTTATTTTTTATTTAGTTCTGATAGATACTAGCTGTGCTACTTGACAATGCCCGAGTATTAAAAATAAGTTTATAAGCAATGAGAAGTAATGAGAGTTGCCTGCCACTTGCTATTAGCTTGGCAGATTGCCAATAGAGAATTTTGGTAAGCTAACTAATGACAATCACTTACTTATGCAATCATCTTGCGTGGTTGTAAAGTTGTTAGGTATGTGCTCCGGTATAGTGACTTATATCGGCAGGCTACCGACTCGCTCTCTAAACTTGTTCTATTTATCAGCGTTTCATTTAGTTTTTTTGTTCGTGTAGTATTGGTTTTCATTCCTATTATTTATTTAGTTTTTATGGAAACTCTTTGGTGAAATTTATTTGATGCTTTCATTTTACCTATATATATATAATTACCAGATATAGTTACCAATCAATTTTTATTTGTAGAAAAAATTATAGAAATTATAGGCAATTATTACAAGAATATGCGTGTCATCATAGGACAATTTTGGCATGCAGAAGAGTCTTGGAAAACATTAAAACAATTATATAATTATACAAATGAATGATACAGTAATATATATAGTGGTCATGTAAAATATGTGTCAAGGATAGTAGATACAATAAATAACTCAGCCACGCCCACCCACAATTTGTCAGCTATGTTTGTTGCTATCTGATGTTACAACTACTTTCCAGCTCTTTCTGGATGACTTTCTTCCAGAAACAGTATTTTCTCTAGTTAATCATTCTTTTCAATCGTATCAATGTAAAAAGGGTTTATCATTGCTGACTTAATTGTGGCCTTTGGCTAATTTTATATTGATATTTTCATAAATACAACATGCAACTTATTTTATTATAGCAAAATGTGATCGAATTAGTTTATCTCTTACAATATTATTATTTTTATTCATAATTACGTTAGATTGTAATAAAAGTATAGTCCAGTAGTAATTACCCATACAAGTATATAATAAGTGTAGAAGTGATGATTGATTATTATAATAATTAAAATATTCATGTACTTTTATTACAGGTGAGAAAGTATCAGAGATGAGAGGTGATGGTATTGGTTGTCTCCTCAACCCTATCTATAGCCTGAGTGTTACTGGTAACACCTTGGTTGTACCTCTAAGTTTGGCTAAGAAGCTGCTCTTCTATAAACTGAGTGAGAAATAAGGACCACATTCTTATTAATCATCATATAACAATATTCATGATCAGGTTTCATCAAGACTGACTACTCTACACTGAAGTTATACTAACAGTATCATTATTATTATCATCATATTTTATCTTATATCAACTTTCTTACCTAAATGGCTGACTGTATGATCTTAAACTGCTCATTTAGATGTAGTGCTTTCAGAAGGTAAACTTTACCTTTTGCTCTGCTGTCAGAGCCTCCTTTTTTTAAGTGGGCAGAACATGTCAATTGTTTGGTTTTACATCATTATATTTCTTTTAAAACATGATATTTGTTTTCCAACTTTAAATAAACTATGGAAAAGAAAATTTACAATGTCATGATCATCAAATTATACATCAAAAATTAGACTGATTACCACAATACTACTCATTACTAATACTCATTACCAGAATAATTTTGAATTAGATTTGCGTATGTTGATTGTCACCCATTGTATTTCTATTTTATTGCATGTTACCAACATGTTTACCATGCTATCTATTTCAATGTCTGCTATTATTCACCACAACGTATGCAGAACATTTATGAATTTAATTATAACGTAACCAATCAATGATAAACCAATAAAATGTAAACTGATAAAGAACTCAGTCTATATCGACCAATTGAATTGATTCTTTCAAGGTAACATAGTTAATGAACTGATGATTGAATTGAGGTGTTTTGCGGTTAAGTCTTTGGCGGAATCAATTCTCCCACAATCTATGATGCAAATTAATTGGGAGTTTAATTGCTAATTTGTTGAAGAGATTTGAATTGATTAACTTTAAGCCTTACACACATTTGAAGCCTTGCAAACTTCTCTAAATCGATTCTATACTATAAATTATTTGTAGGCCTACATGGAACGCAAATCTGTAACACTATTTCACACATTATTTATAAGAAATCAGAAACTAATTTGTAATTACGAAACAAACTTATAACTGGTATAGGTATATAAAAAACTAAGGTAGATCAGGGAGCTAATGAACATCAATCCTATTATAGCTAGTTTTCTTTAAAAGACAGAGGGGTGAGAAGCATGAGTGCCATTGAAAAGAACAAAACGGTTTAGAGAGAAAAATAGATTTAGGTAGCAGAATTACATTTTATTTGAGGAGCACCATAAAGAGTATGGGATGCAGTGGTGAAAAATATCGTTGGTTATGTTATCAACAAATAATGAAATTTTGTTACTAGCAATTGCTGAGAAAGTCGCAAAAATGTGTCTTCGGTGGTCGACCATAGAAAATGCATAAATGAGCCTACTTCAGTGAAAGGGTTGAAAACATTGAACTCGCCACTGTTTGTGATAGTAAACATGTTCATTTTCATCCGCAGCTGAGTTACTTTTATTTTTCTCCAGCTACGAGTACTACAGAACTACAGCTACTACAGAACTTGCACTCCAGGCGTGGCAACAGGCGACGGTGAGAAGAAAGCGAGCAGCGTATATTACAAAAAAGCACACCATCTCGTTCACTTTTGGAAACGCTTGAAGCAGTACAATGCCTCCCAAAAGGCCTTCTGCCCAAATGCAAGAACAAATTTATTCCTATCGAGAAAGAGCCCAAATTTGCAAAGCAGTGGCTAAATGACTCAAAACTGCAGAGCAAACACAGCTATGTCTACAACGAAACAGAATAGCAGCTGCTAGAAGAGCAGAAACCGCTGAACAAACCCATGTACATCAAGAGCAGGCCAAAATAGATGCTGCAACTGCTAGAAGTGCAGAAACTGCTGAGCCGACCCAGCAGCGACTCAAACGGCTCAGAGCAGCCACTACAGCGGCCAGATGTGCAGAAACCTCCGAGAAGATGCAGCGGTGACATGAACATGATGCACTAGCTAAAACAGCTGCTCAGTCAGCTGAATTTTCAGAGCAGATAAAACAGCGACAACAGCAAGATGCACTAACTACATCAGCTGCTACCAGGCGCCGTTTATGGACAGAAAACTTTGCACTTGACTACAGTCCTGCAACACAGGGCAGGATTTTTCTATAGCACGAATGTTCAAAAATGCTCCAGATGTAATGCCTTACATTGGAAAGGCGAGAGGCCATATATGTACCTTATATACAGTAGTAGATTTTATTAATAATAAATTTTAACAACACAACCGCATTACCGCTGCACAGTTTGTATAGGCCATGTCAAAACACAGGCTATAGATGAAGAATTGGTGAGTCATGATTAGTTTTTTAGGCATGTAGAAGTCTCGATTCAATAAATGCTGGCGACAGCTTAGCAGTGCAATAGCAAAATATTTTCTAGAACTTCTTAAAATATGGAAAACTTTTCAATACTGTCAGTTTAAAAAACTTCAGTTCGTCTAGCAATGTCAATTTCATTTTTAGTTTTATGTTCAAAACTAGGACAACTCCGATTTCAGTGGTTCGAGAGTCATGCATTGTAGACTAGCAGTAAAACACATTACATATTTCCATTGTTCTCTCCAACATTGTTGACATGTACAACTGCATATGCGTATGCGGCAGTCTGATCAGCACAAAAGTTTCAATGGGTTGCATATTTGGAGTTGTATTACAGTATGCAAGACAACTCTACGTTAATCTGTTTCTGATCACGGGTAATGCAGATAGTTCTTAATCAATGATGCAAAGCAAATTATGTATAGCTCACCTAAATGCTACCTAAACTATGTTATTATTACACTTCTGGCAATTTCGGAGCTATTTGCGGTATGTCTGTAAGCTTCAAACTAATATTAACATCGGTGATGATCACAATGTATTTGGAATTTCATATTTATTTACCGATGTACAACGTAAGGCCTGAAGTTATCAATCGTACCATGAGGAAGTGGAAGAGGATGGAAGAACTAGCAATGAGTGCGGAACAAAATCTTCTACGGTGTCCAGTCTGTAGCACAAAGCCACACACCATTAAAGTTGATGGTAACTCTAAGCTATTCCGCTATAAGAAAACAGGAGGGTAAGTTCTATTATACTGCCCGAATTTCTAAAAAATATTTATGTATGGCGCTTGTGATTGTCTTTCAAATAACACCTATAAGCAGTGTTATCTATAATTTTTAGGGTGACTGAGATTGATTATACAGGTAAGTCTGAGCTCATATTAGACTCTACTGATGTTGACAAATAGGTTGATAAACTCAGAGGCAGTAAATCAGGCACAGCTGTTCAAGAGGTGAACTGGAATTTGATAGCTCCATTTGATTCACACTTAGCACTAATTTTCTGTCTCATGAGTGCCATAAAACATAGATAGTTCATCTCAATTGCAACAGTCAAATCACAACCTAGATATGTTCGACTATTTTGTTGCACAAATATTTAGCTGTTAGTTGGATTTAATAGCAGAAGGCCTGTGGTGTTGCATCGGTATTGATTTCATGCATAAACTGCTAGCAGCATACTCAATATTTACAGCAACAATTTGTTGAGTTTAAATCGCCCTCCCAAGATAAGTTAAAGCTCTACTGGTATGGCGTGAGTACTTATGATACCGCCTCTACGCTTAGATAATTTTCACTTTTGCACACTTCTTTCTGTGCAGTTTTTGCTAGGGCAAGGCTGTGCAATATTTGCACCTCATTAGTTACGCTGATCTCCGCTTAGATAATTCTGTGAGCGAACCTTGACCACAACTACGATTGATGCTCAGGGTTGATCTCTATTCAAGACGCTTCCACGAGTATCAGTGATTACCACACTACACTTTCACCCGCTCCTAAAGCTCAGTGCTTGTAATCACAAGATCCCAGAGGGTTATCGCGTAGAAAAAAAATAACACCTTTTCTGCCAACTTTGGCTGATAAGACGTACACTATATTAATTGATGAATAGCACTGTGGAGATCAGCAAGACCGATGCTAAATGGTTTGGCTATAAAAGCTGCCGCAAAAACTCTTCTCATCACTACTGTGTCCATGGACGTTAAGAAGGAATCAATAGAGTCATTGCTGAAGGAGTTTTCTGGGAAACGAAAACTCTTTCGGAAAGAGATGAATTGACAGAGAATGTAAGTATCATGTAATAATGCTTTATTTACTTGTTTAACTGTTTTTATAACTAATTTAATTTCAGAGTTTGCAATATCATTTATTCTATGCTATGTATAGCAGAGTTGCAAAAAATTCTAGTGTATATTTATATTGTTTACCATAGGGAGCAAAAAGGGATGATGTCCAATTTACAAGTAAAAACGAAAGATTGCTGATGATAAGTGAGTATACCTTTAAAGGTTATCCATTTGAAATTTTATATTAATGCAATGTGTTTAGTTTTTATCCATAGGTAGTAAGCTAATGAATGTAGAATTTTAATTTGCTTTGTGACATAAATATATGATACGTTTGAAGGGAGAGCAAAGCAATCAAGAAAGTTTTGTTGAAGCCTGTGAAACCAGTGCGCCTGTTGATGGTGGAAAACCTGCAAGAGATGACATAGAGTAAGTACATTATTAGAAAGGGCAGATGACCATTTTTTGATAATGTATATAATGCATATTCTACATTAGTTGCTGCTGAACGAATTGAACATCATGCCATGTACCTAAAATTTTATACCCTGCTATGTGCACAAAATTGTACAGAGTGCCATTTGGACGAAATCGCGTGCTGTGTGCACAAGATTGTATACAGTGCTATGTGCGCAAAAATTGTACACCGTGACATGTTCACAAAATTATATACAGTGCTATGTGCACAAAGTTTTACACAGTGTCATGTGCACACAATTTTATATGGTGACAAGTCCAAAAAATATTTGCATACAGTATTGTTGTTGGTGAATAAAATTGTGCAGAATATTGATTGTAAGTAAATAAAGTTGCACATAATTTTGATTAATGCATGTATCTAATAAGAAACCTTGAGCAATGTTTTTACAATTTGAATTGATAACTGTCATACTTACACTACTCAATGAAGTAGTATGCAGAATCTACACGTATATATTTTAGAATCATTGATGAAGATAACTGGAATCGAGTGAATCCTAGTATGAAAGCACGGAGGAGGAAGGCGAGGAATTATCAAAAGGTTCATTCATTAAAAACGAGCTGCATTTTCTGGCGAGCGAATTGACGATCTGTCAAATCGATGCCAATAACTTTACGTTTTTTTATAAGAATGATTTGCGAGTATTCATGTCTGGGGAATACGTGGGCAGGTTACAAACTTTCCCATCAAAGTATTCTCACTCGATCTTGATCAAAAAAGGTGAAGTTCTAGAGCATATTAGAAATTGCGTTGAAAAACTTGATAGCAAAGATAACCTGGTTGTTAGCTAAATAAATAATGGAATGTTCAATCTGAATTTTACAGAAAGCCACATGTTGTGGTACAATCTGAATGATGACTGCACCAATACATATTCTACATACAAGCTATTTATTGAGAACAAAATTAGATACAAACCAGTAACAAATGATGATATTTTGTCAATCCATAATCAATACCTGGAGTGGTTGTATGATACGTACCAAGCTCAACCCCAAACCCATGAAGAATGGGAAGGGCTTCGCTTTGTGTTTTTAATGGTCACGAACTACCCATTTTATGCTGATGGTGAACTTCTTTGGGGAGTTAAACCTACAATACCTAAACCAAAATATGATCAATTTGTGTCGGGTGTATTTATTATTATTGAAAAAATCTATGAAGAGTTGGTGCAAGAGAGAATACAACTACATGTGGTATCTAAAATGATTATACTTGCACAAGTTTTTAATAGAAATCTGTTTACTGAGGCTTTACGATGGGTAGTTAAAAACTCAAATGAGAATTGTGAGTCCATTCGCTTTGCAAAATTTTATGATTTTATCTAATTCTAACATGGTTACATTTGAAATAATTCTTATGCCAAAACTTGTACGATCTGATGAGAGTGACTCACCAACTGTTAGAGGTGAAAAGGAATTTAGATGATATGGTTTAATGTGAACATTTGTAATACCACATTTTGCTAATTAATATTTAAATTAATAATTTAGCGTTTGAATATATATATATATATATATATATATATATATATATATATATAAGCAGTGGTCAAATCATGAAAAACTTTTGGTTATAATGTGCACAAAGTTCTAAAACATATAAAAACAGTTCCCTAGTAAACTATCAATGTCTTTGAATTTTAATAATTGGGTCTAGACTTCAGCCTTCAGCTGAAGTCTAGACCCAATTAACAACAATTGCTTCAGTAAGAATTAATTACTGCCACTAAATACCAGTTGCTGCATAAACACACCTTGTAAGTAAAACCTATCTAAATTTTCTTGTCTGGTGCAGGGTTAGCGAGCAGCAGAAGTTAGTAAATATATAAATCATGAGAACGCATGATGCGCTGTCCAGTTGCATTTGAAAACAAATTTATTCATTCGGAGATGAATGTCCTTTCCACCGGTCCACTTTTCTAAGTACGTATCGAAGAGCTAATTGTCAGCAACCGTGGAGTAGTTTTTCCAGTCTCTAAATTTACCTGCAAAAAATTACTTTATTTATATCAACAAATTCATACACAATATCAATAAATACAATATGTTTTGTAACAATCATTTTTGAGTTGAGGAAAAGCTACTGCAAGAGATGATAACTTCTCTGACAAAGTGATTTGTCTAAGCTATTCACCAAACTGCACGGAGATCTTGTCTATAGGTAATATTATCCCAATTCAGTTTTTGTATGAAGTGAAACTCCGACAGATTATTTGAGGTGGTTTTGTACCCGATTTCAAACATGTCTAGAAAAATATCGCTCTCATTGTATTTTGGACCTGACGATATTATGCAGATGCAGTGGCTTTCGCTCCAACCTCTATCCAAAGCCACGGGCTAGAAGTTGAAGCCTGCCACTGAAGGAGGTTAGGAAAAACATAGCATTGTGCTGGATTCAAACATGCAACTTTCAACATGGAAAACTGACATTAACAGCTGAGCAAAACAACAACATGCTAGCATTACAGAATAGTTGTACATTTAGTTATTTACACCTGCTGATCACTCACGGCACACCAGTCTTCGAGGGTACTAGTAATTATATAAATATGGTGAGAGAATGATAGGGGCAGATGAGAGTATGAGAGGTGGATATGCCAAATGTCGCTGGTTTGATTCCTGAACAAAGCAATCTGCTGCACAACCTCAAAACGTGATTTCAAAGGACGGCCACGGCCCTTACTATAGTAAAGGCAAATACGCTGCCAGTTCAGTGTGTAAAAACAGATAGCCAAGTGTGTCGATAAACCCCAAAGAACAAGCGTGTCATAAAAAGTGCTGGGACGATGTTACGATATTTCGGTATATCGTCAATATCACTTTCTGATACCGACCGTACCGAGTGGTTTCTGTCCATATCGAAATATCGAATATCGTCGATATTTGAGGATAATATAGATCCATCGGTTTTTTGACGTCATCGCCCTGTTTGCATATGCCCTTGTCTATGAAAAATCCGCCATCTTTGTAGAAAACTATCGTCAATCTCTTGATTAATAGTATTTTAGTTAGTAATATTTAATTTTGCTGATAACAAAATAACAAAAAGCCTCTATTTGCAGGTATATTATCAAATAAAATGAAAACTGTAAAAGTCTCCTGAATGCAAGATAGTAGTGAACAATTCATGTTTAGTTTGAGATTATTTGTGTAAAAATTAAAAGAAAATTTACATGAGATGATGACTTCAAATAAGTAATGCAGGATAACTTATACAAAAATAAATTGATTGATACTATATACAAGAGTTCAGGTCTGAAGAATAGATCTGCTATGAGTATTGATTGTGGCAAGATGGATTGTTATTAATAATTTGATGACTATAATATGGTCTGTACCATCTGACTGTGCCAGTGTAAGTATCGTTGATGTTTACATGATTAATAGTGTTTTTCGATGTTTTTTTGATACTAAAATAAAAATTTGAAAACAAAAGCATTGTTTGCAATAATTGCGGAAGCTTCGTGTTTTTAACGATAAAAGTTCTCCATAAAGATGGCGGACAACGATGGAATGACGTCACGAAAAACGGAGGATTGTCTACTCTATTTGATACCCGATTCTCCAAAGAATTATAATCCCATGGCAGCGTTTTCTGACAGATAAGACAACTCCGAATAACATAACCGATATTTCGATATATCGGTTGACTACGCCATCATATCATACTGAAATGAATTTTTGATATCGTCCCAGTACTAGTCATAAGTATTCCAAAATTAAGAAAAGTGAATGTGATGGTGTGTAAACTAAGCGTTGGAAGTTAAAATCCTGCGTTGTGCAATCTTTTTTGCACTGTCTTACTATTGCTTGAGACAGATGAATGGAAGCACAACTTGTTACAGTAAAAACCAGCTAAAATATGTCATATGGTGATGCTAAACTTTATAACATCTGAACTGGTTAATCCAAGTAACAAAACTGCTACTTAAAGGTGAACTCGCACAAAATTTTAGTAACTTTTATCAGAAAGTAATGGTAATTTTTATTGTTTGCAATTGTTTTCATATTTGAGGTGATCTGACTGCCAGGATGTCTCAAGATGTATTGTAGACAAAACTTGATCTTGGTTAAAACATTCAGAAATAAAATGTCTGTGAAATGACATAACTAGTTGTTATTGGTGCTATAGTTGATATCGACTATTGCATGAAGTTGCAGCATTATCTATCTCTATTCCATCAGTCTCTTTGCGACTTATGAGATCACAATCGCACCTTCGCTTTAGCTGAATGTTTTTAACAGTAATCAATATTTGTCAATTTTAATCTTGTTAAATCCTGGCTGTCAGATCGAAGCATCCTCGAGCATCCAAACCAATCGCAAGTAACAGAAAAATATATTTGCTGACGATAACACTTACTCAAGTTTTGCAAAAGTTCATTATCATGACATTCAGCATCTCTATTCCATCAGTCTCTTTGCAACTTGTGACATCACCATTGCACCTTCGCTTGAGCTGAATGTTTGTAACAGTACCCTAGCACACTTATGTATTCGCGGCATCTTCCGGCATGTATGCGGCAACTTTCGCATTTTCACGGTGTCATCCTCTCGCGAAAATTTCAAAAGCAAAACTAAACTATCATAATGAACGAGGAAAAACGCGATGTTAAATAGCTTTGTACATTGATATCCACAATAAAATCGTCATATTAGAAATGCAGGCAATTTTCGTCTGTGGTCGAGCTCAATGGGAAGTTTCTGGTAAACTCATTATAGCTAATATACCGACTGAGCAGCATGGCAAAGCAAATTAAGACATTATCAGTTTAGTCACCGAATTTGTAACTGATGAGGATGAAAGTCTGGTAGGTGAAGTTATAAAATTGAAGAATAATTATTATAGTGATGAATTTTATTACCAACCAAAAACAATATCAACCCTCATCAGGTCCAACCACATTATCTCTTTCACTGCTAACCATGTACAAATTCGCCATCGGCCCAGTGCCAGCCATTTTACCGAACTTGCCGATATTGCTTCATGATATTTATACAGTATTTTTAAGTTCAATCTCTACCTAGAACATTTTTGGTACATATTTTATTTTGGCAACATTTCAACCAATATCCATCGTTTTTTTTTGACGTCATCAAGTCGTTTGCGCATGTGCACGTTCACGAAAAAGCCGCCATTTTTGTAGAAAACGATCGTTTTTTTTTTATTTATTTGTACTTTTAATTGTTGTTTTGATACTATAATAAAAAATTGCAAACAAAAACATCGTTTTCAAATTATCATTGCAAAAGCTTCGTGTTTCTAACGAAAAAATTGTCTATAAAGATGGCCGACAACGATAAAATGACGTCACGAAAAAACGAAGGATTGCTATGCAAAAATTCAATGTATCCCTACTTGCGCGCGATGATAAAGCTATGTAAAGCTACAATCGATCCGAAGCTAAAACAATCCTCCACAATGTTCCTCACTCTTACAAAACTATTACTTTCACCACTATCAGAGACAGTGCTGTTACTTTAATTATCTGTACAATCATGAAAATCTAAATCTTAATTGGCTATAGCGTCATCAACATAACTAGTTACCTGTTTTCTGACTCGCGCGCGGTAGTTAATGAACTCACACAAAAATGTTCGATTTTAGATTAGAAATTCTCAAACAAACGTTTAAAATTGCTTTGTTGTTTTGGGCTGATTTTATAGAGAAATCTTCGGACAACACTGTCAATTTCATACAAGTCTTAAAAACTGTGGCTTATGTGGTCAATGAATAATAAAATCAGGTTACCACGCAATTGCTGAGGAAGTCCAAAAATGTGTTTATGGCAGTGGCCCCTAGAAAACGCATAAATGCGTTTATGGCAGCGAAAGGGTTGTACATGTACAGTTTTGGTCGTGAAGTTGGTTGTTACCTATCTATTTTCTTCTTCTTGGGACTCAAATGTGAAAGTCACGGCGGGAGGGACCTATACGCCATTGATAGTCCAAGAAACAAATGACCGCAAGTGATCAAATGGAATTATTGATCTCACCCACACATTTCAACTTGCGGTTTACAAATACGAACTAGTCCTAAATTGATTTTTTTTCTTATTAGCGAACTGGGTTTGAGTAATGTATTCTGTTTTTGTCCACTGCATTTATTTTCACATCACTATATTTTCGCACTCATCAGAGCCGCGAAATTAGGTTGCAGCGAAATTTTACTCTGTGTGCTACTCACGAAACTAAATACTAGCAAAATATAAGTGTCCTAGGGTCATCAATATTTGCCAATTTTAATCTTGTTAAATCCTGGCTGTCAGATCGAAGCATCCTCGAGCATCGAAACCAATCACAAGTAATAGAAAAATATATTTGCTGACGATAACACTTACTCAAATTGTGTAAAAGTTCATTATCATGACATTCAGCACCAGAAAATGATATAAATGTAGAAGCTTTATGAATAAAACCTATATTTTCATCCGCTATCATGCAGCTATAAATAAACCAATGCCATACTGCTTCTAGAAAGGCCCTACTTAAGGTGAGAACCTTTACTATAATAAGAGGCAGGTCTGTCGAAAGCTACCATTGCAGGTTGGAAAAAAGATTTCAACGCAGAGGATTTGATCCTGCAACACTCCCCTTTGCTCGCGGACTACAGTAATACTTCAACTTACGAGTGCTCCAACATACGAGAAACTTGAGAAACGAGCCAGCTTTTAAGCAAGTTTTAGCACCAACATACGAGCCATGTTTGAGATATGAGCACGTGAGTCACTTGCCAAGTATGCCGGAGGTGTTTTATGAGCACAGCATCACTCTGTATTTTTCAACTGCTCAGGTTATACTTTTGTATCGTGTTTTTTGAGCGCGATTTTCAGTGAAGAATTAGGTGAATTAAAAGTACTGTGCGTTGACCGAAAGTTTGCCAGTAAAATGAAAAATAATGCAAAGAGAAAGCGAATGATAACAGTTGATATTAAACGGGAAATTATTGAAAAATATGCAAAATATATATGCATGATTGAGCTAGCTCAGCAATTTGACAGAAATACATCCACAATTATCAAACAGAATGAATATAGTCAGGGCATTTAGTTCACAAAAGGACTAACGATAGTTTATAAACGGCACAGCGATCTTCATGACCGCTGATGGAGAGACTGCTCAAACATTGGATAAAAGATAAACAATTGGCCGGTGACAGCGTACTGAAACGATGTTATGTGAAAAGGCCGGGTGCTATCTATCAAAACTATAAAAATAGACATTTGGACAAGTTGGCTAGTGGTCGTGCCTTAACCCTTTGTGACAACACCTGTGTTCGTCCTAATCGCAACATGTTGAAAGGGCGACAAAGGCAAACGTCCTTAGATAGGTTTATCTTAAAACGGCCGGCTGGTCATGAAAGCGAAACAAAGGAAAAATTAGCTAACCAGCGAGAAACTTCAAACTATAAACGCCGAAGAAATTTTAATTACGTTAAGTCGAAAATGAAAGTTTGCTTTTAGGTTTGCTTCTAATTTGTCTTTTAACACTTTGATAAAATCCAAATTTATAAAAGTCAACTGTTGTAACGAAGGATAAGTTATATCTCCCTCCCTGGCAAACGCGAGTGTTAACTGCTATTGTATGTATTTAATTTTACATTTTACATGTAATTAATCACATTTCCTTGCATTATGTTTTATTTGCTGCTTTTTGAAAGCATGCAGTACGTAAGGAGAATAACCAACATGTTTTTTCTGTTACAATATCTTGTTTTGAGTGTTTTATTTGCTTTTTTTAGAGTATGGAAACCAATCAATATATATTTTATTGTTCTATATATAAATAAATTGCACCAACATGCGAGCGAATTAACATACGTGCTTAGTCACGTAACGCGTTAAGCTCGTAAGTTGAAGTATGACTGTACTAGCGATTAACTAACCTTAAGTGTTAAGTTCATGTTTGATTAAATAAGTAATTACGAGGCTCTTACTGGAAACATTTTTCTGGTTTTGGTACGTCTCTGACAGCGCTTCTAATCTGTAATGAGTGCTGAGCACTCTTGGAGAGGGGAAGAGTTTGCCGTCATCGGGTTTCTGAACAGGAAACAGGTTCAGCATGTAAAGCGCTTCAAACTCCTCTGTGTTAAGAGGTACTCGAAGTAGTGTGATCATTATCTTCTACATTAAGTTGGTTCCTAAAATATTTCTTATATTCGTAAGTTAACAGAACTTTATAAACATCACCATCTGTTACTGAAGTAGTAAATGTTTAGGTTTTCGATGACAACTTTTAAATTTGTTTTCATTCATAAAAAGTTAATTTATTTGTGAGTTTTCAACCCCTCTTTATTCTACGCTGTGACATACAGCTTCATTCAGGCAATAAATTTTAATAAACTCATTAGCAGTAGGCCTGGCAATGTCTGGCACCTCTTTAATTTATAATCAGGTAGTCAGCAGGTAGGAGTTTAAAAGGCTGCTTCATGGGGAGCCAGACAGAGTTCATAGGAACCAGTTCTAAAATGGAATATTTTAGCAACCTGGCAGAGAGCACGGATCATATGGGGTGAAGTTAACATAAAATCAGTAAAAAAATTGTAAAAAAGCATAACGTTTGCAAAGACTAACACACACACACTCACATATACACATACATACGCTCTCACACATACGCACACATGCATGCACGCATATACACATACATACCGACACACACGCACACACATGCGCACACACCCGCACGCATCCACACACACACAATAACAACGTGAGTTTTGTTAATTGAGATTAATTGTCTGTAGCAAGGAAAGATTGAATAAATTGAATAAAATTTACACTGAAAAAAATTGAAATAAATAAACTTCAAAACGAGAGAATTTGTTTAAGCACAATAAAATTTTATATCAGATATTTTTTCCTGAGGCGAAGAAAAGATATACCGCAGCGAGGATTCGTACCACTGACATACTACTGCGAAGTACACATAACTAGCAACTTTACCATAGTTGCTCTGCAGAAGCACATGCCAATAATGAGGTGTATTCATGATATCAATTACCAGAAAGATTAAATGTATTACTCTTTTTGCATGTTCATAGTACCAGTGTGTTTTAGATTTACTTTGAATTGTGTCAGAACAGCAGTACATGTGACCTTGAACAGCAACACAGGACCGTAAGAAGGAATACATATGACCTTGAACAACGATACATGTGACATTGAACAGCAACATATATGACATTGAACAGTGATACATGTGACCTTGAACAGCGATACATGTGACCTTGAACAACAATATATGTGACCTTGAACAGCAAAATATTTGACATTGAACAGCAATACATGCGACATTGAACCGCAATAAATGTGACCTTGAACGGCAATACATGTGGCCTTGAACAACGACACATGTGACCTTGAACAGCGATACATGCAACTTTACACAGCGATACATGCAACCTTATACATGCAACCTTAAGCAGCGATACATGCAACCTTAAGCAGCGATACATGCAACCTTAAGCAGCGATACATGCAACCTTAAACAGCGATACATGCAACCTTAAGCAGCGATACATGCAACCCTGAACAGCGATACATGCAACCTTAAACAGCGATACATGCAACCTTAAACAGCGATACATGCAACCTCAAACAGCGATACATGCAACCTCAAACAGCGATACATGCAACCCTGAACAGCTATACATGCAACCTTAAACAGCGATACATGCAACCTTAAACAGAGATACATGCAACCTCAAACAGCAATACATGCAACCTCAAACAGCGATACATGCAACCTTAAACAGCTATACATGCAACCTTAAACAGCGATACATGCAACCTTAAACAGCGATACATGCAACCTCAAACAGCGATACATGCAACCTTGAACAAACACATTTCAACCAAAATCCAAAATTTGTGTAAAATGAGCAAAACTCACCACTTTTCGGTTGGCTTGTCAACAGGATGTCCTCCGACTTTGTAGCGATGCATAATTTTCATCAAACACATCAGCATCGACAATCCTAGCAGGCAACTTTACGGAACAATCTTCACTGATGATGTACTAATTGGTTGTCTTGCCACCTCTAGGATGTGCTGGAACTTTCATTTCTTCTATACCAATCTCTGAATGTCACAATTGAGTTGAAGTTAGGACAAAATATCCGATTTAAATTCAAAGTCGCATTAACATTCAACCTTGAATCACTTCACGAAAAAAAGACTCTCTTAGTGCCGCGTTAGTTTCAAATACCGTACTTTTTGGACTGTTAACCGCACCCCTATATAACCCTCATATGTTTCATAAAAAAAAACGATAATAAAACAATACATAGGCAGAACTTTTTGTAAAGGCAGCAGAACTCATAACAGTGCTTTTTAACACGGCGGCAACTTTGCTTGTTAAAAAGGCTCAGTGCCGTTAGGCATTGTTTCATTTTTTCTTTCATCGCTAAAGCGGGACATTAACCGCAGTTTCCGGTTAATGTACCTTAGCGGTGAAAGAAATAGAATCACAGAATAGCCGCACACTTATATAAACCGCATGGCTCTAATCGTCAGAAACAAGTAGCTGCTAATAGTCAGAAAAGTATGGTAAACAGTATCATTGTAAATATGGTCAGAGAGCTCACTTTTGTTTTAAAAAAATATTTGATTTACTTAAAAATTAAACAAGCTGCATTAGCTTGCCTAATAACAATGCATACAAAGTGATTGTTTTGTTGAAAATTAAAAACTAGCATTTCGAAAAAAGCAAATCAAAATCAACAACTAGCAACTGGACAATAGCCACTAAAACTTTGCATTTATCAACAAGCAAGTAGCAAATATAACTTAGCAAGTAAACTTACCAGCAACTAGCACTTAAACAACAGGTAATTAAAGTGTGACTAAAACAGGCAGCCAGACTTACTGTAAGTGATAGTAGTGGTGGCCATAGAAGTGACTCTACGGGTAGATGTGCTAGTGCTAGTAGTATCTACTTATCAGTACAAAAGCACAAATGCTAGAGTTTAATCTTCCAACTCTATAAATCTTCATAATCTTCGTAATACTGACATAAGTTCAAGGGTCAAACTTTGAGTTGTCAGAGTGCGAGCACCAATTGCAACCCACCAAGCCAAGAGAAGACAATTGACTCTATTGTCTAATGAAACACATCTGAATGTTAAAATGAGTACACCAGCTTGTTAAAATACAGTAGAAGCTCCTATAATGTATACTTCCTATAACGAAAATTCCAAATAATGTTAGGATTTTATGTGAAGTTTTTGCTTCCTACTATACGAAAAATTCTGTACAACGCAAAGTGTCAAGTCAGGTGAGTTTTCAAAATTGGTTTAAATGTTACCTTATTTTACAGAAACCGCCGTGTGTTTATCGTTTTATCGATTATACATAACTTTCAGGACATTCTAGTTCATCGTAATAGATCGTTAAATGTGTCAACAATAAGGCTAATACGATAGCTGCACGATTGTTTATAAATACAAAGTTGATCGGATGGTACAGCATCGGTCTGCCAGTCCTAATGTCATTAGTTGGAGTATCGTCCAAAAAATATCTTTATTCTAACCATGACTCCAGGATAGGTATAGACGACAAACAGGTGGAACTGTTTTTTATAGTAAAAACATTTTGTTGTTTCACTTTAATGCAGGCATACAAAATATTTGTTATCAGCTTTACTTTGCAGTTTAGAAAAAGTTGTTGTTAATGAACGTCGAAATTATGCAGTCCCTGTTAACTTTTTGTAAATTTACCGCAATCATGGTCTATAAAACTAGTGAGATTGATCATTAAAATCTGTCGATGCAAACCAATAATTCAGCAGTTACGGTATGACCTACAAATTAAAAGAGTTGAATAAAGTTTTCCTTCTTGCATGGCCAAAGGGGTGAGTTAGGAAAGATCTTGGAACAGATCATGCAATTTACATGTGTTTTACTGTTCTTATAATGTAAGCATTCCTGGAATGGACTATTTACATTATAGGAGCATCTACTGTAATTATATTAAATTACGTTAATTCAAGTTCTCTCTTCAGAGCTTCTGCAGAAATTTAATTGTCAATTCGTTAACAAACCTTTTATAAGCTCATCTCCGTTTTTCTAATGCCCATAATATGCGGTTCTCTTTCAAGGCAGATAAAAGAGCATAAAGTTTCCATGACGTCGTGGATGACCATGACATCCAAGACCAGGCTTGCACTTTACAATGAAAACACCCTAGAAACAAGAAGAGCTGCTATGGGCATGCTGAACTCTGTACAATTGCTATATAAAACTATACAGTGGTTTTTAACATACACGCTATTATTATAAACTGTATATATATATATATATCAGTGTTTGTGTTTTAGAACACCCGTTGATGACCAGTTACGACAATTACAATCTAACAAATAATATGTATTGCAGTGGATTCCATCTTGGAACCTACAAATCTGGAGGCGGCTGACTTAACCTTTAGACGAGGGGTATAACTGAGCATCGCTATTAAAAATAGTCAAGATATTACATCGGTTAAAATGCACAGGCTTAAATCACTAAGCGCTTGCAGTTAGTAACTAGCACTGTTGATCATTACTCGTAACGTAATGATTATTAAGCTGTCTGCAAGCACAGCAACTGTTTTAGTGAAATTACTAACAAGCTTACGAGGTAAGGTACCCAAATTCAGTAGGTGATTATTTTATTACTGGTGCACCGCCGGGTATTTGGCTAGTTACACATGAAAGCTATCAAAAAATCAAAATTTTATTTTCATTGCTACCATACTAGTTACACTCTGATCAAGATACATCACTACAGTGGACCCTCTCTCATTACAATCGTCTCCACCACTACGATTGTAATTTTTTTTTACCGTCTGTAGGTAAATTAAGTCACCTGCAGTAACTTTATGATATTTAGTTATTAATATCTGCAATGAAATGTAACGTTACAATCTACTATGTGTAGTGCTTACCGTAGGAGTTCTTACTTTCTAGGTAGACATAAAAATAAATGTTGAGCTGAAAACTTAACGTGCATGAATTTAACATACTAAACACATACATAAAGGTAAGTTTTACTATGTATTCTTAACTATTTCACTAAACTTCAAGTTTTTCAATGCTAAAATCATAACACTAATCTTTTTCCGGTTTTATTTTGACTATAACTAATAACCATCATAACCAGGTAATCATAGTATAGTTAATAGGTCTATGATAACTAATAACGATCATAACCAGGTCATCATAGTGTAGTTAATGGGTCTACGATGATCAATAACGATCATAACCAGGTCATTATAGTATAGTTAATAGGTCTATGATAAATAATAACGATCATAACCTGGTCATCATAGTATAGCTAATAGGTTTACGATAACTAATAACGATCATAACCAGGTCATCATAATATAGTTAATAGGTCTATGATAACTAATAACGATCATAACCGAGTCATAGAATAGTTGATAGGTCTAAGATAACTAATAACGATCATACCCTGGTCATCATAGTATAGTTAATAGGTCTACAATAACCAATAACGATCATACCCTGGTCATCATAGTATAGTTAATAGGTCTATGATAAATAATAACGATCATAATCAGGTCATCATGGTACAGTTAATAGGTCTATGATAACTAATAACCATCATAACCAGGTCATCATAGTATTTTTAATAGGTCTATGATAAATAATGACGATCATAACCAGGTCATCATAATATAGGGAATAGGTCTATGATAAATAATAACGATCATAACCAGGTCATCAAAGTATAGTTAATAGGTCTATGATAAATAATAACGATCATAACCAGGTCATCATAGTATTTTTAATAGGTCTATGATAATTAATAACGATCATAACCAGGTCATCATAGTATAGTTAATAGATCTACGATGACTAATAACGATCATAACCAGGTCATCATAGTATAGTTAATAGGTCTATGATAAATAATAACGATCATAACCTGGTCATCATAGTATTCTTTTTAGGTCTATGATAACTAATAACGATCATAACCAGGTCATCATAGTATAGTTAATAGGTATATGATAACTAATAAGGATCAATACCAAGTCATCATAGTATAGGTAATAGGTCTATGATAAATAATAACGATCATAACCAGGACATCATAGTATAGTTAATAGGTCTATGATAACTAATAACGATCATAACCAGGACATCATAGTATAGTTAATAGATCTATGATAACTAATAAGGATCAATACCAAGTCATGATAGTATAGGTAATAGGTCTATGATAAATAATAACGATCATAACCAGAACATCATAGTATAGGTAATAGGTCTATGATAAATAATAACGATCATAACCAGAACATCATAGTATAGTTAATAGGTCTATGATAACTAATAACGATCATAACCAGGACATCATAGTATAGTTAATAGGTCTATGAGAAATAATAACGATCATAAACAGGTCATCATAGTATAGTTAATAGGTCTATGATAACTGATAACGATCATAACCTGGTCATCATAGTATAGTTAATAGGTATATGATAACTAATAACCATCATAACCTAGTCATCATAGTATAGTTAATAGGTCTATGATAAATAATAACGATCATAACCTGGTCATCATAGTATATAGCAAATAGGTCTATGATAACTAATTACGATCATAACCAAGTCATCATAGTATAGGCAATAGGTCTATGATAAATAATAACGATCATAACCAGGTCATCATAGTATAGGTAATAGGTCTACGATAACTAATAACGATCATAACCAAGTCATCATAGTATAGTTAATAGGTCTATGATAAATAATAACGATCATCACCAGGTCATCATAGTATTTTTTTTAGGTCTATGATAACTAATAACGATCATAACCAGGTCATCATAGTATAGTTAATAGGTATATGATAACTAATAAGGATCATTACCAAGTCATCATAGTATAGGTAATAGGTCTATGATAAATACTAACGATCATAACCAGGACATCATAGTATAGTTAATAGGTCTATGATAACTAATAACGATCATGACCAGGACATCATAGTATAGTTAATAGATCTATGATAACTAATAACGATCATTACCAAGTCATCATAGTATAGGTAATAGGTCTACGATAAATAATAACGATCATAACCAGAACATCATAGTATAGTTAATAGGTCTATGATAACTAATAACGATCATAACCAGGACATCATAGTATAGTTAATAGGTCTATGATAACTAATAATGATCATAACCTGGTCTTCATAGTATAGTTAATAGGTCTATGATAACTAATAACCATCATAACCTAGTCATCATAGTATAGCAAATAGGTCTACGATAACTAATGATGATCATAAACAGGTCATCATAGTATAGTTAATAGGTCTATGATAACTAATAACGACTATAACCTGGTCATCATAGTAGGCTATATAGCAAATAGGTCTATGATAACTAATAACGATCATAACCAGGTCATCATAGTATTTTTAATAGGTCTATGATAAATAATGAAGATCATAACCAGGTCATCATAGTATAGTTAATTGGTCTATGATAACTAATAACGATCATAACCAAGTCATCATAGTATAGTTAATAGGTCTATGGTAACTAATAACGAACATAACCTAGTCATAGTATAGTTAATAGGTCTACGATAACTATTAACGATCATAACCTGGTCATCATAATATAGTCAATAGGTCTATGATAACTAATAACGATCATAACCAAGTCATCATAGTATAGTTAATAGGTCTATGGTAACTAATAACGATCATAACCTAGTCGTAGTATAGTTAATAGGTCTACGATAACTATTAACGATCATTACCAAGTCATCATAGTATAGGTTATAGGTCTATGATAAATAAAAACGATCATAACCAGAACATCATAGTATAGTTAATAGGTCTATGATAACTAATAACGATCATAACCAGGACATCTTAGTATAGTTAATAGGTCTATGAGAAATAATAACAATCATAAACAGGTCATCATAGTATATTTAATAGGTCTATGATAACTGATAACGATCATAACCTGGTCATCATAGTATAGTTAATAGGTATATGATAACCAATAACCATCATAACCTAGTCATCATAGTATAGTTAAAAGGTCTATGATAAATAATAACGATCATAACCTGGTCATCATAGTATATAGCAAATAGGTCTATGATAACTAATAACGATTATAACCAAGTCATCATAGTATAGGCAATAGGTCTATGATAAATAATAATGATCATAACCAGGTCATCATAGTATAGGTAATAGGTCTACGATAACTAATAACGATCATAACCAAGTCATCATAGTATAGTTAATAGGTCTATGATAAATAATAACGATCATCACCAGGTCATCATAGTATTTTTTTTAGGTCTATGATAACTAATAATGATCATAACCAGGTCATCATAGTATAGTTAATAGGTCTATGATAACTAATAACGATCATAACCAGGTCATCATAGTATAGTTAATAGGTATATGATAACTAATAAGGATCATTACCAAGTCATCATAGTATAGGTAATAGGTCTATGATAAATAATAACGATCATAACCAGGACATCATAGTATAGTTAATAGGTCTATGATAACTAATAACGATCATAACCAGGACATCATAGTATAGTTAATAGATATATGATAACTAATAACTATCATTACCAAGTCATCATACTATAGGTAATAGGTCTATGATAAATAATAACGATCATAACCAGAACATCATAGTATAGTTAATAGGTCTATGATAACTAATAACGATCATAACCAGGACATCATAGTATAGTTAATCAGTCTATGATAACTAATAATGATCATAACCTGGTCTTCATAGTATAGTTAATAGGTCTATGATAACTAATAACCATCATAACCTAGTCATCATAGTATAGCAAATAGGTCTACGATAACTAACGATGATCATAAACAGGTCATCATAGTATAGTTAATAGGTCTATGATAACTAATAACGATTATAACCTGGTCATCATAGTAGTCTATATAGCAAATAGGTCTATGATATCTAATAACGATCATAACCAGGTCATCATAGTATTTTTAAAAGGTCTATGATAAATAATGAAGATCATAACCAGGTCATCATAGTATAGTTAATTGGTCTATGATAACTAATAACGATCATAACCAAGTCATCATAGTATAGTTAATAGGTCTATGGTAACTAATAACGAACATAACCTAGTCATAGTATAGTTAATAGGTCTACGATAACTATTAACGATCATAACCTGGTCATCATAATATAGTCAATAGGTCTATGATAACTAATAACGATCATAACCAAGTCATCATAGTATAGTTAATAGGTCTATGGTAACTAATAACGATCATAACCTAGTCATAGTATAGTTAATAGGTCTACGATAACTATTAACGATCATAACCTGGTCATCATAGTATAGTTAATAGGTCTATGATAACTAATAACGATCATAACCAGGTCATCATTGTATAGTTAATAGGTTCATGATCACTGATTACGATCATAACTAGGACATCATAGTATAGTTGATGGGTTTATGATAACTAATAACGATCATAACCAGGTCATCATAGTATAGGTAAGAGGTCTATGATAACTAACATCGATCATAACCAGGTCATCATAGTACAGTTAGCAGGTCTATGATAACTAATAACGATCTTAATCAGGTCATCATAGTATAGTTAATAGGTCTATGATAATTAACAATGATCATAACCAGGACATCATGGTATAGTTAATAGGTCTACGAAGTTGGAAGTTGGAAGTTAGAGAAATATATTTGTTGATATTTGTATTGCAAACAAAATTTCATATGGAGAGGGTGATAATCTAAAAGAACACACAGAGACTAAGTAAATTACTCATCCTATGCTATTTATAGAAGGCTGGCACATGATGTTTAGACTAGAGCCAAACTCAGTAGCTTTATTTAAATCAAAAGACTACTACTAGTGAGATGGGGGAGTGTAAAGCCTCCCACTGCTAATATATCCATCAGATCTTGACTCACCTCCAGTCCATGCCAAGACGATCCATAAAGGTAACAGTAGAGATTAAGGTGAATACAACCAGATTTGGAGCAAAGGTGAGATATTCCTATCACTGCCATCATGTACCTACAAGCAATAAACATAGGAAATCACTACAATGTCGTATCATTGAGGAATACAAAATAATAATACACCAGACTACATTGTTAAAATATTACAAATATGCAAGGAATTCAACAACGGATGGAATCAGCTATGCGAGTGAGTTTGACTTAAAAAACACGCAGTGCATGTTTTTTTACAGTTTGACTTGCAAAAATATTCGCATTATATTTATTTGGCATCAAAAAGTTCACCGTGTTTTACTCTGCAAATTCGTAGGTTCAAAATATCTTAGATGATAAATATAGAGCATATTCAAAACTACTCTAATCAAAATACAACAACTGAAGTGAGAGAATGTTTAGAATGTAATATCCTGCTCGGTATTATCTTGCGCATCATTTGTAAGTGCCATTTCAATAAAGTAATCAATCTGCCAGTCTTATATTACTGAAAGAATATAGATCTTAGATCATAACTCTATGGACACAAGGAGGAAGACTAAACGAATGTTTAAATACACACCGTATTCTACAAAATATGTTTGTAGAGCACCGTGTAAAGTGTACCTTACTGAGGTATGAGTAGGGAATCCAGAAAGGGCTCACAAACAATATCATGGACTAGAGTGCATTAGAATAATTAAAATGCTACAATTGCTATATATACAACTTACAATTATCCTTACACTATCCTAAGTCTACAATATACTAATAACCATGTGGATGAAAAGCATTGATTGGCTCTACAGTTATGCGTGCCCACAGTTATTGATGTAATCAGTTGAAACGCTTTTACATAAAATTCTAATAGTAAAGGTTTAACAAGAAAGACTACAACAATTATTTCAAACTACCCTGACAGTCTAATATGCTGTGATAAATCATCAGACGTGATGATATTCTGATGTTCTATAAGCTACTCTAGGAATTAGGGTATTACAGATTTTAAAGTATTTTTATCTAATATAGAAAGCATTCTGTACAACTTCTGAGCAACATAGTAGTTATGCAATGATACATTTTTAACCCTTCCACTGCCAACCGTGTACAAATTCGGGTATCTGCCAAGTGCCCGCCATTTTACCGAAAATTGCTTGATGATATGTAAACAGGATTTTTCACAAATTCAATCTTTATCTTGAACATTTTTATTACATATATTTTATTTTGCAAACATTTTAATCAACATTTTTAAGCAAAAATTCAATGGGTCTCTATACTTTGTGAGATGATAAAGCTATGTGAAGCTACGACCGATGCGAAGCTAAAACGATCCTCCACAATGTTCCTTACTCTTACAAAATTATTACTTTCACCACTATCAGAGACAGTGCTGCTACGTTAATTATCTGTAATTATCTTGAAAATCTGAATTTGATTTGGCTAAAATGTCATCAACATAACAAATTACCCGTTTGCTGACCAACGCGCGGTAATTTATGAACTCACACAAAAAATGTTCGTTTTTAAATTAGAAATTCTCAAACAAAAGTTTAAAATTGCTTCGTTATTTTAGGCTAATTTTATAGACAAATCTTCAGACAACATTGTCAATTTCATAAAAGTCTTAGAGACCGTGGGTTATGTTGTCAACGAATAATAAAATTATGTAACTACACAATTGCTGGTAAAGTCGCAAAAAAAGCGTCTATGGCAATGGTCCAAACGCATTTATGCGTCTACGACAGTGAAAGGGTTAAGTGAAGCAATTCTTAAAGGTTGACTTGCAACAAAATTCGCATTACAATTTTGCAGACATTCACCATGTCTTATTCTGTTGCGTTGCAGGTAAAAATCTGTGGAAATGTGATTACAAGCTCTTAAAAGCTCAAAAATGAACAGGTAATCGCCACCATCACGAGACCGCAGTAGATTGTAATCAGTTTATTTCTCTGATGTAGTCATTACATTTGGTTATTGTTTTGACTTCTTGTTTTGAACAATAGTGCTAATGAGCTGCCTATACAAATATACATGTATATGCTTTGTTGGATCAATGCGATATAGTACACCCTCAGGATACGATTACCCTGGTATACAATTTTTTACCTTACGAAGTAGAACGTGATAATGTTTTCACCTCATCATAAAATCTTATTTCACCATACCTATTGAACAAAATTGTTGATTCAGTTTGCATTTGGCAGTCGGTGCGGTGCTTATTACATGTGCCAAAAACTACAAATACACCGAAATACTGCTTGCCGATATTTCAACAATACCTGAAAAAGACACGATGACTGATATCTCTCAATTCAGCAATTCTCATGTGTAAAACGAGTAGCAAAGTTGAAGTTGTGATTCCTTCATACAGAAGGTCCAGTGGTCAGACAGCCTCTTTAACCAGCTAACAAAAATCTACTTCATCATGAAAACAGCATCGTGCAGGTATTCTTGTCGACTTGAATGGCATTGAAGTATTTCCGAATATTTCCACAAAAAACTCACTCTATAAGGTTTATCGACAAGCCTGACGATCTTTTACGATGAACTGTCAAGGTATGTATAACAGTGGTAACTCTATATGCCGCCGGTTTTCCTCCAGTATGACAAAAGAGTGATGAACTCACTGTCACCAGCTGAGACATTGTGTCTGACATAACGTCGTCTCAAGCCAGCAAACGCTACTACAACAGTATCTATTCCTATTGGCTCCTGACTAATTAGGTCAGCTGGCATGTGGCCAAGAGGCTCCCATCTTTAGAGAGAGCTGCTTACTGTTTGATATTATGGAGTAGAACATACAGTAGACGCTTCTATAACATACACCTCCTATAACATAAATACCAGATAACAAAGAATTCATATAAAGTTTTTGCTTCTTACTTCGTAAAAAATACCATATGACAAAATGTGTCAAGTCGAGCGATTTTTCAAATTTGATTTGAATCTTGCCAGACTTGCCGGCAAAGACGATGTGCGTATAAAGCTACATTTACCTATTATATATACAATTGTCGTCACATTTTGGTTCGCTGTGATAAATCGTCACATACTAAAATATGGCGACATAAATTACCAAAAAGGCTAACATTTTACCTAGGATTTACGTCTAGCAATGCAGACCAATAAGTTGGTTTCAAACGGACAAAAAGAGAACGCATTGCCAAAGCGTGGCCAATGGTTGAATATAGAAAAAACACATTTTGCATGTAGCCAGGCCTTGAAGTACACTGTTGGCACCTATGAAGCACACTGAAGTAGTGATTGTCCACGCTCTTCATAGGATATGCTCTGACACTAACCAAGTCGTGTGCTGTTATTCACGCTGCTTCCTCACACGATGTTAACATAATTTATTGTATAACCATTTTAACTTGATCATGCTGCAGACACACCTACTTCCTTCCATAGAGTATAGACTAACCATTGTTCTCATCAAAACACACTGCATCAACTTTTGACCCACCTGTACTAATGACATTAGTGTTGACTATATCATATAGATTGTCATCTACTTCCTTGGCATCATCCAGACTTGTAGATATTTTCGATGGAACAGTGAATTGTGAATCTGTAATAAGGACAAAAAAGACATGATTATCATTCTAATAGTAAATAGAGAGTTATGCTATGAACAGAGCAATGAACAGCCCAACTAGCCAGATAATAATTAGTCATCCTAGTCTATTAATAAAATATTGGCACACAACCAGGACAGGTTAAAAACTAAGATCATTAGGCCTACAGAGATTGGGCAGAATGCTTGCTTATGGATTCCTAGAGCAGAAACATCAGAAAACACTTCAATATAACTATAGTGGACCTTCGCCAAACGATTTTAATTCATTCCAGTGTTGGCATCGTGAGGAGGGAATCTTGTAAAGAAAGGTATAACAATCCATAGGGAATATCTAATGCCTACACCCTCTGGTGAAAATCAGCAAAATTGTGCGATTGTCGTCGACTCGTTGTGAGCGGCAGACGGGAAATCTGGCTGACAGGCAAGTTGGTTGGCGAGCCGACAGGCAGACCTACATGCAACTCTGTCTAACCATCGCATTTAGCTTAAACAATTGTGATACTACCATAGCAAGAGGTCTAATGCCAAATGTAAAGAAATTCACTTATAGAAATAGAACTAGTAAAATAACCCCCTATAAATTCACTCTACAGACTATTAATATTCCTTCTTTAGAATGCTTTATCTACACTCATAAGTTTCACTGTCAAATCAAACAGGAAACAGTAAAAACAGGAAATCCTAACGGACAAGTGAAAACCTGTTAATGCAACTAGAAAAACTTGTTTCACATTTTTAACTTCGGAGAAACAGACATAAAATCCACAGTCAAAATCGGCACCAACTGTCAACATGTTGGTCAATTCTAGAGAGTTCATAGTTGTGTAGTTTGTCACAAACAGTAAAAATAAAGATGCTATTTTGATGCAATTTATTTATGAACAAAAATTAGTAAAAAACACACGCCTACTCTACATACCGCATTTACAAGTACTAATTTAATAGACAATTTCTGTCATTCATAAGGGGTAGCCTATGTGATATAGTGTTAAGATTGTGGATAGCCTTGAATTGTTTAGTAAGCCTTAGGAGCTCCATGAAACAGCGGTAAAATTGTGAAATGACAAAATATGAGCATCAGCTATCGCGAGATATCCAGCATGTATAATATAGTTTCAACACGACTTGCTGCCAGCAAACAGCCATCAACAAAGGCTGTATAAATTTGTTTCTACAAATTGATCTTATAAGACTTGGAGGATACAAAACATAAGAAGGTCAGCATGAGGAGTAACCAGGAAACAGCCCATGATTGAACAGAGTCTGTAAGGGAGCCAATAGCTTAGTACTTATTAGTTCTTATTGAAGTAATCCAATCCATCTGCTGATATCAATTATATTAATAATAAACACATTAGTTAGTTCATAGTACAAGTCTTGGCGCTGTAGCGTATAGATCAGAATAGATTAATAATAAAAACTCTATATTTAGAGTAAAATCCCTTCAAAAGATGGAAAGTTGCCAATGTACAGCCATTATTTGCTGGGGTTATTACTGTATTATTGTTATTATACACTAAACACCAACATATTTTAAATATGAAATATGTAATTTGGGATCACAGGTTCCAACTGAGTAAAATATGTTTACTGTAAATAGCTGATTGTTACTGACCTACTACTACAGACTCCTTAAATGACCTTGACATTATCTGGCATTACATCAGTTTAGAAGTAGCCTACTAGAGTGATAGCTTTATTGCATGGCTTGTTCAGAAGTGAACCTGATTGGTGCAAATCACTGAAAGCTAGAAAAGAAAGTCTGAGAGCTGCTCTCTCGGAGTGAGTAGACCATCTGGCCCATACCAGAATGGATGACCCCTAAAATGGCTCATTCTGCGTGAGAAATAGTGGTGGTATGCACCGCAGCTCGTTTGCTGATGATGCAGTTTTGATGCCGGCCACTCGCTATTTTGAATCATGAAATATTGGCTAAATTTGGGTAGTAGAAAGGAAACTATCAATAATAATGCTACCTTTTAGTGATAGACAACGACTAAATGCATATCAATCCGCAATAGCCAGCCTTAATAATCGATTAGTTGTATAGAAGTTACATGAATAGCTTAAAATTTATTAGTTGATCGTACCATCTATAGCTACATTTACGCCAGCTCATAATCAAACAATTTGTATCTTCAAAAATACGAGTTGATAATAAACATTATGTTGGTTTTGGTAGATCTATCAGATCGATTGCAGTTTTATTTTTTCCCACAGATCAAGCTAGCATGTAATAGCACAGCCAGGGAATTACTAGTTAGTGCAGACCCAAAACATGCTGAGAAACAATGGCAAAAGAATGTCAACACTCTCCATAAGACGTGAGCCGATACCAGTCGAGTTGGTTATCATATGCACTGCTTATTTACATTTCCTAGTGAACCAGGTAAATACTATTTTATTATCGTTGTCACTTTGGGGAAAGACAAACAGAACCAACATATTTAAGTGTTTTACAAAGGCAAAATGCTACTACATGTTGTAGTTTTATAAATAAAATTAGAACAATACCCGGTTCTGTGGTTTTGCTACACAGGCTGACTTTTATAAAGTAGACTCTCACATTGAAGCTAAATTCAAGGCTATATTCTACTATATGTTACTATTTTAACGCCACAAGACAGTAATTGTGACTCTGATGGAGAATGCGGAGAGCCAAATGTGTGCTGGATTTCAACAGAATAAACCAAAGACAATACAAAAATGATGCAATCCGGTTCAACAACTGATCGCAGCGGTGTATAATAACAGTTCTAGCCAAACCGGGAGGGAAAAGAATATCTGACAGTTTAACTCTTTGAAACTCTAAAAATAAAAGCAGTATTTAGTTAGCATTATTCATCCTAGTATTTGTAACGATCGCTGAGAATTGTTTTCAGGTGTCGATTGCTGGAAACCTACGATTGCTGCAAACCTATGGACATCCTTGCATCCTAAACTTTAAACAAATCGCGCAATTTTAATAATGCGTGAGGCTCATAGACCTTCACTAGTCCATAGCTAGGCTAATATATTAGCAGCATGATTGAAATACTAATTACCCTAGGACACTTATATTTCGCTAGTATTTAGTTTCGTGAGTAGCACACAGAGTAAAATTTCGCTGCAACTTAATTTCGCAGCTCTGATGAGTGCGAAAATATAGTGATGTGAAAATAAATACAGTGGAACAAACAAATTAGATTCCTCAGGTCCGGTCCTCTAGTAAAAAAAGTTTTTATATTTGCGACTAGTTTGTATTTGTAACCCGCAGGTATAAATGTATGGCAGAAATCGATAATTCAACGTGATCGCTTGCTGCCATTTGTTTCTTGGACTATCAATGACGTCTCGGTCCTTTCCGTCGTGACCGATATGGTACCAATATCAGATCTCAAGTATTTATAGCAAGCGATGGCCATGGCACGTTTTGAGTTCACAATATTTCAAATTAAACAAAAATCAAATACAGTACATGTCTCATAAAAAAGAAAATAGATAACAACCAACATCACAACCAGAATTGTATAACATGGTTGGACCTGGTGAGGGTTGTTATCGTTTTTGGTTGGCAGTAAATTCATCACTACAATAAGTATTATTTAATTGTATGACTTCACCTACCAGACTTTCATCCTCATCAGTTACAAATTCGGTGACTAAACTGATATCATCATCTTCTTCGTTTGCCTTGGCTTTTCCAAAAAAACTTGTTATCTTAATTTGCTTTGCCATGCTGCTCATTCGGTGTATTAACGAATAAATATTGCTCATAAAAAAATAACGAATTTACTAGAAATTTCCCAATGAGCTCCATCACACACAAAATTATCTGCATTTCTAATATCACGATTTTGTTGTGGATATCAATGAACTACAGGGCCGTATTCCCTTGGACAGCTGGCCGGCTAAGACGCCCCAACTTTTTAGGAATTTCATAGTCCAACGGCTATAGAAAGGTTTTTATCGCTGTAGAATATCACTTTATTCGAAGCCATAGATACAAACATCAACTTTTAGTAGTTCTTAGGCGTCATTATTATCTTCATCAGCGGCAAAATATTCTTGTTAACGACTTTTATAAAGGTTTGCAAAATATCAAGTTTTAGCAAACATCTGCTTGCCCATATCCTACTTAATGAACTTGAAATAAAATCGGCAAAAATGCTCTTTGTTAAAACGCTTAAAAGAAAAAAGATGTCTTCTTTCTGAGCTTTTTAACTGCATACAAGTTTTGCCTGTTTTAATTTTAAAACGTTTTGTCAGTCACATCAGCTAAAACAAAGCAAATCTCAAAAAATAGAAAAATGTTGATACTTGCCAATAAAATTTTTTAAAACTTCACGTGAGAGGCCCGGCTGAGGCCCTACATAAGAGAAACCTGTTGGGAGCTTACAGCACCCCCCCTCCTTCTCCACACCCCAGATGTTCATAACTAGTCGTCTAACATTAGCCCCCCAACTTGCAACTAGTGAATACAGGCCTGTGTAGAACATAGCTATTTAATTTCGAATTTTCGCTAGTTCGTTATGATAGTTTAGTTTCGCGCATGAATTTTTCGCGTGATGATGACTCCGCGAAAACGCGAAAGTTAGATGCCGCGAATACTTAAGTGTCCTAGGGTACAATAGAATGAAAAAGCTACATCGTTAAATCTTACCATTGCTTGCAGGGTTGCTCAGAGTCCTTCGATAATATTCCGAGAAAACTACGAACGCTAGTTACGCACCCGCCAGCTAACAGTAGCTATAAACGATGTTTTCAAATTAGCGAGTAAACATCAGCCAATCACATACAGTAAAAAAATCTAGTCGCGCTCGCCTGAGCTTATAGGAGGCGGAGATAGTTCATCCTTGTAGAACCAACCCATTGAGTAGATTTAAAGGTCGACCTATAGGTGCCGTTGCTCATACGCGGCTAAACCTGCCAGACTAGCTAGAACCTAGCTAAGTTCACTTGGTCCCGCTAAAACCTGCAGAATGGGTGACAAACTGATTTATTGACCCAGTCGAGCTGGAAATAGCCTCTGGTCTACTGACTAATCATGTACTGACTAATATGAACGCTCTCCCCTACCATTACAAAACACAAATAGTTCTGGTTTAAATACTACTACTGAAAACTATCACAATTGTCTAACTGTGTGCACATGTGAGTAGAGATAATAGATAATTAATATTTAAATTCCTGTAATGTGTTTATAAATAGTCCTATTATTATGAAAATTGTCAAGATTTGTCTTCCGAGCGATTTTTGTAATTAATTTTTATCAATTTTAATTTAGAAACAATTTGGCAATCAGATCGTCTGAAACGTCAAAAACAGTCTTAAATAATAGTAAAATACTGATTTATTCTGATAAAGTCTACAAAAAGTTACAAAAAAGTTTTTAAGTTCATTTTAATGCCATTATAGTCATGGCAAAGTTTACTTCTCTGACTCACTTACTACTGAAGGGCACACGACTCCAAAATGAGTAAATATGGAGCTATTAGTAGCAAAACTTTGACTAAAGTCAGAGAATTTATATAATAATTAAGTAACAATTAATACAACCACCTATTGTTATCTTGTATTAACCTATTTAACACATATTTCACATAACTTAATATAAATATTTATTGAGTGCTATACACTTATTATTAGTAACATATTCAAAATATTTAATTTAGAGCATTTTTGTAGTCACGCTCGCCTGAGTTCATAGGAGGCAGAGATAATTCATCCTTGTACAACCAACCCGTTGAGTAGATTTGAAGGTCGACCTATAGGTGCCGTTGCTCATACAAGGCTAAAACCTGCCAGACTAGCTAGAACCTAGCTAAGCTCACCTGGTCCAGCTAAAACTTGCAAAATGGGTGACAAACTGATTTATTGACCCAGTCAAGCTAGAAATAGCCTCTGGTCTACAGATGAATTATGTACTGACTAGTATGAACACTCTTCCCTACCTTTACAAAACACAAATGGTTCTTGTTTAACTACTACTGCTGAAAACTATCACAATTGTCTAACTGTGTGCACATGTGAGTAGAGATAACACCTATTTAATATTTAACTTCCTGTAACTTGTTTATAAATAGTCCTATTTTTATGAAAATTGTCAAGATTTATCTTCCGAGCGGTTTTTGTGATCAACTTTTATCAATTTTAATTTAGAAACATTTTGGCAATCAGATCGTCTGAAACGTCAAAAACAGTCTTAAATAATAGTAAAATACTGATTTATTCTGATAAAGTCTACAAAAAGTTGCAAAAAGTTTTTAAGTTCATTTTAATGCCATTGTAGTCATGGCAAAGTTTACTTCTCTGACTCACTCACTACTGAGGGCACACGACTCCAAAATGAGTAAATATGGAGCTATTAGTAGCACAATTTTGACTAAAGTCAGAGAATTAATATAATGATTCAGTAACAATTTAATACAACCACCCATTGCTATACACTTGTTATTAGTAACATATTCAAAATATTTAATTTAGAGCAATTTTTTGTAGTTGCACTCGTCTGAGCTTATAGGAGGCGGAGATAATTCATTCTTGTACAACCAAACCGTTGAGTAGATGTGAATGTCGACCTGTCAGTGCCGTTGCTCATACACAGCAAAAACCTGCCAGACTAGCTAAAACCTAGCTAAGCTCACCGGGTCCAGCTAAAACTTGCAAAATGGGTGACCAACTAATTTATTGATCCAATCAAGCTAGAAATAGCCTCTGGTCTACTGATTAATACTGTACTGACTAGGATGAACACTCTTCCCTACCATTACAAAACACAAATAGTTCTTGTTTAACTACTACTACTGAAAACTATCACAATTGTCTAACTGTGTGCACATGTGAGCAGAGATAATAGTTATTTAATATTTAACTTCCTGTAATCTGTTTATAAATAGTCCTACTATTATGAAAATTGTCAAGATTTATCTTCCGAGCGGTTTTTGTGATCAATTTTTATTAATTTTCAATTAGAAATATTTTGGCAATCAAATTGCCTGAAGCGTCAAAAACAATCTTAAAAAATAGTAAAATACTGATTTATTCTGATAAAGTCTACAAAAAATTACAAAAAAGTTTTCTTAGTTCATTTTAATGCCATTATAGTCATAGCAAAGTTTACTTCTTTGACTCACTCACTACTGAGGGCACACGACTCTAAAATGAGTAAATATGGAGCTATTAGTAGCACAATTTTGACTAAAGTCAGAGAATTAATATAATAATTCAGTAACAATTTAATACAACCACCTGCTGCTATACACTTGTTATTAGTAACATATTCAAAATATTTAATTTAGAGCAATTTTTTGTAGTTGCACTCGTCTGAGCTTATAGGAGGCGGAGATAATTCATCCTTGTACAACCAAACCGTTGAGTAGATTTGAATGTCGACCTGTCAGTGCCGTTGCTCATACACAGCAAAAACCTGCCAGACTAGCTAAAACCTAGCTAAGCTCACCGGGTCCAGCTAAAACTTGCAAAATGGGTGACAAACTAATTTATTGATCCAATCAAGCTAGAAATAGCCTCTGGTCTACTGACTAATTATGTACTGACTAGTATGAACACTCTTCCCTACCATTACAAAACACAAATGGTTCTTGTTTAACTACTACTACTGAAAACTATCACAATTGTCTAACTGTGTGCACATGTGAGCAGAGATAATAGTTATTTAATATTTAACTTCCTGTAATCTGTTTATAAATAGTCCTACTATTATGAAAATTGTCAAGATTTATCTTCCGAGCGGTTTTTGTGATCAATTTTTATTAATTTTCAATTAGAAACATTTTGGCAATCAAATTGCCTGTAGCGTCAAAACAAATCTTAAAAAATAGTAAAATACTGATTTATTCTGATAAAGTCTACAAAAAATTACAAAAAAGTTTTCTTAGTTCATTTTAATGCCATTATAGTCATAGCAAAGTTTACTTCTTTGACTCACTCACTACTGAGGGCACACGACTCCAAAATGAGTAAATATGGAGCTATTAGTAGCAAATTTTTGACTAAAGTCAGAGATTTAATATTATAATCAAGTAACAATTAATACAACCACCTATTGCTATCTTGTAATAACCTATTTAACACATTTTTCACAGGATTCAATAAAAATATTTATTGAGTGCTATACACTTATTATTAGTAACATATTCAAAATATTTAATTTAGAGCATTTTTTGTAGACACGCTCGCCTGAGCTCATAGGAAGCGGAAATAATTCATCCTTGTACAGCCAACCGGTTGAGTAGATTTGAAAGTCAAACTGTCAGTGCTGTTGCCCATAAACGGCTCAAACCTGCCATATACTAGCTAGAACCTTAATTTGTAGATAGAATAAGCAAGTCACATCTTTGAAATGAATATGTTTGAGTACAGCTGAAACCAACTACATTTCTAAAGAGTCATGCATAGTCAACATTATCTAGTCATTATTAGTATAAGTTTGTAGAGATAATTTTATAGGTCACATTTGATTAGTTGATTTAAGTACAACACAAATGGATTTTCTTAATTGACAAAACTGCGTGTTTTTAGTGTGGACTCACTTATTTTCACTTAGTAGTGAGGAGCATAGAATCTTTTGACTAGCTCTCAATATTTGGCCCGTAGGAATTGAGTCGAGTGCAAAATCACTTGTCAATACAGCTCTTATTAAACCCTCATAAGCCAATCTGGCAGAAAAAAACTTTCGCAAAGGTAACAGCGAGGCAAAGATTTCATCCACATTTTATGCAAATTAAGTTTTGCATTATCTTTAAAACTATCATATTATTATATTATTTTATTATTATTACTATATTGTTTCACATGATCAGATTAGAGTCTAATCATTAGACCAAGTCAAAACAAAACTGTAAAGTAGTGACCACCTATATTTGATACAGGGTTTTCGGTAAAACCAAAAGTGTTTGTCATAAACTAGTGCTACGATAAGTTTCATATTGAGCCTTTTAATGGCCTTTCAATTCACATGACAAAACAATAACCAAATTAAATGACTATATGTCAGAGAAATAAACTGATTCCAATCTACGGCGTTTTTTCTTTTTTTAGCTTATAAGAGCTTGTAATCACAATTCCACATATTTGGCACTTACAGCACAACAGAGTAAGACATGGTGAATATTTTGATACCAAATAACTGTAATGCCAAGTTTGTTGCAAGTCAACCTTTAACGTTATCCTTTCTTGCGCTCCATAGAGTAATTGTAACATATGGCTAAAAATGTATGAACATATATACTTACATGTTTTGTAGCAAAGAAAAACTTGATCTTTCTTTGCACTAACATATACCTATATACTGTGTAGTACTATGTAATTCTCTGGCATGCTCTACTGACCATAACTGCATTGACTAACAGTAATAGCTGTGAGCTGATGTGAGTATCAGTAGTACAAATAACCAATTATACATGTTCATAACTCTTCCTTGTTTCTGTATATGTAGTCATTAGATGTGTAGCCATTATCTAATCATATGTTGAGGGTGGGCCTGTCTTTCATTACAAATTTTCATGAACCTAGCTGATCTTTTGACCTGGGTGAACTGGCTAAGATATATATATATATATATATATATCTAAAATATAAATACCCTGCATGCATGGATATGTTCATTTTTGTCCACAGTACAAGACATACTACAATCTGGAGATCTTTATACAAGCATGAACTAGCTCGACATCACCTGCATTGCATTAGCATAAACATTTTCCCAGCGCACACATCTCTCTCTCCCTCCCTCCCTCTCTCCCTTTCCCTCTCCCACTTCCTATCCCTCTCTCACTCCCTCTCCAACGCGCCTCCCTCTCCCTCCCTCTCCCTTTCTCTTTTTCTCCTTTTTTTTCTCCCTCTCTTTCTCTCTCTTTTTCTATCTCTCTCTCTCTCTCGCCCTTTCCCTCTCTCTCCCTCTCTCTCTCCTTCTCTTTCTCTTCCTCTTTCTCGGCTTTAACGTCCTTAGCTGATTAGCCCATCTACAAATGTACATTGGACTTTATATCAAATAAACTGCAAATCTTAACCTTGTCTTGATTTACTAAAGTATAGCAATACAGCGATACAGCTTAAGGGGGCTATTAAAAAGGCCCCTTTAAAGTAGCATCGTTGGAGTAACATGCTATTTCACAAATATGTCGAGTGTAACAACAACAACAACAACAACCAAAAACTGTTACAGATAAGTTGTTAATCATGTTGAAACATACATGTATTCAATAAAAATAAAATGGAAGTATAGCAACCCAGTAAACTATGATTATTAACAGCATCTTATCCTATTAGTTATGTATTTGGTAGTTATATGAGAAGTTGGGATGATGAGCTAGTAGACCCTGACCCAAATGTGACTAGCAAGTAACAAGTCATGTGATCATAGAGAGAGTGATGTTCACAGTAAATAATATAAAGGAATTAGTAGCATATGTATTTCTAATTGTACTGTAAAATATAGTTTAGGGAACAGAGGCTAACACGGATGTATCACATAGATGTACTTTTTATCAAGAAAGAACATTTCCATCCATTACTATTATTACTATTATTACTATCGTTACTATAGTTACTATTATTTCTGTTATTACTATTATTACTATTATTACTAATGTTACTATTATTACTTTTATCACTATTATTACTTGTATTACTATTATTTATTTTATTACAATTATTACTATTATTACTATTGTTACTATTGTTACTATTGTTACTGTTATTATTATTGTTACTATTATTACTATTGTCAAAGGAGACAAAATAAAATAAATAGGACAAATCTAAAGCTTTGTCACATGGGAAAAATTAGGTAATTTAAAATCTAAACAAACAAAATATAATTATATAAAAAAAACTATTTTACATGTAAATATAACTACAATATAAGTTTTAGAAAATGAAACTTGTACAAATGAATATAATCATGTTTTTATGTAGCTCTCCATAATTACCATTACCAGTGTTTACCCTCTTTTGGGACATTAGCTGCACATTTGGTATGCAATTTCTAATTTCGTGCTCATTATCATATCAAAATAATTATATACTGTCAGTATAATGTATATTTAAAAATATTCAAAATGTTTACATTTCGTTTACTCAACAAAATTTTAAAAATTTCTCCTAATACTTTGTAGTACATGTATATAATGTATGTTCAGTCAAAATGATAGCGATCAATTATGTCTTCAAAGCATATTACTGTAGTAGTAGTACTCGCCCAAATGGCCTTTCTCCCAGCAGAGAAAAGAATAAAAAACAGTAAGTTGCAGTAAAAGGTTGCAATATTTCACCCGTTTGGCCTCTTCGACCATTTTTTCTCTGATATAATCACTTTCAGAGGCTCCTTTTATACAGTCCGTTTGAGAATAGCAGCTATTTATGGACTTCTTTTCAGAATTTTGAAAGCTATGTGCAAATGCTGACTAAGCATAGGGCAACAACTTTGCTGTGGTAACCTATCACCTTAATTTTTGAAGAAGCCCACAATTTTGGTAAACATTAATTTGTCAAACTTCACAGTTTTTCAAAATATCTGTTCAACTTCGAAGTCATATTGTAAATTGTAAAGTTTACATATTTGTCTCTATCTCTTTTTTTTATTCTAAGAAATAGAAAAAAAATCTTGGCATGTATATATATATTGATTCATTATTTTGGTTTCTCTGAATCTCACATTGGAAAAACCTATTTTAGCTTTGAAAACTCAGTAAAGCTTAATTTGCAGAGTCTGTTTACCGCTAAAAACCAGCTCTTCAGGAAATTCAATGATTAAAAGGAGTCTCGTGGATACATTATAAAATGACTGTTTTTCATGAGTTTGATGGTTCTGAAGACCACTGACAATGCTCGTATAAAGTAAAACGTAATTAGCATAAATCCCAAAAATTAAAATTAACATAAAGTAGAAGGCATGAAATACAAAAACTAACATCTAAGCTTAAACAATACAATTCTTGTATATTGGACATACTCAACCTTGCGTTGTGACTCCAAGACATATGCATAGAGGCTCTCCTCTACTCTGTGTAGTCTGTTTGCAAGATTGGATAGCTGTTCCATTATCACGTATGTTTGTACAATGCGTATGCAATATTTTAATACGTTGAATCTGAAAGAGGGTATAAACCAATGTATACATTATGGTGAGGCACAGGAAATTGTGATTTTCCAGTCCAGTTAGCAGCTGACATCCTTTTGGGCTGTCCGGTGTGTTGTGTCTAAAATGAATTGAATTTCAATTGGTAATTGAATCTCCTTTCTGCAGGCATTGTTGTCATCAAAGGGCATAGTAGTTCATGTTTTTGTGGGCATTATAGGTTCTCATATACGTAATTTTTCCAGAGCTGATTGCTGACAGTACCGCATCTCGTGTCTTGTAGACAGTCTGTATCCTGTTACAGCCGATAACTAGCGCTGTGTTGTTATATGTGTTATCGAAGTATTTGACTTACTTGACAGCACAATAACATCAATGATTTATCACCGTTAGCTCTTCTCCAATCTAGACTAATTTTACTGTGGTTGATTAAGTGTGGGCAAGCCGCCTGGTTTGTTCAATGATTGATTAAAGTGTGTGAGTTCAATTTATGGGACTTGACCCAGATCTTTAGTGCAAGCCTCAACTAGCTGAGCTCCGATGTTGATTGTTAGCAAATAGCAACACTCTTTATTTCATGAACCAAAACCTAGTATACAAGTAGCAAAGTTCTAGAATATGAGAAAGATAACAAATAGTGAGAAAACTAAGTAATATAAATCTCTTACGCCAACATCAAGCTTGTGTCTGCCCTTAAAGCTCAGTCTTACACGTCTGTAAGTGTCGCTGCCAAAGAGGCTGAGCTATTAAAAAACACTAGCTTTTATAGGCATTTAGGATAGCCTGAGGACGGGTATATAATGTTTGTATCATATACTATGTTGTAGGAGTAAGTCCATTGGAAGGAACACTGTCTTTGGATACGTCACATGGAGAGCGCCGAGATTGTGGCTGGATGCTAGTATTGCATAATATTGTTTCCGTCAGCACCGTAATATGTTATGGAAAAATACCGGCTTAGGGTGAGGGTAAGTTCAGATATTTTTGGTAGTGCTTGGGGTTGGGTGGATAGATGTAATTACTCCCAAATTCCTTGGCGGTTTCCATAGGCGGTGTTGACTCATCAGTTTCCAGATTGATGTATTATAATTTTGACATTTCCAATTAGGGAATCTTTTGATGTCTCTTAGGCGTCTCGATGCTTGTTCGAATTATAAGCTTGTACGGCGGTCTGGCTACATTCCTTGTTGTTATTTTGTTTTCGAAGTATTTCCATACAACAGTGTAATAACATTTATTGTCATAATTGGTAAGTTATTGGTGGGATGTAAGGATTAAAGGCATTACTTTATTTACATGTACAATGTAGTGAAGCTGTTATTATTATTATTATGCCTGGTCTGTAGGTGGTACAAATAGCCCAGCATAATAATTAGCCCTATCAAGCGTAGCTCCTTATCCTGATAAACGACATTGGAATTGCGCGCCACGCCTACTTGTGCGTTTTCTAATGCGCTTCGCTTGAACAACACCGTAAATTGCAAGCGTATTTGACAAAGTACAGCAGCGTATCCGTAATTCCAATATTTATTAAACAATGCGCTAAGGCTGAAGTTCCGCTTGATTGCCCGGCAACGCAACAATTCCGTTCGTTACGAAGCTGGTGGTATCTTAGAGCTATTATACATTCGGTAAGCACATATTTAAGCTTTTACCTGATTTTTACAACTTTAACAGATTGGATGCAGTTTGCATCGCAATACGTTTTACCCCGATGTCATATTAAAAAATAAACTTATTTATTCACTTACTTACTGCGAGGAAAATAGACGACGCTTTCATCAATTTTAAAATATGTCTGCAGTTTTTCTACATGAAAGAAAAAACAGCAATTCAAAAGGCTGCATATCCTGTTTTTTTTACAATAGATTTTTATAAAAATTGAGGAATATATAGCGTAATGAAGTGTTTATATCGCTAACAATGCGTCAACAGGCGGGATCACAATTAATATTTTGTTCCCATTCAACTGCGACGAAAAATCATTACAGTGTGAATTATTGTGTGTTACAAACACATGTGTTTAAACAATTTATAATTAAACTTAGCACTTAGAAAGTTGAAAAAGAAGCAACATTATGTTTTACAAAATAGATTAACACAAAAAAAGTTTCATGAAATGTCACACATGCTTCAATGAATGAGTTTTTATTTAATAGCTAGTAATTCTATTCTATCTTTATGTGGTTTTTGATTGTTTGATTACAAGTATTTTCTTGTTTTTAGTTAGTTAATAAACAAAAAGAATCTTAAAGTACAACATTTATTTAGTTATTAGGTTAGTAGCAATTAGTAAAATATTTAACGGTGCTAATTTAATCTTCTAATCCTTCTTCATGCAGCCTGAGATTACAGAAAATAATAAATTATGCTGGTGAGATGCACTATATAACTTGAGTTAGTACTGTTCTGACTCATGAACAGAATGTGATATTAAAAGTTATTAATTGTCTCGCAGCCTGAAATTACAGACAATAAACTGCACTGTTGAGATAAAAGTTTGCTTTTAAATTGAATAAAGTTTATTGCTGCTAAAATGCTCAGAAGAAAAAGATGTGCACCGACTCGCCCAAAATGATGTATGTAGGGAGGCAGCCTGTCTCTTTCTCTCTTATTCAAATTGGCCTTTGCGGTGAAATTCGAGTCATATGTGGCTGTCTCAGCATAAGCTTAATGACGTATTTCCTCATGATTGAAAGAATAACATTTTTAGTTTAGCTATTTATATATTGCTACAAATGCCTCAAATAAGGTAATTAAAATTTGTCCCAATAATTTTTTTATATGTTGTGCAAACATTTGAGTACCGACTACAACTCTGCCAGTTTATGGTAATTCGGTCGTCGGGTAAACCTAGTTTATCGAGGCCTTTGTATCAGCAAAGTTCTCAGTTGCTATTCAAACTGAAAAGTAGTTAGTAGATGACATAAACAAGTCGCATCTTAGAAAATATTACATTTGAATATAGCTGAAACCTAATACGTTCCTAAAAATACATGCATATTCAACAGTATCTAGTCATAATTGGTATCAGTTTGCAATAATAAAGGCAATAATCTATTCCACGATACACTTGGGCTAACTTCCTTGTCGCTTACAAAAGCTGAAATTTATGAATCTGTAACAGTTGAAGTTCCGATCTTACGCAGAGTATTAATCCAGTGAGAAGAGAGTCCTAATAACAGTGTAATAATCATGTATTATGGTACACACACTATTAGTATCACCTTTATTATTTTATCAAAACTCATCACCAATAGTCAAATCTATGAAAAAAACTTTTTCAGTTTCTGTATATTACATATATCATAAACTAATAATAATTTCCATCTACTGCTTATATATTTATCTGCTGGTTGCTGTCTGACAAGAGGAACCTATTTAAAGACTAAACAATTATTATACCACCTAGATTAAATGAACAAAAACATTCTAATATTATTATTATTACTGTTATTACTATTATTACTATTATTACCATTATTACTATTATTACTATTGTTACTATTATTACTATTATTAATAATGTTACTATTATTACTATTATTACTAATATTACTATTGTTACTATTATTACTATTGTTACTGTTATTACTATTATTACTATTGTTACTGTTATTACTATTGTTACTACTATTACTATCATTACTATTATTACGGTGGTTACTATTGTTACTATTATTACTATTATTATTATTGTTACTATTATTACTATTGTTACTGTTATTACTGTTGTAAAAGTTTTTCTTCGCCTTCGTGTAGTGGTAGGTGACTGGTTGTGGTCCATGTTGAATCCGGGTCTTAACAAAAGGCCAAAGGATCCAACATCTTCCTCAACTCCACTAAGAGAGGACCTTCCTCAAATGTGAGCTGTTCCTAAGATGGCCGTCTTCTGTATAGTCTCAAAAGACATGTTCATTCCCACCTCCGCCAAGTATGCTACATGCCTCATTGATATTGTTCCAAGTGCACCAATTACTATTGGTATCACTTCGGTCTTCACCTTCCACAGTCTGTTTATCTCGAACCCAAGCTCTTTGTATTTACCAATCTTCTCATCTTCCTTCTGTACTACCCTTGTGTCTCCAGGTATTGCTATGTCTATGACCTGGCACAGTTTGGTTTCTTTATTTATTAGTATAAGGTCTAGTCTTCTAGCTTCAATAACCTTGTCTGTTTGCACATTGAAGTCCCATAGCAGCTTGACTTTCTCGTTCTCCGATACAGCTTCTGCACGGTGGTCGTACCATTCTGCTGTGTGGGGCAACTCATGTTTCTTACATATGCTCCAGTGCACCGCACTTGCCACTTTGTCATGCCGCCCTTTATATTCTGTTTGTGCGATCTTACTGCATTCGCTGACTATGTGCGACACTGTTTCATCTTTCTGCTTGTACCATCTGCATTTCGGATCGTTTGTTGACTTTTCTATCTTGGCCTTCCTATAGTTGCTTCCTAATGCTTGATCCTGCGCAGCAATGATCAGGCTTTCAGTCTCTCGATTGAGACATCCCCTCTTCATCCATTGCCATGTTTCCTTTGCAGCTTGATCTTCTGTCTGTCTTAGATGTTGTCCGTTCATTGCTTTATCATGCCAGTTTTGCTGTCGTTCAGTTTTCTGATGATTTCTATACTCTTGTCATCCATCTTCACTGTTGGTATTTGTGATCTTACTTGCTGTTCTTATAAATTCGACTGAGCTGCCTTCTGTGTACTTTTTCAGACTGACTGTCGTAATTTACAGTTTCCTCAACACTCATTAATCCCCTTCCCCCTTGGTCTCTTTCAACATATACTCTATCTACATCAGATATTGGATGAAGACCTTTATGCATTGTCATCAGTTTCCGCGTCCTTCTGTCCAGTTGCTGTAACTCGGTCTTCGGCCACTGAATAATCCCTGCTCCATATCTGTACAATGACACAGCCCATGTATTCATAGCGGTAATGAGATTTCCCGCAGTCAGCTTTGATTTCAGCACTTTCACAAGCCTGTGAATGTATTCCTTCTTGATCTTAGCTTTCATTTCAGATTGTTTTATGTCATCCGCCTTCATAACTCCTAAATATTTGTAGCTTTCATTATCTTCTAGTTCATGGATTTCTGTTTCATTTGGTAGCATGATATTTCCTCTGCCAGTTAATTTCCCTCTTATCATGGTGATGGTAGCGCACTTATCTAATCCAAACTCCATACCAATGTCATCACTGAAGATTCTCACTGTGTGTATCAGTGTCTCAATCTCATTCTTGTTCTTCCCATACAGTTTCAGGTCGTCCATATACAGTAGATGGTTAACTGCACATTTGTTTTTGAGATGGTACGCTGGTTTAACTTTGCGCAGTACAGTTGTGAGGGGTATCATTGACATCACAAACATCAAAGGAGAAAGACTGTCCCCCTGAAAGATACCTCGGTTGATCGATACTTTTCCTAGTTCTTTCCCTCCACTTTCCAGCTCTGTTTTCCATTGTTTTATATCTGCTGTCATGAACCTCTTGATGTTTTCTGAGATCCCTAACATATCCATTACTTTGATTATCCATGAGTGGGGAACCATATCATACGCTTTTCTGTAGTCGATCCATCTCATCACCAAGTTGGTTTTTCTTGCCTTACTGTCTTTCATAACACACTTGTCTACTATCAATTGATCGTTAGTTCCACGACTTTTTCTACCACAGCCCTTCTGTTCCCATGGTAGTCACTCATTTCTCTCCAGGTGTTCATAAATGCTGTCCGAGATCATTGCGGTCAGTTCTTTGTACACTATTGGCAGGCAGGTAATCGGTCTATAGTTTGATGGTATGTTGCCTTTGCTTGCATCCTTAGGTATTAGTACTGTTCTTCCTATTGTCATCCATGATGTCGGAGTGCCTCTCTTGATAATCTCATTCATCTGATTCACAATATACTGTTATTACTATTATTATTATTGTTACTATTATTACTATTGTTACTATAATTACTATTATTATCATTGTTACTATTAGTACTATTATTACTATTGTTACTATTATTACTGTGGTTACTAATATTACTATTATTACTATTAATAATATTGTTACTATTATTACTATTGTTACTATTATTACTATTATTAATATTGTTGCTATTTTTGTGTTGATTCTTTTGTTACGTTGATTCTATTGTTACTATTATTAATATTATTAATATTGTTACTATTATTACTATTGTTACTATTTTTACAATTATTACTGTTATTACTATTGTTACTATTATTACTGTGGTTACTATTAATACTATTATTACTATTATTAATATTGTTACTTTTATTACTATTGTTACTATTTTTACTATTATTACTTTTATTACTGTTATTACTATTGTTACTGTTATTACTGTGGTTACTAATAATACTATTATTGCTAATATTATTATTATTATTATTGCTATTATTACTATTGTTACTGTTATTACTATTATTATTATTGTTACGATTATTACTATTATTACTTTTATTACTATTACTACTTTTGTTACTATTGTTACTATTATTATTGTGGTTACTATTATTACTATTATTACTATTAATAATATTGTTACTATTATTACTATTGTTACTATTATTACTATTGTTACTGTTACTACTATTGTTACTATTATTAATATTATTACTATTATTACTTATTATTATTATTATTACTATAATTAATATTGTTAATACTATTACTATTGTTACTATTTTACTATTATGACTTTTATTACTATTATCACTATTGTTACTATTATTACTATTATTACTGTTATTACTGTGGTTACTATTAATACTATTATTACTATTGATACTATAATTACTATTATTACTTTTGTTACCATCATTACTATTGTCACATGAGAAAAAATAAGTAATTTAAATTCTAAACAAACAAAATATAATTATATAAAAAAACTATTTTAAATATAACTAAAATATAAGTTTTATAAAATAAAACTTGTACAAATGAATATAATCATGTTTTTGTGTTGCTCTCCATAATTACCATTACCAGTGTTTAGCCTCTTTTGGGACATTAGCTGCACATTTGGAATGCAATTTATAATTTCGTGCTCATTATTATAACAAATTAATTATATACTGTCAGTATAATGTATATTTAAAAATATTCAAAATGTTTACATTTTGTATACTCAACAAAATTTTAAAAATTCTCCAAACACTTTGTAGTACATGTATATAATGTATGTTCAGTCAAAATGATAGCGATCAATAATGTCCTTAAAGCATATTACTGTAGTAGTAGTACTTGCCCAAATAACCTTTCTCATAGCAGAGAAAAGAGTAAAAAACAGTAAGTAGCAGTAAAAGGGTTGCAATATTTCACCCGTTTGGCCTCTTCGACCATATTTTTTTCAGATATAATCACTTTCAGAGGCTCCTTTTATACAGTCCGTTTGAGAATAGCAGCTATTTATGGACTTCTTGTCAGAATTTTGAAAGCTATGTGCAAATGCTGACTAGGCATAGGGCAACACCTTTGCTGTGGTAACCTATCACCTTAATATTTGAAGAAGCCCACAATTTTGGTAAACATTAATTTGTCAAAATTCAAAGTTCTTCAAAATATCTGTTCAACTTCGAAGTCACATTGCAAAGTGTAAAGTTTACATAATTGTCTCTATCTCTTTTTTTATTCTAAGAAATAGAAAAAAAATCTTGGTATATATATATTGCTTCATTATTTTGGTTTCTCTGAATCTCACATTGGAAAAACCTATTTCAGCTTTGAAAACTCATTCAAGCTTATTTTGCAGAGAGTATGTTTACTGCTAGAAACCAGCTCTTTAGGAAATTCCATGATTAAAAGGAGTCTCGTAGAGGCATAATAAAATGACTGTTTTTCATGAGTTTGATGGTTCTGAAGACCACTGACATTGCTTGTATAAAGGTAAAACGTAGTTAGCGTAAATCCCAAAAATTAAAATTAACATAAAGTAGAAGGCATGAAATACAAAAATAAACATCTAAGCTTAAACAATACGATCCTTGTATATCGGACATACTCAACCTTTCGTTGTGACTCCAAGACATATGCATAGAGGCTCTCCTCTACTCTGTATAGTCTCTTTGCAAGATTGGATAGCTGGTCCATTATCACGTATGTTTGTGCAATGCGTATGCAATATTTTGATACGTTAAATCTGAAAGAGGGTAAAAACCAATGCATAAATTATGGTGAGGTAGAGGAATTTGTGATTTTCCAGCCGCTGACATCCTTTCGGGCTGTCCGGTGTGTTGTGTCTAAAATGAATAGGTAATTGAATCTCCTTTCTGCAGGCATTGTTGTCATCAAAGGGCTTAGTAGTTCAGGTTGTTGTGGGCAATATAGGTTCTCATGGAGATAATTTTGCACGGCTGATTTCTGATAGTACTGCATCTCGTGTCTTGTAGCGGGCGTAATAGCGTGTAAATAGCGTGTAACTAGCGGGCGTAATAACATTTATTGTCATAATTGGTAAGTTATTTGTGTGATGTAAGGATTAAAGGCATTACTTTATTTACGATGTAGTGAAGCTGTTATTATTATGCCTGGTCTGTAGGTGGCACAAATGGCGTAGCTCCTCAAGCGTAGCTCCTTATCCTGATAAACAACATCGGAATTGCGCGTCACGCCTACTTGTGCGTTTTCTAATGCGCTTCGCTTGAACAACACCTTAAATAGCAAGCGTATTTGACAAAGTACGGCAGCGTATCCGTAATTCAAATATTTATGAAACACTGCGCTAAGGCTGAAGTTCCGCTTGATTGCCTGGCAGCGCAACAATTCCGTTCGTAACCAAGCTGGTAGTATCGTAGAGCTATTACACATTCGGTAAGCAGATATTTAAGCTTTTACCTGATTTTGCCGAATTTAACAGAAATGATGCAGTTTGCATCGCAAACTTGGCATAATTTTATGCCTAACAACAATACTTTTAACCCCAATGTCTTATTAAAGAATAAGCTTATTTATTCACTTACTTTCTGCGAGTGTTATATAAACGAGTGTACTCACATGCGGTTGATGTAAAGAAGAAAGCTCTCCCAATCTCCCCACGCCTTTATACTCCTGTAACTTCTCGTACTTCCCGTAACCTCTCGTACTTCCCGTAACCTCTCGTACTTCCCGTGACCTCTCGTAACTACCTGTAACTACCATGACCTCGGGCATTAGCGTAGCCCGCGGCCCACCAGCTCGATTATACAACATGCCCTTTTTCTTTTCTTTTTTTGTATGGGCCACTAACCTTCCAGAAATACATTGGAACTTATTCATCAACTCACCTTGCTGGTGAAGTTTACCTTATGCTTTAACCCAGGTCTTCCTCCATCGACACCTCCTGCGTACCATCATCACTCTCGAGCAACCCGGGGCTGCTGTCGTACTCGGCCGCACTACTCTCCTTATCTCCTCCACCTCCTTCACCACCTCCGTGACCTCTGTCACCCCCACCGTGACCTCCTTCACCATCTCCGTGACCTCCGTCACCACCACCGTGACCTCCGTCAGCACCACCGTGACCTCCGTCACCACCACCGTGACCTCTGTCACCACCACCGTGACCTCTGTCACAACCAACACTACTTCCACCAACATCTCCAACACTACTCTCAACTGGCTCGGAAACTGGTAGTTGGGCCGATGACGACTCCTCAACCTCAGATTCCGCCCCTTCCGTCATGACCACGCTCTCCCAGTGGAGACGGGCCTAACAGGCATCCTGTGGGAAGTCTCCCCCTCGGCCGTAATCGGCTACTCAGGGGGTGGCGCCACAGAGCTAGGAATTGATATAGGCCCAGACCTATTCACCTCGGCCTGACCCTCCTCCGGTGCAAGCCTACCACCCGCAATCCTCCTCTGAACTTTGGCCAACTGCTCAATGGCCGCCCTGAATGCCTCTGCATTCTCAAACTCACTGACCGCTGCCCTGCGCTCGGCAGCCAGTCTGACCAACTCTGTCTCGAACTTCCTACGTACCTCCGCCTCCTCTCGCTCAATACTAGCGATCCTCTTCCGGCAACCTTCCATGTCCATCATCCCATCACTGGTCACGTCTGCTAAAAAAGAGCTCACCTTCCCCATAATGGGTACTGGTGCAGCAACTTGTCTAGCACCGCCACTCACCTCAGCATAACTCCTCACCTTCCTCTGAGGCGCTGGTACTTCCTCACTGCCCTTCCTTTTCCCCGCCTCCGTGCTCACTGGACCACCTGTACCTCTACGGGGGCATCCACTAACAGCGTGCCCGGTCTCCCCACACCACTGGCAGATGGGTACCTTGCAGTCCTTCTGCCAGTGTCCACTTCTCCCGCACCTCCTGCAAGCATTACCAGGGCAATTTACCGCCAAGTGATCTCGTTTAACTCTACATATCATACACCAAATCTTACCGCTACTGCCATATACTACAGGCTTCTTAGCCTCACTACCGTCCTTCCTCTCCCCCACTCTCTCCTCACTGCAATCCTTCTCCGGTCGTCCGCCACCACTAGCCTCGCCACCTGAACTGCTTGCCATTTGTGATCGTAGTTTTGATGGAATTTCTTTACAACAATCTGCAACATGGCAACCATCTTTTAACAACGGTTAATAGTAAAAACTATCTTTATCTAGCCGAGGTTTACTGACCCGACCACTCCTTGTAACAGTGCTTTTGGCTATTGCCCCTTCTCTAGTACCCTGCGAGGTTCGGGTATCTCGACTACTCACATCGGGATCCCCACTGGCTAGGCCACTTCCAACCGTGGCACCGAGTGGTTCCTCCGATTCATCATTTAAACCACCTATTCTCTCCCCGCCTACACCAGGCCTAGGCTGGTTGTCTACCCAGTGCTGCGTTTCACCTTCCTCACTATCCTCAAACAACTCACAGAAATCATTAGGGATGTTATGGTTAGCACCCTGACTACCGGTGTTAGTATCGTTAGAAGAACCCCAGGAGAGATTGTTATTAAGAGGAAAAAGATGTTTCCTATTTCTCCTGATCTCACCCGAACCAACACGTATCCAATAACTCTCTGGTGTACTGTCTCTCCTTACCACCGTACCTGCTGCTCCTGTGTCAGTAGGCGCTTTCACGTAGACAACCTGTCCTGGCTCTAATTCCGGCAATTTTGATACCCTATGCTGGATATCCCAACTACTTTTCAATTTCAACTTCCTTTCCCTTTCTCTACTTTCGAACTCCTCGTAATCTACTTCCCCTTTACTTCTCACACCCAAATTCGATTTAACCGCTCTGCCAAACATTAGTTCCCCGGGCGAGTACCCAGTTGACAAAGGGGTTGTTCTATTCACTAACAATGCCATCTCCTTATCCCGCTCTTTTCTCCACAAACTTTTCACTGTTTTAACTGCACTTTCTGCCAAACCATTACTCTGCGGATATCGAGGGCTATTAGTAATTACCCTGATACCGTACAAATCTGCAAACTTTCTAAACTCTTGACTATCATAACAAGGCCCGTTATCTGACCGCAGAATGCTAGGAATACCGAATCTAGCAAACACTTTCTTCATAACCGCTATTACCTCCCTAGATGTTTGAGCGTTGATGTGCAGTGCCTCAATCCACCTGGAATAGTAATCAACTATCAACAAATAAACTTGCCATCTAATACAAACACATCACTACCGAGTACTTCCAAAGGCTTTGTTGGCAACTCATATTCAACCATGGGTTGGTGCTTGACTGTCCCATGGATGATACAGGTATCACATTGCCCTATGAACTCATAGATATCTACGCTAACTCCTGGCCACCAGAAGTGGCACCTAGCTCTCCGACGACATTTATCAATTCCCTGATGCCCAACATGACACTTCTCTAGATACAACCTTCTCATAGACCTAGGTATGTATACCCTGTCTCTAAAGAAGAGTAAATCATCCCGTACAGTAAGCCATTCCCTTGCACTATAAAGCTTTAGGAGCTCACTGCCCAACCTTTTGCCACCTCTCGGCCAACCTTCCGTAACAAATTTTAAACATTCAGCAGCCTCATCATCTACCAACATTTCCGACCTTAATTCCATCGTTAAACTGTCCGTAAAATTGTCAATAGTCACACTGCTAACTACAGCGGTATCTACATCCTCACTCCTACCCATTTCATTTTCGCTGTCCAACTTGCCATTAGGTCGGCTCAAAGAGTCGGCCAAATACATTTGCTCCCCGGGTGTATGAAATATTGTGTAGTCATACCTCATTAACCTCATTTTAAACCTCTGAACCCTGACTGGTAAGGCTGACAAGTCCTTCTCACCTAACAGTGAAATAAGTGGCTTATGGTCAGTCTCAACCTCAAACTTTCTGCCTACTAGATAGTAGTCAAACTTCTCACATGCCCATGTAATTGCCAATGCCTCCTTCTCTATCATCGCATACCTTTCCTCTGCCTCAGACATTTTTCTCGACGCATACTCCACTGGCTGCCACACATTACCCTCCGTCAATTGTAGCAATACTGCCCCTACTGCGTTTCTACTGGCATCTGCAGACACCTTATGCCTCCTACTCATATCAAGGGCACACAAAACGGGTGCTTTAGACAAGGCTAGTTTAACCTTCTCGAAAGCCTGTTCCTGATCTGGACCCCAATACCACTGTGATCTACTCCCTGACACCTTATATATAGGCGTACACAACTCTGCCAACTCGCTACTGAACTTACTCAAATAATTTACCATCCCTGTAAACCTCCTAGCCTCAGTTTTATTAACCGGCGACTTCAAGCCTAGAACTGCCTCTACTTTACATGGGTCTGGCTTAATGCCAGCCGCACTAACCAAATGGCCCAGAAACTTAATTTCACTTTTCCCAAACTCGCACTTATCCTTCCTTAACGTCATGCCTGAACGCCTGATTTTTCCTAGCACCTCCCTTAACCTTGACCAATGCTCATCTGCATCCCTTCCATATACTAGGACATCGTCCATTAAGCATACTACTCCCTTCATGCTCCCGATAACTTTTTCCATTGCTCTCTGGAAAAATTCAGGAGCTGAGGAGATACCAAACGGCATTCGATTGAACCTATATCTACCCCAAGGGGTGATAAAGGTCGTCAATGACTTTGATCCCTCCTCTACCTGAACTTGCCAAAACCCCGAATTCGCATCTAACTTCGAAAACATCGTCCCCTTAGACAACTCACTGAGCAGATCTGAAATCTTAGGCAAAGGGTAAACCTCTCGCTTGACAGATCTGTTCAGTCCAGTTAAATCAACACACATCCTTATCTTCCCTCCTGCCTTAGGCGCTATAGTTAGCCCTGAGCACCACTCAGTAGGTTCTTCAACCTGCTCAATCACTTTATTTTCCAACATATCATCTAACTCCTGCTTAGCCTGTTCCCTTAAACCTGCTGCTATAGGCCGAGGCGAGTACAGCCTCACTGGCTCTATACCTTCCTTCAACTTAATCTTAAAGATACCTGGCATAGTGCCTAAACCTTCAAAAACTTCCCCGAACTCCTTTACTGGGTCAAACTCGCTGTTGCTCACCGCGTTGACTACAGCCAACAAATTCAGCTGCCTCAACTCGGTTATACCCAACAAGTTTGTCCTAGATCCCTTCATCACGTATACCTCTGTCTCCATAAATCTTTATTTACTTTCCAACTGAACACCTGCTTTACCGACTACTCTTAGCTTACGACCATCTATTCCTGCCAAAACAGTAGATGGCTCCTCTAGCCGTAGGTTCAGCCTTTCGGCCGTCCCCTCGGTTACAGTCGACACCTCTGCTCCAGTATCAAACGTAAATTCAACGTTCTTTCCATTGACCTTCAAAACCTCTACAATTCTCCTTCCTAGTCAACTGTCATCCTCATACTTATCTCTAGAACCAGAGAACCTAACACTTCTGCCCTTACTACTATCTTGGTACCTCTCCTTATATTTCTCCCCCTCAAACCTATCCATACTGTTGTCTCTGTACCTGCCAAATTGGCCTCTAATTTCGCGGGGGCTTTCTCGGCCCCTGTACCTCTCCCCACTACTGTCCCTGCTACCATACCGCTCGTAGCTATTATCTCGACTACCTCCTGACCTCCTACTACTACCTCGCCCGTCATAACCTACTTCTCTCCTATCCCTACAATAACGGGATACATGTCCTCGCTGTCCACAAAAAAAACACTTAAGGGAGGGACAACTCCTCATCTCATGCCCACTACGTTTGCAATTGTAGCATACTCTACCTCCACTGCCTTCTCTACTGCCTGCTCTATGTCTAGAGACATGCCTCTCCCTGCTATTATCTCTATACTTTCTACTGTCACTGTCCTTGTGATACTCCCTGCCTCTTGTCCCATATCTACTAGTACCTTGCTCTTCACTACCATAATACTCTCTACTACTCCTAGGGCTACCCCTAGGGGAAGATTTATCTGCTGAGTCATGACTTCTATCTCTATCCTTACTCCTGTACTGCACTCGGCTATCAAACTCTGATACCTTTGCTACTTCTCTCTTAACCTCACTCTTTAAATCTGTACTTCTACCCTCACCTCTCAAAAATCTATCAGAGCTGTTGGCCATTTCACGAGCCCTCAATGCCTCCTGCAATAATGCCCACGTAAGATTGGCATTCTTCATTAACTCTCTGCTTACTTCTCTATCTCTCAACCCGTTAACCGCCACAATAAGGGCAAACCTTACCCTATCATTATCGTTAGTCACCTCTGCATATCTGCTCAAACTCTCTACCCGTTGCAAAAACTCTCTATCACTTTCCCCAAGTGTCTGCCTAGCCGTAAGGAACTTATGCCCCTTTACGAACATACTCTCCTGTCTACCATAATAACCCTGTAAAACCTCCACTGCCCCTTCATAAGTAGAATTTACGCCATCTACGTCAAACCCTGCACCCCTCAATACTTCTCTACCACTGTGCCCAATAGCTCTCAATAGTGGCACTAACCTGCCTCTACCTCTCATAATAGGGCGTCTATCGCCACCTTCACCTTCATAACCTCTTCTCTCAACTGCACTCTCAATACATAAATTCATCTCCTCTATGAATCTCTCCCACGACCCATCACTGTGCTCTCCAAACACCAGCTTCGGAAACCCACTCTCCATCTCTACCCGATACAATATCTCCCTCGCCACAAATACACTCTACCCCACTCGTACAATTAGTATAACTCCCACCTCCGAATATGTAATAAATAATTACACCTCACCAACACCGCTACTTCACCGCTACAACACCTCACAACACCACTCTAACTCACGTCACCTCGCCTGCACGCCCGTGAAAGGGTCTACTCAACCGTTTTAATTTACCCCGCAACCAGAAAAATTATCGCTAATGATAACAAACAAGAAAAAAAAAATCAGAGCTTCGTCAACTGCGCCATGTTATATAAACGAGTGTACTCACATGCGGTTGATGTAAAGAAGAAAGCTCTCCCAATCTCCCCACGCCTTTATACTCCTGTAACTTCTCGTACTTCCCGTAACCTCTCGTACTTCCCGTAACCTCTCGTACTTCCCGTGACCTCTCGTAACTACCTGTAACTACCATGACCTCGGGCATTAGCGTAGCCCGCGGTTATGCTCGATTATACAACAGCGAGAAAAGTAGACGACGCTTTCATCAATTTTAAGGTATGTCTGCAGTTTTTCTACATGAAAGAAAAAGCCGCAATTCAAAAGCCTGCGTATTTTTTTACAATAAACTATTATAACTAATTGGGCGATATATACCGTAATGAAGTGTTTATATCGCTAACAATGCGGCAACGGGCTGGATCACAATTAATATTTTGTTCCCACTCAACTGCGACGAAAAATCATTACCGTGTGAATTATTGTGTGTTACAAACACGTGTGTTTAAACAATTTATAACTAAACTTAGCACTTAGAAAGTTTAAAAAGAAGCAACATTATGTTTTACAAAATGGATTAACACAAAAAAAGTTTCATGAAATGTCACACATGGTTCAATGAGTGAGTTTTTATTTAATAGCTAGTAATTCTATTCTATCTTTATGTAGTTCTTGATTGTTTGATTTCAAGTATTTTCTTGTTTTTGTTTAGTTAATAAACAAAAAATCCGAAAGTACAGCATTTATTAAGTTATTAATTTAGTAGCAATTAATAAAATATTTTACGGTGCTAATTTAATCTTCTAATCCTTCTTCAAACAACCTGAGATTACAAACAATGATAAATTATGCTGGTGAGATGCACTATATAACTTGAGTTAGTACTGTTTTGACTCATAAAGAAAATGTGATATTAAAAGTTATTAATTGTCTCGCAGCCTGAAATTACAGACAATAAACTGCACTGTTGAGATTAAAGATTGCTTCGAAATTGAATAAAGTTTATTGCTGCTAAAATGCTCAAAAGAAAAATATGTGCGCAGACTTGCCCAAAATGATGTATGTAGGGAAGCAGCCTGTCTCTTTCTCTCTTATTCAAATTGGCCATTGAGGTGAAAGTCGAGTCATATGTGGCTGTCTCAGCATAAGTTTAATTATTTAAGTATTTCCTCATGATTGATAGATTAACATTTTTAGTTTAGCTATTTATATATTGCTACAAATTTCTCAAAGAAGGTAATTAAAATTTGTCCCATTAATTTTTCTAAATTTTGTGTAAACATTTGAGCACTGACCACAGTTCTGCCAGTTTATGATAATTAGGTCGTCGGGTAAACCTAGCTTATCGAAGCCTTTGTATCAGCAAAGTTCTCAGTTGCTATTCAAACTGAAAAGTAGTTAGTATATGAAATAAGCAAGTCACATCTTCGAAAGTATTACATTTGAATATAGCTGAAGCCAAATAGGTTCCGAAAAATACATGTATATTCAACATTATCTAGTCATTATTGGTATCAGTTTGCAATAATAAAGGCAATAATCTATTCCACGATACACTTGAGCTAACCTTCTTGTCGCGTACGAAAGCTGAATATATTAATCCATAACAGTTAAATCTCCGATCTTTTCCAGAGTATTAATCCAGTGAGTAGAGAGTCCTAACAACAGTGTAATAATCATGTATTCTAATACACACACTATTAGTATCACCTTTATTGTTTTATCAAAGCTCATCATCGCTAGTCAGATCTATGAAAAAACTGTTTCTGTATATTACATATATCATAAACTAATAATGATTTCCATCTAATGTTTATATATTTATTTATCTGCTGGTTGCTGTCTGACAAGAAGAACTTATTCAAGGACTAAACAATTATTATACCACTTAAATTAAATGAACAAAAACATTCTATGTCTCTGATAAAGGGCTCGTTCCAATAGCCATTTACCATAGCGATGGTTGCAATGGAATACACTTAAATTGGTGATGAATGGCAGGGCATGCCTGACATGAGGGTCACAGTGTCAATTACATAACATGATAAAATTGATTCCACAATAGGCCTACTGATGTGGTGTGAAGTTTACATTGATTGTGATTGATAAAAGTGGACAAACATGTGAACAATATTTTAGGGGTACGTGTCTCTCCAGTATCGGTTCAACCAAATTTACCAATAATTTAAATAACTCATTGCTAAGAGAGAGATACATGCCTTTCCAGATTAAGATGTTATGATTTATAATAACTTGATAACTTCCATGCTACGGAATAGAGTTCATTGCTACACTGTCAGGGTATTTGCAGCCAGACATAATACATTTGTGTAATAAATAATGTAATTTACTCATTGCTTCCTAATGCTGCTTGCTAGACTATGAAATGCCACTCAAAGTTCGAAAGCGCATCAAACTTTGTAATTGGTTCAAACCAAAAGCTTTCACAAATTTTGTTGTACTTTGCTCTTGAAAGTTTCAGCCATGATGCTGTACTTCTACATATGTAGTAAGATAAATCTCAGACATGTGCATTTTATTTCTAGATTATAATGGCTGAGGCTGTATCAGATGTTGACCAGCCCTCGTAATGAGCTTGAGGTTGAGTTTTTGAGTATTGTTTAGCATTTGTAGCAGGTACTTGCAGGTGCTAATTTCTCTCGACTTCAGACCTTCACACACCCTTAATCATTTAACTTTTAAAACTAAATTTCAACAAATATTGGTTTTGTTAAAATTAAACATCACAATGGCTGAAGCTCTAGCAGATGTTGAGTGTGAATTTTGCTGCCGTAAAAGTGACACCATTGTCAACCCCAAAGTCCTACCATGCAGTCATATTCACTGTATGACCTGTTTGACCACCTACTATGAGAGCAAACACTTGCTGCTGTGTGGAAACACTGAATGCTGGTGAGTCCTACTATTTGTTGGTTAAACTTAGATTATATAATAGTGCACATAGCCAGGGCTGTGATGCATTAAAACTGAATTGCACCATTGCAGCGCAGTATACAGTAACTTTGCAATCAATTACAACATTCTAATGTGCAGCTGAAGCTTATTGCTACTGGAACTGCATTCTTACTGCAATTTCTTCCTGAGATCCACTGGAGATTTATTCCCATGACGCTCATGAAAGGGAACCTAGCCATTCATGTGCACTGCACATGCACACTCTTCAAAATATGAAACTGCACATGTACTGCAGCTGTGCTTTAGTATGGGGTTAATACTATGGATCAGCTTACACTGCTGACTTTCCAAGTGCTTACATTGCATTGTACAAAATTGTCCTTTACTGTGTTTAGTAAGTTAAAGAAATTGCTCTATAACTCCCATATCATTTCATGAATTTCATGCAGCATGTTTGGTCTGTGCAAGCAGGCATATCATGTTTTAGCAGAATCTGAATAGTAAATAACATTTCAGAGGGACAAAAACTATGTATCAAAATTTCATGCAAGTTTATCTTTAAGATTAAAATATCTTGTTCAGTTTAAAGACAAACTTAATATTCATGTATGTTATTATCTGTATGTTTGTCTCAAATGGTATTTAAGAAAAACAGAGACCAGACTTTTAATCCAATGATGTAGTCATGTCTATATTTTAGCTACTCCAGCTTTAATTTTAATAATAAAACCTCCCCACTCTGCCCTTTACAGGTGCAGATCCATAGATTGATCTACTACCAACATACAAGCTTAGAAAAAGACTCGCCCATCATAGAATGACTCATATAATGCATTACCTATCACTGTATGACCCATGTAGCAAATCGTTTATCACTTATCACTAATTATTTGCAGCCAAGTGTTTGAGATGCCACCAGACAGTCTTCCATCCTATGACTTGGGTACAGACAAGACACTGTGTGATGTTTGTCTAAAGAAGAGCTCACCAAGACAGAAAGCTATTAGTTATTGTACTTACTGCTGTAGGAAGTTCTGCCCTGCTCATTTGGAGGTACTAGTGTTTCCTTTTCAGACTCATACATGATAGTTAAAACTGGGTATGAGCAGTAGTTTTATGTAAAGTTGTTAGTATATATTATTACTTTGCATCAAGCTGATTTTAATAACCAATTGCTTTTAGTATCCTACTATGCAAATACACAAAGGTACAATGTGAAGATACTATGAATTGCAATAAAAAGTTGTTTGCTCATCATCAAAGAATTTACTCATGTTTAATTTATAGGCTGGACTTTTTATTTTTACAAACAAATGTTGTTTGTAAGAAAAATTTAAAAGGTGTACTTCAACTTCATTGTACATGTAACTTCAACTATGGTGAATACGGTCTATTGTGCATCTTATAGCCATTTAATATTTTTGATTTTTCAAACAATGATAACTTATGTTTTAAAGTCATAATTGCTATATTGTTGTGAAATAAGAACTTACAAAGTCATTATGATGTACAGCAAGAGAACATGCTTTAGTCTTGAGTCTAAATACCTACTCATTGAGTGTTGGCAACTTAACATCTATCTAAGCCGTATAATCTATAAACTCTGGTAAAGGCAACCTGAAACAAATCTGTTCTAAACTAGTTTTATAATTGTCACATGAATATTTTACTGATGACAATTGTTCCTCACCATATTGAAATAGAAAACATGAGATATTAGTCAAAAGTCACAGTATTGTGCTGCTTTTATATTTCAGTCTCATGATGATACACTTGATGAACATCACAAGATAACAATACTTGAGTACCTGGGTCAACAGCAAAAAGCTAAAGTCAGTAGCTGCCCAAAGCATAAAGACCAACAATATATTCTTGGATGTGGAGTCTGCTATGTGCTCAGCTGCCTGAAGTGTGTTCCTGACTTGCCAACCTGTGACACTGGTATGTAGGCTTGTTGTAGGTGTATGTAGGTTTCTAAATGTTATTATATTTGTTAGATTCAATATATTAGTTCTAGTTAGATATTTATTTGCTCAGAACACAAAATGATTGTATTTGGTTGTAGCTGTTGTGTATTCATTCACCACCACTTCACTCCCCTCTAGCAGAAAGAAGAATGCTCTCTTATACACCCTTCTCCATATTAATTTAGCTATTCCTTAGCTTTATCAATAAGCTGAGAAAGCAACATAATCCTGCAAGCCTGTGTGAGAGGCTTTGCCTCCAAAAGCCTGTCTGGCTCCCTTAGCCCAAGTTCATGTAACATAGTCAGGTGCACAAGAGATGCCTGCATATACAACAGTAGCAAGTGTATGCTCTCTTTGTTTGCAAATAATGTAAACAATGCATAAACAAACACAATAATGTTTTTACTATTTACCAAAGTTGTTATTTGTTATGTATGATTGGTATATGTGAAGTTATCTTCTCTATTTAGGTTCTACACATTCTCTGCTTCCATTAGAGGACCTGGCTTCAGCCCTTTTTGCAGGCACAATATCTGCTGAGAGTTCAGATAGAGATGATCAGTTTGAAGTACTGTTCAAACGAATATCTAAGATGGTCTCTGATTATGACAGTCAGACTGAAGATATGCTAAATATGATTTATAAGAAGAGAGATGAGCAGGTTGGTGAATTAGTTCAGTCTATGTTTGTGTTTAATTATTTTCTGCACATTTTAATTTGCCATTTCAACTTGTTGTTTCCTATTTTATACATCAATAATAGAATAGGGAGTGATATAGAATTATTTGTAATTAAAATCTGGTTTAATTAAGAACTCTCAATATGACATATTCTCTATTTCAGAGAGCAACAGCTAGCTGAAGTAAAGTTGACTCACATCAAATATCTAAAAGATTTCCTTTCATGGCGTATGCTGACCTTGAAATTTATGTTGGTAGATTTACACTCAAACTAAAGATTGAAAAAATTTGAAGAATGCCCCTTAACTCACATCTTTGCTGCTTTCAAATGGAAAAACCTAGACTTAACCTTTTCAGCAAATGACCATACAATAACTGTAGCAGTATTGGTTGGTATCGACAAATTTTCTCATTTTCATTTCGGTTTTACTTCGCTTATGGTTCATGGCTATGGTAATTCTACAATGATATAGGGAACACATACTTTCAATGGCATCTCAAAGGTTTTTTTTTTGTTTTTCTAGAAAGCATGGTCTATAATGCAATATTGTAAAAGTTTTGTGCGACCTTCATTTTTCCTCCACTAGTACAAGACTCGGTGCATGCGTTTATACATACAGTCAAACATGGATAACTTGCCCACGGATAGCTCGAACACATGGTTAATTCGAACGGTTTCTTTGGTCCGTTCCCACGTAATGATAAATTGTTATATATAACTCGAACTCAACACTGTTAATTCGAACTGTTTTTTTGCCCAACGGCTACCGAAACGGTTGTTATTGCTTTAGAAAATCACTTTATTCAAAGCCATAGAGCTAAACCTCATCTTTTTGTAATTCATAATCGTCGTTATTACCACCATCGGCAAAATATTTTTGTCAACGACTTTTCTAAAGGTTTGGTGAAATTTGATTTATACTGCTATTCGATGAATAGCACGGGCTAGCTGGGTTACGCCACGCGCGCAAGGATTTTCGCCACGCACATACAAAACAAAAATCGCATGTTGTTTTTGTTTTGTATGTGCGTGGCAAAAAACCTTGAGTGCATGGCGTAACCCAGCTAGCCCGTGATGAATAGTTTTCCGACGTTGATTCCATGTTGAATCAACGTTGGAATATTGAATGTTTAAAACGTCTTAAAAATTGTTGTAATTAAACGTATACGTTGTCTTAGCTACAAAACACTATTCATCGTTTGACCTAAACACAGAATACGTGTGTACATTCAATAAGTATCTATTAAAAAAGCGTGAGTGATACAGAATGTACGTAAAACCTCGTAAAACTTCTAATTGAACTGCCTCGGAGTGTTGCTCTTAACGAATCCCAGGTAAAGTGAGGTAATCTTTGCATAAACTTCAAGAAAAAACGGCAAAAATGATCGTGAGTAAACCCCCAAAAGAAAAAAAATGTCTTTTCTTTTGAGCATTTCAACAACAATCAAGTTTTGCCAATGTCATTCCAAAAAACGTCCTGGCAATAACATCACCTCAAACAATGAACCAATCTCAAGTGATAGAAAAATCTCTATAATTTTTGATAAAAACGTTTTAAACTTTACAGTAGAAGCATTTAATTCGAAACAAGCCATTTGTGCTTTTGATTTATATTATAGTTTGTATATGTACATGTATCTACTAATAAATAAGTAAATACATGGACTTGTGACAGTGCTCTAATAACTTGAACGCTCTGATAATTCGAACACCTTTGCTCGGTCCCGTGAAGTTCGAGTTATCCATGTTTCACTGTATATTTCTGCTTAGTTCATAAGTTGTACAATAATGATCAAGTAACCGACAATGAACAGGCCCAGAACAGCTCTGCTCTTCTACACAAATGTTCAAGCTTATATAGCTAGCAAGCTCCACCTCCGTTCTACTTGGCTGGACCCGGCACGGCTCGGCTTGGTCTTGCCTTGGCACGGCTCTGGCTTGGCTTGGCTAAACGTAAGGGGACACCATCCGCCACATTATGAAAATAATAAAAACGTTTTGTTCTGTCTAATATAAATTGAAGTAAAAACGGTGTCCTTAATATACCTAAAATTATAATGTCTGTCTAACTTTCCATCTAAGGTTAGGTTGAAATATAGTTTTTGATGAGACTAAAACTCATGTCTGTGACATTCACTATCGTATACCGATACTCTGACGCCTGCCCTGATGAATCATTTTTAAGTTATTCTGAAAAATTGAACCTATTCCCTGAACTTTTTAGAAACACTATCTCACACAGTACATTTATTATTGTATTTAGCCATAGAAATAACGACATGCACTGTCTCCTCTCTACCTTTAGGCTAACTTTAGTTATAGCATCACAATTACACATTCAATTGTGACGCCATAATTGCAACAGCATTATTACAATTCATACCGTGTTTGATAGTTCGTGCCGGATTGTTACTTTACGGCATGTGAAAGGTTGTATGTAGCTCGAAACAAAAACTTTACATAAATTCGTTAGAGTTAGTGGAACTTACATTATAGGCGGTACACTTTATGATAGTGTCTGTTGTAGTTGCTGAATGGGGCCAGCAATGATGGCCAATGTCAACATACTTTATTGAGTATGTTGGGGTGACTGGGGTCATTTTAATTTGTTGAGTAAATCAACACTTGTGCATTTGCTGAATTATACATGTGTATTATTATAAATCGTTGGTGTAAGTAGTTGCTTAGAATTATCTACAGCTCCAAGATCGAGATAATATGGTAAATGGTAGATACCACTATGCATATGAATGGTATTATCAATGTGGCTGTAACAATAATGCATAAAATCATTACACAGGATATTATAAGATTTAGCGTTATGCATGTAACTACAGTGATGGCATCATTCATTTAATAGTGGTGTCATTATTATTATTAAAATAGTGTGCAGAAAGCATATGCATTTTATTCAGATTAAAACTAACTCAGTATACTTTTGAACTGCTTGAACAGCAAGTGAGTTTACAATTTTATATATATATATATAGAAAAAAATTGAGTATCGTTTATATTCATTTTTTGTATCAGATTTGACCATGACTGTAGATAAACTCACTTAAGGAGCAGTATGATGAAATAGAGAAGAAGGTGCTTGAGAACAGGCAGAAATCTAAAGTACAGATTACTGATTTTCTGGAGGATGTTGTTCTTGACAAGTGGAGGACTCTCAGAAATCAAAGAGAGATGTTAGAGACTAAAATCAAACATTCTCCACCAGTAAGTAAACAGTTGAATATATATAGTAGAACATCAGAGTAGTAGCGGACTCCTTATAGAGATGTATCTAATACTGAAGTTGTAATTGAAAGGTCATGACATCATACCGTTCTCTATATAAGCATTATTAATTATAACATGGCTGGTAACTTTATTTATATATATAAATCTCAGTGTTAGTCTGTACTCGTTCTTCTGTCCAGTTATAGTAATAAGGTTTTTTGTAACGAAAAGTCACCTTCATACTAAATTCCTACGGTGTGTGGTGCATAATGACAATTTTATATAAACATTTTGCTGTCATGTGCAACACAATGTTTTTGCCTACACTACCTGAAATCTTTTTGAGCGATTTGATAACACAATAAGTTTTGAGTTTTTGGAGTTCATATTGCTGAATATATCAAAATAATGAAGATGCTGATAGGCTGTTTGCCGAAATCCCTCCAGCTAACGTTTTAAAAAGATAGCTCGCTTGGTCTCTCTCATTTTAGCATTAGGGGCCTATTCGTTATTACTTGTGGTATAAACTAACTTGGAAACAGAAAAGCAGTAAAATTTTAGCTGAAGACAAAGTTGAAGTGTAGTAAAATACATATTAGAACTTAGATTTAACTGAAGGGTTTAGTACGCTATTATTATTTAAATTAAATTTAACATTTATGTTATATGTCTGTCTTAAAGGTAAGAACTCTTCACAGCAAGTACTACACATGGTTTACTGTAACGTCAGACTTTATTGCAGCTCAAAACCCCTAAACACACTAAATACACTAAAGTTACTGCAAGACTCTATAGTTACCACAATTAACACATTATTATGTTGATATTTTTAATATAAACAGTGTGTATATGAGATTTTGACAATTTTCACCAGGGATTATTGGCATTAGATAATTACTATGAGTTTTTATACTCCTCTAAATGAAATTGTTACCTGACGACGTCCACAGTAATACTATTTAAAATCATATGACAAGGGTTCATTTGTGTACTAATTATTATTCCTGTTTGTGTTTTTGCAATTCTCTCGAAAGCTGTTTTTTAACATTACAATTTTTTATATTTGTAATTCTAAAATGTTCTGTTTTAATTTCAAATGTTCTGTTAGACCTGTTATTTCCGATTCGGGTAAATCTGTCAAAGCTAAATGTTTTTCGTTTGAGCGACTGTATTCTCTGGATCAGGAAATGCCCCTACATTTCCACTTTATTCGGTCTGACAAAGTATCGTACAACAAAAATTTAACATATTGTTATGTCAGAACACTGTTGTCCGACCTGAAGGGGTCAACTCTGTGAGCACTGAGTTTAACCTCTTTAGTATATCCGTAACAGCCTTTAACAGCTTTTAACCCATTGAACATGTAGGATGATATCGTGAGAGGATTCAAAGAGCTGAAAGAACAAATGGACAAATTTATTGTGGAGGAGTTGCCTAAACTGGAAGTGGGAGGACAACTCCAAGTGAGGCTAACAGGTATGTTAAAACAATAAAAATAAATGATAAAAATCATACTCGATACTAAGACTTCAACCATATTATTTATGTTAAATATGAGTAAAATTGTTACGTTTACAAGTGAATAAGCGATCTTTGGTAGTTGCTTTGAAGGTGTATTGTGTTCAAAGATATGTTTGCTATATCAGAGCCGTATGGTTTCACAGAGTCCCGCCACCAAAGAAGCGTATATGGGAGCTCGCTCAATTCCCAACAAACAGGCCCCGCCTACTATTTTTATATAACTTATAATGGAGGGCTGCAACATTAACCAACAAAATCTTCTCCCATTGGCAGTCGCTCGGAAATTGATTGTTTTATAAAACTCCAATTGAACGAGATAAAATTTGGTACAATAAATTACAAATAGTTTCTTGCATAAAAATATATTAAATGCAAAAAAGTGAGATATTGAGAGCGAGGTCAAATTATTCCATTATAAATCAGTATGTCGATCGGCTTTGTTGGGAAACAAGCGTCTCTGTTTCCGTTTGTTTTCGAGGCTTTCTGTGAAACTATACGGCTCTGAGCCATACAAGCTCAATGTGACAAGTCAAATTACGGAGGTGTGTAAAATAGGACAAGGGATGAGCCAACAATGGCTACTAGAAGAAAAGCAGCAATTGACCTATCTGCATACTAATTTAATAAATATGAATATATTCATAAACATGAATCATATATGTAGGATTTATGTTAAAAACAAGTGTAGAGTAAAATAGGTGATATTTTCTCCCTTTTAACAAATCTTTACAATTGATACTATATTTGCCTGTAAATTAACAGAAATGATAAACACAATCAAAATGCAGAGATATGCATTCTCTACTCTCAGGCTGGGATAATACATGAATAAATATTAGTGCTGGGCACGAGTACTTCTTGGTCAACGGGTTTAGACCCGCCCCCTTCTGTTCGGGTTTTTCGAGTATCGGGTAGCTAGTAGTGCTAGGCTCGGGTATTCCTTTGCCTAAGGGTTTTTCGGGTACCGGGTTTGTTGATATGGATTTTATGTTTAAATTTTCTAAACAGATATATCTTCAAATTTACAAAGCAATTATATTTCTTTTCTATTTATTTATCATTTTTCAGTTTTCATTGACTAACATTCGTACTTGCAGCGTTAACAGGTGGATTGTTAAACAGTCAAGATAGTCTGGAGCTACAGGGCATTTTCATGTCAACAGGTGGCAGAAGATAGGGGTCTATGGTAGCTTAATACTTAAGCATGTTCTATGTACCTCTCTGAATTTTTGTAGATGGTGCTCCAAATCTCATAAAAAACTTTACATTATCGGCTTTTTCCGTTAGTAAGGCTTGTTGGGTTAGTAAAACTTGGTTATAATGAATTATGTAATCCATAATAGCTAGCTGTGGTAATCAATTTAGACAGAGTTATTAAATTTTCACTGCTACTATCAACGCTGATAGCTGTTTCTAACAAGGCGATAGCGGAAACAGACTGCCCTATGTGTTATCGGTGAAAGCAAACACTCGCCGTATTAAAAATGGCATAGATTTGTTTACGAAGCCGATTTGGCTAATTGCGCAAATAAAATTTGATGTAAGTATTTCTTCTCACCTTTTAATGACAAGTAATCACTGCTTGACTGCAATATCTCCGGTAGGTATGGTAAATAAGGTATGATATATTTTATTCTATCTATTAAATTAAAGACTCGTTAAACCCCATTGTCATGCCTCCTTAGCAAAAATGACACAGAAATGCCCTGTGGTCCCAGTCTAAGAGCGCAGGGTGCAATAGACCGAGTTTTTGTTAACACTACCCGGCGGATCCGTGTACCAAAACCCGAACTTGAAAGTCAAAACCCGAACCCGAAGGACCGGAATACCCGAAATCTCTATTACCCGATACTCGAGAGAAGATAAACCCGCGAGTTCAACGAGTATTACTACCCGTGCCCAGCACTAATAAATATTGTTGCAATATCTTTGCGTGTATAGCTAATAAAAATTGTATCGTCTCTAAATACAAGCTTTACTCTCAGGCTAAAATGAATTAGAGACGCTGTTAATACGTTTTGTGCACTGAGCTAGTAATTGCTAGTAATAATGAGTAATTACGTTTTAATTATTTCAATTAAATGAGTGATTAAGTAACCTTTATTTTCTCTTTTCTAGGATGTTGTGCTGCGCTGCCTGCATATAAATATATTGTTACACCTCGTAATCATGTCATTATGTTATTATATTATTAATGTTTCAGGTGAAAAGCGTGAGATTGAGTTGAAGATTGTTTCAGCTGATGACATAGTAGTTAACAGTAACCAGCACCCTGTAGTTCCTCAACCACAACTTACTTTATCCATTCCAAAGTCTATAACTCTACTCAAATCCATAAAACTACCATCAAATCCTTTATCAGTATGTCAGCATGAAGGAGTTACATATGTAGGATTGCATAATTGTACAGTCAGTAGAATTGATAGCAACTACAAGCTGCATGACTCATTCATCTCTACTTCTGGTCCTGTTGAGTCCATCAGCTTCCATAAGAACAGACTATACATATTGTCTCGTAGTAAACCTCACACAGTAAGTGTCTATGATCTGTCAGGACAAGTGATCAAAACTTGGCAGCACCCTTATCATGACTATGACAGCTGTAGCATGCTGACTGTAGCAGCAGGTAATGTAGTGGTTGCTGATCCTCCTAACAAGAGACTAACTATTTATTCTCTCACTGGTAAGACTCTGCGTAACATCAGCTGCCCCCTTTTGAGTAATAATCAGGTCTCGATATGTGCTGGACATGGTGATGATGTCATCATAGCTGACTGTAAGACAAAGAAAGTCTTCAGATTGAACATCACCACTGGGAATGTCGTGTGGACTTTCACACATCCTAATCATCCACAAGGTCTGGTGTGCTATGGAGACTACATACTGGTAGCTGCATGCAGCAGCAATATCATCTACACACTCAACTATGCTTCAGGTAAGTTGTATGTATGAGGTACTGTTATTAACATTTATTGACAGTGCCATGTTAGTTTCTGACCCATTTTGTAATTTAGTAAAAGTTTCTGCATGAAGTTGTTTTATTATAAACAAAATTTTAAATTCTGGTACAAGTATATTTAAACCTATCATAACTTAATGTATAATTTTTAAAATTAAGTTAGAAATGTTATCATAGTCAAATTGAGTAAAAGATCATTGATTCTTCTTTTTGTTGTTTTCCAATGTTGAATATTTGAGATGTATTTTTTGGTCATAACTTGTTCAAAAGCATAACAGTATGTTAGATATTTGATATATAACTTCCTATTTATATTTTAATATGATTAAAAAGCTTGCTAAACTAGTATAACAATACACAGTAGTTATTAATTTGTTCTGTCAGGATCAGTTCTCCTTGTAATTATGAGTATACAACACTGAAGTCATGATTATTGTATTTGATACTTATATTACCATATTAACAGATAGAGTCTAGTGTTGACTGGTACATCATCATCCTTTTCCTTGTAATTGCAGGTTATGTTATATATAGGTGTGAACAAGCAAACACAAAAATGTGACAACTTTCTTCTAGTAAACTTGGCAGCTGTCCAAATGAGAGTCCTGTCAAATTCTTTATCGAGCAGAGCCGCTATGGCTCAGGTACCAGCTTAAAGGTTGACTTGCAACAAAATTCACATTACAGTTATTTGGTATCAAAAGATTCGCCATGTTTTACTCTGTTGTGTGGTAGGTGCCAAATATGTGGAAATGTGATTAAAAGCTCTTAAAAGCTCAAAAACAAAAAGCCGCCGTAGATTGGAATATCTTGATTTCGATGACGTATCCGCGCTGTATGGTTATTGTCTTGTCACGTGATGTTCTCGCGTGAATTGAAAGGCCAATAAAAAGCTCAACATCAAACTTATCGTAGCAATAGTTTATGATAATCACTTCGGGTTTTACCTAAGACCCCGTATCAAATATAGATGCTCGCTACTTTACAGTTTCGGCTTGGCCATTCCGTTCGACTATTCATGTCTGAGTTGCGATCATAAAAAATGTCAAATTCTGAAGAGTTAAGACCCTGGCGTTTCGAGCCTGACGCTCTATCTGAAGAAGATCCTCAACAGAATCAAACCTCCCAGCAAGTAAGCACCGCCACTAGCCAGCTCTTATGTGCCAAGCTAGCTAGTAGTAATAGTTTTAGCTTGAGAGTGATAGAACGAATATTATTATATATGATTTTAATGATAATAATTATCGCTTCAATATTGCGAAAAAATAATTACAGATTTTTCTCGAATGACAACATTAACAATTTTAATATTTAAATCTAGTGCTGCACTGATATACTGTTGGATAACATCGACCTGATGTATTAGCTATGGTTGCATAGACATATCTGTTCATTTCTTTAGGAGCTAATACCACCGGCTACAGAGTGGTGTGCCTGCGAGCGTTGTCAAGACATGCCATCTCTTCCTGAATGTTTGTGCTGCCATTATGCTGAGTTTGCGCATTGTCTCCTTGACCGAGGGGAGCATGAATGCCTGCGTATGCATCCTGGTGTAAACGAATTTGTGGCGTCTGCACCCCTTGAATTGAGGTGGAATAATTACCTGCGATATCATAGTGAGTTGGATATTCATTTAATGCCAACAACACCAAGGCTATGCTAATGTGTCAAGCATTATCTACAATTCTTGTGTTACACATTTAATGCATCAGTTGAATACACATATTCTGAACTCGTGGAACACAAGGAGAACTGGTATATTTGGCTTGTACACTTACTACAGTAGAGAGTGTATTAGTTTTATGATTTTATTATATAAAGATCGAGATTATTTTGATGATCAGCAATTATTGTTTTTCAATAGTTGTTTTGGTAGATAATCTATTCCCATTTGGAGAGCCATCGCCAAATGCTCGGAAAAGGTTGTGTGCATACCGCAATCTTGTGTTTTGGTTTATGCCGCAAATCTTGTTTGCAAGTCTGCAAACTCTTCTTCATCATCCGTTGGTGGGAAAAGAGCCCGAATCTTAGACACCAAGCATGCAGGTAGAGGCCGTCGCTCACGGCGACAAATTTGCGGCATAAGCCAAAACACAAGCTTGCAGTATGCACACAACCTTTGTAACAACATCCGTTGTAATGGACTTCACTCTCAGGCCGTGGGAAATTAGATCGGACTGGCATCGCTTGAAGCCTTCCAGCTCCATGGTGTTAGAGCTGGTGGTCTCTGTTGACTGCAAAGTAAAGAAAGTTACGACCAACAATTACTTTCACATTATTTGAATGAACTATTTAGCTAGATGAGCAACTTCATGTTTATGTATTGATAACTACTAAAAAATTTGGGTTTTTGTCAGGCTGTGAAGTAAAAACTGTCAAAGTTTTACCTTGACAAGATGGCTGCTGACTATTAAACCGCAGCTCTGATCCATCATAGTGTAGGCTCTGTATAGTGCGCAATGCCCCGGACTATCGCATCTACCGTCACCTGCCAAATCAAGCTCCCAATCGATTGCTGCCATCAATCCCTCGTTATGCAGGGTGTACTGCTCAGCAATACACTGTAAAATATTGTAAAACTTCATTATACAAGATTAATTTGTATCATTATCATTAGTCTAAGAATGTAGAATCCTCTTCCCCCTTTTTGTGCTATATTATGATGAAGAATCAGAATTTTGAATTATAATGTATTTTGCTTGAAGGATGACATATTTTCATTTCAAGAAAAAAATTGTTTCTAAATGTTGTTATTCAATTAGTGTGTCAAGCTTTTACTCACATTTTCCAAGTTTATGAGTAAATATTAACACTCACACCATGTAAGTATTCTCTTTGTTGGTAGAGGCAAACGCTGTGGCTTGGTATTGCGATGTTCAGGAGCGACAGAAAACGGAGGTTCTGCGTAAGGCATCCGCCAGAAAAGAGTGATGCAGCTGCCAGCAGGGGGTTGATGACGTGAGCTCTGTTCACCCTGGCAGTTGTTTCCCAAGTGTACGATAGGTGACAGGAGGCACATGTAACCTTGAACTCTACCCATCCGCCTTCTCGCACCATCGTGAATGAGCAGGGGAGGGCGCAGGTGTGACAGTGAAATAGTCGCTGGAGTGCTGTCACACTTACTATTATTTTCTCCTCTTTGAAGGAGGATTCGGGTCTGAAATCACAACACAATAGTTGACTTGCAATAAGATTTGTACAACATCATTTCCTGTTATTATATCATATTTGCTTGATCAGAAAAAGAATAAATATATAGCCATGCAATCATGACACAGATTTTACGAAACCCTATCAGAATCCATGATATTGTAAACATAAAATGTGAGTAATAACTCTATGGATATTTTTTATATTTTGTCAAGTTTGGTTTAGTTCAGCTCTATCTTACATGTAATTGGAGAGCGTTTGATGCTGGCCAACATAGCGCTCAAACTCTTCCCAGTCTTCAGTGGTTGGCACAAACTCTTCATCTAATAATAATCAACTAATAATATTAATATGCTAATAACGATGATACCAGAAAATGACAATAACTATTTTATATAACATATCTATAAGTGAGTGGGGGTTAAGAAATTTGGCGAAATTAATCGTGAGACAACATTATTTTATCAATTATATATTACGTTTTACAGATAGATATGCGGTATGAATTAGTTTTGTTATTATAATAAGAATAATACACGTAATTAAAAAGATAAAATACTAATAATATAATATTACAATTAAAAGACATTAATATTGTTATATTAAATATAGATTAATACAGTACTATTACGAGAATAATAGAAAATAACCCGAGTTACAACTACTAATACAAGTAGTTCATAAAATAAATTACTCACGTGCTTTGGTGATATGTGGAGTATTCAAACAGGTTAGAAAACATGTCGTCTTTGAACTGGCGAAAACAAAGGTAAGAGCAATGATATACAGCCCAGGGCTGTATATCATTGGTAAGAGTAAGCAGGCGAATAAATAAAATTTGTCACATCCAGCTTCACCCAGTTGCTCCACGCCCGGTGAAGGTCTGGTCTTTTCTCAGCTCTTGGCCAAAAAAAGGTGCTTCTCAGCTTGGCAGCTGAAAACACTATGTGGCGCGTTAGTCATGATGACGAATTGAAATAAACAAGTTTAATATGAGAAAGCGTGTTTGCTATTTGCGATAGATCAAACTTGAACTGAAACTAACATTATCTGATCATGTGACTTACAATTCCCGCTATATGGCGCGAAAAATTTCTACAGCATTTTTCAACCATCATAGCGGACCAAAAGGCTCATCATTTTTATCAGAGGATGATATGCAATCGTTCAAGCTAAGCTTAAAAAATTAAACATATTTTTATGCTACGTTTTGAGATATCAGTGCTCAAAGTTGCAGCATTACGATGCCGATAAAACAGACGCGTAAGAACAATAGACATGGTTTTTATCGCAAGCGTGAAGTATATTTGTGAAAATAGTTCGACGAATAAGGATGCATGAAAGTGTAAACATAAAATATCTCGCACACATTTTAGCCGTTTTAGCACACATACGTCACATTTTAGCCGTTTTGGAAAACGAATCCAAACTAGGGCGATCTCGTGTGGCTGCGATTTTCTGTTCGTTTTTAGCTTTTACGAGATTTTAATCACATTCCCACATATTTGGCACCTACAACACAATAGAGTAAGACATGGCGAATCTTTTGATACCAAATAACTGTAATGTGAATTTTGTTGCAAGTCAACCTTTAAGGTTTATGCCTAAAGGTTACAGTCAATCCTTGACTTACACCTTCATATAAATTTTAACATATCTTTAGTGATGAAAATTAACAACTGGCAATAAAAACTTGTTCTATATATCAGCATTGCTTCAGTCTTATTCTTATTTTTCATTTAATTGGATAGTTACTCTTGGCTAAAGTTTCATTTGAAGCTTTTCCTTATAGTTTTAGATATAATTACCAGATGTAGTCACCAATAAATTTTGATAGTTGAATAAATTAGTGAAATTACAGTAAATTTTAATGAGAGTATTCACATCATCTTATGGCAATTTTGGCATGCAAAAGAGTCTTGGAAAGCAATGAAACAATTATACAAATAAATTATGCAGCAACATTTATAGTGGGCATGTAAAAGGTGTGCTAGGAATGATAGCTACAATAAATGACTCAGCGACACCCAATATCTGGTGGCCATGTTTGTTGCTTTCTGACGTTACTACTTTCTAGCAAGATTAAATTGCTTTCTCAAGACGTCTTTCTTCCATAAGCTCTATTTTCTTGAATTGATTGATTTATTAAATTGCATCATCATTGCTTACCTTTACTGACCAAATGGCGACCATGGCTAAACTTTTTTTGATCCTTTTACAAATAGAACCTGCAACTTATCGTATCTTATTATAGCAAAATATGAGCTTGTTTGTTATCACTTACTATGTTATGTTTAACCCTTTTACAGGTGGTGAGACATTAATGTCGTTTTGCAATATCGATCCTAGTGGGTGGTGCGACATTAATGTCGATATCGCACGCACTACGTATTAAGACTTACTACTGGTCTGTCATCGTTTTTCTAATCATTTAAATACGTTATAAAGTAAAAGAACACATGTGGCGACTTGAACAACTAAATTTTAGCCATGTATCTTTTTGTTTCAACTTGTTTTGGGGCGATCGTTATCAAACGTCGTTCAATGTTTTTTTATTCAGTAAGATACTAAGCCTTTTCCACCGAATCGAATTTTATGCTTTTATGTGAACAAAAGAACTCGCGTGTATTGGTCTGTGTTCGTTATTCTATCAAATTAAGTACTTTTAAAGTAAAAGAACACATGTGAGGACTTGAATAACTACATTTTAGACATGTATCTTTTCATTTCAACTCGTTTTGGGCGATCGTTATTAATATCGATGTGTTTTTACTCGGTAAGATACTAAGCCTTTCAAAGTGTGGTTCTACTTGTAAAATGCTTTATTTGTAATATAAATACAGAATATGCTTTATTCAACAATATAACATTATCACAAAAACAATCAATTTTTTCAATTTTCTTAAAAATTTACATGTGTAAGGGTAGTTTAAATTGCTCATATAGGCACAAAGGGTGTAAAACTGTTTGTACAATGCCTTGTTATATGATACAAACATATCATACAACCATAGTGTAGCAAAAAATATCATTTCAATAAAGTTTCAGAATTTTCATTTTTTTGAAAAATTAATTCACCCATGACGAGCTGATATAGGCTCAAAAACTCACCTGCGAAAGGGTTAATTAGATTTGTATTAGCTTTTTAATAAAAATGTTGCAAGGTACTCTCTGTGTAGTAAGTATCTATACAAGTATATAATAAGTATGGGTGTGATGATTGTACAGTAATAATAATTAAGGTATTTATATACTTTCATTACAGGTAAGAAAGTATCAGAGATGAAAGATGATGCTATACGTGTACATGCGCATAGACTCTTCAGCAACCGTATCTATAGCTTGAGTGTTACTGATAACACCTTGGTTGCACCCCAGTGGCAGACCTACAAGCTGCTCTTCTATAAACTGAGTGAGAGATAAGGACCATATTCTTATTAATCATCATATAACAATATTCATGATCAGGTTTCATCAAGACTGACTACTCTACAGTAAAGTTATACTAACAGTATCATTATTATTATCATCATATTTTATCTTCTATCAACTTTCTTAGCTAAATGGCTGACTGTATGATCTTAAACTGCTTATTTAGATGTAGTGCTGTCAGACCGTATGCTGCACTATTTGTTCTGCTGTCTTAGTATGTCTTTGTTGAAACAAACGGAATGGATCACATTTTTATGTTAAAATTGTGCAGGTTGTGTTGCAGCATTTTGCAACACAAGATTGTTTGCGAATTAAAAATATATCGTCTTGCAAATTTTTACATGAAGTTAATATACTTTTGTGGTCCTCAAATTATACATTAACAACAATGTTGATAAACATATTCCACTATCATGAAATATTTTCAGAATGGTTTTGAACAGGACTCATGTATGTTGATTTTCACCCCTTTTATTTATATTTTATTGCATACTACCCACATATTTACCATGCTATCTCTTTCAATTTTCGCTATTATTCACCACAAATTATGCAGAAAAGCTATGAATTTATTTGTAATGTAACCAATCAATGATTATCCAATAAACTGTAAACTGATAAACAACTCTGTTTATATGGATCAATTGAATTGACTCATTCAAGGTAAGATAGCTAATGAACTGAATTTGAATTGAGATTTTTGGTGCTTAATTCTTTGACAAAATTAATTCCTCCACAATCTATGATGGAAATTAATTGGGAATTTAATTGCTAATTTATTAATGTATAATTTGATAAATAATGTATAACTGATAAACAATTGACTCTGACTATATTAATGAATTGAATTGATTTATTGAAGGTGAGATAGCTACAGTACTGATTTGATAATTGAATTGAGGCATTTTGCATTTAAATCAGAAAGATCCTATCAAGTTGCTTGATTATCGTGTGAAAGAGTAAATGTAGGTTTTTATTGCGCTACTCAAGATTCCACTTTCAGCATAAAAATAATGAAAAAATATAGAATGTTTTGTTAGTTTTAAAGTAATACTTTTCACTAATCTATAACAAGTATATGTTATAATAGCTATATCATAATGAAGATTTAAAATTTTGTCAGGGTTTTTAAAATACAAAATATTGCAATAATTGGTGAGCGCTAGAAATAATTGATGATGTGCGTTTTTGAAGATGCACCAGCAGTGATGTCAGGATCAGCACTAATGTTTGTTAGTTACACAATTGATTAAGTCAAGAAGGATAGCTAGATGTCTATATCAGTTGTTAGTTGCAGATAAACAACTACTTAATATAAATAAATTAATATATACTATTAAAGATAGAATCAAAGTAGCGTAAATATTATTTGGAACAAAAACAAGAGGTGAATAAAAGAACTCAACTGCTATTTTAACGGCTCTACAACAGAAATAGAAGTGAAAACAACGAGGAAGTCACTCTTTGGGTCGGTGATAGAAGTAAAGTTAGCAGCACGTTCCTCAATACTGTTAATAGTTATGCTGTTAGAGTCCACTTGCTGGTAATTAAGATGTTCCTTTATCTCGGCTCTCATCAGCTGATGTTCACTAGTCATCTCTTTTGTAGCTACATCATTCTTGCACATCTTCAATTGTTTCCTTGGAGTTGTCTTCTTCTACAAACTCCACCTTATCACCGACACAGGAAGATTTTTATTACGGTTATCAAATATTAATTAGTAGTTATTAATTTTAGTATGATTATTATTATTATTTCTAGCGTGAAAGTTAATCAATTTTTAAAAGTTTTTAACATTCTCTAAGTTTAGTATGTCATAGTATAACATCTGACCTATTTAAAACTTGAAAAAAATTATAATCGTCCTATTGGCCTATATATTGTCAAATTGTGACGTCCCATCGGGATGCAAATGTATGCGATAAAAGAGCACCATTATAATCAAGAGACACTAATAAACTTGGTAGCACAGTATGTCGTGAGACCTGGTGTTTACTGACTTGCAGGAATAAAGTACACTGTTTTGGTGTTTTACATACTTCACCTCTCTTAGCTTGTCTCTTCTCCTCAGTCATGTTATAACAATAATTAAAACACCACTGATTTTTCATGACTTATTTTCCTGTTGTTTACAAAGCTTTTAGTATCTTTTATCTTTTTCAATTTAGGTGGCAAATTTTAAAGGCTTATTTGATATGGCATATGTAAGTTGCACCAGTAGTGAATTATGCCAAATAGCCTGCATATACATTATAGTACCTTATTCGTAAAGCGAACAAAGTAAAACATTATAATTGTTTAGTCGATTTAAAGAAAATAACGCCATACTCATTACTAAATTAAAGGAGATTTAAATTAACTAACATTCTATCAATATACACATGCTGCATTCAACGAAGCTATGTATATTTAATAAGTTACACTAAAATATATCATGTACCAATTCTACTAAATTAAATTAGTAACTCTGTTTTGTGACTACACTAGGACACTTATATTTCGCTAGTATTTAGTTTCGTGAGTAGCTCACAGAGTAAAACTTTGCAGCAACCTATTTTCGCAGCTCTGATGAGTACAAAAATATAGTGATGTAAAAATAAATGCAGTGGAACAAACATAATTAGATTACTCAGGTTCAGTTCACCGATAAAAAAATATAAATTTGCGACTAGTTTTTAATTGTGAACCGCAGGTAGAGTGGTGTGGGCAAGGTCAATAATGTAATTTGATCGCTAGCTGCCATTTGTCTATTGGACTATCAACAGGCTCATTTTTTCTGGGGCGGCTGGCCAGCTGAGCCACCCCAACACTTTGGGAGTTTTTTACGGCAAGTACAGTCCAATTCGGATAACTCGCCCTCGGATAAAATGTAACGTTTCATCTCAAACACAAGATTAACTCGAACGAATTTGTTTGGTCATTTCCAGCACAATGATAAATTGCTTCAGATAACTCAACCTCAACATCATTTATTGGACACGGGTTTTATCGCTGTAGAATATCACTTCATTCCAAGCCATTGAGACAAACATCAACTTCTAGTAGTTCTTAGGCATCATTATTATCATCATCAGAGGCAAAATATATTTGTTAACGACTTTTATAAAGGTTTGCAAAAGATTAAGTTTTACCAAACACTCGCTTGGCCATGTCCCATTAAAAGAGTAAAAGCCTCCGAATGAACTTAAAATAAAATCTGCAAAGATGTTCTTTGTTAAAATGGTAAAAAAAGATGTCTTTTTTCTGAGCGTTTTAACTGCGGACAAGTTTTGCCTATTTTAATTTAAAAACTTCTCATCAGTCACATCACCTAAAACAAAACAAATCTCAAAAATAGAAAAATGTTGATACTTTCCAATAAAATCTTTTAAAACTGCACACAAGAGGCCCGGCTGAGGCCCTACATAAAAGAAACCTGTTGGGGGCTTACACCGCCCCCCTCCACACCCTAGGTGTTCATAACTAGTCGCCTAACATTAGCCACCCCAACTTGCAACCAGTGAATACAGGCCTGACTATCAATGAACAAAGCTATTTAGTTTCGCTTTTTAGCTCGTTTGTTATGATAGTTTAGTTTTGCACATGAAATTTTCACGAGAGGATGACACCGCGAAAACGCGAAATTTAGATGAGGCGAATACATGAGTGTCCTAAAGTATATACTGTAAACTGCCTATTTTATTATAAACATACTGGTTTAGGGATTTTGACACCGTACTGCGTGCTATAGCTGGGTTAGCTATACAGTGACAGACATGGAAACAGTGACAGTGAAACATTATTGTTTAGTCGATTTAAACAAATTAACTCCATACTCATTACGAAACTAAAAGAGATTAAATTTAAACAAATCTCTATCAATATACAGATGCTGCATTCATTAAAGCATTCTATAATCAATAAATTATATTAAAAAAATCTTATTTACCAATTCCACTAACTAAAAATTAGTAGCTCTGTTTTGTGACTAGTTAAATTGGTGATAACTAACATTTGAAAAACCTTTTTTATAGAATATGAACAATAATCATTTTACAAGCAGTTGTAATATGAACCTAGGTAAAATCTAATACAGTGTCATATTATTTCTAGTAATGAACCATAATATAATTGGCATTAAGTAGCTATATTACATTATCACATAATTGTAAATAATATAATAATGAATATTTAAATTGTAAATTTAAACTGTAATTTATGATCAAATTAGCACCAAATATAATGCGATAAATTATATGCTAAAAATATAAAATCTTATTAGATATTATATCTAGAAAATACCATTTAATGTCATGTAAAGATAAAAGCATAACTGGAAAATTATATATTATTTATGATCACAAAGCTAATAGCATAATTAATTCATGTTTTTAAATGTTTGCTTTATTGTTCTTTACTATCTTACTATTTACCTGCATTGTTATTAATTGTTAACTATCGTTGATCGTTGTTTAGAAGAAATGGAAAATAACATGTGACAAGAAGATTTCAAAAGCACATCAACCTATCAATTTTAGTAAAACATCACATAGTTTACAATCTAACCTATGAACTATTTATTCTAAACTTTTTAAATTTTTCTAATAAATTCTAATTTTTAAAACTTTACCACAGGTCTGCATATTTGTTTTACAACGCAAATTGCTAACGAAAATGTAGATATGCGTTCATTAAACAGTAAGGAGTGTGACCAACACCTTTGCTCGTACATGTATTGTACATGGCTTCATCAGTATGACCATGTGGAAAAAGGCATAAATAAAATATGTGCTACTGAAAACGACAAGCAATTTACAAGGATCTTTTTTGCATGTACCATTATCAGTATATTTCAGTTTGCAAATTAAATATACAAGTTTTTTTTTCATTGTTGAAGTTTGACATCAGGATATGTTTAAGTTTTTTTGCTATCATTGTTAAGTTAGAGTGTCATATTCATGGCATAATTTTTTTGCAACGCTGGTGTTTCAAGACTAATTATGGTTGTAAAATCTGCTATAGTTTTAGAATTTTTGCATTTTGCCAAAGGTTTGTTTGATAAAGGTTTTTACAAGTGAAACTACATGTATTACAATTGCTGCAAATTTTACTGACCAGCGTGACGCCTTTCTGCAGGTGTTACTAATGGTAAAACTGGTGCCTAGAAATTGAATTACTTGCAAACCATATTAAAACTGTAATAATAGTTGTTTCGCTTTTACAATCTTTGGAAAATTTATAATTCAACTTCATACAGGCAACAAAACGATAAAACTGAATGCAGAGTCCAAATACATTGCCAATGCGACCTCGATGGCCAACTAAATATTGATTTTAATTTTATTTTTAAGGTGTTATTTCCAGTATTGTATGGTTTACGATGGAATAAACTATGGAGACAAGAAAATAGGAAGTTTATTTGCATCACTACACCTACAGTATGTTTTCATTCAGTTTTTTATAGAAAATTCAAAAATCTGGCAATTTGTTTAATAAAAAATCTTGCAAATATGCATAGACGTAGATATAGATGCGAACCATAGACGTTGATAGAATTATAGCTACAGATGAAAACATGGACAAAGATGTAGGCATAAAAATACATGCGTACATCAATGAAAACAGTAACATAAAATAGATTAGGACTGAGATGAGGATATAGACATAGACTCAGTCATCTTCTATGCTGTAGATGTGGGCTTGAAACTTTGTAATTTGTAAGGCTTGAGTAAGGCTCAAGTAAGACATGAGTAAGGCTCCAGTAAGGCACAAGTAAGGCACGAGTAAAGCACGAGTAAGGCACAAGTAAGGCGCGAGTAAAGCACGAGTAAGGCTCAAGTAAGGCGCGAGTAAAGCACGAGTAAGGCTCAAGTAAAGCGCGATAAAGGTGTGAGTAGAGCTCGGGCAGGGCTTAGAGTGATTGGGACCAGTTGTGCTTGCCTTTTGATGCTTGAAAATCTTTACTAAATTATATCAGGCTCCATATGTACCACACCTTGTTTCTAGTAGACAGTCTATATGATGCAACTGCTAGCAAACTGCCCAACATAATAGCATCTATAGTCGTCATTGGTGGGTTATTAGTAAAATATTAGAACTAGGAGTGTTACTTTATATACGATATAGTAAAGCTAGGTTTTGAATTCATGACTAATATCTAGTAGTACAAACAATCTGCCAACCTAAGAGTGGGGCAATGCGTGAGATTTGGTTTTGGGGCAATTGATGAATCAGTGTTAGTATATATAAAATTGTGGAAATTGGGGCAAAAATCTCACGCATTTCTCACGTATTTTCATTTTATCTTTGGGGTGATTGCGTGAGTCTCACGCCCAATGCGGGAGAGTTGACAGCTATGAGTACAAATCAACCAGGCTGAGCCAGCGTAATTACTAAATCTAATACTATATGGCGCCTTACAGTGCCTCGCATTGCGTGTTCGCAACTAGAGTTGTACAACTCGGCCTCGGTTTTTGATGAATTCGAGTTGTGTTACGCACGGGTTTGCAAAAAAAGTGAGTAATTAGGGCGTCTCATTTACAAATCACTTACAGAAATTTAATAATAATAATTTAAATATATATACGCATTTGAATTATAAATATTGGCGATATTTGCGCACATTTGTTTCTATAAGTATAACGAAACAAAAACAATTGTAGAATGTAAAAGGCAAACAAAAAAACAGTCTACGTGGGAGCCGGGTCACTTCTTTTTCAAATGAAAAAAGAGTTATCCCTCTAAAACCTGACAAGAAACTGAATGAACACCGAAAATAAACATAGAAATTATTTGAACAGCGTTTATTGATGCACCAAAATAAATTTCATATATAGAAAGTATACCGTTGCTAGAGAAAATAAAATGGTGAGATGTTCTCAAGCCCAGTTGTTGAACCTGAGTTGTTGTTGAAAGAACACAGCTTGGGTTTTGATGAACTCGAGTTGTGCAACTCGAGTTGTACAACTCGAGTTATTTTTACAAACTCGAGTTGGTAAATATAACTCGAGTTGTACAACTCGAGTTATATTTACAAACTCGAGTTGGTAAATATAACTCGAGTTGTACAACTCGAGTTTCAAACTCGGCACAGTATAATTCGTCATTAGTTCTAGTTTTACAGCACATACATGTATATAGTTTAATTTCTATTAGCTAACGGGTGCCTCTTGATATACCATTGGTAATATAACTAGATCTACGTAAGGTTATGCTACTGTAATATCAATATACTACACCTTACTTTTACAAAGTCGCGTTGCAAGTTCACAATTCGAGTTGTGCAACTCGAGTTGTACAACTCGAGCTGTGAACGCGCAACGTGAGGCACTGTAAGGCGCCATACTAATAAATAACATTTGCATTGTACGCTTACTTGTACGTTCTCTTGTGCGCTTCGCTTGAACAAAACATTTGACTTCAAGCGTAAGAAGATGAGGCGTGCCTGTGTTATCCGATCAATTATTTATCAAATTGCTAAGGTTGAGGTTCCGAATGATTACTAAGCAACATAACAATCTTGTTCGCTATGAACCTAGGAATGTCTTGGAACGAGTACACATTCGGTAAGCAAAATAGTTTAAGCTCTTTCTGCATCTTGATCCATTGGACAGCAATGGCAGTGTTTGCAGCGCAAGAAGGCTATTGCACCGTTACAAAATGACCAATACTTCTACCGTAACACCTTTTCAATACTAATATAAATTACTATGTTACGAGCTATAATGGAAAAACACGACAGGGATCAGTTTTAAGATATGTACAAAAGTTTTCCTACACAAAAGAAAGCTGTAGGTCAAAAAACTACCTGATGAACTAAACGTTAAATAATGTTCATGTATCAATTATGTATTATATGCCTTTCATAATGTGTTCATTTGGTAAAAATTGTCAACAGGTGGTTCCATTATTAATATTTTGTTTTTACTCAACAGCTCTGGCATAGCATTAACTGCGTTAGTACTTTTGTGTTTCAAATATGGACGCTTTAATATTTGGGGTTTGATAGGTCTTTGCAAATTTTGAAGTTTTGAAACCAAACTTTACAAAAATAACTACTTGTATGTAGAAAAAGTTCCATGCCACGTTACACATGCTTTAGTTTACATTGATGATGATGAACTCTTTATTGATAAAATAAAATATGATATACAACAATGAAACACAAGCCTTTTTTTGCAGGCTAAGTTGAAATGAAATTGTATGGTCTGATTATAGTACATATTGATCTAAATAGGTTTTAATATATTATATAGCAAAAAATACAACTTCTTCGTAGCACGTAAACTCGTCAGCTACAAATATTTGTGAGTTGTGTGACCTCTCCTGCATATCGTGTGAATTCGTTCTCCTAATTCCTATGATCAAAGCCACAACTTCGAAGCTCAAAGATTCGTAGCATGTAGCACTAGTGACTGACAAATGATCTCACTGTCCAATATTGATGAGAAGCGAGATATGCATTGTATGGGTTTCAAGGTGCCAGTGAAAAGTACATTATGCAACTAAACTAGTTTTGCATTGCTATTTAATAGAGCTTGAAGTTTACATAGAGCGTGGTAATTAGAATTAACAAATGCAGAGATGTATTTGAGATGCATCTACTTTAGAGATGTATGCTAGCACTCTAGTAGTTTGTGGATCATATTCACTGTGTGATTTTAATAATACTTTATTACGAGTCAGTGATACATTTATACAGATTGTGATGTTATAATTTGTGACTGCAAACTAAACATCAATGTAACATTATATAACTATTGATAAACTAGATTTGTGTGCGAAAATTTGAGTAGTTACAATAAAAAAGGCATTTTTATTGGTTACTAACAATAAGTTAAGATGATTAATGATATGGTTTATAGTATCATTGAGTCATTATCAGTGAGTCTATAATCTGGCATACAGATTATAGACTCACTGTAAACCCTAATCTGTTATTATATAATTACAACCGATTAGATAGTCTTGACTTTAACCCACTGAAGCAATTGTAAGGCACAGTTAAATGCTTGTCACACCGAGTCTAATAATTTCAAACTCCAGTCTTACACAAACTTTGCTTATTGTCTCCGACTGCTGCGAACCACAAAATGAAAGGTCACTTAAAGGTCACTACTGCCGGTTAAATTGTCATTACTTCAAACTAAAAGCTCTCACAAATTTACTAGCAGTTTGCTGTCAAGTTCCAGTTAAAGTGAGGCAAACTCCAAAGCAAAGAAATTTGAGACACTATGTACTTTATTTCTAAGTTACAATGGCTGAGGCTGTAGCAGATATTGAGTGTGAATTTTGCTGCCGTAAAAGTGATACCATTGTCAACCCCAAAGTGCTACCGTGCAGTCATATTCACTGTATGACCAGTTTGACCACCTACTATGAGAGCAAACACCTACTATGAGAGCAAACACCTACTGCTGTGTGGAAACAATGGATGTGGGTCAGTCTTACTATTTGTTGGTTAAACTAAGATTATGTAAAATTAGTCAGGTGGCCACAGGGCATTCTACATGTAGGCCTATATAATAGTGCATATAGCCAGGGTTGTGATGCATTAAAACTGCATTGCACCATTGCAGCACAATATTCAGTTATTTTGCATTCAATTACAAGTTTCTAATGTGTGGTTAATTGACACTTATTGCTACTGGAACTGCATTCTTACTGCAATTTCTTCCTGATATCCACTGGAGATTTATTCCCATGACGCGCATGAAAGTGAACCTAGCAATTTGTGTGTACTGCACATGCACATTCTTCAAAATTTGAAACTGCACATGTACTGCAGCTGTACTTTAATATAGGTTTAATACTACGAATCAACTTACACTGTTGACTTTCCAAGTGTTTATACTGCATGGTACAAAATTGTCCTCTGCTGGGTTTATTAAGTTAAAGAAGTTGCTCTATAACTCCCATAGCATTTCATGTATTTCATGCAGCATGTATAGTCTGTGTAAGCAGGCATATCATGTTATAGCAGTATTAGCTCTGATTGTTTTAAAATACACCAGGGTTTGTAGGCAGCTGTTTATAGACAACCTGTTTATGTCTTGCAGTGAAGTATTCTACCATGTTTGTTGATAATTAACTGCTCAATAATTAATAACCTGTAAAAGAAATAGACATTATGGTACTACTTTCTTGTTTTTAACTGTTTTTGCAGTTGACAGACCGTCGTCTGTTGACAGACCCACCTTGTCTTACTAAACACAGATTGTCTGATAATCCGTGAAACTTGAAGTGATAAAATTTTAGTAACGAAAAGTCCTTTTCCCGCGGATTTTAACTCAGAATCTTCAGATCTGCAGACTAACTAGCTAACTCACTACACCATGATGTCTAACTCTCCATAGTGATGAATGATTGTTACGACCAACATCCTATCAATTAAAGTACTTGAACTTGAGGTGCTTAGGGTGATCAACTAGTACAGTTGGTAGTTACGAGTAATAACCAAATTAATCATTATTAACCTAGCAATTCATGTACACTGCACATGTACATTCTTCAAAATCTGAAACTGCATACGTACTGCAGCTGCGCTTTAGTATTGGGGTTAATACTATTGATCAGCTTACACTGCTGACTTTCCAGGTGTTTATACTGCACTGTACAAAATTGTCTTCTGCTGGGTTTAGTAAGTTAAAGAAATTGCTCTATAACTCCCATACCATTTTAAAACAGAAAGTCAAGTGTTATCACCGTTCAGATAAAACTGGGACACAGTATCTTTATTATATTCACATTAGCATTATACATTGAAATTATATTATATAAATTTATATTGTATTATCGTTAGTATTGTATGTTGAAACTATTATACTATAGTTTCTTCCTAACTTTGTATATACTGTTCTGATTGTGATGAACTTGTTTGCCCAGGTAATCATTCACATCTTGCATTTATTTTGTGATTGCCTTGTTTACTAAATGCAGTAAAACTTGGATAACTCAAACTTCATGAACCAAGGGAAAGTGTTCGAGTTATCAGAGCATTCAAGTTATCAGGGCAGTGTCACAACTGCATATAATTATTAGTAGATACATGTACACATACAAGCTATATATAAATCAAAACCATAAATGGATTGCTACAAGTTAAAGGGCCTCTAAAGTAATTTTTTAAATTTCATCAGATACTGTTGATATTTTTCGATCATATGAGATTTGTTCGTTGTTTTGGGTGATATTTAATAAATTACACTAAAGTATATTGTGTACCAATTCCACTAAATAAATTTATTAACTCTGTTTTGTGACTAGTTAAATTGGTGATATCCAACATTTGAATTTTTTTTATAGAAAATGAACAAAAATAATTTTACAAGCAGTTGTAATATGAACCTGGGTGAAATTTTAACGCAGTGTTATACTATTTCTAGTAATGAACCATAATATAATTGGCATTAAGTAGCTATATTACATTATCACATAATTGTAAATAATATAATAATGAATATTTAAATTTTAAATTTAAACTGTAATTTATGATCAAATTAGCACCCAATAAAATGTGATAAATTATATGCTGAAAATATAAAATCTTATTAGATATTATATCTAGAAAATACCATTTAACGGCATGTAAAGATAAAAACATAACTTGGAAATTATATAATATATTTAATCGCAAAGCTAATAACATTATTAATTCATGTCTTTAAATGTTTGCTTTATAGTTCTTTACTATCCTACTATTTACCGGCATTGTTATTAATCGTTAATTGTTGATCGTATTTTGCAGAAATGGAAAATAACGTGTGACAAGAGGATTTCAAAAGCACATTGATCTATTAATTTGTGTAAAAATCACATAGTTTACAATCTAACCTATAAAATATTTACTCTAATTAAAGCTGTACTACCGGTCTGAATATTTGTTTCACAAGGCAAATTGTGAACGAAAATGTAGATATGCATTCACTAAACAGTAAGCAGTGTGACAAACACCCCTGCTCGTACATGTATTGTACAAAGCTTCATCAGTATGACCATGTTGAAAAAGGCATAAATAAATTATGTGCTAATGAAAACGACAAGCAATTCACAAAGATCTTTCTTGCATGTACAATTATCAGTATATTCTAGTTTGCAAAATAAATATATAAAAAAATTTTCATTGTTGATGTTTGACATCAGGATATGTTTAAAATTTTTTGATATCAACGTTAAGTTAGAGTGTCATATTCACGGCATAATATTTTGCAACGCTGGTGTTTCAAGACTAATTATTATTGTAAAATATGCTAGAATTTTAGAATTTGTGCATTTTGCCAAAAGTTTGTTTAATAAAAGTTTTTACAAGCAAAACTACATGTATTACAATTGCTGCAGATTTTACTGACCAGCGGGTGATGCTTTTCTGCAGGTGCTACTAACGGTAAAACTGGTGCCTAGAAATTGAAATACTTGCAAACCATATTTAAAATGTAATAATAGTTGTTTCACTTCTACAATCTTTGGAAATTTTATAATTCAACTTCATACAGATTACAAAACAGTAAAACTGAATGCAGAGTCTGGATACATTGTCAATGTGACCTCGATGGCCAACAAAATGTCGAGTTTAATTTCATTTTAAGGTGTTATTTCCTGTATTGTTGGAATAAAGTATGGAGACTAAGAAAATAAGAAACTTATTTGCAAAACTACACATTACAGTATGTTTTCATTCAGTTTTTTTATAGAAAGTTCAAAAATCTGGCAATTTGTTTAATAAAAAATCTTGCAAATATGCATAGACGTAGATATAGACGTTGATAAAAATATAGATACAGATGAAAACATGGATATAGATGTAGGCATAAAAATACATGCATACATCAATGAAAACAGTAGCATAAAATAGATAAGGACTGAGATGAGGATATAGACTCAGTCATCTTCTATGCTGTAGATGTGGGCTTGAAACTTTGTAATTTGTAAGGCTTGAGTAAGGCTCGAGTAGGGCTTGAAGTGAATGGACCAGTTGTGATTGTATTTTGATGCTTGAAAACTATACTAAATTATATCAGGCTGCATATGTACCACATATCATTTCTAGTAGACAGTCTATATCATGTGACCACTAACTAACAGCCCAACATAGGCCTAATAGCATTTATAGCCGTCATCAGCAAGTTATTAGTAGATTATAAGAATTAAGAGTGTTGTTTTATTTATGATATAGTAAAGCTATATTATGACTGATCTCTAGTAGTGCAAATAAACCAGGCTGAGCAAACGTAATTACTAAATCTAATCAACAGCGTTTGCCTTGCCTGCCACGCTAACTTGTACGTTTTCTAGTGCGCTGTGCTTGAACAAAGCATTTGATTTCAAGCGTAAAAAGATGAGGCGTGCCTTCGTGACCTGACCTAATCATTATCAATGCACCAAGGTTGAGGTTCCGCTTGATTGCTAAGCAACGTAACAATCCAGTTTGCGATAAAGCTGGGAACGTTTTGGATAGATTACACATTCGGTAAGCAAATAGTTAAGCTCGTGCCACATTTTGATCCATTGGACAGCAATGGCTGTGCTTGCAGTGCAAGTAGGTTTTTTCCATGTTACAAAATGACCAATACTTTTACTGTAACACCTTTTCAATACTAATCTAAATTACTATCTTACCAGCTATGATGGAAATACATGATGGGGATCAGTTTTAAGATATGTACAAAAGTTTTCCTACACAAAAGAAAGCTGTAACTCAAAAAACTACCTGATGAACTGAGTGTTAAATTATGATTATGTATCAATTAAGTATTATATGCCCTTCATAATGTGTTTATTTGCTAAAAATCGTCAACTGGTGGTTTCACTACTAATATTTTGTTCTCATTCAGCAGCGCTTGCAAAGCATTGACCGCTTTAGTACACTGTGCCTTACAAATATGGACGTTCAAAAGTTCGGGCTATAACAAATCTTTGCAAATTTTGAAAAGTGTTGAAACCAAATTTTACAAAATTAACTATATGGAAAAGATTCCATGACAAGTTACAAACGCTTTAGTTTATATTTAATTCTATTTTTAGTTTTATTGTTTTAATTATATTATTATTCTATTTTTCCTATTCAATTATTTATTTTAATTTTTTATTTAACTACGTTAATTATTATTTAATGTAGTTTTTGAGCTGTTGATTAAGTCAATATGCACCTATTTAGTTAGGTCTGATTGCTAAACCAAAATAAGCAAAATCAGCATCAATCACTTAGGAAACTATTTTGTAAGAATTAAAATACTTTATGGTTCTATTTCAGTTTTTAAGTCTTTCTTTATACAGTCTGAGATGGCAGACACTGGTAACCGGTACTGGTGAGATGTGTGACAGAACATGGGCTAGTAATATTTTATCACATAAAAAGAATATGATGTCAAGTTACAAGTAATTATACAAGATGTGTTGTATTTTCAGCGTTTGTATAACTAGTATTTTACTTGTGATCTTTATTACTAGTCTATATATATTATTATTAGCAATATGTTATATTGCATCAGCATTTTTCACCATTATGTTGTATTGCATCAGCATTGTTATTAGCAATATGTTATATCGCATCAGCATTTTTCACCATTATGTTGTATTGCATCAGCATTGTTTTAGCCTTATAAGGCTAAAAACAATGCTGATGCAATACAACATAATGGTGGAAAATGCTGATGCGATATAACATATTGCTAATAACAATGCTGATGCAATACAACATAATGGTGAAAAATGCTGATGCAATATAACATATTGCTAATAATAATGCTGATACAATACAGCATAATGCTAATACAAATGCTAATACTGACTTTATGATCTGACCATAATTTCACCTTTCAATTTACTTTGAGAAAGAAATTGGACTTGTCTTCCCTTGGTTTGCTCACATTTGATAACACGCTTAACATTTGCTAAAAATAGATATTATGCAACTTTTGCTTGGCACTATTAAAAAAAATAATTTTACTAATATTTGGCATTAAGGATATCATTTGTTTTATAGAACTAACAAGTATATAAAATGTGTTTGTTACATTTGTATTTCATAAACTGAATAGCAACAAGTAAGTCCTAGCCTGTGAGCACTGGCTCTGAGTAACAAGATCTAATTAATCACAATGATTACTAGACAACGGCTGCTCTCTATATCTGCTATGTTTTCTCTATATGCTCTACTCTCTAGAGTTTTATAAATGTCTCACATACATGACAGGTAGCACCTGATTGATATATGTTATTATTGACACCATGAAGACTTCTGTGTGATCCGAGTACAATCAGACCTCAACACGCTAGCATACCACGTTCTGAGACTGACCTGGTATGTCAGCTCTCTGGTATCTCAAATTAATTTGTACCAAGTAAAATATTAAAATGTTAAATTACAGTCATACTTCAACTTACGAGCTTAATGCGTTCCTAGACTGAGCTCGTATGTCAATTTACTCGCATGTTGGTGCAATTTATTTATATATAGAACAATTAAATATATATTGATTGGTTTCCATACTCTAAAAAAAAGCAAATAAAACACTCAAAACAAGATATTGTAACAGAAAAAACATGTTGGTTATTCTCCTTACGTACTGCATGCTTTCAAAAAGCAGCAAATAAAAAATAATGCAAGGAAATGTGATTAATTAAAATGTAAAATTAAATACATACAATAGCAGTTAACACTCGCGTTTGCCAGGGAGGGAGATATAACTTATCCTTCGTTACAACAGTTGACTTTTATAAATTTGGATTTTATCAAAGTGTTAAAAGACAAACTTAGAAGCAAACCTAAAAGCAAACTTTCATTTTCAACTAAACGTAATTAAAATTTCTTCGGCGTTCATAGTTGGAAGTTTCTTGCTGGTTCGCGAGAAATTTTTCCTTTTTTTCGCTTTCCTGACTAGCCGGCCGTTTTAAGATAAACCTATCTAAGGACGTTTGCCTTTGTCGCCCTTGCAACATGTTGCGATTAGGACGAACACAGGTTTCGTCACAAATGGTTAATGCACGACCACTAGCCAGCTTGTCCGAATGTCTATTAAATAGTTTGGATAGATAGCGCCGGCCTTTTCACATAGCATCGTTTCAGTTACGCTGTCACCGGCTAATTGTTTGTCCAATGCCATCAGCGGTCGTGAAGATCGCTGCACCGTTTAGACACTATGGTTAGTCCTTTTGTGAACTAAATGCCCTGGATATAATCTTTCTGTTTGATAATTATGAATGTATTTCTGTCATATTGCCGAGCTAGCTCAATCACGCATACACATTTCGCATATTTTTCAATATTTTTCCGTTTAATATCAATTGTTATTATTTGCTTTTTCTTTGTATTATCTTTCATTTTACTGGCAAACTTTCGGTCTACGCACAGTACGTTTAATTCGCATAATTCTGCACAGAAAATTGTGCACAAAAAACACGGTACAAAAATATAACCTGAGCAGTTGAAAAATACAGAGTGATCTTGTTCTCATAAAACGCCTCCGGCATACTTGGCAACTCACTCAAGTGCTCGTATCTCAAACATGGCTCGTATGTTAGTGCTAAAACGTGCTTAAAAACTGGCTCGTATCTCAAGTTTCTCGTACGTTGGAGCACTCGTAAGTTGAAGTATTACTGTATTAAGTTATTATAATTTATAATTACAATTATTATGAGTTTATTTACTGAAATAAATTCATTTCCACCCACTAAACAAAAACCAAATGTTACGGAAAATTACAATGAAAAGGTGTTTTTTTAATTGTTTTATATCACTACATACACTCACAAAATAACAAATACCTATCTTGTGGTTATGATATGTAATAAAATGCAAACATATTATGTACAGTACTGAGCAGAGTTCCTACCTTCAGGACAGGCTCTAGTGGCTATTAGTGGTGTGAAAGAGACTTGATGGAAACATGTTTGGTAAGCCACACTTTTGTTACACTTTGTTACATAACAACTTTTAAAATTCTAATTAAATCAACGCATCTTAATACACACACATTACAATAAGTTTCCATATTATGTTACACAAAACGTAATTTAAACTTGTCTTTAATGTTTTGTTTTTCTCTTTTAATTCTCGTGCTCGGTCACTACTACTACGCAAGCTGTATAATATTTTGGTGTTTCATAAACAACAGGCGTACCCTAAGGTCTTGAATTTTTTGCCTTGCTTTCGACTTCCTTTTATCTTCGATTCTACCAAGCCTATTTAAAACTTTTTAAAAAAGTTCAAGTTTTAAAAACCGAAAGATGCTATTTTTACGAGTGGCTTCTCCCTTCATAAGTGGCCAACTAGTAACCACATGGAGAACTGTTTCATATACTTGTATTTAACATTTGCATCCGTATCTATTAGCAAATATCTGTTCAGAAGTTTTGTCATATCTAAATAATCTCGTATGTCGGGCACTCATATGACTAGGTATAACTGTAGCATTACATATAAGTAAACTATAGAACAACCTTTTAATTATTGATATCTAAATATTGGCATAATGCCAGAAGACAAAAATTTAAAAACAACCAGCGAATAAGTTTAGGGAACTTCAGAAGGTTTTTAATTAAATTCAAACCAAACTGTAGTTATTTAATAAGTGGAGATTTCCTTACAACCTACATAAGGTTGATAATTACATAAACCCTTTAGATATTGTAAAACACTCACACATCTCACACCACTCTGTGTGTCTTATTACTTTCTGAATGGCTAGTCACCCTCTGCTTGTCCAGCCACTGTCTCCTTGACTATCCATCTTGTTCATGTCCAGCTACTTGTTCAACCAGTTTCACCTCTTCCTGACATACCTAACCATCTTCTACCAAACTATTTGGGATATTAAACACCAATTCCGACCATCTATTTCAATAGGTCAACATAGCCTAACAACCAAGCCAAAGGATTAAACATTGAGTATTCAATTAGCAGCCATTAGGCCAGGCTACCTTCTCAAAGATATTGCATAATCAACCTCACGGAGTAGACAGCTGCAGTCAGGACTAGGATTGCACGATAGCACGATAATCGATTGATCGATTGCGATAGTAGATGGTTGTCTTCTCGATATGAATATAGTTGCATATTTTTAGCCAATCGAAACACCCGAAACTAATTTATCGTTATCGAATAATAAAAACTCCTATAACCCAATAGTTATTGCCCTCAGATAGCTCAACCGCATGGTTAACTCGAACAGATTTGTTTGGTCTGTTCTCACGCAATGATAAATTGCTTTAGATCACTCAACCTTAACTTTACTAACAATTTTTTCCCAATGGCTATCAAGATGTTTGTTATTACTTTATAATATCACTTTATTCCAAACCATAGAGATAAACCATCAATTTTTAGTACGTAGTTCTCAGGCGTCATTATTACCATCATCGGCAAAATATTTTCGTTAAGAACTTTTCTAAAGGTTTGCAAAAATCAAATTTCGCCAAATATCCGCTTAGCGATGGCCCTCCGAAAGCAAGAAAAGTGAGCTAATCTTCGAATAAAAAGCGGCAAACTTGATCTTGGTTGAAACGCTCAAAAGAAAAATATGTATTTTCTTTTGAGCATTTCAACAGCAATTAAGTTTTGCCAATGTTAATCTGAAAAAGCCCTGGCAAAAACATCGCCTAAAACAACAAACCAGGATCAAGTGATAAAAAAGTCTCTATACTTTTTGACGGAACTTTTTTAAACTTTATACTAGAGGCCTTTTAATTTGCAACAAGCCATCTATGCGTTTGATTTATATATAGTTTGTATATGTACATGTATCTACTAATAAATACATGGACTTGTGACAGTGCTCTAATAACTCGAACACGTTTTCTTATCCCTTCCCACAATCCTCGATCTTTTCAGGGACGATAATACGATAGTTTTACCAACTGCCAAGTCATGCGATAACTATCGGTGAACTCTGTTTGCTCATCAATAATTCGATACTATTGCTTTCGGTGAAACAACTCCAACGATAGTCAATAACACCTTTTTGAACAACAAATGCCATCCCTAGTCAAAACACACCAATGCTAGTAAACAAAGCTTTGTACCAAATAATTAATTAAAAAAGGAGAATTGGCTTTTTTTGGATGAATTAGCAAATTTTTTTGAAGGCCCTGACATTTAACTGGGTCTGCCGCAACAAAGGTGAGTTTACCTCCGCACAGTGCTAAAAATGAAAATGTTAGTGCTTTTAATGAAATGTGTCACCAACATCAGCACTCTAATTCTTTGCTAACTAGTAAATAATATGCTAGTTAGCAAAGAATTACTACACTTTTTTCTACAAATTTATTTTAGAAATATACATGTATACTATACTAGAAGATTACAGTTCAGCTTCATAAACATTTATAGAACCAATCAGAAAAGAGACAATAATTGATGAGGCATCTGGGTAATGAGATTGAACTGAAATAAGACATTGTGTTAGACAGCAAACTCTGTAAGAGGTTATACTTGCCACTAACCTGGCATGCCAGGTTAGTGCCCTGGCATGCCAGGCAGTCTAGTCAGCCATGAGAAATCATCAAATATAATAATAATCTACAACAAATGATTAGCATATACAATAGTGTCAGAGTTGGACAACCCAGAGGTTGTGGGTTCAAATCTCTAACGAGTCACTCTTTTTCCAATATCAAACCAGGGCTTTGGACATATACAGCTTTTATTACAGTAATAAAGATAATCGAAAATATTCAGTGCACGAGGAGTTGCTCTCACATGACTGTTCATGATTGAATTGTTTTTATTTTTTACTACACAAAAGACTACATGTCCTGAATATTACAGAATATCTAGTTTTACCAATTATGAAATTATTTCACTTGGTTGGAGGGTGCTTGGATAATTATGAGTCACCCGCCGGCATTAGGAAAATTATAAAAATTACTTATTAGTTTCGAGTAGGATAAAATAAAGGTTGATTCGCAATTATATGACTTACACAGCTTACTTACAGCTCAGTATTAAAAAGCTGAACTGAATAACTGGCAGGTGCTACCCATCACTTGACATCTCTAAGAGATATAAAAACTAGAGCTAACATATATATATATATAATGATGTCGTGATGAAAGCCATTGGGGTAGAATGGTTAAATATACTTATAAAGATATCTCACATGTAACATCATAAACCGATGTCTATGGTACTGTTATTCTTTGATTTTCCAGTAATTAGATTAATTACTTGTTCACACGTGCTTATAACCCTTGCGAAATACTCGATGTTATAAATAATATACTAATTCTCTTTAATAAGAAAAATAATATTAAAAATAATATAATTGTCGTAATAATTATTTGCATAGTTATTCCAAAAGGCCACAAAATGAATGATTCGCGCATGATAGTATGGCAGTTGGTAAACCCGGATGCCGTGGGTTCGAATCCAGGCCGATGCAATCTTTTCTGCGACTATCATACCAGTTTTGATTGGAGTGATGCTGGCTTGCATCAGATAAGTTGACCAAAGGAGTTATCTTATCTATATATATGAAATGTTTTCTTTTTGACTTCTTGTTAAACCCTATATTCAGTTTTAGCAGTTAAAATCTAGCAATGAAAAATCTGCATGGCGCTGGATTAGATCTTGGGACCTCACGCTCAAAGCGCTTGCTTGTGGTTAATAACTAGCAGTGTTGACTGTTACACGTAATGATTGTTATGCTGGCCCAAAACTCGTGTATTGTTTTAGTAGAGATTTTAGTTAAGATCAAGCTTTCCAGGTAACCCAACTAACAACGACATTCCTGGGATATTCCGTAACGTTACGCAGAAATAACGTTCCTAACAAACATTGTCATAACGTTCTACAAACGTTATTTGGTGATCATTGTAGAATTATGTTCCAACAATGTCGCAGGAACGTTGCATAGAATGTTGTGCAAAAATATTACCATAACGTTTAGCAGAATGTTACAGGAATATACTTTGCTAACGTTATCATGACGTCGTTAGAGAACATTATTAATGAATGTCCCAGGAATGTCCCAGGAACGTTACTCTGGAATGTTCGAGTGCAAACATTCATGTAACATTGGCTTGCAATGTAACTAGAATATTATGGGGTGACATCATATTTACATTCAAATAATTGTCCCAGCAATGTTTCAGGAATGTTACTTTTGAATGTTCGAGGGTTAACAATCATATATTATTGGTTTGCAATGTAACTAGAATATTATGGTGTGACACTATATTTAACTTCAAATGAATGTCTTAGGAATGTCCCAGGAATGTTACTCTGGAATGTTCGAGTGAAAACATTCATATAACATTGGCTTGCAATGTAACTAGAATATTATGGTGTGACATCATATTTAAATTCAAATGAATGTTCCAGAAATTTCCCAGGCATGTTACTCTGGAATGTCCGAGTGTTAACATTCATATAACATTGGCTTGCAATGTAGTTGGAATATTATGGTGTGACATCATATTTAACTTCAAATGAATGTTCCAGGAATGTCCCAGGAACATTACTCTGGAATGTTCGAGTGCAAACATTCATGTAACATTGGCTTGCAATGTAACTAGAATATTATGGGGTGACATCATATTTACATTCAAATAATTGTCCCAGCAATGTTTCAGGAATGTTACTTTTGAATGTTCGAGGGTTAATGTTCATATAACATTGGCTTAAATGTAGTTAGAACATTATGGTGCTACATCAATTGTACTTTCAAATGAATGTCCTAGCAATGTTACAGAAATGTTACTTTTGAATGTTCGAGGGTTAACATTCATGTATTATTGGCTTGCAATGTAACTAGAATATTATGGTGTGACACTATATTTAACTTGAAATGAATTTTGTAGCAATGTTTCAGGAATGTTACTTTTGAATGTTTGAGTGTTAACAATCATATAACATTGGCTTGCAATGTAATTAGAATATTATGGTGTGACATCATATTTAACTTCAAATGAATGTTCCAGGAATGTCCCAAGAACGTTACTCTGCAATGTTCGAGCGTTAACATTCATATAACATTGGCTTGCAATGTAGTTGGAATATTATGATGTGACCTCATATTTAACTTCAAATGAATGTTCCAGGAATGTCCCAGAAACGTTACTCTGGAATGTTCGAGTGCAAACATTCATGCAACATTGGCTTGAAATGTAACTGGAATATTATGGGGTGACATCATATTTACATTCAAATAATTGTCCCAGCAATGTTTCAGGAATGTTACTTTTGAATGTTTGAGTGTTAACATTCATATATTTAGGTTGCTTTGGAGATGTAATGTTGGTGGAATGTTGTATAGCTAAAGGAAAAAATATTGTCGACGGTTATGCTCGGTACATTATAGTAACGTTGTACGCAATCCATTAGAGGATCATTCTGTGAAACATCAAAATGTTAGAAATTGTCTACACAGTTACACCCAACTAATGTTCTGGACGAAAACGTTCCTGGGATGTTAGCTAATATCTTTGAGGCAACATCATGGAAAGCATGCTTGTGGAATATTCTGTAACATATTTTCCCCATGTCGTAGGAATTTTGCACCAGATCATCTGCTCAATGTTGCATAATGGTTAAACTCCATACTATTCCGAATATATTAGAAAACAATATTATGTGAATGTTTACACCCAAAAATTTCAAAGTAGCAATCCTGTAACATTGCTTGGACATTCAATAACAATGTTTTGTAACAACGTTATAATAACGTTAGCAAACCTTTTCCACTAACTTTCTAGCTAAATTGGTACAAAAACGCATGATTTAATTTTTAGAAGTTGTCACCCTTTCATAATAAAAAATTATTTAAAATGATGCAATTTAAAGATTTTATAGATTTTTTATCACAGATATAGAAACAAACAAAATAATGAAAAACAGTAATGATAATTTTGAATGATTTATGTAAATGAATTGAAAAGTCACTACAAATTTCAATTTTCGCACTTCATTAGACGTATCGCGAAAATGACTAGGGTCCATTAAGCTTTCTGGGTGCAGTAAAGTGTCATACCATGACGCGACGGTGTGAGTGCATCGCAACTGAACACATTCTGGGACTTGTTGGGTTGGTTTCAAGTGTTATGTGCTAGTCTATTTACAGTAGATTAAAGCTATGTCTGGCTAGCTAATGAGTATAAAATCATTACTTTCGTTGAGCGAACCCAATGCCCAACCATGTGTCAACAACTTTTCTGCCTTTAAATTTTGTTTCAGCTCAACGAAGCAATGCGGAAAGGAAAGCGATGCGTAATAGCTAAGAATACTACTATATACTACTAAGATGGAAAATCCCTACGCATTAATGTCCCATCAATGTTCTAGGCGTAAACTTCCTGGGATGTTAGCTAATAGCTTTGAGCCAATATTATGGAAAAAATGTTCGTGGAATATTACGCAATGTTCTCCCAATATTGTGGGAATGTTATGCGAGATCATCATTTGCTAACATTCCAGCAATGTATTTCTCGCAACGTTGCTGGGATGGTGTGGGAAATACGTTCCAGCAATGTATTTCCCACAACATTGCTGGAACGTTGTGAGAGTTACGTTCCAGCAATGTATTTCCCACAACGTTTCTGGAACGTTGAAAATGTGTCTACAAATAATCTTGTGACAACGTTACGATGAAACGTTTCTGGGACTTTTTGGAACATCCCTGGAACGTTCTGGGAACGTAAAATTGTTAGTTGGGAACTTACTCAAATTCATCAAGTAATTATTTTATTACTTGCGCAATGCCGGGCATTCACCTAGTTAACTATAAATACAGCAAATACAAGTTTATGTGCTAGTATATAAATTTCATATGTAGACCGATATTTGATGAAATACAATGTAACATAAGAAATGCCTTAAAATTTGATGAAAAAACTTAACAATGTTTAATGTGTCTGCTGCAGATATTGCCACAGGTTCTTGTAAATAGCAATAAGTAAACTTTGAAAAAACTCCAAAAAGACTTACAAGAAATGTAAAAAAAACATTTCCTACTTTGTTTGAGACAGACCATACAACGCTCCTCATAATGCATCATATAATTAAAGTTATAAGAAAAGTGTAACTAAAAAAATATATGCTCTAGAAATGTATCCATAAAATTACTTCTTTTAAGATTTCAATAGATTACTTTGACAAAAAGGGCAGGTGGTTGAAAAAGAATTTAACCCAAGCAAAAATCTTTGACAATGAATGGTGATACGAGGGAAACACAAAGGTGTAGCGGTTCAGAGAAAGTGTCCATGTTTTGAATAGAATATGATATTTGAGTTTCTGAAAATGAAGGTTTTACTACCCTGTATAATGCGAGTTTCCTTAGGAAACATTTTACATAGCAAACAAATTAAAAAGCATGTCTTAATTACATATTTTGGCGCTAATAAAATTAAACATTTTATTGAGCACTCCTGGGCGATTAATTTGATAACCTGCAGAAGCCTACACACAAAAGATTTAATAATAAGCCAAAGAGCAAACTTCAAAGAATTATATTATAGTATAGAATTGTAGTGACAGAGAAATAATAATTTTATTAGTAATTTTCGTTGCTACGATTAAGGACTATTATAAACAGTTTAACGAGAGACAAGTTTAGTAGAATCAAGTTTATCATGGGTGTAGACTAACTTGTTATGAATAAAAAAAGGGGTCAGCTGAATATGATCAGTAAACTTTAGACTAGCAGCAAGACTACTTTTACTGACTTTCTGATCTGACAATAATTTCACCTTTCAATTTACTTTGAGACAGAAATTGGACTTGTCTTCCCCCAGTTTGCTCACATTTGATAACACGCGTAAAGTTTGCCAAAATTGGAAATTATGCAGCTTTTGCTTGGCAATATTAAAAAAGATTTTTAATAATATTTGGCATCAAGGATATCATTCGTTTTATAGAACTAACAAGTGTATAAAAGGGTGTCTATTACATTTGTATTTCATAAAAAGGTGTCTGTTACATATTTCATCAAATATGCTGATATAAATTATCATTGGATAACAATGAGTAAGACCTAGCCTGTGAGCACTGGCTCTGAGTAACAAGATCTAATGAATAACAATGATTACTAGACAACGGCTGCTCTCTATATCTGCTATGTTTTCTCTATATGTTCCACTCTCTGGAGTTTTACCAATTTCTCACATACATTGGTAGCATCTGATTGATATATATATTATTATTGACACCATGAAGACTTCTCAGTAAACCGAGTACAAGTAGACCTTAACATCCTAGCATACCACGAACTGAGACTGACTTTGTGGAGCAGCTCTCTGGTATCTCAACTCAATTTGTACCATGTAAAATATTAAAATGTTAAATAGATTATTGAAATTCTTAACAGTTTATAATTATCATCATTATGAATTCAGAACCCTTCAAAACAGACTGTAGTGGGTATTGGTGGAGTGAGAGAGACTTGATGGCAACGTGTTTGGTAAGATGTATTTTTGTTACACTTCGTAATGTAACAATATGTTAAAATTTTAATTAAATCAGAGAATCTTACTACATACCGATTGCAATAAGTTTCCATCTTACGTTACACAAAACGTAATTTAAAGTTTAATGCATTCTTTTTCTCTTTTCATTTTTGTGCTCGGTCACGAATACTACGCAAGCTGTATAATATTGTTGTGTTTCATAAACAACAGGCGTACCCCAAGGTCTTGCTTTTTTTGCCTTGCTTTCGACTTCCTTCCGTCTTCAATTTTACCCAGCCTTTCTAAAACTTTTACAAACTGACGTAATAAAAAAACCGAATGATGCTATTTTTACGAGTGGCTTCTCCCTTGATAAGTGGTCAACTAGTAACCACATGGAGAAGTGTCTCATATGCTTGTATTTCACATTTGCATCCGTATCTATTAGCAAATATTCGTCTAGAATTTTGGTCATATCTAAATAATCTCGTATGTTGGGCACTCATATGACTAGGTTTAACTGTAGCATTACATATAAGTAAACTAAAGAACAACCTTTTAATTATTCATATTTGAATATTGGCATAATGCCAGAAAGCAAAAATTTAAAAACAAACAGCGAATAAGTTTAGGAAACTTCAGGAGGTTTTTAATCAAACTCAAACCAAGCTTTATGTATTCAATGAGTGGAGATTTCCTTACAACCTACATAAGGTTGATAATTACATAAACCTTTTAGATATTGTAAAACACTCACACATCTCACTCCTCTCTGTGTGTCTTGTTACTTTCTGCATGGCTAGTCAACCTCTGCTTCTTCAGCCACTGTCTACTTGACTATCCATCTTGTTCATGTCCAGCCACTAGTTCAGCCTGTTTCACCTCTTTCTGACATACCTATAACCACCTTCTACCAAATTATTTGCAGTATTAAACACCAATTTAGACAATCTATTTCAGTAAGTCAACAAAGATTTACCATCAAGCCAAATGATTAAACATTGAGTATTCAACTAGCAGCCATTAGACCAGGCTACACTCTCAAATATAATGCACCTCAAGAGGTAGGCAGCTGCAGTCAAGACAGACCAATGGTAGTAAACAAAAATTTGAACCAAAAAATCTATTAAATAGGAAAGTTGGCTTCTTTGGCTAAATTGGGCTATTTTATTGAAGGCCTGACATCTCAACTAGATTTGCCACAACAAATGTGAGTTTACACACCTGAGCACAGTGTTAAAAATGAAGGTGTTGGTGTTTTAATGACACCAACACCAATGACATGTGTCACCAACAGCAGCACTCTAGTTCTTTACTAACTAGCATACGACCTGCTAACTAACAAATAATTTGCTAGTTAGCAAAAATACTGCGCTTTTTTCTACAAATTTTTTTTATTGAACTATACACTAAGAAAGACTACAGTTTAGCTTTAAAAACATTCAGAGAACCAATCAGAAAAGAGACAATAATTGATGAGGCATCTAGGTAATGAGATTGAACTGAAATAAGACATTGTGTTAGACAGGAAACTCTGTAAGATGTTATACTTACCATTAACCTGGCAATCTAGTCAGCCATGAGAAATCATCAAATATATTAATAATCTACAATAAATGATTAACATATACAATAGTGTCACAGTTGGACAACCCAGAGGTTGCGGGTTCAAATCTCTAATGAATCACTCTTTTGTCAATATCCAACTGTAGCTTTGGACATATACAGCTTTTATTACAGTAATAAAGGTTAGGGAAAATATTCAGTGAACAAGGAGTTGCTTTCACATGACTATTCATGATCGAACTGTTTTTAATTTTGTACTGCACCAAAGACTAAATGTCCTGAAGATTACAGAATATCCATTTTTACCGATTTCACTTGGTTGGAGAGTGCTTGGATAGTTATGAGTGACCCGCCGGCATCAAAAAAATTATAAAAATTACTTATTAGTTTAGAGTACACAAATACAGGTTCATTCGCAATTATATGACTTACATAGCTTACTTATAGCTCAGTATTAAAAAGCTGAGCTGAAGAACTGGCAGGTGCTACCCATCACTTGACATAACTAACAGGTATAAAAACTAGAGCAAACATATATATATATACTGTGATGTCGTGATGAAAGCCCTGAAGGGTAGAATGGTTAAACCTACTTGTAAAGATATATCACATGTAACATCATAAACCGATGTCTATGGTACTGTTATTCTTTGATTTTCGTAGTAGATCGTTTGAGATTGAAGTAGTTACATTAGGTACTTGCTAACACATGCTTATAACCCTTGTGAAATACTTGATGTTGCAAAGGATATAACAATTCTTTTTAACAACAAAAGTTTTTTTAACAATAATATAATTGTTGTAATAGTTAGCTTTTTCATAAGGCAACGAAATAATTGATTCGCGCGTGATAGCATGGCAGTTTGTGAACCCAGATGCCGTGGGTTTGTATCCAGGACGATGCAATCTTTTTTCCACTATTTAACCACAGTTTTGATTACAGTAAAGATTAAGCATGATATGGAGTATTCATTTTCAAAAAATACTATTCATGATAGAGTTAGCTATATTTATTTCTACAGCAAATATGTCATGATCCTGACAAAGTGCCCAATTTTATTAATTTTTTAAAAAGAATTGCAAGATTTTACATCACATAAATTTTCTACAAATTGATTTTATGTTGTAGCCAAATTTAGAGTTGCTGCCCTTGCTTTGATCTTCAAGTGGTTTTGCCTTGTTCCTAAAATATACTTTATTAAACATGTTTTGTTTCCACGGTAACCAGTTTAATTTATAGCAAACAATGTGAACATAGCATATATTAGTAATAAATAAAGCAATGGTATTGTATTTTCTTGTGGGGAGTTGCTGGCTGGCCTGACAAGACAGTTGACAAAAGGAGTTTTACTTATCTATACATGAAATGTTTGTCTTTTTGTCTTTTTGTTAAACCCTGTGTTCAGTCATGGCAGTTATAATCTAGCAATGAAACATCCGCGAAGTACTGAATTTCATCTTAGCACCTCCTGGTGGCGAACATAACAATTAAGCCGGACACGAAAAACAATGGATTCTGCAGTAAGATGCTCACGCTTAAATCGCTTGCTTAAGGTTAATAACTAGCACTGTTAACTGTTATGCGTAACGATTGTTATGCTGGCCCAAAACTCGCGTATTGTTTTAGTAGAGATTATAATAAAGATCAAGCTTTCCAGGTAACTTACTCAAATTCATTAGGTAGTTATTTATCATCCATTGCAATGGGGGCCTTCAGCTAGTTAACTATAAACACAGCTAAAACAAGTTCATGTGCAAGTATATAAATTTCATATATAGACCAATATTTGATGAAAAACAGTGTCAAATAAGAAATGCCTCAAAAGTTGCTGAAAAAAGCTTAACACTGTTTAAATGTGTCCGCTGCAGACATTGGTACAGGTTTGTGTAAATAGCAGTAGGTAAACGACAAGACAACTCCAAAAAGACTTACAATTAATGTGGAAAAAATAATTTCCTACTTTGTTTGAGACCATAGGCCTATTAACTATACTAGACTGGGCAATTTAATGCATCATGGCTCAGTATTGTGTCCTACCTAAACAGTCACATTCACATTAGTATAGTTAATAGGTCTATGTTTGAGACAGACAATACAAAACTTCCAACAATACATTACAAATCTAAAGTTATAAGGAAAGACAACTCAGAAAATATAGGCTCTAGAAATGTATCCATAAAATTATTGTCTGTGACTTGTACACTTGATAATTAGTAATGTATGTACTTGTTCTTGTTAGCGATAGACTCTTTGTTAGCAGTCGACCGACTTGTTAACAAATAATTTGCCTATAAGGAAAGTCTCTGGTATCTCAACTCAATTTGTACTGTGTAAAATATCAAAATGTTAATTAGATTATTGAAATTCTTAACATTTTATAATTATCTTTATTATGAATTCAAACCCTTCGAAACAGACTGTAGTGGGTATTGGTGGAGTGAAAGAGACTTGATGGCAACATGTTTGGTAAGCTATATTTTTGTTACACTTCGTTACATAACAAGTTTTAATATTCCAATTAAAACAACACATCTTACTACACACACATTACAATAAGTTTCTATCTTACGCTACACAAAACGTAATTAAAACTTGTATTTAATTTTTAGTTTTTCTCTTTTTAGTTTCCTTCTCGGTCACGAATACTTAGCCTGTCTTGATAAAACTGTTGTTTTTTGCGGAGTTGTTCCCCCGTCGAGCGGCCGAGCAACACAACAGAGTGTCACAAAACGTACTGCACCTGATGCATCAGCTGCGCTGAAAAGGAGTTGTTCTCTTCTGTCAATGCGGCTTGGTTGCGATGTTATGTCGGTCGCTCCATCGGTTATCATAACGAATTTCGCGCAAAAATTTATGTAGAAAAAATAAGATTAGTACGTTTAACCAGCGACCAGTCTCTGCGGTAAACTTTAGTAGAACTTGGGAACTTAAGCAACAACAGCAACTAAACATGTCGTTATTTGTTCGCTCAGTCAGTTTTATTTCTATTTTTGTATCGGTCAGTTTTATTTATTCTTAAAGATTTTATTTTCACTTTATTTTATTCTTAAATTTTACTAACGTTTACGACAGAGACTGGTCTTTGGTTAAACGTTGTAATCTTATTTTTTTCTGCATAAATTTTTGCACAAAATCCATAATGATTACTAATGGAGCGACCGCCATAACATCGCAGCCAAGCCGCATAGACGGAAGAGAACAACTCCCTTTCAGCGCAGCTGATGCATCAGGTGCAGCACGTCTTGTGACAAGCTGTTGTGTTGCTCACCCGCTCGACGGGGAAACAACTCCACAAAAACAACAGTTTTTCAAGACAGTCTAACGAATACTATGCGAGTTGTAAAACACTCTAGCATTTCATACAAAACAGGCGTACCACAAGGCTGTGCCATTTTGATGCTGTTACAATATATTTAGATAATCTAGAATTACTGACATAATATTATATTTATTTACCAGAACAATAGCTACAAACATCAGAGTACTTGGCATCACACAATATATTTATCTGTGACTTGTAGCTTGATAATTAGTAATGTATGTACGCAAATTCTTTGCTAATACGCAAATAATTTACTAACTCTCAAAGGATCTTCAAACTAGCAAATAATTTGCTAGTTAGAAAATCATTTGCTGACTTTATTTCTACTATTACTAGAATTTTCTTCAGGAAAGTTTTTTTTTAAAAAGCTTGAAATTAAGCTTTAAAAACATTCATAGAACCAATCAGAAAAGAGACAATAATTGATGAGGCATCTGGGTAAGGAGATTGAACTGAAATAAGACATTGTATTAGACAGTAAACTCTGTAAGATGTTATACTTACCATTAATCTGGCAGTCTAGTCAGCCATGAGAAATCATCAAATTTAATAATAATCTACAACAAATGATTAACATATACAATAGTGTCAGAGTTGGACAACCCAGAGGTTGTCGGTTCAAATCTGGAATGAGTCACTCTTTTTCTAATATCCAAGTTGCTGCAAGAGTCTGGAAAAAAATCAAATGGCCAACCACAATCTAAATTATAAAGTGCAAAAACTGGAAATAATCTTCATTTTAATAAATTTAAAATAAACTTAAAACTAGAAAAAAAGTTCAAATGTTTTTAAAATCTAACGAAACTTTTTGTATTCAAAAAGCGAAGATATCCTTGTAAACTAGGTTAAAAATTTCATAAACCCTTTAGATATTGTAAAACACTCACACAGCCAGCGTCTCACTGTGTAGTCTTGTCACTTTCTGCATGGCTAGTCACCCTCTGCTTGTACAACTACTGTCTCCTTGACTATCCATCTTGTTCATGTCCAGCTACTTGTTCAATCTGTTTCACCTCTTCCTGACATACCTAACCACGTTCTACCAATTCATTAGCAGTAGTAAACACTAATTTAGACAATCTATTTCAATAGGTCAACACAGCCTTGCCATCAAGCCAAAGGATTAAACATTGAGTATTCAATTAGCAGCCATTAGGCCAGCTAGGCTACCCTCTCAAAGATATTGCATAATGAACCTCAAGGAGTAGACAGCTGCAGTCAGGACTGACCAATGCTAGTAGGCAACAAACTGCACCGATAAATCGAAAACCAACTAAGATATGACCTTGACCTTACGAAGATCCTGGGATTTTAGCTGGCTGTACCGTAACAAAGGTATATTTATACCGACTTGCAGTTCTAAAAATCAAGGTGCTGGTGTTTTTGATGCCATGTCATAAGTGTCACCAACATCAGCAGTCTACATGTGAGCAGCATGAGCAGTACTGCTGGTGTTTAAATGCATGATATGAAACAGTACGTTATTTTGAGCATCTAAACACAATATGGTAGCCAATCAGAGCTTTTATTACAAAAGTGTCAAAAATGACAATCATTAAAATATTCTAAGCAGTTTGCACCCTTTTCGACGTGAGCAGTTTTAAAAAACATATATTCATTTCAATTATTCATTGCATATTATAAGAATGACAGAGTGATAAGACAGCTATTAAGAAGATGAGTATGTTTGGGAGAAAAAATAAGCACCTTCCTTACGTGTCACATGATTCCAAAACACAAGTCATCAGCTGAACAGAAATAAATATTCTATTTCACACAGCTGCGTATGACCAGGCTACATTACAGAGACAACTGCAGCTAGAGAGCTACAATAAATATCAACTGATTTCTTATTGGCTAATGTAAAACACTGTTCAAAAACTGCAAAGTATTTAGCAAAACCTATTATAGATTTGCTTTTTGTTAATGCAATTTTGTCAACAATGGAATAGCTTATTTGCAAATGTTTGGCTGAAAAGGACATCATTTGCTGATATGTAAAGGACTTGCTCATTTTCAAATAATTGGCTAAAAATGACATCATTTGCTGATACGCAATGGATTTGATTGTTTGGACATCATTCATTTTAATTAAAAATTGCTGTTTTCAACCACCTGGCATTTTATAAGCAATAGAAAATAAGTTTATAATTTGGTAAGTTAATTCAAAAGAAGCAATTGGGTCAAAATGTTTTCTTCATAAACTATTGAGTATTTATGATGTTCTGTGAATAGTATAGGCTTATGTTATCAACTGTTTTACTGTTTGTAGTTATGCTAGGCTTTTTTACTCATCTCCAACTCCCGTATCTCACATGATGACCGGCTGACGCTCACTCAATGCTCCAGAAATCCATTACGTAAGTCCTGATGAAAACATGATTACTTACCCTTGTTATACGCAACATCCAGCCATGCCTCTTTACTTCATGTAGTTTTGGTTTTTCAACATAGGAATGCTATTTTGAGGTCACAACTAGAGAAGAACAACTAATATTATCGGGAAAACATCAATTCATGCGAACTCAATGACTACAAGTAAAACTGCTTCATTTGTTTCTATTGTCATTGACACGACTTGCTTACAATTTAAGAGTGGCTCTCACCGTCACAGATATTTTAATTTTGTGGTTAAGTTTTGCGACTTCAAGATGGTATGCTCTCTAACATTTCAAGCCACAATGGTTAGTATGATCTCTGACCATATTGTTTATTCTTCCACCTATTGGTTACACATTTGACAAACAAGAGATCAAGGAGGTAAGCCGCTATCATCAGAGTATATTTAAGGGTCAGAGGTATATGTTTATAACATCAATATTCATAGTAGACTACAGTCAGTTTCATATTATTCCTGCATACTACGGACATTGATAAATTGCACTGAAACGTATCAATAGAGTAAAGCAACTTCATGGTAGTTTTATGAAATTACTCATTAAGTGTCTACTTATAAGAGCAAATAGCAAAGAATCTCACAGAAACACAAAACATACCAACTTTTTGTTGGAATAAAATATTCTGAAATCACAAATTTCCTGTAACTATTTAAATACCTGATGGTATATGAAGGAGTGATTTGTAAGTGTCAAAACTAACCATAACTAACCTCAGATAGGAAATGAGGCTATAGATGAATATGAAGACTATGAGTTTATGAGTTGACCCTACAGTAATGCATCGATGAAATCTCATTTAATCAACTGTAATTTGACCTGCCGTTAGAGAGGCAATTTGCCGTCACATCTGCACTGTCAGTTTTTCTCTGAGTACTAAGCGATAAGGGTTTGATTTTTTGTCAGCCATGGGGATGGGACCCTGAAAAATGAAATGGTTCTAAGAATATAAATTGACAATGAATAGATACAACATAGGACTTTAAAACATTAGATATATACGTTTGAAAAGGACAAGGTGTGTGCGAAAAAAATACTAATAGTTGGCCAATCAGGGTTCAGCTTACAGAGCCAAGAAAACATTTGACCAATGAACACCTCTATGACGGAATATTTAAAGCTAAGAAAATGACTAATATTGTGACTAAACATTATATTTGAAGTGATATAAATAATTCTATGGCTAAGAATCTAATGCTATAAGCCTATGAATAGCTATTGGACTAAGAACCTTAACCTTTTGAACCCTGGCAGTTCTTGACAATGCGCGTCAGTAACCCTGGGCAATTTGTCCAATGATCTAAAGATTCTAAACTTTTATTAAATATATCTGACTATGCTCATAATGCCATGATATTTGGTAAACACTAGCAAAAAAGTCGTGTAACCCACAGCAAATGTCACTACACAGCAAAAAAACAGTATTTCTTCATTCCCAGAGCTAAAGCCATAAAAATTAGTACAATTTAAAAAACCTCTAAAAAAATAATTACAGTAGCATCATATCCATTGTGCACACATTCATTTTTAGTTAATGGCTCAAACTAAACTGGATAATTATAGTTAGTAGCATAAAATTCTTCCTCTGTATAGCAATGATTTATGACCAACCATAAAATGAGACATCGGTTTTTTCGCGATATCGTTCCTATAAAATTTGTTATTGGAATGAAGGAAGTAGATAAAGATATTTAAAAAATGTTACAAATGGAAGAGAAATTTTTGGTCTAACGCCATGCGCAAGAAGTAATGTGATTTGTTTACACTGTTACTTAGAAATAACTTTGGTGAATACAGCAATGTTAATGACGGTATCCCAGCTGCTAAGGTTTCTGACACACTCTACGCGACGCCAGAACAACAGCTGTTAGGGTTGAGTGGGTTAAGCCAAAAAAATTAGCTAAAATTAATAGCTCTATGATTGAAATACTCAAACTAAAATGCTATAAATATGTATATGATTAAACACTAGTGTTGGGCCGGTAAGGAGTTATCTGCTGTTACCGACACCGAGGGATTATCGGTATCCGGAAAAACCAATCATTTCAGTGACAGTTATTCGCGTCCAGTTTAATATGATCTGTATTTATCCGTAAAAGCCTATCGGCAAATGGTTATGTGGATAGATTTTTGTATTGGAAAGGCTACAGCATTACTAGCCGCGTGTTGCGCGGGAGAATCTCACGCATAATGAGCTGCTTATGAAAGAGCTCATTTGATGTCTCGCCCACAATCGCCATGTAACGGAATGAGATTACAAATGTGCGTCAATTGATGTTATGGTTGATTGCTAATCAAAAAGAGTCCCTCAGCGCACATTGGCAATCACAACTTTTTTTCTCCGACTTTCTAAAAACACAACACACGCGAATTATATTATAACTCTTTCTTCAACAAGCATTTTCACGCTTACCTAAATGTATCCAGTATAATATTACGTCCTACATTAATAAAATGTAAAATACGTTTTATATTTATCAAAAAGAAAACGTATATTACGTTTGATATTTGATACGTTTGATATATTTATATGTTTTATATTTCATTTATCCCCACCTGCGTTATATAATAATGGGCAGTAGGTAAGCTGAGGCTAAACACACACTGAAAAACATGTACCGAACTGCTATACCGACAATACCGAACTTTCTTAGTTGGCAAAGGATACCGAAGATGGTTAATACCTAGAATACCGACACCGGGAAATCCAATAAAAAAGTGCAAGGATATCCTATCCGACTCTAAATTATATACCACAACGCTATTAAATACCTTCGAGCTAAACAACGATGATCAGAACCCTCAAGCTAACAGGCTATAAATAGGTCTATTACTGAAATCTTAAAGCTGAAACATACACAGGGGTGTACCATAAACGGACACATATTATACACACGCACATACCATGCACAAGTGGATACCATTCACAGACGGAAACCATTCACAGGCGCATACCATATACAGGCTTAGACACAGGCGCGTACGTTGCAAGAGTACATACCATACAATAGCGGATACCATTCATGGGCAAATATCATATATGCAGACGTGTAATGGCTCATACACAGTTTCATATCATATACAGGTGTGTACCATGCATGGGTACATACCATACATGGGTACATACAATCCACAGGTACATCCACAGGTACATCCACAGGAATCCATTCACGGGTTCCTACACAGGCCCATACATTGCACGGGTACATATCATATACAGGTAAACACCATACACAAGTGCAAATGTACAAGCGCAAACCATACACATATGCATACTATACACATATGCATACCATATAGGAGTGCAAAGCATGCACAGATGCATACCAAACGTTGGTACATACTATATACAGGTACATACCATACAGACATGTAGGCCTACCACACCCAAATATACTACATTCATATATTGAATGCAATGGATTCACCGCACTAAACTTTTGCCACCCTGCACGAAAAAGACTTGAATTCAACTTGAATGAATTTTGTGTAATAAACCCACACGTGAAGCTATATTTTAAATATTTATCAGATGTGCTTTAATTATGTCATCTAATTTTTCTAGTATAATTAGCCTCGGTTTGCCTCGCGTAGCCTCCAACTTTTAGCCAAACTTTTATAAGCATTTTTCAAATGAATTCGAGAAGAAATACCAAACAATGGTGTTTACGAAAGCGGTTTCTCGGATACTTGGCCATATAGTGGCTATATAGTGGCCAACGAGAACCAGCTCCTATGTTCGTATCTCCAAGAATACTCGTATCTCAAGGAAGAAACTTGAAAGAAAGTCAACTTGTATATCAAGTTTTTTGCATGTTGGAGTTGTCATATCATAACTCATATGTAGAGTTATGACTGTGACTACAGTGCTTTCCTGACTATAAACCGCACCCCTATATAAGGCGCATCTGCTTTATTTTTCAAAAAAATGATAATAAAACAATACATAGGCTGCACCTTTGTACGGGCCGCAGAACTCAGGACGGTGCTTTTTAACACGACAGCAACTTTCTGGTTTAAAATATAACAGTGCCTAACGGCACTGTTTCGTATTAACCGACGCTTTTTAACCTAGTGCCTAACGGACCAGTACTGTTAGGCATTGTTTTGTATTTTTTTTCACTGCTAGAGGTACACTAACTGGATATTCTGGTTAATGGGCCCTTGTGATGAAAGAAGAAGCCACAGAATAGCTTATATAAGCCGCATGGTTCAAATCATCAGAAAAAAGTAGCGACTAATAGTCTGAAAAGTACGGTAATGTAGAGGAGTATAGACATTGTATACACATATAGTACAGTGTACACACTGTCATAAAAATATATTTTAAACACGGACATAAAACCAAAGTTAAGAAAACTATTTCTGTTTCCCACATCAAAAAGAAGAACCTTGATAAGGGAAACTTAAAAGTATGCCAACACGTAACGATTTTTTCTTTGGTTCTGACCAAAATCACGAAATAAACGAAAATCATAAAATTATTCGGCTGAAATTCACAGAATGTGCATGCACACAGAAATCGTTGACGAAATGCTTCAAATAGGCTAAGCAGATTATTAGCGATAACGATTTTAGCAACTTTTGCAACTTATATAGTCCGGGCACATAACGCGACACGCAAGAAAAATACTAATGTAACTTACCATAGTAAATACAGTAAACTGACTTGATTGCACTAAATCTGGCAAGTCTCGCTACAACGGGAATTGTGTGCTGCTAAATAAAAATTGTCATTGTTAAAAAAAGTCAATTTTTAGCTGTCTGGAGAATAAAAACCAACGATAGCGCAATTTAAGCAATTGCATCGTATGTTTTATGCTGAATTACAACGGTACTTCAATTGTGAGTCGTAATACGTTTTTTGGACTGTATAGCAATTGCGAAAGCGGCGAAATTCTTGCTTGCTAATAATTTGTTTAGACAATTAAAAGCGTTTCGTCGACTATCTTGGTGTGCATGCTAGTGTTGGGACGATATATAATTTAGTGCCGGATAGGATATCCTTGCACTTTTTTATCGGTTTTCCCGGTGTTGGTATCCTTGGTATTTACCGTCTTTGGTATCCTTTGCCAACTAATAAAGTTCGGTATTGTTGGTATTGCAGTTTGATACAGTCAAACATGGATAACTCGAACTTCAAGGGACCGAGCAAGTGTTCGAATTATCAAAGCATTCAAGTTATCAGAGCACTGTCACAAGTCCATATATAGATATATATATATATATATATCCTTGCATATATTTCCTTTGAAATAGATATATATATATATATATATATATATATATTGATGCATATATTTCCTTTGAAATAGATATATATATATATACATCCTTGCATATATTTCCTTTGAAATAGATATATATATATATACAGTGAAACTCTGATAACTCAAACTTCAAGGGACCGAGCAAAAGTGTTCGAATTATCAGAGCGTTCAAGTTATCAGAGCACTGTCACAAGTCCATGTATTTACTTATTTATTAGTAGATACATGTACATATACAATCTATAATATAAATCAAAAGCACAAATGGCTTGTTTCAAATTAAATGCTTCTAATGTAAAGTTTAAAACGTTTTTATGAAAAAGTATAGATTTTTCTATCACTTGAGATTGGTTTGTTGTTTGAGGTGATGTTATTGCCAGGACGTTTTTCAGATTGACATTGGCAAAACTTGATCGTTGTTGAAATGCTCAAAAGAAAAGACATTTTTTTCTTTTGGGGTTTTACCCACGATCAATTTTGCCGTTTTTTCTTGAAGTTTATGCAAAGATTATCTTACTTTACCTGGGATTCGTTAAGAGCAACACTCCGAGGCAGTTCAATTAGAGGTTTTACGTACATTCTATATCACTCACGTTTTTTTAATAGATACTTATTGAATGTACACACGTATTCTGTGTTTAGGTCAAACGATGAATAGATTGTTGTAGCTCAGACAACGTTAAAGTTTAATTACAACAATTTTTAAGACGTTTTAAACATTCAACATTCTGACGTTGATTCAACACGGAATCAACGTCGGCAAACTATTCATCACGGGCTAGCCGGGTCACGCACTCAAGGATTTTCGCCACGCACATACAAAACAAAAACAACATGCGATTTTTGTTTTGTATGTGCGTGGCGAAAATCCTTGCGCGCGTGACCCGGCTAGCCCGTGCTACTCATCGTATAGCACTATAAATCAAATTTCACCAAACCTTTAGAAAAGTCGTTGACATAAATATTTTGCCGATGGTGGTAATAACGACACTTATGAATTACGAAAAGATGAAGTTTACCTCTATGGCTTTGAATAAAGTGATTTTCTAAAGCGATAACAACCGTTTCGGTAGCCGTTGGGCAAAAAACAGTTTGAATTAACAGTGTTGGGTTCGAGTTATCTATAGCAATTTATCATTACGTGGGAACGGACCAAAGGAAATGTTCGAATTAACCATGTGTTCGAGCTATCCGTGGACGAGTTATCCATGTTTGACTGTATATGGTTTTCGGTGTGCGTATAACTTCAGCTTACCTGCTGCCCATTTTTATATAACGCAGGTGGGAGATAAATCAAATATAAAACATATAAATATATCAAACATATCAAATATCACACGGGGGTTTATCAAATATAAAACGTAATATCTGTTTTATATTTGATTAATGAAGGACGTAATATTATACTAGATACATTCAGGTAAGCGTGAAAATGGTCGTTGAAGAAAGAGTTATAATATAATTCGCGTGTGTTGTGTTTTCAGAATGTCTGAGAAAAAAAGTTGTGATTGCCAATATGCGCTGAGAGACTCTTTTTGATTAGCAATTAACCATAACATCAATTGACGCACAATTGTAATCTCGTTCCGTTACATGGCGATTGTGCGAGAGACGTCAAATGAGCTCTTTCATAAGCAGCTCATTTTGCGTGAGATTCTCCCGCGCAACACGTGGCTAGTAATGCTGTAGCCTTTCCAATACAAAAATCTATCCGCATAACCATTTACCGATAGGCTTTTACGGATAAATACCGATCATATCAAACCGGCCATGGACAACTAGCTGTCACTGAAAATGATTGTTTTCCCGGATACCTATAATCCCTCGATGTCGGTAAGAGCAGATAATTCCTTACCGGCCCAACACTGGTGCATGCACAGCTCAGATAATTCTGTGAATTCCGGCCCATTAATTCTGTGTTTTTCGTACATTTCATGATTTTGCTCAGAACTATCGAAAGAATAGCTACGTGTGGCCATACTTTTACTCATCCTAGACCGCTTATAGAAAGAAGGCTGGCACAGTACTTGGACTAGTGCCAAATTCAGAAGCCTTATGTATATGAGGCTTTTTGTTGTTCGATGGGAAGTATAAGCTTCAAACTGCTAATATTAGATATCAACTCACCTCAGTCTATGTAAGGATGATCCATAGAGTAGTAGAAATCTAGCTGAGTACAACTAGATGTGGAGCAGAGGTGAGACAGTCCTATCACTGCCCTCATCTACCTACAAACTATGAACATAAGAAAACACTGCACTATCTTATCATTGAGCAAAACAAGAATAATTCGCAAACCAACATTGTTAAAATTTCACAAATACGTAAGGAATTTGACTATACACATGATCAGCTATGCAAGTCAGTTTGATTTTAGAAAACCCGCAGTATACCATACCCATGCGCATATCATCTACAGGAGTGTATCATATACGGGTGTATACTATACACGGGTGCATGCTAGTGCTGGGCACGAGTAATATAACTCGTTGAACTCGAGGGTTTATCTTCTCTCGAGTCTTGGGTGATAGAGATTTTGAACACTTCGATCTTGCCAGTTCAGGTTTTGACTTACGAGTTCAGATTTTGGTACACGGATCCCTCGAGTGGACAAAAAATTGGTCTATTGTGCCGGCACTCTAAACTCTGTTAAATAACCCGCCTATTAACCCTTTGAACTCTGGCATTTTTTATCTATGCATGTTAGTAACCTTGGACAATCTGTCCAATGATCCAAAGTTATCAAACTTTCATTATATATACATGTATATATATCTGAAAATGCTCATAATACAATGATATTAGCTGAAACACTAGTAAAAATAGTTGGGCCACCCAGTGCAAATGTCATCAAACAGAATAAAACAGTACCTTACCATTTTTCAGGGTGAAACTGAAAGTTCGTACGATTGAAAAAAACTCGTAAAAACATTTACAATAGCACCATATCCATTGAGCACATGTTCATCATTGTTTTATGACTCAAAATACACTGAAAAAATGTAACTAGTATTCACACAACCATTCACATCCTACCAACAAACCAGTTGTGGCCATTTTATTGCGACATCATTCAAATAAAATTTCTTATTAAAACCAAGAAGGCAAATAGAGACATTTGAAAACTATTCCAAATGGAAGTGAAATTTCTGGTCTAACAACTTGTGCAAAAATCAATTTGGGTAGTTTACGCTGCTACTTAAAATTGGCTTTTGTGAACAATGCCAAGTGAATTCCTGCCAATAGAGATTCTGACACACCCTACGCCATGCCTGAAGACTGACAGTTGGGGTTCAAACTTCAAAAGGTTAAAGCTGCGAGCACCAATATCGGTCGTTAGAAAATAGTAAAAATAAGATTAAAAAGTTGAATAAAATTATAATTGCATTGTGAAATTTAAAATATGTCTGATGTTTGGAAATTTTAGACATAAAACCTGTATCAACAAACCCGATACCCGAAAAACCCGTTGGCCAAGTACTAATGCCGTGCACTACCATCTACCCGATACTCGAAAAACTCGAACGGAAGGGGACAAGTCTAAACTCGTTGGCAAGAAGTACTCGTGCCCAGCACTAGCGCATACCATATACGGGTGCACACCATACATGGATGCATATAATATTCATCGTATATTATATGATGTATATTATATGATGTATATTATATGTATATATCGTATATAATCTGTACATTGGCTTCTGGCATAAGGTCAAGGGTACAACTTGGAGTTGTATGCCAGATAGCAATAACTGCAGCCCAACAAGGCCAAGAGAAGACAACCGCCACTTATCAAATGCAGCACATCTCTAATTGCTAAAACAGACACAGGGACTTGTTCAAATAACCATGTCAAAATAAGTTAATTTCAAATTCTTCCTTGAAAGCTTCTGCAGGAATTTCATAGTCATTTCCTTTTCAAACCTTTGATAAGCCCTTTCCGTTTCTAATACACCATCCTATTCAGTTCCCTTCCGAGGCAGATGATATAGCATAAGTTTCCACAACAACGATGTTTACGGCAAAATTTAAAAAAAACTGTAACAATACTAATGAACGGTGATCAGGATACATCATTACCTGAAGAAACATTAGAAGGTTTTGGAGCATACGTTGGCTTTATAACAGCTCGATAACACAAAAACATTGATCATGGATGACAAGGTTAACAAAATTTACCAAAATCATGCCATCGTAAATTTAGGATCTTAGTCTATCATTTAGCACAAACAAACAACAAGCAAGTTTTCTTTTCACTCAGAGATCACAGAGCAATATCGCTGTTATATTTTGACGTTTATATTGAATGAACAACAATCGCAAATGTCGACTTGAACATATTTTTGCTAGCAACCTTCTTTAACATTAGGCCCAAGATATTTCTGATAAATATAATTTTATAAGAAAATGGTGTCCACGTTTTGGTCACACTGCAAAAAAATGGTGTTATTTGTTGGCAGCAGGCTTCCTTGAACTTCAAAAACCAGATCACTTGAGCGTGTTCAAAGTGGTCTTCGTTTTTCTGTCACTTTGTATGCAGACATGCCTTGACATGATGGTCACACAACCATCACTCTACTATTAATACAGCCCTATTGAAACATATCTACTTGTCAGCACAGCATATCACTTCAGCACTGGCTCACCCAGGCGTCTCTACACTATCACTGTATGGAAACTTGGTAAATTACTCATCCTATAGAACGCTATTATTAGAACGCTGGCACACAACGTTTGGACTAGTGCCAAATTCAGTAGCCTTATGTAGATGAGGCTACTACTGGTCAGATGGGGAGTGTAGGCCTCAAACTGCTAATATATCCATATGATCTTGACTCACCCCCAGTCCATGTGAAGACAATCCATGAAAGTAATAGCAGAAGTCAATGTGGATACAACCAGATGCGGAGCAGAGGTGAGACAGTCCTATCACTGCACTAATGTACCTACAAACAATGAACAGAGGAAATCACTGCACTATCTTATCATTGAGCCATACAAAAGAATAATTTACAAACCAACATTGTTAAAATTTCACAAACACGGAGTTTCATTGAGGAATTCGACAATACACAGAGACAGCTATGCAAGTGAGTTTGACTTTAGAAAAACCTACACGGTTTTGGGACTATTGTGTTTTTATGGAAAAATCAGAGGCCTTCCCAAAATAACCACTAATAAGTCTACATGTAAAATGCTATGTACAACAGCAAAGAAAGATCGCTGTAGAATACATTTATCTCAACAAACTTTTTCATTAAAACTTCCTTTTCCAAACGGAATTCTAGCAGACGAGCTAAATTCAACCAAGTCAAGTGTATTAAATGAAGAAGTAATTAATGTTCTATCATTTTAGAAGGATCAGACTAGCTATATAGTATTCTACTAACATCAAGGGAATCACAAAGGAAAGTCATGTGAGTTGAGTAAAGGCTAAAGTACATTGAAGTAAGATCCACTGAAATTCGTTGACTTTGAATCCTGCAGCTAACTCTAGTGATAAACACTTGTGTGTATGTACTAGGAGTGCTTAATATTTACCCCTGCTGTTTAGTCCTGATTGGCTAGGAGAGTCCAGGTTAATATTTAGAGGTTGACTTGCAACAAAATTCACATTACAGTTATTTGGTATGAAAAGATTCACCATGTCTTACTCCGCTGTGTTGTAGGTGCAAAATATGTGGGAATGTGATTGCAAGCTCTTAATTAAGCTACCATGTAATAAATGTTGAATGGAAATTGCAGTTGCAGATTAACACAGGTAAGTAGTTAACAGAGATGAGAACTTCTATAGCAGAGATAATAGTAGCACATTTTTGACTCACTGGCAGCTCTTGAAAAAGGAATGAATAGAGTATAAAATATGTATAAAATGGAATAGCTCGCCTTGCATTTAATCGCACATCATTTTCATGTGCTGTTTCCAAAATTTGCTTGACTCGCTGGTTTTTGCAGTTTCAATCTTGTGTATGATGCAAACTCACAGACTAACCGAGTCATGGAAATTTAGTGATATAAATGGACACCCACAAGTTTTCTATTTAAAATGTATGCCGTGATCAACAGAAGGTTCTGTTACCAGCTGAGACGTTGTGTCTGACATAACGTCTTCTCAAGCCAGCCACAGCTACGACACCGACAACGTATCTATTCCTATTGGCTCATGGCCAACTAGGTCAATTGGCACGCAGCCAAGAGACTGCCTAGCTTCTTTGGAGAGCTGTTTACTGTTTGAGTAGGGTATGGACATGGCAGTGAATAGAGATTAAATATTAATACTCAGCATCATTGTTTCAATCTAAAAGAAATTACATTTACAAGCTTGATAATCTTAGAAACAAATATACAATAACAGAAATAAATAAAAAGTGTGTCATAGGTAAAAAATTCGCTACCTTCCATTGATTCTTATCTGTGACCAACATATTCAGTCCCCTGCAGACGAACTGCGATTGGCTAAACCAACAGTTCAGTCGGTGTGACTAGAAATTACTACCTACCAGTTTAATATGTTATTATTTATTGTTTTATTACCACATATATGTTATTTCACATTTTTGTAAAGTACTAGCAGCGAGTGCGGAGTTGTCTAGGATTTTTTAAATTATCAATAATGTAGACCCAGCAGGCTTGTAGAATTACAACACAAATAGCTATACAATGAACCCTTGCCATAGAGTATAGACCCTTGCCATAGAGTAGACCATTGCCATAGAGTAGACCCTTGCCATAGAGTAGACCCTTGCCATAGAGTAGACCCTTGCCATATAGTAGACCCTTGCCATAGAGTAGACCCTTGCCATAGAGTAGACCCTTGCCATAGAGTAGAACCTTGCCATAGAGTAGACCCTTGCCATAGAGTAGACCCTTGCCATAGAGTAGAACCTTGCCATAGAGTAGACCCTTGCCATAGAGTAGACCCTTGCCATAGAGTAGAACCTTGCCATAGAGTAGACCCTTGCCATACGACTTTAATTCGTTCCACATGGGATCATAAGACAGATGTGTCCCATAGAAGTGCATAGAAACCCATAGTGTTTATCTAACACAAACACTCCTCACAAAATTCATCAAATTTTCATAACAAAAATTATTTTGATTTGCAAATTTTGCCAGTTTCACCTTGCGGATTGATGCAAACATGCGCATTATGGAAACAGCAATTGAACTCGCGGAACGATACAATTTTGGCAACAGACGGCCACTGATTTCCAGTAGTTGTATACAAACATCTGATATACTAAGTGAATGCACACAAGTGCATACAATACGGATGCCAACACTAAATGAGCCAGTGGGCTATGTAGCAATAGTAAAGATAGCCCACTCTCTATAAGACATGGGCTGACACTAACCAAGTCATGTACACACTACTTCCTTACACACGCTAGTAAAACTATGTTAACATCATTTCTTTTGTAATAGTTTTAGCTTAATCATGCTATCGGCCTACTTCCCTCCGTGGAGTACCAACTAACCAATATTCCCATAACACACGGCATCAACGGCTGACCCACCTCTATAGATGACGTTAGTTTCTATCTCCCGACCATTATCATGGTTTGTGGAAGTTTCTGATTAGCAGTGGTTTGTAGGAGCTCAGCATCGTCTGTATATATTCAGGGATGCGATCTCAACAGACAAGAAGAATACGTCTGCAAAGACAGTGGTTTGTAGGAGCTTAGCATCGTCTGTATATATTCAGGGATGCGATCTCAACAGACAAGAAGAATACGTCTGCAAAGACAGTGGTTTGTAGGAGCTTAGCATCGTCTGTATATATTCAGGGATGCGATCTCAACAGACAAGAAGAATACGTCTGCAAAGACAGTGGTTTGTAGGAGCTTAGCATCGTCTGTATATATTCAGGGATGCGATCTCAACAGACAAGAAGAATACGTCTGCAAAGACAGTGGTTTGTAGGAGATCAGCATCGTCTGTATATATTCAGGGATGCGATCTCAACAGACAAGAATAATACGTCTGCAAAGACAGTGGTTTGTAGGAGCTTGGCATCGTCTGTATATATTCAGGGATGCGATCTCAACAGACAAGAAGAATACGTCTGCAAAGACAGTGGTTTGTAGGAGCTCAGCATCGTCTGTATATATTCAGGGATGCGATCTCAACAGACAAGAATAATACGTCTGCAAAGACAGAATAGAAAAAACTTCAAATATGATTTTGACGCAGTGTAACTATAGATTTACTGGTGATAGGAAACAAAAAGTGATTAGATTATAATTATAATACAGTCACACCTCGACATATGAGTGTCCCAACATCCAACTTGAGACACGAGTAAATTGACAGCATGACTGTAGAGAGTTTAACCACAGACTATAATATTCAAGTCAGCTATGAACAGCCTAGCTAGCTAGATAGAACTAGCCTAGTTTATTTATAGAACATTGGCACACAGCCAGGACAGTTTAAAAACTAAGATCATTGCAGAGATTGGGCAGAATGCTGGCTTATGGATTCCTAGAGCAGATACATCAGAAACCACTTCAATGCAACAATGGACCCTCGTCAAACGATTATAATTCATTCCGGTGTTGGCTTCGTAAGGAGCACATTTTGTATAGGAGGGTATCAAAACCATAGTTGATATCTAAAATTTTATATACCTACTGTACTGTACATATAAAAAATAGTAATGAAATAATATGTTAACCTTATTAACTATAGTTACCTATGTTAACTTGAGTGTGTTTAATGGTTATGATCTACAATAAAAATGCAATGCTATAATGTAATACGTACAGTACGTACCGTAGGGAGTTTGTACAACATAAACGTTGAACTTAACTGGAAGACTTACTACACACATACTTGATGATAAACTTCAGTATGTATTTTAGTTATTTTACTGAATTTCAACTTAACCTCAGTAATTATATATACAGTAATACTTCAACTTACGAGTGCTCCAACGTACGAGAAACTTGAGATACGAGCCAGCTTTTAAGGAAGTTTTAGCACTAACATACGAGCCATGTTTGAGATACGAGCGCGTGAGTCAGTTGCCAAGTATGCCGGAGGTGTTTTATGAGAACAGCATCAATCTGTATTTTTCAACTGTTCAGGTTATACTTTTGTAGGCCTACCGTGTTTTTGTGCACGATTTTCAGTGCAGAATTATGTGAATTAAAAGTACTGTGCGTAGACCGAATGTTTGCCAGTAAAATGAAAGATGAAATGCAAAGCAAAAGCAAATGATAACAATTATTAAACGGAAAATTATTGAAAAACATGCGAAATGTGTATGCATGATTGAGCTAGCTCAGCAATATGACAGGAATACATTCACAATTATCAAACAGAAGGATTATATTCAGAGCATTTATTTAGTTCGCAAAAGGACTAACCATAGTTTCTAAACGGCGCAGCGATCTTCATGACCGCTGATGGAGAGACTGCTCAGGCATTGGATAAAAGATCAACAATGCTAGAACGATGCTATGTGAAAAGGCCGGTGCTATCTAGCAAAACTATAAACATTCGGACAAGTTGGCTAGTGGTCGTACATTAACCGTTTGTGACGACACCTGTGTTCGTCCTAATCGCCACATGTAGAAAGGGCGACAAAGACAAACGTCCTTAGATAGGTTCATCTTAAAACGGCCGGCTAGTCGTGACAGCGAAACAAAGGAAAAATTAGCTAACCAGCGAGAAACTTCAAACTATGAACGCTGAAGAAATTTTAATTACGTTAAGTTAAAAATGAAAGTTTGCTTCAGGTTTGCTTCTAATTTTGTCTTTTAAGACTTTGATAAAATCCAAATTTATCAAAGTCTACTGTTGTAATGAAGGATAACTCTCTGTAACTTCCTAGGATATCTCCCTCTCTGGCAAATGCTAGCGTTAGCTGCTATTGTATGTATTTAATTTTACATTTTAATTAATCACATTTCCTTGCATTATTTTTTATTTGTTGCTTTTTAAAAGCTTGCGGTAAGTTAGGACAACAACCAACATGTTCTTTCTGTTACAATATCTTGTTTTGAGTGTTTTATTTGCATTTTTTAGAGTATGGAAACCAATCAATATATATTTAATTGTTCTATATATAAATAAATTGCACCGACATGCGAGTAAATTGACATACGAGCTCAGTCCCGGAACGCATTAAGCTCGTCAGTCGAAGTATGACTGTATATAACATCGAACAGTTACTTGTTAGCGATAAAGTATTAACTATTTTGCTACCAAATTAATTCATTTGCCGGGAAGCAATAGCATAATCCGTACAACCTGCTAATGCAGCATCGTGCGGTCATATTGAAACGTTTTGCCAAGCCGTACTACGCAGGTGATGTTAGGGGAAGAGTTAACGCCAATTGCAGTGTGCAGTCATGGCACAAATAATGCCGTGTGTCATACTCGTTCAAGACATCTCGACGAACCTGATTTATTGGCTTGAACAAAAAAGTTAAAAGTTTGAAAGTGGCTTTTTATTTAGAATATAAATATTCCAGAACATTCTAGAATATTAGAGGCATGAGTAATAGCTACAATGTGAAATTTGTTTAAAAAATACCTATTGAATTATATATGAGATCCATATAGACATGAGTATACAGTGGTACCTCGACACACGAGTGTCTCAACCTATGAGAAATTTAAGATACAAGCATACAGAACGGTTTCAACTTTGCCAGGAAGCAGGGGGTGACTTAGGAGAATAGCATCGCTCGGTCTATATCATCAGATCGGTTTGAAAGTTTTAACGAAGTCAGCCAAAATTGAAAGTAAGACGACACGTGCAAAGTCTGAAGATGAATACAAAAACTGAAAATACAAACCAAATTAAACCTATATCTAGTGCGAGATATATGTAGCACAACATCCGAACATATTTTAAGAGTAGGAATAGAAAGCCAAGTTATTGCAAATTACATTACAGAAAAAGGTGTCCCTGTCATGTCTATTTTAAACCACCATTAGCCCCTACGTCTGTCTCGAAGATAAGAACTCCATACAGTATGCTACTTACTGTATAGACTATGCTATGTACTGATAGTACTCCATATTATACTACATAATACTGTTACAATTTGTTGCAGATAATAACCACTATATAGTTATTTGTTACTTCATGAGCGTAAGTAGTGAATTATAACAAAATCACTTTTTCCAATGTAATATGACTGTTATTATGTTTTAAGTATTTGGTTCATAGGGAGAAAAACAGATTAATTAGTATTTAGTTATGTTATAGTGGACAAATTGATTTGAAATACTAGAAAATTGACATACAAGCCCGGTTTTGAAACGATTCATGCTCACATGTTGAGCTATGACTGTATATATGGTAACAATGATTCCCAGAGTACAGCATCAACTTCCGACCTACCTCTCTGCATGACACTAGTGTTGAATAGACCAGGTTGCCATCTACCCCAGTATCATCACGGTTCGCGCATATTTTCTATGTAACTGCAGTTTTTTGGAGATCGGCAGTGGCTGTATATATCGAGGGAGGCAACTTCTGCAGACACAAAGAGCACTTCTGAAAATAAAAGAATATGAAAACTACAAATAAAGTAACTATAGACTTAAATGTTATGAGAACAAAAAGTGAAGACACTATCAAAAGTACGCAATAGCCGTCAACTCGAACTCAAAAGCGCATGATCGCTTTTGAGTTTGCCGTCGGTTCGAACGCAAAAGCGCGCTACCGTTGTCGACTCGAAGGCAAAAGCGCGCTACTGTTGTCGACTCGAAGGCAAAAGCATGCGATCGCTTTCAACTCAATTGCAAAAAACGTAGACGTAAAAACGCGCTATTACCATCGACTTGAACCAAAAAGCGCACTATCGTCGTCAACACGAAGGCAAAAACGCCCTGATACTGTCGACTCAAAGGCAAAAGCGCGCCATCGACGAAGGCAAAAGCGTGCTACTGTTGTTGACTCCAAAGCAAAAGGTCGCTGTCGCCGTCGACTCAAAGGCAAAAGCGCATGATTGTTTTTGACTCGAATATATTTCGTCGTCGATTTCCTTTATATTCACTCTATAGACCAATAAATAAATATTCTCCATTAGAATGCTTAATCAACATTCTTAAGTTTTACAGTCAAATTAGACAAAACCATTACACTTTTAAACAATTACCAATTTGAGAGTACAAATTTACAAGTAGCATGGACGGATAATCAAATTTGTAAAATGAAAATGGATAGACAAGCGATAACTTGTTAATGTAAAGATACAAAACTCGTTTCAGAACTTTTAACTTTTGAGAAACGGACGTAAAAGTCTATCAATCTTGGCAACCTGTCAACATGTTGGTCAATTAGATTGTTAATAGTTGTGCAGTCCGCGACACAAATGGTAAAAATAGCAATTCTATCCGTTTTTTTATTTACGAAGAGAAATTAGTTAAAATCGCGCCATCTACACTATACCACATTTACAATTGTTAATTTAATAGGCAACTCCTGTTATTTACCCGAGTACTCTATATAATATTGTGTTAATTTGTAGATAGTTGGAGATTTCATTTTTGGTACATTCCAAGGAGCTCCATGAAACAATTTTAAAAACTGTGCATGAAATGACAAACTACACAAACAATCATAAATAATAAATAGCAACAATAATGCTAACTTTTAGTGACAGACAATGACTAGAGGCGTATCAATCTGCAATCTGTATCGTCAATCATAGGATAGTTGTATGCAAGTTACACAAAGAGTTTAAAATTTGTGAGTGGCTTGTGCAATCTAAAGCTTTATGTACGCCAGCTCATAATCAATCAAATTTTATTTTTAAAGATTTCGGCTGACAAATGTCTCGCAAAATCTGCAGGCAGCAGTTTGAAATTTTTCAATAAGCTAACGCTTGGTGGATTTCAACAGTTAATGCGAACCGATCGATTCCAGTTCTGTTTTCTCACATAGATCAAGTTGACATGTAATGATAACATCAAAATTAATTGTGTAGTAATCTGAACAAATTTATTAGCAAACAAATGCAATTTTGCAAATTTTGGTGGAAAAATGTCAAAAGCCAGTACCATATTATCGACATATGTACACACAGCTTAGGGTTTGCTACTAAGTGGCCCTGCTGTGATCCACTAATTAAAGCAGACCCAATGCATGTAGCATAAAAAAGGTAACAAAATATCAACATGTTATATGCACCGTTTCTTTTCACTTCCTAGTGAACCAGGTGAATAGCATTTTTATTATCATTGTCACTGATGTGAAAGACTAACAGAAATAAATTATTTAAATATGATAAACAGGCAAAACGCCACATCCTGCTGTTTTATCAGTAAAATTAGTACAGATATCTGCTCCCAAGGTTTTGCTACACAGGCTGACTTTTTATTTAATAGGCTACTCTCAAATTGAAAATAAGTTCAAAGTTATCCTATAACATCTCTTACTATTTAAAAAAAAAAATAATTCTCACTTTGATTGAGCTTGTAAAGAACCAAAAGTGTGCTACACTAACAGAAGCCAAAGACGCAGCGAGCAATGCATGAGTGAAAGGAACACGGCCCACATCCGTATTACATTGGAACATAACAACGTTTCTAGCCAAACAGGGAAAAAAGAATGTATGACAATTGCATTATATGAAGTTTTTGTTTCATTCATAAAAAAAAAACATTTTATTTACCGTTATGTTTTCCTACAACAAACGATGAGAATTTTCTTGAGATGCCGATTCATGTCAATCGTGTAGCTCGTTACCTAATAGGCCTATACATGTACGTTGCAAGAGTGCCGATATTCTTGCATTTAATTTTGAAACATGTAATTTGTTTAATAATTTGCCAAGCTCTTAGACCATCACTCGTCCTTAGGTAGGATTTTCATTAGCAACCTGATTCATGCACTAAATACAACATACATCTTACCATCAAATGCAGTGGTTACACCAGAGTCCATAATATTTTAGATCCCAGTTACTAGCTCACTAACAGCCGTAGCTGGCTATCGCCTTGAAATCAACAAGAACCCTTCAGCCAATCACATCGAGCTTACAACAGCTACTCACGCCTTCCTCAGCGTATACGATATGTCTCCTCCATAGATATAGTAAACCCTTACTATATCTATGGGTTTACTATATCTATGGTCTCCTCAGACGGAGACAATTCATCCCTAGTATTTCACCATATGCGTTCAGTAGATTTGAAGGTCGGCATTGCCAGCGCCGGTCTCGTACACAGCGCTAAGTCTTACTGTGTCTTGATTGGTTCAAAACATGTGATTACAGTTAGGTAGAGGAACAATGTATTCAAGAGTTGGCTAGCCAGATTCAGTGATGTTTTGACCTAGCTACAACCTACAAAATGTTGACACATTGGCTTATTGATGCAGTCAATTTGAAGATGCCATCTTGTTCACTAAATAAAACTGCAGCAGTAAGTAATGGCTGCAAAATACTCTTCCCTACCATCACAAAAGAAAAAATGGTGGTTGTTAAGCTACCGCCACTGAAAACTATCACAATTGTTTAACTTTGTGTTCAGGCGAGCAGAGGCAACATATACTAAATATTTAGTTTTCTGTAATTTGTTATAAATAGTCATATTATTATAAAGTTTACCAAGGAAGCACTTTGTGTTTTTTCACTTTTTTTATGGTGCATTTGTTTTTAACAAATATTTTCTGATCTTCAGCACTAGCAGGTTCTATCCTGCAAGTAAAATAATATAATGACAGATGGTCAATGGTGTGGTAGGTGTGATAGGTGAGAGAAAGAGCGTTTAGCAACTTCAAAGCAATGCCTTTGTAGTCATGGCCCAACATTATTTAACCTTCAGGCGCTGAGTGTCCACAACTCCAAAGTGCCTAAATATGGAGGTTTTAGTAGCACAATTTTGACAGCAAAAAGTGCTGTACTTTTAAAATGTTATTGAGCCTTAAATAAATATGCTTTAGAAAGCTGAGAAATATTTTTACAAGCTGATATATGTTGTTTGCAAATAATATATAACGTACTTACAATATGAGCTACAAATCTTTGTTAAGTATTTTCCAATGCCCAATATTTAGACAATTTTACAATAGAAAAGGCTGGGGCCCTCTGAAACAATTCAGATTTTTAAGTAGCTCCTAATAAAAATTAAGTACCCTGAGAAGTTGCCTTGTATTGCTAGCTATTTATCTGTATTCAGTTGAAACAATCAAACATGGTTTCACAGAGAGTTAGGAACTCAGTTTTGTAAGAATTATAATAGTCAAAACTACCTGGATGATTCAACAGGTAAATAGTAGCGCATGTTTATATTAAAAAAATTATAAACTGGTGAGTTGTCTATAAAACAACTAGCCTGTACTCTCATTCGCATTAAGAATGATGAGTGTGATCATCTCTAGCACATGAGACGACAACTTCCAATAGACTAATATTTTCTTGCTATATTATAGTCCAGTGATCTTTACTAAAGTGATATTGCACTTATACCATGTTATTTCTGTATAGAAACAAAAGTTCATTTTTATCAAGTATATACACACGAGTGTCCTAGTTCTCAAACATATTTCAATACTTAAAGGTCTATTTTATGATACTTAGTTGTTTACATTCTGTTTCAATGGCGAAGCTGCTCCCAAGCAAATAACATCAAAATATACGAGTAAGAAGCAGGAAAGTATTAACACACCATCTTGTTTAGTTCTCATTGTTTGTTGAGCGGTGAATATAAATGAGAATGAAAGGTGACTTTAATGAATCTAGAGCAGCAGTTTCAAAAGAAGTATTACTAGTATATAATTGTGGTCACATCTGCCATAACTCTTTGTAAGGAGAGCGGGTTGCGCATAGAAGTATACAATACCGAGACAACTATGCCAGGGTCAAAGCAATTCTTCTCTAACAAATTTAAATTCAAAACAAATATGAAACATGTAATTAGGTGTATTAGTACAAAGATGAGTGACTAAATGAAGATACCCTAGGACACTTATATTTCGCTAGTATTTAGTTTCGTGAATAGCACGCAGAATAAAATTTCGCTGCAACTTAATTTCGCAGCTCTGATGAGTGCGAAAATATAGTGATGTGAAAATAAATGCAGTGCAAAAAACAGATTACATTCCTCAGGTCCAGTTTGCTAATAAGAAAAAAATTCAATTTGGGACTAGTTCGTATTTGTAAACCACAGGTTGAAATGTGTGGGTGAGATCGGCAATTCAATTTGATCACTTGCTGCCATTTGTTTTTTAGACTATCAATGACGTCTAGGTTCCTCCCGCTGTGACTTTCACACTCGAATCCCAAGAAAAAGAAAATAGATAGGTAGCAACCAACTTCACAACCAAAACTGTATAACCCTTACGCTGCCATAAACGCATTTATGCGTTTTCTAGGGGCCACTGCCATAAACGCATTTTTGGACTTTCTCAGCAATTGTCTGGTAACCTGATTTTATTATTTGTTGACCACATAACCCACGGTCTTTAAGTGTTTTATGAAATTGACTGTGTTGTCCGAAGATTTATCTATAAAAATCAGCCTAAAACAACGAATCAATTTTAAACTTTTGTTTGAGAATTGCTAATCTAAAAACGAACATTTTTCTGTGAGTTCATTAACTACCCCGCGCGAGTCGTAAAACAGGTAATTAGTTGTTGATGAAATAATAGCCAATTTAGATTTTCGTGATTATACAGATAATTAAAGTAGAACTTGAAAAAATACTGTATACATATCATGAAGCAATATCGGCAATTTCGGTAAAACGGCTGGCACTAGGCCGGTAGCTAATTTGTACATGGTTGGCAGTGGAAGAGATAATGTGGTTAGACCTGATGAGGGTTGATATTGTTTTTGGTTGGTAATAAAATTCATCACTACAATAATTATTCTGCAATTTTATGACTTCACCTACCAGACTTTCATCCTCATCAGTTACAAATTCGGTGACTAAACTGATATAATCTTAATTTGCTTTGCCATGCTGCTCAGTCGGTGTATTAGCTATAATGAGTTTACTAGAAATTTCCCATTGATCCCAACCACAGACGAAAATTGCCTGCATTTCTAATATGACAATTTTATTGTGGATATCAATGAACAAAGCTATTTAACTTCGCGTTTTCGCTCGTTCGTTATGATAGTTTAGTTTCGCTCATTAAGTTTTTGCGAGAGAATGACACCGCGAAAACGCGAAAGTTAGATGCCGTGAATACATGAGTGTCCTAGGGTAATAATCTTGAAATGATTTTTAGTTTTAAATATTGGGGGAGACAATTCTTAATAAGGCTTGACCGGCTTAACTCGAAATTGAACCCGGGACTCTCACACTGAAAGCTAGAAACATACCTGAGACTCCTAGTGCTATGGATATTTAAAGTTCCTTTTTAACATCAATATCAAGAATGTTATTTGACTTCACAAAGATTTGAACCCAGGACCTTTTGCACACGAAATGATAATCACACCCAGAGACGATCGAGCCACGAATGTTGTAACCAAAACGTGACTTCTCGATACGTTCTCTCAAACAACAATTGAATTGTTTTTGACTTTCTCTGTTGTTGCAAGTACTGATGCTTCACCTTGGAGCAACTGAAATCTCTAAACAATGTAGTTTTTGGGAAAGCAAATTGACAACAAACCTATAAGAAGAGCACATTCAATGAGATTATTTATAGAAAAGATATTTGCAAAATCATATAAACAAACTTTAAAAATGTGCACAATACAAATTATATTGAAACAACAAGATCTAGCAAAAATGTTTTAAGATGAAGGTGTATTGGTGTAAAGTGACGTTTAACGCGTAATGTAAGTTAGGTTTAGGTGTAAGTATTACTTACAGTATTGATATCATTTATCATTTATCATTATTCATATCAAGTTTAAACATTGTTAAGTTTCAGCACTTGGCTAATTAGCAAATATAAAACAATTGAATACGTAAATAAAAAAAACAATTTTATTCAATAGCAAAACTAATAAATGTTGTATATGGTAAAAAAATTGCGCAACAACTTTGTTATTACTGGCACAATGCCAGGTGATTATATAGGAGAATAAGTAACTGTTAGTGAGTAGAATTCACACAATGAGATTAGTTACTGATACCTTATATGCTCTGCAGTTAACCCTTTGACCGGGTATAAGCCCCCCCAAAAACAACCGAGACTCGTGTAATTTAATAAATAAACTGAAACGCTACAATCTTAGTCCTTTTTTAGTTGACTGGATTAAACATTTTTTAACCGGGCGAACTCAAAGAGTTACGATAAAAGGGGTAAATAGTGAGAGTCGTTGTGTTACAAGTGGGGTACCCCAGGGTTCTGTCTTGGGGCCTAAATTGTTTTTATTGTATATTAATGATTTGTCTGAATGTGTTGATTGTAATATTAGTTTGTTTGCGGACGACACTATAGTTTATGCCTCAATTGATAATTCCTTTACTGTTGTCGACTTTCAGAATAGCATAAACGCTGTCTTCGATTGGTCTCAGAGGTGGAAGCTAGAATTTAATATTGAAAAGTGTAAGGTGATGTGTTTTTCAGGTTCTGCATGTTCTGACGACCAGTTGCCATATTTTTTAAATGGAAGTTTGTTACAGTTTGAAACCCATTCACTATACTTGGGAGTGTGGCTATCTAGTGACCTTTCGTGGCAGTATCACATCGATTGCAAAGTTAAAAAGGCCAGTCAAATGCTAGGATTTTTAAGGAGATCTATATCTAGTGCACCTAAAGCTCTCAAACTACTTGCATATAAATCCTTTATTAGACCTATTTTGGAGTATGGATGCCAGGTGTGGGACCCGTACAAGAGATACGAGGTTGACCAGGTTGAGGCGGTTCAGAGAAAGGCTGTAAGATTTATTTGCAATGTTAAAGGTCGCGATATTAGTATAACTGGCTTAATTAAAGACATGAACCTGGATACGTTAGAGGAACGTAGAACCAACTTGCGTAAATGTTTGTTATATAAAATGATCAGAGACGCCTGTTCCGAGTCTCCAGGAGCAATATCACACAAGTTTCCTGAGCTTTTTAGTAAAAATAAAAATGAAGATCATTGTACCACTAGAAGTCAGCGTGCCTCGCAGCCCATGAATTTAACCGCAAATAACAACAAGTACCATAATAGCTTCCTTCCGAGAACTATACGAGATATGAAACTCAGAGATATATATGTCATACAATAAGCTTTTTTATTTTTTGTTTTTGAGGTTGTAATTTTAGTCTATACTTTTGATTGTACAAACTTGAGGCCTGCACAATATATTCATATGAATATCTGCAGGATCTATTTATACCGATACCGATACCGATTTATTTTCGAAAATTCAAAAAAATCGATATTTTATGAACATGCATAGCTCAAATCTTAAATTTAGTTCAATGAACAAAATTTTTTGTACATATACATTCATTCACATATCTACTACTCAAAAAAAATTACAACCATGTGCAATTGTCCCTGTATGAAATGCTTGGAAGCATCTTTTTCGGTAGAGTCAAACGCTATAACGTAGCCGTGCGAGCCACCATAACGATCGTTTTCTCTGAATATTCCAAGTATATTAAAAGTCCAAAAAAGTTTACATCACTTTTATCATTTGAATTAATTTTATTCTGATCAGACAAAAAATCACTAACGATCGCAGGATAAAATAATCTTTTATTTTACCGTTTTGAAAGTCGAGCCGATGTTGACTGGTTTTTCCAACTTTTAATCTTTTCCAAGGAATCGCGATTTGTTTAGCTTTTAGCACAAAGCAACGCCTCTCAGATAATCGTTTCATATTGTAAATCATCGACTGATATCTTGTTGATGATATTTAAAACTTACTAGTGTTCATATCCTTTGTTTAACGTTACTAGACGACAGCTTTATAAACGTCTACCGAAATAGACATAAATGTCGTTTCCCCACGCAACCTGTAAACGACATTCTGGTCGTTTCCCCTGTCAAAGGGTTAATAACAGTCAATAACAAGGATTATAAATTTAACTCCCAAATGAGACAATGATGTCAGACAATGTTGGTGATGCAGAGAATTCAAGACATACCAAGGCTGATTCAGATTAAGGCTGTGTCAGATTAATGGCCAGAAATAGTCAAGCAATCGCTCAAAATTTTCAAATACTACGTGTTGGTCAAATGAATTGAGTTTATTACGGGACATTTTAACAATACACCATCTTTAACTCAATGTTAGTTAATAATTGGTGGTCATGAAATTAGTGCTGACACATATACACACATCATTTCTACGAATGAGAAGAAAATGGCTTACTTTTAATGACCTTAAGGCTCTTCCAGATTTAGGGTGCACCACTAATACTTACAATATTAATAAACAAAACTTTAAAAATTGCATGAACGAACAAGTCTCAAACCACTTCAATTGGACTTGTCCTATTTTTGTACAGAGAATTGATGATGAAATTCACATTGCTAGGCAAACTGTTATTCTTCCAACTGGCAGTATTGAAACATTTTGCATCTTCCAAGAAGTTCTATAAAATATTCTGACTGACACACGCGCGCACACGCCCACGCACACAACGTTTGAAAGAGACATGATGACCGATTTCCTTTAGTTAAAATCCTTCAAATTAGAAAATTTTGTGAAAAAAGTGAGAGTGAAATTTTATTTTGAGCATTATAATCATACTTACTAAAACCTTGTATTCATCAAACATATATAACTACAGAGATATATAGTTTATTAATGGTCTATAGAATTTATAGATAAAAATGTTACCAAAAGGAAAAAAATTATTTACATGATAATAAAGTTAGAGATTATAAATAAGCACAAAGAAAGCACATTTATTGTTAATTAATGTTGCCAAAGAATATGGCCGCAACCACTCAAAAATTGCAACATTGTCAGAAACAAAAAAAGCCATTATTCATTAAAATCGTTCATTAAGATCGTTCTTGAGCACATTTAAAAGAATAGTTGGGGCAGGTGAGAGTACGACAGGTGGGTATGTCAAATGTTGCTGGTTTGATTTCTGAACAAAGAAATCAGCAGCGCAACTTCAAACATGACTTCAAGGGACAAAAATGGCTCTTATTATAGTAAAAGCTAGTGACCGGGCAGTTCAGTGAGTTGTGATAGGTGATCAGGTGTGTCGATAAAGCCAAAAGAATAAGCATATTATAAGTATTCCGGATTTCAGAGAGGTGAATGTTTAGCCTAGGCGGTTGTGTGCCAGTCTGGTGGACTAAATGTTGCAAGTTCAAACCCTGTGGTAGGCAATCTTTTTTCATCCTGTTTCAGTTGCTACACACAGACGGACAAATGCGGCTGTTGTTATAGTAAAAACCAACTAAAATATGTCATATGGTGATGCTATACTTTGTAATATCTGAACTGGTTAATTCAAGTAACAAGACTGGTACTTAAATATGAACTCACACAAAATTTTAGTAACTTTTATAAAAAAGTTGCAGTCATTTTTTATCCTTTGCAATTGTTTTGACGTTTGAAACTGGCTAAAGTATGGAATATGATGATGCTAAACTTTATAATATCTGAACTAGTTAATTCAAGTAACAAGACTGGTACTTAAATATGAACTCACACAAAATTTTAGTAAATTTTATAAGAAAGTGTTGGTATTTTTCTATTGCTAGCAGTTGTTTTGATGTTTGAAACCAGCTAAAGTATGTCATATGGTTATGCTATATTTTATAACATCAAAAGTTGCAGCCGACAAAAAACGATTGAATGAAAAGTGGAGAATTTCTAGAATGATTAATTCATACAGGAAGTCAGCATAAAGAACTGCCCCTTAACCTACTGAATTGTCAGCCCGACACCTGCTTTCCTATAAAAATACTAGCACATGCTTATCTTTAAAATATTGTAAATTAATAAGTTGTCTGTAAAACGACAAGCCTGTATTCTCACTCACATAGTGAATGACAAGTGTGAAAATCTCTAGGACAGGTGGTGACAACTTCTGAAAGTATAATATTTTAGATCTATACAGGCAACAGACATTTACTAAAGTTACTACTTAATATGCCAATTGGTTTCCATATCAATTATTAAAGTAATTTGTAGACAAACAGATGAAACCGTTTGGTTAAAATTCCAGAAAATTCTTTTGTGACTTGAAAAGTCGTTGCTCATTGATGCAGATGACCATGAGAGAGAGTGCATTGAAATCAAACAACAAATTATTGCTTGCCTTTAGGATAGCTTCAGCACTATAACATAATTACTTCAAAAAAGCATTACCAGCAATTAATTTGTATGAAACTCGCGATATTTGGTTAGCAGTTGATATCGAGTCAGTCATCAAATGTATGGATTATAATTTTAACTCACAAATAAAACAATGACGTTCAATGAGATTGGAGATATGAAGAATTAAAAGTTACATTGTGACTCCTTAACACTAAGTTTGATCAATAGCCAGAAGTCACTAAAAATTCTCAATATATGTATTGGACATAATATGCCCAGTACATATATTACGAGTTTTGCTCATAAACCTACTGTCGGATTCCACGCACATTTGTGTATTCGTTTAGAATTCAGTGACATATATTTCACATTTACAGGAAGAACGCGGTAGCTTAACCCTGTCTGTGTTTTGTAGTGATAAATGTTGAGCAACAAAGATGAGCTAGGTAAGATATTAAAATCAATTATGTATGACATGTTGTGTAATTAATTTCAAAAGTTACTTTTAATAATTACTACGAGCAATACTTTTTGGTGAGGTTCTATGCCCCACCAGTATCTAATTTCATTTATAAAAGGAATGCCATTATAAAAAAAACAATAGATATGTAATACGCCTACCAAAGTGATATGCCTAAGTGAGCTACAAAATGTTTCATACTAAATCAATTATATTAGGAGGTCATGCCTGATTACAATATAATGTAGCAACATATTGCATAGAAATTCCTTACTGATGTGAAGAAATCTGGTTTATTGAAGAAGGTGGTAATGAGGAAACAAGCATAGAAAATGCAAATTTTTGTTTGCATTTTTACCAAATAACAGCATAGTCATAGATTTAGAATAGCTTCAAAGACTATGACATAATTGCTTCAAAGAAAACATTAACAGGGCAAAGATAGTGAGACGCTTGCCATATTTGTTCAACAGCTATTCTTGAGTAAGTCGTCAATTGGAAGGAATATAATTATACATGTAACTCACAAACAAGACAATGATGTCAAACGAAATATGAAAGATAGAGAAATAGAGTTAAACCCAGACACTTTGATCTTAGGTTACATCACGTGACCTCAGAAAGGCATTTTTAGCTTTACGTATTGTTGTAAACTTGGAAATATCTTCTACATGTCAATGTTGAGGATATATGTTAGTTGCGGTTAATGCTTTGTAAAAAGACCATGACAAATTAAAAATAAAATTTCATCATAAATAAACTGATTTGGCATAAAGACAGCGCGCAAACTTTACAATAATTTTGGAAATCTTGAGCTATGGCTATTAACAATGCTTAGCTCATCGGCTCTGTAAAGAAAGGTATCACTTTTGTATGAAATTTTTAAAGATTGTGAAATCGGAACCTAGATACCTCACATGTACTGAACAGTTTATGACTTACATATGTAATATAAATGCCCTATAAATGTAGGGACAGCGTGTTCCAACGTACCTACAAGTTATTGGGTGTCAACATCAAGCATCTCTTAGACAAGCGAACATGAAACATTCAATGCTAGCACCGACTGTAGCAGTCGCACAAACAGATTCTTTTGAAAAATGCACTCAATCTTACTTCATTGTGTTTAAACTATCTTATAAGGGTTTCAACAGAATGCGAATTATAAAGCTGATACAATTAAACCTATACTTACGTTCATTCCATCAAACCAACTTGCTAACATGCAATGTCAAACTGTGGTGGACACTGACTCCATGGTGGGAGTATGTTTAAATATTCAACTTGCAAAGTTTTCAAATATTTCAGTTTTTTTGACAAAAATAATGAGGCTAGTATAAATTGAAAAGTAAATCTAAAAAGATATATTTATTTTAAATATATTCCTTAACTAACTTGCACTAAATTAGCATGAAAGTTAGTGCAAGTTAGAAACTTTGAACTATCTTTCACGGTAAGTTAGTTTGAAGTTGCTTTGGTATAACACAGAATAAACTGTTAAATAATTATGTATGAAAGTAACAGGCTGCAAGGTAATGCTAGGTATTCATTTGTATGTACTCAGTTGAAGCAATCAAACATGGCCTTATAGCGAGTAAATAAATCTTTTTGTAAACCAATTTCAGCACCCAAAACACGAATCGTATACACTAGACCATCAAGCTTTGCATTAACCAAGCAAAATATCACTTCTTGGTAGTGTTTCCCAAACAACAACAAAGCAAATATGGAAGCGAACTTAAAGATAATTCCTCAAAATGTTTTATGGCTTCACCGGGATTTGAACCCGGGACCTCAAGTGTAGTTCCAGTATGGTGAAAACATGTATTGTTGGCATAAATGATAATTTTACCTTTGAAACAAAGCAACAATATCAGACAGCAGGCAGGATTAAAATAATCAAGTTACGCCTCACTTAGCCTGGATGTTTTGGAGACGTTACTTCGTGCGGAACTCAGAAATATATATTACCGATATAAACAGGCCGAAGCAATATTTTGCGCTCTGGATGGTTCTATACCAAATTTGATATGAAACACTATAACACTCTGAGTTATCAGTGCAATGACTAATAACTAAAAAAGAATCCTGTTGAAATGATAAGTGGGTTTACATCTTTGCGAACTAATCATACACTATTCAGTACATCCTTGTCAAGCCGATAAAACATGATAGGCTTGACAAGGATTTGAACCCTAGACCTCTCACACTCGCAATCTGTGCAATCTCACTCTGCAAAAACAACAAGATGCACAAATATTAAGACACCATTGTAGCCTTGTGTCTAATTCATTTGCATGATAAATTATTTTCTATGATATTTAAAAAAGATTTTGTAAATTTTTTAAATATTCTTTGTAAGGAATTGACTTTTCAAACAAGTTGCCATTAAATTACTTAAATTTATATAAATAATTTGAATTTTCGATGCAAAATTTAAAAGTGCTCACTTGAGAAAATGTTGCAAAGTAATTATCACGGAAATATTGTGGAGTTTGGTGCTCAATAATCATTTGTTTAGTTTTATGCATATCTGTTAGGTTGGAGTTATCATCTACATGCCACTCGCAGCGATTTGTGATAGACACAGTTATTGTTTATCAAAGAGCGATGAACGAAACAATTAAAACCTTCAAACACAAACCATTTTGGCATGAAGACAGGATTGAACTATCCTAGCCTGAAATCATGACAATATTTCCAAAGGTCCTAGGGCAATAGCACTTAGGAATGCTTTGCAAAATTATTTTTTTACAAAAAATAAACCACCGTGTTTCTACTACAATTTTAAGGTTTACGCAATTAAAACCTATATGTTTCACACATACTGAATAGCATATCATGTACCGATAAATCTAAAATCATCTTAAATCCAGTGACAGAGCGTTTAGACATACTTACAAGATATTTGGGGCTAACATCAATAGGTCCCTAACACACGTAAATATGAGAGCCTCAAGCTTCTGCATCTTCATCCACAAATTCTTAAAAAATGTGTGCAATCATGTACATGTACCATTGTGTTGCAGCCTTGTGAGCAATACAGTCAAAGCCTGGATACAGTCAAACATTTACTTATGCTCATTTCAGCAAACCACCAATTTCTTTAACATGTGATGTTAAATTACAGCAGGTACTTGGCTCTATATTGGAAGTAGTTTACAGTATTCAACGTTCAAAGTTTTCAAATATTTCAAATTTTTTTGCCAGAAAATAATAAGACTGCCGAAATGTAAAATACAATGTTAAAAATTACATATAAGCTAAGTTTTGATTGCCCTAGTGCTAGATAGTCTAAGCTCCAAAGATAATTACATACCAAGCAACTTGCCAGGTATTGGTAGCTATTACTCATCTGTACTCAGTTCCAGCAATAAAACATGGCTTCACAGAGATTCAAGAACTCACTTTTTGTAAGAATTAAATTAATCAAAACTAAATGGGTGATTCGATGGGCTCCATGCCTCGCTGTATGATAGATGAGGCGATAGCGGTTGGTTACCTCAATGTAATGCCATAGTAGTTATGGACTAGTTTAATTTATTCCTTTTGTTACTGAGTGCACACAACTCCAAAGTAGGGTAATATGAAGCTATTCAGTAGCACAATTTATACCAAATTTGGACTAATATTATATTAATAATACTATATTGGGATTTGGGATTGGGATAATCCCAATCTATAGTTATAGATTGGGATTTGAACCGAGTACTTACCATGCTCAAAATGAGAATCATATCCTACAACAGCAAGCTATCAAATAATACTAACAAGACTTCACTTTTTAATGATAGCTCCGAAGCATCAATGTGTGTATTAAAACACACTCATATTTTTGTTGAAAAGGTTGGTAGGCCAAACAGAATTTGAACCTACAAACACTTGAACCCTAAATGAAAAAAACAAATATTTAGACCGTCATACCAGTCATGATGTAGTCAAACAGCGGTTTCTTTATTCTTTCAATAAAGCTGCAAGCATTTATTTAAATTGTTTCATAATTTCTGCTGTAGAAAGTACTAAAGCCTCACATCAAAATTATTTTTGAAACCGCAAATAGATGATGAACCTGTATGTGTTATGACTTGTAATGTAAATTCAGTTGATATGCAAGTGTTACCTACAGCATTGCTATTAGGTCATTATTAATGCTTGTGGTTTGAAACAAATTAACAAATAAAGTGTATTAGTATGGAAACATACTCCAATCTGCAACTATTTTAACCAAGTAGTTTAACTTCTGCACTAATTACTTTCATAAATAGAAGTTGGGTTATGCATGTAGACCATGTAGACCAAGTTCTATTTTATAAGCTAAAGAGAAAAAGCTGTATGCCAGTCAACCATTTTTTTTACAAAACAACCCAAAGTTTAGAAGAACTTAAAAATACGAAAAACTCAGTAAAACTAATAACAAAATCTATAACAAAGTCAACAAAATAATTAAATTTTATACTTACAAAACTGAAAAAAATATTTTTTCATTTATATGGCCTTTATGTTAATATATCTCAGTAGATACCATTGTTAATGTTAAAAGGTAGAGAAAGTAAAGATTCAACTGAATTGAGGGTGTTGGCAGGTGTTGGCAGGTGTTTTGGCAGGTGTTGGCAGGTGTTTTGGCATACACACGGATAAAAGGAAAGGTTTGTGCACTCACTGAGATAATACCAATATGTGTAATACAATGACATTGCATTAAAACATTTAATAGTCAGTCTAAATAAGGTAGCTAATCGTTCCGCTAATTCTTTAAAAAAAATTCTTAATTTTTGCAAATCAAACTTTGACACAAAGTTCAAGAACAATATAATCTATCAAAAACCTTTTAGCAAATGTCAAAAATATGATGTACCCAAACCAAAAGTTGTCTACTAACTTGTAGAGATTAAACTCATAGATGCAGTATATCAACAAAAAGCACAAAAGGATGGATAACTTCTTTCACGACAAATAATAAAGTAAAATATTTGTAAAAAGCATTTATATCAGAGTGTGTAAATACGTGTCTGTGACAATCAGTGTCTAGTCATATAAAGTCTGCCTGCATAAAGTAGTGGGATCTTTTATTGATTGGTGTACTAAGTGACAGACTCAGGCAGCGCTTGTTGATAGCAGATAAGTGTAAGTACATCAGTGCTTCACTAAAAACTTAGCGTAAAATCTTAACAATTAGTCATGTTTGTAGGCTATGATACCTGAGTAGCTATTCTGCTAAAAAAGCCTTTGGCGTGGGCATTAAATGCTTTGACAGCATTCATTCACACGTCATTCTTTAATTCACAGAGAAATTACAGTGTCAGAAATTAAGGATATCTTCAAGGATATAATATAATTACTTCAAAAAATATAAAAAAGGAAAAAGTTAATGATGTCTTTTCTATAATTGGTCATCAGTTATACTTGAGTGAGTAGTATTTTGTATTGATTATAATTTTAACACCAATAATTATAAGTGCTGCAATGCCTAGACAACCCATGACGGATCCGAAGCAGTCTTTCATGCTCTAATTTAAAAATCATATTAATTACATGATGGCATGATGAATTGTGCCAGAATGGTACTGATCTTGTTTGAATAGATACATACATGTACGACACTTTGACATTATTCATTAGGCCATAAAGTGATAAATGACCCAGATAGAGGCTCATCGCCAATCTTTTCATGCTGCCTCCTCGAAGTCTAGACGGATAATCTGCATAAAGTATCGAAACTTTGTCCAAATTAATTCATAGCAGTACTTAAAATTTCCTTTAAAAACTTATCGTCGCACACTCTTCTTTAAAAGGGAATACAAATATTGCACGTAATTCAGCGTTTTTAAAATTTTTCTATAATTTAGCAGCAGCTTTGGTCGATATCTTACAAATATCAAAAGTTTTTCCCATTGTCGTCGTTTGAAAATAGGGATAATAGTGGGTACTTGTAAAGATTACACAAAATTACAAAAACACTTTAGTTGGCAATGTTGGGTGCTACTGATTTGGCATTAAATTTAGTAATGGCTTTTGTTATTGTGTTAATGTAGCATTATGATTGCAGTATATTGCAATAGTGCAAGTATTGTAAACAAAAATGTTTGCTCATCATTTATGTAAAAACAGAAAGGACACCGCCAAACACTATTACACAATTGCTTCATATGAATTATTAATTAGTGGTGTGCTTGCCATAATTGGTAAAGAGTTATTCTTGAGTGAGAATAATTGCTAGGTGCAGTTACAATTTTAACTCAAAAACAAGACAATTATATCATACGAGACGAGAATTAAAACTATACTCAGACTCCCTAATTTTAGGCTACATACATGTATATAGAACGCTGAGAAATAGCCAAATACTTACTAAACATCAGCAGGTGTTAGGTATCAAATATATAAACATTAATACCAAAAATGATATATTATTTTGAATATTTGAATAGTAAAGTTTTCAAATGCTTCAGATGTTTTGACAGAATGTTATGATAATGTCAAAAACCAAAACATAATATAAAAATAATACCATTGGTTTAAAAGCAATTTTAGTTTTAACTTCCACTAGTCTATGCTAGATTAAGCTATGACACGAGTGTCTCTGTAACAACCTTCAGCAAGATAGCTGATACTCTTTAATATAAGACAACAATTAAATCCTAATCTATCAATTATTAATTTTATAAATTAGTTTTATAGATATCAATGCTTGTTAAATTTAATAATGTACATTAGTTTACACAACGTATTTTAAAGTTAGCCTGTAACAATATATTACCTACAGCATTGTTATAAAAGTATTCTTAGTGTTGCGGCTTAGTTGGTGATTAAACTGAATAAAATATATTACTATAGAAACATTCGTTTACTTACAGATATTTAAAAGAATTAGGCAAACCTCAGACAAATTAACTTCATCTAGAGATGTTTGGTTACAAGGTATTTAGACTGACCCACAAAAGTAGACAGTTTTTATTCCAAAGAAGTTGCAGCGTTATAAATCATTGTCATAACTCAGTCATCCATAGTCATAATAAATTGAATTAAACCTGACACAGAGCTGTTTTTATAAGAAAATAGTAAAAAAACTGGAGATGCTTCTCTAGATTGTTGTTTGGTAGTCTTTAAAGATGTAGTTGCGTCAAAATTTAAGTTGATCTTAAAAGAAAGCATTTTTTTTTCTCTATCAGTTGATATGTTGTTTGTTGTGTTACGCGAACGCATTGCCAAGATATTTGAAGATTAAAACCGAAAAAATCTGATCACCGTAAAAACGCTCAGGCCACAAAAACGTGCCCAGCCTCGCCAAAAATGATGTCACGCGTTTGGCAACCTCTCTCTATCTCTCGTATTCACATCGGCTATTTGCGATAAAAGTCTAGTCTTACGCGGCTCTATTGGCATATATCTTATTTTGTATTTGCTCGTGTTGGCTAGAATAAAATTTTAAATCCTGCTACAGATGCATTTTTATGAATGTTTAAAAGGCCTCAAATAACGAAAATTGAAAGTTTGTTCTACTCACTTTCTCCAAATGTTGTGTAAACATTTGGGTACCGACTACCAATTCTACCGGTCTACGGTAATTCTGTCTAGTCACTTTATGTAGAACGCGGTCTTTGTATCAGCACAGTTCTGCAGCTACCCATATAAACGATATACAGCCTCCCATAAGCCCCGCCCACATTATGTCGCCTTTTACCTATTGCCTACGTACTAGTTTCTTACTACTAGCAAGCCACCTCTTTGAAAAGAATATAGACAGGGATAGAGTTTTAAGGATGAGAAGTCTGCTGCAAACTGGATTTGAACTCACATTCTCCAGTTCTGCGGACACCCATATACCATATCCAATTCACTACAATATTCTGCAAATCATGTTTTGCATTATCTTCAACAATATTATTTTATTATATAATTTTTACAAGCAAAAATATTTTCATCTCGGCATAAAGCTTTTATTAAAAATATTCATCAAGTCGTGGCCACTCACATAGTATTAGCTGATACAATAAGACAAATTCATCTACTGCAACAAACTCAAACAAAACATCATCCAGCATGCATTCAAGTCTTGCTTTCTCCTTTATAGCAGTTTCCACACTGACAAAGCTTCTTCGGCTGGTGGGACGACATAAACATTCTGTAATCAGTAAAACAAGTAAATGTAAACAAAGTAGATGCAATAAATATGTCATTCATAGATATGTCATTCTAAAGCGTATCTATTGACAGCTTCCAAATTGGGAGTTAAATAGATTGCGAGTGTAATTTTAAAAACGAATAAACATTTAATAAAGGCACAAGTACGCCAAGCCAACGATTCGAAGCTTTGGTTTTGGAAATTAAAGATTTGCAATGATCAATCGATTTTATCCACTTCCTACGTGTGAAAATAATTTGTAATCATGACTCTAATTTACCAAAGAAAATTCGAAAAAAAATATTATAGCTAGGTAAAACGGCAGATAAGCTATGAAACGATGATTGGAGATAGCAAAGAATTATCATTTTATTAATTAGTATATGTATTTATGACTATAAAAAATATTACATTTACTAAAGTATAGAAGACTCTATGTTAATTTACCTCCATTCTGTCTTCTTCTGCAGCAAAACGCTGCTGACGCCTGTCAGCTTTGGCCATAGGCTGTCTACTCTAATCTTTTACTAAACGTTGCTCAGATAACTCTGAGTAGCGGTCGCTCGAACTTGAAGCCATTTTAAAACTATGTATAACTTAGTAATTGTTGAAACGCGTTGAATCAGTAACGATGAGCATGAATTCTCTAGCGATGAGAATCTTCGAGATCACAGACAACGCGTTTTACGAGTGATAACATTTATTACGGTCTATATAAAAATTTCGCGATCGTGATTGGCTAACGAAGCGACCTCATATTTATCGCTCGTGGTTTCGTTTCAGAAAACAAGCTAGTTACGTCACGAAATTGGCACCCGCTGGAACGTGAGCTTTTTAAAAGAGGGCCTCATTCAAACGCATATATCTCTGGACAGGGTTGGTCTACAAAGACAAAAATAGCATCAAATTGTAGCTGATGTTTTAGCCTTTTATGGGTCCTAATTTCATTTTTGACGCAACTACATCTTTAATACTATTGTTACTATTATTACTACAATTACTATTATTACTATTGTTACTATTGTTACTATTTATTACTATTTATTACTATTATTACTATTATTACTATTGTTACTATTATCACTATTATTATTGTTACTATTCTTACTATTATTATTAATATTTTAGCTATTGTTACTATTATTACTTTTGTTACTATTATTACTATTGCTACTAATATTACTACTATTAATATCGTCACTATTGTTACTATTAATATTATAGCTATTACTACTATTATTACTAGTGTTACTATTATTAATGTTGTTACTATTAATACTAGTGTTTTATTATTACTAGGATGAGTATAACTCTCACGATGTTGTACACGCAGGTTGGTAGTGGCCACCACTCTGCTCTTGTAAGTCCTTCTGGGTATGTCTAAATCACCAATAATCTGTTGATGCTTGATTCTTTCTGTCTACACCTACCATGTTGTGCATCTAACATTTCTGCAGCTTTTCAGATAGTTTCAGACTCTCATCTAGACATCTTGATACTTGAGTACCAACAAAAAATATTGAATTTTCATTATCTCTTGAAAACTTATAGAATGTTGCTTGGAAAATATATTATATCTAGTGAAAACAGCAGGAACAAAAAAACAATCAGCTACGAAACCTACCATGGTAGTATCGGTTGTTATGATAGGTCACCTTCAATAGACTCAGATGCTTGAATCTCCGTTTTGTTTTGTATTTCAAGGCAGAAATTTGCAAGAAAATTTTCTCGATTCTCAAACGCTCCATATTTTGAGGCACTAAAAGTCTAAGTTTTTCATATTATTTTATTAGTTTATTTTTATAGTATTTGTCATGATAGGATAAAGCATCATAATTTCAACAAAAACCATCATTACATGAGACCTCACTCAGTATTTAGTGTTTTTAATAACTGCCATCTAACAGTGGAGCATACTTTCTATCACGATCCTGCAATACATCGATGTCATTTCAGTTAACCTGACATATTTTATGACCTTTTAGAGCTCTTCAGACCTTCAGCTCCACTGCTTTATTTTTTAATGAACCATAATTTCTTTACCAGGTTTAAAGTTGTGCTGTTTTTTTGACCTTCTCTTAGTTAAAAAAATTTAGGCCCAAATTTGTAGCCACAAGCCACATTTTGTACAAAAGTTGCGGTTTTTGGAAGCCAATATCCAGAATCAGTGATTTTTTCACAGTTGGTTGTCCTTATGCTTGTATTGATTACGTTTGTCCAAGTGCATGTATGAGCACAAATATAGGCATGTACGCTACTATAGAACTTTATACTAAACACATACATGTTACGTATGTGTTCCGTACATGACAGTGTATATGAGTGTCTCAAAATTTGAACAGGCCATTAACAAAATTTTCAAAAGATAACCACTAAACACTCCAAACATAACATAAAATCTGCCTTATATTTTGAACATCCTCACATCATACAAATTAATTCATAAAAAAATATTGACCTGCTCCGTTATTACCACTATTTTAATTTACCACCACTTGATTTGTTTTACTGGAATTGGAAAAAAGTTGAGATCAACTTAAATAATGCTTATACGTATTTTATTATTTAAACCCAATTCAGCAAGTTAATTTGGAAAAAGTAGGTTCTTGTCACTTTGATGCACTTGCAGCCGTTTTATATCATAGCTAAAAGTCTCAAAGTATTTTATTTAAGGCAGCTGCATGTTTTTTAGAATGTCAGCACCATAACATAACCGATTTATCCTACTCACAGGGTTTATTGGTAACATCTTGAGGAGTTGTATATCATACACCCTAAAAAGCTACTACACCTTTATTTTATTAGCTTGATCAATGTTGTAAGTTATACAGAAACAAAATATTGGTTATATTACTAGCAATATAACAGGAATATTGCTGCGCAGCACCAAGCTGCTATGATAACACACCAACCTCCCCTTTGCTACCAGCCTTTTCCGCGGCGATACAAGTCCACAGCAGAATGCTGTCACCGATATCATGGCAGTCTCTGCTGCCAACCAATAAGCAAAGCAAAACAGCAGCTTCACAGCTACCTAGTGGATTCTCAAGTCCGATCTCCACAGCACAAATTGCTTTTCGGTAGAAACATGGCAATACCGATGATCAGCTCACTTGCTTTCCTGCTGAGCTTTCTGCCAAGCAACTGTTTAACGTCTGCTTATATAGCGAGACCTGTTAGTCCCTCGGCTTTCCTGTAAAAAAGCTAGCTTTTCAAAGCCCTGGCTCTCCATGAAAGCCAGTCCCGTGCTACCGGCTAATCACTAGGAAGTCTTGGATATTTACATAATATCCCACATCTCTCCCAGCTTATTACAATGCTCACAAGAAAGATGAATTGGCCTTGAGTGACCAGCACTCATAGTCATCTAAATATGCAGGACACCGTCGCAAACACTGCAACCATCTAGGCGGTTCAGGCTGCTCAAGCAGTCTGTCTGCCACGACCTGGACTTTGCTGGCCTGTCCGCATTAACCTCGGGTTTAACTCCCTCAGCTGGCAGCCGTGCCTCATTGCATCATCGGTTTTCTGTCGCCTCTTTATCGGCCTCACTTAGAAGCCCAGCAGGCAATACAGAGTCAATCGCCAGCTTGACCGGTGGCATATTGATGGCATCTGCCCCCGGAAAGTGGTAGCCACCTAGACCCAATTATCTAGGTTAAATGTCACTGGCAAGTCCTTGGCTTATATGGCCAGTGTATATTCCGTTGTCATAGCGCCGTCGTTTGACATCCCTTACATGCTTAAGCATGCCATCCACACACACTGTGTGCTTAGAGACGACACAGGTAACCTGATCTAGCATCCGCTGTTTTGTGCAAGGTGGGGAGTATGGTTTCACCCACACCTCATTACCCACACTAAACCGCTCTCGATATCTTCCTCAGATACCTTACTGTTGATATCAAAGGGCACTCGATATTGGTATTGAAATAACACATTCAAAGGAACAGAGGGTTCCTCCGTCTCCTTCCAAGCCGTTAAATTATATGAAAAAGTCGCCTCCTTCGGGATGATCCCACCCCTTTTGGCAATCCTCTTGATTGTCCAATGATTTCTCTCAACTAATCCATTACCGCTGCCATGCGCGTAGGCAGCTCAAAAAAAGAGAAATTTCCCACCTGTCAGCAAACTGATGAACAGCTGCTGACCTGAATGCCGCTGAGTTGTCCAGCAACAACTCATAACACGGCCCACGCTCAACCATGATGCTACACAGCTGAGTCACTATCCAGGCTGCAGACTCAGCTTGCAGCCTAGGCCAGATGGCAAATTGCGACAGGCCACAGTCCACCCTTGACAGAAAAAGACTGTCACCATAATGAGTCACATCGATAGCAACTCGGCACCAGTTATCCTCTACGGCCAAATCTCCAACGACCACAATACTCTTGCCCCTGCAGTGCAGGATTAATGTGCTGGCATGCCTAGCACCTAGCGAGGTTAGTTTTCACCTGTTACTGTGACAGATCTTTACGAATCTGTCGTGCAAATTAAAGCGTCCTGTCAATCCCCTAATGGTGTGGCAAATTTGCTGCCCAAATGGCCTCTTCAGGACTTTCGCCACCGACAATCGCAGCCGAAACCTCAGTTAATTCAGAGTCAGCCTCTCGGTACTCTAGCCAACACCTTGGTACCCTGGTCATCCAATCAGCTTTATTCTCTATAGAAGGAACAAAGTGAACAGAAACTGCAAGTTCATACATGGCTATGGTGTAACGGATCACCCCCAAACGAAGCTTCACCAGCACCTCAGCAACAGCCTTTGTTCGGATGCAATTTCGCCGGTCAATGGTGTTGGTCAACTAGTAAGCAACTGTAAGCAAATCAATAGTCAACATGAAAGCTTTGAACTCCCACGCAATTGCCAAGTTGATCCCCTCGACCAACTGCCTCCAGCTCAGAAACATTGATGTGCTGATGATCTTGCTCGTTTTGGAGCCGTGAAGCATTCTCCACAATGTTGTCATTGACCTCCATGGCCATGCCAATGCCAAGCGAGCTTGCATCGGTCTACACTGTAATGGACCCACATGGGTTCACCTTCTAAACTTCTTTGACTGGGTCCTCACATCAGACTCTTGCCAAGAGCTCACCAGCCAGGTCGCCGACTGTCTTCTTGATAAGAGAGTCCCAAGCTCCACTGTGGCCCAGCCGTTGTAAGAAACTGCACTGTGGGTTCAGCCACCTTGCCACAGGGTAGTGGTCAACCCGTCAGCCACAAATCGAAAAAGAGCTCCCTCGTCATGAGCGCTGAGGGCTCAAAATTGTACTCAGAAAAACCTGTTACCATTGACATCTGCAGATTCCGGCTGGAATCTATCTGCAAAGCAACACCCAGCAACCGGCCTTCATCTAAGGCCTCAGGGTCCTTTGTCTCAAACCCATATCTAGCCAAGTAGCCTCTCAACTCTTGAGCACTCACTATGAACTCCTGAACCACTATGTCATCATCATAGTGATCAGTACCACGATGAACACGTTTAATCAATGACAGAACTTTTTGAGGAATGAGATCATGATCTTTGGTGCACATTACAGGCCAAAGCCCAGTCGAGTTAAGGCATAGTGCACACCCTTGTACCTCATGACCTGGTACTTCCACAGTTACTTAGAAATGTGGATCTGCAAGTGTATGGACTTACGGTCTACCACCTTCAGCTCGCCCCGCAGCTGGCGCCAATTCTTAATCTTATCAGCGCACACTGCCACAACGTCATCACCAGTATGACACTCGACAAATGCATTTATCTCACGATAATCCGTGACTGAGCACACTTTGTATTTAGTCGACTAAACCACTGCTAGCAGTGGAATGATGCTTTCTACAGGCCGTGCCACTGCTTCAGTCAGCTTTTCAAGATTCAGATCTCTAGTTCGGCGCAATAGTGCTCTCACACATGAGGTGCTAGAGTACATTTATACTCAGAGATCCTGGTCTAGAGCGTGTTAAAGAGCTCCCCAGACCACCACCGACTAACATTCCAGTGACCTTTGGCAAACTGAGAAGTAAAATCTTGGTCCTCAACCCGCAGAAGGCCCATATTGCCGCAGGTTGATGGCTCAGAGTCATTCAAAGTCTTACTGGCTGCACCAACAGTGGGTTCTTTTCGAGAAACCTCACAGCTTCGTTCTCAAAGAGGTTTTTCCACAAGATACTGTATTTTGAATCTACACCTTTTCCAACAGTGACATCACTCATATGATCAATGAGATTGCCGCCAAGAACGCATTCGACCCCGAGATTCCTTAACTCATTCACTACTGGCGCAGTAACACAAAAGCAGTGTCAATGCAAACCAATAAATACTCGACATCGACATCTCATGTAAGAAAATTTTCCATCGATCGTTAACAACGGCTGGTCTGGACTAATAGGAAGCCCAACCAACACCTGCAGACTCACCAATGTTCACTCGCTTCCTGTGTCTACAAGACACATAAAATGACGGCCATTGAGAATGGCCTGAACAACTGGCATGCGGCTACTACACAAAGCCATACCAGCTGCCATGGACAGTACCAAAGTGTCTGACCGTACACGTGTACTACTTTTTGCTACTCCGTTTCCATTGAAGAGGACGCACCGCCCCTGTCTGCGTTCTCCTCGGAAAAACTCGATCCACCACTGGCAGACCCGGCAGCTAAGTCATCACGAGCTCGCTGTCTAGGATAGCAAGCGCTGAGGTGCTCAGTGCTGCCACACCTGAGGCAATCTTTTTTGGCAAAAGCCTCCGTTGACTTCTTTCCTGCGGCGCTTTTACGCTCAAATCTGTTCTGTTGACAGCGTTTTACACAGTGATTTACACCACACCGAGAACAGCCAGAACTGCTTCCTTGCTGCTTAGACACAGCAACGGCACCTTTTGTTGAGTCCCTGCAAGAGCGAACTTCCGCAGCTCTCCACAAAACCAGGCAATCTCTGACACGAGCCAGTACTCACCCAAAATCGGCCATGTATGCATGTTCATGTGTAATGGCCCACTCATAAACAGAAGATGGGAGCCCTTCGTAAAACTTGACTCAAAATCTAAGATCATCTGAGAACATCCCCAGTCCCTTCCCGAATCGCTCAAAATGATACAAATAAACGCCAACTGTATCGTCAGCGCCAAACTGGCAGCTGACAAATTGTCGCCATTCTTCCTGTCGAGGTATGACATACTCGGCTACTAGTGCAGCCTTCATGACCTCCCAACTGGAGGTCTTTCCCACCATCAAACGGCTGTATAGCCAAGCAGCCCCTTCTTGTATCATATATGGCAGGAGTTCCAAAGGTGCAACTCTATCTAGAGCACAGAATTGTTCATAGTCAGCAATCTGCACAAACACCTCCACTGTCCTATTGCCAGTAAACCAGGACAATGGCCGGCTCAGCTGATCAAAAATTGGCCCACAAGCTTGATTGAGTACACTTGCCAAAACACCAGCATCTAACCGCATCGAAGCAAGTGCCGGTGCACCTACTTCTGAAGAACCAGCACCGGCAGGTGCTGGCTTTGGGCTTTCTTGGCCCTTAGGGGGAGGACGAGTGTCCTCGCTCTTTTAGGTAAAGCTGCCAACTAAGTAGGCAACTCGGTTTCCAGTGCCTTGATAAAAGTCAAAATAGGTTGTTAGCAATATAACAAGAATGTTACTGCGCAGCACCATCATTGCTGCTACAATGACACACCAATCTCCCTTTTGCCACCAGCCTTCACCACCATGGTGATACACGCCCGCAGCAGAATGCTGTCACCAATCTCACGGCAGTCCTTACTGCCAACCAGTAGGCAAACCAAATCAGCAGCCTCACTGCTACCCAATGGACTCTCAAGCCCAACCTCCACAGCGCAAATTACTTGTCAGTAGAAGCACGGCAATACAGATTATCAGCTCACTTGCTACCCCGCTGAGCGTTCCGCCAAACATATGTTTAACGCCTGCTTATATAGCAAGACCGGTTAGTCCCTTGGCTTTTCTGTGAAAAGCTATCTTTTCAAAGCCCTGGCTCTCCATGAAAGCTAGTCCCGTGTTACTGGCTAATCACTAAGAAGCCTCGGATATATACATAATATCCCAAAATATATGATAGTATAACATCTCAGTTTCCAATGAGTTTTTGTAGAGGTTTTGCACAGAACCAGCTAGGAATGAAGTGCTAGTTACATTTTTTTTAAAACTTTGTAAAGGTTTATGGAGATGGTAAACCTTTATAAAACCTTCACATAAAATTTGAAGTTTAAAAAAATCTAAACAGTTGTTTTATGAGCACATAGATATAATACAAAAAACTTTTTCTCTTGCAATATTTAAAGGCAAAATACCTTGAACTATAAATGTCTTTAATTACAAAACAATGTATCTAAAGTGCAAATATAGATAAGTCATTAACCATGTTAAACATACATTATCTGTTCAGTAAAAATAAAGTACAAGTATGACAGGTCTGTAAATTTTCATTATTTAGATAATGTTATCCTATTGGTTCTTTATTTGGTAGTTATATTTAAAGTTGACCAATGAGCAAGTCTCACTGACAAATATCTGTCAGTTATTGCTATATCACTAAATGTGTGATGCAAGAAAAGTCATGCATTCAGATAGGAATGATATTCTCAGATGTTTTTTCATTTTCTTAAATATTATCTTGTGCAGAACTGCAACAGAATATGAACGGATTGTTGTGTGTCTCATCTCATAATTTTCTCTTTGAGTTGAGTGGGACAAATTGTTTTTGTAATAGGTCTGCGCTTATTGCTAGGTTCCGTACTAAAATGATATAGTAGCAATTATTTTCATTGTATTCTATTTTTATTGCAATTGTAACATGTGCCTAATAATGTATGAAGATGTATAATCATGAGTGTTGTAGAAAAGAAAGACTCAATCTTCCTTTGCACTAATGTGTTCTTTGATACTACGAAGTACTACGTAATCCTTTGGCTTACTCTAGTTAACATAACTGCTGTGACTAACCACAACTGTCATGAGCTACATGTAGGACAGCAATATAGCCTGTGCATCACATATCCCATGATTCAAAACTTTTTCTTTTCTATTTTACTTGCTTCACACCTGATTATCTGTACGCTCACCTGCTAGCTAAGTGACCAATAGCTAGATGCACAAAAATCAAAGTTATATTCTTTGTTATGCTTGAGCTAACTTTCCCGTTGCTTACTAAAACAGAAATTATTTAATCCATACCAGTTGAAGCTCCAATCATACACGGAGTACCAATTCAGTGAGTAGATATTCTTAATAACAGTGGAGCAATGGTATATTATGGTACACATACTGTTAGTATCACCTTTATTATTGTATTGGTGCTTATCACCGCTAGTGAAATATATAATAAACACAATTTTTGTTTCTGCATATTACTTATGTCGTGTTTTGTTGGTGATTGATAGAAGTTGATTATCCTACGAGTTAAACTACATAGTATTGGTTTATGGGTCAGTTTACTATCAAACAAAGATACCTGCTTTAAGCAGTTTTTACTAACAGCTTCTAAATAAGATTGAATCTTGTTTATTGACTGTTTTAATTAGCTTATCTGGTTGATTATTGCAATTTACTTACCATTACAATTTTAGAGGAAAAGAGCTTCCTAAGAAAAAGAATGTCAAGGGACTTTCCCATAACCCGATGTTTATTTTAAGAACAAGAGACAGATGTAATAGATATACCTTTAGAATAGATTATAAGAATAGAAAATAAAAGTCGGAGACTTTTAATACTGAATAGTCACCCTCTAGTTCACTCCGCAATCAACTTTTTCGCAAATTCACTCTGCTGATATGTTGTTATGCCATGATGAATCTTTATTAAAAAGTGAAAAATATGAGTGGATATTCATCATTTTATATGTTTTCAGACTTAGCCTTAGAGTCTAGGAGTGAAACTATATGTGTCTACTTTTATTGTGAGCCTTGTAGTTTTAGGGGTTTGTAGGTACTTATTGTTGCTTTTTATCAGCAGACGTTTCAGCATGTGTAATTTCTAATCATAGTTTCAGGTTGGTGTAGATTAGTACATAGTCAAAACTAGGACACAAGTTGTCATAGTCTTGACAATGTTGTCAATTTTTTGGTGATTATCTGAGATTTCCTTATGTCAAATTCTCAATGGTTAATAGTACAATGGGTATGTTGAATCTGAAAGTTGGGTTGTAGTGGTGACCATCTCATCTCTGGAATTTTGTAGATGCTGTTTTCGTAAAAATCTGTTCTGAAAGTTGCAATAGTGATGTAACTTGTAACTCTCTATATCTATCTGTACATGACTGATATCAAATACAACATAATCCTTAGCTTTAGGAAGGGTTTAGAAAAACTGTTAGTAATCGGAAAAGTGCGATACATACTATAGGTTAGCAAGTAATAAAGAAATATTTAGCTGAATGTCTAGTTAATGCAACACACAAATTTGCTGTGAAGCATTTGTCCTATACATGCATATTGCTCAATGGATGTTTCTAGAACACTGTTAATCTCCTCCTGGTGGTATGAAATGTGTTCTCACACTGTAGATAGTTGATGGGGCAAATTAATTTTATTTCCCTCATTCCATTACAAAACCTAACCATGGGAAGGATCAGCAGTGACAAACATGTAAAATTCCCAATTTGCAATAACAAAAACTAGCTATAGTTTGCAATCAGTTTAGGCAACTGTCAATTATAATAGTTTCAGAGTTAGTTGTTACTGCCTTGCAACTTCTATTGTAACTCCATTGGCAAACTAAATGGGTTCTCCCATATGTCGGTATAAAAAGGTAGTGGTCAGTGGGCTATAGTTGTTCGTCTGGTAATCAAGGAAAAGGGCTAAATCTTGAAATTAATCCTTCAAACATTTTAAACTCAGCAGTTGTTATTAAAGTTAGGATTGATGGTGCAAGTTTGTTTTTTGGATGCCAACTAGTAGTTTATTTAAATTACATACCCATCTATTTTTGGTTAGCCTATCTTTTTTTTAAAAGTTAGAAATTCACAAGTAAAACAAAAACAAGTTGTAAAAAACTGATCATACATTTCACTATGTGCCGATCTACTTACAACAAAAAATTAACTTTAAAAAAATTGGAGGCATATTCGTTGTAACTTTAAGGTAAGCGTACCACTAGTTTTTACTACGGCAAAATATTTTTTGTTTTTTTTTATCTCAGGGAAATCAACCCATTGTAAAATTACCAATTACAATCAATTACAAACTTATTAACAAAATAGAAAATATCAATCCAGCACATTACATGTGAAAGAATCATTTTTCTAAACCAGAGGTTACTGCAAGGTGAAAGTCAATTGGTTGCCACAGTCGACACAGCATTTAAGTTATATTTAACATAGTTATCATTAATCCAGCAGTTGATTTTTACTTTGGCTTAACATATTTACTGATCTTAAGAGAAAGTAACCACATTTTTCTTTGAATTTTTGACAAATTCTATTTTTGTTCTACTTCTTAGATTTTCATATTTTTTAATTAATTTTTACATTCATCAATTAAATTTAAAATTTAGAGATTGCTAAGTGTCCCTGCAGTAACACAATAACCCAAACGGATCAAATGATAAGAAGAAAGAGGTTTGTGTTAGTTTTGAAGTGGGAAAGGGGTAAGAAGGGTAACTGAAATGAGAAGGAAAATGTTGTATCTCTCAGTTAAGGAGTATCTGTTAGGTGTAATGTGTAGGTGTAAATGAATCTATAATATTTTGAATCCAATGCAGGAAAAGGTAAGATTGTAATTAACAGGGCAACGCTTAATCAAAGGTTAGGTAAGTTGGGCTTGCATAATACACATTGGTTCTAACTGTGAAGAATAGTCTGTGTAAATGGATTGAGATAGTCTTCGGTTTAAAAGTGGGTGACATAAATTCAACTGAATAGTGAAGTAATGTTAAGGGTCAGTTGAGTCTGTAAGATAGGTGAGTTATAGTAGAGAGTTATGGGAATAAGAGTCAGAGCTGTCTATAGCGCGAATTAATTTAGAAGTCTAGTAAATAAATGTAAAGCATGTGATGTCACAACGGTAATATAATTAGTTGTCATCAGCTATAGGTAATGTTAGATGAGTAACTGAATAATAAAGCACAATCATAAATTCTATGTATCCTTCCATATCTGGTTTCAGTATGTTAGTAATAAGTCATAGTCATTAGTCAGTTATCAAACAATAGTCACACGTAGATAATTTCCATAGATGTGTTTTTTTAAAGTTTTGGAAACATAAGTTAGTTTCTTTAAATTTCAAATAAGCCATTGATGTATGTCAGCACAAATCTTATCTTTTTCTTTTTAAAGATTTTATCCCAATAACTTTTAACAAAACTGAAAAGCTAAGTCTTAATATTAGCAAAAACGATCAAGTAATATGGTGCCAAGTTTGGTAGTAGCATTTTAGTTTCAAGTTTCTACAAGAATGCAATCACAAGGTTAGGTAACTGCAACCGTCGCGAGTTATTTTAACTTAAGTTTGAAATTATCACAATTGTTGGCCTAATTTGTGAAGAGCAAATATTCAAAAGCAAGTGATAGAATAATTTAACTATTTTAAAGCTACAAGTATCTTGTACTACAATGAAAGTGAATAAGTTTTTCAACTGTTAGAATTGTGTCGAGCATACATGTATACCGATAGTTGTTTAACACTTACATATAGCTTAGTTAATAGATTAAAATATACTAACTAGAATATACTTGCTTGGCATGCATTAAACTGACACATTTTGATTCATTGATTCAAAACTGTCAATTATGATTAATCACTGTTTCACAGCCGCACTATTTCATCAGGCAGAAAGTCATTATCAGACCAGGTTAAAATTGCTAAACCTAATTGCTAAACCACAGTGATTGCCCAAATTTTAGCTGGCTACTCATATAAAATTCAATATTTACACTCAATCCTGACTCCCACTAATTCTAAACAACATCTTAGTCACTTACAGACATACGAAACTTAACATATATTTATCAATAGATATATTTGCTCTCTCATACGTGCACAGCATACCCATTCTACTGAAAATAAAAGTAATTACTTCAGTATCATTCTGTTCACCACAAATTATTGACCTTCAACTCTGTAGTTAGTAAATTTTCTTTTTGTGATTTTACTTTGTCTTATCATTGATATGATTCTCTAAGTTCTATGTTACTTTTATAAACTCATTGCGAGCTGTTTTGAGTTGTTTTATTAAACATTAATAATAGTTGGCAGTTTAAATATCAGGGTTAAAGGGTTGCTAGGGTTTAAATTTTCAATAGTAATAATGTTTTTTAATTTTTTTTTAATAGTTTGTGATTCTGAAAACTTGAAAAAATTTGTACCGAAGTACACATATGTGCACTGTGTTGATTTTAACTCCAAAGATATGGTTACGTTTCCATTGCTTTTTTTTATCGAAATACTTGATTGTTTCATTAATTTTAAAGACCAGTCAATCTGCCATGTAAAATTTTTATTTGAATCTACTTGTGTTTCAAATATTTTTTTAATATTATAATATTATAATTGAATATTATAATATAATTTCTCATAACTTCAAACTTAATCATTTTTATTTTACTTACTTCATGCCTGATTATTCGTACGTTCACCTGCTAGCCACGTGACCGAATGCTAGAAGCACAAAAATCAAAGGAAATTTCTTTGTTACGCTTGAGCTAACTTTCCCGTTGCTTACTAAAACAGAAATTATTTAATCCATACCAGTTGAAGCTCCAATCGTACACAGAGTACCAATTCAGTGAGTAGATATTCTTAATAACAGTGGAGCAATGGTATATTATGGTACACAAACTGTTAGTATCACCTTTATTATTTTATTGGTGCTTATCACCGCTAGTAAAATATATAATAAACACAATTTTTGTTTCTGCATATTACTTATATCGTGTTTTGTTGGTGATTGGTAGAAATGGATTATCTTACTAGTTAATCTACATCATATTGGTTTATGGTTCAATTTATGGTTCAAGATGGGCTGCTTTAAGTGTCACATACAACTTTTATGGTAGTTTCTCGGTAAATGAGCCACGCTGATTCCGATTTTGTACTCCAGATATTTATCCTACTAGTTAATCTACATAGCAAGCTACTTATTTTCACTAACAGCTTCTAAACGAGGTTTGATCTTGTTTATTGACTGTTTTAATCAATTTATATTGTTGATTATTGCAACTAAGATTTTACAGTTGAACTACCCAGATGTTGCACTATTAGAATTTAAAAATAAAGGAGATTTCCAAGAAAAACAATGTCTCAAGGGACTTTTCAATAACCCGGTAAGTATTTCAAGAACAAGAAATAGATATAATAGATATAGTATACCTTTGGAATAAATTATAAGAATACAAAATAAATGTCTGACACTTTTAATACCGAATAGTGACCCTCTAGTTCACTCAGTAATCAACCTTTTGGATCACTCTGCTGACATTTCTGTCTGCCATGAAAAATCTGTATTAAAAAGTGAAAAATATGAGTGGATATTCATCATTTTATATTGTTTAAGACTTAGCCTTAGTGTCCAGGAGTGAGACTATATGCTTCAAGTTGTTTATTGTAAACCTTGTAGTTTTAGGGGTTTCTAGGTACTTCTTGTGGCTTTTCATCAGCAGATGTTTCAGCGTGTGTAATCGTTAATCATAATTTCAGGCCTGGTGTAGATTAGTACATAGTCAAAACTAGAACACAAGTTGTCATAGTATTGACAAGGTTGATAATCTTTTAGTGATTATCTGAGATTTCCTTATGTCATATTTTCAATGGTTAATAGTACAATGGGTATGTTGAATCCGAAAGTTGGGTTGTAGTGCTGATCATCCCATCTCTGGAATTTTGTAGATGCTACAGTATGTACGTGAAAGTATGTTTTAAAAGTTGCAATAGTGATGTAACTGGTAACTCTCTATGTCTATCTGTACATGACTGATATCAGATACCACATCATCTTTCATTTTAGGAAAGGTTTAGAAAACTTTAAATAAACGGAAAAGTGCAAAATGTGCAATAGGTTAGCAAGTAATAAAGAAATATTTAGCAGAATGTTTAGTTAATGCAACACATAAAGTTGTAGTGAGGCATTCATCCTATAGATACATATTGCTCCATTGATGTTTCTAGAATACTGTCAACCTCTTCTTGTTGGTATGAAATGTGTTTTCACAATGTAGATAGTGGGTGGGGCAAACTAATTTTATTTGCCTCACTGCATTATAAAAAACTAGCCATGGGAGTTATAAGCAGTGACAAATATGTAAAATACCCATTTCATAATAACAAAAAATAGCTGGTTTGCAATCAATTTAGGCAGCTGTCAATTATAACAGTTTTATAGTTAGTGGTTACTGCCTTGCTACTTATATTGTAACTACATTGTTAAAGTAAATGGGTTCTCCCATATTTTGGTATACACGGGTAGTGGTCAGTGGGCCGTTGTTGTTTGTCTGGTAATCAATGAAAAGGGCTAAATCTTGACATTGAAACTTCACACATTTTAATCCCAGCACTAGTTATTAAAATTAGGATTTATTGTGCAAGTTTGTTTTTAGGATGCTAACTAATAGTTTATTTAAACTAAAAACACATAAATATGTTTTGGTTAGCCTATCTTTCGCCCAAAAAAAAATAGAAAGTCAAAAAAAAAAAAAACAAGTTGTAAAAAAGTGATCATACATTTCACTATGTGCCGATCTACTTACGACAAAGGATCTATTTTAAATAAACTTGAAGGCTGAATTGTTCTAACATTAGGGTAAATCGTACCATTACATTTTACTATGGTAAAGTAGTTTTTGTTTCTTTTCTTAGAGAAAATCAACCAATAGTAAAATTACCAATTACAGTCAATTAGAAACTTTCAAAGATAACAATCCAGCACATTAATGTGAAAGGACAAGGTTTCTAAACCAGAGATACTGCGAGGTGAAAGTAAACCGGTTGCCACAGTCGACACAGCATTCAAGTTATCTTTAAAATAGTTACCATTAATCGAACAGCTGCTTTTTACTTTGACTTAATGTTTTTCCTGATCTTAAGAGAAAGTAATAAAATTTTTCTTTGAACTTTTGTCAAATTCTATTTTTTGTTCTACGTCTTGGATTTTCATATTTTTTTTAATTAATTTCCACATTCATCAATTATTTTTTTAAATTAAGAGATGGCTAGGCCACCCTGCAGAAACACGATAACACAAACAAGTCAAACAATAGGAAAAAAAGGGTTTGTGTTAGATTTGAAGTGAGAAAGGAGTTAGAAAGGTGACTGAAATGAGAAGGAGATGATTTTATCTCTCAGTTGAAGGGTATCTGTTAGGTGTAATGGGTAGGTGTAAAAGAATTTATAATGTTTTGAATGCAATGCAGTAAAAGGTAAGGTTAGAATTAATAAGGCAACGCTTTATCGAAGGTTAGATAGGTCAGGTTTGCATATCACACATTGATCCTAGCTGGGAAGATTAGTCTGTGCAAATGAATTGAGATAGTCTTGAGTTAAAAGTGGGTAACAAAGATTCAGCTGAGTAGTGAAGTATTGTTGAGAGTCAGTTGAGTCTGTAAGACAGGTTAGTGGCAGTTGATAGTTGTGGGAATGGGAGTCAGAACTGTTCATAAACAGAGTTAACTTACAAAGTCTAGTAAACAAATGTAAAACATGTGAAGTCACATTGGTGATAAAGTTAGTTGTCATCAGCTATAGGTAATGTTACATGGGTAACTCAATAATAAAGCACAATTATAAATTATATGTATCCTTCTATATCTGGTTGGAGTATGTTAGTAAGAAGTCATAGTCACTAGTCAATTATCAAGCAATAGTCATAGCTGCATAAATGTTATTGGTAGGTATATATTCTTTTTTCAAAGTTTTTGGAACAAAAGTTAAGGTTTGTACATTTTGAATGAGTTATGAACGTATGTCAGTCACAAATTTAGTTTTTTCTCTTTGAAGTTTTCATCTCGATACTTTTTAACAAAACTGAGAAGCTAAGTCCAAATTTTAGTAAAAACTATCAGGTAATAGGGTGCCAAGTTCGGTAGTAGCATATTAATTTCAAGTTTCTACAAGAATGCAATCACAAAGTTAGGTAACTGCAGGTAAGTTATTTTAACTTAAGTTTGAAGTTATCACTATTGGTGGCTTATTTGTGAAAAGCAAATCAAGGAAAGCAAGTATTACAGTGAATAAAGTCTTTAAAGTTTTAAGTATATTTACTCTAAAGAGAGGAAATAAGTTTTTAAACAGTAAGGATTGAGTATAGCGCATATACATATATGTAATGTATAACCAAACTTGTTTAACACACGCATATAGCTTAGTTAATGGAGTGAAGGATATGTGCTTGGTTGGGCACGCATTAAACTGACACATTCTGATTTATTGTGCAAAACTGTCATGCATGATTAACCCTTTGCGTACCAAGACCGGCCTTTGTCAGTTTACGAGCAATGTCTCAGCGTACCAAAACTCGACAAACCCAACATTTTTGCCGTTTTCGATAGACCTTTTTTAAAACGTGGTATTTATTTTAAAAACAACGCTAAAAATTAAAATTAAAAATTTGAGCAATTTCAGTAAGTTTTTTACTACTGTTTTGAGGCTATAAATAATAAATTTTATGCGCATGTGCAAAAAGAACACGTTGTAAAGATTTGATCTTTCTTTATGGAAAGCTGATCAACATGGACGTTCGTAATTATTTGAGCTCAGCTAAAAAATTTGTTAAGAGGATGATATCGACTGGTTCGAAAGTGAAGAAGAGGATTTCAGGTCAGAAGAATGTGGGGAAGACGATGAAAGTGAAAAAGAAGATCGCCAGAGTGAATTGGATTGCGAAAGTGGGATTGAAACGGCCGGCGTTGAAACAGGGAATAATGACGGATATCAAAGAGCAGCTGATTTAAAACCAAAATAATTACATTTTGATGACAGCATGGCAGGAGATAAGTTCAAATACTTAAACAGGTAAGTATTTTTTATTATTTGAAGCTTTTTATAACATTGGCCATGATAAATGTAATATATAAAGAAACGAATAAATATGGCTTTCAAAAACATCGCGATGCTTCGGAGCCTGTTGATGATAAATATATGTGTCGAGTTATTGGTTTAGTTTTGCATATAGGTATTCTCAAAAAGCATACTCTGTTGTCTTACTGGTCCACAATCCTTCATCATCTACGCGGATTTTTAATAAAATTGAAAGTAGAAAGAAAAATAGAAGCAAGTTTACCTTTTACAGACAATTTTGAAGACCCTGCTGGCAATAAATTGTTCAAGTTGGAAAATGTTTTTGCCATGATATGCGACTGGTTATATTCTGTTTTGCTGCCTGATAAATTTCTATCTATAGATGAAAGCTTGCTGGCATGGAAAGGATGGCTCAACTTCAGACAGTGTATTCCATCTAACAGATATGGATCAAAGTTATTTGCTCTTCGATGCTGTCTCTGGCTATGTGCACAAGTTGTCTGTATACATGGGTGATGAGCAAGTAAAGCTGAAGGTACCGGCAGCAGATTCTTTTGTGGAATGTATCTATGCGAGTCATATTTTGATCCCGACCATGCAAAATAAATTTATTTACAAATTGTATTTTATTTAGTTTCTGCAAATGCTTCCTCGCTTTGTATTGCTAGCTTATGTACATACGTTCGCTGAAATGTCATTATTTATTGTATTTGTTGTGTATTGATATGTTGTATTTGATGCCCATTGCCCTTATCACCCACCTTATCAAAAGAGTTCAGTTCTCATATTGCTTTGCCATCTAGCAGAATGATTTCTCCATCATTTGCTGCAACTGCTTATAATAAATGTTGCTTCCTGTCTTTTGCTGCTTCACAAAATGTGTGAATACAGGCTCACCACTCAATTCTTGTGCACAACCAGTTAATCCTTGCTGCAGCACACATTGATCTTAGCTGCATCACACCTGAATCCGTGCAATGAGTTTATATGCAAAATTGTTACTTGAATCTATAATTTCAAGAAATGCACATAAATCTGCCAGTAAAAAATCATATCTGTGAATATATTCATCTCAAGTTGCAGTCTCGACAAGCTGCTTGAAGGAAAATGTCTCAGCTTTCAGATGCATATTCATTTGCAGTCTTATGCCAATTTGCACGAGAGTTATAGCAGAGTTTGAGAAGCCATGTCGGGTAACAGTTGCACTGCTTATCGCCATTGCGATATGAGCATTTCGGCGGTCTGCTCCCGCAATGCACAGAAGCACCTAACTCAACTTTTGATACGCTTGAATAACCCAATTTTTTTGCAAACTCTTGTAAACATATGACACCGTGCATATGTTTATCATAAACCAGTTTTGGCAAAGATATTGCTTTTAAAAATATATTTGTAATCGATATTTCATGATAGAGAGGTGACAACTTTGTTAAATCAGAATTTTGACTAAAATTTGCTCAGCCAATTTGCAGGGAATAAATGGCTGTTTGTTGAGAAATTTCTAAGCTTTCAAATGCATATTCATTTATAGCTCCATGCTAATTTGCATGCGAGTTATAGCCAATTTTAGTCGGCCATGTCAAGCCTCGATTTTCGCAGGTCGTTAGGGTCACGCGGTGAAAGTTTGGAAAGGCGCTCCTGCATTGTAACGAAGCTCATATTTACACTTTCAATGCTCTTTGACGTCCAGTTTTTTTGCAAATTGTTGTGAAGATATGAATCTATGCAAGAACTATTTAGACAACACTGTCAATTGCCTTTATCAATTAGAAAAATACAATTAAAAATGATGTACAAAAATAAAAAAAATCATTGCTTCAGCAAATTGAGACTTCTGTTGGTAAATATTTGCAAGCTATCTACATAGAAGAAGCATCAGCTTGTAGATAAATTTCTCAGCTTTCCTATGCATGTCAATTTATGTAACTGCCACAATTTTGATGTAAGTTACTGCAGTTTCTATGCGGTCATGTCGAAAGCTCAAATCGCGCCAGTTATTGGCTGGTACGCTAGTGGTTTTTCCATCGTAACCTCGCGGTCGCTAAAGGGTTAATCACTGTTTCATAGCCGTGCAATTTCATCAGGCAAAAAACAATCATCAGACCAGGTTAAAGCTGCGCTTAGCATAGCTTAATTGCTAAGCCACAGTGATTACCCTAATCTTTACCGGCTAGCCTTATAACATTCAATAATTACACTCAAAATTGACTCACCATACATTTAAACTAACTTTTCAATCACTTACACACAGACGAAACTCAACGGAAATTCATACACGGATATATGTGGTCTTTCATACTCATCTTTAAACGTAAATGTAATTACCGTAGTATCATTATTTTTGAGTAGTAGTTAGTTATCTTTGCAAAAATATCTTCTTTGAAAATGGTAAAAAACCTTTTTGGTTTTTGACCAGTTAAAATGAGCAGTTTCTTTTGAAAAAAAAAATTAAAGAATTATTGTGTCAAAATTCAACAAGTAGTAGAAATAAATTTATTTGCTGTCAATTAAAATTGTAGTTTTGAGATTATTCTTATTCAAAACGGCAATTGCACTGTTTTATAGCAGGCAAAAGTTACAAAAGTTACATATAACTGGCTTACAATCTATTTAGATGGTGTTCCTTGTACGGAAAACTGTCACAAGAAATAAAAAATCTTTTAGCGAAATACTTTGTGGGAACAAATATGACTATTCCACATAACTAGCTCTTTCAATATGTAACCGACAGTTAATTAAATTGTTTTTTTATAGTTTACAGCTGTACTCAAATAGAAGCACAAATTATGTTTGTTACTATTGTATTTCATTTCACTAATTAACTAATGTTTATATGTGGTTTTTAAAAATCATAAGTTGAAGTTTAAGGCGGTACATTTAAGAAATTTCTGCCATTACATGTGTTGGGACATTACAATGGATAGCCAGGGCATTACATGACAAATGATATTGGCTATGTCATCATACATAGCTGGCTATTTATGTATAATTCCAGGATAATACTTTTGCTAACAGCTATCTATACATATATCTACTTGGGATGTCTCTTAACAATTCAATGTAAGCTCAGTACTGGAATAAAAAACATTACAGTGAGAACACAACAGATTATTGGCGACAAAGACGGGATTGGCAACAAGGTCACTCTTCAGCTTGACATTCTACACTCTACTCTAGATTTTCCCTGCAATGTCTACTCAAACTGAACAACAAATTCAACTACTGACTCAACAGATGGCTCTTCAAAGAGAACAGATGGAACAGCAGAGACCGCAGCAGGAAGAGCAGTTGGAGCAGCAAAGAGAGCAGATGAAACAACAGAGACAGCAGCAAGCAAAGCAGTTGGAGCAGCAGTTGGAGCAGCAAAGAGAGCAGCAAAGAGAGCAGCTGGAGCAGCAGAAAGAATAAAATAAATGGCTGATCGAACTGTTAACGCAGAAGACCGAAACAAAAGCAGGAGGAACTACTCCTAATTTTACTGCTTTTGACCCAAATACAGAGCTGTGGACAGACTATTTACTGTGCTTCAAGACATTCATAGGAGCCAATTCTATTACTGAAAACCGAGTTCCACAGATATTTCTAACCAATCAATCAAAAGTCATTTACAAACAATTAACTGATTGGTCAGATCAACAAACTCAAAAGAAAGAAGTCAACAAACTGACAATAGAAGATATTGAAAACTACATGATGACTCAATATAACCCTAGAACTTTCATTGTTAGAGAAATATATTGTTCCTGAAGCAATATGAAAATAAATCCTGGAGAGACAATTCAAGAGTTAGCAGCAAGAATAAGACATGATGCTACAACTTGTGACTTTGCAAGTATTACCGATGCACAAAATAAAGCTTTACCTACAACATTCATCTGCTCAGTCGGGAATGAATCAATACTTAAATCACTATTCAAATTGAAAGATGAAGACCTTACTTTTGCCAGAGCTATCAAAGTTGCTATGGAAATGGAGGAAGCAGCAAAAGTTGCAAAGGAAACAGTCTATGGTGCAGCAAATCCTGTTAAGGTGGTAAACAAGAAGACGACAACTTCAAAACCGTCAACATCTGCAGATCAACAGAAATGCTTCCGATGTGGAAAATCTAACCACAAATCTATCGAATGCAGATATAAGAAATCTACCTGCAATTACTGTAAACTTACAGAACATCTAGAAATTGTCTGCTGTAAAAAGCAGAAAGGTGCTAAGCCTCTGAATTTAGTGAAAGCCATTAAAACCATCAACACTAATCCACAGCTACGTGTCAACCTTGAATTACAAGGTCACGCAATGACTATGGAAGTGGACACTGGAGCAGGAGACAATTTAATATCATTGGACAACTGGAGGAAAATGGGGAGCCCTACACTCAAATCTTCAGAAGTTCATTATGAGTCCGCAACAAAAGACAAGATTGACATACTAGGAGTCCGTCTAATCAAAACAAAGCTAGATTCACATCAACATGAGAAGCAATTACATTTTTTCGTAAGCAAAATACCAAGTCTCAACCTTCTAGGAAAAAATGGTATTCGACAGCTTGAAATCTCAGTGGATGGATTAATCAACTAATGTCAATTGCAGGAAATTAAGTGAATCAAATCTGATGGAAATATACAAGCCGCATGTGAAAGACTTACTTCAGAGTTTCCTGATCTTTTCAAAAAGAATTGGAATGCCTGAAGGATTTTGAATTGGATATCCGCTTCAAAGAAGATGCACAACCTATATTCTGCAAAGCCAGACCAGTACCTTTTGCCATTCAAGAGGATCTAGCTCAAGCCTTTGATGCCGGAATTGCAAGAGGAATATGGGAACCAGTTCAAATCAACTCTTATGGGACACAAGTGGTACCAATTAGAAAATCATGGCTGCCTGGACAAACCAAAAGAAAACTTCGAGTATGTGAAGACTACTCTGTAACAATGAATCATCAGCTGGAGAAACACGGACAACCTATTCCACTACCAAAAGATCTGATGATAAAACTGGGAGGAGGACATGGTTTCACTAAACTTGACTTGGCTAATGCGTATAATCAGACTACTTTGACACTGGAAAGTCAAAAGAGATTAGCTCTCAGCACACACAGAGGAGTTTTGCTGCAGAAGAGATTCCCATTTGGGATTAGCTCTGCCCCAGGATACTTTCAACAAATCATGGAACAACTGACTCAAGATCTTCCATGAGTTGCTGTTTATGTTGATGACATTCTAGTAAGTGGAGACACAGCTGAAGATCACCTGAGGAACCTACGTAGAATTCCACAAAGACTTTAAGACAGAGGACTACGATGTAGACTGGAGAAATTCACATTTGCACAAGAAACTGGAATACCTGGGACATCAACTTTCTAACCAGGGAATAGCCAAGGGAGTTGGAGTAGAAGCTTTAAAGAAGATGCCAGCACATACCGATGTGGCTACTCTCAAATCTTTCCTTAGATCGATTCAGTTTTACCACAAATTTCTACCAGATCTATTTACTATTACAGTACCTCTTCAGAAGTTACTCAAGAAAGAAAAACAATGGAACTGGAATACGGAACAGCAGACTGCATATTTGAAGCTGAAGGAGATGCTATGCAACAACACGGTGTTGGCACATTTTGACCCTTCTCTAGATATCGGGATCTCTTGCGACGCATCAGACGTTGGGCTAGGAGTGGTACTCTTTTACCGATACAAAGATGGCAGATAAAGACCAATTTCTCACGCTAGCAAGACGCTGACCGACACTCAGAGAAGATACAGTCAAATTCAAAAGAAAGCTCTATCTATCATCTAAGCACTAAACAAGTTTCACCAGTTTATCTATGGGAGGAAGTTCATCTTGGTGACGGATCACAAACCTCTACTAGCCCTGTTTGGACCAACCAAAGCAACAACCGCTATGGCAGCAAACAGACTAGCAAGATGGGCTCTTACTCTCAACCAATATGACTATACCATTGAATATAGGAAATCCTCTGAACATGGAAATGCAGATGCACTCAGTCGCTTACCCATTGGATATTATGACAAGTTTGATGGGGAGAAAGAAGGTTAAGATATTGACAGTCTGCACAATCAAACACATTGGAAGTCAGCTGAATTCAACAGATCCTGGTATTCTGAAGAAAGAGACGGCTAAGGATCTTGTACTCAGCACAGTGATGAGATATCTAACCCTTTCTTGCATGAATATAGTTGCCATTGAGCTAGAGGACAATAAGCAAGCAAAAACTGCACATTTACACACAAAATACACAGAACATTTATTATTTTACTTCCACCCCATCTTATACATATGTAAAAATTAATGTCCTCATATGGGGACGCCATGCATTTATGAAACAATGCGCTTTGTCCTCATATGAGGACAAACAACAGTTGGTTGGTTGCATTATAGGCTGTAATCAGACAAAGTCACTTGGTATGATATGCTCCAAAGCATTCTGGACAGAGAGCTTTTTTGCAAATTCTGCACAAGTATCTTGTTTTGCTGTGGCAGGTTGGAGCAACACATCGGCTTGCATATTTCATAGCTGACTTTTCTGGCCAGTGTCCAGCATCAAGGTTGTATCTAAAGTGATTCAACCAGTGATGTGAAATTGTGAGCTTTTAAGGTGTAGGATTATAGCAATATGTACATGTTGACTAAATAAACATTTTTACAAGTAAAAATCTTAAAATAAATGAGTAAACTATTACTTTTACTAAAATTATTAGTAAACTCAAGACTATTCAGTAATTGAAAATTTCATAATGATCACTTTGCTTACCTGATCTCATCTGGTACCTTTGTTCTGATGTTTGTTAGACAAGGAGGGTGTACATATGAGCTTGATGGCCTCCCTTTTCTTTGATTTGACATTGTCCAGCCTTGTGTAATTAGCGCTAGTGCCACAGAGCTGCGGAACTCAAGCAAGTCAACGCTGTCTCCATGTTCCCAGCGATGGATCAGCCATCCATTCACAATTGTGACATTTACAAAGTGAAAAAACAGACGTAAATACCAACGCTTGTGCTTCAGGCTGTGCCTGTAACATGAAATCAGAAAATCTGTTAAATCTACTCCTCCCATATGTTTGTTATAGACTTCAATAGCACGAGGCCTGATAACATCTACATGCTTCTTTGCTTTTTTGTCCCATCGTTGTACTACGCTGGTTGGTTGCATGCCAACAAATGTGCTTGCAGTGTAGACAAAATTGTTATCATTCCACTTCACAATGGTGATGTTGTCTTTGTTGGTAGCATAGGTAGCACTTCCTCTTGTTCTCATACCTTTATCACAAATCAAAACCTCATCTGCGCCGCATAGCCGGTTTTTGCGGAGAGTACCAACAGCATATATCTTCTTCTTCTTTAGCTCGGTCAACAGCTCCAGCGTTGTAAACAAGTTGTCAAAGTAAACCTTATGGTTCTTGCCAGCCAAACGGTCTGATAACCGCATCACAACATCTGGGCTCAGTCCTAGGACTTTTTCAGGTCTATTACCGCTTGCTCCTTGATACAATTCAAAGTCATAAACGTAGCCTGACACACCTGATCTCACCCATATTTTGTAACCCCATTTCTTTGGTTTACTCTTGATATATTGCTTTAGACCACTCTGGCCAGTGAAAGGAACCATCTGCTCATCAATACTATGACATTCTTCAGCATCTACACTTGTAAGAAACCTTTTCCGAAGAGCTTCCATCACAGGGCGCAGCTTCCATACTTTATCAGTAGAGTTTGCATCATGCTTTTCATTATCTACAAAGTGAAGGTGACGGCGTATGGCTTCAAATCTATTGACACTCATTGCATCAGCAATCAATCCACATCGAGTTCCTTGGTTGCTGGACCAATACATCCGTAATCTTGGATATCTTATGTAGGTGATCACAATGTTTATCCCCAAAAAAACCATAAGTTCCCCTCTTGTAAGATTGAATGCAGAGTTGATGTTTACCTGCGAGGCGTACAGATTTGTGTTATACACAATGTCATCTAGCAAGTCATTGTCAAAAAAATGCTTGAATATATTGACTGGTGTTTCAGTATTTGCAAGGTTTACTTGACGTTTACCAGTAAAGACAGGTTCGTTATGCGCATAGTCGTTGTCATTGTTGATTGTCCAACTAGTTGATGCTTTGATAATGGTTGATGGTATTGCTTCATTTCGACCAAATGTTGAAGGTGTAGAGTTAGCAACTGGTGGTGTCTTACACATTTGCTCCTGTGAAGCTGCAGCTGAAGTAGATGCTGAAGAACCAGAAGTCGACCCAACGGCCACTTTTCTTCTCTTCTGTGGCAAAGGAGTTGTTGCGACGGCTGAAGTAGAAGGTTGAGAATGCGGAGAACAGACAGAACTCAAACTGCTGTTGCCATAGAATGTTTCACTGCTCAAACTAAAAGTGTTTGCGGAGTAATCCCAGTCAGAGTCATCGCTAACCTGTTCCTCTGGAGCATTCACATTGTAGTCTGCGTCAAAATCACTGCAGTCACCTGATGATGAAATGTAGCCATCTTCAGAGTCTGAGCATAAAATAGCCTGCAGTGCCTCAGAGGCTGCTTTTCTGGAGCGCTGACTACTCATAGTTGAGAGATGCAGAAACTTCAGCAAGACTAAAACAATGTAGACAGTGTTATTATCAACAAAATTTCTAGTGAAGACTTTATGCATAATGGAATTTTCATTCAGTTATTGCATGATGTCCTCAAATGAGGACAATTCATTTAAGCCACTTTGAAAGTTTTACAAGCTTGTGAACAACATTGTTATGTTTCAATCATTTACCTGAAAGACTGATCAAACTCAGAAAAAAAAGACACTTTTCTAATAAAAAGAGGAACTGAAGAAATAGCAAAAGAATCACTGATAATTAGCAAACTCACCTTTTGCACAGCTGCCTGACTTCAGATTTCCCTCCAGACCTTGACCTACTTCTTATGACCTCAATAACAGTACAACAGGAGAGAACAATTTGTAGAATATTGATTGAATGATACAAGGAAAAACAACTTCTAATTTTTAAGTTTAAAAATTGGATGTAGTATTTTGTCCTCATATGAGGACGTCATGCAAGAAAGGGCTAAAGGATGGATGGTCCAAAGACCATGATGGCAACCAAGCTGGAACCATGACTGAAGGCTATTCTGTAAAAGACTTCAGAAAACTTGAGATGTCATTGTCAGCTGATAGCGGATGCTTGATGTATGGAACAAGAATTGTTATACCACTATCTCTACAAAGACAAGTTCTCCAACTCTTACATCTTGGACACTTTGGCATGCAGAGAATGAAGCAACTTGCTAGAACTGCTGTTTACTGGCCCAGGATGGATCAAGACATCACAGATACTGCACACCAATGTACTTCATGCAATGAGCATCAAAACAAGCCGGATCGTCTACCAAATCACCCTTGGATGATGCCAGAAAAACCATGGAGCAGAGTACACATTGACCATGCAATTAACTTCATGGAAACCAACTGGTTGGTGTTAGTGGGCGAATACACAAAGTATCCATGTATACATGCTACCTTTTCAGTATCAACCAAAGCTACTACCGACTTACTCAAGAATGACTTTGCTCACTTTGGATATCCACATACCATAGTGTCTGATAATAGAACTACATTTACTTCCGAGGAATTTCAAGAATGGTGCAGAAATCGGGGAATCATTCACCTGACAGGAGCACCATACCATCCAGCCACCAATGGAGCTGCAGAAAGGCTAGTGCAATCTTTCAAACAGGCACTCAAGAAGTCGGATCTCTCAGCTCAGTCTGCTTTGCAAGAATTATTAATGATGTATAGGAGAACGCCAATGTCTTATAGTTACTCACCCAGTGAACTGCTGAATGGGAGACAAATCAGAACAAAGATCGATACATTACTGCCATCACCAGCTGACTTAACTTAAAGCAAACAGATGCAGGATAACCGATCAACTAAAACAGTTCATCATTACACAGTTGGAACACCATGCTATGCTTTATACTGTGGACCAAAAAGAGATAAACAGCCTAAATGGGTAGAAGCTGTTGTTATCAAGGTATTTAGCAGCAGAACAGTCAATGTTAGAGTACTACCCAGAGGACCACCTAGAAGAGACATCTAGAACAGCTTTGTCCTAGATATGATTCACCATAAGATGCCGAACCACCTGTCGAAATACCAACCACTCCAAGCAGTCTTCCACAATCGCAACAATTGCCTACAGCTGCAGCACCAAAGCCGAAAAGACGAAATCCAAGATTACCTGATGGCAATGAATACAACAGGGACAATCCCAGACGCTCAAAGAAACAAGCCAAACAAGTCACCCATAAAACTTCAAACTAGTAGGGAGGTGTTGGGACATTACAATGGATAGCCAGGGCATTACATGACAAATGATATTGACTATGTCATTATACATAGGTGGCTATCTATGTATAATTTTATGATAATACTTTTGCTAACAGCTATCTATACATATATGTACATGGGATGTCTCTTAACAATTTATTGTAAACTCAGTACTGGAAGAAAAAACATTACAGTGAGAACACAACAACATGCAATATAAAAATTTTTTGCTAATAACTGAAAACACACAGCTGGGCATGGTAGATCAACTCTCCGGATTAGTTGATCTATCACAAAAATCTGAGAATGACCTGCAACTAACTTAAACTAATGCTCAGAAGGCTTAAGTTTTCACTTAATTGGTTTAACATATTTGACTCAACAATATGCAATTTAACTGCATGTTTAACTGAATATGTCATAGTGAGGGCGCTGTGGGCCCAGTGAATTGACTACCTGCAGTGCGTCTATGCATGTGGGCTTACCATGCCTTACCAAGTAGGAACTAAGCTTTCATTTATTTTGTTGAACCTGATCAATATTATAACCATATCTTCATTTTACTTAATATTGTATTTCTACTAACTGATAAATTGAAATACAACTATGAAGTTGATTTTTATGAGTTTGTGGTAAGAGTGTCTGGTACATTATCAAGCAGTGAATGCGAAACCATAGATTTCATCAAACCAATCAAAAGTAATTGGAGCAATATTGCTTTACTTTTAATTAAAAGCTGTTTTTGTGGAAATTTAACCTACTTAATTGTGAGAACTTAAAACAAATCTTAACAAAATTTATCATTTTGCCATATGTGCCAAAAATTATTAAAATTTCACTTTGAACTAAAACTTTGTTTTTAAATGTTGCTTTTTAAAAGCTTTTATTAACAAAGAATGTTGAAAACCATTTGCTTTTTTAAATTAATACTACTTTTAAGCCCCGTAATCAAGATAGACATTCTAAATTACGACAAACATTCCGTAGTAATCAAGAGGTTGCTATCACACACTGTGATAGTGCTGAATTGTTCATCAAGTTGGATTTCAACAAGGTTCTATATAATTGTAAAGTAGACTTATACCTGTTGTATTTCATATTAGTTTTAAGATTTGATTAATTAAATCATTTTGTGAAATTCCCCGGAACGAAAAGTTATATTTTAGAGCCTTTTTTTTTTTAGATATTTAAGGTGAAGGAATGGACTTATTACTAGGGTTTAAAGTACCCGAACAGTAAACATATGGTTCAACTTGAGAGATCATTGAAATACTCTGGTCAGTATTTTTACTATGCCTCCAACAGTAATATATTGTTCGGTGGGCTAGGTAGTAATCCTAATGTGGTAATTTCTATACTTATCGCCAAAGACAATTATTTACATGTATATCAATTGGTGATTAATGCACTCTCTACACAGTTAATATTTTTGAATGAGTTTTAATAATTATAAACTATGTTAAAATACTGATAGAGTTAATTTATTATATGATTGTCCTTTCATCAAGCTTTTGCTATAAATTGACCAAGTTTGCTGTTTACTCAAGTGTATAGAGTTTTTTATTCAAGCAACTGGTAATGATATTCTAATCAGTACAGTTCTATGTCATAATAACGTACTAGTAGACGTTAAAGTTTAATGAACCATAATGACTTTACATCACTGTGTCCATGATGCACAGTACTTTGGAGTTGTGCTATCTCCGAATCATGAAACACGGCGTCTTCACACTGAAATCACTACGCAGTGATCAGTGCGAAGACTGTGCTAATTCGCAGCAAGGAAACAGTGATTGCGCAGTGGCTGCATATGGATCTCTTGCTGTGGAGGCAGATTCATCGAGCTATATATGCGTACAAAGGTTTTCTCGCATATATTGTTCTTTTTCTATTCTTCCGCTCTTCTTTCAATTAAATTTAATAATGGTCAGCACTTATAAGGATGATGAAATGATTACTTTCTTGGTCTTTGTTATTGATACCAACACTTTTCGAAAGATAGATGGCGAGTCCTAAAGTAATATTAAAATATTTGATGTGCTGGCTGCAAAGGTGGCTGAGCGAGCTGCGGAGTGCGAAGGGAAATCATGGAGTCCAAAAACAGAGGCTCAGTGGCGTAATAAATAAAAATTAATGAAGTCGAAATATCTATGCTACAAGGCTGCAGCATCAAAGTCAGGTAAGTAAACATTTGGTCAAACAAAGCATCATATACTCTTTCCTATCACGTTAAATTAATTCTGTTTTGCAGATAGTCAGTGATTGAATTACCTATCATGTATTACATGATGTATTATCATTATTAGTGTTAAAAATAATTATTTTCTAATAACAACAACACATGTAATGTACAATAGTAACATTTAATCAATATGTTATTTTATTTTCATTTTTCTGGGTGTCAATCTCATTAGTTATGGTTCATAGACCCATAACTAATGAGATCGACAAGGAGGAGAAGGCAGAAAGTATACAAGGTTTGTGAAAGATGCTATTTACATACTATATTATATGATTGATCTTAAAAATCATTGACCAGAACTTGATTTTATGTAAAACCAGACCTGCTAGCTGCTGTTAAATTGTGTAAGGAAGGTGTTGCATTTGAGTGGAGTGGTCATAACCTAGGTTACCTGGGTCGACAATACAAGACATATTAATACAATTTATATAAATTTATTTAAAAGTCTTCAATTTTAACAGATGTTGACTCTGATCAGGAGAGGCCCAGATCTGCTGTATCAGCATGCTCATCTTCTTCAACAAACAGAAGAAAGTTGTCGAGAGATGATGAGGACATGCATGGGTTGAAGAGGATAACAGAGCAAAGGCAAGATGACCTAAAGGCTGTTGCTGCCATTATTGAAAAGAGTTCAATGACAATGTTGAATGGAATTTCTACTATTATGCAACAGATCATGCAACAACCCTTTACACCTTATGCCATGCCAAACCACCTCCAGGGCTCTGTTCCTTTTCCGCAACCTTCTAATGATACTTTCATCAGCCCACCCCACACCATCAGCAATACAAAATTTCCTCACACCACCCATTCATCAAATAATGCATTTGCCTCAAGCATACCGCCTCACCACTACAATATCTTCCTTGGTGCACCCAACACTGCAACCAATCCTAAAGGGCAACCAACCTCATTGGCTAGTAATGAATTGTCAGGGTATAATGTGCCCACGTTAAACTAGTACTTTCAACTATGTAAAGACTTCACATAGGTATTGGAGACAGTTAATGTACAGTATGTTCAGTTGAAATTATTATTTACATTATTAGTCACATCATTATTTTCCACTCTGTAAAGATTTTACATAAATATTGAACACAGTAACACAATTAGTTCAACTCACTCACAAAATTAATGTAACAAATTCAAATGTGTGGTTTTACATGTGAAAGAGATGGATGGGTGTGAGCAAGGAAATCCTTGATAGTAACACGGATATCAATTGCATCTCTAGTTTGCTCATAATTGAACACAGGTGGCGGCTGTTCACGTTCAGCTGGTTCATCTACTAGTCTGTTGAGAAGGTGGCGGAGAACCAAAACGTTTCTAGTTTCTAGCATGTTATGCAATATACAGCATGTAGTAATAAACTTGAGCACCCACTTATAATTGACATCAATAAATTTTTGCAGCATTCTCCAGCGTGCTTTGAGTCTTCCAAACGCAATCTCGACACACATGCGTGCTTTGCTGTGGTAAACATTAAAAATGATTCATTTTCGGGTGACAAGTTGGCCCCTGTAAAACCTTTAATGATTTGTCTAGACATAAGGTATGCAAGGTCGCCAAGGATGTGCAGTGGAAGACTTTCTCCATGAACGATTTTATCCCTCTTTGGCATATTTTGCATCACTAGTGTACTCAGCCTTGATCTTCTAAAAACGGTGGCATCGTGAGCACTGTCTGGGGTGTTGACGTAAATGTCTCTAAACAGTTACTGAACACCAACTACCGCTTGCATGAAAACACTTGGGTACATTTTCATACATAGAAAATTAGCTATGCCATCAGCAGGTGGTATGATCTCAAAGTTTGCTCCATTGACAGTCTCTATGGCTTGTGGGTATTTGTAATTAGCTTCGATGATATCAGCAATCTCCCCTGCTTCTACATCTGACTACCAGGTGATGAACTAATTTTTTTTTGGACGTGACATGGCAGAAAGCATACAAGCATCGCTGAACTGTAGTCTTACTGACCCCGAACACTGTTGAATCTTTGCTATATTCACAGCATAAAGCCAGTTTAAAGATTGCTATGCACACCTCGTGAATAAGAGAATATTACCACAATTAATTCATCAGATTTACAGGACATATTGAAAAATGTACTATAATTCTTATATGGCATGTTTTCTGTATGCCACAATTCCTACATGACATAATAAATAAATGACATTACCTCTTCTTCAGTGGAACAGGTTCCCGTACACATCTTTCTTGAGGAGACATATCGTCACGTACTAGCTCACAAATCTCATCCGCAATGGTTTCTGGTAATCTGAAATGCGGCAGCCACACACCTGGCCTTGACTTATAGGCAAAACATTATCATACCAAGAGGGTGTCACTTGTGGGAAGAGAGGAGACGATGAGTGGAAATGACAGAATAGTATGATGTGTTAACACTAATATTTTAGGATATTTATGTTTTAGCACTGTATTTCCAATTATTTTTAAAAATTTTGTTGTTATAATTATGTATTGTGAATATTGTTTGAAAAAAATAAATGTCATACAGAAATTTAAAAAAGCAAATAACTTACTACTAATGAATGACAACTAAGCAGACTTACACACTGAACAGATTCCCATTCAACAGGTAACTTTCTCTTTCTATTTTGTCTTCTTATCCTTCTAGAAGTAACTTTTAACAGTATGGCATCCTGTCGTGTATTGCTTTGTAGTAATCGTGTTAAGGTTAGTAATACATTGTGAAGGTGTATTGTAAATAAAAGTATAATTACGATAAAAGCCAAAAAAAGACTTTTCTGGCGTTCGGTCTGCATGATCGCTGTGCGCAAGTGCGGCCCGTGGCGTTCCCATTTATAGAATTTCACTTCTCCAGCTAATTTGCTGGAAATCACTGCACAGCATGGAAATGCCTCATCCCCTTAACTTTGGAGAGCGCAACTTCGAAGTACTGCGCATCATGGAAACATAGTGAATGTGGCTGAACCAAACTAAGTTGAAATAAGCAAGAATTAAATTTTGTTATTCTAAAAATTGTGCACAAAATATCTCAACATAGCCCTAAAGCTATTAAAATATTGTTTATAGGTTTGACAGTCACTTACTATACTAACATTTTGTAGAATTTTGTTTCATTAATTATTAGCTTCTTATTATTCAGCTATTGAGTATTTAGTCCTGCAGAGATTAAAAGAAGTTCTGCACAAATCAATTGTTCAAAGATATATATATATACATACATACATGTATATATATGCAGGTAAATATTTTACCACACCCACTAACTGAAAGGGTTGGGCTTTCCTTCCTTCCAATTGAAGAAGTCGAGAGTATATGTATATGTAGTATATATATATATATGTATATATATATATGTATATATATATATATATATATATATATATATATATGTATATACATGTATATACATATATAGTGTATATACATGTATATACACTCTCAAAAGTGTATATATATGTATATACACTTGTATATATGTATATACAAATATGTATATACATGTATATATATATATATAAGTATATATATATGTATATATATAAGTATATATATATATATATATATATATATACATACAACCCACCCACACATACACTTGCGCAGGTGCACACATGCATACACACAGTTGAAGCAGTGTACATGAACAGACGCACGCACATGTCCTAATGCAGCCCCTTACAGTTATTTAAAAATATGAACTTGTGCATATATGCACACGCATGCACATGGTGCATGTACAGATGCACGCACAAGCACATGCACACACATGCATGCACAAACACATGTGTACATGCACAGACACATAATTATGTGACAACATACATACACATACACATGCATGCAAACACATGTGCACATAAGAGCACACATGCACACACATGCACGCACACACAAAATGAGGCATATTTGCATACACACATGAATTCAGTTGCAGATTAAGTGCACTTATGCTTTGCTTGATGTTTCCAATTTTTCATTAATGTTTTCATCCAAAACTTCAACACATACTGCAATATGTTATTGTAATCTTTCTAAAAATTAAAACATAAAACAGTGTAGTCTGACTTTTACAAAAAATATAACTTTGCCTAAAAATATACTATTTATATATGTAACTTGAGTTAAATATCAGTTACTTTAAATAGACAGTTAAAGTTATTAAACAATAGATTAACTGATTGCATCATGTTTTGAAATTCATTAAATTTGTCACATAGCATTATTACGACCAACATATGTCGGGTAAATTACAAAAAAACCAGATTATTGCACTCTGTTCAATTTTAAGCTATTATTCTAGACTATTCTGAAAATATCTTGTCACTTAACAAGATTTTTTATTTGTCTGACCTGATATCCGCTTCTTCACTTCTAAACCAGTAAATGTATTCTTCTAAACATTTTTTTGCATAGCTTGAACAATCGCCTGTGTTGAAGTTCAATATCTTTCAATAAAAAATGATCAAATTTTTGCTATGTGTAATAGCAATCCTTGCACATGTGTAATCGCTATCCTTGCACATGTGTAATCACTATCCTTGCACATGTGTAATCGCTATCCTTGCACATGTGTAATCGCTATCTTTGCACATGTTTAATCGCTATCCTTGCGCATGTGTAATCGCTGTCCATTCACATGTGTAATCGCTATCCTGGCACATGTGTAATCACTATCCTTTCACATGTGTAATCGCTATCCTGGCACATGTATAATCGCTATCCTTGCACATGTGTATTCGCTATCCCTGCACATGTGTAATCGCTATCCGCGCACATGTGTAATCGCTATTCTTGCACATGTGTAATCGCTATCATTGCACATGTGTAATCGCTTTCCCTGCACATGTGTAATTGCTATCCTTGCACATGTGTAATCGCTATCCTTGCACATGTGTAATAGGTATCATTTATAACCTCAAAATAAAAGTACAAAAGTCTTTCATAAATGCTTAAATTGATAATTTTAAATTTTCATGCTACTTTTTTAAATGAATAAAATCATTTTAAAAGGCCTAAAAAATTGATATTTGTAAGTTTTTTACGGCATCCGTACGCTGAGACAATTCTCTTATCCTGACGTATGTCGATATTGGTATGCAAAGGGTTAACTGCTCAAGATGAGACAGAATGGTCATGGTTAGAACCACAAGTACACTGGTAGTCTACACTGATGGGAGAGATTGTCAGGTCTACTGATAATATAAAGATAATAACTATCTGCTCTAATATTTTGGAAGCTCAGAAGGAGGATGGTTAGTGTAGGTTTGAGAGTATCACTCCACCAAGTTGAATGTTACAAGTTCAAATCCTGCTTATAGCGGTATTTTATCTAAACATATAACTGTGGCTTCAGATAAAAACGTAGCCACAGCTCTATAGTTAAAAATAATGAAGGTGAATATGTCAGACTAGCCATAATGCTCATAGACTATAAGAAATATAAGCTTTCATCAATGTGTGTGCTTATATGGAAGTGTTAACAATTATATTTAAAAGAAAGAATGCATGAAACTTTTAATAGCTCATCAGAAATATTACCGAGACTCGCATTTTAACCTGCAATACAAACCATATTGAAATATGCAAAACTAAAATGTTACTAATAATTTATACATTGACTTTCATCAGTTAAAACCTCAAAGTATGATATTTTAATAAAACCTTGGTTAACATGCATAAGTACCAAACTTAAAAAATGGTAGGCCAGGTTTGGACTATCTGTAGCAAAAAGAACAATAATGAAATTGATAGTAAAATACTACAAACACAAAAGTATAACAATACTGATAGTTTCTGGCACAGAAATTTTAAGTTCAAAACAAAAACAATTATTTTTTATGCACTGAGTTTCTTGATTTTTTTCTCACTAATCATTGGTAATTATTTAAGCAAACAAAATATATCAGGAATAGGAAGATTAGCTTGAATATATATTCTAACTGTTGGAAATCGGTAGCAACAAAGATAGCTATTTACTCACACAGTTAAGAGCTGTTACAGCTTTCATCTAGATAAGACATCTTGAACTGAAATGAAAACATACGATTTACTTAGATTTGTGAGACATTAGCATAAAAGGCTTTTCAAAAGTATGTTTTTGGAGTTGTTATGAAGTTTTAGAATCAAAATGTTGCTTGGATAATACTTGATTTCACAGTTTAGCAAAGAACTGTTTCAAACTTTAGTTTTTAATGGAAGCATAGAAAAACAAAGTTTCTAAAATAAACATAAGAAATTTGAATTAAGATTGTCGCTATATCACCGCAATTTAGTTTCATGAGAAGAGACACAAAAGAGGGAAAAGATAAAAACAAAATTAATCCTTGTTTGTGCTGTGAAATTAATTATATGCATTACATTACATTTTTATGAGAATATTTAGTATAAAATTTGAAAGTTTTAGCATAAATCAAAAAATTGTATAATCCCATGACCAAACACGAGCGAAGCCTTTGGTTGGGAGATTTATGATAAATGCACATGTGCACACAACTCCCGAATATTATTTATCAACAATGAGACGAACCCTTGTCTCAAAATTTCATCAACAAATTTAACCATCATTTTGTAGAGTCGTTAAAGTATAATAACGATACAAAACACATACAAACCTATTTAAATATGTTACCAAGTCTTTGTAAACCATCGGCATTATCTTAAAACTTACCCATCTGATCAGATTATACACAAATAAACAGATTTATTTGGACGAAAATCGTTATTAAAACTTGCTAAGCCTCACTTTTATCAAAGTTAAGACCCGAAATTGAAACGCCGAGGGACAGAGAATAGGACGATTAAGTCGTGCGCATTTCACGAAAAAATAACAGGCACATTTCACTAGTCTATAGCATTGTCGAATTGCTGAAGGTTTCTGTAATTAACATAGGAGTACAGAAATCGTTTCATTTTTGTCGATTTCAAAGTAACTGACATTTTAGACACATTTGAGTACTTTGGTATTCTAACTGATGTCCAACGCAGTGTAAGTAAAGGAAATGACAATGATATTTTTTTCTAACGATTCTTATGAGAATATTTAATTATAAGTTTGGATATTTTTCTTGATACTTCTTGATATTGTTAGCTATAACATTTTGAAATGTAAACAAAATTGTGCATCGGTTTTCTATTATTATTGTATTACTATATTAATAATATTGGTTATTCTAATAATAACAGTGCGTTTTACTTCTAATATTGCATTTCTCCTATTCCAGGGGGAGAGATATAAACATAATTATAATCTTTTCCTTTCATTATTGCTGTTTGTTGTATATAATAACACCCACACCCAGTACATTACAGCTACCATTGCAGTTATCCTATTGCACTGCAGTGCCATTTGACTGCTAATATTGCATTTCTCAACCATCAGTACCCTTTCTTTTTCCAATATCACTTTGGTCGTGGGTTGTATGACAGTGGAATTTCTAGTTATGTAAAATTATAGAAGATTTTTATAAAATAAAACAGTATTTGTATATGTTGAAGTTTTGGAGCATTTAAAACAATGAATTTCTATCTTGTTTACTGTCAGCGCATTGCTGTTGTTGTGTTATACTCTGGTAGCCATAGTCTGAGATCTAAATAGTCAACTGGTTTTTTTAGTTCAATAAGATTTAAGAATAATACATGCATATAATAGAATAATTTTACTGACACAGTTTCTAAGGGTTGGGTAGTAGACGCAACCATCGCAGCAGATGATATTAGGTTCTGAACAGCCATTGGTCAACTGCGGGGCAGGTATCAGGGTTTTTCATAGTCCTTATAATACTGAGCCAGTGCTAAAAGATTTATTTCAAGAGACATAAATAGCTATTTTCTTTTTCTGATGATGCTACACTCTAAACATGTTATATAATTATTCTAATGCAATTCTATATAAGCTATGTACATTACCAGCGTGTAGGAGTTGTGTTCTCAAAATATAATAATAATTTTGCAAGTGGCGAATGACCAGTTTCTTGGTTGCAGTAAATGAACTGATATGATTGTTTAATGCTCATATTTAAAAAAATAAAAATTCTCCCATGACATCTTGATTACTAAAGTTGTAATCTTGTTTGGTAAAACAGACCACTTTAAAACTTGTAAGAGAGACAAGTTCAATTATTATACAGAAATTTTACTCAGAGATATATTAGTATTATTAATAATTATCAGTAAGTCTGGCATTGTTTGAGGTTTTCCATGCAAATTGCTTCTCTGCTTTAATTCATCATGATAGATCATCATGTGTAATAATTATGGGCACAATTATTCTTAAGAGTTACACTGTTTTGATGATACCTGTCATGTTCATTGAAAGCAATTGCCTTTTATGCGTTCGAAGGCATATCCATGAGTTTCTAATCAGACAGATTGTAGCACATCTATATGGATAATGAAAGTTCTAAGACTACCAATTGAGCCCTGAATTGCTTGAAGTAGACCATATTTTATTAATTAAATAAGCAGTGGTTAGTCTGCTCATAACTATTCACTTATGATAATATTTTTAATTTCAGGGAGCAGCTTTATTATAGTAAATATTATTAAAAGGTGGTCAGATCGGCGCAGTAAAGTGTCGGGGCCTAACCTAAATTTCACAAGTTCATGATCAGCGCACAACAGTTTTTTATTAAGGAATTTAAACACACTCACGGTAATTCTTTAACGGGACAGCATCAAGCATTATTACAAGATCAGAGTTTTCCAAGTTTACAGATTTGTGGAATTGTTTCAAAGACAGTTTTTTATCCTAATAAAAGCATCTCCACTTGTCTGAAACAGTAAGCAAAAAAGATTAGATTGTACTGGATTTGAACTCTTAACACTCAAATTGCTAGACTGGAATCATTACACCTCCACCTTTCAGCAGACAGATAGCAGATTAAAATAATTGTTTGCATAGGTATTACACCTGATGATCTGTCACACCAGGATACTAGTATAATAATAATAGTTAGACAGGTAGGAAAACCGTAAACACATAGTTATTATCTTATCATCAGAGTAAGTCCTATTAACATAGATAACACAGTGGACTAACAAAGTAAAAGTCAGCATATGATCAATAGAGCAGTAATTAAGGTCAAACAATAAGTGTTAATGATGTTAGAAGGAACCCAACCATAATAGGTTGTGTGCTATGTTTTATGAGCGAATAGTCACAATAAACTCTATACTAGGAATAAGACCATTTGCAGTGGTGATCCTAACAGGAAAAGCTGATAGATGAAGAAGAGCTAACAAACTAAAGATTAATTTTTATACAGTCTGAGTTCATGTTCTCACATTAGATATGTTTACTATTATATACAGGTGGTGTTCATCACATCTCATGTTTTAGACAAAAAAGAGAAGCAAAATCCTATTTACACTACTCTAGTTCCAAAGTCAGAATAGCACCTTCTCCAACCAAATAAACCACAATATACAAATCCTCTCTGTGAAATGGCTTTAGTTGCATTTCTGGCATGAATCTACAACAGAGAAAAATTGTAGCACAATGAATAAGTGACATACTTTACTATTAGATGCCTAGTTTATATCACAAATATGGTTGTTATTTTTCTCTTAGAGAACATATTACATGTACACTGCCTCAAGTATAATAAAAGTTAAAACTGATTTCGGCATTTTTGTATTGCCTAGAATGCTAGTTGCTTTACAACACATCTGTAGCTACTTAATTTGTAGCTGTCTCCTTGCTGTAATCAGGAAAAAGGAACTATTATTTAAAAAATAAAATATCATGACAAGATATAATCTTTGATTTGTTCTTCAAATATTTGTAGCCATTTATTTATAGCTTTTAGTAAGGTTATAGTTAGATTAATAGCCACAGATTCAACAAGATACTTAATTTTTTAGCTCATCAACTGTTTAAACTATCAATAAAATTTGATTCAGAAAGCTTGACTAAACAACTTGAAAGTTGCTTTTTTATGAGGAACACAACTCCTAACATGTACTGCTTTAAAACTATACCTGCCCTACTTATATTCCCAGGACTTTAAAAAAACTTAAGCAATTCAACTGACATTGTAAATATGTGTTGTTACAGTTATGTCCAGAGTATATACCATTTTATTAAGGTTTCTAGCATACTATAATTTGCAAAAAGTATATTTACTCCTTAAATTCACACATTGCAAAGTTGTAGACAATGGAAGTTGCTTCCTATGGAACCCGTGAAATGACAATTTCTGCAAAAAAAAACATTTCATATCATGCATAAAGACCAGCTATTTAAACCATAACTGTCACGAACAACTTTTATCGTATTTACTAGGTAAATCAGACACGCTGATTCCAATTTTGTACGCAAAATAAAGATTAGTCCACTAACTTTCAGAGTAATGAAGGCTTTTTTACAGCGTTTTAATATTGGTCTTGAAAACAACACGATCGGCACAACAAGCTCCGCCCATAAATACGTGACCTAACCTAGCTTTTTAGGAACAGAAGTTACGTAGGTATGTTTAGACCGATTTAGAATCATAGAGATGGGTGTTTTGAAATCCATTAATATCTAAATTCAGCATTAAAAATAATATTGGTCTTTTCTGAAAGGTAGATGAGCTATTTAACATTGCATATTTAAAAAATCGCGATAACAACGCTAGCTTGTGATAAAACCGCGCTTGTTGAGCTCATTTTCCTCGGCGTCCAGCCCATTTAAACGTCATGTAACAAACTACGAGCAATTTTAAATAGTTTATATACCTTTCATAAAAATCTGAAATTATTTTACAGGCTGGGTTTAGATAATAATGGGTTTTAAGACACCCATCTTTATTATTCTAAATCAGACTAAACATTCCTAACTTCCGCTCCTGAAAAAGCTAGGTTTCGTCACATATTTATGGGCGGAGCTTGTAATGCCGATCGTGTTGTTTTCGAAATAGATATTGAAACGCTTTAAAAAGCCTAAATGACTTTGAAGGTTAGTGGAGTAATTTTTATTTTGAGTACAAAATCGGAATTAGCGTGTCTTATTTACCTAGGAACAACGATAAAAGTTGTTCGTGACAGTTATGGTTTAAAACAGGGAAATGAAAACAGGTACATCTATGTGATTCATTCATGTTAACTTATTTCCCCTAAACTATAATTTTTAGTACAATTAAAAAGACATATGTTACTAATTCCTTTATGTTCTTCACTGTGAACATTATTCTCTATGATCACATGACTTGTTAATTGCTAGTCACATTTGTGTCAGATCTACTTGCTAATCATCCCAACTTCCCATATAACTACCAAATAAAGAACCAATAAGATAAGATGCTATTAACTATAATAGTTTACAGACCTGCCATAGTTGTATTTTATTTCTACCGGACACGTAATGTATGTTTAACATGGTGTGAGCTCATTCTCACATTGCAAGCATATCGGTCGGCCTCAGGCAAGGATGCACAAAGCTGATGCAGAGCAATAAGACCTTCTAACGACTTACTAGAAAAGTTAAACAAGAATAATGGGAAGTAGTGTAAGTGTGTCAACAGCATGAGTGTCTCAACTTTGGCTAAGTAACAAGTTTGATCTCAAGTGCTACATGATTGCACCCAAGCCACTTCCCTCTGTTGCCATGAAGGAAATATGTCTGAACGTAGCTCAGCTTTCCAACTCTGGACTACAGAAGACTGAACCAATATATCTTTTTTGATGAATCTGCCATCCTGCAATTGAACTCTAAAAAAAGATTGTGTGAGTTCCAGCAGGTGAGAGTCACACACTCAGCGTACTGGGATTTCATAAAATCATCCTAAAGCTTCCTAATCTGTAAATAAAGACGCCACCTGATCTTTAATTTTCTGAGCAGATAACATTTTTAAACGAGAACAGGTACACCCAACTGTTGAAGAAAAACTGATACCATATATGGGCATTCGACAAACAGCAATTTTTATACAATATGTGGCTCATGGCTACAACATCAGACATATAAAAGTGTTTGTTTTGTAGATAACTTATGGTTCATTTGGAAAGATAAAGCAACCGAACTTAAAATCTATCACAAGCTATAAAATGTATTTAAATCTGTCACTATAATTGAAATGACATCAGTGTATTGCAGGATCATGATGTACTGTTTGATGGCAGCTATTAAATAGACTAAACACTGAGTTAAGTCTCATGTAATGATGGTTAGTGTTGGAACTATGATGCTTTAACCTACATGTATAGTGATAAATACCATAATAATAAACTATTAAAGTATAAAGAACTGCATTCAAACTGACATACGAATGCCAATTCATGTGAGAATTTTAAGCTACAAGGAAACTTCTGAGCAAACATTCGCTTTGAGACACAAAAAAAAGAGATATGAATATGTGAGTCAGTTTTTGAGTCAGTCACTGTAATTTTATCATAGAGATATTTCTAATAGATAGCGTACCAGTAGCCTCTTTTGCAGCTGCTTTAGCCTTCACGAGGTAAATACATGATAAATATCTGTAGCTCTCAAGATATGTTCATTCATCTGCAAAACTCAAATGCCAGGCTTGAAAAACAAAATAGTGCTACAGCTGTTCCTTTTCATTACATACACCTGTAGAATTTCTGTAAATTTATCTAGGAGTTGTTTTACCATTATGAAGTGACCAAACAATTGTTTACTATTTAAAAGCAACATAAAAAATAGGTTTGCAGATTTATTCTATATTATTTTCAATTTTAAATGATTCTAAAGCTTTACAAATAGTCACTTCTGTTGCTAATTTAGGGATGTTACAATACGGGTACAAAAGATAATAATCTACTTTAAAAGTAATAAAAACTTGTGATGAGGCAAGTTAAAGACTAACTAACATGCTATTTGGAGCAAATTAGTTAAACTACAGCTGAGCTAATTAGTTGAACCTTAGCCAATGTTCTTTGACATCCGTAACAATTCTAAGGTCTGTGCATTCGGCACTCTCATTCTTTGAAAAATACTATGAATGGAAATTAATCAACACTGAATTTACCATTTAAAATATTGTTTAAATAAAATATTTAAATAAGCCAAAAGAGATGATTAGGTCATTTCTTACATAGCTCAATGAGGGCTGAATGGGCAGGTTGATTGACATGTCAGGCAGGTGCTATAGGCTGCTAAAAGAAACCAGCAATGTGCTGACAACCTTGGCAAGTTTTCAAGATTATGCTTAGCCTTCTATTATACTGGCCACACATTAACTCTATCAAGATTGTGTGAGGTCTCAGGAATATTAGGTTAAACCTTAACCGCCATGAGCAGCTTCCATTGTTTTTTCTAAGTAAATCAGGCATGCTGATTTCGGTTTTCTACTCAAAATAAAAATTGGTTAATTAACTCAAAGTCAAGAATGCATCTTTACAGCGTTTCAATATTGGTCTCGCAAACAAAGTAATCGGCGCAACAAGCTCTGCCCATAAGTATGTGATGCAACTTAGCTTTTTAGGAACCAAAGTAGGGGATGTTTAGTCTGAACTAAAATAATAGATGAGTGTCTTAAAACTCATTATCATCTAAATTCAGCCTTTGAAATAATTCAAAAATTCTGTAAAATTTTTTTTCATTTTTTCATTCCGTTTGTATGTCTGTGAATTTTTTGAATTAAGGTGTCTTAGAACTGATCAAATTTTCCAAGGTCATTTTAAAGGTCACTAAAATTTAAAGCTTATCAATGTTGTTTATAATAATAATAAACAGACTGTCTTTCATCATTCCTTAGAGAATTATTTTAAATACTTTGTTGAATTTTAAAAACCCAACAGATAATATTTTTAAGATATTTCCATATTTGGTTTTAACTATTTATTATTCTAGATGGTTATTTACATTTTTTCATAAATAAAATTTAAAAACAGCAAAACACTTGTTTTTATATTTATTTGAACGTGTGTTGTTAAACAGCAATTGTTTTTTAAGAAGGACATTGCAAATTATTATTTAAATGTAAATAATGTTTAAAAGATTTACATTTAATACACAACATTTAATACAACACTGAATATTTAAAAAATTACATTTAATACACAACAAGTAGCAAATAATACTTTTAGAGCAGTTACATGAACGTAAAAGTCACAGGATCTCAGGCTATTGACAGTAGTTGAAGTATGGTGTAAAATACAGAAGGTATAATGATGTAGTTGGTTCTATTTTCACTTCATAATCTCTTTATATATTTAAATCAAGTTAACATAACAAACAGCAAAACAATCATTTTTACTTGAATGTAATAATTATTGTATTATTAACCAGCAGGTGCTTGTTTTAAGGTGGCACAGTCGAATTAAAATAACATCAGATCTAGGTCAATAACTATACTTACCGCAAGAAAAGTTGCAAAGAAAACTTGTTCATAGATTAAAGGCAATAGATTCAAAGCAAGTTCAATAACAATACTGCCAAAAAGCCATGTTCAGACATGTTCAGACACGTTCAGACACGTTCAGACACGTTCAGACACGTTCAGACACTCTAAGTCTATGTAGCTTAGTTTATATTGTGTATCCGCTTGCAACATAATGTTACAGCAAGAGTATACCTCTATGCTGCCAGAGAGTCAGCACCTCAGTGTACAATGGCTGAAGGTCTACTGCAACTGCAGAGTACATGATGTACCTAGATAAGGTTGTTACTGTTCGACAGAACTTACAGTGGAACTCTCCATATAGCTCATGACAGCTACCAGCCAAACATCATTTCGACCTTCATACGACCTCACTCAAACACTATGTTTCCATGGTGCGCAGTACTGCAAAGCAGCCCCCTCCGAAGTCGAGGGGATTGTACGTTTCCATGCTGCGCAGTGGTTTTCAGCAAATTAGCCATAGAAGAGAAATTGTATAAATCGAATCGCCTGATGGAGAAATAGAATCAATCAAGGATACCGAATGACCGAGACAGTATTTTTATGCTTCTGTCGTCATTATACTTTTATTTACAATACCCATTTGCAAGGTTTTACAAACCTTAACACAATTTTTACAAAGTAATATATTTTTAATAAGTAATTTCAAGTAATATATTATTTAAACATTAATTTAGGACTTGCGATCTATTTTTCGAAGTGTTGGCATCGATATCAAAGTCCAGGAAATTAATCACCTCATCATCCTTGTGAATGCAGACCATATTTAAATTTAGGTGAAAGAAGATCGGAAGAATAGAAAAAATAACAAGATTAGCGGGATAACTTTTGTACTAGTTTATGGCCCTCGAAGAATCTGTCTCCACAGCATGAGAGCTATGCGCAGCCACTGCGCAATCGCTGTTTTTTGCTGCGAATTTGCGCTGGCTTCGCACTGATCAGTGCGCAGTGATTTCAGTGCGAAGACGCCGTTTCCATGATTCAGAGATAGCGCAACTCCGAAGCACTGCGCATCATGGAAACATAGTAATAGTCAAGTAGTAGAGTAGGAAGTCTTTTGAGCAGCTTGATTTGTTCTACTTTTGTGTGAAGAAGATAAGATAGATTTAGCTTGAACTTTACTATGAATAACTTTATTAATTTGTGATTATCTCAACAATCTGCTAATTCTTATGCAATGCTTCCAGAGAGTAGATGACTCTCGAGAAGGGAGAAGATACGTACAAGACTAAACCTTCCGGTTTGTTCCATTAGTTACCATTTAGTAACCCATTGTAATGAGTAACTCTAATAAACCTGCCAATAACAATATCATGCTGTCTCACATGCTGTTCATCATGCTATGTTAGTTCACTGAGTCAGCAAATTTATTAGTACTTACTCTAGTGATAAGATAATGATCATGTGGTACATTTTAACTTACTGAGTAATTGTTATTATTATTGTATTCATATAGTTTATTATACTAGTATCTTGGTGGGAGAGATTATCAGGTGGAATAACTATGTAAATACATGTAATTATTCAAATATGTCGAATTGTAGCTGGTTACCAGATGTGTTACAATGTCAGTCTAGCAAGCTAAGTATCATGAGTTCAGATCTAGCACAATGTAATCTTTTTTCCCAATTTTCAATCAATGCTTCAGACAAGTGGACTCAACTCTTAATATAATAAATATTACATTTGAACAATTCTACAAATCGTTATACTTGTAAAACTTTGATCATTTTGTTAGCATTCCTAATACTGTCACACTTTCACATCGTCACACTTTCACACTGTCACACTGTCAAATTGTCACACTGTCACATTGTTATACTGTTACACTGTCGTACTGTCATACTGTCACACTATAATACTGTCACACTGTCACACCGTAACACTGCAACACTGACGCGCTGTCTCGCTGTCTCGATGTTGCACTGTCACACTGATTCATAAAACATAGTTTTTAAAGGTTTTGAACTTGTGACATTCAGGTTAAAATACCAAAACCCTAGGCTACTAACTGTGCCAATCAAGCTATTGTCTAATAATCTATACTATAACAATGATGGTGTTCTGTGAGTTTAATGAGTTTTGTATGATGGAAGAGTTTTAAAAACATACTGCCAGATTTTCACGAATTACTTTCAGCTTATTCAATGGGAAAAGTCAAGATCACTTCATGCAATGCCTGTCTCTATTGGCAATCTAAGAACATTAGTATTCATATAAATATGCCATGGTATATCTGAATAAAAACTCTAAAACGCTACATTGCATGTATTAAGAACAATTCTTCCCAGTCGAAGCTTTCATCAATTGTTGTAGCAAAAGCAAAATTGAAATTTGTGTTAAAAATAAATCACGAACAAGACCAAATTTACGGTTAAATTTTAATATAATAATAGACGTGTCTGTCTGTCTCTCTGTCTGTCCAACTCGACACCAAAAGAAATAAGATTTGCACCAGATAATAATTGAAATAAAATAATTGGATTCCAGTCAAGCACACTACTATCTGCAGCAGTCAACTGCTTGTTTGGCATCTAAGAATAAATATGCGAATATTTACTACACAGGAAGATCTCTCACGACGCGTGAAAGCAGTGTTGATGAGCTTACTAATAATTACCAATAAAACTAGGTATATATCGGAGTGACATTGCTGCATAATAATATTAATAACTGAAGTTGTCCCTTGCAATCTCTACAGCTGTTCTCTTTATAAAACAATTTTACTATTTTGCAACTGAATTGAAGAGTCATATTGGTTTAATTACTGGTAGAGTTACCAAGAAGCTGGTCATTCATCACTTGTACTATAATTATTATATACTGAGAACACAACTCCAACACACTGTTCATACAAACTTCGATACAGAACCAGACTAGAATATACAGCTTGGTTGGAGTGTAGCACTATTAGGAAATGAAACTGGTTTTTATGTTAATAGAATTGTTTCTTTTAGCACTGTGACTCAGTATTACACGTGTAAGGACTACGAGTACCCCTGATACCTGCCCCACAGTTTACCAATGGCAGTTCAGAACCTAATATCGTCTGCTACAATGGTTATGTCTACTACCCAACAATTGGAAACTGACTCAGACTATTATTTTATATGTGAGTATTAATCTCAATTCTTATTGGTCTAAAAACAACCCTGTAGACTATTTAAATCTCAGACTCTACCTACATGAGTATCACACAATAACAACACTGCACTGACAGTGGAAAAAATAAACATTAAAGTTTTCACATTTATGTTTCATGTGGAATTAAACCTCAACATATACAAATAATGTTTCACAGCTTTGATGAAAAATTTTAAAATTTTGGGTATTTATCTAATTTTTGCAATTTTGCATTATTTAATCGCTGTACTTTAGTCCAACTATTAATCATATAAACATAATTTTATCACAAAATATAATAATTTTGTTATTAATTTTATTATTTTGTAGCATTTTTTTTATAATTTTACATGGTATAATAATTGTATTTCAGACTTTATATTCTCATGAAAGTTGAATGTAATAAATTTAGTTTATAAAACTAGAAATTAAAAATGCAGCTTAAAAAATGCTTAATGGTGTTTCTCTATTTTCTATTCTTGTTCATTTTCTTATGAAAATAAACTGGTGTGATATAACAACAATTTTAAATCAAGATTTATATCTTATAGTAAAAACTTTTTTATAAATAAATTTGAAATAGAAGCGTAGAACGATTTGTTTATAATTATATATGCTTCCATTCAGAAGGTTCAGAAACTTCTCATGAAATGCTAATATTTTGGAACTATTTTTCACTTAAATTTGTATTAATGTATTCTCCTGGCCACTTCTTAATCTTGTTCATTAAGATTCCAAAAAACTTTTGAAAAGCTTTTTAACGCTGACACTCTGTGAATTTAAGTAAGGTATTGTATTCCAGGATGACAGTTGAAAACGCTTTATCTATTTAAAAGCTGCAACAACTCCCCAACTGCATCAGCAAAAATCTATATTTATTACTGCTACTTTTCAACAGTTGGAAGATATACTCAGTTGATCAGTGAGAACCTGGAATGACTCGACCTACTTAATGCATTCATGTTAGGATAACTCCACATTTCTATTATATATTTCTTTTAAGTTTAATTACTTAGACCGAAATCATCAGTATTCTTATACTTTTGTGTTTGTAATGTTTTACTATCAATTTCATTATTGTCCTTATGACTCCACACAGTCAATCATGTCTCAGCTTTTATGATTTTGTGCTTAACTCATTTACTAGTGTATTTATTTTTAGCTTTAACCAAGGTTTTTAATTCACACAAATGTTGACATATTATTGTCATTAATTTTGTGATAACTTGAGACGGAATGAAGATACCCACTCAAGCTAGAAAAACAGGTTGTTGATAACGAGATAATTCATTGGGAAATAAACCAAAGTTTTATATTTTCTCTATTACAAAACAACAGAAATTTCCAGAACTTTACCGACAATATTTTGCCAGCAGTTTCGATAGTCCTATTTTGACTGTCATCATAATATTCTAATGTTATACTGGTACTGCTGTTACTACTACTATACTGGGCTATTTCATAGCAAGATTCGTTGCTAGAAGATTTAGATTCACCCGATAAAGAGTTACTAGAGTCCAAATGGCTAAGAATGTCAGAAGCTACTAGAGCTGTAATCGGTCGCAGTATTCTTTTTCCGTCCAAGCTTTTTCTGTAGTAAATTTTCTGTTTAAAAATTAGTATGAAATCAGAGCTTCTAGTGAGAGGCCTGCTGTTTGGTCCATATTGTTAGCAACAAGTTTGTTTCAATGGAGACCAGAACTTATTGGGCTATCTGAAGTGAATACTAAGTAATTATAAATAAACTAACCTCGTCTAAAAGCTACAGAGAGAAGATAACCCGAGCCGATACACCGGCTTGCAGTAGTGAATGAGTATGTGAAACATGGCTTTGTTAGAATATTCACCATATCTTGATGTCCACATTATTGGAAGTCAGAGGATAAACATACTGTAATATTTTGGTCAGCTATATTATATTTTTGCCTGTATCACAGGTTAAAATGTCTGTTTTGGTAATATTTTTGTCGAAAAGCTAAAATTTTTTTGTATTTGGTTTTTTAGTTATTCTCATATAATTGTTAACACATCTATGTTAGTACTGAATTTATTAAAGGGCAGTACTTCTTACAGCAAAATTTGAATTAGCAAAATATTTAAGTAAACTTCCTGGGAGAGTATCAATATTTTTCAATTGTTTGTGATTTTTCTGTTTGAGGTGTTCCGACTGCTTGGATGTTTTGATGATAAAATTTGCGAAACTTATAGTTAATCGTTCATGGTTAAAATGCTTAGAAGAGAAATATGTTGAACGTGATGAGATCACTAGTTGCTATCACTGCTATAGTTGATATCTGCTATTGCGATCAAGTTAGCACATTACTTGTCTCTATTCTGTCAGTCTCTTTGCAACTATCACCGACGCCATGGTTATACTTTCATATGATCAAAGTATTTTTGTAACTTTCATGCCAATTTACTACATCACCTCCTATTTTTGTATTCTGCCTCAGAATGGACTAGTTCGGTGCCTCCGCCTGTAATTGATTGAGCCAGTAACATTCAAGGTGCAAAGGTTTTTGAGTTTGCCTCCTGGGCCGTCTGGTATGACCTTGAGAACTAACTCCGTCAACCAAAATTGGAGCTGTGTTCCACCATGTGTCGTTAGGGAATGGCAGCTGGGGTAATCCTTTTCCATTGGGTTAACATCTAAATCTAACTTTTCCGATTCTTCCAAATACAGTTTGATATGCCCTTCATGTTGTACTGTCAACTTCTCATTTCGCAGCATTTCATAAGTTTAATAAGGGAGACTTTGTGATATGGTAAGGACCGACATATTTTGGCTTGAGCTTAGTCCCTTGCCTCCTGAGTAAAATGATTTGAGCCAAACTCGATCCCCTTTCTTAAAGGTTGAAAGTTCATTGCTGGTAGTTGAGCGCATTATCCACTGTTATTGCTGTAGTCGCTGGCCTGCCACTTGTAGGTTAGTTTGCAACTGAGTGGCATATTCCGCTTAGGTAAGCAGTTCTGATGTTATACCTGTTTGTACCAGTGTTTCAGGCAATGTAGTTTCCGTTTCGAACATATTGAAATTTGCCTTTTGTTTAGTGCTGCGATGTGGGGATTTCCAGACTGCCCTCATAATTTGTGGCAGTAACTCGTACCTATCTCGGTGTTCAATACCACAGAAGAGTGCTCGTAACGAATTCCCCAACGTACGATTCAGCCTTTCGACCATGAAATTTCCTTGCAGATGATATGGGGTGGTTCATGTTTTCTTGTTTCCCCACAGCTTGCAACATTCGGCAAACACATGCGACTCGAATTGACTTCCCTGATCGCTATGTATGACTTCCGATATGATGAAGTAGGAAAACACTCTCTCGTCCAATGTTTTGGCAACGGTCTCTGCTTTGCCATCTGGAATGGAAATGGCGTCATACCACCTTGTAAAATGATCTGCTAAAACCAATATTTAAGGGTTTCCTCGGGTTGTTTTTGGGAATGGTCCGCACAGGTCAACAGCCACCACCTGCCAAGGTCTTATTACATGAAGATGATTTCCCTTTGAGCTATTTTATGTGTAATTCGCTTTGCTTGTTGACATTCTTGGCAGTGGGCAACAGATAGCCTCACATCCCCTCTCATTCCCGGCAAAGTAGTTTTAACTGTTCCAAAGTTTTTTTAAAGCCTAAGTGAGCCTGTCGGTGAACAGCTTGAATAGCACTCTTACGCTGCTCATATGGACAAATAGCTTGACACCTGCGCTGTCCTTTTATTGGAAGCATGATTCACAGTACTCCGTCCGAAATCAACTGCAATAGCTTTTGCTTATCAGCCAGACGCTTGGTGACCCAGCTAGCCTGTTGTGTTTCTGGTTCGATTCCCTTGACAATCGCATGGTAAACAGGCCCAATGTTTGCATCGGCCTGCTGCTGACTAGCTAAATCAGCTAGTTGGAGCGAGTGGATGTGTTGCTCGACCCTGTGGGAATTCATGCGGCTGCACTGCTGACAATCTGTGCAGGTCTGCCGGCTGAGCCCATTTGCGTTATTATGTTTCAAACCTTTCTAGTGACTCAGCTCATAATCCTATTTTGATAAGGCCTCAGTCGAACGCGCGAGCAGTCTGACAGGTGTGGGTTTTGTGCAGCAACAAAGTCAAGAAGGCATGATCGGTACATATCAAGAACTTTCACCCATACAACTGAGGACGGAAATGTTTGACAGCCTTTGCAATGGCTAGCAACTCCTTTCATGTGACACAGTAGTTGACTTCCTCAAGCTGGAACATCTTTGAGTAGTGCGCAATTACTTTTTCCTTGCCATTTTTTATTTGTGACAAAGCCGCACCAGTAGCCACTTGATTAGCATCAGTATTAAAAATGAAGGTCTTAAAATAGTCAGGATGTGCCAGTATGGGTGATTGTGTCAAGCGTTTTTTCAATGCATCAAAATAAGTTTGACAGGCTTCTGTCCAGACAAAGGGTGTGTGCTTCGAGCTTAATTGGCTTAGCGACCTGGATAACTCAAAATAATTAGCGATAAACTTTCGGTAATACCGGCAGGTCCCTAAGAAAGCTTGCACATCTCTCTTGTGTTGGATGAGAGGCCAATCCCTCACACATTGAACATTAAAAATTTTATAAATACTTTACCCTCTGTGCAAAGAGGGTATACTTGCTTGGCTTAAGCTTTAGTTTCGCCTCTCTCAGATGCATAAAAACTTCTTTTAGGCTGCTCAAATGACACTCTACGTATTTTGAGAACACAATGATGTCACCTAGGTAGATGAGAAAGGTTTTCCTTTGATACCCTTTTAGGATAGCCTCCATAAGCCGCTCAAAGGTAGAAGGAGCTAAGGTCAACCTGAAGGGTCGCACTTCCCCCCCCCATTAGCTAAGCTTGTTCGAGTCACAAAAGCTGACTTTTCTTTAGCTTTTTCATACAATTCAACTTGCCAGTAGCCACTGGTTAGATCTAACGCGCTAAAAGAGTTTGCTTCTGCCTAATGCATCCAGGCTGTCATCAATGCGGGACAGAGGGTAAGCATCTTTTATAGTTACATCGTTTATTTGGCGATAATCTACGCAAAATCGCCAGGTGTCATCTTTCTTTTTAACCAGGACTACAGGAAAGCTCCAGGCACCATGCCCATCTCTAATGAGCCCATGTTCTTTTAGCTCCTGAACTTGTTGTTCAACTTCATCCTTTTGTGTCGGACCATGTCGGTAAGGTCATTGCTTGATTGGGCGTGCATCTTTGATCGTGGGCATCTGATGTCTGGTAACACTGTATCGGCCCACGTCAAACTTTCCATCACTGAATACACTTTGATGCTTGATCAACAGAGTTTGTAGTTGTTCCTTTTCGAAGGGTGCTTAGATGTTGTCCCCATTTCTCTATGTGCTCTTCTAAACGCTTTGGAAAGTTTTTCTGTATCAAAGAGCGGGGGTGGTGGGTATGACATTAACTGCTAAGCACTTTCCCAATACTTTACTCAATTTGACGATGATGGGCTTATTAGTTGTATTCATTAAGCGAATTGGAATGTCTTGGCTTTGGGGTGTGTGTAGTGAAGTCACTACCATTAAGCCTGGTATCTGGCTTGCATCTTCAACATAGGCTGTTCCTTGTGTCCAAAGCTGATTCAATCTTGCCATAATAGTTGGTTCTGATTTTGGCTGTATAATGTTTTCCTGCTTAGCTTATACCTCGGCCAAAAGGGGATGTCCATCGGCGGTGCAACGCAATATAATTTCCTTGCCACACCCTAATTTTGCATTATGAAAGTCTAGGTAAAACTGATTAGCTTCCAAGAAATCCAGTCTGAATAAAACACGGTGATCAAGATCAGCGATCATAAATTTGTGTTGATATTGACCCTCTCCGAGTTTGAAAGTCAATACTACTGAACCACACGACTGAATTTTATTTCCATCGGCCAAAATGCTCATACCAGTTACCAGTCCCATTGAACCGTGGCAAGTACTTGGTAGTCGGTCTTAAATTGCTTTGGGGAGGACTGATTGGGTGCACCCACTATCCAATAGCATCACATATCTTCCCCCGCCAATGTGACTGCGAACGTAATAGGCATTGATCAATCGACATAATTATGTTGATATATCAATGGCCCAAATTGTCAGTTGATTCATAAAAGTTGGGCATTAACTTTCCTGGACAGTCTCGTTTCTCGAACTTTTGGGTTTTTTACAAAATCGAGTGATGTGTCTAATTTCGTTGCAGTTGTAACCGCACTAAGCTTCGGGACATTCTGACATTTGTACGAGCATCTAGCAACCCAGGCAGAAATTCTTTTTGTGATGCAGCGAGCCTTTCATGCGTATCTGCCAGCTGTTGACTAATGCTGGTTTGAAGATCAACAAATTGCTGCATCATTTCATTTGGTCTAGTCTGAAATGTTTCATTCTGCTTACTTAGTTGTTGATGCAAATCACTGGCTTCATCAAGCTTTAATTGGTGTATACTAGTGCTGGGCACGGGTAGTAATACTCGTTGAGCTCGCGGGTTTATCTTCTCTCGAGTATCGGGTAATAGAGATTTCGGGTATTCCGGTCCTTCGGGTTCAAGTTTTGACTTTTGAGTTCGGGTTTTGGTACACGGATCCGTCGGGTAGTGTGAACAAAAACTCGGTCTATTGCACCCTGCGCTCTTAGTCTGGGGCCACAGGGCATTTCTGTGTCATTTTTGCTAAGGAGGCACGACAATAGGGTATAACGAGTCTTTAATTTAATATATAGCATAAAGCATCTCATACCTTATTTACCATACCTAGCGAAGATATTGTAGTCAAGCAGTGATTATTTGTCATTAAAAGGTGAGCAGAAATACTTAAATCAAATTTAATTTGCAAAATTAGCCAAATCAGCTTCGTAAACAAATCTATGCCTTTTTTAATACGGCGCGTGTTTGCTTACACCGATAACACATAGGTCCTTAGTCTGTTTCCGCTATCGCCTTGTTAGAAACTGCCATCAGCGTTGGTAGTAGCAGTAAAGATTTAATAACTCTGTTTAAATTTATTAACACAGCTAGCTATTATGGATTACAAAATTCATTATAACCAAGTTTTACTAAGCCAACAAGTCTTACTAACGGAAAAAGCCGATAATGTTAAGTTTTTATGAGATTTGGAGCACCATCTACAGAAAATCAGAGAGGTCCATAGAACATGCTTAAGTATTAGGCTACCATAGACCCTATCTTCTGCCACCTGTTGACACGAAAGTTCCCTGTGGCCCAGATTATCTAGAGTGTTTAACAATCCGCCTGTTAACGCTGCGAGTACGAATTTCAGTCTATAAAAACTGAAAAATGATAAATAAATTGAAAAGAAATATAATTGCTTTGTAAATTTGAAGATATATCTGTTTAGAAAATTTAAACATAAAATCCATATCAACAAACCCGATACCCAAAAAACCCAAAGGCAAAGAAATACCTGAGCCTAGCACTACTAGCTACCCGATACTCGAAAAACCAGAACAGAAGGGGCGGGTTTAGACCCGTTGACCAAGAAGTACTTGTGCCCAGCACTAGTGTATACTCACATCTGTATCCACTAGAGTACAATATTTGTGTATGACATCCACTGCTTTAGCCAGGGTACTGGGTTGGTTCAATCGCAACGTCCAAGTTAACTGGGGAGGAAGCAACTGTGCACACTACTTTCAGTCTAACTTGCTGGTCTTGCTGCCCAGGAGTCAGATCGGGGTAAACCATCTGAACTAGTTTCAAGACTTGTTCTCCAAATGGGTGCATTTTATCTTCAGTTTGTAGTTTGAGGTTTTTTAATAATGCACTGGCTGTTTCAGCTGTTAGGTCATATTGAGAGCGCAGTTTCCTGTTTCCTTCCAGAAATCTCTTTGAACCCCACAACTAGCAGCTCTATGCATGCTAGCAGCTATCCATGCATGCATGTGTGTGTGCATGCGTGTGCGCGCAATTATTTGCATATGCGCATGTGTGTGCTAGTGTATGTGTGCGTATGTGTGGGTATGTGCATGTGTGCGTATGCGGGAGTGCATTAGTTTGTGTGTGTGCATGTGTGTACTTGAATGTGCATGGATTTTCAAGTGCAAGTGTGTATGAACTTATTGTGTTGTAATGAGATATTGCCTGAGAATATTTTTTAAAAATATATAATGTTAGCAAAAAGAACTGCCAGATAGTTTAGAACTAGAGACCAGGCACCCAGTCACATTTACACCTACTAGAAACATCACTCGCTCCACCTATCCTCTCATGTAATTCCATTCAAGCTGTAAGTCTCCTACAGCCATGTTCCAGTCAGTCTAATTTTTAATCAAGCAAATAATTAAAATATTACACTTATCAAAGATGGTGTAAAGAGCAACAATAGACAACAATAAAATTTGCTGTGAGAACCAACGACCAACCAAAAACTGCGCCAATCAACCTAACTAGAGACTCTAGCAGTTGGTAAGCAAAATGTGTACATTCAAATTTCTTACAGACATTGTCCTGTTAGTAATTCTGTATTAGTCACACCTTTCTCTATAATCATCGTGGCTGTTAGTGTGATAGAGCAACCTTTTTTACTTGAAATTGTTTGCTGTCTCATAATACTCATGCTGAGTTGAGTAGAGCATTGCTAAAGCCTTATTCCCATATACGCTGCAAAGCACCAGCAACAGCACCACAGGCTATCAGCGGTGAAATGTTAACCTACACGCCGAGTAGTGTCAGTAGCTGCCTTTATGTAAACAGAAGCCGCCGAGCCTAACGTTGCGAAAATTTTGCTGCGCAAGATTATTGCCGGGGTCTCGCAACCGATATGGAAACCAGGCTTTAGGCCTATGCTGATTGAATATGTTAATATATAATCATGAGATAGCCTAAGTTCTGAGTGAAGAATTTATTTTGTGGTGGTCCAACAAAGGTTCTGTGGTTATATTATATATAGGAAAAAGGCTGTTTGCAAAGTTTGTGCCCAAGTTCCTGTTTATGTTCCTTTCCATGCTCATGTCCCATATTCATGTCAACTTCAGTCCATAATAATTTTCATGTATTAAAATTATACATCAATTATTATCTAGTAATACGCAGCAAAACATAAATAAATAGGAAGGTAATTACTGTACAGGAATCTTGTTCAAAATCATCCTTATAATGAATAATGTTTATTAACCTCATTGTAAATGTATAATTTGATGATCACAAAAGTATATAAACTTCCTGTGCAAATGTGTGTTAACCCTTTGGCTGGGGAAACGACAAAAATGTTGTTCATCGGTTACGTGGGGAAACAATTTTTATGTCACTTTCGGTAGACGTTTATAAAGCTGTCGCCTAGTATTGTTAAACAAAGAATAGAAAGGCTAGTAAAATTTAAATATCATCAACAAGATATTCGTTAATAAATTACAATATGAAACAATTATCTGAGAGGCGTTGCCTTGTGCTAAAAGCTAAAGAAATTGCGCCTCCTTGGAAAAAAATGGAAGCTGGAAAAGCCAGTCAACATCGGCTAGACATTCAAAGCAGTAACAAAAAAACTATTCGATCCTGCGATCATTAGTGGCTTTTGTCAGATCAGTATAAAAAAATAAGTCAGATGATAGAAGTGATGTAAACTTTTAGAACTTTTGAATATACAGAGAAAAGTGATCATTATGGTAGCTCGCACGGCTACGATTTAGTGTTGGACTCTACCGAAAGGAATGCGTTCAAGCATTTCATACAGGAACAAATGTACATAGTCGTAACTTTTTTTGAAGTAGTACATATCTAAATGAATGTTTATGGACAAAATACTTTTTTAATAGAAATATTTTTCAGTTTCAGCAGTTTGCATGTTCATAAAATACTGATTTTATTGAGTTTTCAAAGATAAATTACACGATTTTTGGGTGTTTTTGCAGGGCTTCAACCCAGCAAAAGGGTTAAAGGGTGAAACACAAGTACTGTGCAACCTCGGTTCTCGACCATAATCCGTTCCTGAAGGTTGTTCAAACACCGAAATCATTTTTCCCATTACAAATAATGTAAATCATTTTAACCCGTTCCAACACCCTGAATGTTTACCTTGTTAGTACACATACATTTATTTGTACAGCAAAATGGCAAAGACACAAATAACATAAATGTAACCCGTAAAACGTAATGTAATTACTATCGTAATCTTCCATCTGAAAGATTACGCTAACATGAACGTGTAAAAATAAAAAAAGGATAAAGAAAGGAATTATGAATAGGATTTTTTAGGATACAGGATGTTCTTTTCTCTTAAAATATCTATCCAATGACACTTGCTTCTGCCTTCTTTTTAGCACTTTTCGGAAGTGGTTCATGATAGTGCCGTTAAAGTCATTGATGACTCTTGTGGCTGCAGCTTTATCGTGGTGGTGGAGTTCGCCGAAATTCTGTAACTCAGCCCATTTGCTACACATTTGTTTAATCTCGGACGTCGGGGCATCCTTTCTTGGCATCCTTTCTTGGCATCCTTTCTTGGCAACAACAGTTGGTCACGGTCAACGCCGCTCAGGATCCGGCGTTCGAACTCCGATTTTTGTTCGAACTAAGAAGCAAGAATTGCTTGAATTTTTTGTTTGGACTCCGATTTGTTCGAACTGAGAGTCGTTCGAAAACCGAGGTTACACTGTATCATAATTTAGAAAAAAATATCATGATGTAAGACCAAACAATTGGTTTGTTCTGCTCATTTTAACAAAAGAAGGCCGTCGCAGCGGAGCAGAAGGTAAAGTTTAACTTCTGACAGCACTACATCTAAATAAGCAGTTTAAGATCATACAGTCAACCATTTAGCTAAGAAAGTAGATAAAACTTCACTGTAGAGTAGTTAGTCTTGATTAAACCTGATCATGAATATTGTTATATGATGATTAATAAGAATGTGATCCTTATTTCTCACTCAGTTTATAGAAGAGCAGCTTGTCAATCTCCCAGCCACATTCGCAGAAGGCAGAAAATGAATGATAAGATACAACCAAAGTGTTACCAGTAGCACTCAAGCTTGTGATACGGCTTTCAAACCCACAACCATTATAAGTATCATCATCTATATCGAGATCAAGATGATCAACTGTCAACTCTGACACTTTCTCACCTGTAATAAAAGTATATGAATATCTTAATTATTTACTGTACAATCATCACACCTACACTTATTATATACTTGTATGGATAATCACTATACAGAGAGTACATGACAATACTTTTATTAAAAAGTTAGCATACACCTTTATTAAAAAGCTAATGCAACTCTGATTTAAAAATACTAATATTGTAAGTGATAACAATTAAATTTGTTTACATTTTCTATAATAAGATAGGTTTCAGGTTCTATTTGTAATCAATAAAAATTTAGCCATGGCTACCATTTAGTTAGCAAAGTGCAACCATAACTAGATTAATACAAATAAAAAAATCAATTAACCCGGGGAAATAGTGCTTATAGAAGAAAGCCATTCCAAAAGAACCTCATTTTCCTAATAAGTAGTCGCAGCATCAGAAAGCAACAAACATTGCTACCAAATTGTGGACGTGGCGGTCATTAATTGTAACTACCATCCCTGACACAACTTTTACATGACCACTATATATTATTACTGTAACATTCATTTGTATAATTGTTTTATTGCTTTCCAATACTCTTTTGCATGTCAAAACCGCCATAAGATGGCGCACATATTCCCATAAGAATTTACTGTATTTTCATAAATTCATTTCACAATAAAAAACTTTATGTTGGCTACATCTGGTAATCATATATAAATCTAAAAGAAAAGCATAAAATGAAACTTCAGCCAAAAGTTACTGTTATTGTACTTACAGTTACTTTAACATTCACTTGTATGATTGTTTTATATAAATTGCAAAAGTTGCTAGAGTAGTGCTCGCTAATAACTGGTTTAGTAGTGGAGAAGCAGCCCAGAGCTATCTTTCATTCTTATTTATATAAATATGGACAATAAAGTAAGACCAGATTCTTGGCCAGAATTTTATGCTGAGTTTAATGATATAGTTTCTACACCTATAACCGGTCACGTTTAGAAGTTCTAAAACGATTTTATTTTGAGAGAGGACAACTCCTAAATTTTCAGAAAATCGGTATTTTTCGTTTGAAATTACTGCTACGAGTCAAGTTTTCACATTTAAGAGTTATAAAAGCATGGATGATAAGGAGTGTGTCTCCCATTGTGTGGAAATTTGTGGGGAAACCTTGGTTAGGGTCACAGCACAGCAGTGGGAATCTGCTCAGGAGTACACACAGAAGTGGACTGAGTTGGATGATGAACTTAACATAGTAATTGCAGCTAACGTTCTTGAACATGAGTCACACATAAACCTTGTTTGTCACTATGCATGCTACAAAAAATACCAGCCAGCAGAGGAAATTATCAGCAAATTATCAGCCAGCAGAGGAACATCGATCTTAGAAAAGTACTTTCTTATTCCCTTGGCAATGTAAGCTGTAGCCTGGCAAATGCGGATGGATTGATGATGAAGACAGCTAAGTCTACCCTTATGACAGCATTGGAGAAAGAGCTAGAGCCTCATCCAACATGTTACACAAAATTTGAAAACCTTCCAAAATTTGATGCTCTGGTCATTGATGGAATGGCTGAGATTCAAGCTTTGAAACCCCCCAGCAACATTCGGAATGGTTGCTAGTGTCCTATTGAAAAGGCTAGCATCAATCGCTACGTCATATGGTTCTTCTCGGGTGGATTTTGTCTGCGACAGCTATCCTGAGGCTAGCATCAAATCAACAGAACGAATGCGTCGTGGATTGAAAGGTAGTCAAAAGGTGACAATTTTTGGATCGAATCAAATGGTACCAAAATGGTCAGACTTCCTGGCAGAGGGAGTTAACAAAGAAGCTTTGGTGGCTTTCTTGAGTAAGGAGTGGAGCAGTGCACAGATCAAACAGGATCTTGATGTATACATAGAATTTTCTTCCAAGTGCAACAAGATCAGTTTTCAAATGGATGGGAACACTAGTAATAAAATTATAGTGAGTCTAGCATCAGATCATGAGGAAGCTGACACAAGAATGATAGGACATATAATGTCCATCATGGAAGACAAAGGATCGAGCTGTACGGTGATGATAAAGTGACAAGATACAGATGTGTTTATGATTTGTATATCTTTGGTACATGAGCTTCCATCAGATCAATTGTACTACTTCCGTGGGAAGAAAGAACGAATGCGATACATACACATTGGAAATGTATCAGGTATTCTAACACCGCCCTACTGCCAGGCACTTCTGGGTCTACATGCACTCAGCGGTTGTGATAGTATCAGCGCATTTCATTCAAAGGGAAATAAATCCTTTTTGAATTTGCTCAATCAGAACCCTGAGTTCATCAATGTATTGAGCTCTTTGGGCTTAGAGTTTGAGGTAGATGATGATACTCAGCACTCTATAGAGAAACTCATATGCAGTCTTTATAATATTGACACAACTGAAAAGGTCAATGAAGCAAGATATTTGGTTTATTGCTCTCCCTCAAGGATTTCCCAAGCTTACTTTCCTCCAACCCAAGATGAATTGAGGCTGCATGTAATGAGAGCTGGTTACCAAGCAGCCATATGGCGTAGAACAGTGCAGCCAACAATTGATCCTCCCCTACCCACTAATCATGGCTGGACTTTGTATAATGGAATTCTCAAAATCACATGGATGACACAGAACCCAGCGCCTTCTGATGTGATGAAAGACATGTTTTGTCGATGTAAGACAGGATGTTCATCCAATAGATGCCAGTGCCAGAAGGCTGGACTCAAATGTACAGATATGTGTCAGTGCAAAGACTGTGGAAACAAAACTGGTGTTGAAGAAGAGAATACAGATTCTGATGAGGATGCTGGTAAAGGTAAGTTATTATACATTAAGTATCAGGTTATTTCTTTGAAAGTTTGCAGAATATTTTCACTCATGATACCTTTCCCTGATACCAGACAGAAAAAAATTCTACATCTTGGTCCAATCTTTAAACAGCTGTAACAGTTTTTGATTCATTTTTCCTTTTTGTAGATGTGTAGGAGATAACACACAGTCATGGTGCTACATCAGACCGACAGACAGACAAATTATGTAATCCATTATATTATATAATAGCATGTATAAGTTAAACTCTATGCAACTTGGAAAGATATAAATATTAAATCTGAAATATACAACAAATTCTGATCTTGATTGATGTTTTGCAACCTCTTTCCTTTCCCCAAATGATAAACAGGCGAAATTTGAAATTATATCATTAAATTTATGTATTACATAATACATTATGAAAATGTTGTTGCCAGTTGAAAGAATTGTCAATTACATACTTAGAACAAGCTCCAAATTTTGGTCCAAAAACACATAATTGAGTGGTATTCACAATTATATTTAATACATACTTCATGTTACGCATATAACTTACATAATAAAATTATGTAATATAAATTCAAATCCATCCGTTTTTGAAATCTCATAATATGATATTTGAAATCAGCTACAAATTTGGATCTAGTTTGATGTGTCACAGTCCCGCTCTGTACTGGTCGAACTTATAAATTATAAAAATTATATTATTAATTTATTGTATCACGTAATACATTATAATTAGTCTGGTGGCTAGTTTAGAAGTGTAGAAACTAGATATTCAGAATCAACATAAAATTCTGGTCTAGAACATTATTTCAGCATATTGTCCATCCTAATATAAAATAAATCACTTTTTTTGAGCACTTTATGGTAGGCTGCTGCTCCACTATAGCCAATTAAAAGCATTTTGTTGATGATTTCGGTGTGCATGCAGAGCTCTGACAATTCTGTGAATTTCGGCCAAATAATTCTGTGTATTTTGTTCAGTTCGTGATTTTGGTCAAAACCAACAAGAACATTGCTATGTGTGGCTGCACCTTTAAGGTACGGCCACACGTAATAAATCATTCGTTCATTATGACCAAAATTACGTAATGCAAAGAATTGTTTGAGCTGTGCATACACACCGAAGTCGTCGACAAAATGTTTTTAATTGGTTGAACAAACTATTTATGAGCCCAATTTTAGCATATTTTGCTATTGGTATAGTCCAAGACACGTACCACAACACACAAGAAAAGTATCAGCGCAATTCAACCCGATACATACGAGGCAACTGCCTAGATGCGCTAGAGATGGCAACTGTTGCTACATCGGAACGTCTGCTGCTAAAAAAACATATTAATAATGAAAAAATAAACGATGTGTAGCCATAGTGTCCGAACGATAAAAAATGAAAAATAGCAATCTAGGCAGTTGCATCGCATGTACTATGTCGAGTTGCACTGGTACTTTTATTGTGTGTCGCTATACGTGTCTTGGACTATATAAATTTTAAAAGCTGCTAGAATTGTGCTCGCTAATAATTTGCCAAATAAGCCAATTAAAAGCGTTTCATCGATGATTTTTGTGTGCATGCACAGCTCAGATAATTCTGTGAATTTCGGCTGAATAATTCGTTCATTTCGTGATTTTGGTCAGAATGAACGAAAAACTCGTTACGTGTGGCCGTACCTTCAAGCTGGTACCTGAGCCCTGGCCTGCCCTGAAAAAACTATAATTTGGCTTTCATTTAGGCGTTCACCAAGTTTACTAGAAGAAAGTTATCAATTTCCGTGTTTACTTGTACAAACCAATATGTAACATAGCCTGCCACTACAAGAAACAGAAGGATGTACCAATCAATACTAGACTCCATCTGTTAATATTTTAATTTAAGTATTAAATAAAATCAGTGTTGTAAACTCATCGTTACAAGGAGAACTGATCCTGACACAACAATTTAATAACCACTCCGTATTTTCTTTCTAAGTAAGTGAGCTTTTGACTCACAAAAAAATTATAAATATGAAATTTTACATCAAACATCTTCTGTAGCATATTGAATTGCTTTTGAACTAGTCATAAACAAAAAAATGACTTCTCATATCTCTTACGAAAACCCAACTAAAGGATATATCCATAATATCTTACTCGAAAGGACTATGATTAATATTCTAATTGAATTTTAAAAATCATAAATGGAGAAATGATGTATTTAAATATATTTATAACATGATTTTAAAACATCTCTTTTAATTTCAACACATATTTTAGCAAAATACTTTTACTAAATTATGAAATGCTTCATACGCTAACATGACACTCTCAATAAATGTTACTAACCAGCACCTCATACATACAACTTACCTGTAGCATAGCTGAGTGTGTAGAAGATATTGCTGTTGTAGGCAGCTACCAGTATGTAGTCTCCATAGCACACCAGATCTTGTGGACGAGCAGAATGGGTGAAAGTCCACATGACGTTACCAGCGGTGATGTTAAATCTGAAGACTTTCTTTGTGTTATAGTCAGCTATGATGACATCATCACCATGTCCAGTGCTTATCGAGACTTTACCACTACTCAAAAGGGGGCAGATGATGTTACGCAGAGTCTTACCAGTGAGAGAATAAATAGTTAGTCTCTTGTTACGAGAATCCGCAAACACAACATTACCTGCTACAGTCAACGTGCTACAGGAAGCGTAAGAGTACTGCCAGGTTGTGACTACTTGTCCTGACAGATCATAGACACTAACTGTTTGAGGCTTTGTAGGTAGACTGTGACACGCTATGTATAGTCTGTTCTCATGCAGGCTGATGGACTCAACATTATCAGAAGTGGAGATGAATGAGTCATGCAGCTTGTAGTTGCTATCAATCCTACTGACTGTACCATTATCCAATCCTACATATGTAACTCCTTCATGCTGACATACTGACACAGCAGATGATGGTAGTTCTATGGATTTGAGTAGAGTTATAGACTTTGGAGGAGGGGATAAATGAAGTCGTTGTGGTCGTGGAGGAACTACAGGGGGCTGGTTACTGTTAACTACTATGTCATCAGCTGAACCAATCTTCAACTCAATCTCACGCTTTTCACCTGAAATATTCATAATATAATAACATAATGACATACTTACAAGGTGTAATAAAATATTTGTATGTAGGCAGCACAACACCAAATCCTAGAAAAGAGTAAAGAAAAATTACTTACTCATTTAATTTAAATCATTAAGACTTAATTATTCACTGGCTCAAATCATCTACGAGAGACATCAGAAAGTTTAACATATTAAATTGTGTAATACGACAATAATAAGAATAAAAATACAAATTATTTTATAAACTGACTGAAATATAGAGGTGCTAAAAGTTTTGAAGTGGCAAAAATGTAGATTATTTAAATAAAGATACAATGTGTCCATGATGTTTTAGCCAGAGAGCAGATCATGCAAATAGAGACTGGGTAAAATTTGCTAGCTCAGCGTTCAAAGATTTTTAACAGTGGATCTGTTATATTTTAGCCTGAGAGAATAGATTGCATAAATATATATACATTTATGTAATATCATAGCCTGAGTGTAGAGTGTGCATATCTTTGCATTTTCATTGCATTTTATCATTTCTGTTAACTTAGAGGCAATTAAGGGATAAATTGTAAATATTTGTTAACTATTGAAAGATGGAGAGAGAAAATATTACTTATTTTATTCTACACTCATCTTTAACATAAATCATATAGTTGAAGTCTTAGTGTAGACTATAATTATTATTATTTATTTATTTTTATTTTAAAACACCTGTTGGCTTCACTTGGAGTTGTCCTCTCACTTCCAGTTTGGGCAACTCCTCCACAATAAACTTGTCCATTTGTTCCTTCAGTTCTTTGAATCCTCTCACAATGTCATCCTACATGATAGACTTATTATATAAACTGTTATAACCTTGACATGTTACACATACAACCAACATAACCAACAGATACACATGCTGTTGGTCTGTTGAACATAGACCAACAGCATGTGTATAAGCTATTGAAATAAAAAACAAATGTGGTTTATAGCAAAGAATACAATGTTACACCTTTTAGTTGATTAGCGTTCGTACCTGTTAAAAAGGCTAAACATTCATAAAACATCCACTTTCTGATGTTTTTATAGCACTTGTAGAACTGAAAAAATTTATAATAGCATTTGACTGATTTGTCTTGATCCTTTATAAACACAAATATGTTTAATGTTAATATATTATAACTTCTTGTAGCCTAGTAAAAGTTGTTATTTAATAAAAAAATTTGTGCAAGTAAAAAATTAATAAGTAAATGATAATGAAAATGAAATTTGTGTTAAAACCATAATTTTATTTAACATATACAACATATAAAATTGTAACAGTTAAACTTCCTATCATGAAAAAGTGTTTTTGTGCAGTTCAAATGAATTAGGAAACATAAATACAGAAGGAGTTTATGGAAGTTTGTGTATAAAAAAAAGATTACTTTTGCAGCAAAAGCTCGTGGTATCAAAGTTTTGATGGAGGATACTAGTACCACTTGGTAAAAAATTAAAAATGATATTGTACAGGACGCCGCCAGCCCTTCACTTTCCACAAGACTTATCAGATAACTTTACAAGCTAACTGTTTATTCAAGATAATATATTTAATTGTAGGTTCAAGCACAAACAAACATGCACGATGCATTAAAACTACTTGAAACTTTAAATCATTTCTATATATCCCGTAAAACCTCTACTTGAATGCCACTTTTTCATGGCCAATAAGAGAGAAGAGAAAAATAAAATGCTACCCTTTATCCGAATGCCACCTCTACTTTCAGGCCAAGTTTCAGGCCAAAAGTTACGTTTAGCGAGCAAAACATTTACGTGTTGCCTTTGTGTTAAATGCGGCGTGTAAAGGTTTTGCTTGGCCAAAAAAATGTTTGAATCCTAATACCAACTTGTTCAGCAGTGCAGTAGAAAATTTAATGTCAGAAGACAATGTGAAAGGTATTAGACAACCAAAATATGTTAATTCCTTCAAAAGCAACAATCAGAATGCAGCTATCTAAGCAAACAATGAAAATACTTTTGTTTTAAAAAGCGTTAATTTTTTTGCATTTAATATAACTATGGTTTGTTTATGTCGCTTGTTTATGAATATATATTAGTAGCATTTGATAAGTTATTATTATATAACTTATAGATTTGCAGGTTTATAGCATTTTTTAACAGCAATGCGGTAATCTGATCTTACAATTGATCAACTGTTGTAACTCATATTCCATTGCACATAAAAAGCTAGTTGTGGCTGCAATCTGTAGCAAACATATCAATGAATGCAATGAACCTTTATGCAACATTGGTAAAAATTCAAAAAAATAAAAATACTTATTAAAAAAATGAAATAAAATTTGCAAACTCGAACAAATTGAATAGCAAACCCCAGGTTATAATATCATTGCAGGTAAATTGTAAGCAACTGGTAGAGATAATTCTCAGTCTTTCAATGCATATTTATTAAGAGATCTTTGACAAGTTTGTGAAGAACAAAAGCAGAGTCCTTGCATCCAAAAAGTTTAATATCACTCCACCAAAAATGAGGGCAAAATATAGGCGACATTCTTACAATTCTGACAAGCCATTGGCAAAACACAAGACCAGCCTTCATTTGAACGCCACCTTCACTGTAGTTCTACTATAAATACTCAACTATATATGTACTTACTGGTGGAGAATGTTTGATTTTAGTTTCTAACATTTCTCTCTGATTCCTAAGACTTCTCCACTTGTCAAGAACCACATCCTCCAGAAAGTCAGTCATCTGCACTTTAGACTTCTGCCTGTTCTCAAGCACCTTCATCTCTATTTCATCATACTGCTCCGTCAGTGAGTTTATCTACAGTTATAGTCAACTCTAGTACAAACATGAATATAAACGGTACTCAAGAATGTTTTTCTAGGTATATAAAGTTGTAAACTCACTTTCAGCTTAGGCAGTTCACAGTTATATTGAGTTAGTTTTAATCTGAATAAAAGCCATTTGCTTTCTACTCACTTTTCTCATAGTGATATCATCACTATTAGAATAGTGATGTCATCACTATTAGAATAGTGATGTCATCACTTTAGTTACATGCAAAAGCACAATTCTCATAATAATCTGTGCAATAATTATGATGCATTATTGCTTGTTTGTTTGCTTTATTTAATTATTAATATATGAATATATATAAAAGAAATTAAAACTAGACAACGAACATCCAGAGAAGGTGATGATGAGGCTATGTGCGCGATAGCAAAAACTAATATTTAGCTCGGACCTAGGTGGCAGATTACAGGCAAAAATTAATAAAATATAGTTACAAAAACTATCCCAATAGCCATGCCCTTAAGCGCCTCTTAATATATATATAGTACTTTATTGGCAATAATTTCATTTCACAAATAGAAATTTTTTTTAAATTAGGCCATACAACAATAGTAAAACAAAAAAAAGGGAAAAAAGCAACAGTTAGCAATTAAAATTGAATAAATAGTCTGACAAATAGTGTTTAAAATGCCTTTCTCTGCTAAGAGAACGGATATTTGGTGGAAGATTGTTAAAGCAGCTGGCAATGACATTTTCAAAATGATTGTTAGTGATTGTATGCCTATGCCTCTTAAAACCTAACGTGTATTGTATACTGCAAATAGAAATGGGCAGAGTGTTCCATAAAACAGTTTCTTGATAAATTGTTCTTTTGTGACCAGCAGCGGAAGATGATTTGGGTAGAGGTAAATTGAGTTTAAAATTTCGAGTGAAATAGTGCTGTGAAAGATGAGAATATGATGAGTAAAAAAAGATATATGAGCTCTAAGCAAAGTCCAAAATTTAAACAACTGACTAACATTGAAAATTTTACATTTTTTAAATAGATCTCCAGTCGAGAAATAAAAAGGTTTCTTGTCAATGATGTGAAATGCTCTTTTTTAATAAACAAATAATTTTTCAATATAAATTAATGGAGTTCAATACAATATGGAATTGAGGCTTCAATACAATATGAAATTTTGGAATTGATCAATGAGTTATAAAGTAAAATTAGAATATTTTGTGGAAAATGAAAAGATAACTGGTGCAATAGACTACTAAGTGGACTTAATTTTTTATTAAGCTTCCTGTATGTAATTTCCAGTTAAAATTGTTGTTAATACTTATTCAGAGAAATTTAACAAGGTCTGTTTTCTTGTTATGGCCACCTTGACAATACCAACTATATGCATAGTGGAAACTATAGCATCACAATTGAATGCACAATTGTACAATAGAGTGTCCATATATCATACGGACGTCAGAGAGTCCATATGTCATACGGACGTCAGAGTGTCCATATATCATACGGGTGTCAGAGTGTCCATATATCATACGGACATTAGAGTGTCCATATATCATACGAACATTAGAGTGTCCATATATCATACGGACATTAGAGTGTCCATATATCATACGGACGTCAGAGTGTCAATATATCATACAGACGTTAGAGTGTCCATATATCATACGGACGTTGGAGTGTTCATATATCATACGAACGTCAGAGTGTCCATATATCATGCGGGCGTCAGAGTGTCCATATATCATGCGGGTGTCAGAGAGTCCATATATCATACAAACGTTAAAGTGTCCATATATCATACAGACGTCAGAGTGTCCATATATCATACGGACATTAGAGTGTCTATATATCATACGGACGTTAGAGTGTCCATATATCATACGGACATTAGAGTGTCCATATATCATACGGACGTCAGAGTGTTCATATATCATGGGGACGTTAGAGTGTCCATATTTCATACGAACATTAGAGTGTCCATATATCATACGAACGTTAGAGTGTCCATATATCATACGGACATTAGAGTGTCCATATATCATACGGATGTCAGAGTGTCCATATATCATACGGAAATTAGAGTGTCTATATATCATATGTACGTCAGAGTGTCCATATATCATACGGACATTAGAGTGTCCATATATCATACGGACATTAGAGTGTCCATATATCATACGGATGTCAGAGTGTCCATATATCATACGGAAATTAGAGTGTCTATATATCATATGTACGTCAGAGTGTCCATATATCATACGGACATTAGAGTGTCCATATATCATACGGACGTCAGAGTGTCAATATATCATACAGACGTTAGAGTGTCCATATATCATACGGACGTTGGAGTGTTCATATATCATACGAACGTCAGAGTGTCCATATATCATGCGGGCGTCAGAGTGTCCATATATCATGCGGGTGTCAGAGAGTCCATATATCATACAAACGTTAAAGTGTCCATATATCATACAGACGTCAGAGTGTCCATATATCATACGGACATTAGAGTGTCTATATATCATACGGACGTTAGAGTGTCCATATATCATACGGACATTAGAGTGTCCATATATCATACGGACGTCAGAGTGTTCATATATCATGGGGACGTTAGAGTGTCCATATTTCATACGAACATTAGAGTGTCCATATATCATACGAACGTTAGAGTGTCCATATATCATACGGACATTAGAGTGCCCATATATCATACGGATGTCAGAGTGTCCATATATCATACGGAAATTAGAGTGTCTATATATCATATGTACGTCAGAGTGTCCATATATCATACGGACATTAGAGTGTCCATATATCATACGGACGTTAGAGTGTCCATATATCATACGGACATTAGAGTGTTCTTATATCATACTAACGTTAGAGTGTCCATATATCATACGGACATTAGAGTGTCCATATATCATACGGACGTCAGAGTGTCTATATATCATACGGACATTAGAGTGTCTATATATCATACGGACGTTAGAGTGTCCATATATCATACGGACATTAGAGTGTCCATATATCATACGGACGTCAGAGTGTTCATATATCATGGGGACGTTAGAGTGTCCATATTTCATACGGACATTAGAGTGTCCATATATCATACGAACGTTAGAGTGTCCATATATCATACGGACGTTAGAGTGTCCATATATCATACGGACATTAGAGTGTCCATATATCATACAGACGTCAGAGTGTCCATATATCATACGGAAATTAGAGTGTCTATATATCATATGTATGTCAGAGTGTCCATATATCATACGGACGTTAGAGTGTCCATATATCATACGAATGTTAGAGTGTCCATATATCATACAGACATCAGAGTGTTCATATATCATGGGGACGTTAGAGTGTACATATATCATACGGACATTAGAGTGTCCATATATCATTCGAACCTTAGATTGTCCATATATCATACAGACGTCAGAGTGTCCATATATCATACGGACGTCAGAGTGTCCATATATCATACGAACATTAGAGTGTCCATATATCATACGGACGTCAGAGTGTCCATATATCATATGGACATTAGTGTGTCTGTATATCATACGAACGTCAGAGTGTCCATATATCATACGGACATTAGAGTGTCCATATATCATACGGACATTAGAGTGTCCATATATCATACGGACGTCAGAGTGTCCATATATCATATGGACATTAGTGTGTCTGTATATCATACGAACGTCAGAGTGTCCATATATCATACGGACATTAGAGTGTCCATATATCATACGGACATTAGAGTGTCCATATATCATACTAACGTTAGAGTGTCCATATATCATACGGACGTCAGAGTGTCCATATATCATACGGACGTCAGAGTGTCCATATATCATACGAACATTAGAGTGTCCATATATCATACGGACGTTAGAGTGTCCATATATCATACTAACGTTAGAGTGTCCATATATCATACAGACATCAGAGTGTTCATATATCATGGGGACGTTAGAGTGTACATATATCATACGGACATTAGAGTGTCCATATATCATTCGAACCTTAGATTGTCCATATATCATACAGACGTCAGAGTGTCCATATATCATACGGACGTCAGAGTGTCCATATATCATACGAACATTAGAGTGTCCATATATCATACGGACGTCAGAGTGTCCATATATCATATGGACATTAGTGTGTCTGTATATCATACGAACGTCAGAGTGTCCATATATCATACGGACATTAGAGTGTCCATATATCATACGGACATTAGAGTGTCCATATATCATACGGACGTCAGAGTGTCCATATATCATATGGACATTAGTGTGTCTGTATATCATACGAACGTCAGAGTGTCCATATATCATACGGACATTAGAGTGTCCATATATCATACGGACATTAGAGTGTCCATATATCATACTAACGTTAGAGTGTCCATATATCATACGGACGTCAGAGTGTCCATATATCATACGGACGTCAGAGTGTCCATATATCATACGGACATTAGAGTGTCCATATATCATACGGACGTCAGAGTGTCCATATATCATACGGACATTAGAGTGTCTATATATCATACGGACGTTAGAGTGTCCATATATCATACGGACGTTAGAGTGTCCATATATCATACAGACGTTAGAGTGTCCATATATCATACGGACGTCAGAGAGTCTATATATCATGGGGACGTCAGAGTGTCAATATACCTTATTGAATGTCACCGGCATGAGTTTTAGTCTTGTCCAAAACTATATTTTAGCCTAACATTTAACAGAGAGTTAGGCAGACATTAAGCAGAGAGTTAGGCAGACATATTTTTCGGTATAGTAAAGACAAATTTTTTGCTTTATTTTATTTTAGACAGTGCAAAAGGATTTTTGTTATTTTTAATTTGTTTAATAGACCATGATTTCTATAAAAAAAATAAAAAGAATTTTAAAAATCAAAATCAAAAATTTTTTATTTGCTGTGGTAGGTGTGCGTTCTCTTACATCATTGAAAAAATGCCATAAATTTGAACCATGAGCATAAGTAAAACTCATAGAAAGGGACAACATTTTTTAAACTAACCAATAGTGCTACAGTTACTGTACAGTCATTTGTTGAAAATGTTAAGTCGAGGATTTTCTCTTTTTGAAAGGAGCAAAGATGTGCGTTGGGGAGATTCTTCAATTTTTAAAATTTTTAGTTCGAGTTCAGATCTATCAACATAGAGATCAAGGTCAACATACGCCATAAAAGGAATTCTTCTAGATATACGATGTGAGTCAGCTTTACTTAGCTAGCTGTTCTTCTCTTGAAGTAGATAATAAGTCAGAGTGATAGTTCCGTTTTGAACCAGCTTTTATTTACAAATAATTCTAGTTTTCTCACTATTCTATTATTGATGTATAATATGGGAAACAAACAATAATTAACATTTGCTACTATAAATACAAATCAAAAAGTGCAGAAAATAATTAAACAGAAACCAAGATTGAGCTAATACCCCACCTGCTCATCTCTTTTCTTATGAATCATCTTTAGCATATCTTCAGTCTGACTGTCATAATCAGAGACCATCTTGGATATTCGTTTAAACAGTCCTTCAAACTGGTCATCTCTATCTGAACTCTCAGCAGATATTGTACCTGTTAGAAGGGCTAATGACAGGTCCTCTAATGGAAGCAGAGAATGGGTAGAACCTAAATCAATAAAATAATTTAATATTAGCCAATCATAAATAACAAACCATAACTTCTGTAAATTGATAAAAACATTCATGTGTTTGTTTATGCTTATATTATAAGTAGACAAATGAAAAATACTTTCGCAAAAACCAAAAGCACATATCTTGATACAACTTTATCATGCTACACTGAGAAAAAGGGTAGCTTATAATATCACAACGAGTCACTTGATGTCCTGAGTGAATAGATATCGTACTAAAACTAATATTTTGTGTTTAAAAAATCCTACACACATCTACAATAAACCTACATACCAGTGTCACAGGTTGGCAAGTTAGGAACACACTTGAGGCAGCTGAGCACATAGCAGACTCCACATCCAAGAATGTATTGTTGGTCTGTATGCTTGGGACAGCTGCTGACTTTATCTTTTTGTTGTTGAGTCAGGTACTCAAGTATTGTTATCTTATGATGCTCCTCCAGCATTTCATCATGACCCTTAAATATAAAAGCAGCAAAATACTGTGACTTTTGACTAATATCTCATGTTTTGAAATTCAGAATGTTGAGGAACACGTTATTGGTAAAAAAACATTTGAAGACTTCAACAGAACAATGAGCAATGTCACATTTCTTCAAAATTTTAGGGTTATCTTCCTTAAAATAGTTCTGGCCACAAAGTATAGCCTGTGTGACAAATTTTCAGCAAAAATGATCAAGGTCCAGAGATATTACTGCTTGAAATAAACTAGCCCTTTGCAAAACAGATCAATGCCCAAGGGCTACAAAACAATAATGATAATTGTCCAGTCACGTGATTAGTTTCAGCCAATAGCAACGCATCACTTGCTTGGGAATTTCCAACTTAAAAACAAAAACTTTTTGTATAAGTTTTGTAAGTACCTCCCGAGTTAGAAAACAAAGAATTACTTATGGTGATGACATTACAGCTAATTCAAATTCATATTTTCGTGATTATACAAATAATTAAAGTAGCAGCCCTTACTTTAATAGTGATGAAAGTAATTGTATTGTAAGAGAAGAAACATTGTAGAAGATCGTTTTAGCTTCGTAGCGATTGAAGCTTCACATAGCTTTAGCAATGCACAAAGCATAGATACATTGGATTTTTTGCATAGCACTATTTGTTAACATGTTGGCAACATAAAGTATATAACAAAAATGTTTTAAATAGAGTTTGAAGTTAAAGGAAATTGTATACATATCACGAAGCAAAATCGTCAATTTTTGGCAAAATTGCTGGCAGTAAGCCGATAGCTAAATTTGTATGTGGATGGCAGTGAAAGGGTTAATAACTTGATACAATGGACATAGGCAGTGGGAGTGAAAGGAAATATCCCAAGAGTACTGATAAGCAAAAAACAAGTGTGTAAAAAAGTGTGTAGCGTAATGTAAAACAAAATATTGCAGTTTTAAGGGACACTGTCAGAAGGGTTGTTGTTGTAGTATTGTGACCTTTTCACTTTGGTTTGGTTGAAATTTAGATAGCAGAAACCCCATATGTTACTGCAATATAGCGTTTAAAATCAGAATATTATAGCATTGTAATATTATCATCTAATAAAACATAATGCGTAAAATTTTGTCAATGATTTCTAAAGTAAAACGATCAATGTCGATGTAGTGGTTTAAACTTAGGCCATGTTGTGCCATCCTAATTTATGTCTACCGCTTCTTTGTTGATCATATTTACAGGTAACATTCTTATTGACCAATAGCTAAAAGGTTTCTATGATATAAGTTGTGATTCTTTCTAAAAAGATTTGTAAACTTTAAAATGGCTATATCTACAGTTTGAACTATTGTGACATTGATCATTCTTTCGTTGAGGTCCACATATACAACTATAATAAAGCTAGTTTAGAACATAGTCATATCAGGTTTTACCAAAAAATAGTTATTATGTGACCCAGACAGTTTTTATTTTGTGACTACTCCATGAGCAGTTATTAAGACCTAGGCTAAAGTATGCTGTCTGCTGTTCAACATACTGACTCAGTAAGTTATTATTTCAAAACAATAAAACAATTACGGCTTTAATATTTAAATTATCGTCACTTTAAAAATGAAGAACCTTAAACGGCAATACAACCCACAATAAACCAAAGTCACCATAGGTGAAGTTACCAAAGTATTAAAGATTACTGCACAGCCTCCTTTCAATTTTTTTCAGCAGGTAGCAATGGTTTGTGAAAAGAAAAATTTGAACGTTTAATTTAAACATGCGTAAATTTTTTGTTCATGAGCAAGAAACCTTTAATTGCATTTCTATAGTACCTCAAAATTGCACCTCTCACAGTTGCATAGTACTATAAAGTGCTCGGTTACCAACATCAGCTACATGCAAAGTAATAATATATACTAACAACTTCACACAGAACTACTGCTCAAATCATATTCAAATTATCATATAAAGATTTGAAAAAGAAACACTAGTACCTCCAGTGAAAAATTCCACTAGTGAAAATTTTAATTATATTAATTAACATATACAATTTGAAAAATGTTATCTTTAAAATTTATTGAATCAACATCAAATTGATTACGTAATTTAAAACTAATTGAATATATGTAAATAAAAAAATACAATATACTCAGGACAAATACAATCAATGAACATTAATACCATAATAAGATATTACAAATATAAGTTTCTTAACTACAAAACATCACATGAGTTTATTTGGCGAGAGTCAAGACTATTGCTACAATTTAGATAAAAAAAACTCTAAACTCATTTGCTGACCGATCGATGCTCTAACAAAAAATTGCTTAGGAAACTGCTGCGTGGGCACGCGCAAACACTGAATCGAATCGTGATGTAAAATTCGGATCATACACAGTTGTCTTCTCCTTCTGAATCAATGAGCCGAGAGAGAACAACTATTGAAAAACCGTATGCACTCGAATCATTATCTAGCACTAAAAAACAGTATTGGTTTGGGAAAAAGTCCAGCCTATAATATAAATAAGCAGAACATTTTTTCCTGACGAGAAAGCAAGTTTTTATTGCAGTTTTATAGTACCTTCACATTGTACCTATTTGTAGTTGGATCATTCTATAAAGAGTCTGATTACCAACATCAGATCAATTTTAATTAATAATTTACCTGAGCAACTTCATACAGAACCAGAGATGACGACCTATTTAAATGATGATCTTACAGATCTGAAAAAGAAACCTTAGTACCTCCAAATGAGCAGGGCAGAACTTCTTACAGCAGTAAGTACAATAGCTCATAGCTTTCTGCCTTGGTGAGCTCTTCTTTAGACAAACATCACAGAGTGTCTTGTCTGCACCCAAGTCATAGGATGGGAGACTGTCTGGTGGCATCTCAAACACCTGGCTGCGAAGAATTGGTCATAAATGATAAACTATTTCCTACATGGGTCAAACTGTGATAGGTGTGATATGCTGCGAGTCATTTCATGATAGGTAAGTCTCTTTACGATTTGTACAGTGATAGGTGATAAACTCTATGAGTCATACTTCGGTAGGTGTCTTGCTAAGCTTGTTCATTGGCAGTGGATAAATCTATGAATCTACAACTGTAAAGGGTAAAGCTGAGAGGTTTTATTAATAAAATTTAAGCTGAAGTAGTTGGAAAATGTTCATATGACTGCATCATTGTTATGATAGCTACCAGGAGACATGAATATTAAACAATCTTTTTTTCTCTGCGTATCTCTTGCTTACACTTGAAGCAAACATGAGGAGAAAGGAGATACAAATACTTGATGTTAACAGAGATTAACTTGCTACAAGGAAGGTCTACAGTTAGACAGAAGAGGAGACTTAATGATTCCCTGTCATCCCTGCAGATTTAGAGTAGGGTCTCTGTCTTACTTGGATACCATTAGAGACAAACATAGAGATTATAACATATCGGAATATTACGGTTTTCTTTAAACTGAACAATCTATTTCTAACTCAAAGATGAACTACCACTATATTTTGGTAGATTTTATCAGAAAGAATCGGCATGTTTTATCATTTTTCGACATTAAAATCGACGAAATTTGATCTCGGTAAAATGCTCAGATCAAACGAGACTGTGATTATCATGGCCATAGTTGCAAAGAGTCTGACAAAATAAAAACACAGAACGCAAATTGATCGAACTTGCCGATACCAACCAAAGCATCAGTAGCAACTAGTGTCATAATTTCAAAAGTATTTTCCCTTTGAACATTCTATTGGCGATGAGTTTTGACAATATCAACCTTGAAAAATCCTGTCAGTCAGATCAATTGAGACATCAACAACAATCGCAAATGATAAAGATACTTATACTTTCTGATAAAATCCATCAATGTTTAAACAGCAAAGATCTTGCAATAAACTACAAACATAAATGTAAGCTAAAAGTTGAAAGCATGTTTCTAATTAAATATTGAGTGTTGAGATGGCCAATTTTAGCACAATTGCAAGCATGCTATGAGATAATGATGTGGCCCTTGGGCAGGACTTTGGTTCGAGTATAATTAAAAGATGTTTGTATAGCTAGTGGATTGGTTTTTGCATAAAAAATTAAAGATATGTCAGTGTTTGTATAAAAAGTTAGTAAGTGTTCATATGAAGGTTTTTTTACTTCATACTATTTTACTGAATTTCAACTTATCACAAAAATTTTATCCTTTATCAGTTGCTGTTTTCGCTTTCACTATAAAATTTAGCGTGTCTAGATAAAACCTCTTTCAAACTAAATCAGCAAAAAAGGCCGAGCGATGCAGTTATTGAAAGTGGCCACTCACACACTTGCCCATTTAATGGCTTTCGAAAAACAAAAATTTTTATTTACTATACAGAACGTACATACCTTTGGAGTAACGTGAATTGAACTGGTACATGTAGCGAGTAGAGCAGAGAGGAGACAAAGACGTATCAATGCTAATTATGTTACTGTGCACTTAAAAATATATTTAATACGTAATGAAATAAAAAAAATTTAGCAGGCTAAAAGATGTTGTCTAATCTTGTCCAATTTTTTTACTAGTTTAAAAGAAAAAGTTTACCACTTTCGGGTCCTGAAAAGCAGAAATAGCCAGGAAGAGACAGTTTTTGTGCTGGTTCAGAGACTGCTCTAAGAAAGCAAACTAACTTGGTGCAATGTAGAAGATAGCATACTTGATCGCATATTGAAGAGGATGCTTGCTGGTGCAGTGTAAATGCTGGCGCAACAAAGAAAATTGCTAGCTAGCAAAAACTGCTAGCTTCTTAAAGAATCCAGAGAAGATTGTACAGTAATTTTTCTTGTATGAAATGTGCACAAGAATCAATGTAACCATGCATACAGAAGTTTGTACATATTTATACCGTAGAGGACAGGGCTTTAGCAAGTTCTAAAAAGTAATGTGGATGCGTCAACTATCTTGAGTAGCTAGTTATATGTGAGTCACATACATACGATGATTTTTATTTACGTAGTAGAAAACAGGCTCGCCTGCAAAGGTTGGCTGTAGGTGCAAAATATGTAAAAACGTGATTACAAGCTTTTGAAAATGAACAGTTACTCGCCGCCACCGAAACTATCGTAGATTAGAATCGCTTTCCAAAATGGCTCCAATTGGACTTGGTTGAACAAAATGGCTTCTGTTTACACTTTCATGCAACCTCATTCGCCGAAATATTTTCACAAATATACTTCACGCGTTCAAAAAAACCATGTCTATTGTCCTTACCCATCGATTTCATCATTATTGTAATGCTGTAACTTTGAGCACTGATACCTCAAAACCTACCGTGAAAATTCGTTTAATTTTTTAACCTTAGCTCGAAAGAGTGCATATCATTCTCTGATAAACATGACAAGCCTGTTGGTCACCTGTGATAGTCGGAAAAGTGCTGCAGAAATTATTTCCGCTGTTTGGCAAGAAGTATGAATCACATGATCAGATTACGACTAGGCGATTAGACCAAGCCGAAACAAAACTGTAAAGTAGCGAGTATCTATGTTTGATACGGGCTCTTCGGTAAAACCCGAAGTGTTTTTCATAAACTAGTGCTACGAGAAGTTTTATATTGAGCCTTTTATTGGCTTTTCAATTCACATGTGAACATCATGTGTCAAAACCAAAAACCAAATGGATTGACTACATCAGTGAGATAAACTGTTTCCAATCTAGGACGATTTTGTTATGGCTGCGATTAACTGTTTGTTTTTGAGATTTTAAGAGCTTGTAATTACATTTCCACATATTTTGCACCCACAACACAGCAGAGTAAGACATGGTGAATCTTTTGATACCAAATAACTGTAATGGGAATTTTGTTGCAAGTCAACCTTTAATAATAATTGCAATTGTTGATTGGTTGCGACCATATCCCTTGGCAATGTTAACGTTAGGGCGCTTTCTTCCCATTTATTCTTGACCTCCAACTTTGTTGAAGAAAAAAATTATTTTTCCGTTGTCTTGTAACGTTTGTATCGGTCGCAGATCCCATAGTTTACGAATTAAATATAGATACTTGTAGTTACATGCGTATGTTGAATAAAGGTTTATAGTAAAAATGAGAATAACGCTAAAAATGAGTATTTGCTTTCGCTTATGTACTTTTCACAAAATTTCTCATGTAGAATGTTGACATGAAAGAAGTCGGTCATAGTGTCCCTTCTAAAAACGTTGTGAAAATAGTGTCGGCAACCTGCATTTTGGCGTCTTTGCTATTTCAACATTTGTAATAAGCACACCGACTGCCCAATTTAAACTCAGCAAAAAAATTTTTGAATCCGTATGGTGAAAAAAAAGTTGTATGATGAGATGAAAATCTCACCATGTTGAATTTTGTAAGGTAAAAAAAACGTATATCAGGGTAATCGTATCTTGAGAGTGCACTATACTTTGAAGTACAGTGCACTCTCAAGTAAGTGCATATACCTATATACAAAAACGATTTAAATTTACGTTGGTAGATGAACTTTGAAAGCAATGCCTTAGAAATGATCAATAACTATTTCAGGCTAATGGTAGTTCCTTGTTTAACGCATTTTTTCTACTTCGAAGGAGCTTACATATACAAAAATGGTTCAAATTTATGATGGTAGATGAACTTTGAAAACAACACCATAACAATAATCACTAACTGTCTGAGACTAACTATAGTAGTTCCTTGTTTAACACTTGGTCTTAATACTTCAAAGTACGCGCGTCTAAAAACGGTTTGCAAGTTTTGGGCAAAAGGTTATGTTTGCAAGCAAACTTTTAAGCATTGCATTTGTGCTAAACGCAGCGCGTAAAAGTTTTGCTGTGCCAAAATATTGTTTGGACACTAATATTGATTTATTCAACTTTGAGAAATATAGCGGAAAAAATATATACATATACATATACTTTGAGAAATATATATATTTCTCAAAGTTTGTTGTAGGTGTATTCGTGTATTCATCGTTGGGTTTGTCCAGCTATAGCTATAATTATAACATTGCGTCCACGCGTTACGATGATCCTATTTTTGGGACCTCTAAAAATTGTTGGAGAAAAAAATATAAATTTTAGAACCCAAGTGTATACAACACGATGCTTCCTTGTCTTTTTCCGTTAAAACTAATTATTTCCGCCCAACGATATCGACAAAAATTTATTTACGAACTTAAAATTTGGCGATTTGTGTACTGATTATATATCTTATTAAAAGATATACTTCGGTGAACTCGCCAATGCGAGTTATCCGTATCCGTCATCCAGTATATCCTGTGTCCGTTATAATAAATACCGTTTGCGAAACTTTTGTTAAAAGTTTGAAGTTTACTAAAATACATATTAAAGCTTCATTCAAGTATGTGTTTAGTAAACTAAATTCTTTTAAGTTAGATTCAGCGTTTATGTTGCAGGTCTGTTTTGAAGGTAAAACTCTCCGCCTAGAACATTGTACGTGTACTACGCGGAGATAATATATTAGTCCAAGATAGCATTTGCATATATTATCTTGGAGATCATAATACACAAAATGCACAAAAATCATTGAAGGTACCTATAGTTATTATGGTTAACATAGTATTTTGGTACTAATCTTAATGATCATGATTTTTACCATGAGGTGATTGCAATACATAATGATGATGGGATTCTATACCACTCTATGTATGTGTATATCCTACAATATTTTCATATGCCAACACTGAAACGAACTAAAATCATATAAGTGTATCCCAAGTAATTCTTATTGTAATCGTAACAAAGCAGACTATATTTATCCATTAATTGCCAATGATTTCACATTCCAACATCTTTACATTTTTATTTTTGCTCCTAATTTAGTTCAACGAAATACATCTTTCCAGTTATGAAATTTACAACTTTTCTCCTTTCATTTATTTCAACTACACAAAACACTTATCTGATGATATGTAGTTTGAAAAATGAAATGGCAAATGTTGTTATATATTAAAGAGAAATCAATTTTTGGTCTGAAGACTTTTTTATTATCCGGGCAACGCCGGGTAGTACAGCTAGTGCAGTATAAACACTTGGAAAGTCAGCAGTGTAAGCTGATCCATAGTATTAACCCCCTACTAAAGCACAGCTGCAGTACATGTGCAGTTTCAGATTTTGAAGAATGTGCATGTGTAGTGCACATAAATTGATGGGTTTACTTCCATGTGCATCATGAAAGTAAATCTGCAGTTGAATGCAGGGAGAAATTTGTAGTGAGAATGCAGTTCCAGTAGCATTAAGTGTCACCTGCATATTAGAAAGCTGTAATTGATTGCAAAATTACTGAATATTGCGCTGCAATGATGCAATGCAGTTTTAATGCATCACAGCCTTGGCTATGTGCAATATTATATAATCTAAGTTTAACCAACAAATAGTAAGACTTACCCACATCCACTGTTTCCACACAGCAGCAGGTGTTTGCTGTCATAGTAGGTGGTCAAACAGGTCATACAGTGAATATGACTGCATGGTAGCACTTTGGGGTCAACAATGGTATCACTTTTACGGCAGCAAAATTCACACTCAACATCTGCTACAGCTTCAGCCATTGCAACCTAAAAATACAAACACACCTTGTCTGAGATTCATCTCGCTACATATATAAAAGTATAACACCATGGCTGAACTTTCAGCAGCACATTGTCACAAAATTTCTGAAAGCTTTTGGTTTGAATCGATCACAAAATTAGAGACACTGTTGAACCATCAGTGCCATTTCATGCCCTAGCCAGCAGCTCTGTGGGATAATAAGCAAAGTTTGTATGAGCTTTACTTTAAAACGAGTGAACAGCAGTTTACATCTTGTTCAGTGTGTTGAAATTAAGTTACAACCATCTAGTTTGATGCAATAATATAATGATTAATTAGGGTGAAATATGTATGTAATACTATCAACTACATGATTTTAGGCTATTTTCAGTAACTATACATAGAAATGACTCTGCTATATTATAACCTCTGGCTGGGAATATACTGCCAATGTAATGATGAACTCTATTCTGTAGCATAGAAATTTATCGAGTGATTGTGAACCATAATACCGTAATATGGATAGGCATGTTTTTTTCAATCATAGCAATAAGTTATTTAAATTATTTGCAGTATCATTAAAACCACTACTTCAGAGACACGCATATCCCTGAAGTATTGTCAACCTGCTTGTCTATTTTTACCAACCATGCCGACTTCACACCACATCAGTATTATGAAATCTGTCTTGTCTTGTTATATAATTGACACTGTGATACTCATGCCAGGCATGCCCTGCCGTTCATCTCATCAATATAAGCGTAATCAATTGCAACAATTGCTATGGGGAATGGCTATAGGAACGAGCCCTCTAACATAGGTAGGCCTATTATAGAATGTTTTGTTTATTTTAAACTCAGTGGTATAATAATTGCTTGGTCATTTAATAAATTCCTCTTGTCAGACAGCAACTAGCAGATAAATATATAAACAACAGATAAAATAATTCGTAGTTTATGGTATAGCCTGCGTAATATTGTAAAGGAATTTGCTGGCCTTTACTTGGCACGATCTAGACTATTTCATATAGAAATAAATTGCGGGTGGTTTCGTTCAATTTTTTATTAGAGAAAGAAATCCACTAGCCGAGGAGCGTACGGCCATTTGCTCTGCTCAACTAAGTGAGTGCGCTCTTTTATGTTCATACAATTGTATAATAACATGACCCGTTCCGGCTAACGGCAAACGGCAAGAATACCGGCTAACAAGGAGAATAAACAGGATCGCTAGTGCGTCGGTATGACAAAAATTTAAGTGATAGCATTACGAATAAAACAACGATATAATAAAAAGGGCATACAATAAAATAAGACAACAACATGAGCGACGACAAGTGACAGCATAGCGAGTAAAACAACGATAAAATAAAAAAGAAAACACATCAATAAAATAAGAAATGTAACGTCATGGCCCGGCGTCCACCACACAATGCAGCAACTGAAATTGTTTTTATTATAGATTTGACTAGTGGTGTGGCAAACGAATAAATAATAAAGGTGATACTAATGGATTTATATCATAATGCACAATTAGCACACTGTTATTAGAAATATCTACTCACTAGATTAGTACTCTGTGTAAGATCAGAGCTTTAACTGTCACACGTTAATAAATTTTAACTTTCGTAAGCAACACGGAAGTTAGCCCCAGCGTGATGTGGAATAGATCCTTGTTTTATGCGGGTCTCCGCTATCAGTCATTTGGCTAGCAGCTGAGCGCATGGTTGATCAGGCGTGAAACAAGTAAAATAGAAAGGGAAAGGCCTACGTTCCATACGCTTCGTGTCAAATGTTGAGTACAACAAAGGCTAACTTCAAAAGGAATCGTAAAGCTGGTCTCGCTCAGTCACTCGTGTCGTATAGGGAAAGTTACGCCACCAACGGAGTCTATAATAACGCGTCGAAAGTGCCAAACAAACATCGGCCGCGCCTACTTTTATATAGAATTACAATAGATTGTTTTTACCTTTCTTTGTTTATCAGGTAATAAAACTACTTTGGGCAACCTTAGATCAGTATCAAATATACTACAACAAGCACAGGTTTTGCTCTAACTCACACTGCAGTTATAAAGGTGACAACTCCGTATTTACAGGTTTGCTGCTACTTCATGATAAATAACTCCTATTATATGCGCTAGAATGTCTTAGCTAAAATGTGTTTACTTGCAATTTCACAACTTTAGGTCCCCAAACAAACAATTTAATGTATTCACAATGTCAATCATATTTATAATGCCGAAACTTGCCAATTTTTTGTTTTTGAAAAACTATAAACAGGCTTGTTTTATGCAATTGAATAGAAAACTGCAAATTTATTACGAACAATGATTTTAACTAAACTAACTGAACTGCTTTCCATACTAAAAATTGAATACTAAAAGAGCATATTATACTACATGTACATAGAAAAACTTTCGTAGTAATGTTACAATAACAATTATTAACTTTGAACAAACAAATCAAATACGCTAGGAGGTGCTAGTACTATAGCAAGCTACACCAGCATGATATTTTGTGTACATTGGCTGACCTACACATGTTTATAACATATATACATATTACACTAGTCAACAAGAATGAGTACAGTAAGAATACAGAAAGCATCAAATTTCAACAACACTTAATGATGACTATTCTGAGCTAGTGTTTGCATGGCCATGTGTTTGCTACCTAGCGGCACTGACTGTGGGGTGGAGGTATGATTAAACATAAAATATAAAGTTTAACATTCACAAACTTTCTCACTAGTTTCTGTAATATAGGATGACAAATGGGCAGTTCACGGGGAATATCAATATTCTCCATGCATTCAGAAGCTATCAAAGTACCTATATGGTTATTTTTAAGATGAGGTTCAAAGCTTCTTACGACTGACTCCCTTTTTTTGAACAGAGCAAATGTGTCACCAAAAACTTCTCACACAGCACCCTCTTTAAAGTTTTTTAATTGCAGAAAACCTGACCTACGGTGCAGAACATCAAATGTGTTAGATAAACTGGTGCAACAACCTTCACATACTTGCTTTTATTTTAACAAACTGTGTAGACAATAGCTAGCTAGATAATATAGTGACTCTTCTTCTGCTGCGCTGATTTCCTCATGTGAAGCCATAGGTGTATCTATGAGCAGAGGCTCTGCAGTTGGTACTTCTAAGGTAGATGGCAGCAAGTATCCGAAGTACTCTCGCTCATCTTGTACATAATCAAAAGCTTTGGTCGGTTTGAGATACTGTACCACAGTGATCAGTTTTAGAGCATATTTAAATTCTCTAGCTGTTGGCACAGGACTTCTAAATCTTACCGAGCTGAAAAGGTTCTCGACACAGTCTTGTATCAACCTGGATGTGAGTAAGAACTCCATGTTGAGTTTGGATTGTGTAGATAGGTGAATACCAGCTTGGACTGGCTTTCATGTATACTTGAATCCTATCCGCATTGAGTGAACTATTTGTATAAAATCATCAAAAAATGAAAGAGCTTCAGCATAAGCATCAAGTTTGTGTTTAGATAAAGCCATTACCAAATGTCGAGAGGGCATAAAATCAAACCAATGATCGACTGTGTCAATAAACCAAGCTGTTGTTAAATACTCCTCAGATCTCCCTTTGTTACTAACAAGGTACCTCAGAGCAGCACTAACAGACTTACTAAAGAGATTCATGGCATTCGCCACATTCATCTTGCTGAAGTGTCCTGTAGACAAGACAATTTTATCAGACAGAATAGGTGCTAATTTTAAATATTTACCAGACTGGAATTCAAGAAGATCCAGAACATGGGAGAGTTTTATGCAGTTAGAATGAAGATTATGTTTTCTACAAATATCATCAGCTATTGTAAAAACTTAATGAGTGGCAAACGCATTTCTTAAAACTTTAATAATGTGAGGAACGTCAGCTAAGAAATGAAGCACATTTATCACCAGACACAGGATGTGGAACACAGCTCACTAGTGAGACCTTTTGCTTTCAATACCAAACGTCTTCTACATCGCTTGGTTGCTTGACCCCATTTCTGAAGTAACAGCAACAACTTTCAGTAACAGCTTGTGTGTGTTATGACATCAATAATAAGGCAAGGTAGACTTTCCCTTGAAAATGTGCCGGAAGCAAGTTATTATCATTGGCAATGAAGGATTGAAGTCATTAGTAAATCCGTGTATGTTAGACAGATATTTAAATCATACATATCATTTATACCTCAGCACCTAAGTTCTACTGACCACAACAACTCAAAAGATAATTGCTGTGCAGCTAATAGGAAGAATATTATAGAAGTGAGTGTCAGCTAGAAAAGTTAGAGTGTGTAAGAAAGCTACATGTATAAAGAATACAATTGAAAATCACACAGCGTTTTTGGTTCCTATAATTTTTGTAGTTACCTGTTAAAAGATACATGTAAATTAATAACTGAAACTGATTGTAATATAAAACTTCTTTTGAAAAAATCTGTTGCACGGTTTGATAAATCATAAGCAATAAATGAGAAACCTACATTGGATATAGAAATTAAGACAAAGTTTCCTCACCGGTATTTCAGCTTGTGCTGGGGGATGCAGAAGAGCTGCAGCTTGTGATTATAGCGTTTTTAAAGCAGTTTTTCTTTCAGAGACAGGTGGTGGCCTGGGAGCAAACAGAGTAGGAATGGCATCACTTGTCAGTCGACGTTTTTCAGTTTTAGTCAGTGTAAAAAACTTTTCTTCAAAATGTCTCTATAACTAAACAAAAAAGAGGAGAGGTAAGCAAGGGAAACAGTAATATGAATACTACTGCTACTATTAAACCTACTAACAGGGCTACTACTATTACTATTCAACCTATTCTTGGACGGCTATACAACTTTTTCCAATAATCTTAGCTAGTTATCTATTAATGAATGCAACGTACTATATGCTATTTTTTATTAACTTCAATAATAGCACAAATACAAAGCAATACAACAGATAAGAAAACCTTTGTAATAATAATAAAACATGATAAAAAAAATAGTGGTACTGTACAAACAACTAAACTTATGAATAGCATTTATTATCATTATAATTGTAAAATGTATTCTATTTACATAATTAGCAGCAATAATTACAATGATAATAAGGATACCAATATAGTTTAAAAACTGATATACCTATGTGTATAACACGATAATTCTTAATTATACTTTGACCAACCTCACAAGGTTTAGATGAAGCAGTTATCTGCAGAAGTATTTGAATTTCTTTTGCTACTTCCAGAATCCAGCCTGTAAATTTCAAATTGACATTTTTATTATTTTTGTAATAAAAATAAGAAAAAATGACTCCGAATATTCTACAACTATCTTTAGCACTGGTCAGCTCAACATCAAATTAATAGTAATATCTAAGTCTATACAATTGCAAACACTAAAAACAACGTGAATTTTACCTGCCCACTTTAACCATCCATGCATTCCTTTTTTTCAGGATGTTTTGGAAGCTGAAACACTTGTAGGTCTAACTCTGATCTGCATGAGCGTCCCACAGTCCAGCAATTAACCACTTTAATGAAGATGCTGTTTAAATTACTATTAAATTTAAAATTATAAAAAATTAAGTAGAACATTGTTGGCGCAAAGATTGAAATAATTCTCACGCTATGAGATAAACGGAATATTGTTGTTAGCTTGATGTAAACCTAACTAACTACAGATAAGATGTTTGCGCTATACATGAAAAAATCAGAAAATCCTGGCGATCTTTGCGGTGTATGAAAAGGCTACAAAAATAGGGATTTCGACTGTGTATCAGTCATATTTCTGATTTTATACCTTAATTTGCAACAGAACTTTATATAGCCAAGCGAGTTTGTTTGGAACTCTCGAAAATGGCGTAACTCCAGTTGGCCTAACTCTCCTTATAATACACTGAGTCACTCAAGTAATGATTGTGGTAAAAGCTAGTTCCCATCGGAAAAGTCTCGCTGTTGTATATGCAGGCGTCTCTCGTGTACCTGACTATGCTACAGGAACTTGGGTTAAGGAAGCCAGCTTGGCTTTAGAAGGGAAAGTCTTCTCACACAGGCTTGCAGGATTATGTAGCTTTTGCAGCTTATTGCAGCTTTTTTCAGCTTATTGAGGTCCCTAAGTACATGTATATGTATATACATCTATACAAGAGTGAATTGGAAAGCATTCTTCTTCTTGTTTCAAGCTAGCGAAGACATGGTGAGTGCTCATAAAACACTCACAACAACCCGCTCTATTCTTTCTCATTTTTATCTTGCTTCTAGTTCATTGAGAAAATAATAAATTACCGTGATCTGTTTGAAATATTGCACCAATCATTTTTGCTACTAGCTCAAACTGAGGTGAGTAGTTGCTGAGTGGGGTTTTGTTGTAAATTGATGAAACAACCACAACAACCTGTGCATCACTAGCCGTATATAAACCCATGTTTGGCTTGTATATAGGCTAGTACATCCCAGAAAAAGAACACAAAGTTCAGCATCATTGTTATTGAACTTTGTGTTCTCTTTTTGTGGTGAGCTGGTTTTTCTGTGTGTTTTTGTTTATTAGGCTTATTTACCACGAGGATTATTTTATTACGAAATATTTGCGTTAACATCCCATACTCCCACTCCTTTATCTCCGTTAATTTTGTCATTTGTTGTGTGAGAGGTTGACTGTGATGGAAAACTGTTGATTGTGACTATCTAGATTTATTAAGACAGAAGGTTAGCTTAAAATCTCAGTAAATCGATAATTATGAGAAGCTTAGCACAAAGCAAGGAGTAATTTTATTAGTAGCTGAAAGTGAGTAAAGTGTCTCATATTTATATCGTACACAACATTACTTAATTACTTAAAACAACTAGCTGTACATTTGTGCCTTTTTTGTAAGAATCATCATTTTGAAAAAAATGGCATGTTTCAGCAGGCCTAGATGTATCTTAGTAGCAGTCGAAACCAATTACCGGTATAACTTCCTAAAATTTTGTTACAGTATTCATGTTGTTTGTTTACAGCTTCAAGATGATGGCTACTCCATCACAATTTATACTGTATGTGCATTCAGCTATTTAGTTGATCCTCAAAAATACATCAAATAATATTGTGAGCTGAGACAGACGGTCAAGTATGTGGTCAAGCAGCAAGACAAGAGATTTACTGTTCCACTCAATGCCAATACACTTTAAAACTGGTTACTTACAGGGTCAAGAATGTATACAAACATATATATATATATAATGTTCAATCAGGCCTACTCAGGCTAGGGTATAGTTTTGTGTGACAGATTTTATTGCATGTATAGCAAGTTTGATTGATCAACTTTCGGTTTTTGTTTAAGTGATAGCACACTAGGTTCTCAGTTTAGGTGCAAATAGCGTATTAATTATCGGACCCTTAAGAAATGATGCGAACATATATATATTTAAAGATTCATATACATATAACGGTTTATAAATGAACAAACTTTGCTTGTTTGCAGTGCTCTAATTTATGGTTTAATCAATTTTTTCAGTGCAGAAAGTTTTGCTAACAGGTCAAGGCGCTTCATCGGAATGATCCTAAGCACGATTGTTGGTTGGAAGATGATGTTATGCAAACATGGTAAAGATATCGACAGAAGGAAGAACTAGTCATACAAAGTTTAAGTCAGTGACATAGCAGATCTTTGTGTGTAAGGGGATGGCGTACTGCACGCACATTAGTAGTCGATAGCAATGCTAATTTTCTACATGTATCAGACTAGTATGTTATTCCTTCCAAATTTATGTATTTTGCTAATATAGGAAATGAATTCCTACTTTTTGTTGTTTTGGCATAATCTTGGTATCTGATTCACTCAGTAAGTTCATGCTTTGTTGTGTCATATGGAATATTTTTAACTGTGTTACATATGAGATTTTGTGGCGAACAACAGGTTGAGTAAGCACCAGGGACCTGTGATATCGTTATCAACAACTACATCTTTTTACTGGACAGTATCTACGAATGTGTTCTTTATTTGCATATATGCGAAATAAATTACCTTGAAATAGAATATGTGCATGTTAGGCTAGCGTATCTGACACAATATCTGTTTTATAGTCACATTGTCTTAGATATCAAAAGGAAAGGCTCATCTTCTACCTCACTCATAGAAAAGCTTTAAACAAATTGAAATATCAAGAAATCTATAAACAAGTATTGGTATATCTCTCAACGTATGTACACTAGGATAACATGAAAAATATTAAACATACCACACTGATGGCTTCTGGTGCTAATCGGCCATAACAGAAACGGTGGAACAGAAAAAGCACCTCTCTTATCACACAAATGAGATGTTATATAATATAAACAAACAATTCCTGTTGACACAGGCAAATTTAAACCTTCATCCTAACCATAACAAGTTTATAAATCATTTTACATAAGTCATAACATAAATTTTGCATCATGTATGTGAATAAAAACCTAACCTAAAGGATCACACATTTTACATTGCCATTCACGATCCACAGCACCAGTGAAAGGGTCAAAATCTGTGCCTTTCATAATAATGCACCAACGGTGAAACCACTCGTTGCAGCTGCCACGCAATATAATCTCTCCACCAAGCTAAAATGAACATAGATTGGCTTGCCAACAGAAAGTATAAAAATCAAATCACAGTGCACCCTCGAGATACGATGCTGATTCGTCTCAAGGTTGGTATCATAGGATGAAAAAGTTGTATGTAGGGATTTAGAAACCATTGTAATTATACAATGCAAAATAAAAATGTTGAAAATCTTCCAAAATTTTATAAAAAATGCTTTACATTTTTAAAATTTGTGACAAAATAGTATGCTAACTTTAGTAACTATAGTTACCTATAGTAGCTGCATTGTATTAAGTGCACCTATTTAACATGATTTGCAACACTGTAAAATGCAACATCATAATGTGTGTACCAAGTGCAGTACATACAGTAACAAGTTCTTACCTTTAAGACCTAAGCATAAAATAAACTTTCAATTCACTTCAAGTAAGTTTAGCTTACTACGTTCACACTTGAAACTAAGTTTTAGTATGTTTTTGAACTATTTTACTGAATTTCAACTATATATGACAAACATTTTATTCCTCATCAGTTGCTGTTTTCACTATAACATTTAGCGTGTCTGGTGTAAAATTTTTTCAACCTAATTCAACAAGGAAGGCTGAATGATGCAGTTGTCGAAAGTGGCCTCTCACACACTTGACCATTTAATGGCCATGGAATAAAAAATTAAATTTTATTTAATACGCAGGGCATACATACATATGGAGCAACTTGACTTGAGCTGGTACATACATGTAGCGAGTAAAGCAGAAAGAAGGCAAAGACGTGGCAATGTTAACACTTATGTTACAGTACACTTAAAAAATAAATTTAATACGTAATGAAATGGAAATTTTTGGCAGGCTAAAAAAGTTGTCTAACCTGTCCAGTTTTTTCGACTGGTTTTGAAAAAAGTTTAACACTTTAGGATCATGAAAAGCAGAAATGGCCAAGAAAAGGCAGCTTTCTTGTTGGTGCAGAGAGTGCTCTAAGAAAACAAGTTCACTTGTTGCAATGTAGAAGATAGCTTACTTGATCGGATATGATGCTTGCCGGTGCAGTGTAAATGCTGGTGCAATGCAGAAAGTTGTTAGCAAGCTAATGCTTGTAAAAGGATCCAGAAAAGGTTGTACAGTAGTTTTTCATAGTAGTAGTACATAACTGCAAATAGGTCATAATCAGAGGAGCCGTTTTCTGCTTGAACTGATTCAGCCGCCACTACCAACTCCTTGCCAGGATGTTTTTTTAAGTTTTAGAGAGACAATCGTTAAGTTGCAAAATATTTTTCCCCACAAAGTGTAGTGACCAAGTTGGTTGCTACAACAGAAAAAATGGCTTTCATTTGACATTTAATTTTTTGCAGGTAAAGATTTCAAGGAGAAAAATCTGAAAGATAACGAGATGACGAGATAAAACATAATGAGACCCATTACCTTGACAAAGAAATTATTTTGGACAGTACCCAGAAATTATTTAAAGCATAATAAAAATGGGCAGATATTTATCAGCTGACGCTGCTATTTTGTATATTAAGGTAACATTCATTTATTTTACTCACTGGTTATGGCACATCTACATGTAGTGCTGTGAGGAATGGCGAGATTCTAACAGTTAAAACACTTTACTGTTTCATATGAAGCTCCCATATTTGTAGCTGACACCCAATGGTGTTTTTAAGACATCTGGATGACTTGAGCATATCTCTCTGTGCCATACTGCACACCATACTGCACACCATACCGCACACCATACCGCACACCATACCGCACACCATACCGCACACCATACCGCACACCATACCGCACACCATACCGCACACCATACCGCACACCATACCGCACACCATACCGCACACCATACCGCACACCATACCGCACACCATACCGCACACCATACCGCAAACCATACTGCACACCATACTGCACACCATACTGCACACCATACTGCACACCATACTGCACACCAGCATCAAACCATTCTGGTCACTGGATAAGGTGGCAATCTTGAGTGACAACATCAGGCCACTGTTTGCTGATGAGCTTGAGGCAAGGGCAATATCATTTTCATACATACAATACTTTAGTTGTAGGGTCTGGCTATAGGCTAGAGTTATCTGTAAACCTAAAACACAATCCAAACATGTTGGAAAAGGATTCACATTTACAAGCGCTTTAATATAAAATTTGTCCTACACCGGCAGTATACTGTGTTTATCGATATAACGCTTTAATCCATAATCCGAACTAAGATAACTAAAGGTATAGACAGCTACGCACACAGTACATACATGCGTACAAGCAAATGTACATGTATGTGCTAAATATCAAGGTGCTGTGAAGACGAAAAACTTCAAATAGCTACTACCATGTAAATGCAAGTGTGAATATGTTAAAACATATTCAATTAACTCCCAACCAATTTAAACCAGATATATAGATATATACATTTCGCTTAAATCACACAGATTTTACACACAAATATTCTATATATTATGAGAGTCAATCATACAAATATATCCAAAGACATTAATTGTAAAGACAATACTTTAAACATCTTTGCCAACTGGGTGATTTTTATGGCATTCCACTTTGGGTAGACTGAGTAAGAAATGCTCCTCCACTCTCAATGGCCAGGCATCCTTCAAGCTCCTCAGCATCTTAGTCTTCTGTGTTTTGACAGCAATGTTGTCAGACATCGATTTCAACTTAGAACTATATAACAGATGTTGTTGGTATAAATTTCATCATTGATAACTGCATAAATGACACTGATCAGATCAAACAGACAAAATAAATGTTTAATATCACTAGGAAGTTGAGAAAAATTTGATGCACATGTATATTACTGACATAAGACAAAGCCTAAAAAGTTTAATTAATGGCATATAACTTATTTCAATACTGGTATTGCTAACTAGAGTAGTGAATAGTTATGAAAGGCATTTATACTGACATTGTCACGTTAAAACCAAAATTTAAAATGTTGGACGACTTTGAAACACCAACCTTAAAATTGAAATACCCAACTATTCTTTTTATTTTCAATCTGGCAGACAATCCATCTTTATTGAGTCCTGAACCAGATTTCGCCGTTTTCTGACAGATAGATGATCTGATGTAATCTCATTCTACAATGCAGTTGAATAGATATTCCATATGGCACAATGAAGAATGAATTTACTGAGTGAAGCAGATACAAACATTACGCTGAAACATGTTCACAAAGATACCAATATGTCACTCACTTGCACTTTGCCGTTGTATGGCTGTTTCTTTTTTTTTGTTGAAAGAACAAGTTTGATATTTATATTTTTGTGTTGTTGATAGAAAATTATCTTCAAACCAACAGTCGTACTTTGGATCTTTCCAATGAAATATCTTGACATCGTTGCAAAATTTTTTAATATAAAAATATTAACTAAACAAAAAAAATTGAACTACCCAACCAGAAGCAAAGTTTATATATCAATTGCGTAACCTTTTAATGGTCCTGTAAGTTACTAAGTAAAAATAACGCAGTACCAGACTGCCAGTCGTGACACTCCAAAACCTCCCCGTATGTCACCCTTACTCCACCTGCACGTTTTACCAGAAAACACTGTAGTGCCAGACTACACCAGTAGGGTTACTCACGGGTCACCAAGACTCAGAAAGACTCTTAATAATTCTTTTTAAAATACGACAAGCACAGAGTCACAAGCTACGCAAACGGAGCTTGGATTCTCAATGACAACATGGCCGTTTTTGCTCGTCCGGTGGCGCATGCCCACGAACCCTTCCGAGCTATCGGCGGGCACCACGTGACTACTAACTCACATTTCTCCCAGCTTTTAAGAAGCTACCAGCTATCTCTCATAGTCATCTAAATACCGAGGACGCCGTTGCTCTTGTTGCGACCGCCTGAGCATTGACGGTTGAAGCTCAGGCTCATCAGGATCTAAATCCCCGGACGGAACCCCAGCAGTCTGAGGCTCACCATCCATGTTTTAAACTTCATCCTTGGCGATCTGAGGACCGTCCTCCACATCCCCCTCTGAGACCTCAGCCACCTCACAGGAATGCAGCTGAGGCGGTGGGGGAGCAGCAAACCCGCGTAATCTATCTAGATTAGGCTGACCGTCTTCGACCAGTTCACGGATGCCGTTTTCCCTACTACGGTCAGTGCCAAACCGCCGTTTGCGGACATCCCTCACATGCCTCGGCATGCCATCCATGCACACGTTGTGCTTTGAAACGACTCCGGTAATCACTCTCGGTGCCCACTGCCTAGTGCACGACAGAGTCGAGGGTTCCACCCACACCTCATCGCCGACAGCAAATTTGCCCTGCCTGACCTCATCCAACCCGCGTAGATTGACGTCAAAAGGCACTCGCCATGAATATCGATACAGATTATTTGAGGGTACCGAACCCCCATCTGTACCCTTGCGAGGCGTGACATTATACCAAAACGTCGCCTCCTCGGGGCTAATTCTTCCCCTCTCAGCAATCCTCTTGATTGTCCGGTGATTCCTCTCAACGATTCTGTTGCCACTCGGGGCGTAAGCGGCACGAAATCTCAGAGAAATCCCCCACTCGTCAGCGAACTGTGCAACAGTTGCTGACCTAAACGCCATAGAATTGTTCATTAACGATTCGTCACACGGCCCTCGTTCAATTACGATCGTGCGTAACTGAGTCACGATGTGCGCTGCCGTCTCACTTGGCAAGCGGCGCCAGATAGCGAAATGTGACGGCCCGCAATCAACCATGGACAAGAACACCTGGCCGCCATAATGAGTCACATCTATGGCCACCCGGCACCAGTTCCCCTCGACAGCCAAGCTGCTTGTTTCCACAAGGTTCTCACCTCTCGGAGCCGGGTCAACGCGCTGACAGGCCTCACAGCCAGCCAGCTCGCGTTTGACCTGCTCCCGTGTCAAGTCACTGCGTACTTGCTGAGCAAGGTACAGTGTTCTCTCGACACCCAGATGGTGAGTCAAATGAGCCGCCCACACAGCATCCCCGAGGGTCTTGCCGGTGAAGATGGCAGCAGCCATGCTCTCGGCTTCACCTCCACTCATCCCACGATGCCTGAGCCACTTCTTGGGCACCCTCGTCATCCTATCCGCCTTGTTCTCCACAGTAGGTACAAGACGCATAGTGACTGATAAGCCGTACTCGGTGATCGTATCACGGATCACCCCCAGCCGACGTTTCACCAGCATCTCTGCAGCACCTTTCGTGCGAACACGATTGCACCCGTCAATTGTACTTGACATCCAATTGACAACTGTAAGAGAGTCAACCGCCAAGGTGAAGGTCTTGAACCCCCACGCGATAGCCAGGTTAACACCTTGTCCCACAGCTTCCAACTCAACAACATTGATGCGTGAATGGTCTGACTCCTTCCTCAGCCACGACGCATCCTCAACAATGCTGCCATCAACCTCAACTGCCACACCGAGGCCCAGAGAGCTAGCATCTGTCCACACAACGACCGAACCATTCGGTCTTACGTGCCACGGACCCCTAACAGGGTCCTCCTGACATGCCCTTGTGTAAAGCTCACTAGCTAGCGAGCTGACCTCCTTTTCAACAGGGGCATCCCAGGCTCCATTGCATCCCAGCCGCTTCAAGAAGCTGCAATAGGGCCGCAACCACCCAGCCACTGGATAATGACCGACAAGTCGGCCACAAAACGAGAAAAGCTCTCTCTTAGTCAGCCCAGCTGGCTTGAGATGAATTTCGGAGAGTGCACTTCCCCTCGACATCTGCAAATGTCCACGAGTATTTCCCTTCAGAGAAATGCCCAACAACCGACCTCCATCAAGGCCCTCTGGCTCTTTCGTCGCCAGTCCATACTTAGCAAGGTGCTTTCTCAGCTCCTCCACGCCAAGCACAGACTCCTGAACCACTATATCGTCGATATAGTGGTCAGTTCCTCGTCAGACCCGCTCGTCGAGCGAATGAACCTTGCCTAGGATTTTGGTCATGATCCTAGGCGCACACGAAAGCACGAAGCCTAAACGTGTCAGCGCATAAAGGACCCCCTTATACTTCACGACCTGGTATTTCCACAGGTCTTCCAAAACATGGATTTGTAGGTACGCGGACTTGAGGTCAACTACCCCAAGTTCTCCACGCAACTGTCTCCACTTCCGGATTTTCTCGCCGCACATAGCGACCGCGTCACCTCCCGTGTGACTCTCAACAAACGCGTTCAGTTCACGGTAGTCCATGACTGGTCGCACTTTGTCCTTCGTTGTTTGGAACACAGCCAAAAGGGGGATAATACCCTCAATAGGCCGACTCCACCTTTTCAATCAACCTTTTGAGATTCAGCTCTCAATTTCAGCACAGTACCGCTCATGCAGGTTAGGTGCCCGAGTACACTTGTACTCCGCGACCCGGGTCTGCAATCCTTTCGGAGATTCTCCGGACCACTGCCAGCTAACGGTCCATCGGCCTTGGGCAACAGTGGCAACAAAATCGGGGTCGTCGACTCGCAGTGACACCAGATCACCACCCAACCCCGACAACGGTGCCACCCTTGCCACGCCGCATGTGCAGCCAGCCCCAGTATCTTGCCCTGCAGGTACTCCACAGCATCCATTCTGATAGGGCTGTCAATGTTCTGATCATGTGGTCAATGACGTCGCCACCCAGCAAGCAGTCAACCCCAAGAATGCACAGCTTGTCCATAACAAGTGCCGTAGCGCCGAAACAGTGTCCCTGTACACCGACGTTCACCCGACACTGACCCTTCACATGAGACGCCTTACCATCCGCTGTCAACAGCGAGTGGCTCGGCCTAAGTCGGGTTGAGCCTGTCAACACCTGCGGACTTACCAGAGTCCTCTCGCTTCCAGTGTCAACCAGACACTAAAAACCGCAACCATTCAGAATTGCTCGAACGACCGGCATACAACTGCTCGTCGTAGGCACGCCAGTCGCCCCGGAAAGCCAAGGACTGTCCCGCAGTACACTCTTACTGCTTGCATGTGACCTCCAGCCTCCCCCTGTCACGCCAACGCCACCTCGGGTCCCCCTGATGTTATGGGACCCCTCGTAAGCCTGGCTTACACGGTGTCCATATAAGAGGATGCGGCGCCCCGAGTTGCATCCTCCTGATGAAAACCCGGCTCATCCTCCGTGAGCCCTGCCGCCGCCTCAGGCGGTGGCCGTACAGGGCAGTCCCGTACAAAGTGCTCCGTGCTGCCGCACCGGAAACACCCGACCCTCTTGCCAGAAGAGGTCTTTTTTGCCCCCGTACTAGACGAAGGCCGCTTAATACGTGGGCAGTCCTTCACCCGGTGTGGACCCCCACATTGAAAGCAACTGTCTTTGCCTCCCGGCTGCTTGCTAGAAGCAGCCCCCAACTGCTTGCCAGAAGCAGTCGCCGGCCGATTACCAAAACTGGCCGCTGAGCTAATTATTGAGGGGCGACCCTCAACAGCTCTCCGGGAAACCAACTTTCCCCTCACTCGGTTCAGCACCGAACCAAAGTCAGCAGTATACGCCTGATCGTGCGTAATTGCCCACTCGTAGACTGACTCGGGCAGCCCTTCATAGAACTTGGTCCTAAAAACCATGTCCTCCATCGTCACCCCCAGTCTACCGATGAGCCGCTCCAAGCGGTCCAGGTACACGTCAACTGTCTCCCCGGATTCGAGTCGACAGCTGACAAAGGGACGCCATGCCTCCTGTCGAGGCATGGCGTACTCGGCAGTCAAAACTGCCTTCATGACATCCCACTGGGATGCCTCGCCCACCCTCATGCGTCCATGGACTCTGGCAGCAGTGCCATCGAGCATGTACGCAATCAGCGTGCACGGAGCAATGTGCTCCAACTCACACAGTCGCTCGTACTGCGAGAGCCATGCGGTTACCTCAACTGCACCATCACCGGCAAATGGCTGCATCTGCTGGCTCAGCCTTTCTAAAATAGGCCCTCGTGCCTGGTTCATCAGATTCGCTAAAAAAAGCGGCATCTAAAACCAGCGGCACTGTTACACCGCTCGCGGCGCCCTCGGGTGGCTGACCACCTCCGCCAACGGTAGATGGCTCAGCCTTTTGGCTGCTCCCGGGCTAGCTCATGGCTCGCTCGTGCTCACCTCAGCCCAGCTGAGTGGCACCACCTAACAACAAGGCAAAATAAATACAAATATATAAGCCGAAATAGCTTGTAAGTTACTAAGTAAAAATAACGCAGCACCAGACTGCCAGCCGTGACAATCCAAAACCTCACCTTATGTCACCCTTACTCCACCTGCACGTTTTACCAGAAAACACCATAGTGCCAGACTACACCAGTAGGGTTACTCACGAGTCACCAAGACTCAGAAAGACTCTTAATAATCTTTTCTAAAATACAACAAGCACAGAGTCACAAGCTACGCGAATGAAGCTTGGATTCCCAATGACAACATGGCCGTTTTTGCTCGTCCGGTGACGCATGCCCACAAACCCTTCCGAGCTATTGGCGGGCACCACGTGACTACTAACTTACAGGTCCAATGATTCATACGCTGTTAGTACCTAAACTAAAAACCTAGTGTAGTATCACTAAACAAAAACAGAAAGCTGATCAATCACACTGGCTATACACGCAATAAAATCTGTAGCTCAAGACACATTGAACATTATATTCAACCTATATACATATGTGTATACATGTTTTCACTTCCAATTAATCCAAGTTTCAGAGCTTACCGACATTCAATGGAGCAGTAAAGCTCTTGTTTTGCTGCTTGACAACAAATTTCACCGTGTGTCATATTCTTCTATGTACTCTTGGAGATCGCCTAAATTGCCGAATGTATGTACAGTATACATCGTAATGGAGTAGCCACCGTCTTTAAGCTGTAAACAAACAGCATGAATACTGTAACAGAATTTTAGGAAGTAATACCGGTAATTGGTTCCGACTGCTACTAAGAAACATCTAGGCCTACTACGCGTCTCCTGACACATGACATCTTGTTCTAAAGAGTGATGCTGACAAGAAAAAAGGCACAAGGCTGTTTCAAGTAAATTGGTAATGTTGCGCACGGTATAATATGATACGTTGTACTCACTTTTAGCTAGGAACAATATTTATTGTTGCTTTTGGCCAGGCCTGTCCTGGTTATTGATAACTGAAATTTGAGCTAACTTGCGAGCGGTCACAATGGAAGGTTTGTGTTATGTTTCTGCACAGAAGCAATTAAATAGAGTATTAAATTAGAGAAATGGTTTATTGCACACTCCAGAGACAACTGATTTGGTAACAGAAAACCCAAGTATTTATATGTTTGGTCATAGAAAAGCTTTGTAAAAAGCTACAAGCATTATTAATAGCTATAATGAGACAGTACTATATAATATTAGCTTGTATAAAGCTTTAGCTAAAAAGCATAATGTTTGTTGGCAAAGTACCAGTAATACTTGGCACTTGCATGACACCTCCTCACTAAGCTAAAGGTTCTTTCTGGTTCTCTTAGACCTTCGGGGTTTGTCTCTGCTATACTCATCTCCATCAGGTAGACGAGGGTTGCGTGGTCTTCTTCTAGACGGAGGTTGCTCTGTTACAGTTGTAGGGGCTGGTAGTTGCAGTTTTGTCTCCTCTGTTATATCAGGTTTATCTCCAGGGTCTTGATCTTCTTCTGTTGAGTATCTTGGTCTGAGTTGTTCAACATGTCTTCTCCAAGTAGGTCCCTTTGGTACCACTTTGACATTGAGACTACGAGTTCCATATATCTTAGTAACAATGGCTGGAACCCATCTAGGTTGTCTGTTGCGTTTAGGTCCATGATACAAGGCATAGCATGGTGCTCCAAGATTGTAGCTGTGTATCTTGCTAACTGTCTTTTCTGCCGATCGGTTGACTTCTCTGGATTGATGAAACTGTGCTATGTGTGCGGGTGATGGCAATAGGGTGTCAATCTTGCATCTCATCTGTCTTCCATTCAGTAGCTGACTGGGAGAGTATCCTGTAGGAAGTGGTGTCCTTCTATAGTGCATCAGGAACTGTTGTAGTGCAGATTTAGGTGAGAGTGACGATTGCTTCATGGCTTGTTTGAAGGATTGTACTAGTCTTTCAGCTGCGCCATTTGTAGCTGGATGGTAGGGTGCTCCAGTGAGGTGAACAATGCTTCTCTCTTGACACCACTGCTGAAACTCTCCTGAGGTGAAGCTGGTAGCATTGTCAGTGACTATGGTGTGAGGGTATCCAAAGTGTGCGAATATCTCCTCTAAGATGTCTGTGGTAGCTCTGGTAGAAGTAGATGACGTCCTGTGTATGCATGGATACTTTGAGTAGGCATCTATCATCACTAGCCATTGGCTGCCCATGAAGTTCACTGCATGATCTAAGTGAAGACGACTCCATGGCTTCTCAGGTAGCATCCAGGGATGTATAGGATACTTCTGTGGAAGCTTCTGGTGTTCAGCACAGGCAGTGCACTGTCGGCTTGTCTCCTCTATATCAGAGTCAATGCGAGGCCAATAGACAGCAGTTCGAGCTAGCTTCTTCATTCTTTCCATTCCAAACTGTCCAAGGTGAAGGATCTTTAATACTTCCTGTTGTAACTTGACAGGAATGACTACTCTGTTGCCATATAGAAGACAACCTTCAGTGATAGAAAGTGAATCTGAGATCTTGTGGAAGAGTGACAGCTGAGTCTCCTTCATCTCTTTGTTACCAGGCCATCCTTCTGCTGTGTAGCGCATTACTGTGGCTAGTGTTGGGTCTTTCTTTGTCTCCTTTGCTAGAACATTGTAGTCTGAAGAGTTGAGCTGTTGTCCAATAGTGTGAATAGTGCATACTGTATCAACATCATCCTCATCTTCTCTTGCATCAAACTCTTTATCAGGTCCAACTGGCAGTCTTGAGAGGACATCTGCATTTTGATGATGCTGGGTAGATCTGTATTTTATGGTGTAGTCATACTGATTTAGTACCAGTGCCCATCTTGCTAGTCTGTTGGCTGCTAGAGCTGGAACTCCTTTGGTAGGTCCTAGAAGTGTGAGAAGAGGTCTGTGGTCAGTTACCAAGATAAACCGTCGACCATACAGGTACTGGTGATACTTCTTTAGAGCAAATATGATTGAGAGAGCTTCTTTTTGTATTTGTCCATATTTCCTCTGTGTGCTGGTCAGTGTTTTTGAAACATTGGCTATTGGTTTCTCACTTCCATCAGGATAACGATGAAATAGTACAGCTCCCAGTCCAGTTTCTGAAGCATCACATGAGATTCCAATGTCAAGATCTGGGTTGAAGTGTGCTAAGACACTATCAGTTGATAGCATATCTTTCAGTTTGCTGAAGCTCTTTTCTTGTTCAGTGCCCCCCTTCCAGGTCTCTCCTTTGCGTGTCAGTTTGTGCAATGGTCCTGTGAGTTGTGACAGATTGGGTATGAACTTGCTGTAGAATTGTGTAGCTCCTAAGAAAGATCTTAGCTGAGTTAAGTCTGTTGGGACTGGCATCTGTTGTACTGCATCTGCCTTCTTTCCTTTAGTGATTCCCTTTGAAGTGAGTTTGTGTCCCAGATACTCTACTGTAGGTTGAGCAAAACAGCACTTGTCTTTTCTACATCTGAGCCCTCTTTCTTCTAATCTTTGAAGAAGTCGATGTAAGTTTTGTAGATGGCTCTCTGCATTGGCTCCACTCACTAGTATATCATTTAGGTATACTGCTACTCCTGGGAGGTCTTGTGTCAGTTGCTCCATGATTTCTTGAAAATACCCAGGTGCTGAGCTTATGCCAAAGGGCAACCTCTTCTGTAGTAGTACTCCTCGGTGTGTTGATAGTGCTAGTCGTCGTTGACTTTCTGGTGCCAACAATATTTGATTGTAGGCATCTGCTAAATCAATCTTTGTGTAGCAATAGCCTCCACCTAGTTTTCTGATTAGATCTTCTGGTAGTGGGATAGGTTTCCTATGTGTTTCTAGCTGATTATTGATAGTCTTGGAGTAGTCTCCACATACTCTGATCTTCCCTGCAGCTTGACCTGTTGTAGATTTGCGTACAGGTACAACTGGTGTTCCATACTGGTTGAATTGAGTTGGTTCCCATATGCCTTTAGCTACACCTGCTTCGTATGCTTGGTTGAGCTCTTCTGTCAAGGCAATAGGAACTGGTCTGGGTCGGCAGAAGACTGGCTTTGTTGAAGGTTTGAAGTTTATCTCTAGTTCAAAGTTCTTGAGACATCCTAGCTCGTCTTTGAATATTTCTGGAAATTCTTTGCACATCTCCTTACACTTGATTTGTAACCTCCCATCTGGCTGGTTCTCTGTGATTGTTGATACAAGGTTCTGTTGTAGCTTGTCATCAATAGAGATGCCTAGTTGCTGTATAGCAGTTCTTCCTAGTAGGTTGAGATCTTGTACAGCACTAATCACAAATGGTAGTCTGACTTCTTTCTGTGCATCCAATTGGGCAGTTAGCTCACATCTGCCAAGCGTCTCTATGAGATGTCCTGAGGCTGATTTGTAGTTAACTGTAGTAGGTTTTAGGTTTGGCTTTCCTAGCTTCTCCCATATTGATTTACAGATGAAGTTGTCACATGCTCCAGTGTCCAGTTCAAGTGTGAAGTTGTCTCCCTCCAGTTTGATGTTTTCAGCAAGTTTCACCATCTTGGTTGATGTGCATTCTATCATCTTTACTGGTTTTTCTGCTGCAGATGATTTCTTTTTCTTGCATGCTCTTTCTATGTGACCTTGTTTAGAACAAAAGTTGCAGGTGGCTGCTTTGAATCTGCAGTCATCCGCTGTATGGTTAGTTCGGTCACATCTGTAGCATAGCTTTCCTTCCTTCTGCTTGTCAGGTGTAGAGTTGTTTTTCTGGATTGGTTTGTATCTTGATTTCTGTTGAGCAACCTTGTTGACTTTAGACGAGTTTCCATAAACTGTCTTTTTGGCAACTTTAGCTGCTTCTTCTGTTTCCTGTGCTACCTGTATAGCTTTGTTGAAGTTGAGTTCATTGTCCTTGACCTTGAAGAGAGATTTGAAAACTGCTTCATTGTTTACAGAGCAGATAAATCTTGTTCTGAGAGCCTCATCTAATGGATATGTAATGTCTATGAAGGCACATGTAGTTGCATCTTGACGAATTCTGGCAGCTAACTCTTGAATAGTTTCTCCAGGTTTCCTCTGCATGTCACTCCAATACTTGTAACGCTCTCTAACAATGAAGCGCTTAGGGTCATACTGGTCTTTGAGAAATTCCAGTATTTCATCCATGTTGAGGTCGTTGATCTGCTTGGGTGTTGAAAGCTGAGCTGCCATATTACTAAGCTGCTTGTAGAGTGTAGGCTGTTGGTTGGTGAGAAAAGTGCCAGCAATCTTGTCTTGATGAATAGAATTTGCTGCAATGAATGTGTTGAATCTGTCTATGTAATCTGTTAGTAGCTCTGCTGTTGGGTCAAAACCTGGGAAGGCTGGAACAGCGGTTGCAGCTGTTTCTTGTTTCCGTTGTAGGTTTTGTAGTAGTAGCTCCATCAGTTTCTTATTCTCCTCCATTCTTTCATCTTGCTGACGTCTGTATTCCTCTTGTTGCTGCTTGAACTCCTCATGCTGCTGTTGTCTATGCTCTTCTTGCTGCTTTCTCTGCTCCTCTTGCTGCTGTCTCTGGTCCTCCTGCTGCTTCTGCATTAGCTTGATCAGGTCTGCTACTTCTGCCATTGTAGTGGTGCAATTTTGAACAGTTACTCTTGTAATAAACTAGAACTCTTTGTATCGATTTTATCAATGATAAAATCTGAACAAAACTCTTTGTAACTGTTCAAAAGAGAAATCCTTGTCGCCAATTAGCTTCTGTTATGTTTCTGCACAGAAGCAATTAAATAAAGTATTAAATTAGAGAAATGGTTTATTGCACACTCCAGAGACAACTGATTTGATAACAGAAAACCCAAGTATTTATATGTTTGGTCATAGAAAAGCTTTGTAAAAAGCTACAAGCATTATTAATAGCTATAATGAGACAGTACTATATAATATTAGCTTGTATAAAGCTTTAGCTAAAAAGCATAATGTTTGTTGGCAAAGTACCAGTAATACTTGGCACTTGCATGACAGTTTGCCACCACAATCAACCTGTCACACAATAAGTGGTAATATTCCCAAGGAAAAAGAGAGAGAGTGTTTAGGATATTATCACAAATATTTCGCAATAAAATTATAAATGCAAGCTAAACAGGAGGTTTATATACAGGCTAGTGACATAGTGGTGGTTGTTGTTTTATTAATTTACAATAAGGCTCTATTATACAGGTACTCACATCAGGCTGGTAGCAGGATGAGTATAAAATATATACCTCAACAATATACCTCTCAAGTCTACAATACACCACTCTTAAATTGGCAATATACTACTCCAATTTGGCAATGCAACACTCTCAAGTTATCAATATACTACTCCAAGTCGGCAATACACCAATCTTGAGTCGACAATACATAATACACCCCTGTAAGTTGACAATACACCACTCAGTCAACAAAACGGCACTATCAGTCAACAATATATTACTCAAGTTTGACAATATACCACTCTTAATCATCAATGAAGATGATGCATGATGTATTCCCAATAAATGAGCATTATTTATTATTTTTTCAGTCGAATATTTGCAGCGTGGGGATGAAAGAGAAATATGTTTGTGGGTTGAAGCAAGTTAGAACGGAAAGAAGACTTCCATGATGGGATCTTTCTACCGTATATACCACATGCTTGGGGAGCAGGATTTTTCTCATGGGAACTAGCTTTTACCGATGGTTGTACTTGTGGTTGGTCAACCGTGAAACAAGTAAAATCTACTTGTTTTACGGTTTCCATTTAATTAGAAAGGGATAGGTATTGAATGATGAGATCATTGAACTTAAACCCCCTAGAATAGCAATCACATGAATTTTATACTGACAACAACATGTAATGCATGCGCCATATTGGAGAGTTAATCGTGTACTAGTTCCGTATGTAAACAAACAGTGAAAAATGACAGAAGTGTACATGTTGAATAGTTATTTTTCACTTTGGTGTTAATGAAAACTTCTTCTACACAACGTTTAGAGTGCCCTGACAGAAGAAAACCTATTTTTAACATATGGAGTAGGATATAATAAATGATAAGTGGATGTAAAATAGGTTTTCAAATACCATAATAATTACTCATACAAACTGTTGTATTACATATGCATATGCCAAGCAAATGATACCATCAGGCAAAAACAACTGTTCCATTATATTACAGATTGTTACACATGCATAAGCCATATAATGGAAAAACTTAGTACATAAAGTATTTCGATAAAAACAACATATGCTGTCAAAACAGAAACTGTTTTCAAGATTTAAAGATGTGGTTGCATCAAATTTGAGTTGATTTTAAAAGAAAGCATTTTTTGTCCATCATTTGATATTTTGTTTGTTGTGTTAGGCGATCTCATTTTCAAGATATCTGAAGATTGAAATTGAAAAAAATTGATTGCAGTAAAAATGCTCAGGCCAAAAAAGCATGCACTGACTTGCCCAAAATGATGTAATGAGTGATACAACCTATCTCTATCTCTTGTATTCACATCGGCTATTGCGATAAACGTCTAGTACTATGAGGCTCTATTGGCATATATTTTATTTTGCATTTGCTCATGTTGGCTAAAATAAAATTTTAAACCTAGCTATTGATACATTATTATAAATGTCTCAAATGCCTCAAATGAGGAAAATTAAAACTTTGTCATATTACCTTCCTTTAAATGCTCTGTAAGCATCCGAGTACCGACTATGATTTTGTCGGCCTACGTTAATTAGGTCATCGAGTTAACTTATTTCATCGCGGCGTTTGTATTAGCTAAGTTTTCAGTTACTACTCACACCGGAAACTAGCTACTAAACAAAATAAGCATGCAGCCATCTTTGAATATAATATGTTCGAATATATAGCGAAACCATCTGCATCCCAAAAAGTAATGTATAGTCAACGTTATCTAGTCATCATTCTAATTTGTAGTAAAATTTGCTGTTCGATTAGTTAATTCAAGTACACAACGAATGGTATCATAAGTTGACCAAAATTTGAATGGAATACAACGTCAATTTCATTGAAATTGATTAACCCACCTATTCTGGCAAAGTATTACTAAAGCCATTCTTGCACTTGGTTGGCAGTTTGTGGACTCACCTGTCTTCACTCAGTAGGGTGGAGCATAAAGTTTTTGGAACTTAATATTTAGTCTGTTGGAATTGAGTGGGGTTATGCAGAAGTACCTGCCAATACAGCTCTGATTACACTTCATAAATCCATCCATCAGAGAAGGTTTTAGCACAGATGGCAACAGGGCTATGACGCATTGATTATGTGCTGCAAATTATGTTTTGCATTGTCTTCAACACTATTATTTTATTATATAATTTTTACAAGCCAAAAGGTTTTTGTCACAGCAAAAAGTTTTAATTAATCCAAGTTGTGGCCATTCACATAGTTTTATCTCATATAATAGGGCAAATTAATCTATTGCAGAAATTCAAACAAAACATTATGGTTTGTGCAGCCCACTTTCTTGTCTCTCTTTCCCATTTATGGCAGTTTCCAGACCGACACGACTGTTCCTCTATTGAACCACATGAACATCCTTTAACAATAAAACAAATGTCATTCATATATACATCGTTCTAACGCGTATCTACTGAAAGCTTTCAATTTGAGAGTTAGATAGAATGCGAGGGTAATTTTCAAAATAAATAAATGTTTAACAAAAGCATAAATATGCAAAGCCAACAATTCGAAGCTTTGTTTCTAAAAGTTGAACATGAGCATTGATCAATCGATGTTCTTCACTTTTCACAATTGACAAATGAACATAAATTCTAATCATAAATCTAATTTACCAGCTAAAAATGCCAAAAAAATTTCAAGCAAATTTTATAGCTAGATGAAACAATAAAAAATTGTGAAACGGTGATTCATGATAGCAAAAAGTTATAATTTTACTTATTAGTAGATGTATTTATGATACTCATAATTAAAGATAAATTTACCTGTTGATGCCTGTCAGCTCTAACCATAACCTGTCTGCCCCAATCTTTAAAGGTTGACTTGCAACAAAATTCACATTACAGTTATTTGATATCAAAAGATTCCCCATGTCTTACTCTGTTGTGTTGTAGGTGCAAAATATGTGGAAAGGTGATTACAAGTTCCTAAAAGCTAAAAAACGAACAGTTAATCACAGCCACACGAGACCGCCGTAGTTTGGATTTTCTTTCCAAACGGCTCAAATGTGACGCACTTGTAGGAGGTGGTTTTTGTTTAGACTTTCATGCAACTTTATTCGGCAAAATATTTTCACAAATATACTTCACGCATTCGATAAAACCATGTCCATTGTTCTTACGCGTCTATTTTATTGTCATTGTAATGCTGTCGCTTTTAGCACTGATATCTTATAACTTACCGTAAAAATTCTTTTAATTTTTAAACCTTACCTCGAAGGAGTACATATCATTGTCTGATAATCAAAACGAGCCTGTTGGTCACTTGTGATAATCGAAGAGTGCTGTAAAAATTATTTGCGAAGTATTGGGTCACATGATCAGATTACGACTTGACGATTAGATCAAGCTGAAGCAAAACTGTAAAGTATCAAGCATCTATAATTGATACAGGGTCTTCGGTAAAACCCAAAGTGTTTGTCATAAACTAGTGCTACGGTAAGTTTTATACTGAGCTTTTTATTGGCCTTTCAATTCACGTGAGAACATCACGTGACAAGACACTCACTGAACTGTGATGACTACGTCAGAGAAATTAACAGATTCCAATCTATAGCGGCTTTTTGTTTTTGAGCTTTTAAGAGCTTGTAATCACATTTCCACATATTCTGCACCTTCAACACAGCAGAGTAAGACATGGTGAATCTTATGATACCAAATAACTGTAATGTGAATTTTGTTGCAAGTCAACCTTTAATCATCTGATGCTCAGAAAACTTTGAGGCACCTTCGCATTGTTACAACTATGTTGTTCATCAATAAAATGTCTCGGTGCAGTAATTCAGTGAATTAACGATATCAATTAAATATCGATGCCGATGCATGTTGCTAGCAGAATCTACTACTAGCCAATGCGCGTGACTAACTAGTAATACAGGTAGAGTAAAATCCTTAATGACGAGAACTTTCTAAATCACAGACAACCCGTTTTACGAGCGATAGTATCTAATATGACTTTAAAATTTTGTGCTGATGATTGGCTAATGAAAAGATCTTATATTTATTGCTCGTGGATCCTTTTCAGATGTATCACTCATTAGGTCACTAATGAAGCACCCGCTGGAATCTGAGCTTGTTTAAAGATGGCGTCATTCAAACGCATATATCTCGGGACAGGGTTAGTCTACAAAGACAAAAATAACATCAAATTGTAGCTGATGTTTTAGCCTTTTATTGGTTTTAGTTTCATTAAATTAACCTTTTTGACCGAGCCACATCATCAAGTGATAATAGCTCATGCATGTATGACGTAAAATACAGTATCTGTGAAAAATGGAATAAACTACTGCAACAACTAAACGGAAATTAAAAACAGTGATTACAACAACAGCTATAGATGTATATCACAGTGATTTGATTGTTACTGGCCTTTAAAAAGTACTACTTTAGTATTTTATGCCGCAAAGATGCATCTTGCAGTTTGAATGTACATTTTTAGCATGATGATGCTGTCGGGGATCATAAATTGACTGAATAAGGTTTTTCATCAATGTAGCAGAGGTTGAATATGCCATCTGCTGTGTCTGCAAGGTGTTTCTTGAAGCATAGCACATCACTAGATCTTACACTACTGATAACATACGTCACATAATGAAGTGGATTTGGCTTTGCATTAAAACGAAAGTATCGATCTGCAGCTAACAGGATCCTGATGACACTGTCTGATGGGAGCACCAATTATCCATTGTTTTGTAGCTCGAGTAAAGTATACAGATGTCGGTACTGGATACTTGACTTAGTGGTAACCAGCGACTGACGACCAATGTCACGTGACAGCACTTTAGTTAGCTTTTTCACAATGTAGCCAGCTATATAGACTATACTGTTACCTATAACAGAAATTTGACATTTGAAATCTTTGTAAGCTCCACAAACTGATCAACTTCTGGAGTAGCCTGTGTGATGAGAATCTCGTTTTGAGCAGTAACATTACCTGTCTTACCAGCATTTGATTATGCACCACATTCGCTGATAAGTTTGCAAAAGGTAGCCTTAAACTGAGTAACAGTAGCATTATTATTCCAACCACCTAAGCAAAAAGCATCAATTATAACAATTACATAAAATCAACAAAAAAGAATGTTTTATTCACATAAAACATAGTACCGTTAATATACAACAATACAGCTATGGGCATGAATACAGCAGAAAACTGTAGTCATGATCCTGAAAATAAAATAGATCAGAATTCTACCACACCGCTATGTAAAATGAAAATGTGGCAATTTTCAATGGAAGTCATTTACACCCATCTTAGGCATAACGCTTAATGGAAATTTCATGGAGATTGTTTCAACAGAAGTGACAACATACAAATTGCAGAAATACTGCAAAGAAGTACAAAACATTGCCACAGATGCATTGCTAAAGAGAGTCATATCAACATCTTCTGCTAAGCTGCAAACATATACATAAGCATTTGCTGTGGCAGCTGTCGCTGTTTTGCTCGCTGTCTAAGATTTCTGAAAGAATTTTAGGTATACATGTATCTACTTTAAGTTGAACAACCTATTAGCATTGCGCTTGACAATATTTTTTTGAATTCAATCATTGAAAAGCACCATTCAACATTAAAAAATAAACCTTTAAACGACTGGGCAGTGTAAACAGTGTGGACACAGCATCTGGTTTCAGTCGAACATTTTTACCTGTTCTGTCAAAACATGGATCATTGAAATGTTTGTTGCAGACAAGTGCTAAAGAATCAGCCTTATTCACTCTTTTGCTGTTGCGATACCATTGTAAATAATGAGAGTTCTCACTTACTTTGTTTGGAATTCTAAAAATTAAAATGAAACTGTAGCAGTTAGTTAGCAACAGTAGTAATAACAATAGTATTATTACTCTTACCTCCTTACTTCTAGCTATATCCAGATATAACAATAAATAGTATTGTAGGCACTAAAAACAGTTTTGTCAAATACTAATTTAAAAATAACGCAATAGTTTATAGTTTCTAAATATTAATATAACAAAAACTTCAAATTTAAATAATAAAACACCTTTGTTCTAAAGGAGAAAAAAGTTTACTCACTAGCTAATGAATTGATCCAATCACCGACAACATACAGTCAAACTCGTAGACTTAGTAGTGACGCTGATCAACTCTCACTCACCCAGTGACTAGTGTAGTAAAACCAACTAGTGGCAGTACTAACTAGTAATAGCCCAAATAGTATTAGTAGTAGACTTTAGCAATAATGATAGAACTAGTAGTAGAAGTCACTCACTTGTAAAATTTCATGCCCCCTTTCCTTTGAAAGTACATTCCTATGGTTTTGGCAGTTCATGGAATAGCAATAGCACTGTTCACCTACATCATTCGGTATCTTACATAAATTATTAGTAGTAATCTCAGTAGTCTGCCCCTTGGTTTTAGCAGGGTATTCGTGATCTTCTATAGCTGTTAAATCTGAAACTAGATTTCTTTCTTACATTGAACAAAGTGAAATTTTTCTAAACGCTAACTCAACATGGCGCCAGCCCAATTTTCATACTCGCGAATGATGTTGGCCATTCCATGGGTTTTGAGTTCAATGGATGGGATATGTGATGCTTAGACTACCATGACCTCTGAGCACACGGGTGTTACGGTTAGTCACAGTGGTTATGATAACTAGAGTAAGCCAGAAAATTAAATAGTACTAAACAGTATATAAGTACATGTTAGTGCAAAGGAAGGTGGAGTCCTCTTTTGTAACAACACATGTGAGTATATATCTTCATATATTATTAGGCATATGTTACCATTACTCTATAAAGCCAAATGTTGTAGTTAGAGGTGGAACGAGATAGGTTTTTTAAGTTCGAGACAAAACTCGAGACACTGTTTTGTGAAAATTCAAGACTCGAGACACGAAACAGTAAAATAATGAGCATTTGGTGATGATTTCACTACATATGGAATAGCGCACTTGAGATATAAAATTGATAAACCTGTTTTTAAATTACATTTTCACCTGGTGTAAACGATTTTAATATAACATTTTAACAGCTATATGCATGTGTTTTTTGTAAACAAAAGTGACACAAACAGCTCTAAAATAGCGAAATTAGATATTTCTAAGTATTTTGAGCTTGATTGATAATAATGATTATAAACATGGCTTTGTGCATGTATATTTTTACCATCTATTGAATAGTTTTTACTTTTTAATGTAATAAAAGTTGTAATGAAACCGAGAGCCGTCGATCTACAAAGAAGTGCCGCAACTAAAAGAACACACGATAACACTTTCATTTTTATTGTTGCATTTATGTTAAGTTTTGTTTGTGTATTAACTTTAGTATGTGAATTATATTTAAATTGCACTCATGAAATTATATGAATTACTGTATATATTCTTATATCGAACTAACAAAAATGTTGTTGTTACCCGAACATGGACTATGGTCGACACGGCCTTTAAATCGTTTCTCCGCATCCGGGCAAGTTTTACTCCAAGTTAGTTGTATATAAAAGAGGCCCGAATTTTATGAAGGGCAGTTGGCGTTTGAACACAATACGATAAAATACAGACATCTTCCCAAAACAGTCTTATTTGTTAAATCGGAATATCTGGAGGGTAATCGGATACGACCCGGTATCTGTTTTAAGAACACCAAACCGTACAACAATATATTAACAGGGTCGTTGTCCGGACTACATGATTAGACTTGGTGGCCAACATAATCAATAACGACAAGTAGTAACGGACCAGGTATAACTTTAAAGGCAGTTGCCCGCAATACATTAAAATAATTATACAGAGTTGTTGTTGTTGTTGTTACTGCAGGAAGCCATGTTTTAACAGCCGTGGGCAGGTGCTTTAGTTCTATTTTTTGTCTCGAGTTTGACAATAGTTAGGTCGAGACAAGACTGAGACAAGACAGGTCGAGACTCGAAATGTCTCGTGCCTCGTTCCACCTCTAGTTGTAATATTGCACAAAATATATTTGAGAATATGAAAGCAACTCATGAGAATATCAGTCCTATCTGATTGCATGACTTGTTTCTTGCTTCGGACACTTATCAATATTATAAACATCGGCAGATGTTTGTCAGTACTACTTGCTCATCATCCCAATTTCTCTTATAGCTACCAAATGAAGAACCAATAGGGTAAGATTCTGTAAATAATAAGTTTACAGACATGGTTAACAACTTATTTTTAACTGCTCTTTGTTTTGGTGTTTTGTGATACAAGGCATTTATGGTGAAAGGCATTATGGCGTTTAATATGACAACGAAAAAAGTTGTTTCTTATATTATTTCTATGGGTCCATACAGTATGAAATAAACTTTTTTTTTAAATTTAACTTTAAAGTAAAACTTTTGTAAAAGGTTTAACTTTTTTTAAACTTTTACAAAAGTTTTAAAGAAGTTCAACTTTCACAAAAATTTTGTAATATTTCAGATTATTTTGTTAAAAATAGGTGTAAATAACAAAAATATATATCAACATTATTTGATTTAATTTCAAATTCATTTCAATTCTTGTGAAACAAATTAGGCTATGTGGGCAGAGTAAATCCTAATAGTAACAGTGCTAGTCTGTAGTTTTTTTATGAATAGATTTTTATGATGTGGGGATGTCCAAGATATAAGACAGGCATGATGTTATGTTTGCAGTGTTCAGTTGCTATCCGATAAAAATTTGGTAAAAGGCTTTTTCAAAGTTGGAGACATTCATATACACTCTTTTGTACATAACGCGTACATATACAGATGCATGTATGAGCGCAAATGTATACATGTGCTTTGTCATAGAATTGCTAATGGAAACACTCACTTAAATTGCAAACATATTGAAAGCAATGTCAGTGTTTTATTACTCGTGATGCAATATTATATACAACATCACTAATATGTTTATAGCAAAACAACAGACAACCAGCTGCTGAAGCCTAAATTCAATGGCAATGAGCATAAAAAAGCTTTTTTGTCAGCAGCAGTTAGAGACGGATGATGGTGTTCTATGATACTGGGTATTTACAGGGACAGTTGGTAAGAAGATTAAACTGCAATAAGATGGCAGCACAACAGGCAATCAGCTGGTATTCTCCAGTGAGCTCATTCTCAGATCTCAAGCGTTCTGGTCAAACTCGGCTAGGGTGTGAAAAGCTGATGTCATCACATAATTGTCGTTCCATGCAGAGCAATAAGATGTTGTGTTGTAATGACTCATTAAAAGCATTCAAAAACATGAGTATCTCAGTTTTTGGGTGAATAATGAGTTTGACCTTAGGTCGTCCATGCCTGCAGCAAAGCCACGTCTTGCAGTTGCCATGAAAGCAAAATGTATGAGGTTAGCTTGGCGGTGCTGACTTTGGGACTACAGAAGACTAAACAAAGATATTATTTTCTAATAAGTCTGCCATTATGCAGTTGAACTCTAAAAAAAATAATGAGTGAGTACCTGCAGGTGAGAGGTTACACACTCAGTACAATGTGATGCCAATGATATCATCTTAAAGCTAAGTAACCCTATGTACAGTAGACAGCTGATCTGTATTTTATGAGTGGAGAAAAAGTTCGAGCGAGATTAGTTACAACCAACTGTGAAAGAAAACTGATACCGAATGTCGGCATTCAACAAACAGCAACTTCTGTACGAGATGTGGCTTATGGCCACAAGTTTGGGCTAAAAAGATTGTTGAACTATGAACAGGTCAAAGAAACAGCAATACTATGAACTTGGTAGAAGGTCTATGGCGCATTCAGAAAGAAAAGCAGCAGAAATCATAATCTGAAAAATTCTAAAAGGTCATCAAATCTGTCAGGTTAGCTGAAATGACATATTGTAGGGTGTATTGCAGGCGTATTGCAGGACCCAGAAAGAAAGTTAATTCCACTGTTTGATGGCAGCTATTACAAAAGCTAAATATTGAGTTAGGTCTCATGTAATGATGGTTTGTGTTGAAATTAGGATGTTCTATGCTACAGTGACAAATACCATAACAACAAAGTATTAAAATATAAAGAACTACATCTATACCTTGACATACGAATGCCAAATCATGTGAGAATTTTAAGATACAAGGAAACTTCTGAGCAAACTTTTGTCTTGAGATTTGAGATGAAATTGAATAATGAACATGTGAGTCAGTTCTTGACGCAGTCACTGTAATTTTATCATAGAGGTATTGCTAATAGATAGTTTACCAGTAGCCTCATTTGCAGCTGCTTTGGCCTTCACCAGGTAAGTACGTGACAAATATCTGTAGCTCTCAAGATATGTTCATCCATCTGCAAAATTCAAATGCCAGGCTTGAAAAACAAAACAATGCTGCTAGCCAACAGCTGTTCCTTTTCATTAAATACACTTGTGAAACTTCTGTAAACTTATCTAGGAGTTGTCTTACCACTATGAAATGATCAAACGATTGTTGACTATTCATAAGCAACATAAAAAACAGGTTTGTAGATTTGTTCTATATTATTTTCAATTTTAAATTATTCTAAAGCTTTACAAACAGTCATCCTTGTTGCTAATTTAGGGATGTTACAATACAGGAACATTAGATAATTATCTACTTTGAAATCAATAAACACTTGTGATGATGCAAGCTAGAGGCTCACTGACATTCGTTTTGGAGCAAATTAGTTAAACTACAGTTGAGCTAATTAGTTGAACCTCAAACAATGCTCTTTGTCACATGTAACCATTCTAAGGTTTATGCATACGTAGTTTATGCCTCTGACGCACTCTCCCTTCTTTGAAGGGATATTATTAATGGAATTTAATCAACACTGAAGTTATTATTTCAAATATTGTTGGATTTAGTAAATTCTTTTGAACCAAGTGGTTTTATATAAATATAAAATACAGAAAAATAGATAGCACAGATTAAACCGGAGAAGTTTTTTTAAAACACATAAATTACATTTTTTATTATTATATATTTCAATACATCAGAGTCTTGGCTTTCGAATGAGCCTATATTCAATACACAAAGAATAATGGAACTGTGACAAACAGGGTGCCAAAAGTATGTCCTGCAAAAAACACTTGGTTCAGGTTCTCAAAATGTGATGTCACAATTATTATTTAGCGTTAGGTAGTCGATTCCTTTCGCTGCCATTGATGCTGCGCTTTTTTGTAACAATCGGCGCTGTTAAACCCATAGAGCGCTAATAATAAACTAGAGTTCTAAATAATCATCAATGCCCAGGATCGTGATAACGCCCAACCAATACAGACACATGTTTTGGGTGAACTAATTATGCTTCAATAAATGTAGGCCTACTGCCATTGATAAAGGTAATAAAATCACATCAATTAAATTGTGACTTGCGGTGGTTGCGTGGCCCTAGGACTATACGTAAATCGAACTATCGCGAGATCACAAAATGCTTGAAACTAATTAGTCTCAGTCGCTACCCTCAACATCACAATAAAATGAGAGGCCTACTGCATAATATCATCGAGAAAACATAGTATGGTGCTTGGAATATGAGTTATTTCTCATAGAAATAATCTGTACACGGATAACTAATGACCTTGATTCCTTTGTCATCTTCATTGGTTCTCTGGAGTTGTCCTATCTTTGCCTGACACTATCGTCATTATCGTAGTTGATAAATATAAGCGGTAAGCAATAAAATAGGTGGTAAGAGCACACAACACCGCATATTAAACTTGTTACGTCACAGTTTCCGAGCCTATGCCAGTAAACATTTTTGCGGTAGAGCTCTGGGGAAATCTTATAAACACCAACCAATATCTGTTTCACCATGGTAAACAATGGCTCGTTTAAAAACCAAGACTCTGATATATCGAAATATACAATAAAAAAATTATGTAATTTATGTGCTTTAATCATCCAACCTAACAACTACATTTGGATTGGCAAAAGCCAAAGGAGATGATTATGTCATTTCTTCTATAGCCCAATGAGGGCTGAATGGGCAGGTGGACTGATGTGTCAAGTAGGTGCTAAAGGCTGTTAAAAGAAACCAGTAATGCATTGACAAGCTTGGAAAAAATTCAAGATTGTGCTGAGTTTTCTATGCTGGTCGCACATTAACTAAACTAACATTGTGTGAGGTATCAGAAATACAAGATTAAACTGTAACTGCCACGAACAGCTTTCATTGTTTTTGTAGGTAAATCAGACTTATCTGATTTAAACCTGGTAGATAATTTATCGCTCATTCAGAAAAAAAATAAAGCGGTCAAAACCAAAGTCTAAAACAAACTATAAAATGTAGTTAAATCTGTCAGATTAATTGAAATGACATCGATGTATTACAAAGTCCTGATAGAAAGTATGCTCCACTGTTTGATGGCAGCCATTAAATACACTAAATACTGAGTTAGGGCTCATATAATGATGGTTAGTGTTGAAATTATTATGATTTATCCTACAGTGATAAATATAAATAAGCCCAAACAACAAACTAATAGAATGAAGAACTACATTCAAACTTTGACATAAAAGTGCCTCCTTCATATCAGAAATTTGAGATACGAGAAAAAATCCAAGCAAACCCTTTTTGGGACACAAAACAAAATATAGATTCAAGCATGTGAGTCAGTTTTTAATACGGCCACTATGATTTTGCCATAATTATGTTGCTATAAAGCAATATACAAAGAATTTTTCTACATTCATTTTATATCATTTTCAAAATAACAATTTTGTAAAGTGTTATAAACTTTAGCTTCTGTAGCTAATTTAGGGATGTCACAATACTGGCACACAATACTGGCACACAAGATACTGGCACATAATATACTGGCACACAATACTGGCACACAAGATACTGGCACACAATAAAGGCACAAAAACCTGCTATGGTATACCATGGCAGGTTTAATAGCTAACTGGATTTTTATTGATGCTATTTTTACATGTTATATAGCTTCCAAGTGACATTCAATAAGTTGTCTAATGGTGATAAAAGTTTAATATTTTGTTAGTTTTTTGCAAGTTTCCAGATGTGGAGTGTCTGAAGCCATCTGAAAGGCTGCAGGAACAGGAAATTTACAACATTTCCTGTTCCTGCAACATCTCTTTATGTAAAGACATAAGGAGTCAAGCATCTACAGATCAATTGTATTTTGGACGTACCCAGAAGGACTTACAAAAGCAGAGTCATGGCCACTAATAATCTCCGTATGCAACATAGTCAGAGCTACATGTACTTATCTTAGGATTAAAGATAGAGATAAATATCCAAATATAATACATACAAAGTTTGAGTTACCTGTAGAAGAGTAATTTTGTATTATAAGAGCTGAAACTACATATGCCAGTGGCTGGGATAGATGTTTTGCTAAAAACTTTTGCTGAGATGAAACTCTTCTGGCTTACAAACTTCTGGCTTACAAAATTTATATAATAAATAATAATGTTAAAGATAAGGAAAAACCAAGTTTTGAAAAATTTAATGCAAAATATCAGTCGCATAATCATGAATAAAAAATGATTTGCAAAAAATATTAAATATTTCTTTGCCCCGTTGTTACCTGTGCCAAAAACCTGTCTGATAAATTGTTCTACGAACTCTAACAGACTCGAAAAATTCTTTGCTTTACACTACTAAGTGAAAACAGGTGAGTCAACACCACAAATCACCAACCAGGTGCAGGAAAACCTTTATTAACCCTTTGCTAGACAAGTTTATTTACAGAATTGAATCGGTGAGTAAATTGATTTAATAGAAATCGGTAGCAATAACCAATGTACATATGAATAAGAGACAGGCTGCCTTGCAGCTATGTACCTAATTTTGGTCAACTCTGGACATGTATTTTTTGCTGAGCGTTTTAACAGCGATGAAGTTTTGTCGATTTTAATATTGAAACATCTTAGCAGTCAAACCTTTCAAACATTTAAAATAATTTAAAATGATAAAACAATTTTTGTACTTTTTGAGAGAATCAACTAAAGTCTGGTGCAAGTACATCTTTGAGACTTTTGTAAATTTAACTGAGAATTGTCTTACCACTTGCTTCTGAATTTGCCTCTTTTGCAGCTGCTCTGGCCTTCACCAGGTAAATACAAATTTACATAATAAACATCTGTAGCTCTCAAGATATGTTCATTCATCTGCAAAATTCAAATGCCAGGCTTGAGAAACAAAACAATACTACTAGCCAGCGGCTGTTCCTTTTCATTACATACACCTGTAAAATTTCTGTAAGTTTATCTAGGAGTTGTCTTACCATTATATAGTGCCAACAGGTTGTTGATTATTTAAAAGCAACATACAAATAAGGTTTCTACATTCATTAGATTTATAATTTAAAATAAAAAATTTTCTAAAGCCTCACAATCAGTCACTCCTGTTGGTAATTTAAGGATATTACAATACTGGTACACAAGATATATAAATCTACTTTGAAACTAATAAAAACTCGCAATAAGGCAATCTTGAGACTAACTGACATGCTATTTGGAGCAAATTAGTTGAACTACAGGTGAGCTAATTAATTGAACCTGAGCCAATGTTCTTTGACATACGCAGCATTTCTAAGGGTTAAGCATGCAGCATTCCTCCTCATTTGAAAGGATGGTATAAATGGAATTTAATCAGTACTGCAATTACCCTTTAAAACTTTGCAGATTTTTGCAGATTTCGTTAAACCAAGTGGTTTATGTAAATAGAAAATACAGAAAAATAGCTAGAAAAAAAAACATGCTGAAGCTTCATAATCATTCGCCTTAATGCTTCATTTATTGAAATTAGAAAAAGCAAAAGAAATTTATGAAGTCCTTTCTTTCACAAGAAAATAAGGAAATGAATAAGCTGGTTGAGTGACATGTAAGGCAGGTGCTTTATGCTAATAGAAATAACAGGTAATACACTGACAACCTTATCAAAATATCAAGAATGAGCTGAACTTTCTATGTTGATCACGTAATAAAACTATTAATAATATGAGAAGTCTCAGCAATAGTACATTACACGGTGCAAACTTGCAGGATAAGACAATTCATCCATATCACAGTTGATCTTTTCCATATATAATTTATTTTTATGATACTACGAATTTTTTTTATAGTTTATCTTTTCTTTTCATTATCTATTCTATATACACATATATGTTTTTGAGTTCGTTTAAATTAAGGAACCTTAGAGCTGATCAGGTTTTCAAGGGTCACCTTGAAGGTCATTAGAATTTGTCTTCACAATTTTTTTGCGAGATTAATATACAGAGAGTCTTTGATCTTTTCTGGGAGAACCATTTTAAGTTCTTTTGTTGAATTTTAAGAGACCAATAAAGAACATTAATTTTATGTAAGCTACTTTTTATATTAAGTTTTACTTATTGTTTAGTGCATGGATTATTTTAGGTATGCATATGATGATGCGTGTAATGTATGAGACAGCTTGTGCGTTTATTCCATGAACATCTGAGAGCCAATCACTTATAATCCACAGTCCAATGTATAATAAAGTCTTAAGTGCTTAGTAGGTGAAGCTAACTCACTATCATGATATAATATTATGAAAACCCCACAAGACATCTTCTTTCTTATAGAACACACGTTAACCTAATTTAGTGTTAATTATAAGAATTGTGTCACAACTGCATAAAATGACATAATATATCAGATGATGTCACAGTCCTTTAAATTACAGTCTTATACTTTTAAGAAAAGTATAAAAGCAAAACAGCTTCAAAAAATAAAATAAGTAATATTGGTTTATAAAAGCTCTGCAGATAACATTGACTACATTGTGGTTTATTAGATTATTGTGCTTGGCATGTCTACAAAAATGATATTGATAATAATAATACTAAAGCTTATCTTGGGTATCAGTAATATTTATTCAGAAGTTTTCTAACCAATACCCACTATGTTTCTACTCCACCTACACAAACACAAAACATGCCTTATTTAAAACTGTTATAAACCAGTATGTAGGGTGCTTTCACAGCTCTACCAGACCTGGTTCTGTACTGCTGCTCAGGTTCTAACATATGAGCTGTTTCTCTGTTCTCAAGCGTTTTGTCATAAATGCGTAAATGTTTTGCTCGTAAATTGTGATTCAAGCCCTGGTTGGACTAATTTTCTACATGACAAATCCTGCATTAAGTGACTTACTTGACTTTTGAATGTGATTGCAAGTTTCCCTAAAATCACCTTTATCAGTTGCAATGATATATGAGCAAGGCTCATCACACTTGGATTTTACTTTTCCTAACACCCATTCCTCTTCTATGAGCGCCCTAACTTGCTCCCCATTCTTTAGCACCTCTAATTCACCTCCAGCCTTGTGATCATAGCACAGCTTTGGTTTTGCCTGAATGGCTTCTCTGTTTGCTTGCAATTGCATGTAATCATATGACTTAGGTATAAGTGTGCCGTACTGCCTTGGCAGCTCATCCTGTATATATCTATCCTGTAAAACCAGGAATGGTGCTGGTAATTTGTCACCAATAGGTGTATTTCTGTATTGCCTCAAATCGGCATTGATTTTTTCTGTGTGACCCTTGCATTTTTTAACCAGTTTCTTAGCTATCTTGATATATGCCTCAGCCATACCATTTGACTGGGGATAACCTGGAGATGAGGTCACTAACTTGTTGTTATTCTTACAGTATGGTCTAAACTGTGCTGGCACATAGTAGCTAGCATTGTCAGATCTTACCGTTTTGGCCAAACCAAATGTGGTGAAAAGGTCATCAAACTGCATGAGCAATAACCACAGTGCTTTTAAATGACTTTATTTGTTTAACCAGTAACTACTTTGAATTGGGATCCACTATAACTACAAATGTAAAGTCATTCCAATTAAAGCATCGCTGCTAACTATCTCAAACAGATACTGTGGTAATTCTTAAGGCATCAAAGGTGGTCTCTTTTTCTTAGCAGTGTCCTCTCTACACTGAGAGCAGCTAGCAATCAACTCTTCTATGTGAGTCTGCATTTTAACCCAAAATACTGAGGTTTTTACTAAACTGATGGTTTTTTATGCTTTGATAGCTACCATGAAGCACTTCTAGAACTTTTTTTTGTTTGGCAAATGGCACTATGAGTATATCATCGCAAAGTAGAAGCTGTTATCCTGTTTCTATACTGCCAATGTTCCCTACTATCATATTTACAGGACCTTTTGTGTTTTGGCCATACATGTAACACATGTTCATATAACACCTGCAGCTTTTCATATTTTTTGTTTCATCTTGATACTTGTTAAGGGCTGTGAGTGATGTGAAGAGCTTGTTCTCGTTCAAACTTAATAGGTCAAAACTATCTGCTCCTACAGTGTCTGTTTCCACATGATGATTGTCTCTAATGAGAGTGTCTGCAACTACCATTTCTTTGACCTTTTTGTACACTAGATTGAAAGCATAGTCTCGAAGGTGCATTACCAATTTTTTTAATCTAGGAGATGGATTTTGTCTACTGGCTTTCGAATGAGTGACACTAGTAGTTTGTGATCAGTTTGATTTGTGAAAACGTCGCCCATAAACATAATAATGAAATTTCCTACAGCCAAACCATTTGTGCATAGCGGGTTTTGGTTTTTGTCAGTGGTTTAGCTGCATACTCAATATGTTCACCTTCATGCATCATAGCAGCACCCAAAGTGTGTGATGATGAGTCCACCTGAATGGTAACCTCATTGTTTTTAAACATAGCGTTCTAGCTCTAGCCTACTGCCTATTATAGTTTTTATTTTTGTTAATGCTTTTTTGCACTTGGGCTATCTCCCCAAACAAAATCAGTGTCATATCTGATCAACTGTCGTAGTGGCTCAGTCATGTTTGCTAGATCTTTACAAAACTTGCTCAGATAATTTACCATGCCCGAAAATTGCATCACTCTATCCTTGTTGCCCGGTGATTTCATATTTAAAATTGCACTAACCCTATCCTGATTTGGTGACAAACTATCAGACAGCACATGGCCTAAGAACACTACCTCTGTTTTGCAGATTTGTGATTTTTTTTGTTCAGCTCAAGCCCTATTTTCCTGCACGTTTCCAAGAGCTCATTTAGCCTAGTTTTGCATTGCTCCTTAGTTTCACCATACACTAGCATGTTGTCTATATATAAATCTAAACCAGTTAGGTGAGATAGCTTTTTAGCCAAAACCTTGTAAAATATCTCTGCATGCACTAGAAGTCAAACCAAAAGGTAATCTTTTGTAATAGTATCTACAAAATGGTGTACTGAATTTAATTTTCCAAAGTTCTGAGCAGCTAGTTGAAAAATTGAACGCCGCCGTTTTATTGCAGGCTACCTCTAATTAAACGCCACCATAAAGAAGTTTTCAAAAGTAGAACGCCATGTTGTTCAAATAATGGCTTTACGATAGTAGTAATCTGAGAATGAGTATAAAAGTACATTTCTATGGTGTGCATGATGCAAAAATTTAGGCCAATCGGCAAGTCAGCAGCATCATGGAAACGGCATAAATCCGCAAGCTAAGCGAGTTTTGCGATTCGCAAAACTTTATCCAATCCATCATGCTTGCGAATGATTGAAACGACACTAGTGTGCATTAAATTATTGCTGGTTATTCCATTTTAAACATTTTCATGCTTCAATCATTTTTATTTCGATTTGAAGAGTCTCAATGGGTCAATGTTCAAAGCGATTGCAACTGCAGCTAAGCTTAGCATGACAAAATTGCGTAGCTAATTATGGACTCATTAATTAGGTTAATACTTGACCTATGAGGTCCTGTACTAGCGTTTAATGCACAGCATGCAGATGTTCATTGACACGCTCGATTGCAAAGTAACTCAACTTGCGCTCAGTCCCAAATCCATATCACCTAAATCATGGAAACATAGAAATAGGGATTAGCTGGCAGAAAGCCAAAGAGGGAGAAACGGGCAGCGAGCCAGATAGCAAAAGAAGGGCCCTGAGTGTGGGAAGCCGCGACATAGAATATAGCCAAAGGAGCCTGCAGCAAACAGTCTGCAAAGGATTAACTCATTTAGAAAAAAACACATTACAAACACAATTTACCCAAAGAGGTGAAGAAGATTTTTTAGCCCCCTGCCAACAAAAGGATCTATTCCTTCACACCTAATAGACACGCACTCATTGAATCTCGAAAGGCCATAACTAACAAGGCTGAGTATACAAGCATATTGTTATTTTTGCTTAGGCTAATGAGTATTGACAAAAAAATTGTTATTTTTGACCTTTTGAAGGACATAGAGTTCACAAATACTTGGAAACAACCACTGGCGTGTTATTGTTGATTATATGATAATTAACTACAGACAGTAGTAGCCGTCATAATCTTAACACTACTTGTTGTGAACATTGATACTTGGGCTCATTAATGGCAACCGTGCGATACTGTCAAAACAAATGTCAAGAAAAGTGATGGTAGTGACCATCTTCATTGATTGATTTGTAGCCTCAACCTTTGCTTTGTAGCAACAGTCTAATTTTTGTGGGTGCGGAAATGCCTCGTGCAGAAAATATAAAAGTTTGTTATTAAACTATATCATCACTCTTCATCTGTATTGTAATAGAATGCAATCTAACATATTTTATATATTATTACCAAACTAGCTGTACCTTCCGGCGTTGCCCGGCTGTTAAAAATCAGCTTGAAAAACAATGAGAAGTGATGAGAGTTGCCTGCCACTTGCTGACAGGCAACTCTCCAGCAAGTGGCAGGCCATTGTGCCTATGTGCCAAGTGGCCTGGCACATTACTAATGGAAAATTCTACTAAGCTAGTTAGTAAGCTTCAAATGTCGGTAGGCAATGACATTGCGTCAATATTTTTGCCCAGCTAGGCTATTCTAATAATAGCTATAGCCAGAATTCAGACAGGTACGTATATGACATACAAACATACTTTGAGAAATATATATTAATTAAGTAAAACATAACATATTGAAATACAGTATAACATTATATTATGTAAAAACATAATATAGTGTGTTATAAAATATTATACCATATTTTATTCTGATATATCATATTATAGTCTTCTAGTCTGCAATAGCATCATAACCATCAAGAACATGTTCATCATTGTATTGAAACTCTGAGCAATCTGCAAAATTATAATTAGTATCATATAATCCTTTATCTGCACCCCAATCATTATTTACGTACCAAGAAAGAATCATATAAACATTTGTGTGATATTGTTTAAGTAAAACTGTTATTATAATGAAGGAAGCAGGTTATTTAGAATCAGTTAAAATGTATGTAAAATTATTGGTCTAAAATCCTTTTCAAGAAACAATTTGATTGGTTTACGCCGTTACTTAGAAACAGCTTTTTTGAACAGAGCTATGTGGATGCCTCAATACCAGCTGTTAAGGTTCAAAGGGTTAAACATATGTTTCGTACAAACTAACAAACAGATACATGTAAATTACAAACAAATTTGCTTGACAAACGGCCGCTCGGACTGTATCTTGTTTGTAAGTTGTAGAGGCTATTTATAGAGTATCTATGTATAGTTTACTGCTAGACTAAAATCAGCTGCTGTGATAACTACATTATTTCAACTTGAAGTGTTTTCTCTCTTCAGTTAATTGTATTGGTAGCTGATTGCACTGATAGAGCATTTAGATGTTTCATTAGAAGATTTTACAATATCTTTATCAAAAAATCTAGACTCGTTTATTAGGAAATGCAATAAATAAAACCAATTAAAAAATGTTTTACTGTTAGAAAAAGCAATACTTTGCTATTAAAATACAGCTATGATCAGAAAAAAACATCTAAATTTTCAAAACTACTCATTTTGTATTAGGTAGATTTTTCACCACAGCCACCAACTAGAAGGTTTGTGCTTTACTTTCTTAATAATAAATAGGTCATAATAATAAATAAAGGAGGTTAAAAATGTCAAGGAAACTTTGGGTGATGAGGCAATCAACAAGGTTGAATTTCAAGGTAAGTGTTATTAATAATAATATTTAAATGAACAAATAGAATAATTATTGTAAAGTTAGATTACAGAAAGGTTAAATCAAACTTTTTTTGTAAGTAAGAGGTTATTCAGCAAGTACATTTTAAACAAACAACAATATGAAAATATTAACATAATTCTAAAATTAAATGAAGTGGGAGTAGAATACATAAAAACTATAAACCATTAATCCTACGACCAAACGAGCGGAGTGAAGTTTGAGAGTTTTTATGATAAATGCATGTGCACACAACTTACAAAAATTATTCATCAACAACGTCGCAAACCCTTGTTTCGAAATCTCATCAACAAATTTAGCCATCATTTGGTAGAGTCGTTAACGTATAATAACGATACAAAACACATATAAGCCTATTTAAATATCTTACCAAGTTTTTGTAAATTGTCGACAGTCTCTTAAAACTTACCCAGCTGATCGGATTATACACAAATAGACAGATTAATTTGGCCGAAAATCGTCACAAAACGCTTGAAAAGCTTGGTTTAATAAAAGTTAAGACCGGCAAACAAAATGCCGTGTGACAGAGAATCAAACCAATAAGTCGTGCGCATTTCACAAAAAAATAACGTGCACATCTCACCAGTCTATAGCTTTGTCGAATTGCCGAAGGTTTTAGTAATTAACGTAGGAGTACTGAAATCGTTTCTTTTTTGCCGATTTCAAAGTAACTGACATTTTGGAAACTTTTGAGTACTTTGGTATTCTAACTGATTTCCAAAGCAGTGAAAGTAAAGGAAATGACGATCATAGTTTTTTCTAACGATTCTTACAAGATTATTACAATATTTAATTATAAGTTTTGATGACTATTGAAGTGTGATAGTCACACTAACAACATCGATGATGGGTAATATGTTACTGTTATTTTTTGTAAATAGTTCTGTTAAATAGATTTTCAAAAAATCTATATAAATATCACAACTTTTTGATATTGTTAGCTATGACGTTTTGAAATGTAAACAAGATTGTCCATTGGTTTTCTATTATTACTGTATCACTATATTAATAATATTGGTTATTCTAATAATATCAGTGCATTTTACTTCTAATATTGGCCAATATTGCATTTCTCCTATTGCAGGGGGAAACATATAAACATATAATTTTTTCCTTTCATTATTGCTGTTTGTTGTATATAATAACACCCACACCCAGTACATTACAGCTACCATTGCAGTTATCCTATTGCACTGCAGAGCCATTTGACTGCTAATATTGCATTTCTCAACCATCAGTACCCTTTCTTTTTTCCAATCACTTTGGTCGTGGGCTGTATGACAGGGGAATTTCTAGTTTATATAATAAGTTAGACAGAGTGATTGTAAGCAGGTATGAATATCTTGTCATAATAATCACAATTATTGCATAGATTATCAACTCTTTGTAGCTTTGTGGTGACAATACATACCTTGGCCATATATATGTCAATACATGTCTATGACCGCAAATATGTTCATGAACACACCCATTGCCTTGCCCATGCATATGCCTACAACCAAGCTCATGGCCACACCTATGTCTTCATCAATGTTTATGCCCAAGTTCCTGTTCATTTCCATGCCTATGTTCAAGCTCATGCCTAAGACCAATGCCTATTATCATGCCAGTGCCCATGTCAATTTCTATGTCTATAATAACTTTCATGCATTAAAATTATACATATGATATCATCTGGTAATATGCAACAGGATAGAAACAAAAAGGGGAGGTAATCACCATACGCGCTCAAAATCATCATTATAGGGGAATGTTTATTAGCTTCATTGTTCATGTATAAGATGATCACAATATTAACTTCATGTACCAATGTGCATATAAGGTTGGAACATAGACATGCTTTAGAAAGAAATATCATGATGTAAAACCAAACAATTGGCATCTTTTTATCACTTTAACAAAATGAGGTTGTAGCCGCAGAGCAGAAGGTAAAGTTTAACTTCTGTCAGCACTACATCTAAATAAGCAGTTTAAGATCATACAGTCAGCCATTTAGCTAAGAAAGTTGATAGAAGATAAAATATGATGACAATAATAAGAATAGTGTTAGTATAACTTCACTGTAGAATAGTCAGTCTTGATGAAACCTTATCATGAATATTGTTATATGATATTAATAAGAGTGTGGTCCTTATTTCTCATTCAGTTTAAAGAAGAGCACCTTGCGAGTCCACCATGTATACAGAGGTACAACCAAGAAGTTACTAGTAACACTCAAGCTATAGATACAGCCATGACCAATGCGATCACTTCTCATCTCTGATACTTTCTCACCTGTAATAAAAGTATATGAATATCTTAATTATTATTACTGTACAATCATACCATCCACCCTTTTTATATACTTGTATAGACAATTACTACACAATGAGTACATGACAACCAATATATTAAAAAGCTAATGCAATTCTAGTATATAATAATAGTGTTGTAAGTTATAACAAACAATTTCACTTACATCTTGCTATAATAAGATAAGTTGCAAGTTTTATTTGTAAGAAAACCAATAAAAAGTTAGCCATGGGCCACACAAAGATGAACAATAATAACATTATTAAAATTTATAAAATAATAAATAATTATAAAATAAAAATAAAATATTAAGTCATCTGGAGAGAAAAACTTAATTTTGCTAGAAAGTAATCATAAAGACAGAAAGCAATAAACATTGCTGACAAATTGTTGGTGGACGCGGCTGAGCCATCAATTGTAGCTACTATTTTTGGCACACCTTTTACATGACTGCTATAGATGTTACTGTAACATTCATTTGTATAATTGTTTTAATGCTTTCCAAGGCTTTTTTGCATGACGAAATTGCCATAGGATGACACCCATATTCCTGTAAAAGTTATTCGTATTTTCAATAATTTATTCCTCAGTCAAAACTTTATTGGTGACTACATCTGGTAATTATATATAAAACTAAAAGCAAGACATCAAATGAAACTTCAGCAAAAATATCTTTACAAATAAATAAAAAATATGAATAAAACCAGTGAAATGTTGATGAATCGCTGCAGATATTTTAAAAATTATATTAAGGTGTAAGTCAAGGACTGACTTATCCTTGAAAGGTTGACTTGCAACAAAATTCACATTACAGTTATTTGGTATCAAAAGATTCACCATGTCTTACTCTGTTGTGTTGTAGGTGCCAAATATGTGAAAATGTGATTTCAAGCTCTTAAAAGCTCAAAAACGAACAGAAAATCGCAACCACACGAGACCGCCGTAGTTTGGATTCGCTTTCCAAAATGGCTCAAATGGGACGTAGTTGTTACAGGATGGTTTCCGTTTACACTTTCATGCAATCTCATCCGTCGAAATATTTTCACAAATATACTTCACGCATTCAATAAAATCAATCACATCACCTAAAACAACAAACCAATCTCAAATGATAGAAAAGTCTATACTTTCTAATAAAAATTTTTAAACTTTACAGTAGAAGCCTTTTAATTTGCAACAAGCCATCTATGCATTTGATTTATATTTTAGTTTGTATATGTACACGCATTTACTCATTAATATTTACTATACATGAACATGTGACAGTGCTCTGATAACTTGAACGCTCTGATAACTCGAACACTTTCATTCGGTCCCATGAAGTTTGAGCTATCCGAGTTTGCCTGCATATAATAAAAATGTTCTAGATAAAGTTTGAAGCTGAAAATTGTATACATATCTTGAAGCAAAATCGGCAATTTTTAGTAAAATGGCTGGCAGTACGCCGAAAATTGTACATGCATTGCAGTGAAAGAGCTAATATAAGTATTAAATGACTTCCGTGTTGTATACTCATCATTACAAGGAAAACTGATCCTGACAGAACAACTTAATGACCAGTTTGTATTATATTACTATGTTAGTGAGCTTTTTACTCATATTAAATTAGAAATAGGAAATTATACATCAAATATCTAACATATTGGATTGTTTTGTACTAGTTATGAACAATTTATTGGTTTCCATATATTCTACATGGGCAAACAACCAAAGGATATCTCCATGATCTCTTACTCAAGTTGACTACGATAAAATATTCTAATTTAGTTTTAAAAACCAGAGATAAAGTGATGAAGAAATTAATATTACTTATAGCAAAACCTGCAAAGGAATTTTTTTAATGTTTCTGCCAAAAACCTTTATTTACTATATCATAAAGTAGTTAATAAGCTAAAATGACATTGCCAATAAATGTTACTAACTAAAATTTTAAATAATTTCCGGCCAAGACCTTTTTAATAAACTATGAAATGCTTTATAAGCTAACATGACACTCTCAATGGATGTTTTTAACCAGAACCTCAAACATACAACTTACCTGTAGCATAACTGAGTGTGTAGATGATTTTGTTGTTGTATGCGGCTACCAGTATGTAATCTCCATAGCACACCAGACCTAGCGGAGGATCAAGATGGGTGAAAATCCACATGACATTCCTAGTGGTGATGTTAAATCTGAAGACTTTCTTTGTGTCATAGTCAGCTATGATGACATCATCACCGTGTCCAGAGCATATCGAGACCTGATTATTACTCAAAAGGGGGCAGCTGACGTTACGCAGAGTTTTACCAGTGAGAGAATAAATAGTTAGTCTCTTGTTAGGAGGATCAGCAACCACTACATTGCCTGCTGCTACAGTCAACATGCTACAGCAATAGTTATGATAAGGGTGCTGCCAGGTTACGATCACTTTCCCTGACATCTCATAGACACTTACTCTGCGAGACTTTCTAAATTTACTACAAGACAATATGTATAGTCGGTTCTCGTGGATACTGGTGGACTCAACAATACCAAGAGTAAATATGAATGAGCCAGGCAGCTTGTAGTTGCTATCAATTTTAGTGACTCTGCCATTATTAAATCCTACATATGTAACTCCTTCATGCTGACATACTGATATAGGAGTTGATGGTAGTTCTATGGATTTGAGTAGAGTTATTGACTTTAGAAGAGAACGGGATAAAGGAAGTTGTGGTGGTTGAGGAACTACAGGGTGCTGGTTACTGTTAACTACTATATCATCAGCTGAAACAATCTTCAACTCAATCTCACGCTTTTCACCTGAAACATTAATAATATAATAACATAAAGACATGCTTACAAGGCGTAATAAAATATTTGTATGTAGCAGGACAGTACAACATCCCAGAAAAGAGACAAGCCAAAGTACTTAATCACTCATTTAATCTAAATAATGAATCCTTTAAACGCTGACCGTCCCTGTCAATGTGTGTCGGTAACTCTGGACACGCACTTCGTCCAAGGATCGAGCTTAAAAATTTTTTAAACTTTTATTAAATATATCTGAAAGTTCTCATGATACAATGATATATGGTAAAACACTAGTAAAAATATTCAGCAACGCACAGCAAATTTCACCAATCAAAAAATTTTTTTTCAGTTATCTGAGCAAAAACCATAAAAATTCATACAATTATGAAAACTCGTAGGAATGTTTACAGTAGCATCATATCCATCGAGCACACGTTCATTGTTGTTTCATGACTCAAAATAATTTGAAAAATTATAGTTAGTATGAAAAAATTCTTCTTTTGCATCATCCCAATCATTCATGACATACCAAAAAATGAGTCGTATCAAGTTTTTCCCAATATCGTTCCAACCAAATTGGTTATTTTGATGAAGGAAGTAAGTATAGATACTTGACCACTGTTAAAAATAGAGCTGAAATTTTTGGTCTGACGCCAGATGCGCTATTAAGAACTATTTATGCGTTTACAAATGCTTTTACTTGAAAACAGCATTTTTCAACGAGTAATGCTAATGCTGGTATACCGCCCGTTAAGGTTTCTGTCACATCCTGCGCAATGCTGGTATACGGCCCGTTAAGGTTTCTGACACATCCTACGCAATGCTGGTATACCGCCCGTTAAGGTTTCTGACACATCCTACGCAATGCTGGTATACCGCCAGCTAAGGTTTCTGACACATCCTACGCAATGCTGGTATACCGCCCGTTAAGGTTTCCTACGCCATGCTGGTATACCGCCTGTTAAGGTTTCTGACACATCCTACGCAATGCTGGTATACCACGCGTTAAGGTTTCCTAAGCAATGCTGGTATACCGCCCGTTAAGGTTTCTGACACATCCTACGCAATGATGGTATACTACCTGTTAATGTTTCCTATGCAATCCTGGTATACCGCCCGCTAAGGTTTCTGACACCTAGCTAGGTTCAAAGGATTAAAACCTAATTCCTCATTACTTTAAAGGTTGACTTGCAACAAAATTCACATAACCGTTATTTGATATGAAAAAATTCACCATGTCTTACTCTGCTGTGTTGTAGGTGCAAAATATGTGGAAAGGGGATTACAAGCTCTTAAAAGCTCAAAAACAAACAGAAAATCGCAGCCACACGAGACCACGGGAGTTTGGAATCTCGTTCCAAAACGGCTCAAATGTGATGTAGTTGTGGGAGATGGTTTCTGTTTACACTTCCTTGCAACCTTATTCGTCGAAATATTTTCACAAATACATGTATGTTTCACGCATTCAATAAAACTATGCCTATTGTTCTAACGCGTCTATTTTATCGTCATTGTAATGCTGTCACTTTTAGCACTGATATCTTATAACTTACGGTAAAAAAATCGTTAAACTTTTTAACCTTAGCTCGGATGAGTACATATCATTGTCTGATAATCATGACGAGCCTGATGGTCATCTGTTATAATCGAAAAGTGCTGCAGAAATTATTTGCAAAGCATGGGGTCACATGAACTGATTACGACCTGCCGATTAGACCAAGTCGAAACAAAACTGTAAAGTAGCGAGCATCTAAATTTTATACGGGGTATTCGCTAAAACCCGAGGTGTTTGTCATAAACTAGTGTTACGATGAGTTTCATATTAAGCTTTTTATTGGCCTTTCAATTCATGTGAGAACATCACGTGACAAGACAATAACCAAACTGTACTGACAACGTCAGAGAAATCAACAGATTCCAATCTACGGGGGCTTTTCGTTTTTGAGCTTTTAAGAGCTTGTAATCACATTTCAACATATTTGGCACCTGCAACACAACAGAGTAAGACATGGTGAATCTTTTGATACGAAATAACTGTAATGCGAATTTTGTGTAAAGTCAACCTTTCAGATAGCATCATTGTAGTAACACTATTATACAAGTATGTTGATTGTAACAACAACAACAACCAAAACCTGTTCAAAATAAGTTGTGAACATACATGTATCCATTAAAAATGAAACAGAACAATAACAATCCAGTAAACTATTATGATTAACAGCATCTTATCTTATTGGTTCTTCATTTGGTAATTATATGCGAAGTTGGGATGATGAGTAAGTGGATCTGACACAAACGTGACTAGCAAGTAACCAGTCATGTGATCCATTACTATTGTTATAATTGTTACTATTATTACTACTGTTACTAATAATACTATTACTACCATCATTACTAATGTTACTATTTTTACAATTATTACTATTGTTACTATTATTACTACTGTTACTATTGTTACTATCATTACTATTGTTACCATTATTACTATTTTTACTAATGTCACTATTATTAATATTATTACTATTATTACTAATGTTACTATTATAACTATTATTACTAATATTACTATTATTACTATTGTTACTATTATTACTACTATTACTATTGTTACTATTATTACTATTATTATGGTTACTGTTTTTACTATTATTACTATTGTTAATATTATTACTATTGTTACTATTATTGCTATTATGACTATTATTACTATTGGTACTATTATTACTATTGTTACTGCTATTACTATTATTACTATTGTTACTATTATTACTAGTATTACTATTATTACTACTATTACTGTTGTTACTATTATTACTACTATTACTATTATTACTATTATCATTATTGTTACTATTATTACTATTATTACTATTATTACTATTGTTACTATTTTTACTATTATTACTAGTATTACTATTATTACTATTATTACTATTATTACTTTTATTACTAGTATTAAAATTGTTATTTCTGTTACTTTTATCACTATTGTTACTATTATTGCTATTGTTACTATTTTTACTATTATTACTAGTGTTACTACTATTACTACTGTGGTTACTATTATTGCTATTATTACTATTGTTATTATTGTTACTATTATTACTATTATCACTTTTATCACTATTATTACTAATATTACTATTATTACTTTTATTACTAGTATTAAAATTGTTACTGTTATTACTATTAATGCTATTGTTACTATTATTACTATTACTATTATTGTTACTATTATTACTATTGTAACTATTATTACTATTGTTATTATTGTTACTATTATTACCATTATTACTTTTATCACTATTAATACTATTATTAATATTGTTATTTCTGTTACTTTTATCACTATTGTTACTATTATTGCTATTGTTACTATTTTTACTATTATTACTAGTGTTACTACTATTACTACTGTGGTTACTATTATTGCTATTATTACTATTGTTACTATTATTACTAATATTACTATTATTACTTTTATTACTATTATTACTATTGTTACTACTATTACTATTGTTACTATTTTTACTATTATTACTACTATTACTATTATTACTATTATTACTATTGTTACTATTTTTGCTATTATTACTAGTATTACTATTACTAACATTGTTACTAGTATTACTATTATTACTATTGTTACTATTATTACTATTGTCAAAGGAGACAAAATATAATAAATAGTACAAAGCTAAAGCTTTGTCACATGAGAAAAATTAAGTAATTTAAAATCTGAACAAACAAAATGTGATTATATAAAAAAACTATTTTAAATATAACTAAAATATAAATTTTATAAAGTGAAACTTGTGCAAATAAATAAAATCACGTTTTTGTGTAGCTCTCCATAATTACCATTACCAGTGTTTAGCCTCTTTTGGGACATTAGCTGCACATTTTGTATGCAATTTATAATTTCGTGCTCATTATCATATCAAAATAATTATATACTGTCAGTATAATGTATATTTAAAAATATTCAAAATGTTTACCTTTCGTATACTCAACAAAATTTTTAAAAACTCTCCAAATAATTTGTAGTACATGTATATAATGTATGTTCAGACAAAATGATAGCAATCAAAAATGTCCTCAAAGCATATTACTGTAGTAGTAGTACTCACCCAAATGGCCTTTCTCCTAGCAGAGAAAAGAGTAAAAAACAGTAAGTAGCAGTAAAAGGGTTGCAATATTTCATCCGTTTGGCCTCTTCGACCATATTTTCTCTTATATAATCACTTTCAGAGGCTCCTTTTGTACAGTCCATTAGAGAATAGCAGCTATTTATGGACTTCTTGTCAGAATTTTGGATGCTATGTGCAAATGCTGACTAGGCATAGGGCAACACCTTTGTTGTGGTAATCTATCACCTTAATTTTTGAAGAAGCCAACAATTTTGGTAAACATTATTTGTCAAACTTCAAAGTTCTTCAAAATATCTGTTCAACTTCAAAGTCATATTGCAAAGTGTAAAGTTTACATAATTGTCTCTATCTTTTTTTTATTCTAAGAAATGGAAAAAAAATCTTGGTATATATATAATGCTTCATTATTTTGGTTTCTCTGAATCTCACATTGGAAAAACCTATTTTAGCTTTGAAAACCCATTAAAGCTTATTTTGCCGAAAGTCTGTTTACTGCTAGAAACCAGCTTTTTAGGAAATTCTATGATTAAAAGGAGTCTCGTAGAGGCATAATAAAATGACTGTTTTTCATGAGTTTGATGGTTCTGAAGACCATTGACATTGCTCGTATAAAGTAAAACGTCATTAGCGTAAATCCCAAAAATTAAAATTAACCTAAAGTAGAAGGCATGAAATACAAAAATTAACATCTAAGCTTAAACAATACGATTATTGTATATCGGAGATACTTAACCTTTCATCTTAAAGATGTAGTTGCGTCAAAATTTAAGTTGATCTTAAAAGAAAGCATTTTTTTTTCTCTATCAGTTGATATGTTGTTTGTTGTGTTACGCAATCGCATTGCCAAGATATTTGAAGATTAAAACCGAAAAAATCTGATCGCCGTAAAAACGCTCAGGCCACAAAAACGTGCCCAGCCTCGCCAAAAATGATGTCACGCGTTTGGCAACCTGTCTCTATCTCTCGTATTCACATCGGCTATTTGCGATAAAAGTCTAGCCTTACGCGGCTCTATTGGCATATATCTTATTTTGTATTTGCTCATGTTGGCTAGAATAAAATTTTAAATCCTGCTACAGATGCATTATTATGAATGTTTAAAAGGCCTCAAATAAAGAAAATTGAAAATTTGTTCTACTCACTTTCTCCAAATGTTGTGTAAACATTTGGGTACCGACTACCAATTCTACCGGTCTACAGTAATTAGGTCAAGCGAACTAAGTTGATTACGGTCTCTGTGTCAGCGCAGTTCTCAATTGCTACTCGAACGTGAAACTACTAGCTGATCAAGCTACTACCGATATACCGTTATTGCGAAAATACGAATAACTTTTGCTCATAAATTCCAACTTTCGTTGTGTTTGACAGAGACTAAAGTGAAAAGGCAAATCATTATTTAGTAAGTCAATAGTATTTTCATTTGTTTTGATCTGTTGCTCTATAAATTAAAACAACATTAGCCATACTATTTTAGTTCATAATTGCAGAACGCTGTTGTAGTTCATTCGACTGGTTTACTAGTCGATCTGCCATTTCAATTGACGAAAATACTTTAAGTATGAAATATTAATCATGGTTATACAGCTGTAGTTATTCAACTTACTTCACTTTTTCGTATCTTTAAACTTTTTAGTTTTAAGATAAGGTAGACACACCACGTATTTGTACGAACATAAATCTCGGCCATATTATGGATATTAAGCATTTTCTTCAAAGTCACATTAGGTTACACACTTGAATATCGTGATATTTTTCTATTTGTTAAGAGTAGTCTGCATAACCACTTCAATGTTTCGTTGTAACAGTGAAATGTCTTCAAGTCGACATTGGGCTCTCTCCTGTGCCGCAGCTAATTGTGAAGAGACCAAACATCTATTTGCTTGGCCTCGGGGAAGGACATCAACAGATGTACAGCGAGCCAAATGGACAGCATTTGTGAAGAAACATGTAGCAAATTTTCGATATAAAACCATATCTAGAATTTGCTTCCGGCATTTTACTGAGGAATGCTTCAGCAACTACCACCAATACAGGTACCAATAAGGAGAAGATATCCGGCTCATGTTAAAGAAGCACTCGGATATAATTCCCATTAAAGCTGATTCTGCTGCTACCCCAAGGAAGCAGAAGCCAATTACCCTTTTGCCTACAAGAGAGCGCAGAGCAGTGGTGCGAGGCTTACTTGCTGATGCGTAAGTGGTGTAAGATGTGATAATGCACAGTACTAGGAATCTTTGAATTTCACAAGTTATGTTATGAGCTTCCAATTTGAAAATATAAAACAACTCGTGTTTTACGGAAAAAAAATTCTTGTCTATATATTACAGTGTTCCTGCAGTGCCTAGGACAGCAACCTTTTTTTCTCATTCATGATCGAAAATACCAGTTCGTAATCCTCAGCCTGCTGAGTCCTTTGGACCTGGAAAGTCCTCTAAGGTTGACAAAGGGGTACAGCTACGGAAATGTCTTCACCGTCCTAAGTATCGGTTGATTTCAACCCAGACCGATGCTAAACAGTGAGTACAGTTGACCTGTTTCATATGGTTAGACGGGATTCTTTTTTACAATATATATTGATAGTCTATAAACATTTATTCACAGGCCTGATCTTCCAGCCTCACCTCCATCTAAAAGAAAAATGCCAGTAGTCGATGAAGCAAGCTCCATTCCTTCTACATCTAAGCAGTTACAACGTTATTCTCTAATTATGGAGAGTGATACTAGTGATGAGATGCAGGAACGAGAGGAAGATCTGGTAAGTTACAAATGCTTTGATAAAATGTCATAGCAATTTTTCCTTTTCTCATGCTTCTTTTACGTTAAAGACTTAGATGAGTTTCCTAAAATGCCATAGCACTTTTCTTCATTTTCTATGCTTCTTTTAGGGTAAAGCCTTGGATGAAGAAGAATGGGTGCCAGATTCAGATAACAGTGAGACGGAAGACGAGGTTTCAGAAGAAAGCTTTGAGGGGTAAGAAATATAGTAACTGCTAGTTCGTATTTGATAATGCGTATTATTTCATCGATTATATGTACTCACTGTCTTTACAACAATATTTATTTTAGCCGGCTTGCAGTAAGTATGTGTGTGCTTCCTGAAGAAGCTAAACATAGGCTTGCCTTGTCATACGCTTGCTGCTTTCTCATGCCTGCCTAACAACGCTATTTTACATTCAAGTGTTTCACTTAATTGCCGCAAATCAAACTGTAGAACTCTGCTAGATATTTTGTAGTTGCTGGCTGCTGTTAAATTTTTTACTATTTATTAACTGTAAAAATGATTGATTTTTTAAATATTTCTAAATTTTAAATATTTACAATATTTCAATCTTACAATATAAATATTGTAAGGTTTCAATTTTTCTTCCTTATACACTAATGAAGGCTTAATCCAGTGCTTGATTTTATATTACTAAAGTATTGTCTGATCTTCACTAAAAATGTTTTGTTGGCGTTCACAGGGAGCGACCTTGGCAGAAACAGCCAAAATATATTGTGGAGCATAGCCAGCTTCAAAAACTCCTTGAAGTATGCCCTATGTGTGCGGGTCCCAGTGCTGTGGAATTGGTGGATAGACGTGGGGCGTATATTCGCTACATTACTCGTTGCTCCACCTGTAACCACACGAGAACTTGGTCAAACTCTGACAAGGTTTCCAGATTTCCAGTCATCAACATTCTTATTTGTGCCGCCATATGCTTCACAGCATCACTGCCAAAAAAGTATTTGACTTTTTCTCTGCGATAAACATCGCAATGCCGACGTTAAATACTTACCACAGGCATCAAAAGGCATATCTACATGGGGTAAGCTTTATCTTAAATCTAGTTCAAAATTGTATCAACTTTATTGTATTCTATGATGTGAGGTTTACATGTTTTGGGATGCGATTTACAACAGGCTGTTAGAAGTGTGACAGCTGAAATGCTGGAAGAGGTTCATCAAGAGCACAGGGAAAAATCCATCGGAGTGAGTGGCGATGCCTGTTTTTACAGCATTGGACATTCAGGTACCGTATTTGTTGTGTAACTTTTTATGCTTTGCAAACTTGATCTGTGGACCGCATGTTTCAATATTGGGGTCTCCTTGTAGCTACATACAGTTTCTACACTTTGATGGATAACTCTTCCAGCAAGATTGTGGCATGTGAGCTCCTAAAATGTACAGAAACATCATCGTCACCTGCTATGGAACTTGAGGGGCTAAAAAGGTGTCGAGCTTACCTAGAGGAGAAAAATCTACACGTAGCCGAGTTGACGACTGACAGACACTCCTCTGTCATGAAGTACATGTCCACTCAGTGGAGCACCGTTTCTCACACTTTTGACTCATGGCACTTGACCAAAAATTTGAGGAAGCGATTAACAACTCTTGCCAACTCCAAGGTTGCTTACAAAATTCTTCTTGACTGGATACCCGCCGTTATAAATCACATGTACCATGTGATTTCACATACTCAAAGTGGCCAGCTCAGGAAAGAATGGTGGTGCTCCACTGTCAATCACATTTGTGATATACATGTTCACACCTATGAAACTTTTCCAGAGTGCCAACACGAACAAGCAGAAGACGTGTTTGATGAAGAAGGCAACAAGCTTGAGGTTGCCTATCTAGATCGCCAGCTTCATGCCGACCTTATCCAGCTGTTCTCGGATATCATCTTCGATTTTAGCTCAGCTATAAACCGAGCAAGCACCGTCTCTACTAGTGAACTGGAAAGTTTCCACAGCTCTTTAAACCGAAATGCTCCAAAGAGGGAAGGCTTCTCCTTTGCTGGAATGCTCAGCCAAGGACAGCTAACTCTCCTCCATCACAACGAAAACTGCCAAAGACCAGTCATGCTAGATAAGACCAGCAACCCTGTCAAGGTTGTCGCTAGGTCTAAAGCAACCAAGCTCCGTCCCAGTATGCGGTATATAAGATCCAGGCCTACATATGGTAAGTTGCCATTACATTACCACATGCTGCTCAAACTTCTGATGTTTAGGTTTGAAATTTTTTGTTTTTATTCACAACAGATTATCTCAACAAGCTATTCCATCAGCTGAGACTTTCTATTGTGGATGCCGAAGGTATACCTCATGATGTAGAACCTCCAAGTCTAGCGTCAACTGGTCCTAGCTACAGGTCCATTGATGAAGTAGAGGAAGCAGCCAGACAGAGGAAACGAGGAGTGTATGTCAAGCCACATTACCTTTCGTTGGCAGAGTTGGAGCTAGCCAAGCAGAGAGCTATTCGTGGCAAGAAGAAGGCAACTACGTAGAGCCCCATGTAGGTAGGTGCTTGGCTGTTTGTTCTGTGATATGTTCATACTGCATAATTATTGGTGTGATTTAGTCTGTGCATTGCAGGCTGCAGCATGTGTTTGTAATAACATGGCTGGTTCAGGCCAAGGATCTGTATCCCATTTAATTCCTGTGATTTTTCGCTGTTCCTATTGCGACTCTGTTTGTTACATTTCTTTTATTTTGTTATTTGCTGAAGATATACCATGAGATGTACAATCTCTAAGTGGTCCTAGCTACAGATCCATTTATGAAGTAGAGGAAGCAGCCAGACAGGAGTTTGTCAAGCCTCGTTCCTTCCGATGTCTGTCTGTATCCCATTTACTTTCGGTGATCTTTCTCTATTCGTATTGTAACTCTGCTACATTTATTTTGTTGTTCGCCGTTTGCATTCATTTTCTTTTATTTTGTAGGCTATATATATTATGCCTACAAAATTAGAATATATAAATATATTATAATATGTATAGTATATATAGTATATATATTATGTATATTATAATTATATATTTATATATATTATTTATATCATATAATATTTATAAAAAGATTGACGTAGTGCCGAGCGCTGGGATTTGCCAAGGTAGATGCCAGCCGCGGTACTAAGTTGGACGCCTTCTGATGTGCCTTGTGTGTTTCGTTGAGCCTCAAATATAGTAGGATACCTCAGTCAACGGCTCAAGGCACTGATGGAGGAACCTTAGCAAGATGCAGACGTTGACGTCGTGCTAAGACTGAGTAGCCGCATGTTCGAAAAGAACTATTCGAATGTGGTGAAACCAACTGCATCATGTATTCATCATAATCTAGACATTGTTAGTGTGAATTTGTAGAAATTTTTCTGCTGATCATTTATATGATTAGTTGATAATAGACAAGCAATTGTTTTGTGAGTTGACCAAATTAGTGAACGTAAGACGTAATAAAAAATTTTGTTTATTCCAGTCTATTCAAGTTTATCAAAGTCAATTCACCCGCATTAGAAACTGAAATTTAATTTGACCTGGCAAGGGGTTTTCCTTTTTTCCATTCGCGGGACAGCGAACCTTTCTGCTTTGCGATTGATGGTGTGGCTCACAATGGTTTGGTATGGTTATGCAAGGCTTGCGCGCGAGTGCATCTGACCACACCTTTGTTCATGAGGAGCCAGCAAGACAAGATTTTCTGACCATGTCTGGTTCTCACTTCGTGCGATGAATAGAGCTTTTCACGGATCTCTCAATATTAGCTAATCATACAGCTGATTATAATGCATAAGCCAGTCTGCCAGACAATATTTTGGCAAATGTGGCAAGACGATGAAAACGTATTTAACTTTTTCTGTCATTCATCCTTTGTTAATGATTATAGCTACAGGTCCGTTGATGAGGTAGAGGAAGCAGCCAGACAGAGGAGACCAGAAGTTTGTCAAGCCTCGTTACCCGCCATTGTCCGGCTGTATCCGTTTACTTCCTGTGATCTTTTTTTGTTCATTACATTTAATTTGTTCGCCGTTTTCCTTCATTGTCTTTTATATTGTAGGCTATATATATTATACATTGCCTACAAAATTAAAATATATTATAATATTTATAGTATATATATTATGTATGTTATAATTATATTATTATATATTTATTTATAATTATATTGTTATATATTTATACATATTATTCATAATGTATATAAATATATTACAATATATATTATGTATATTGTATTATATATTAATATATATTATTTATATTATATAACATGTGTAAGTATATTATAATATATATATTATGTATATTATAATTATATTATATATATATATATATATATATAAAGATCGACGTGGATGCCAGCCTCGGTACTAAGTTGGACGCCTTCTGATGTGCCTTGTGTGTTTCGTTGAGCCTCAAATATAGTAGGATACCTCAGTCAACGGCTCAAGGCACTGATGGAGGAGCCTTAGCAAGATGCAGACAATGACATCGTGCTAAGGCTGAGTAGCCGCATGTTCAAAAAGAACTATTCGAATGTGGTGAAACTAACTGCATCGTGTATTCATCATAATCTAGACATTATTAGTGTGAATTTGTAGAAATTTTTCTGCTGATCATTTATATGATTAGTTGATAATAGACAAGCAATTGTTTTGTGAGTTGACCAAATTAGTGAACGTAAGACGTAATAAAAAATTTTGTTGAAGTCAATTCACCCGCATTAGAAACTAAAATTTAATTTGACCTGGCAAGGGGTTTCCCTTTTTTCCATTCGCGGGAAAGCAACCTTTCCACTTTGCGATTGATGGTGTGGCTCAGAATGGTTTGGTTATGCAAGGCTTGTACGAGAGTGCATATAACAATGGCTTTGTTCATGGGGAGCCAGCAAGACAAGATTTCATGACCATGGTGATTCTAACTTTGTGCGATGAATAGAGCTTTCCACGAATCTCTCAGTAATAGCTAATCATACTGCTGATTATAATTCATAAGCCAGTCTGCCAGACAATACTTTGGCAGATGTGGCAAGACAATGAAGTGTTTAATTTTTTTTGTCATTTATCTTTTGTTGATGATTATAGCTGCAGGTTCGTTGATGAGGTAGAGGAAGCAGCCAGACAGGAGACGAGAAGTTTGTCAAGCCACATTTTTTCCATTGTCTGACTGTATTCCTGTGAATTTTCTCTGTTCGTAGTTCAACTCTATTTGCTACATTTATTTTGCTGTTCGCCGTTTGCATTCATTGTCTTTTACTTTTTTATTTTTGTATATATTATACATTGCCTACAAAGTTTAAGTGTATAAATATATTAATTTATATTAAATAGAAATTATATCTTTATAGTATATTTGTAAAATGAAGTATATAAAAATCACTCCACTGCAGTAAATTCAAATTCTGTATGCGCCATATCTGCGTATTCATCCTCATCTTCAGTGCCAGGGTATGCAGCTCGCACCATGTTATACACGCAGGCTGGTAGTGGTCGTCGCTCTACCCTCCTAAGTCCTGTTGGATATGTCCAGAATACCAGAGATCTATACGCGCATAATCTCCTCTGCCTACACACCATGTTGTAGATGTCGCAGTCTTTCAGTCTTTCAGATGGTACCAGGCTCTCCGCATCTGGATACTTGGGCACTAACAAAATATCATAGTTTTACAGTATCTTGATAACTTACTTGAAGTAAGCAGTAAAAATAGCAGCTACAAACCTCATAAGCTTACCATGGTAGTGGCAGTAGTTATAATAAGCCACTCTCAATGGACCTGGCTTTATTAGATCTTTTATTTCGTCAGCTTCGGTAACGCATTTGATACCAGTTTGCGAAATGGAATGCCACATGTCGTGATTTGTGCAGCATATGTTCATTTCTTTTTTATTCCACGCATGGCAATTCTCACACTTGCACCACTGCTGAACTGGTGGTGCCACGTAAACATCCTGTAATCAATAAAACAAACGTAATGATTACACGCATTCATTGATGTCGTTCTAAGGTGTATTTACGGTAAGGTTTCAATTTGGGAGTCAATTAGATTGCTAATCTAAAATCACGATATGAGTAAACGTTTAACAAAAATATAGGTATGTAAAATATATAAATACAAAACCAGCAATTCGAAGCTTTGTTTTTGGTAGTTAATGATGAGCAATGATCAATCGATTTTACCCACTTCCTACAAGTGAAAATAATTTGTAATCATGACTCTAATTTACCAAAGATTCGAAAAAAAATATTAAAGCTAGGTAAAACGGCAGATGAGCTATGAAACGATGATTGGAGATAGCAAAGAATTATCATTTTATTAATTAGTATATGTATTTATGACTATAAAAATTACATTTACTTAGGTATAGAAGACTCTAAGTTAATTTACCTCCATTCTGTCTTTCTCTACAGCAAAACGCTGCTGACGCCTGTCAGCTTTCACCATAGGCTGCCTGCTCCAATCTTTGACTAAAGGTTGCTCAGATAACTCTGAGTCGCAGTCGCTCGAACATGAAGCCATTTTAAAACTATAACTTGTATGTAGTAATTGGTGAAAAGCGCTGAACCAGTAACGGTGAGAATTCTCTATCGAATGAGAATCTTCGAGATCACAGACAACCCGTTTTACGAGTGATAACATTTATTACGGCCTATATAAAAATTTCGCGCTCGTGATTGGCTAACGAAGCGACCTCATATTTATCGCTCGTGGTTTCGTTTCAGAAAACAAACTTGTTATGTCACGAAATTGGCACCCGCTGGAACGTGAGCTTTTTAAAAGAGGGCCTCATTCAAACGCATATATCTCTGGACAGGGTTGGTCTACAAAGACAAAAATGGCATCAAATTGTAGCTGATGTTTTAGCCTTTTATGGGTTCTAATTTCATTTTTGACGCAACTACATCTTTAATGATAATACAAATGAATATTATATATTATGGCGAGATTCTGTGATTTGTAGATTTGCCGTTAAGTCAGCATTTGATACCTTTTGTGCGGTCTGATGTGTTGTACGTAGGATGAATAAATATCTAATTCTCCTTCCTGCACGCATTGTTGCCATCATAGGGACAAGTATTTTACGGTTTTTTGGGCAAAACATCTCTTCGAGTGCATATTTTTTGGGGGGTTGATATCTGACAGTACTGGATCTCATGTTTAGTAGACAGTCTGTATTATGCTACAGCTAACAAGCTGAATGATGTATCAGCATTTACTACCATAATTGGTTAGTTTGAAGGCTATGTGGAATGAAAGGTTTTAAGGCATGACTTTATTTACGATGCAGTAAAGCCGTTATTATACCTGGTCTGTAGGGGGTACAAATAGCCCAGCATAATAATTTGCCCAATCAAGCGTGGCTCCTCATTCTAATAAACAACATTTGCAGGGCGCACCACGCCTACTTGTACGCTTTCCAGTGTGCTTCGCTTGTACAAAACCTTTAATCGCAAGCTTATCTGGCAGAGTACGGAAGCGTCTGCTTAACTCAACTAATTATATAATAATGTGCTAAGGCTAAAGTTCTGCTTGATTGCTAGGCATTGCCACAATCTAGTTCTTTACAAAGCTGTTAGGGTCTTAGAGCTATTACACATTCAGTAAGCAGATATTTAAGGTTTTACTTTATTTTGAGGAATAAATAGAAATTACAGAGTTGGCAGCGCAAAAAAGCATATGCTTATGGTCATCAACAATACTGTGCCAATTTGGTGTACCAGTAGGCCTACCTAATGGCGACCTTGCTGGTCGATTTACATTAATCTTGCTGTGCACTATAATTGTCTATAAATATAGAACACTATGTCGACCCTCAGGTCCATAGTCTGACTAACTTAGGTTGACCCCTCTTTTAGGTGACTAGGTCGACCTACTCAGATAACATTAGTTGCTGACTGGCGTAGTCAACTAGATGACTGATTATACTTGCACTGATTGTCTATCAAGAATGAATTATTTAATTACTAGCTCAAGCATGAATGAAGAGAGAGTGTGAATGGGTATAACTGTATTGCTATCTCACTAAAACTGGCCCACTGCGGACTATACATTCATTTATATAGGTTGTTCAATCAAGCGTATGGTTCAGCCATATAAGGGAATAGCGACTATATAAGGTAATGATGACCATACAAGGATATCTGACTGGTAGGTCAACTAAAAATATAGATGATATAAAACATAAAAACAAACCAAAATGTAATAAGAATAGTAGCAAATCTGCCACAATACTTTTTACCGTTACGGCTCATCAACAATTACCTTATTTAATCGCTCTTTACTGTGATGAAAATAAACACTTCCATCAATTTAAAGACATGTACAGAGTTTACTTAGACAAAACAGAGTTGTTATTCAAAAATCTGTTCATGTTGTTTCATTTACAATCGGTTTACTTGTACGGGTTTCCTAGCAATGAATTCATTTAAAATATTTTGAAATTATAATTTTTGAACAATTTCACTTAGTTCTTGAGGCCATCTTGAGCCTTGATAAGTTGGATTTAGCCCAATTATTAAATCAAAGAGATACCATGTGCAATTAGAGGTTAGTCGCGTGATCCAGAGAATTCTGCTTAAAAGGAGCCATTGTGTTTGGTGTATTATTTCTGTGAATTGAAACACCCTATGGTAAAATCACTGCTAAGTTACCATCAACTAGGTGTTTAAAAAGATAAGTCCACTTTTAGTTTTGATCAAACAATTTTAATTCTCAAATTAATTCAATTAAAAACAGTTAGCAGTGTGACCTTTAAAAAATAGTCGTGGGACTTCTGTGATACTCCATGTAAAATATAGAGAAAAAAGGCACAATAGTTTAGTTATATTTATGATACTTATAAGATAGCTGATAACATAGTGTTTTACACAATCAAAGGTCATCAACAATGTCATCATCAATCATATGGCCTCTTGGTCTGCTGGCAGCTTTGAACAGATGGCGCTTTGTGTCCATTTCAGCGATGGTGGAGTATCTCACAGATTTATTATCGCTCGCCATAACATGATGTATTTTCTGCACAGGTTGTAGCCCTTTGACGTTCTCCCAGCGGTGGTCAAGGAAGTCTTTGTTACTGTTGATCTCAGCAGTATTTATTTCTAAATCTCTATGTTGGAGTGGGCTTTGGCAACTCTACAGAATGATGTCGCATCCTCTACTGTCTCTATTCTAGCTTTCACCAGTCTCCACGCCTGCTTCTTAAGACTACCACCAACACCATCGACTGCTCTTTTGCTATGAGAGATAGCAAACAAGTTCCACTCAAGATGGGTGTGGTCATTGGACTGTTTGATGTGATTGAGGTTGGAGAGTATGAATTTTTGGTTGACCTGTGATGCAGCGCCATCAGAGAACACATAGAGTGAAGAAACTTGTAGACTTTGCTGCTATACTTTAGAGATCAATGCCTGGAAAAAGGTGAACAGAGCGTACTTGTCACGTTGAAGTTAGTCAGAAACCACTAGAGGTGGAACGAGACAGGTTTTTTATGTTCGAGACGGGACTCGAGACACTGACTTGTAAAAATTCGAGACTCGAGACACGAAACAGTAAAATAATGAGCATTTGGTGATGATATCACAACACAAGTACTAGCGTACTTGGTATATACAAAATTGATATACCTCTTTTTAAATTGATTTTTCACCTGGTGTGAACAGTTTAAATACAATATTTTAATAGTGATATGCATGTAGTTTTTGTAAACAAAAGTGACACAAACAGCTCTAAAATACCGAAGTTATATATTCTAAGAATTTTGAGCTTGATTGATCATAATTATTATAAACATTATGTTTTGTACATGTATATTTTTAACGTCTATTGAATAGGTCTTACATTTAATGTAATGTGTAATGAAACCGATAGCCGTCGCTGTACAAAGAAATACCGCAACTAAAAGAACACACGATAACACTTTCATTCTTATCGTTTCATTAATGTTAAGTTTTGTTTGTGTATTAGCTGTAGTATGTGAATTATATTTAAATTGTACTCATGAAATTATATGAATTACTGTATACATGTACATTCTTATATTGAACTAACAATAACGGCATTGTTAACCGAACACGGACTATGGTCGACACGGCCTTCTGTTCGTTTCTCTGTGTCCAGGCAAGTTTTAACTGCGATTGATAGTATATAAAAGAGGCCCGAATTTTATGAAGGGCAGTTGGTGTTTAGACACGATACGATAAAATACAGACATTTTACCCGCAATAGTCTTATTTATTAAATTGGATTATTCGAAGGGTAATTGGATACGACCCGGTATCTGTTTTAAGGACACTGAACCGAACTACAATATATTAACATGGCCGTTGTCCAGACTACATGATTAGACTCGGTGGCCAACATAATCAATAGCAATAGGTAGTAACAGACCGGGTATAACTTTAAAGGCAGTTGCCCGCAATCCATTGCAATATACGGAGTTGTTGCTATCGCAAGAAGCCATGTTTTAACAACCGTGCGCAAGCGCTTTAGTTCTATTTCCTGTCTCGAGTTCGGCAATAGTTAAGTTGAGACGAGACCGATACGAGACAGGTCGATACTCGAGACGTCTCATATCTCGTTCCACCTCTAGAAACCACAGCAGAAGATTTCACACTTCCTTCGAACTAAACACAGCAAGTGAAGATGGTAACTTGTTTGTAGGTGAAGTGAGCTGACTGTATTACATCTTGACAGCTAGTTTGGTAGTTCTCCGAAAATCCACTTGAAGGATGCTGTCATCATCAGCTAAGCTGGATCTTTTCTGGTTAAAGTACTTGAACTGGTGATCTTTATGAAAGCAGTGGTTGAGATAGGCCTTCCATTGCTCTTGGAGTGCATTCATTGCTTCTTCTGCTGTGCCATTCTGTTTGGTCTTCAAGCTTTTCCTTGCAACTGTTGACCATATGTACCATTGAAGTTGTGCCGTCTCTCAAAAGCTTGGGGTGTTGTAGACTTTTTCAGGTCCCAACACATGAAGTGCCTTCAATCTTCATACATATGGGGTTTTCTTTGCTGCATACACATGAGTCAATCAGTTTCTTCCAGTGCTTGGCAAGTCTTTTTCGGTTCTTTTAAGAGCCTCAACCAGAAATCAGAAGTTTTCGTTGATTGCACAGATGCAGACAGTGTGGGGAACCTCATTGAATGGCAGCGCATGATTGGGTCTAAGAGCTGCAAGCTTACTCCGACTGATTACATCGTCGGGGTTGTCAGCTCTGTAAAGCTCGTACGTCTCACTGATGTTGTTGTACAGATGGTGTTTGTGGACCAGCTCACTATTGACCTTGATAGAATCCTTTTTTCCTGGCGCCATCTTACTGATGTCATCATTCTCATTGAATTCAGTGACTTTTTTTGTGATATCATCTCAAAGTGCTTTCCTTCCTCTTGAGCAAAAGTCACTTGTGCTTAGCTCATCTGGAACGTACTGATCAATGAGACATCTGAGTACATGAGCTGACTTCCTGGGACTTTTTGGTAAAGCTGCTTCTGCTTTCCTCAATGTCTTTCCAGCAGACTGTGCAGAGCCAAAGGGAGAAGGACCTAAAATGAAAACAAATCAACCATGAAAATACTTTTCAAGTAATACACTAACCAACAAAGAACAGTCAGTTCCAGTTCACAAATCTCCAAACATTATCCCTGTGAGATTTATTACTAACTTGTTACCACACTCTACTAGGTTTCTATTTCTGCAGTCACTATCAATACATACCTGGTGTAAGTTTAACTGTCATAGTTTTACGTTTCAGGTCCCTCTGCTTTTGCTTTCGTTCATTGTTGTTAGCTGTTTGGAGCTCTACTTCTTCCTCTGTCATATTGACTTTTCTCTTCTGTCTAAAAATCTTTGATTGTTCTGCTTAATTTCTTTTAAAATCTTCAAACTTTTCAGGATCCTCCTTTATACGCTTTTTGTGAGCTCTCACTTTTTAGCATTGGTCATGGGCCAACTGCGTCTCATGACAAACAAGGTTATACTGATTTTAGCACAAGCACTGTGTCTTTATGTAATGACACAACGTTGTACACAGCTCATAACACCTCCTTTGATCATCAAATGGCCAGACGGACCAACTTTGAGCTGGTTAGCCAGTCTTCCAATAGTGTATTACATTTTTGCTTCAGATCTTTAAAATCTATTAGCAGACTTTTTTTATTTTTTTCTATACCATAAATTGAATGGAAATCTCAGAACAATTAGTGATGTTTGCTAACTAGACACAAAAATGGTTTAATTATGTGAATTAATAAAATAGGAAGGCAACTGAACGCCAACCTTGGGGGTGTCTGGCAACTTACCTGTCACTGCTAACCATCCCACAGCCATTCTTTTGAACTTAGAAACCTAAAAATCATTCTGTGGTGCCTTCATGGTAAATGCTAAGATAACTTAAAATAAAAATACGGAAAATTGAACATTTTGGATGCTAGAGTGATTTTGTCAACGTTTTTAGCTAGTCGTGTGACAGATAAAAAGCTACTAGTTGTAAAAGTGTACTATAGATAGACTAGACAATTTACATTTTTGATATTTTTTATGTTTCCCATAATCTGGAACAGTGTAAACAGTAGAATGAATTAATTTCTATTCAATTGGCATCTTTAATTTGCTAAATATTAGCAAGTAAAAAATTACCATGAAAATAAAATCTCGAGAGCGCTTTGATAGCCCATAACTGTTGTTGTATGTTACAATTAAAGTTTGGGCAACACAATAATGAGTTATATATTTTCTGAGCCCTCAGAATAATCTGAACAAAACAGACAGGGTATGTACCAACAGATAATATTTTCAAAATTGGTCCATTTTTCACTGAATTTATGGACAAGCCCACATACTGCTAAACTTATTAATAAGAGCCGGGAGAGCAAGCTTTAGTGATGTTATGCATAATGCAGAGTCACTATTTTAGCCAAGATACTGGCTCATATAACCCCAAGAATTCATTGCATCCCGTGTAGCGTAATAGGTTAGCTTGTAATCTTGTGACCAGAAGGTTCATAGATCAAATCCTCTGTCATGTGATTCTTCGGAGGATCGATACTAATAACTTCTATCTTACTTCATACATATAATAAGCCAGTTTATTTTGCAAACTAGCAAACTTCTCATTGAGTGTAATTTTTTATCGTTAGTAAATATCATTGGTCTTGAAATGAATATATGCCTTCAAATTTACAAAACCAAAACAATGAAACAAAAAATAGAAAGCTCTAATTTTATGCAGTCTATATGATCTTCGTAGGTTAATTGCAAGCAATAAATATCACTGTGTAGGGATATTTCTCAGCTTTCCGTATTATTTAGTTTTTCAATGCATATTCATTTAGAGACCAAATGGTAAGTTAGGCCAGTCTTCTCGTTACCGATAGATTTGCTAGCTGACACACCAACTACACTGAACAATTTCCAGCTGTATGCGCTCAGTAGCAAAAAAGGTTTTATGGACTCACACTGAATTTTAATTACTAGTAAGATGTGTGTTTAATATTATATGGCTGTATTTATCTTAAAATTACGACTATTTTAATTGTAGTTAACCTAGAAGATGCCTTTCATGTTATATCAGTCACTCACCCTGTGAACCCAGAAGGTTAGTTGTGGGAGATGTAAAACTACCGTGTTTATATATTTATATAATATTTATGTATGTATTACTCATCCTCGCTTTTAATACAAGCTAGAACACAAAGAGATTACCAAACTAAGGGGTCAGCTTATATGCTCATAACTCTGAGCATGCTCAAATGAAATGGTTAGGCGCCCATAGTCTGCTGATACGAGTCTCTTAGCGACGAGCTGGCTGATGACCGCAATGAAAATTCAACATATTCTAAGATCATTCAAGACCGTTTTTTTACTACATAATGAATCTTGACCACCTCGTTCGTCTACAGAGACTCACCAATAAGGGCATTCAACACTGGCTGTGATGATGATTGGCGTAAAAATATTCAGCATTGACTTTACTCAAGTGATTCTCATCCATTTCATGCAATTTAATTACTGGTACAGTACACGCTTCTACAACGTAAGTATCAAATCGTATCTATTGAACTACAAATCAAATCCTCTGCCCTTGTCATCAGATTCAAAGCAAATCAAATCAGCCCCATAACGAATTGAAATCCCGAATCAATTGAGAATGGTTTGAAATACTGTTTCAAATTTTTTGCTCAATTGTTGCATAGTATGATCCATCTACAGCATAGCTGTAGCCTGTAGTCCTATCCATAGGACCTGAGCCGAGGGGGAAAGGCAGGGAGGTTTGCCTCCTCCACCTGTTTTAGGTTCCATTGGTAGAAATAGTATAGCTGTATCTCTGTACCACTATATGTATGCTCAATTCATCACTCGATACGGGTTTGTTCTATTTTCTACAAGGCATGTTAAAACCTCATTGGAGAGCACATCATACCATTGGATCAATACATCAATGAATGGAAGGGCATCACATGATTCACTCAATTGTGAGGGCTTATAGTTATAAAAGTGGTAAACAATTATGTAACAGTTAATAGTCATGTCTGTGAGTTGGCTTTTATTGAAGTTTTTAGGCAAGAATGTATAAATCTAAAAAAAATTTAGATACTTGTTTGAAGTTACAAATTATGATATACAAATATAAGATAAACCTGATAACATTGGCAAGAGAAACACAGTTACTCAGGCTTGAACTTGAAAGAGAAAAAACAAAACTAAGAATTGAGTATATTATTAGCAATTACATACTAATAACAACTTGTGTTACATTATAGCTGCGCGATACATCAACATGTCGATGTTAATGATGATGAATTCTTTGTTGATAAAATTTCATATCAACATGGGTATGTAATGCTAAGTCTATATCGATAAAAGGCATAACATTTTGACTAATTTATTAATATTGTTAATAACCTACTGTTTATAATAGAAAATAAATATTGTCCAGAGTTTATGCATGTTTTATTACTTGCGGTGTTAAAACTAGTTAGATACCCAGCCAGAAGCGCTATTGCCACTACAGATTAATCGTGGGGCAAGAAAGTCATCGGAGGTGGCAGTTTTTCATTAAGGTTCAAAATAGCAATGGAACAAGGGCTATAACTTACATACACCTGTTGCATTTTAGAAAAATTAGCTTGCACAGGTTTTCAAATGTCAATGAGCTTCTGTGTGGCCTCATAATGAAGCCACTCTTACTAAAACACAACACACAGGTCTTTTTTTTCTGTAGAGGGAAACCCACGCATGCGCTTAGCCTCGGTATCAATAGTGCACATTTCTTGCCAAAGTATTGGCTAAATTTGTAAAAGTTATAAAATATTTTGTTCAGTTACAGAAAACAAGGTTACAGGTATCGGTGTGAATTGATTTATTTTTCAATTCAAATTTTCAAACCAGCCCGAAACTTCCAATCAAGTCAAGTTATTTTCCAAACTTGTCCAATCAAATCACCATTTGTGTCAAATCATTACAATATGATTTGTTTCCAATTTTTGAATCACCATGATTGAAGAGCAGCTCAGGTGGCTGATGGCTCTGGGAACAACACAAATGAAACTCTTCACTTTATACAAACACTAACCCTATATATAACCACACACTAACCCTTTATACAACTGTATACAACAGTGACATACTTCTAATCTTTTATGCAAACACCAACCAGCTATACAAGTAACTGATAAGCACATTAGACCCAAAGCTCTGCTCCTAGCCAGGTTATGATTGTATGGCCTACTTGCATTTGTTTTGCAATGACCGATGTTAGACCAAAACCTTTGAATGGTAAATGTGCTTTCAGCTAATAGTAAGGGAATAATACCAATCATGACATACAATGATCAATAATTTATAACAACTACAGCAATTTATGGGGGTGAACCAGTGTAAGGCATGTATGATATGTTTTATATACACTCAATGATAAAAAATGCATTAACACATTGGTTATAGTCTCTTTGTATTGTTGGTTGGCTAGGCCTCTGTCTTTGTGACGCATTACTTGACCTTTTGACTGCAGCATCTATTGCCCTAGGACCTGCGTTTTTTGCTACCGATTGCATGACAGCCGATGTAGCCTCATTGCTTCTGCAAACCCTAACTGCTTCAGCTAGTGTCAAATTGTTGCCTTGAGAAATCCTTTTATTTCTTACATTGTCATCTACAATACCTGTACTATACGATCTCTCAACATCTCATCTAGTGGAGCAACTCCCCCTGTAGTTGCAGGACGGTAGTTGTATGCACATTTGTCTGCCAATGAACGTAAGTCAGCATAGAAAGCATCAAATGGCTCATTAGGTAGTTGACTTTGTATGTTAAATTTGTAACGCTCATGCACAATGTTTGTGTCGCCTATACAATACTGTTCAAGAATATATACATGTAATATAGTGTTGAGTGACTGGTCTGTAGTGTATTTATCGCTACTTTCAACTACTCTAGCAGCGTTATCATCAATTGTATATACGAGCAGAGCACGCCAGAAATCTTTCTTTTCTTCTGAAAACTTAGATAAAATGTAATATGATTGCCACCTGCTCTTAAAACGTCTAAAGTTAAGCTCACGTTCACAATCAAGAACAATTTTATCAGGAGGCTCAATTCTAGGAGCAGTTCGTTGTACGATAACAGTTTGTGATGGTTGGGTGTCTTCTTCATCTCTCAATTCACAAATATTTTGCTGCCACTATGTGTGAATATAGATATTAAAGTCGATGCGTCTAAATAATTATTTAATAAGAGTGAATAGTGCGGCCAACTTTATTTCGGATCTCAACCGGAAGCCCGTATTCTCTAGAAGTAATATTCTTTGACTCGATAGAATTACCCTGTTATACAACAATATCAGGAATAAATATTTTGACCAATTTGTTTATATTGTTAAAAAACCACTATATACATGTATAATAGAAAATAAATATTGATCTGAATTTGTGCGTGGTTTATTGCTTCTGGTGTCAAAACTAATCAGATAGCCAGCCAGAAATGCTGCCACTACACATTAATCGTTAGGCGAGTAAATCACCGGGGTGAAAATTTCTCATTGAGGTTGAAAATAGCAATAGAACTAAGGCTTAATACTGCATTACAAAAAATCCGCAACGGCTGTTCCTCACGAAAAATGTTTCTTAATAGTAGAAAGTTTTAGTTGGATTTCCAGTTTGTTATAGTCATTTCTGTTCAGCTGTAGTTTGTTTTGGTGTTTTAGTTTGGAGTCGATTGTTTCCATTTAAAAATGGTTATTTTCTAACATTTGGTTTTATTACAATACAGTCTTACAGTCTTACATTAATTAGTCTTTAATCATTAGGAATGCAAATATTATATTGAATATCGATATCGTCGATATTTATTGCATATCGTATCGAAATGCAAAACACTCATAGCGCACAGCTATAACTTACATACACTTGTTGCATTTTATAAAAATTGCTTTGTGCAAGTCTTCAGATGTTAAGGAGCTCCGGTGTAGCCTCATGATGAAGCCACTCTTCCTAAAGACACGACACGCAATCTATCTTTTCCTGTAGAGGGAAACCTGCGCATGCGCTTAGTCTCGGTATCAATGGTGTGCAATGGTGTAAAATATTTTGATCAGTTACAGAAAACAAGGCTATAGGTAGCGGTTTGATTTGATTTATTTTTTAAATCAAATCTTCAAATCAACTCGACACTTCAAATCAAGTTACTTTTCAAATCAAATCACCATTTGTGTCAAATCAGTACAATATGATTTGTTTCAAATATTCGAATCATCATAATTTGAGAGCAGCTCTGGTGGCTGATGACTCTGGGAAAAACACAAATAAAATTATTCACTTCATACAAACACTAATCATTATACAAACACTGCCGTACCTCTAATCTTTTATGCAAATACCAACCAGTTACACAAATATCTGATAATTATACTAGACACAAAACTCAGCCCCATAGCCATGTTATTAGTACATGGTTATGGGGCAGAGCTTACATTTGATTTTCAATGGGCAATGTTAGGCCAAAATCTTCAATGGCAAATGTGCTTTCAGCTAATAGTAAAGTAATAATACCAATCATGGCATACAATGACTAATAATTTATACCAACTACAGCAATTTAAGGTGGTGAACCAGTGTAAGGCATGTGTGATATGTTTTATACGCTAGAGGTGGATAGAGACAGGCTTTTTAAGTTTGAGATGAGATCCGAGACACTGTCTTGTAAAAATTCAAGACTCAAGACAGTAAAATAATGTGCATTTGGTGATGATTTCACTACACAAGGACTAGCATGCTTAATATATAAAATAGATGAACCTCTTTTTAAATTGAATTTTCACCTGGTGTAAACAATTTAAATACAAAATTTTATTTGTGATATGCATGTATTTTTTGTAAACAAAAGTGACACAAACAGCTCTAAAATAGCGAAGTTATGTATTTCTAAAATTTTTTAGCTTGATTGATACTAATTGTTATAAACGTATTGCTTTGTACATGTATATTTGTTTTAAGTTTTGTTTGTGTATTAACTGCAGTAAGTGAATTATATTTAAATTGTACTCATAAAAATTATATACATTACTGTATATATTCTTATGTTGAACTAACGATAATGTCATTGTTAACCGAACAAGGACTATGGTCGACACGGCCTTTAGTTCGTTTCTCCGTGTACGGGCAGGTTTTACCTGCGATTGGTAGTATACAAAAGAGGCTCAAATTTTATGAAGGGCAAATAGTGTTTGGACACGATACATTAAAATACATATATTTTACCCGCAACAGTCTTATTTATTAAATTAGATTATCCGGAGGATAATTGGATACAACCTGGTATCTGCTTTAAGGACACCGAACCGGACTACAGTATATTAAAAAAGCTGTTGTCCAGACTACGTGATTACACTCGGCGGCCAACATAATCAATAACAACAGGTAGTAACGAACCTGGTATAAGTTTAAAGACAGTTGCCCAATCCATTGCAATATATGGAGTTGTTGTTACCACGAAAGCCATGTTTCAACAGCTGTGCGCAGGCACTGTAGTTCTATTTCCTGTCTCGAGTTTGGTAATAGTTAGGTCGAAACGAGACCGATGCGAGACGAGACTAGTCGATAATCGAGATGTCAAGTGTCTCGTTCCACCTCTATTATATACACTCAATGAAAAGAATATGCATTAACACACAGCTCAAGGATGTGAGCTACAGAGTGAGTTGCTGGAGCAAACAGACACAAAGAATAACCCAATGTGGCTAATACGTGGTAGGAAAATGTAGGACTAGCGGTTGTACAAGACCTATAAAAGACAGTGATTTAGATTTGAAAATAGCCTAAGATCATTTGACTGTTTGTAATAAAAACATGGTAGATGAGTGACTGTAATATAGCTGAAAACGGGTAGGAGAACAAGATTCTGGAAAGTAGATAAGTGAGAAATCGTAACCCACAGAGGTGTTATTGAGAAGTAGGGACCAATATTATGATTTGAAAAGCAGTTTTCATGGATGTCATTGTTATTTGATGGTCACTGTTAGCTGTAAAGTAATTTGTGTAGTATGACTGGTCTTTTTTATGTGTTAGATACCTTTCTATTACCAAATAATGTAGTGTGATGCTGATTTCATAGTACTTTGGAGAAAGCAAGATTATAGTTGCTCAGGAAATCTGTGATATATGAGAAGGGAATATTGTTGTATGATTGAATTATCTTGTGTTATTGAGCAGATGAGATGTTATCTGATAAATTATGGTTTACAGCTAGAATATAATTTTACCAATACGTGAATTTTTAAATAAAAACCAGATTCATACCGTAACTAGGAGAAAGCGTGAACAGTATTATGTTCAAAAAACAAACTATTACTGAATATGATGGAGTGAATTAGACAGTTTGCTAGTGGCCCTATTATTAATTTGGTTAGTTGTAGTAATTTACAAAAACTTTCCAGTGAAAGGCACAACAAATGTTATGCTGTTGTTTAGGTGAATTTGTAACTTGGAGTGAAAAGAAAAATCATGCAACATGAATGGAAAATACAATTATTATTTTACTTGTAAGTTTTATCTATGGAGTAAGTTGTACTAGACAAGGATAGATGACTCCCAACTCGAGCGCGAGTTCACACAAACTCGACGAGTCGACAAGCAGACTCGTGGGTGAACCGATAAACAGACTCAATGGTGAGCCAATAAACAGACCCGTGGGTGAGCCGATGAACAGACTCTAGGTTGAGCTGATAAACAGACACGTTGGTGAGCCAATAAACAGACTCGAGAGTGAGCCGATAAACAGACTTGAGAGTGAGCCGATAAACAGACTTGTGGGTGAGCCGATAAACAGACTCGAGGGTGAGCCGATAAGCATACTTGATGGTGCTTTTTCCAACTGTTACACTCTAGTAAGCCAATCGCAATAGTTCTTGATGCTCGGTCAATAGCACTTATGGTGAATGCAGCTATGATACGCTGGCTAATACCACAATTCTAAAGTCATAAACTGTGACAATAATTTTCTACACTATTGGCCTTGGAACATCAAGCAGAGCTACTGTAAAAACGCAGTATCTTTATTGGTGTTATATCTCACAGTTCCAAGCAGTAACACAACAGCAATGACAAAACTGCAAGGTTATATAGCAAACCAAAAGAAAATCTACAGTTGATTGGCTGCACAATAATTAGGTCAACAGCAGTCTATAAAAATAAGTACCCACTGATAGTCACTTCATTAGTTCCTATCTCAGCCCTCCTCGGGGCCACCATTCCATCTAGAAAGCTCTGTCCCGTGGTGGCAATGGTGGGAGTTCCGTGTCATAATTACCACCAACCTTTTTTATTACATTTAGCATGATCTCAATATAATTTCTATTGCCTTGCTTATCGCTGAGCCTGAGTTATCCCTGCTGAGTCAGAAGTGTCTCTCAAGTAAAAAGGCTAAACATTTTTTACTGATTATTGTTTTATTGATTTTATATTATATATATAATCTCAATCTTTATATATATAACCTCAATCTTTATATATAAAATGACTACACAAACCTTTTCTGATTACGGGTGGTTCTTAGGCAAGTTAAACAAATTCAATACATTTTTCAGAGATTAGTATATGTATATCTATTCTCTAGCATTCAACTGTTGCGATATACACATATAGCCCAAAGACCTAAGTGTATCAATTGCAGGTGACATGTTTGACTGCATTGACTAATTATAGCTTTGGGTATCATATTATACGCAATGCTTGTGAAATCTTTGGATCTCACTTAGTGTTATTAAACACTGACCAAGAATTATGGCTGGAAAAGTGACTGCCTTCGCTGTTGGATGCTAATCAAAAGCTTATAAACTGCAAAGCAATGAAGGCCAAGGGCCCAATTAGGCTTGCTCAGAGTCTAACGGAAGCTTACCAAACAAACGAGCCACACCTAATATTTTTATATAGCTACAATGGAGAGGCCACAAAATTAACCAACAAAACTTACTCTCATTAGCATTTATTTTAAAATTAATTGTTATATCATACACCATTTTAAAGAAAACAAATTTTTTTACAAAAAACTACTAATATCCTTTTTGTAAAAATGTAAATTGAATGCAAAAAAGCGAGGTATTGAGAGCGAGGTATGAATATTCCATTAGATATCAGTATGTCGATAGGGTTTGTTTTGAAACAAGCGTTTTTGTTTTCAGTTTTGGCCGCGGGACTCTGTGAAGCTTTACGGCTCGGACAGTAACAGAAGCGTATAATGGAGCTCTCTTGCTTCCAAACAAACAGGCCACGCCTACTATTTTTCTATAAGTTATGATGGAGAGGCCGCAACACTAACCAACAAAAATGACTCCCAATGGCAGTCACTCTGAAATTGATTGTTGTATCATATATTATTTGAAAGAAACTACTTTTCTGACAAGAAACTACCAGTAATATGTTGCAAAATGTAAAGTAAATGCAAAAAAGAGAGGTTTTGAGAGCGAGGTACGAATATTTCATGAGAGATCAATATGCTGACTGGGTTTGTTTGGGAACAAGTGGTTTTGTTTCCTACTTTGGCCGCTGGACTCTTTGAAGCTATATGGCTCAGGGCATGCTTCTGCTCACAGCAATCGTCATGCTTCGTTAAACAAGCATTGACTTATAGCGTCTCTTAGTTAGGAATGATTGGTTTTTCCTCCACAGTCCGTATTAGGGAGGGCAGTGCATCTACCCTACTTGACATTGAGTGAGGCTAGTCAATATGTGTGAAGGTCATATACACCTCCACCCACCTATTCTTGTTCCTGGACGCATTATATCAAGGTACTTTTGTGAATATTCCACTTATAAGACATATTTAGTAAGTTGTCACGCTTGATTACTATTATTATGCTGTGTAACTTGATAGCTATGGTTGACTACTAGTAACATCTCATGAATGATAACCAACATTACCATGGTATGGGGAGGTTTTGGCTTCTATGATTTCAATAAATTTACAAGCTAATCACTTCTTTGGGTGGGTTTGTAGTTCTCCATGCTCCAGTTATTTTCTGTTTTCATGGATTGTTTTATTAGTGATAATAAATAATTGTAGTTGAGTAACAAATGCTGCACAGGAACTGTTCTTAACGAATAACAGTGCTGAATAACTTTTCCTACCCACAGGTACTACCTGTATGATGAACGGCTGCCGTTTTCTCCAGGCACATGGTATTCCTGCGCCTACTAGTTGGTCATGATTGGTTGTTCTTTGTCAGTAGCTACAGTGTAGAGAATATTCTAAATGACGTAAACATACCTGCTCAGCATGCTTACAGTACGGAAAAATTCATTTTGACACCAAACGGACAATAGAGAATTTTTTGAACATTCTAGCTTTGATATGCAATGAAGTTGGTCTCAAAAGTTTTCCAATACAGTTTAGACAAAATGCAGAATGCAAAGCTTTAGTCAAGTTCACTTTTTGACATTGTCTAGTCTGAGAGAAATGAGGACGCTTGTTTACCACTGATTTACCATGTAGAGATGACTAACTATGGTATGCCGAACAAAAATTAACATATTTCTACCTTGAAATAATTATTGATTAATGATCATGCAGGTTGAATATGGTTGCTTGTACATTTGTACAATTGAGAAATGCAGTAAGCGTTTCCAAAAAAACATACAAATGTGTCTCTGCGAAAAATTTAGATTTTATGCAGAACTAAGCAAAGAATTGTAAATGTTTTTCAGTGTATCGATCAAAGTCAGCCAACCACAATTTGCTGACTCACATTTGTAAGAGTTGTCTCATCATGTATAGCTCACATAATAAGCAAGAGCGCTTGAGTATTGTTTAGCATTTGTAGCAGGTACTTGCAGGTGGTAAATTTCCCGACCGCCCGCCTTCGCACACCCTTATTCATTAAACTTTTTAAACTTAATTTTAACAAATAAATTGTTTTGCGGTAGTTGAACATCACAATGGCTGAGGCTCTAGCAGATGTTGAGTGTGAGTTTTGCTGCCGTAAAAGTGACACCATCATCAACCCTAAGGTTCTGCCATGCAGCCATATTCACTGTATGACCTGTTTGTCTACCTACTATGAGAGCAAACACCTGCTGATGTGTGGAAACAGTGAATGCGGGTGAGTTTTATTAATTGTTGATAAAGTTCCTAGATTATATAATAGTGTGCATGGCCAGGGTTGTGATGCATTAAAACTGCATTGCATCATTGTAGCGCAGTACACAGTAATTTTGTATTTTGTTACAACTTCTTACTCTGCAGTAGACATTTACTGCTACTGGAACGACATTCTTACTGGAAATCTCTCTCTGGGATCTCACTGCTATACACTTATAGCTCGTAATACTCATTAAAAAGGTTGTAATGCATGTAGGTATTTACTGCAGACTGTGCAAGAAGTAGTAAAAGTGGGTTATGCAATTTTACTACATACTCCATGGCTGTGAATTGCTTACTAATGTTACTGCTCTTCTAATGCAACAGAGTAGATAAACAGGCAAATATTTACAGCAACCATAATGAATTTCACGGCTGGGCATCAGTGTGTAATTATCAACATGCAGTTAGGATGTTTTTTTACTTCTCTTAGGACTGCTTGTAGCTAGTGTAACTTTGTGTAAAAAGCGTAGATTTTACAGAAATATCAGCTATGATTGCTCTAAAATACACCAGGTTTTGTAGACAGATGCTTATAGACAAACTGTTTATATCTCGCAGCCCATGATGCATGTCCTTGAGAATTAAATGAACATTGTCACCTTTCAGAAAAACGGAAACTATTGTAATATTTTATTGTTTGTAGTTGTCTTTCCTTTAAAAATATTTACTAATTAGCAAACATATTCGAGATCCTTTAGCATGGTTTGCACTGCATGGACACTAACCGCAGCCAGGTTTTATTCAGCTGCCAGTTATTAGAAATCAGCACTCTCTGCATTGCTGTCAATATGCGTTACAAACTTGCTTATACAAACTCTCACCAACCCTTTATTTAAACACTCACTAACCCTTTATATAAACACTCACTAACCCTTTATATAAACACTTACTAACCCTTTATACAAACACTCCCTATCCCTTTATATAAACACTGACCTATTTCTAATCTTTTATACAAACACCAACCAACCGGCTATACAAACATCTGATAATCAAACTAGACCCAAAGTCCTGCTCCAGGGCCACATCATAATCACGTAGCACGCTTGCATTTGTGCATACGCCGGCCAACTCTATGCTCAATATTTAACTCAAAAAGTGCCTTTGAGTTGCAGCCTACATTCATACTGTTTGTGGTGTACAACAATATCTTTGCTGTTTAAAAATTAAGACATCAGACTCTTAATCCAATAATGTGGTTGTTTTAACATTTTTAGCTACTTCAACTTAAATTTTGATAACAAAACCTCTCAACTCTACTTTTTCACAGGTACAGATTCATAGATTAATCTTCTACCGACATACCAGTTTAGAAAGAGATTTACATATCATAGAATGACTCATATAATGCATCATCTAGCACTGTATGGCCCATGTAGCAAATAGTTTATCATTTATGACTGGTTCTTCGTAGCCAAGAGTTTGAAATGCCACCGGACAGTCTGCCATCTTATGAATTGGGTAGAGACAAGACACTCTGTGATGTTTGTCTAAAGAAGAGCTCACCAAGACAGAAAGCTATCAGCTATTGTACTTACTGCTGTAAGAAATTCTGCCTTGCTCATTTGGAGGTACGAGTATTTCCTTTATACATGATAATTTGAATATGATGTGAGCAGTAGTTCTGTGTGAAGTTGTTAGTATATATTATTACTTTGCATCAAGCTGATATTGGTAACCAGTAGCTTCATCGTACTATGCAACTGCACAAAAGTCCCATATAGAGGTACTATAGAAATGCAATAAAAGGTTTCTTGCTCATCAGCAAAAGTTTATGCATGCTTAAATTATAGGCTGGACTTTTTATTTCCTCAAACCAATGCTGTTTTGTTAGAAAATTTAACCCTTTTTACAGCCGTATGCCCATTCATGTAAAATCTATGGTCAACTGCCCAACTAACAACGACATTCCTGGGATGTTCCGTAACGTTACGCTGAAATAACATTCCAAAAAAAACATTGTCATAACGTTCTACAAACGTTATTTGATGATCATTGTAGAATTATGTTCCAACAATGTCGCAGGAACGTTGCATAGAATGTTGTGCAATAATATTATCATAACGTTCAGCAGAATGTTACAGGAATATACTTTGGAAACGTTATCATAACGTCGTTAGCGAACATTATTAATGAATGTCCCAGGAATGTCCCAGCAACGTTACTCTGGAATGTTCGAGTGAAAACATTCATATAACATTGGCTTGAAATGTAACTAGAATATTATGGGGTGACATCATATTTACATTCAAATAATTGTCCCAACAATGTTTCAGGAATGTTACTTTTGAATGTTCGAGAGTTGATGTTCATATAACATTGGCTTGTAACGTAGTTAGAACATTATGGTGTTACATCAATTTTACTTTCAAATGAATGTCCTAGCAATGTTACAGAAATGTTACTTTTGAATGTTCAAGGGTTAACATTCATATAACATTGGCTTGCAATGTAACTAGAATATTATGGCGCGACATCATATTTTACATCAAATGAATTTTCTAGCAATTTTTTCAGGAATGTTACTTTTGAATGTTTGAGTGTTAACATTCACACAACATTGGCTTGCAATGTAACTAGAATATTATGGTGTGACATCATAATTAACTTCAAACGAATGTCTTAGAAATGTCCCAGGAACGTTACTCTGGAATGTTCAAGTGAAAACATTCACATGACGTTGGCTGGCAATGTAGCTAGAATATTATGGTGTGACGTCATAATTACCTTCTAATGAATGTCTTAGGAACGTCCCAGGAACGTTACTCTGGAATGTTCAAGTGAAAACATTCACATGACGTTGGCTGGCAATGTAGCTAGAATATTATGGTGTGACATCATAATTAACTTCAAACGAATGTCTTAGAAACATCCCAGGAACGTTACTCTGGAATGTTCAAGTGAAAACATTCACATGACGTTGGCTGGCAATGTAGCTAGAATATTATGGTGTGACGTCATATTTACCTTCAAATGAATGTCTTAGGAACGTCCCAGGAACGTTACTCTGGAATGTTCAAGTGAAAACATTCATATAACATTGGCTTGAAATGTAGCTGGAATATTATGGGGTGACATCATATTTACATTCAAATAATTGTCCCAACAATGTTTCAGGAATGTTACTTTTGAATGTTCGAGAGTTAATGTTCATATAACATTGGCTTGTAATGTAGTTAGAACATAATGGTGTTACATCAATTTTACTTTCAAATGAATGTCCTAGCAATGTTACAAAAATGTTACTTTTGAATGTTCGAGTGAAAACATTCATATAACATTGGCTAGCAATGTAGCTAGAATATTATGGTGTGACATCATATTTAACTTCAAATGAATTTTCTAGCAATGTTTCAGGAATGTTACTTTTGAATGTTCGAGTGCAAACATTAATATAACATTGGTTAGCAATGTAGTTGGAATATTATGGTGTTACCTCAATTTTACTTTCAAATGAATGTCCTAGCAGTGTTACAAAAATGTTAATTTGGAATGTTCGAGGGTTAACATTCATATAACATTAGCTTGCAATGTAACTAGAATATTATGGTGTAACATCATATTTAACTTTAAATGAATTTCATAGGAATGTCCCAGGATATATTTGATATTTTATTCATGAATAGAAGTTAGTTTATTCATGAATATAATATAATTGTAAAAGCAGCATATCTACTCTATACTGCATTTGCAATTGCTAATACAATGGGCAACTCCTGTCGTTCACCAGGATATCCAACTAACAACGACATTCCTGGGATGTTCCGTAACGTTACGCTGGAATAACGTTCCAAAAAATATTGTCATAACGTTCTACAAACGTTATTTGATGATCATTGTGGAATTATGTTCCAACAATGTCGCAGGAACGTTGCATAGAATGTTGTGCAATAATATTATCATAACGTTCAGCAGAATGTTACAGGAATATACTTTGGAAACGTTATCATAACGTCGTTAGTGAACATTATTAATGAATGTCCCAGGAATGTCCCAGCAACGTTACTCTGGAATGTTCAAGTGAAAACATTCATATAAAATTGGCTTGAAATGTAACTGGAATATTATGGGGTGACATCATATTTACATTCAAATAATTGTCCCAACAATGTTTCAAGAATGTTACTTTTGAATGTTCGAGAGTTAATGTTCATATAACATTGGCTTGTAATTTAGTTAAAATATTATGGTGTTACATCATATTTAACTTCAAATGAATGTCTTAGGAATGTCCCAGGAACGTTACTTTGGAATGTTCAATTGAAAACATTCACATAACGTTGGCTGGCATTGTAACTAGAATATTATGGTGTGACCGCATATTTAACTTCAAATGAATGTCTTAGGAACGTCCCAGGAACGTTACTCTGGAATGTTCGAGTGAAAACATTCATATAACATTGGCTAGCAATGTAGCTAGAATATTATGATGTGACATCATCATTAACTTCAAATGAATGTCCCAGAAATGTCACAGGAACGTTACTCTGGAATGTTCGAGTGTTAACATTCATATAACATTGGCTTGCTATGTAGTTGGAATATTATGGTGTGACATCATATTTACATTCAAATGAATGTCCCAGGAATATTCCCAAAATATTACCTTTGAATGTTCCAGCGTAAACATTTATATAACATTGCCTTGCAATGTAGTTAGAACATTATGGTGTTATATTGTTTTTACTTTCAAATAAATGTCCCAGCAATGTTACAAAAACATTACTTTGGGATGTTGGAGTGTAAACATGCATATAACATTGGCTTTCTATGTTGCTATAACATTATGGTGTAACATATGTACATAATTGTATAACTGGTTCTATTAGAGCCTTTGTTGGTAGTTTAATAAATTGGCAAACAACAAACCATTAAAAAAAAGATTAATTTTAGTTTTACCCATTTTGCCATCCTCCTATGCAAATATTGTTTTGACTAAAACCAATTGATAGCAATCATTTGTCTTTTTCATCATAACAGATGTCTGCAATCATTTTACTTTTCTCATTTTTGTATGGGAATTATTAATAGCTCTATCGATATTCATTATTTTGAGAAATCGAGCACAATGGTACAGAGAGTTTTAGACATTAGCCAAATGTGATTAATTATGAGTTGCAATCAGGAACATTATGGTCAGGCAAGTTTATCCTGACCATGACGGTTTCCACCGCTAGTGGTCGCTTCTAGATCCCAAATTTTCAACTGGGAGATATGCATTAATATTTAAAAAGAAACATATTTAAACAAATTATGAGCTTGCATCTAAAAGCAACAATGCTGTTGACATATTTGCTCGGAGCACGCCACACAATATTTATATTTTGCATACAAAATTACATAGAAGTTACCTTCTCATTTTGCAGCAAGATACAGTAACTTCAAGTGATGTTTTAATAATTTGGGAGTTGTACCACTACGCTTTAACAGAAGGACAACTTTTAGTTTCACATTAACTCGTTTTTATTAAATTGCTATAATAGTTGATGCTTGCAGTTTTTTGAAACTAACATAGTTAAACTGCAGTAGTCAATAAAATGGAAAGTAAAATTATTGACTTGCTAAAATTCACGAAAAGAAAGACACTGTATTCACTTTGCATACAGTTTATAGATGCTATTAACTGAAGATCCTAAATACTAGGTATGTAAAATAATACTACAAAGTTTATAGCAAGAATGACAGACTATCGCTGTATGCGTTTTGACCATAAACTCATTAGTAATGTAGTTAAAACCTCATTAGTAACCTGTTAAAAATTTGAGATAAATTCAAATATAGTTGAAAAGAGCAAATTTCAAAAATAATACCAACTGGTACTAACTTCAGAGAGCGCTGAAAAAGTAAAACATTAGCTAATTTGATAACAGGCCAACGCAAAGAAGTTTGAATGCAAACAAAGAGTTTCTAAAGAGGAAAGTGTAGCAGTAATATAAATGTAACGAGGTTATAAAGCTGCAGCACTTACTAGTTCACAGTAGTTGCATCTGTTTAGACTGTTCTACATATACATTTGGTAAATAGGCATAAAGCATTCAGCTACAATTGTAATTCTTAGAAGTAATGATGATGCAAAAAACAGTCTTTATATAAATTGACAAACGACATTTTATTAACAAGTACTTTGATTCTATGTGTGTAACATCAACTGATATGTTTTAGGGGAAGTAATAATACTACGGCAAGGTTTTAAAAATTGTAGCATTAAGTACCTAAATTCCAAAAACGATAATTCAATTGGCTTGCCAGATATTTGTTTTTTATCATTAAAAGCTTTTACAAATTATATAGACGAAATACAAGTAAGTTTAATATGTGTATTAGTACATTTTAAACAAATTTTTCATGTTTACATTTTGTTTTGTAAGTTAAATGTTTTCAACCAATTAATTAAAAACGTATTTTGTTGAAATTATTTCAAAAGACTTGAGTCTGCTGTTGTGAGCCTGTGCAATATTTTTAAACATTTTTGGTTTGAGTTTTGATTTATTATACCAAAACAACATTGTTTGAATACTTTCAAATTACTATTCAATACTCGATTTATTCATACATTTTATTTGCATAACATAGTACCGAAAGTATATACCTTTCATTTCGTTAAATAATTTAGTTCTGTCATAATGTTAGAATAATAATAAATGATGATTTTACCAAATATGGCAGTTTTCATCAATTTAGTAGTTATACTAAAGACCTGGAAAGGAGTTGTTATACTGTGGTGTATTTTATCAGGATGTTTCATAGCTTCTGTTGTTGTCAGGTTTCAACTCTTTTGCAGAATCACATGGTACTAAGCATAAGTTTTAGGGTGCAGTAAGAGAAGTTACCGGAGGTTGTATCAGATAATTGCTAGTAATTCTAGAGAAATGCTATGAGGCATGATTAACACCTCATAGATGCAACCTTCCAAGGAGGGAAAACTCTAACTGGAAAAAACTGGGTAATCTGTTATTGAAATAGATTGCAGCTGAGTACATGCTTGAACTGAATCAGTGTTTTTGCATTACATAGAAAAATACATGTGCATGTAGAGAGCTCCAAGTCAAGTCATGTTTATGAAAATCTTTAACAAGTTCACATTAAATTAGTTTAAAAAAATTCATTTTTATCGTGTTGTAGTTCAGATCCCAATAGGACCCTGATGGATAAGCTAGATTAATTTGGCTTTAGAATTGTTAAAATACATCATATATAGATTTGATACTAAGCAAAATGGCTATAGTACAATGCAACCACAAATGGTTTTTCTATTGTCTGTTTGGGTAATAGGGTTTGTGCATTTAAGGTATATCATAATCCATTTACCATAAAGATAATGTTCAAGTAAAATGTTTAGACTAGCAGTTAGTATCGCTACGGCTCAGTAGTCCACATCAGACAGCTCTTAGCTTTAGGAATCAGGGTTGTATATTAGAAGACACAACATCATTGTTCAGGCTTGTCGACACATTTGGTTTTTGCTTGCCTACTTGCTATCATTTTTCATGTGATTTTATTTGCGTGTTTTATGCAAAATTTTGTGCCAACACTATGTACATAACCATAATCTGCAAATGGAGCGTTTATTTTCTGTTTTTTTTGCATGTCTGGCTAGTTGGTGTTCTAAACCAGTCAATCACAGATGTCACTAAAATAATAGACATGGGCTTACATGTGATTCTTGATAGACTACAAAAGTAAGCTGAGCCTAATGAATAAACAACAGTATATATATATATATCTATATATCTATATATATATATATATATATATATATATATATATATATATATTCAGAGTCGCTAATCATGGTAGCCCAGGAGCAAGTGCTCCCAACAAGGCAACTCCAAACGAAAATCTCTCACACTAGAGACGATCCTAGATGCAGACTGTGCAAAGATGCACCTGAGACCATCCAACACATCATCAGTGGATGCAAGCAGCTAGCAGGGAACGCATACACTGAGCGGCATAATCATGTCGCAGGTGTTGTGTATAGAAGTCTATGTGATGAGTATGGCCTTAATAAACCATAACACTGGTGGGAAGCTCCTAGTAAGGTCAATGAAAATGACCGGGCTAAGATCCTCTGGGACTTCTACATCCAAACTGACAAGCATGTCCTGGCAAACCAACCAGATATAGGGGTGGTAGACAAGGAAAACAAGAGGGCTGCTATAATAGATATACATGTAGCAGTACCCAATGACTACAATATAGCCAGCAAGGAAAAAGAAAAGGTAGAGAAATATCTCCCTTTCTGGAGAAGAAATTGAAAAATGCTGGAATGTAAGAACAACTGTAATCCCAGTAGTCATTGGGGCACTGGGCGCAATAACACCGGCGCATAAAATGTGGCTTGCCCAAATACCAACAGCAATCAACTCAGGTGAGTTGCAGAAAAGTGCGCTATTGGGAACAGCTAAGATCTTGAGGCGAGTGCTCAAACTCCCAGGTCTCTGGTAGGAGACCCAAGTTAGAGCAGAATTTACCACCCATACGGGGTATCCGGGGTGAGGAAACAATTTTTTTTATATATATATTGTGGAGGACTAGACAAATGTATTAACTATGCTCTTATCCTTAGATATCAATGTTCTGTATTACAACCTTATGTGTGCTTTTCTATTATACCCTATTATGTAACACTGCATATCTAGGCCTGCCTCACAGGCCTGCCGCAACGTAATTAGGTGTTATGTAATCATTATGTAAGTGGGCGCTGCTGTGCAACATGTATTCATGATTATATATAATAAATAAGTTAAATTCACTCACACCGACTGATCACGTTTGTGCCTGCCTGGGTGGCTTAGTCAGGACCATTCTACCAAAACTGATCTAGCTTCAAGTAAGGACTGCTTGGGAGATACCTAAGGAAGGCTAAGGGTTGGCTACGCTACAACAGGACCTGATCAGAAATGCGATAGCATTAGAGATCAGGCCCTACAGCAAGCTAGCCCGGAACCTAGGCTAGCCAAGATAGGGTCTCAGAGAGCAGGCTGTGTTAGCGTTCCAAGTGAGCCTGAGATTGGGGCAACCAGCCGTGGCCTGATCAGACCACTAGGTGTGTCAGGCAGGCCGACGAGGGGAAGGCCCAGAGTTCAGGCTGCACCGGCTTGTTAGGATAGTAAGGCTGGCTCAACTACCGGGCCAAGCCATTACAATATATATATATATATATATATATATATATATATATATATATATATATATATATATATAAATCTGTGTCTAAGTGTAGTCCTGTTATAGCAATGATAATAATTACCATCTAGCTTCAGGGCTCATAGCCTCACTAGCTGAATGCCTGGCATTGCAGGGGTAATAAAACAACTTATAAACAGTTGCAGATGATGTACTGTAATTGTAATGTAGTAGGTAATGTAGTGTTTATAAGCAGTTCTATTACCCTTGCAACGCAGGGCATTCACCTAGTAATAAATGAAGCGTTGTGCATGTCTTGACAATGTTCTAATGAACTGGAATGTTTTGCAGAGATAAATTAATCATATTAGCAATGAGCATATTAGTCTTTTTAGCAATGAACAAGATGAATGTTTGAAATATGTGACATATTATCTGAAAACCTACCTCAAAGAAGAATAATGGCTAATTTTGTGAATACTTTTTACAGAAGCAGCGGACCATTTTAACCTTAGCTCAAGTGTTGTTTTTGTTGGCCCAAATTTATTTTGGCTTAGTTTAACTTTAACTTAAGTGACCTCATAACACCTTTCAGAGGTACATGTATATGGTTTCATTTGATACCATGCCTTCAAAGTTTGCTCCCTAATCGAATTAAGGGCAAGTCAGTTAATGTCAACTCATGCATACCTCAGATGTTTAGATTTGTCACTCTGTAGCTTTTAAATGAAGTAGACGTATTGAAAGTGATTGTTAAGTATCCCTACCATAACTTTGCTAGTAGATGAACTAGGAAGCCTCATACTAAGTCATACACTTTGAAAAGAAGAAAAGCGATGAGACATGATCAAAGTCAACTAGCATTTGCAATGATTGGTGAAACATGTTTATTCATATAGAAGAGCAATAAAGGTGAAAAATTCAAACAGCAAGCAATAAGCGCTGTAAAATAGTCAGCTTGTCTGAGGTTGGGTGAACAAAATCCTCCATAACATGACAAAAGCAATCACAAAGATTCTGTTATAAATTCTGCTGATGTTCCAAGCTTTAGCTGCGGGTAACAACATCTGTAAGGGCAAAAGCTTACAAAGATGTTTGATGTCAAAGATAGTCAATGACTCCGCCCAATGCACTCGTGCAACTGCATCAAGCTTCGAAAATATAAATTCTAACTGTTTACATGTTTCAAAAAACAAATAAGTCTGGTAAATCTAAAATTTTACTGTGCAATCATCGGTGGAGTTGTAGGAAGTTGCAGCTATGTGATTGCAGCCAATTTCATGTGCAACTAAAATTGATAGTAGTTGCTGCAGTGTAAACACACCGTAAGACATTTCCACTGTAAGCCTATTGAGTGATGTCATAGCGAAGAGGCAAACTGGTAAACATGACTAAAATAGTAAACTTTTGATTGATTACTGTTTATGCAGTCATAGAGCTTACTCCATGAATAATACCTACTTTGGGACAGCCATAGCATTGCTCAATGAGCGAATGATGGAGATGCGATGCACATGAGACTGGTGGGTTTAAATATACCATAGTCATCTATTTTGGCAGCACAACTAAATGTCTGGCCAGGTGTTTAGTTGTTAAAGGTTGACTTGCAACAAAATTCACATTACCGTTATTTGATATGAAAATATTCACTATGTCTTACTCTGTTGTGTTGTAGGTGCAAAATATGTGGAAATGTGATTACAATCTCTTAAAAGCTCAAAAACGAACATAAAATCGCAGCCCCACGAGACCGCCGTAGTTTGGATTCCCTTTCCAAAACGGCTCAAACGTGATGTAGTTGTGAGAGATGGATTCTGTTTACACTTTCATGCAATCTTATTCGTCAAAATGTTTTCGCAAATATACTTCACGCATTCAATCAAACTATGTCTATTGTTCTTACGCGTCAGTTTTATCGTCATTGTAATGCTGTCACTTTTAGCACTGATATCTTATAACTTATCGCAAAAGTTCATTAAATATTTTAACCTTACCCCGAATGAGTACATATCATTGTCTGATAATCATGACGAGCCTGTTGGTCACCTTTGATGATCAAAAAGTGCTGCAAAATTTATTTCCGAAGTGTTGGGTCACATTATCAGATTATGACTTGCCAATTAGACCAGGCCGAAGCAAAACTGTAAAGTAGCGAGCATCTATATTTGATATGCGGTCTTTGGTAAAACCCAAAGTGTTTGTCATAAACTAATACTACGATAAGTTTTATATTGAGCTTTGTATTGGCCTTTCAATTCGCGCGAGAACATTCGTGACAAGACAATAACCAAATTTCGTAGTTACGTCATCGAAATAAAGAGATTCTAAGCTATGGCGGCTTTTCGTTTTTGAGCTTTTAAGAGCTTGTAATCCCTTTTCACATATTTTGCACCTACAACATAACAGAGTAAGACATGGTAAATCTTTTAATACCAAATAACTGTAATGTGAATTTTATTGCAAGCCAACCTTTGACACAGCTGCAACTATAATGGAAGACAGCTTCAAAACAGTGCCATTATATGTTGTAGCCACATAAGTATCAAAATGATTAATAAAAATGTGTGTGTATTTCTATTTTCAGAATGGCTGTAACATATATGCAACATTCCAAAACATTATGGTTAGGATGATGGCCCATGCGCCGCACGGTGAGATGGCATAGATAGTCAACGCATAGATAGTCAACGGACTGAGCTCGTGTTAGCAGTCAGACATCCTCAGCCTGTGTAACAGTCCTTGACAGTGAGACCGTCTAGTGTAGTGCTATTTGAAGGATGTGATTAATTCACTAATCTCTTAGAGCTCAACTAGAGAAGAGTTCAACATGCTAGAGAATTAACAGACAATAGCTGCGTTTCAATGACGCTCATAATTTGCAAACTGAGCCGATCCACAAGTGATCTGCGTCATGGAAACGGCATAAATCCGCAAGCTAAGCGAGTTTTGCGATCTACAAAACATTATCGAATCCATTGTTCTTGCCAATTATGGAAACGGCACTAGTGGGGGTCCTACCACACAAAGCTGTCGTCAGAATAGTCACTTTTAAAATCACTGTCGTCACTTTTAAAATCACTGTCGTCACTTTTAAAATCACTGTCACCTTTTTCAAGTTGGTAACCAAAACAATCTCTTTCTTCACATTCGTTATTTTAATACAAATATCTATACTGGTGGCACTGGGTTGCGTTAAAAATCTGAAACTCGCTCAGTTTGAACTTCTGCTAACCAAAAGCATGGCTCAACCAGCGCCCTTCACAAACATATTAGTGTTGTTTGGGAGCGTTGCTGATTACTCCGCGAAGAGTGACAGCCGTCTTATGTTTTTAGAGCTATATTTCTTGTACTGAAAATAGACCGAGATTGTCTTTAATAATCACTGTCAGTCACAGACTTGGAAACGGATTTGCTGTCAATGTCGTGGCATTTCATTGCTTTAATTATTTGGCAGTCTATAAATGCTGGGCCAGATGCTTCAAACCAAAAACTAGTAAAGTTTCGGTTGACCGTGGTGATTTATGAACAAATAATAAGTTAGTAACGGTACGGCTACACGTAACAAAATTTCCGTTGGTTTTAACCAAAATCACGAAATGATTGAAACACACAGAATTATTCTGCGCTGCTAGAATCGTGCTAGCGAGCACGATCTCAGCAGCTTTTGCAATTAGTATAGTCCAAGAGACGTATAATGACACACAATAAAAGTATAAGTGCAAATCAACATAGTACACACGATGCAACTGCTTAGATTGCGTTATTGAATGTATTTATTGTTTGGATGTTATAGCTACAATTTGTTTATTTTTTAATTATATTTCCTTTCTAGCAGCAAAAGTTTTGTGGTAGAGAATGTTGACATCTCTAGCGCAAACAAGTCAGTTGTATCGTATTTACTATGATAACTTTCTGTAATATTTTTCTTGTGTGTTGCATTATGTTTTCGGACTACATATATCTTAAAATTTGCTAAAGTCGTGCTCGCTAACCAACAATAGCGCGACTTAAACAGTTACATCGTGTGTTCTATGTTGAAATGCTTTCGTATTTTTATTGTGTGTCGCGGTTCATGTCTTGGACTATACTAATTGTTAAAGCTGCTAGAATCGTGCTCGCTAATTATTTGTTTAATCTGTTAAAAGCGTTTCGTCGACGAACTCGGTGGGCATGCACAGCTCAAATAATTCTGTGAATTTCGACTGATTAATTCTGCGTTTTTCGTGATTTCGGCCAGAACTCAGAACCAACGAAAAATTCGTTACGTGCAGCCGTACCTTTAGTAATCCTACTTACGCAATCCTCGTCACCTACATTAATAAATGGTCGTCTCGTCCGTCACTTTTTAAATATCCCTGTCGTCGGGTCGTCAGAATCGTCACAAAACATGGGAGGACCCCCACTAGTGTTATTAATGTGCATTAGAATATCGATGACAATCACATTAAAAACATTTTCACGATTCAGTCGTTTTTATTTCCATTTCAGCAGTCTCAATGCGCCAACCTTCCGAATCATTGCTGCTAACCTTGGCGGGGAAAAGACTGCTTAGCTATTTATTGAGTCATTAATTAGGCTAGTACTTGACCTATGAGGTCAAGCCTGGTGTTAAATCCACATCAGCAAGTGTTTATTGAAACGCTCGATTGCAGAGTACAGTGTGTACATAGCAAAATGCTTAATTATTCATATTCTCTGATTGTAACGCGCAGTCACTCGTACTAATTCCTCATTGAAGTTGAGAGCACTTTTGCAGGATTTTATTACATTCAATTTACTCTTTTCTACATTTCAAGTGAACTTAGGTACAATACACCAACATTTTACTCAATCGAGGCCTGCATTTGTTTCACCTATGTTGTCATTTAAGTTCCTTCTATTTTATTGTTTGCATGCAAAACTTTAGCACAGAATAGAAAACCATTTTAATATTTAACAAGGCTCTTTAAAACACAAACAAAATTATTATTAATGAAGTATCCTTATTCAGCTTTAGTCTTGCTTCATGCAATGAGAACAACTTCTCTATAAGGTATCACTGTTTTTCTGCAACAATGTTTTATTCAGTTGCAGAATTTTTAAAAAACTTTAGATAGGTTATTTTAAAATCTAAGCAAAAATCTTTAGCTGTTTTATGGTTATAAAATACCTGCAAATTTTCCAAATGTATAAAAGGAAACCTTATTGCAAATATCGTTCACAATAAACGAGCTGCTCTGTTTAAAGATCGGTCTATTGTTAGGGCAATGTTAAAAGGACTATAACTATGTTTCCATGGTGCGCAGTACTGCGATGCAGCCCCCTCCGAAGTCGAAGGGATTGACACGTTACCATGCTGCGCAGTGGTTTTCAGCAAATTAGCCAGAGAACAGACATTGTATAAATCGAATTGCCTGATGGAGAAATTGAATCGATCATGGATACCGAACATCAGAAAAGGTCTTTTTATGCCTCTGTCATCATTATACTTTTATTTACAATACACAATCACAATGTTTTACAAAACTTAACACAATTTTTACAAAGTAATATATTTTTAATAAGAATTTTTTAAGCAATATATTATTTAAACGTTATTTAGGACGTGCCTCCTGTTTTTCGAAAAGTGTTGGCATCGACAACAAAGTCTGGGAAAGTAATCACCTCATCCTTGTGGGCGCAGACCATAATTAAATATAGGTGAAAGAAAATCAGATTAGAAAAAAACAAGATTAGCAGGATAGCTTTTGTACTATTTCATGGCCCTCAAAGAATCCGTTTTCATGGCATGGGAGATATGTGCAGCCACTGCGCAGTTGCTGTTTCCTTGTTGCAAATTTGCACAGACTTCGCACTGATCAGTGCGCAGTGGTTTCAGTGCGAAGACGCCGTTTCCATGATTCGGAAAGGGCGCAACTCCGAAGCACTGCGCATCATGGGAAAATAGTGTATGTCAAAAACCCTCCTAAGAAGGTTGAACTGGCTAATTTTGAGCACCTAATATTATCGCTGCAATATTAGGGTAGCCCTTTTGCTAGATTAATTAAACGCTCATGCTTTAATATTGTTCGATTCATTTTGGTTCAGTAAATGTTTGTTCCAGCTGTCTCAAGCCATTTTTAGTCCTAATAGTCAAAATAGTCCTATAAAACCACGGGTACGCTGTAAGCCTCATAAGGACACAACAGAGAGCATTTAAATCCAAATTGCTGATTACAGCAGATGTCTGATCAGAACTTTGCAGGATAAAAATAAACTAACTTGAATTGCATAAAATTTGCAAAGTTCTCACAATTGTATTCACATAGTTAAACAGCTGCAAAATGGCTGAAGACTGTTTTGCCATAGATATGTTGGAGATTATATTCATGACCAGGGGAGTGTCCTACTACATGACTGACCCTGACACTATATTGAACTCATGAGTGATGTTACCACTTATACCCCATACAAATTGAAGTAGCAGGGATAGCTCAATATGTATGTGTGCCTGTGTGTGTTGGTCTGCGTACTGCTACTCATGTTTAATTCTCAGCTTGACCTTTGGTGTATTTTAAATGCCAATGCGCTGGCTGAAGCTCACTACCCTTTCTTGAAGGTGACATTTACGAGCCTATTTAAGACCTATTAGCTATAGGAGACTGGGCAATGCAAAGCTGTGGTGTCCTACATAAATAGCCGCATGCTTTGTGACAGAAGGGCAATGCTTTGTTCACTTGCAGCTGGTCAGGCAAGTGAGTCATCATTGTTTACACTGAAAGAATCAAGAGACATTTTTGTTGCTACATGTAATTTGATATAACTACTAAAGCACACAAGATATTTGTTTCAAATTTTAGATACAACGCTTATACACTATGTATTTCCTACCCTGCAAATTTATAAACATAAAGTTGATTATTTCATATAAAAAGTGCGAGTAAAAGTGTATATTGATGCACATGTATTCCAAAAGATATTGCAAAATTATCAATGTTGCCATATGCTATGGGCTAACATGTCAGATAGCTAGGTGTACAAACTGATTTCAAATGCATACACACTGGTACATCGTACGCTGATTGCAGTCTGCCATGAATATAAATGTTGGGTCTTGGGTGTTATGCAAACAGCATCAGCAAACTCGTAGAAAACAAGCGACAATTGGTACACTTTTCTAGACATACTGTGAAAGGCTACACATGACTAAAGACGACCAGTCGGCTGAGCCTTGATCTGAGATTCCCTTGTTAGCTGCTACCTTTGTAGCCTCCTGATGAATTATAATCCTGAAATATCTGGAGGTGATATTTTAACTAACGTTGCGCTGTGCAGTGGAACGAGCATGGAAATCCCTGATGCAAATTGCTTTGTAAAACCGATGAAAGAGTTTTAGTGACCACCAGCTTGTGTATGTCTGCAGTGATTCCTTGTAAGTCGACACCCTGCCGTATGCTCAGTTCTGAGCCTAGACATATCTTTGTGATGACAGGATGAGGTGGAAACATACCACCTCTATCTTTTACACTGATTAGTATCGCATCATCCCCTGATGCGTAAACCTGGACAGGAGGCTATAAAGCTGGTGCAGTCATTGCAGTTGAGTTTTAAGCTCTGTACCTCATAACCTGCTAAATAAATATCATATGCTAATATTATTATAAAAAGCATATGTATCAACCATAAAATAAATTTAACTACATATCGCTGATCTGCTGCAGTATTATTTCAAGCCACTCTGCTTTCTGTATATCTGCTTTATACACTAACAATAAGTGAAAGTAGCTAATACCAAAATACATTTATATACCCAAATTATGCACCACAATATGAGCAGCCATGCAGTTTAGCATATGCAGCAAGGCTGCAATGTGTGCCAGATATTTTGTTTTGTAGAAAACCTGGATATATTGGTCATATTTACCTACCGATGCACTCCACTATGTTCGAGCCAGACCTTGACAGTTCGATTTCCAGCGGTTCGCTTGATTCCAAATCATCATGGAAGTCATCGTCACCTTCTACATGACTCTTTCTTGGTTTAGATGAGAGAAGTAGGGGCAGGAGCCATCTGTGTCATTAAAATCAAGTTTTAATTGCATAACACAATTGCAAAGAATGCTATTTTTAATAAATTTCGGTAGGTCTCAGGATCTTTTCATCAGTGACATCGGAATACTGTGCCAAAATTTATCCAAAGTTTCCAAACCAGCCATTGTACCTACCACTTAGATTTAATAGCAATTAATTTTAAAAATATTATTAAATTCACATAAAAGCTTTGCATCCATAAAGCTGGTTGCCGTATGACATTAAATAATACTCAGCATTTAGGTGGCTGAATGGCATGTAGTAGAGTCGCAAGTGGTGATAAGTGAGCATGCTAGTCACAGTAAATGTAATAAACATGGGCTAGTTAAGTTGAATCAAAAAGCACTAGAAACAGTATTGCTGTTTTTCTAGCAAAAAAGCCATTTTAAAGCTGATCCAAAAAATAGGTGCGAGCTTAGCAACAAGAGTAGTTACCATTTTTAGAACACATTCTCCTATTCTGTAATATATTTGATTGTTAATGTGTTTGCTTGCAGATTTCGATGCCATCTACCAAGTCCAGCATACTAATAAGTTAAGACGAAGAATCATAGTGCTATACTTTTAAAATTATAAAATAAAATACATTTGTCTACCTTTGGGTTATGTATAGAGTTCCATTATAACATGTTTTATAGAGAAAACAAATAAAGCAATTGAGGATTTCAGGCCTATGCCAACAATAATAAGTCTGACAAAGATACTAATGCTCAGCAAACCAAGCCAATCAATGATTAACCAGATTTTTGAGAATACAATAGAAACACTCATGAAGAGATCTGCCATCTTACAATATTCAGTTATGAGATACACAGTTTTACAAGCAACTTGTGTGGAGTATAGTATGGAAGTTAGTGATGTACTTGCGGTTATTATACAATGTATATAGTTAAAATCAATACACTCAGATTTTCAACAGTTTTGCTGGAAACAATTTGCTGTTAGAAAATTGCTGGCAGCAAAATCACAAACTACTATCTACAACCACCACAAACATGCTGCTTCAGTAATGAACTTGTCAATTGAATAGTTGACTGATGACATAGAAATTGTAATGACCCTCTGTTTAAAGGATTATTAACTATAAGTGCTGGATTGGTGGTTCAAGTAGTTGGTTTATGATTTGCGAATTTATAAAGGACTGTATTTTAGGTGTAGATTTAATGTCAAGAATTAGACTGGTTTGTTTTAGTTAAAAAACTTTAAAACAGAATATATTTATTAAAAATTCAAACTTTCAATTGCAAAAACATAAAATATATGAAGGCTAATCAAGTCAATGGCCGATGCTCATTGCGCAAGTCTAAAAATATAAAGAGTGATACAAGAGCAGAGTGATATGTAGAGCGTGAGTAAAATATGGAGTTCGAATTGTTTCTGATCTACACAGGCTTATATATGTTTGCCTAATCAGTCAGGCAATCGTCACATCCATAGATCACAGACGATTGGGCGCTGCAAAGCTTCCTAGGCAGTAAGCGAGTAAGTACAAGGAAGCAGATAACATTTATGCTAAGCAGTAAAATAGCAGGTGCTAGGAAGTTGGAATAATAAATCTGCGTGTCAGGCTAGCAAGTAGCCTGGGCATGGCTCTCGTGGGGATTGGGAGAGAGAGCCTGGGACACATCGCAACACGCGGGGAAGACAACTCTAAAAGCCGACTTCTGAAGTCGCTAATATCACAATCATTATTTCCGAAGGAGTATCATGTGACGGTCTTATTTATGATCTACGCGAGTATTATGTATTATTTTTAATCTGAATTGGCAGCAAACAAACGCTGGTTGGTAAGTATGAAATGTTGGTTGCATAATAAATCAATAACGACAGTTATATTATTTCATATGTTCAATTCATTATGTTTTGATTTAATTATAATAAAAAATTGAATCAATTGAATAAAAAAAATTCACAATAACAATACAAACATAGCAAACGAATAGCAATAGAACAACAAAAATGAATTGCACGCTGCTAGTAAAGAAAAGTATATCTAGTAAAAAGTAATCTCAGTTTTATTTTACTCACGAGTATTATTATTCGCGACAGTTATTATGAACAACTCGGACCTACCACTGCAAAATGGTGCCATCTGAAAGCAAATACTCTTTCCGAAGCCAGTAGGAAGAACTATAAATTGGTCAAGACCTGCGATAATATGTTGTAAAGCTTGAAACTGTTTTGGTCTCAGTGCGACTATGCCTAGCTTTGATAGTAATTTTTGAATGGCTCTATTTTTATCAGTATAGGAAATGAAACTGCTAACGTGAAAACGCAAGAGAATAGTAGCCTATGGTTCCTATCGTTTTATTATCAAACGAGGTATTTCGTAACCACCCAGCCTATCAAAAAAATAGCGCTTTTTACTAGATCAAGTCACGTTACCGTGACAATAGGCTTTTAAACGCGCCACATCTAATACATCGTGAGATACGAATCTAACGACACGCTTCCATTAGTATCAGTCTGAGCGTCATATGTAACATATGTCGCTCGTTTTGCAGAAGTTATCTTACCTTTTTTTCGCTATGTGTCCCAGGCTCTCTCTCCATATCCACCACAAGAGCCATGCCCAGGCTAGCTAGCAAGAGTCCAGAAAGCTGTTTCCTAATCACATCAGAAATGGTTAAATAAAAGGGGATGAGTGGTTATGTAAGATGCGTATAATACTCTTAAGACAGGATGCATAAATACTAATATAGAAGTTGAATAACATGATGAGTTACTTTGTTTCACAATGACAGGTATTCATGGGGTGTGTAACTAAAGATTACAAATGCTGGTCGCTTCACAAAATGGCACCACAATGCACGATTACATTAGCTCAAAATTCAAAGGCAGACACTACCACTGAAGCTGCAATAAATTAGAACTGGAAACAATTGCCAAAAATGAACTAAAGTCAGATATATGCTTCTACTGAGAATACCCTCTAGAGAAGAAAAAAAAACATCAGTTTCCATTAAGCCCCTACAACAAACTAATAAGCATTAAACCTGACACCACTGCCCTACTAGAGCAGATACACGATGTGACCAACCAACAATATTCGTTATAATAGCTTTTGCATAACATAAGTTTCCTCCTAAAAGCAGAAAGCTAAATCTAACAGACTAAAGCTGCGGTCACAGCAGCCGATTTTGGGTCAATTCTCTGACCAATTTTTCTACTGACCGAGAATCGTATCGTGTGAACAGCGCAAACAAGCCTGATACCGATATAGTCCAAAGAGAAAATTTTTTTTCAAAGCCGATATTCTATTTGAGTAGCCAATGACATCTTTTTTACTGTGAGTCATAGTGTCATTAAAGCCTGGTTTCCATATGACAGCACAATGATCGTGCGCAGCCCAGTGATCGTGCACAATGCATTTCATGGGCCGCGATGCGGTGTTTCCATATCGCGCGTAGGCACCACGCTTGCATTGGACAGAGTGGATAATTTCCTTACTTTTTCGTAGGAGAGACGGATTTCTTCGGAAAACAGCCCTCCGTTTGAATTATGGGATGGGTTGACAAGGTCTAGCGGTGTATTGTGGGATACATAATCGTGAGCACCCATCGCAAGGACCCATTCTGTTGGATCCTTGCGATTAGCGTACGCACGTCGCGCTATCGTCGTGTGTTGAAGTTTCCATATCACAGCTGGCCTACGCACGCAGGACGTCGCGGCCTTGTGCTGTCATATGGAAACCAGGCTTTAATATGAACACCATATTTGTCTTCACACCTGTGTATGCTATTGTCATAGCTTCACTCATGAGTAACAGCAACCCGGAAAACTGCTGTTATTATAATAGTTGAAGCACATTATGTTAGCAAAAGATCGTCCTCCTTATGGTTATCCATTATTAGCGATGAGCAGTGCAAAATAATCAGGCAGCTTGCTAAAAAAGTTCACTAAAAACATTGTAGGAAACAGTCAGCAAAATTCAAGGAGTGACTAACTAAAATATATCAGCTAAAGTTATCTGACCCTGCAAATAAAAAACGGACAAAATCACCCACTCTCAGATCAAACTTGGCCTCTGCACAATGGCTGATCTGAACGCAGCTTAATACTAAAGCCTGGTTCACATATCGATTGCGAAACTCTGGCGGTAACTTGCGCAGCAAAACGCTTGCGGCACTAGGCTCGGTGGCATATGTTCACATATAAGCTACATCGCTAAACATAATCGAGGAATCACATAAAATGTTCGCTCGCCATGCCGTTTCTATAATGGTGACCTTCACCTGTACGAGCATTACATGAAGGTTTTGCTTGCGGCCTTTTGCGACATTTGAACAGCCCTAAACTATTGCGAGGCCGTCTGCAACTATCGGTGGTCCTTGGCTGTACCCGGCGCATAGGTTCCCATTTCACCGCTAATAGCATGCGGTGCTGTCGCCAGTACTTTGCGACGTGTTTGGGAACAGGCGAGTGACCAGAGCACACATACACACACACACAAACAAACTGCTTATGAATCATTCAATAAACTAGTGGACAACCAAAGCGACACAAATGATTGTCCATACTGGTTAGGTTATTAAACTATTGAGGCACTCTGCTTGCGCAAACTCTAGTGCGTTCTATACAAGAGGTCAGAGGCTTTTCTGCTCCTTCCAACCTCGGACAAACAGCACAAATAAGCCTAATTGCCAAAGAAATAAGTATAACATCATAATTCATGTAATAATTGGACAAGCACTGATCATTTTTAGTACCAAAGATGGCTGTGATTCTTTGTAAAGTGCTTAACCTCATCCTATTCTGATATTCGATATTCTAGAGCACTTGCACTATTTAATTGAAAAAATAAAATAAAAATCATGACTAGGCTGAATTATTAATAACAGTGACTATATACATGTAGAAACGTGTGTATACAAAGGTTACTGCTGCAGCAGAAGCTACTTTGAAAAACTATTGAAAAAGTTTTTATGGACGATACCAGTACAAATGTATAGCAATGAAGCGCACCACGGTACTTGTAGATTTAGCAATTGCTTTATAAGAAACCGAAAATAGGAGTGTAGCAGGACATCTGAAATTGAAACGTCACATTAAAAGAGAGGTAATGGATTTTAAAATGATTTTATAAAAATGAAACAAATGGTAATATTAGTTAATAGTAAAAATTACATATACATTTAGTTAGTAACCTACAATCGCGATACGGATACTGAAAAAAAAAGATGGCCGAAAATCACAATCTTGTGGTTAGTTATGCGTGTTTGCAAACTTGCGATTACAATCTTCGCAAGTTTAAATCCTCTGCGAAGCGAATTTTTTATTACTAAAACTATCCGTATACAACTGGACCAACCGACAAACGCTCACATTTATATATAGATTGAATGTCATCCGCTGCTAACAGTATTGCATTGTAACATATTGCCACAATTTATTTTACCATTGCTTTAACTTATTGAATAATTATATTAATTACACTAACTATCATGGTTGTTTTACTTTAATTTTGGTCAGCTGCCAATGACATCTTCGACAACAGAACGACTTTGGAGAGACCTCTGCAAAAATCTATGTAATATTGTATAGCCCTTCGGACCTCTATAGAACCTCTCAGCTATGTATGCATGTATGGACCACGTGATGTAATGGAAGGTGCACCAGTAATAGATTCGCTTACATGAAACACAGCCTTTTAGTAATGTTGCAAAGGTGACACGCTAAAGCCGTGGTCACGCGATGACCGAACTGACTTAGGTTTGGAGGTTAGTTTACTTTGGGTCGGCTAAGCCACATGTCACATGGCATCCGAAGTCAGTTCGCCTCCTAGATACCATACGCATGGAGACAGGACACTGTTTCATTGGTAGTTTTTATGTATTTAAACTAAATATTTCTATTGTAAACAAAAAACTTTGAGGAACAATTATTAATTATTATTACACAGCAGACTTATCAGAAGATCGTTCAGCTGCTCAGAATAAATCACTCGATAGAAAAATTTTGCCAAACCTTCCATCAACAAAATTATACTTTTTGTTAATATATGAATGTTTTTCTATGCTGAGTACATAACAAACAAAAACAGTCTTCATCATAGTACTGTGGTTTTACATAAATAAAACAGGCAACGATTATTCATCAGGATGAGTATGACACATTACTTATATTCTACAGGAAATAAAACCACAACCATTCTTTAACATTTATGCAAAACTCAAGCACAACATCTTACATTCATGCAACACAATCACAAGTCCGGGAGAGCCTTGTCATAAATTGTTTGATGTTGTTTATTTAACCAAATAAAAAGATCGTCCCATTTCTATTTACCTTTGCTCACACGCACGTAAATAGAAATGTGACGAGTGCTCGGTAGAATTTTAACCAGCCAATAAACGCAAGGGTTCGACCACAAAATTTCGAGCAGGATCGAAATGGTTCGTTTCAGCCAGAAATGTCTTCGGCTGAACAGTTTACAACTGACAGCAACGTTGTTTTGTGTCGTTTAGTTCGTTTCGGCTCTCACGTGACCACTGACCACCCTTAAAGAGTATTGATGAGTAAGAAATTTGTAAGCTGCGAGTCTAAGAAACACCGGTAACTGCTCAGTTGAGCGATAATCCCATTGAAATACAATTCTTGGATAATACTGTGATAGTGTGGCATGATGCGGATCGATCACCCATAGACTCCCCTTCAATCTATTGCATGTGCGTTTCTATTAATAAGACAAAACTGTCACCATAGACCTATAAGCTGGGCTGACTAATACTTTTTAACGAATGCCATAGCTGTTTAGTGGTTAAAAGTTACCGGAAAGTGGAATTGTCTGCTCCAAGGAGAGATAGCTTTATTGTTGCAACAGTATGTGTAGACGTGAACAGAGCCGTATAGCACACATGTGAGCTCTACGACTCTGAGAGTGAATTTTAAAAAGCTGAAGTTTTTGTTGTTGATGAAAAGCAGCTTAGCCTCCAAAGCTTTAGTCTTAAAGGTTGACTTGCGACAAAATTCACATTACAGTTATTTGGTATCAAAAGATTCACCATGTCTTACATTGTTGTGTTGTAGGTGCCAAATATGTGGAAATGTGATTACAAGCTCTTGAAAGCTCAAAAACGAAAAGCCGCCGTAAATTGGAATCTGTTTATTTCTCTGACGTAGTTCTGACAGTTTGGTTATTGTCTTGTTACGTGATGTTCTCATGTGAATTGAAAGGCCAATAAAAAGCTCCATATAAAACTTATCGTAGCACTAGTTTATGACAAACACTTCGGGTTTTACCGAAGACCCCATATCAAATATAGATGCGCGCTACTTTCAATTTTGTTTTGGCTTGATCTAATCGTCAAGTCGTAATCTGATCATGTGACCCAATACTTCGCAAATAATTTTTGCAGCAATTTTCGAATATCACATGTGACCAACAGGCTCGTCATGATTATCAGACAATAATATGTACGCCTTCGAACTAAGGATAGAAAGTTTAACGACTTTTTACGGTAAGTTATAATATATCAGAGCTAAAAGTGACTGCATTACAATGACGATAAAATAGACGCGTAAGAACAATAGACCTGGTTTTATTGAATGTGTGAAATATATTTGTGAAAATATTTCGACGAATGAGGTTGCATGAAAGTGTAAACAGAAACCATCCTGTAACAACTACGTCCCATTTGAGCCGCTTTGGAAAGAGAATTCCAACTACGGCGGTCTCATGTGGCTGCGATTAACTGTTGGTTTTTTAGCTTTTAAAAGCTTTTAATCACATTCCCATACAATTTGCACCTACAACACAACAGAATAAGACATGGTGAATATTTTGATATCAAATAACTGTAATGTGAATTTTGTTGCAAGTCAACCTTTAACAATAGGTCATATATAACAATCTTATTTTTTGTTCATGAAATGACGAGAACACCTATTGTAGGTTTTCGTAAACAGTGTTAAATAATACAGTGTGATATTCACTGTTCTTTTGAAACCTTTGGCTCAGTTTTTGTTGTTGCTTGTCACAGTAGATATTACAAATAATTAACAAAACAATGAAGTGTTCAGTTATTGTTATTAGCTTGCTTATATGACATTGTCAATTTACTAAACAAATCTTCCTTTTGCAATTACAAAATAGTTTGTGCCCATCTGGGGCATTGGTCAGTAATGACACAAGAAACAACCATCGTAACCGAGCCTGTCAACTTGCAGAAAATTCTCACATAGATGATTTATACAGCTTAAAGGCAATTACGCGGCTATATCAAACAGTCAGTTCACATACCCGTTGAAATGATTGTTGTATTGTCAGATTTGCTCTTTACAAAATAAGAAAAAGGGGGATGCACCTTCAAAAAAATTTCCAAACCTTTATGCAATCTTGTTGTTGAATTTAACTCGAAGAGAGATTATCTCATTTATATCAAATTGTAAAAATCACAATTAGATAAATTACAGAAATTAAAAATTACAGTTACTACATGGTCATGTCATAATAATTAGTCTACATGTATTTGCTAGAATAGACCATGGATCCGCATAAAGTTACTTCCACTTGGCAATGCTTAAATAATTTTGGCAAAGATAAATTTTCTTAGAATTGTGTAACATATTAGCAGACAAATCACTGAAAATTATGTTTTTTGCAAGGAATGTTAGAAGTGAAAAGGTTGCTTTGCTTGTTGTCTGATGGATTATTTTTGGACTCAACAAAGTTTCATGCTGTAAATAAAAAATGATTATTGAGTCTTGACTGACAACTTGCAACTTCGTTTTTATCTTCAGTCAGTACAATAAATAGTTTTGTAACATAAACATGATGTACTGCTCACAAAAAAATCACCTCAAAATCTCTTTCTCATAAAAGAGTCTTCAACTTATTCACTACGTAATTCATTTTAGGTTGAACATAATTAATTTGTATCAACAAAAGCCATTCAAACAGCTGCTCACAAAATGGGTCAGGCCAAACAAGGCAAGTCTTCGTCAGATGCGATGAAATTCGTATGCTCTCTACGAGCGCGTTTCAGAGCTTTTGTGCTTATAGATGTTGGGAATCATCCGCAGTTAACGTTTCACATGAAATGAATACAAATGCTATATATATATAATACTTATAAGAATCCTTTACTGTCAGTTTCACATGAGCACACACTACAATAGTCTCCATACTAAGCATTTGAACCAAGAAAATTTGAATCCATTCACTTGTAGCTACAAAAAGAGAACCAAACCACATAATATAAAAAAGCCCCAGTGAGGGGCTTCCGTCTGATTTAAATTGTAAGCCTCACAGAGGGGCTTATAGTAGTGCATGAGTTAAATCGATCACCACAAGGCAAATATGGTATTCATTATTCGATATCAAGTTGATTTCAACCCTTCGGGCACCATTTTCGCAGGTCTGCGAGTGTGCAGTGGCTTTGTGTAAGGCAGTTTTGTAACTGATCAACAATTTGAGGTTTCTTACCAAATAGCGTCAAATCACGTCCATTAGTAGTGAATAAATCACTCGGCGATATTTATTCAGAACTCTTTTAGCAGTTTTAACACAACATCATGAGTATAGGCAGCGGTAATCACATCGGTAGTTTCAGAAAAAATCACCAACTTGTCGGAATCTCCAACAGGTATTCGGCGTTAAGTATGACTCGCTTGCTCTTCCATAATCGTGGTTTTACGACGTTTTGTCAGTTTACGTCTATTAAATCTTTACAAAGAGATTAAACGCTTTTTTGTATTACTGTATATTGAACCAAAATATCAACCGAGATTGTTTGTGGGCATATACATAGAATTTAGTTATAACTTTTTGGAATTTATGAAGTTCGATGCGTGGGAAAGCTAAAAATCCGCATCGTACTCCTTCGAAAGATTTCGAAGGTATGCATTTACATCGTATTATGCCTGAAAATATCGGACAAGGCAAAACTAGGAGGAGGAAATATCCGCCATACTGATTTATTTTTCCGGTTGTTGTAGTTTAATTAATGATTTAACGATGCTTAACTCATCTGCAATACTTGCAATAAAATTCACAATATAGTAATAAATGATATTGACGCTCTTTGCGATCGTTATTGCAGGTGAGTAAAGTTTTTTGCATTGGTACAAATTCAAGTTTTTCTCCGTAAATAAAACCGAGTGTTAAAGACTGTGTTTATAAATAATTGCACTCCATGGTGGTAAACTGCAGTGGATTATCGTTCTTGGATGCGTTTGACGTTGGAAAACAGCTTGAAAAGCATTTGCGAGTCATAAAATGGATATAATTTGTCTTTAAAATGTCACGCTTCTGTAAACAGGAATTCATTAAAAAGAGTAGGCCTATGGCACTAAAAGGGTTACATATTGCTTTTGTTCTTTAACTGTACCTCTGTGCTTTAAGAGAAGTACAACTTTTAATATTATTTTTTTCACGTATCACAGCGATGTTATCGAATGTCTTAATAACTGATAAAAACACTTTTGCTGGTTGAGCGAGCTTTTGCTAATAGAATTGAAATGGCTTTGAAGCCATATATGCGTAGAAAAATGTGTAAAGCATGTTACTGAGTAGTAGCATTATCTTTTGATTTCATTACCTACTTCAGAGGCATTGTTGATAATAAATCTCATTGCGAGTGACTGTGTGTTGTGTACAAACGGAGTAATGGTGAATCATTAATAGTTTTTGACTGCCATAAAATAGAGAAGACAACTCTGATGTGACAAACTCTGATACAAGTTTGAACGCCATTTCCTAAACTTAATTTGAAGAAATCTTCCTTTGCCATTATTTTTGTCTCCAAAATTTCATAAAGATGAAGATCTATACGCATATATCAAATGAGTAAAGACATGTTTGTTAGTCACTGAGCTACTAAACTTGTTATTCAGTTGGAAAATGTTGAGCAATATTAGTAGTGCAGTTGGAAAATGTTGAGCAATATTAGTAGTGACCAACCAGCAGTTTTTAGTGGCCAGATTTAGGGTTTGCAACTACAAGGTTATCGGTTCAATCTCAGTCCAAGTCCATAACCATTAGATTCTTACCATATAGATAGTTTATCGATTTGTTGTTTGCAAGATCTCTAATGTAGTTTGTTTGCGATTTTTTAGAATGAATCTCACAAGATCTGGCCATTATCCTTGCAACTAATCGTCTAATCGCTATCTAGTCAATCACCACTACTATGGTCAATTTGCCAACCATACACCGGTTCGGCTCAACAGTAAATTCTCCATAACCAATTGAATCGGTATCAATAACTGTGGGACAGGTGAGATCTAGACATATTTCTTGCATTTTTCCATCACTATTGCAAATTTTCCATGTCTGTGTTTTTATTATACATGTTGTAGGCTTACTAATATGTTATCAATATGCTTTAATTCAGCTACATGGAAAGTTTGTTTATTTGTGCCCTAAGCCCTTAACGTCGTGACAACCATATCAAATTCGATAAACATACCATATAATATTCAGTACATAAGACCAGTCCTTCTACTGCAATGTCGCCTCGCGCACTGACCAGTGTGTATTTATGCTACACCTACAAGCTTCCAGCTCGCTGCGCTGGAAGATGTTACCATAGAGCATTTCGGTTTGAATCCCAACAGTGACTTCGTTTCTTTCATGAATTTAAATAGTATTGCTGCGGTGTCTGCACAAAAATACGACGGTAATGTAATTCATGGCACGATTTCTAGTAAAATTCAACTTCAAAAAACCGTTGCAAATCAAAATTAGATGATATCACATATAGGAATTTATTTATAAAATAGTGAAATACCAGTAATCCTACTCAATGTGAGCTGATTGGAACACCAGGTCCCCATTATTCACCATTCGAAATGTCATCACTAGGATTCTCTTCTGGAAATACGTGATATGTTTTGAATTTGATGTTGGTTTTTGTAGTATCTGCCTACAAGGCCACACTTCAGTAATCCATTTGACACATCCACTATTGGGCATTCACACCTTTTTCTTGTACATGAATCACGATTTCTGACAGAAATCTGTCTTGCGGCATTGCTACTCTGTTGAATACCTATTATCCGAGGTAGCGGTTTTGTTCTTGTATTGAGGTGACCCAGTACGTTGGTTAAGTGCTTGTTTTTTGTTCTCTGTGATCTTCACTATAACATGCTACTTTCAGGCTTTTGTTAATTGTAGTATTCCCGACGGCGCCAAAAAAGGCGTCCTTACTGATGGTGTTTTGAATGCCATTTCTTCAGCTACGCATTGCCCGCCTCTGATCCCGATTGAACTATTAGCGAATAAAAGATTTGGGCCATGGAAGAGGTCACGGTATGTACATGTCAAAACCAGGATTTTCGAACCAAACTTCAGATCTCGACTTGTACTCTTGAATTTACGATAGATCTATAGTTACTCTCCCTTTAACTGTGATTTTTGTTATTGAAAGTTGGAAAAATTAGTTTCAAATTTAGAAATGCTGTAGCACAAAACGTAGATTTTTTTGGCAGATTGGAAGCACATTTCAACACTAACTACCTAGCACATCAGAATTTTAAGCAGAGAAAATATGGAAATCTAAGAGTTGTGTGCACGTGTACATAATTAAGAAAGCAACTCTTGAAAGTTTGCATTGTGTTAGATTTTGTATAACTTGTGATAAGCATGTTAGGTTGAGAATCGTGCTGCCTTTTACCAAAATGTCAACTTAGAGCTAGTAGTGCGATGTAATTTCTTTTTCTCTTTTTATGACATGATTTTCAGCTATTTGATTGTGATATAAGATAGGTATGATTGAAGAAGTTGACAATATGTAAGAGGCAACAATAGCCGATTGACTATGTATTTTTAAAAGAGTGTACGCGCTAATTCAAACAAGCTTATAAAGGAAATTGAAAAGACAGGCTGCTCGCATACTTCTAGTTCAACTAAAACTTACAAAATCTTATCGTTTAATTTTTCATTAAATATCTGCACGGCGTTTCTTAAAGCTTTGGAACAATCTGCAATAGCATTAGCAGTGCTTCTCATTTACCTGCGTATATAGCTGTTTGCACATATAGCGTCTCATCAGAAAGGTTAACCTCCAAGTAAATAACTCGACTAATGCGGAGTTGTTAGCTTACAGTTTGTTATTATTTTTTAATGGATATGTCCAAGTTCGTGTTTTTTGCTACATGAGATTTACTAATTAATTTACCGCATTGCTATTCTACAACAACTCTTTTTTAAATTTCAAATTATTAAAATGATAATTCAGCATAAGAACAATGCGACTAGGACATTAGTTGCTTCTGAAGAAACTTACTATTAGCGCAACCCTAAATATGATATGCTTGTGCAGTTTTCATATTATGCCAATATGAAGTTGCAGCCTTATAGGAAGCTCAGTTATGAAGCCATTAAATAAAAAGCTGATTAGGATGATTTTGAAAATATGGTGGTTGTGCACTCTTGTATCCACCTGTGCCTATTATGAGGAATCGTGATTCCAAAAACTTGAATGAGTGGACAATAGTACCTTATTATAGAGTGCCCACAAATAGTGAAAAGAAAAGTATTGCTGGTACTATTTCATGTATCTAGCAAGTGACACTGTGATGTGGCAGATCAACCTCGATGTTCATAATTACCTTGTTAACAGGTTGTTGCCATATTTAGTTTATACTCATATTTGCTTTGTTTGTATTCTGTACTTTTTAGCAGTTCTCATCTGCTAATATAAATGCTTCTTCACATTTCAGGGCTTAAAGGATTGTACGGTAATCTGAATTGTTGGATGAAAGAACAGCCTTCGCCACCACAATCCAAGGACGGACGAGCTGGAAAAACTTTAGTCTAATGTGGTAAAGCATTTGGTGGACTGTAGCATTATTCACAAATATGATCATAGCTTTGCTTGTTTGTCTCTGTGTATCATTGATATATAATTTATTCTGGTGTAAAGGTTGTGGTATTTTTCTGCCATGTTTTGATGATGACAATATATATAGAGTTTAGTCATTTTATAGCTATATTTTTATTGTGTTTCATATTATTTTTTGTTATTATATCATGCAACTGTTTGTATCAAAATATACAGCTTCGGAACCATGCCCTAACTATTGAGATGCTCACAAAGATTATTTTAAGAATAATCTAGTAAAAGTCTTCGTATATATCTAAGGTGCAATATTTGTTGAATGTCCGTCAGCCTTGAGAAGAGATGTTGTGTGAAGGTTAAGCATGGCACATTATAGAAAAATTAGGTTGCTTCGGAGACGTAATGTTGGTGGAATGTTGTATAGCTTAAGGAAAGAATATTGTCGACGGTTATGCTCGGTACATTATAGTAACATTGTACGCAATTCATTAGAGGAACATTCTGTGAAACATCAAAATGTTAGAAATTGTCTACACAGATACACCCCACTAATGTTCTGCACGAAAACGTTCCTGGGATGTTAGCTAATATCTTTGAGGCAACATCATGAAAGGCATGCTTGTGGAATGTTCTGTAACATTCTCCCCATGCCGCAGGATTTTTGCACCAGATCATCTGCTGAATGTTCCATAATGGTGAAATGCCATACTGTTCCGAATATATTAAAAGACAATATTATGTGAATGTTTATACCCAGACATTTCAAAGTAGCAATCCTGTAACATTGCTGGGACATTCGATAACAATGTTTTGTAACAACGTTATAATAACGTTAGCAAACCTTTTCCTCGTTCTAACGTTCTAGCTAGAATGGTACAAAAAACGCATGATTCATTTTTTGGAAGTTGTCCCCCTTTCATAACAAAAAATTATTTAAAATGAAGCAAATTAGAAATGTTATAGATTTTTCATTACAGATATAAAAAAAAAAAACAGAATAATGAAAAAGAATAATGATAAATTTGAATGATTTATGTAAATTAAATGAAAAGTCACTACAAATTTTAATTTTCGCACTTCATTAGACATATCGCAAAAATGACTAGGGTCCATTAGGCTCCAACTATGCGTATCACGGGTCAAAGTAAAACGCGACAGTGTGAACACATCGCAACTGACCAGGTCGCAACATATACATGTTGTGTCAGATGGTTGGTGATAGTCTATCTACCGATTGATTAACGATACGTGTCGTCTGACAAGCCGGCGCGTATGTAAATCATTTCGTTAGTAGAACGAAGCCAATGCCCATTAACTTGTATGCCTTTATAATTATATTTCGTTTTAGCTACACGGGATTACCGCGGCAAGGAAAACGATGCGCAGTAGCTAGGAATATTGTATAATAAAGATGGAAAATCCCTACGCATCATTGTCCCACCAATGTTCTATGCGTAACCTTCCTGGGATGTTAGCTAATAGCCTTGAGACAATATTATGGAAGAAATGTTCGTGGAATATTATGCAATGTTCTCCCAATATTGTGGGAATGTTATGCGGGATCATTTGCTAACATTCCAGCAACGTAATTCCCACAGCGTTGCTGGGACGTTGTGGGAAATACGTCCCAGCAACGTATTTCCCACAACGTTGTAGGGACATTATGGGAAATACGTTCCAGCAAAGTAATTCCCACAACATTGATGGAACGTTTTGAGAGTTACGTTCCAGCAATGTTTTTCCCACAACATTGCTGGAACGTTGAAAATGTGTCTACAAATAATCTTGTGACAACGTTACAATGTAACGTTTCTGGGACTTTTCGGAACATCCCTGGAACGTTCTGGGAACGTAAAATTGTTAGTTGGGTGCCGTATGCTCCTTTTTGCGAATATTTCAGCAATTGCGTAGTAACTTAAATTTATTATTTGTTGACAACATAACCAACAATCTTTAGGACTTGTATGGTATTGACAGTTTTGTCAAGCAATTTTAAACTTTTCTTTGAGAATTTCTAACATAAAAACGAACATTTTTCCTTTTGAGTTACGGACTATTTAGTATAACGGTATTATGGCTTTAGTAAATACCTCTCAAGTTAGAAAACCGGTAATTACTTATGTTGCTGAAATTGTAGCCAATTTATATTCAGATTTAAGTGATAACACAGATAATTAAAGAAGCAGCACTAGCCCTGATGGTGGTGAAAGGAATAGTTTTGTAAGAGTAAGAGAACAGAGGACTGTTTTAGCTTTGTAGCGATAGTAGCTTCACATACAGTAGCTTTAGCAATGCATGAAGAATAAATAAAATGTACTTTTTGGCTTACCACTATTTGTTAACATGTTGGTAAAATGAAATATATAGCAAAAGTGTTCTAGTTAGAGTTTGAAGTTGAAAAGTTTTGTATAAATATTATTAAGCAAAATTAGCAGTTTTCTGTAAAATGGCTGGCAGTAGGGTGATAGCTAAATTTCTACATAGTTGGTAGTGAAACGGTTTGAATGTGGATGTGCGGTATTCCCCGATACTGTGTAATTTCAACTATAGTGACTTTGGTTTATGGTGAGTTTTATGTTCATTTAATTTCAATTTATGTCGTAACGGTTTCATGGTTAAAAAAAAACTTACAGAATCAGTATAGTGTACAGCAAGACAACATACTTTAGTCTGAGTCTAAATAACTACTCATTGAGTATTGGTAAATTAAGTGCTATCTGTGCCTCATAATCACTAAACTCTGATAAAGCCAACCTGATGAGACTGTTCTAAACTTGGTTTATTATTTTTACATAAATATTTTACTGATAACTTGTTCCTTATTCCTTATTCTACATTGTAAATAAAAAAGACATATCATCTAAAACGTTGCTGGTAGCTCTGATATTTCAGTCCCATGATGACACATTGGATGAACATAACAAGATAACAATACTGGAGTACCTCGCTCAGCAACAAAAAGCTAAAGTCAGCAGCTGCCCCAAGCATAAAGACCAACGATACGTTCTTGGGTGTGGAGTCTGCTATGTGCTCAGCTGCCTTAAGTGCGTTCCTGATTTACCAACCTGTGACACTGGTAAGTGTGGTTATTGTAGGTTTGTGTAGGTCTCTAAACATATTACATTTGTTAAAAACAAGATATTAGTTTTAGCATGATATCTCATTACATCAGTTGACCCGTGATGATATTATCAGTTATACTATTTTCAGTGTAACATGTTCAAGCTGTATCAGTGTATCTGCTTTTGAGTCAAGAATGAGTATTTTGTATTTTTCATTTTGTTTTCATTTAATACAAGTAATGCATCAATAACTGCCTAAATGCTTTTACTATTTACCACAGTCATTATTTGTAATGAGTCATTGTTTTATGTAATTGGTATAGTATACGTATATCGGTATAGTTGTTATTTGTTATGTATGATTGGTATATGTGAAGTTATTTTCTTATTTAGGTTCTACACACTCTTTGCTTCCATTAGAGGACCTGGCATCAGCCCTTCTATCAGGTACGATATCTGCTGAAAGTTCAGCCAGGGATGAGCAGTTTGAAGTGTTGTTCAAGCGAATATCTAAGATGGTCTCTGAATATGACAGTCAGACTGAAGGCATGCTAACAATGATTCATAAAAAGAGAGATGAGCAGGTTGGTGAATTAGCTCAGTCTATGTTTGTGTTTAATTATTTTCTGCACCTTTTGACTTGCATTTTCAACTTATTTATGTTTCCTAATTTATACATCAATCATAGAATAGTCAGCGATCGAGAATTATTTGTAATTAAGGGCTGGTTCATTACAGAAGTCTCAGTATAAACTTTTCTCTATTTCAATAGAACAACAGCTAGCATAAGTATGGTTGCCTCACATCATACATTTAAAATATTGCCTTTTATGGCGTATGCTGACCTTAAACTTTAATTTTGACGGATTTTAAATCGAAGTAAAAATTTTGAAATTTGAAGACTGTCCCCCAACTCAAAACTTTGCTCTTTTCAAAGGAAGACCTAGACTTAACTTTTTCATCAAATGACCATATAATAACTGTAGCACTATTGGTTTGTATATATAAATTTTCTTCATTTCTTTCAGCTTAACTTAGATTATGGTCCATGGCTATGATAGTTCTACAATGATGTAAGCGACTGCACACCTACAATAGCAACTTAAATTCTTATTTTTAATATTTATAGAAAGCATAGTCTATTAGCCAAATTGAAAACAACCAAAACTTTCTGTTCTGTCTAAAATAAAACAAAGCAAAAAGTTTACTTTTTAATTTATTTCTTTTCTTTTCCCAAAAGTGCCCCTTGTCTGCCTAACTCTCTGTTTAATGTCTGCCTAACTCTCTGTTTAATGTCTGCCTGACTCTCGGTTTAATGTCTGCCTGACTCTCTGTTTAATATCTGCCTAACTCTCTGTTTAATGTCTGCCTAACTCTTTGTTTAATGTCTGCCTAACTCTCCGTTTAATGTCTGCCTGACTCTCTGTTTAATGTCTGCCTAACTCTCTGTTTAACGTCTGCCTAACTCTCTGTTTATCGTCTGCCTGACTCTCTGTTTAATGTCTGCCTAACTCTCTGTTTAACGTCTGCCTAACTCTCCGTTTAATGTCTGCCTGACTCTCTGTTTAATATCTGCCTAACTCTCTGTTTAATGTCTGCCTAACTCTTTGTTTAATGTCTGCCTAACTCTCTGTTTAATGTCTGCCTGACTCTCTGTTTAATGTCTGCCTAACTCTCTGTTTAATGTCTGTCTAACTCTCTGTTTAATGTCTGCCTAACTCTCCGTTTAATGTCTGCCTAACTCTCTGTTTAATGTCTGCCTAACTCTCTGTTTAATGTCTGCCTAACTCTCTGTTTAATGTCTGTCTAACTCTCTGTTTAATGTCTGCCTAACTCTATGTTTAATGTCTGCCTGACTCTATGTTTCACGTCTGCCTAACTCTCTGTTTAACGTCTGCCTAACTCTCCGTTTAATATCTGCCTGACTCTCTGTTTAATGTCTGCCTAACTCTCTGTTTAATGTCTGCCTCTTTGTTTAATGTCTGCCTAACTCTCTGTTTAATGTCTGCCCTGACTCTCTGTTTAATGTCTGCCTAACTCTCTGTTTAATGTCTGCCTAACTCTCTGTTTAATGTCCGCCTAACTCTCTGTTTAATGTCTGCCTAACTCTCTGTTTAACGTCTGCCTAACTCTCCGTTTAATGTCTGTCTAACTTTTTGTTTAATGTCTGCCTAACTCTCTGTTTAACGTCTGCTTGACTCTTTGTTTAATGTCTGCCTAACTCTCTGTTTAATGTCTGCCTAACTCTCTGTTTAATGTCTGCCTGACTCTCTGTTTAATGTCTGCCTAACTATCTGTTTAATGTCTGCTTGACTCTCTGTTTAATGTCTGCCTAACTCTCTGTTTAATGTCTGCCTAACTCTCTGCTTAATGTCTGCCTGACTCTCTGTTTAATGTCTGCCTAACTCTCTGTTTAATGTCTGCCTAACTCTCTGTTTAATGTCTGTCTAACTCTCTGTTTAATGTATGCCTAACTCTCTGTTTAATGTCTGCCTAACTCTCTGTTTAATGTATGCCTAACTCTCTGTTTAATGTCTGCCTGACTCTCTGTTTAATGTCTGCCTAACTCTCTGTTTAATGTGTGCCTAACTCTCTGTTTAATGTCTGCCTAACTCTCTGTTTAATGTCTGCCTAACTCTCTGTTTAACGTCTGCCTAACTCTCTGTTTAATGTCTGCCTGACTCTCTGTTTAATGTCTGCCTGACTCTCTGTTTAATTTCTGCCTAATTCTCTGTTTGATGTCCGCCTAATTCTCCGTTTAATGTCTGCCTAACTCTCTGTTTAACGTCTGCCTGACTCTCTGTTTAATGTCTGCCTCTCTGTTTAATGTCTGCCTAACTCTCTGTTTAATGTCTGCCCTGACTCTCTGTTTAATGTCTGCCTAACTCTCTGTTTAATGTCTGCCTGACTCTCTGTTTAATGTCTGCCTAACTCTCAGTTTAATGTCTGCCTGACTCTCTGTTTAATGTCTGCCTAACTCTCTGTTTAATGTCTGCCTAACTCTCTGTTTAATGTCTGCCTAACTCTCTGTTTAATGTCTGCCTAACTCTCTGTTTAATGTCTGCCTAACTCTCTGTTTAACGTCTGCCTAACTCTCTGTTTAATGTCTGCCTGAGTCTCTGTTTAATGTCTGCCTGACTCTCTGTTTAATTTCTGCCTAATTCTCTGTTTGATGTCCGCCTAATTCTCCGTTTAATGTCTGCCTAACTCTCTGTTTAACGTCTGCCTGACTCTCTGTTTAATGTCTGCCTCTCTGTTTAATGTCTGCCTAACTCTCTGTTTAATGTCTGCCCTGACTCTCTGTTTAATGTCTGCCTAACTCTCTGTTTAATGTCTGCCTGACTCTCTGTTTAATGTCTGCCTAACTCTCAGTTTAATGTCTGCCTGACTCTCTGTTTAATGTCTGCCTAACTCTCTGTTTAATGTCTGCCTAACTCTCTGTTTAATGTCTGCCTAACTCTCTGTTTAACGTCTGCCTAACTCTCCGTTTAATGTCTGTCTAACTCTCTGTTTAATGTCTGTCTAACTCTCTGTTTAATGTCTGCCTGACTCTATGTTTCATGTCCGCCTAACTCTCTGTTTAATGTCTGCCTCACTCTCTGTTTAATGTCTGCCTGACTCTATGGTTAATGTCTGCCTGACTATCTGTTTAATGTCTGCCTAACTCTCTGTTTAATGTCTGCCTAACTCTCTGTTTAATGTCTGCCTAACTCTCTGTTTAACGTCTGCCTAACTCTCTGTTTAATGTCTGCCTAACTCTCTGTTTAATGTCTGCCTATCTGTTTAACGTCTGCCTGACTCTCTGTTTAATGTCTGCCTAACTCTCTGTTTAATGTCTGCCTAACTCTCTGTTTAATGTCTGCCTGACTCTCTGTTTAATGTCTCCCTAACTCTCTGTTTAATGTCTGCCTAACTCTCTGTTTAATGTCTGCCTAACTCTCTGTTTAATGTCTGCCTATCTGTTTAACGTCTGCCTGACTCTCTGTTTAATGTCTGCCTAACTCTCTGTTTAATGTCTGCCTAACTCTCTGTTTAATGTCTGCCTGACTCTCTGTTTAATGTCTGCCTAACTCTCTGTTTAATGTCTGCCTAACTCTCTGTTTAATGTCTGCCTAACTCTCTGTTTAATGTCTGCCTGACTCTCTGTTTAATGTCTGCCTAACTCTCTGTTTAATGTCTGCCTAACTCTCTGTTTAATGTCTGCCTAACTCTCTGTTTAATGTCTGCCTAATTCTCTGTTTGATGTCCGCCTAATTCTCCGTTTAATGTCTGCCTAACTCTCTGTTTAACGTCTGCCTGACTCTCTGTTTAATGTCTGCCTCTCTGTTTAATGTCTGCCTAACTCTCTGTTTAATGTCTGCCCTGACTCTCTGTTTAATGTCTGCCTAACTCTCTGTTTAATGTCTGCCTGACTCTCTGTTTAATGTCTGCCTAACTCTCAGTTTAATGTCTGCCTGACTCTCTGTTTAATGTCTGCCTAACTCTCTGTTTAATGTCTGCCTAACTCTCTGTTTAATGTCTGCCTAACTCTCTGTTAAATGTCTGCCTAACTCTCTGTTTAATGTCTGCCTAACTCTCTGTTTAACGTCTGCCTAACTCTCTGTTTAATGTCTGCCTGAGTCTCTGTTTAATGTCTGCCTGACTCTCTGTTTAATTTCTGCCTAATTCTCTGTTTGATGTCCGCCTAATTCTCCGTTTAATGTCTGCCTAACTCTCTGTTTAACGTCTGCCTGACTCTCTGTTTAATGTCTGCCTCTCTGTTTAATGTCTGCCTAACTCTCTGTTTAATGTCTGCCCTGACTCTCTGTTTAATGTCTGCCTAACTCTCTGTTTAATGTCTGCCTGACTCTCTGTTTAATGTCTGCCTAACTCTCAGTTTAATGTCTGCCTGACTCTCTGTTTAATGTCTGCCTAACTCTCTGTTTAATGTCTGCCTAACTCTCTGTTTAATGTCTGCCTAACTCTCTGTTTAACGTCTGCCTAACTCTCCGTTTAATGTCTGTCTAACTCTCTGTTTAATGTCTGTCTAACTCTCTGTTTAATGTCTGCCTGACTCTATGTTTCATGTCCGCCTAACTCTCTGTTTAATGTCTGCCTCACTCTCTGTTTAATGTCTGCCTGACTCTATGGTTAATGTCTGCCTGACTATCTGTTTAATGTCTGCCTAACTCTCTGTTTAATGTCTGCCTAACTCTCTGTTTAATGTCTGCCTAACTCTCTGTTTAACGTCTGCCTAACTCTCTGTTTAATGTCTGCCTAACTCTCTGTTTAATGTCTGCCTATCTGTTTAACGTCTGCCTGACTCTCTGTTTAATGTCTGCCTAACTCTCTGTTTAATGTCTGCCTAACTCTCTGTTTAATGTCTGCCTGACTCTCTGTTTAATGTCTCCCTAACTCTCTGTTTAATGTCTGCCTAACTCTCTGTTTAATGTCTGCCTAACTCTCTGTTTAATGTCTGCCTATCTGTTTAACGTCTGCCTGACTCTCTGTTTAATGTCTGCCTAACTCTCTGTTTAATGTCTGCCTAACTCTCTGTTTAATGTCTGCCTGACTCTCTGTTTAATGTCTGCCTAACTCTCTGTTTAATGTCTGCCTAACTCTCTGTTTAATGTCTGCCTAACTCTCTGTTTAATGTCTGCCTGACTCTCTGTTTAATGTCTGCCTAACTCTCTGTTTAATGTCTGCCTAACTCTCTGTTTAATGTCTGCCTAACTCTCTGTTTAATGTCTGCCTAACTCTCTGTTTAATGTCTGCCTAACTCTCTGTTTAATGTCTGCCTGACTATCTGTTTAATGTCTGTCTAACTCTCTGTTTAATGTCTGCCTAACTCTCTGTTTAATGTTAGATTAAAATATAGTCTGTGACAAGACTAAAACTCATACCTGTGACATTCAGTATAGCACATCAACGCTCTGACATCCGCACCGATCAATCATCTTAAAGCACTTCTGAGAGATTGTGCCTATTCCCTGAACCTTATTAGCATACGATCTCACACAGTAAATTGAATCTTAAGTATATCTATAGAAACAACTGGGTAATTTATCTCTATATTTTTAGTGACGGTAATTACAACACAATTATATATTCAATTGCGATGCTATAGTGACCACTTTGCATACGGTTGGTATTATCAAGGTGACCATAACAATAATGCATCACAATTATATATTCAATTGTGATGGTATAGTGACCACTTTGCATACAGTTGGTATTATCAAGGTGACCATAACAATAATGCATAAAAATTATATATTCAATTGTGATGCTATAGTGACCACTGTGTATACGGTTGGTATTATCAAGGTGACCATAACAAAAATGCATCACAATTATATATTCAATTGTGATGGTATAGTGACCACTTTGCATACAGTTGGTATTATCAAGGTGACCATAACAATAATGCATCATAATTATATATTCAATTGTGATGCTATAGTTACCACTGTACATACGGTTGGTATTATCAAGGTGACCATAACAATAATGCATCATAATTATATATTCAATTGTGATGCTATAGTTACCACTGTGTATACGGTTGGTATTATCAAGGTGACCATAACAATAATGCATCATAATTATATATTCAATTGTGATGCTATAGTTACCACTGTCTATACGGTTGGTATTATCAAGGTGACCATAACAATAATGCATCACAATTATATATTCAATTGTAATGCTATAGTTACCACTGCGCATACGGCTGATATTATCAATGTGACCATAACAATAATGCATCATAATTATATGTTCAATTGTAATGCTATAGTTACCACTGTGTATACGGTTGGTATTATCAAAGTGACCATAACAATAATGCATCATAATTATATATTCAATTGTGATGCTATAGTTACCACTGTCTATACGGTTGGTATTATCAAGGTGACCATAACAAAAATGCATCATAATTATATATTCAATTGTGATGCTATAGTTACCACTGTGTATACGGTTGGTATTATCAAGGTGACCATAACAATAATGCATCATAATTATATATTCAATTGTGATGCTATAGTTACCACTGTCTATACGGTTGGTATTATCAAGGTGACCATAACAATAATGCATCACAATTATATATTCAATTGTAATGCTATAGTTACCACTGCGCATACGGCTGATATTATCAATGTGACCATAACAATAATGCATCATAATTATATGTTCAATTGTAATGCTCTAGTTACCACTGCGCATCCGGCTGATATTATCAAGGTGACCATAACAATAATGCATCACAATTATATATTCAATTGTGATGCTCTAGTTACCACTGCGCATCCGGCTGATATTATCAAGGTGACCATAACAATAATGCATCACAATTATATATTCAATTGTGATGCTCTAGTTACCACTGCGCATCCGGCTGATATTATCAAAGTGACCATAACAATAATGCATCACAATTATATATTCAATTGTGATGCTCTAGTTACCACTGCGCATCCGGCTGATATTATCAAGGTGACCATAACAATAATGCATCACAATTATATATTCAATTGTGATGCTCTAGTTACCACTGCGCATCCGGCTGATATTATCAAGGTGACCATAACAATAATGCATCATAATTATATATTCAATTGTGATTTTATAGTTACCACTGTACATATGGTTGGTATTATCAAGGTGACTATCACAATAATGCATCATAATTATATATTCAATTGTGATGCTATAATTACCACTGTCTATACGGTTGGTATTATCAAGGTGACCATAACAAAAATGCATCATAATTATATATTCAATTGTGATTTTATAGTTACCACTGTACATATGGTTGGTATTATCAAGGTGACTATCACAATAATGCATCATAATTATATATTCAATTGTGATGCTATAGTTACCACTGTGTATACGGTTGGTATTATCAAGGTGGCCATAACAATAATGCATCATAATTATATATTCAATTGTGATGCTATAGTTACCACTGTCTATACGGTTGGTATTATCAAGGTGACCATAACAATAATGCATCACAATTATATATTCAATTGTAATGCTATAGTTACCACTGCGCATACGGCTGATATTATCAATGTGACCATAACAATAATGCATCATAATTATATGTTCAATTGTAATGCTCTAGTTACCACTGCGCATCCGGCTGATATTATCAAGGTGACCATAACAATAATGCATCACAATTATATATTCAATTGTGATGCTCTAGTTACCACTGCGCATCCGGCTGATATTATCAAGGTGACCATAACAATAATGCATCATAATTATATATTCAATTGTAATGCTATAGTTACCGCTGTGCATATGGTTGGTATTATCAAGGTGACCATAACAATAATGCATCATAATTATATATTCAATTGTGATGCTATAGTTACCACTGTGTATACGGTTGGTATTATCAAGGTGACCATAACAATAATGCATCATAATTATATATTCAATTGTGATGCTATAGTTACCACTGTACATACGGTTGGTATTAACAAGGTGACCATAACAATAATGCATCACAATTATATATTCATTTGTAATGCTATAGTTACCACTGTGTATACGGTTGGTATTATCAAAGTGACCATAACAATAATGCATCATAATTATATATTCAATTGTGATGCTATAGTTACCACTGTGTATACGGTTGGTATTATCAAGGTGACTATAACAATAATGCATCATAATTATATATTCAATTGTGATGCTATAGTTACCACTGTCTATACGGTTGGTATTATCAAGGTGACCATAACAATAATGCATCACAATTATATATTCAATTGTAATGCTATAGTTACCACTGCGCATACGGCTGATATTATCAATGTGACCATAACAATAATGCATCACAATAATATATTCAATTGTAGTGCTATAGTTACCACTGTGTATACGGTTGGTATTATAAAGGTAGCTATAACAATAATGCATCATAATTATATATTCAATTGACATGCTATAGTTACCACTGTGTATACGGTTGGTATTATCAAGGTGACCATAACAATAATGCGTCACAATTATATATTCAATTGTGATGCTATAGTTACCACTGTGCATACGGCTGATATTATCAAGGTGACCATAACAATAATGCATCAACATTATATGTTCAATTGTGATGCTCTAGTTACCACTGCGCATCCGGCTGATATTATCAATGTGACCATAACAATAATGCATCACAATAATATATTCAATTGTAGTGCTATAGTTACCACTGTGTATACGGTTGGTATTATAAAGGTAGCTATAACAATAATGCATCACAATTTTATATTCAATTGTGATGCTATGGTTACCACTGTGCATACAGCTGATATTATCAAGGTGACCATAACAATAATGCATCAACATTATATGTTCAATTGTGATGCTATAGTTACCACTGCGCATACGGTTGGTATTATCAAGGTGACCATAACAATAAAGCATCTTAATTATATATTCAATTGTGATGCTATAGTTACCACTGTGCATACGGTTGGTATTATCAAGGTGACCATAACAATAAAGCATCTTAATTATATATTCAATTGTGATGCTATAGTTACCACTGTGCATACGGTTGGTATTATCAAGGTGACCATAACAATAATGCATCATAATTATATATTCAATTGTGATGCTATAGTTACCACTGTGCATACGGTTGGTATTATCAAGGTGACCATAACAATAAAGCATCTTAATTATATATTCAATTGTGATGCTATAGTTACCACTGTGCATACGGTTGGTATTATCAAGGTGACCATAACAATAATGCATCATAATTATATATTCAATTGTGATGCTATAGTTACCGCTGTGCATACGGTTGGTATTATCAAGGTGACCATAACAATAATGCATCACAATTATATATTCAATTGTGATGCTATATTTACCATTGTGCATACGGCTGATATTATCAAGGTGACCATAACAATAATGCATCATAATTATATATTCAATTGTGATGCTATAGTTACCACTGTGTATACGGTTGGTATTATCAAGGTGACCATAACAATAATGCATCATTATTATATATTCAATTGTGATGCTATAGTTACCGCTGTGCATACGGTTGGTATTATCAAGGTGACCATAACAATAATGCATCATAATTATATATTCAATTGTGATGCTATAGTTACCACTGTACATACGGTTGGTATTATCAAGGTGACCATAACAACAATGCATCATAATTATATATTCAATTGTGATGCTATAGTTACCACTGTACATACGGTTGGTCTTATCAAGGTGACCATAACAATAATGCATCATAATTATAGATTCAATTGTGATGCTATAGTTACCACTGTGTATACGGTTGGTATTATCAAGGTGACCATAACAATAATGCATCATAATTATATATTCAATTGTGATGCTATAGTTACCACTGTGCATACGGTTGGTATTATCAAGGTGACCATAACAATAATGCATCATAATTATATATTCAATTGTGATGCTATAGTTACCACTGTGTATACGGTTGGTATTATCAAGGTCACCATAACAATAATGCATCATAATTATATATTCAATTGTGATGCTATAGTTACCACTGTGCATACGGTTGGTATTATCAAGGTGACCATAACAATAATGCATCATAATTATATATTCAATTGTGATGCTATAGTTACCACTGTACATACGGTTGGTATTATCAAGGTGACCATAACAATAATGCATCATAATTATAGATTCAATTGTGATGCTATAGTTACCACTGTACATACGGTTGGTATTATCAAGGTGACCATAACAATAATGCATCATAATTATAGATTCAATTGTGATGCTATAGTTACCGCTGTGCATACGGTTGGTATTATCAAGGTGACCATAACAATAATGCATCATAATTATATATTCAATTGTGATGCTATAGTTACCACTGTACATACGGTTGGTATTATCAAGGTGACCATAACAATAATGCATCATAATTATAGATTCAATTGTGATGCTATAGTTACCACTGTACATACGGTTGGTATTATCAAGGTGACCATAACAATAATGCATCATAATTATATATTCAATTGTGATGCTATAGTTACCACTGTACATACGGTTGGTATTATCAAGGTGACCATAACAATAATGCATCATAATTATAGATTCATTTGTAATGCTATAGTTACCGCTGTGCATATGGTTGGTATTATCAAGGTGACCATAACAATAATGCATCATAATTATATATTCAATTGTGATGCTATAGTTACCACTGTACATACGGTTGGTATTATCAAGGTGACCATAACAATAATGCATCATAATTATAGATTCAATTGTGATGCTATAGTTACCGCTGTGCATACGGTTGGTATTATCAAGGTGACCATAACAATAATGCATCATAATTATATATTCAATTGTGATGCTATAGTTACCACTGTACATACGGTTGGTATTATCAAGGTGACCATAACAATAATGCATCATAATTATAGATTCAATTGTGATGCTATAGTTACCACTGTACATACGGTTGGTATTATCAAGGTGACCATAACAATAATGCATCATAATTATAGATTCAATTGTGATGCTATAGTTACCGCTGTGCATACGGTTGGTATTATCAAGGTGACCATAACAATAATGCATCATAATTATATATTCAATTGTGATGCTATAGTTACCACTGTACATACGGTTGGTATTATCAAGGTGACCATATCAATAATGCATCATAATTATAGATTCAATTGTGATGCTATAGTTACCACTGTACATACGGTTGGTATTATCAAGGTGACCATAACAATAATGCATCATAATTATATATTCAATTGTGATGCTATAGTTACCACTGTACATACGGCTGGTATTATCAAGGTGACCATAACAATAATGCATCATAATTATATATTCAATTGTGATGCTATAGTTACCACTGTGTATATGGTTGGTCTTATCAAGGTGACCATAACAATAATGCATCACAATTATATATTCATTTGTAATGCTATAGTTACCGCTGTGCATACGGCTGATATTATCAAGGTGACCATAACAATAATACCTCATAATTATATATTCAATTGTGATGCTATAGTTACCACTGTACATACGGTTGGTATTATCAAGGTGACCATAACAATAATACATCATAATAATATATTCAATTGTGATGCTATAGTTACCACTGTACATACGGTTGGTATTATTAAGGTGACTATAACAATAATGCATCATAATTATATATTCAATTGTAATGCTATAGTTACCACTGTGCATACGGTTGGTATTATCAAGGTGACCATAACAATAAAGCATCATAATTATATATTCAATTGTGATGCTATAGTTACCACTGTGCATACGGTTGGTATTATCAAGGTGACCATAACAATAAAGCATCTTAATTATATATTCAATTGTGATGCTATAGTTACCACTGTACATACAGTTGGTATTATCAAGGTGACCATAACAATAATGCATCATAATTATATATTCAACTGTGATGCTATAGTTACCACTGTGCATACGGTTGGTATGATCAAGGTCACCATAACAATAATGCATCATAATTATATAATCAATTGTGATGCTATAGTTACCACTGTACATACGGTTGGTGTTATCAAGGTGACCATAACAATAATGCATCATAATTATATTTTCAACTGTGATGCTATAGTTACCACTGTGCATACGGTTGGTATGATCAAGGTCACCATAACAATAATGCATCATAATTATAGATTCAATTGTGATGCTATAGTTACCGCTGTGCATACGGTTGGTATTATCAAGGTGACCATAACAATAATGCATCATAATTATATATTCAATTGTGATGCTATAGTTACCACTGTACATACGGTTGGTATTATCAAGGTGACCATAACAATAATGCATCATAATTATAGATTCAATTGTGATGCTATAGTTACCACTGTACATACGGTTGGTATTATCAAGGTGACCATAACAATAATGCATCATAATTATATATTCAATTGTGATGCTATAGTTACCACTGTACATACGGTTGGTATTATCAAGGTGACCATAACAATAATGCATCATAATTATAGATTCATTTGTAATGCTATAGTTACCGCTGTGCATATGGTTGGTATTATCAAGGTGACCATAACAATAATGCATCATAATTATATATTCAATTGTGATGCTATAGTTACCACTGTACATACGGCTGGTATTATCAAGGTGACCATAACAATAATGCATCATAATTATATATTCAATTGTGATGCTATAGTTACCACTGTGTATATGGTTGGTCTTATCAAGGTGACCATAACAATAATGCATCACAATTATATATTCATTTGTAATGCTATAGTTACCGCTGTGCATACGGCTGATATTATCAAGGTGACCATAACAATAATACCTCATAATTATATATTCAATTGTGATGCTATAGTTACCACTGTACATACGGTTGGTATTATCAAGGTGACCATAACAATAATACATCATAATTATATATTCAATTGTGATGCTATAGTTACCACTGTACATACGGTTGGTATTATTAAGGTGACTATAACAATAATGCATCATAATTATATATTCAATTGTAATGCTATAGTTACCACTGTGCATACGGTTGGTATTATCAAGGTGACCATAACAATAAAGCATCATAATTATATATTCAATTGTGATGCTATAGTTACCACTGTGCATACGGTTGGTATTATCAAGGTGACCATAACAATAAAGCATCTTAATTATATATTCAATTGTGATGCTATAGTTACCACTGTACATACAGTTGGTATTATCAAGGTGACCATAACAATAATGCATCATAATTATATATTCAACTGTGATGCTATAGTTACCACTGTGCATACGGTTAGTATTATCAAGGTGACCATAACAATAATGCATCATAATTATATATTCAATTGTGATGCTATAGTTACCACTGTGCATACGGTTGGTATGATCAAGGTCACCATAACAATAATGCATCATAATTATATAATCAATTGTGATGCTATAGTTACCACTGTACATACGGTTGGTGTTATCAAGGTGACCATAACAATAATGCATCATAATTATATTTTCAACTGTGATGCTATAGTTACCACTGTGCATACGGTTAGTATTATCAAGGTGACCATAACAATAATGCATCATAATTATATATTCAATTGTGATGCTATAGTTACCACTGTACATACAGTTAGTATTATCAAGGTGACCATAACAATAATGCATCATAATTATATTTTCAACTGTGATGCTATAGTTACCACTGTGCATACGGTTAGTATTATCAAGGTGACCATAACAATAATGCATCATAATTATATATTCAATTGTGATGCTATAGTTACCACTGTACATACGGTTGGTATTATCAAGGTCACCATAACAATAATGCATCACAATTATATATTCAATTGTGATGCTATAGTCACCGCTGTGCATACGGTTGGTATTATCAAGGTGACCATAACAATAATGCATCACAATTATATATTCAATTGTCATGCTATAGGTTCCACTGTGCATACGGCTGATATTATCAAGGTGACCATAACAATAATGCATCATAATTATATATTCAATTGTGATGCTATAGTTACCACTGTCTATACGGTTGGTATTATCAAGGTGACCATAACAATAATGCATCACAATTATATATTCAATTGTGATGCTATAGTCACCGCTGTGCATACGGTTGGTATTATCAAGGTGACCATAACAATAATGCATCACAATTATATATTCATTTGTAATGCTATAGTTACCGCTGTGCATACGGCTGATATTATCAAGGTGACCATAACAATAATACCTCATAATTATATATTCAATTGTGATGCTATAGTTACCACTGTGCATACGGTTGGTATTATCAAGGTGACCATAACAATAATGCATCATAATTATATATTCAATTGTGATGCTATAGTTACCACTGTGTATACGGTTGGTATTATCAAGGTGACCATAACAATAATGCATCTTAATTATATATTCAATTGTGATGCTATAGTTACCACTGTACATACAGTTGGTATTATCAAGGTGACCATAACAATAATGCATCATAATTATATATTCAACTGTGATGCTATAGTTACCACTGTGCATACGGTTAGTATTATCAAGGTGACCATAACAATAATGCATCATAATTATATATTCAATTGTGATGCTATAGTTACCACTGCGCATACGGTTGGTATGATCAAGGTCACCATAACAATAATGCATCATAATTATATAATCAATTGTGATGCTATAGTTACCACTGTACATACGGTTGGTGTTATCAAGGTGACCATAACAATAATGCATCATAATTATATTTTCAACTGTGATGCTATAGTTACCACTGTGCATACGGTTAGTATTATCAAGGTGACCATAACAATAATGCATCATAATTATATATTCAATTGTGATGCTATAGTTACCACTGTACATACAGTTAGTATTATCAAGGTGACCATAACAATAATGCATCATAATTATATTTTCAACTGTGATGCTATAGTTACCACTGTGCATACGGTTAGTATTATCAAGGTGACCATAACAATAATGCATCATAATTATATATTCAATTGTGATGCTATAGTTACCACTGTACATACGGTTGGTATTATCAAGGTCACCATAACAATAATGCATCACAATTATATATTCAATTGTGATGCTATAGTCACCGCTGTGCATACGGTTGGTATTATCAAGGTGACCATAACAATAATGCATCACAATTATATATTCAATTGTCATGCTATAGGTTCCACTGTGCATACGGCTGATATTATCAAGGTGACCATAACAATAATGCATCATAATTATATATTCAATTGTGATGCTATAGTTACCACTGTCTATACGGTTGGTATTATCAAGGTGACCATAACAATAATGCATCATAATTATATATTCAATTGTGATGCTATAGTTACAACTGTGCATACGGTTGATATTATCAAGGTGACCATAGTAATAATGCATCATAATTATATATTCAATTGTGATGCTATAGTTACCACTGTGTATACGGTTGGTATTATCAAGGTGACCATAACAATAATGCATCATAATTTTTGAGCAGATTATTATGAAAATTTTGCTTATGCTTATCGCTGGATCAATCAGTTTTTTGTTTTACCATTTTGATTGTCGAGCCGATGTTGAATGGTTTTTCGAACTTTTACTTTTTTCCATGGAAGCGCGATGTGTTTAGCTTTTACCACAAAGCAACGCCTCTCAGATAATCGTTTGATATTGTAAATCATCAACCGATATTTTGTGGATGATACCTAAAGCTTACTAGTGTTAATGTCCTTTGTTTAACGTTACAAGGTGACAGCTTTATAAACGTCTACCGAAAGCCACATAAATGTCGTTTTCCCACGCAACCGGTAAACAGAATTTTGGTCGTTTCACCCGCCAAAGGATTAAAACTGTAAACTGTCTGAGCAAAAAACAGAGAATAGTTAGAAAGCAAAATGATGTGTTTTATTTGGATTAAAACTAACTCAATGTAGCTGTGAACTGCCTGAGCAAAAAGTGAAATTTTAATTTTATATATCTAGAGAGACATTCAAAACAGCTAGGTTTATTTTCTTGTTTTGTATTAGAGTTGACTATAACCGTAGATAAACTCACTGAAGGAGCAGTATGATGAAATAGAGAAGGAGTTGCTCGAGAACAGGCAGAAGTCTAAAGTTCAGATTACTGACTTTCTGGAGGAGGTGGTCCTTGATAAATGGAGAAGTCTCAGAAATCACAGAGATATGTTGGAGACTAAAATCAAACATTCTCCCCCAGTATGTAAATATTTGAATATCTAAAATAGTACTTTAATAATAGTGGAGGTTGAATTCAAACAAAGCCTGGAATTGTATTTTGCCAATGTCTCGTCAGAATTTTGGTGAAATATATGTTCGCTTTTTTTACAGCTGAAGTGAATATTGCTTATTTTTTGCCTTCATTTTTTGTGGAGCAATAAAAGTTACTGCATCCAAAAGGTTTATACCTTTTGGATGCAGTAACTCTGCTAGTTTACCAAAAACTTCGCAACGATCTCCTAAAAACATGCATTGAAAAACTGAGAAAAATCTCTACCAGTTGATATTTGTTGCTTACACTTAACCTGCAATGATTTTAAACCTTTCACAGCCATCCTTGTACAAATTTAGCTATCGGCCTAGTGCCAGCCATTTTACCAAAAATTGCCGACATTGCTTCAGGATATGTGTACAATATTCTTTTAATTTCGAACTCTATCTAGAACATTTTTGTAACATATTTTATTTTGCCAACATTTTAACTAACACTGTTATGCAAAGAATTCAATGTATCTATACTTTGTGCAATGATAAAGTTATGGTAAACGATCGCTCTGAAGCTAAGACGATCCTCCACAATGTTACTTACTCTTACAAAACTATTACTTTCACCACTATCAGAGTCTCTGCTGGTGCTTTAATTATATGTATAATAACAAAAATCTTAATCTGAGTGGGCTATAGCCTCACCAATATAAGTAATTACCTGTTTTCTCACCCGCATGGTACTTAGCAAAACTTACACAAAAATTGTTCAATTTTAGGTTAGTAGTTCTCAAACAAACGTTTTAAATTGCTTCGTTGGTTTAGGCTAATTTTATACATGTAGATATATCTTCAAACAATTTTTTCAATATCATAAAAGTCCTAAAGACTGTGGGTTATGTTGTCAACGACTAATAAAATTAAGTAACTACACAATTGCGGGGAAAGTCGCAAAAATGTGTCTACAGCAGTCGACCATAGAAAATGCATAAATGCGTCTACAGCATCGAAAGGGTTAAAGCCTGTGTCCTGCTTTGCATTTTGTTAGAGCTTTCTAATTTTATTTCTTTCTTTTTGAAGACAAATTTTTACTTTGTATCAATATTTACCAATATTGCATAAAGTTTCACTGCACTTATTGATACGTTTGCTACAGTTTGCAACCAAAACTAACTTTTCATGTGCAATATATTAGGGGTTACGACCGTCGATCAATTGTTTGATGGGATTAATGTAATGCTGCTATCAAATAATAGGCTATAAATCTGCTAGTTTTTAAGTTGTATAATGATAAACCATCATATCCTACAAATATATAATCACAAACCAGTGACATACACAAAGCATAATCAGGTCATACTTCGACTTACGAGCTTAATGCGTTCCGAGACTGAGCTCGTATGCTAATTTACTCGCATGTTGGTGCAATTTGTTTATATATTGAACAATTAAATATATATTGATTAGTTTCCATACTCTAAAAAATGCAAATAAAACACGCAAAACAAGATATTGTGACAGAAAGAACATGTTGGTTGTTGTCGTAACTTACCACAAGCTTTTAAAAAGCAACAAATAAAAAATAATGCAAGGAAATGTGATTAATTAAAATGTAAAATTAAATACATACAATAGCAGCTAACGCTAGTATTTGCCAGAGAGGGAGATATCCTGGAGAGTTATATAGAGAGTTGTTTTTCATTACAACAGTTGACTTTGATAAATTAGGATTTTATCAGTTTTAAAAGACAAACTTAGAAGCAAACCTAAAAGCAAACTTTCATTTTTAACTTAACGTAATTAAAATCTCTTCGGCGTTCATAGTTAGCAGTTTCTCGCTGGTTAGCTAATTTTAGTTTGTCTCGCTTTCACGACTAGCCGGCCATTTTAATATAAACCTATCTGAGGACATCGGCCTTTGTCGCCCTTTTAACATGTTGCGATTAGGATGAACACAGGTGTCGTCACAAACGGTTAATGTACGACCACTAACCAACTTGTCCGAATGTTCATAGTTTGATAGATAGCGCCGGCCTTTCACATAGCATCGTTCAGTTACGCTGTCACCGGCCAATTGTTTATCTTTTATGCAATGCCTGAGCAGTCTCTGCGCCGTTTAGAAACTATGGTTTGTCCATTTGCGAGCTAAATAAATGCCCTGAATATAATCCTTCTGTTTGATAATTGTGGATGTATTTCTGTCATATTGCTGAGCTAGCTCAATCACACATGCAGATTTCGCATATTTTTCCATAATTTTCCGTTTAATATCAATTGTTATCATTTGCTTTTTCTTTGCATTTCATCTTTCATTTTACTGGCAAACTTTTGGTCTACGCACTGTACTTTTAATTCACATAATTCTGCACTGAAAATCGCGCAAAAAACACGGTACAAAAAGTATAACCCGAGCAGTTGAAAAATACAGTGTGATGCTGTTCTCATAAAACACCTCCGGCATATTGTACTTGGCAACTGACTCACGTGCTTGTAACTGAAACATGGCTCGTATGTTAATGCTAAAACTTGCTTAAAAGCTGGCTCGTATCTCAAGTTTCTCGTACGTTGGAGCACTCGTAAGTTGAAGTATTACTGTAATATTACAAACAGAAAGGAAAATTAATGTTTGTAAAACAAAAATTATTGCATAGTTTGCTCAGATCGCTGTGTTCTGATTGTTGCTTTCGATAGAATGAACGTTTCCTGGTTGTCCAATGCCTTCCACAATATCTTCTGACCTCAACTTTTCTTCTGCACTGCTGAACTAGTTGGTATTATAGCGTTCAAATATGCTTTTTTTGCAAAACTTTTAGACGCGGCTATTAGCACAAATGCAACACGTAAATGTTTCACTCACCAAACATAACTTTTAACCTAAATTATTTGTTCATCTACCATCAAAAATTTAAACCGTTTTTATATACATGCAATTCAATGTATCAAAACTGTGTTAAACAAGGAATTGTTTACCTGAGACAGTCATTAGTTATTTTCATTGGGTGCCTTTCGAAGTTAAAAAATTTTCCAAAAGCTCTGACGTTGGACAACAAGAGATTTGATTGCTATGGAAAAAACGATTTATTTTTAACTACCTGGGCTACCCGGGGTTGCCTGAGCAATAAAAATGTCTTTTTTTTTCAAAAATTGATATGTATTTAACATATAACAACATTTGCCATTCTACCTTTTAAACTACATATCATGAGAAAAGTGTTTTTGGTAACTGAAATAAATTAGAAGAGATAAAAAATAGCTGTAAAGGCTTTTAAACCTTGTTCAAACAACTTTTAAACTTATGTTTCCTCATATCATCAAGAAAATGTTTCGTGCAGGTCAAATAAATTAGGAAAAATAAAACAGCTATAAAAAGTTTTCGGTGTAAATGCAATACAATTAGCAAGCAATGGCTAATTTAAGTTGCTTTTGCTATGATTTCAATAAAAGATCATTCAGTGATACAATTAATACAAGCTGAGTAAACAAAATAAAAATCCTGAATATGTAGAATTAATTTTCATAATTCTTGCATAGAAATGTGTGTCTATAAAAAGGCTACTGTTCCACTAGAAGCTATCTATCAAAACTTTGATTACAGAAACACTGCAACAATACAGATACTTTTCCCATGGGGACAATTTAATGGTTCGTCCAAAAAGAATTGGCCCTGACCTCAGATATAGTAATTGAACCTACACTGCTTCATACACTACTTGCCGCATCATAACACGTTGCCACATTGGTAACATAATCGGCGTGCGCTACAGCCATAGCCGGAATTCAAACAGACATACGATATACAACTGCATATTTTGAAAAGCATAAATATCTATAGATATTTCTCAAAGTTCGTCTATTTTCTGTGGTCTTTCGGTATGTCCAGCTATGGCTATTAAAATAGCTGTAGCCAGACCACGCGTAAGCAACATAATGTCATTAAAAGCCTAGTCTTAGCAAGCTTACGGAAACTTTCTATTGGCAAGGGACTGCCACTTGCGGGAGAGATGCCTGCCAGCAGGTGGCAGGCAACTCTCACTACTTCTCATCGTTTATAAGTTGATTTTAATACCATCTTCCATTGGCAAAGTACCAAGCTAATAGCAAGTGGTAGGCAACTCTCATCACTTCCTATTGTTTATAAGTTGACTTTCAATACCCGTGCAACGCCAGGAGGCACAGCTAGTCTCTATTAGTGCTGGGAACGAGTACTTCTTGCCCAACAGGTTTTTCGAGTATCAGGTTTGTTGATACGGATTTTATGTTTTAATTTTCTAAACATTAGACATATCTTAAAGTTTACAAAGCAATTATATTTTTAGTCAATTTATCTATTTTTTTCTACTAATTCACTTACTGAAACTTGTACTCAAAACTTTAACAGGCAGGTTGTTAAAAAGTCAAGAGTGCACGGCGCCATAGACCGAGTTTTTGTTCACTTTACTCAATGGATCCGTGTACCAAAACCCGAACTCGCCAGTCAAAACCTGAACCCACCAAATCGAATTGCTCAAACTTTCTACTTCCCGATACTCGAGAGAAGACAAACCCACTAGTTTATGTATATAAATTATATTATATATAAATATATAAATACGATCTTGTGGGTACTTTTTTAATCATCACTTGATTTTATGAGTTCACAAAGATCAGACTGGCGGTTAACTCTTCCGCTAAGGCAAGTCGATGTATCGGCTAGCGCAGTAATATAAGTAGAGACCGTAGGCTGGTGTATCGGCTTATCAATAGGGTTTCACTTTTCTTTTCCTTATGCCATGTACACATTAACTAGGCTAATCAAATTCTGTTTCCAACGAAACAACCTTGCTGCCACCCACGTGCAATTATTAGAAAAAAATTTGGCTCAACAACTCCAATTCTAATTATTTTTCAAAACAGCAAAACCAGATCGTTATTCTCATGGCAATAAGAAACACAACGCGTTTGTTCAAAGCTAGGAAAAACTACGAGAGTAGGATATTCTAAACAATTTTATACTTATCTTGTAAAAAGTTCTTTTATGAATAAGTTGCCTTTTACAGTAAAACAATATATGTGTATTTATTCTCGAGATATTGCTTAAATACAAGAGGTACATCATTTTTTTCGAAAATCTTTTTGAATTAATTTGGGCAAAATAATTAATTGGTCAGAATTTAATGTGGTAGCAAAAGAGTTAAACTGGTGGTAAGGTGGAGGTGGGGTTCAAACAGAGGGTGGTGCCCTACTTTTCAACTCTTCTCTCATATTGGCCATCAAATAGAGGTGACATTCAAATAGAGGTGACGTTCAAATATATGTTTTATTGAATAGATATTTTATTGAATAATCGCTTGGTCTGTTGGATTATTTGATGGCTCTTTTAGAAAGTAAAGGGTTGGTAGAGTCCTTTACAATATCACTTTTATGTTTGTACCAAAAGGTACAAATATCGTTTATCAAAACTTTGAATACAATGAGCTTCTGCTGCAACAGTAACCTCTTTTATACACACACTTCTGTGAACTCCCTTTTGTATTTTTTTCTTAATTCAATTAATTTGGATAAAAAAAATTTCTGATAGAAAGTTTAAAAGTTAAAATTTTATATGTTGTACATGTTAAATAAAAACATGGTTTTGACACATAATTTATGTCATCATATACATTGTTTACATGTTTTGTATTTGGTAAATAGGTCATCATCTCAGAAGCCATGGTTAATTCGATTGTCTGAGATTCAGAGTTATCTACACTAGAAAAAGGAGGAAATTCTTAGAGTTATTTTGCAAAAGGAATTTTGCTTCTAGCTCCAAAACTGCAGATTTTATGGTCAATAAACTGAATGCATGTTTACCATTAGTGCAAAAACATACAGGTAGTTCTGAAAAAAGCTGGTGTTAAAATTTGAGAAACGAAACCAATGGACAATTTTGTTCACAATCCAAAATGTCATAGCAACCAATATCAAGATGTTGTGAGATTTATTTCGCACTAGCTGAAAAGTTTTTAAATAGAGACCTAAGCAGGTAAACATTGTATTTCAGCTCTAAAATTATGCCTAAGTGAACTACAAAAACATAAAAACAAGTCATGGGCAACTTTTACGAACTTAATATTCTACAATTTTGTCCTGCAAAAAACATTGTATCATATCCGTGGTGATGAACATGGCGTAAACATAACACTTTCAAAAGTTTACTGTAAATGAATTTGGTAATTAGACGGGGATGCTACATCATCTCTATGTACATTTGGGTCTGCACTGATTTGAGATGAGGTAGCTGCTGCTCCTTGATGCTTCAAGTTGTAGGTTTTGGCTGACTTTTAAGACTTGAGTAAGTCAGCTTTCAACTCTGTTTCAAAGCAGCAGATACAATGACAGGATGATACATACTAACTACCCTCAATGCTTAATGCAATGAAGGGCCATTCTTTGGTTCATTCCCGTTAAAATTTTGAAGCGTACTTGGGTTTTTTGGACATGACTGAATGGTAGATCGTATCTCGCGGCATCGAAACAAGAAAATTTCAAACCCGTGGGAACAGCCCACCCAAATGGCTATACATATGAATTTTTACTTGGACCTAGGTGGCTCATAAGCCTACAAAAAACAAATGTTCTGAAATATTCGAGTGCCTAGTTCAAAGGCCATGAAGTTACCAAACGATAATTCTATGCGCGAAGTCATAAAATATTGTTTTTGGCGATACAGAGAGTCTTTTGTTATCATTAGATTACACGCATCGCGTTAATGCTATAGCGACTGATAGATAGATGGCTCGGTAGTTTATACTAGAGCACAAAACATAAATCCGGAAATATAACGCGTGATTTTATTTTTGCGGGAAGGTAATTTCACTTCCGGCGGGGTCCGGCAAAATCTGGGAGAATTGAAAGCCCTGATTTATATACAAAAATGTTCCTGAATTTAAAAATCTAAACATATTTTATCTAGCTGTCATAGAAATAGCTGTATATCTATCAGAAAATGTATTACTTATTAATAATTTTTCCGGTGTTTAAAATGGCTTGGCAGTATCACAATTTTGGGCACAGCCGTGGTATCACCAAATATTTTTTTAGAAAGATAATAACAGTCACATTTGCACACCATTGGACACCATATACTTCGATCTGGTAGAATCGAATAATTATTCTTATAATTAAATGTTATAATATTCTAATAATTGTCATTCAAAAATATCATCGTCATTCCCGTTATGTTCACTGTTTTCGACATCAGGAATACCAAAGTACTCATTAAAAGTGTCCAAAATGTTAGAGTTATCTTAAAAATCGGCAAAGTAGTCGATTACTTCTATCGAACACCATTTTTCAATGCTTCCTGTTTAGCGAAGCAACGGTTTCAAGTTTTTTTTTCAAGGTTTGGACACTTCCATTGGCTGAACTGACTTCAGATTCAGAAATGTCACTCTTCGATTGGTCTAGAGGCACATGTTGCAAAAATCGTTACCGATTTTATAAATTCAGTTAGTGCAGCTTCAAAGTCGGATAACTCGAATTCGTGATTTGCGACTAAACCGTGGTTTCTGAGATTGTGACGCATATACACACTTTTATTAGGCTACAGAAGGTTATAATATAATACCATTGGACATATTTATGTGTGTAAATGATCAAGAAAAATCAGTTCAGTTATGTGAAATCAAAAGGAAGTGGATGGGTTTTGTGAATAAACAGTTTAGCCCTTTTTAACATGTACGAATGCTAATTGGCTTTAAACCTAAACGTTGTATTCTTTGCTATCAACCACATTTCTAGCTTTGTCACAATAGCTTATACACATGTTGTTGGTCTATGTCAAGGTTATAATAGTTTTTAATACATTGAACATGTAGGATGACATTGTGAGAGGATTCAAGGAGCTGAAGGAACAGATGGACAAATTTATTGTGGAGGAGTTGCCCAAACTGGAATTGGGAGGACAACTCGAACTAAGGCAAACAGGTATATTAAAATAATCAAAATAAATGATAAAGGTTATAGTATATACTAAGACTTCTACCATATTATTTATGTTAAGAGTTTACTTGCAACAAAATTCACATTACAGTAATTTGTTATCAAAAGGTTTACCATGTCCAACTCTGTTGTGTTGTAAGTGCCAATTATGTGGAAATGTGATTACAAGCTCCTAAAAGTTCAAAAACGAAAAGCCGCCGTAGATTGGAATATCTTTATTTCAATGACATAACCACGAATTTTGGTTATCTTCTTGTCACGTATGTTCTCACGTGAATTGAAAGGCCAATACAAAGCTCAATATAAAACTTTTCGTAGCACTATTTTATGACAAACACTTCGGGTTTCACCAATCGAATATAGATGCTCGCTACTTTACAGTTTTGTTTCGGCATTATTCAATTATCAAGTCGTAATCTGATCATGTGACCCAATACTTCGCAAATAATTTTTGCAGCACTTTTTGATCATCACAGGTGACCAACGGGCTCATTATGATTATCCGACAATGATATTTACTCCTTCGAGCTAAGGTTAACAAGTTTAACAATTTTTACGGTAAGTTATAAGATATCAGTGCTAAAAGTGACAGCATTACAATGAAGATAAAACATACGCGTAATAATAGAACAATAATAAATATAAATAGATATATAAATAGATATAAATAGAATAATAAGAACAATAGACATAGTTTGATTGAATGCGTAAAGTATATTTGTGAAATTTTTTGACGAATAAGGTTGCAAGAAAGTGTAAACAGAAACCATCTCTCACAACTACATCACATGTGAGCCGTTTTGGAAAGGGAGTCCAAACTACGGCGGTGGCTGCGATTTTCTGTTCGTTTTTGAGCTTTTAAAAGCTTGTAATCGCCTTTCAACTTAATTGGCACCTACAACACAACAGAGTAAGACATGGTGACTATTTTCATATCCAATAACGGTAATGTGAATTTTGTTGCAAGTCAACCTCTAAAGATAAGTTTGTAGTTAAATTATTATGTTTACAAGTGAAGAAGTGATCTTTAGTAATTACTCTGAAGGTGCGCTGTGTTGAAAGACATGTTAGCTATACAAGCTCAACGTTACAAGTCAAATTATGCAGTAAATTGTGCTGGCGTTAAAAATAGGACAAGGGATGAGTCAACTATGACTACTAGAAGAAAATCAGTAAGTAGCCTATTTGCATGCTAATTAATTAAATAGAAATTACGATAAAAAGGATGATATTTTTTCTCCCATCTTTCAATAATCAACAAATCTTTACAATTTATGCCATATTTGTCTGGAAGTTAATAGAAATGATAAACACAATGAAAATTCAGGGATATGCACACTCTACTCTCAGGCTATGATATTACCTAAATATAAACTGTTACAGTATCTTTGCGCGCAGAGCTGGTTAAAATTGTACAGTCTCATGTACATGCAAGCTATAATCTCAGGCTAAAATAGACATAATAGACACACTGTTAAAATATTGGTACGCTGAGCTAGTAAATTTTAGCGTGTCTCTACATGCATGATCTGCTCTCAGGCTAAAATATCATAGAAGCACTGTTACAGTATCTTTATTTAAATAACTCTCATATTTATCACTTCAAAACATTTCGCACAGCTAAATTTTAGTCAGTTGATAAAAGACTGTATTTTTATTTCTTACTGTTTTCATATTACACAAATTAATATGTTAAACTTTCTGATGTCTCTCGTAGATGATTTGAGCCAACGAGTAATCAAGTCCAAATTATTTAAATTAAATGAGTAAGTAATATTTCTTGACTCTTTTCTAGGATGTTGTGCTGCGCTGCCTGCATATAAATATATTGTTACACCTCGTAATCATGTCATTATGTTATTATATTATTAATTTTTCAGGTGAAAAGCGTGAGATTGAATTGAAGATTGTTTCAGCTGGAGACATAGTAGTTAACAGTAACCAGCACTCTGTAGTTCCTCAACAACCACAAATTCCTTTATCCCGTCCTCCAAAGTCTATAACTCTACTCAAATCCATAGAACTACCATCAGAGCCTGTATCAGTATGTCAGCATGAAGGAGTTACATATGTAGGATTGAATGATGGTACAGTCAGTAGAATTGATAGCAACTACAAGCTGCATAACTCATTCATCTCTACTCCTGGTCGTGTTGAGTCTATCAGCCTCCATGAGAACAGACTATACATATTGTATTATAGTGAGCCTCGCACAGTATGTGTCTATGACCTGTCAGGGCAAGTTATCAAAACTTGGCAGCATCCTTATCATCGCAGCTACTGTAGCATGCTGACTGTAGCAGCAGGTAATGTGGTGGTTGCTGATCCTCCTAACAAGAGACTAACTATTTATTCTCTCACTGGTAAGACTCTGCGTAACATCAGCTGTCCCCTTTTGAGTAATCATCAGGTATCAATTTGCGCTGGACATGGGGATGATGTCATCATAGCTGACTTTGAGACAAATAAAGTCTTCAGATTTAACATCACCACTAGGAATGTCATGTGGACTTTCACCCATCCTAATCATCCACAAGGTCTGGTGTGCTATGGAGACTACATACTGGTAGCTGCAGAGAACAGCAGTATCATCTACACACTCAGCTATGCTACAGGTAAGTTGTATGTATGAGGTGCTGGTTAGTAACATTTATTGAGAGTTTCATGTTGGCTTCAATAATACAAAGTGGTTATTAAGTTGTTCTGTCAGGATCAGTTCTTATGAAGTATTTCATAATTTAGTAAAGAGAGTAATTTACAGCTTTTTTCGCGAAAATTGATTAAAAATTTAGAAAATTTTTAGCAATTCAATTACAACTAATTTTAAATACATCATCACTTCATTTATGATATTTAAAATTAAATTATATTATATTATAAACTTACACAACTTGAGTAAAATATCATGGAGATAGTTCCTTTGGTTCTTCTTCTCCAACGTAAAAGACATGGAAAGTAGTTGATTGTTTATAACTAGTTCACAGGCAATCCCATATGTTAGATATTTCATGTATAATTTCCTATCTGTAAATTAATCTTATGCTACACATAGGTTTGTACAAGTAAACAAAAACAATTTGACAACTTTCTTCTAGTAAATTTGGCAAACGTCCAAATGAAACTAATCAAATATTTTATAGAGCAAGCAGGCTAGAGTCCAGGTAACAGCTTGTTCCTTAAAGGTTGACTTGCAACAAAGTTCACATTACAGTTATTTGATATGAAAAGATTCACTATGTCTTGCTCTGTTGTGTTGTAGGTGCAAAATATGTGGAAATGTGATTACAAGCTCTTAAAAGCTCAAAAACGAACAGTTAATCGCAGCCACACGAGACCGCCGTAGTTTGGATTCTCTTTCAAAAACGGCTCAAATATGACGTAGCTGTGGTAGATGGTTTCTGTTTACACTTTCATGTAACCTTATTCGTCGAAATATTTTCACAAATATACTTCACGCATTCAATAGAGCCATGTCTATTGTTCTTACGCGTCTGTTTTCAACATTGTAATGCTGTCATTTTTAGCAGGGATATCTTAAAACTTACCATAAAAATTCCTTTTATTTATTTAGCTTAGCTTGAAGTAGTACATTTTAATGTCTGACAATCATGACGAGCCTGTTGGTCACTTGTGATAATCAAAATGTGTTGTAGAAATTATTTGCGAAGTATTGAGTCACATGATCAGATTATGACTTGCCGATTAGACCATGGCGAAACAAAGCTGTAAAGTAGCGAGCATCTATATTTGATATGGGGTCTTCGGTAAAACCCGAAGTGTTTGTCATAAACTAGTGCTATGATAAGTTTTATATTGAGCTTTTTATTGGCTTTCAATTCATGTGAGAACATCTCATGTCAAGACATGCGATGTTCTCGTTTTAGCAAAGTGGAAACAAATTTGTTTGCTATGACTTATAACATTATAACATTATAATTATTGATTAGAATTGCATTATCTTTTTAATAAAAGCACGGTCCTGTTCTCTGTGGAGTAATTATCCATGCAAGTATACAAGCATATAACAAGTGTAGACGTGATGATTGTACAGTAATAATAATCAAGATATTCATATACTTTTATTACAGGTGAGAAAGTAACAGAGATGAGAGCTGATGATACTAGTGGTTTCTACATCTCTATCTATAGCTTGAGTGTCACTGATAACACCTTGGTTGTACCTCAGTATAGGACTCGCAAGCTGCTCTTCTATAAACTGAGTGAGAAATAAGGACCACATTCTTATTAATCATCATATAACAATATTAATGATCAGGTTTCATCAAGACTGACTACTCTACAGTAAAGTTATACTAACAGTATCATTATTATTATCATCATATTTTATCTTCTATCAACTTTCTTAGCTAAATGGCTGAATGTATGATTTTTTTGAAACTGATTGTTTAGATGTAATGTTCAGGTGGGCAGAACATACTACTTGTTTGGTTTTATATCACGATATTTCTTTCTAAAGTATAATATATGTGTTCCAACCTTAAATATACATTTCTACATAAAGTTAATGTACTTTCGTGATCATCAAATTATATATAAAAAATTTTTACATGAAATTATATACTTTTGTGATCATAAAACTATACATTAACAATGAGGTTGATATACATATTCTATTATAAGGATGACTTTAATAAGATTCCTGTATGGTGATTAACACCCCTTTTTATCTATGTTTTGTTGCATGTTACTAAATAATATTTGATGTGTAATTTTAATATATGACAATTATTATGGACAGAAGTTGACATCGGTATTGGGCATGAGCATGGAAATGAACGCGAACAGGAAATTGAGGACTAACTTTGAAAAAAAGTTTTTTTCCTATAATGTAACCACAGCATTTTAGTTAGACCGCCACAAAATAGCTTCTTCACTCAGAACTTAGGCTATCTCATAATTGTATATTAACATATTCAATCAGCATAGGCCTAAGTTTTGCTTTACTTAACTCAGCATGAATATTTTGAGAGAGCAGACAATTCCAAGTAATAAAAGCTGCCCTATCACCCTGACAACCACGCCGGTTACAGAGAATTGCCTGGCTAACACAAAAGCAAACAAAGAGAAGACAATATCTGTAAGAACTCTGAGTGTACACAACTTGCTTGATGTAAGTTAGAATATCAAGTTAACTTGACTAGCAAAAAGTCTATGGTCAATTGTTGGTCAATTCAGTAACTGACGCTGTCGTTTATTGGTGGTCTTTACATTTTCTTTGATAGTCAAATAGGAAAAAATTTAAATATTTTTCGGGTTAAAGTCAAACTAAAAATAGTTGTCGGAGAATTACAGTTTGAATGTCGTTACATGGGAGATGGTTTGAACGGAGGATGTTTTAGTATGCTTAAATGTGACTGAGGTGCCTTGTCTCTAGTTCCAAACTATCTGGCAGTTATTTTTGTTACTTTTATATCTTTACATATAATATGAGGCATTATCTCATTCTAACATAATAAGTTCATACACATTTGCCCGCACATATGTATACATACACAAACATGTGCACACATATGCCCAATCACACGCACAATCACATGCATGAGTACGCACACACATGCACACACACTCATATGCACACATGAACACACTCAGGTTCAAGAAGACAATCACTCACATGCAGTACAAACTTTTACAATCAAATTCAAATGCATATACAAAGCTTTAAATAAACTGATGCTTTATTTGGTATTTCCAAATTGGAATTTAAGTTCTAATCCAAAGGCTTAAATGAACAAAGCAAACATGTTATTTTATTTTTCCAAATGTCATGCAACTGAGAATCATATTTGTTGTCTATAGCTTATGCTTCAGACTAAGTTCCCTGAGTCTGTATAGATTTCATCTGATATACAACCCCACCCTAAGTCTACTATAACTATCAGCTATCCTGAAGTTTTAGATATATTATTTTGATTCTTAACATGTCTCTGTAGGTATATCCATATCTACTGAAGTGAAATCAGCAGGATCGATCTCTCGCTCAAGTCTTGCAGCAGCACCTAAAACTAGAAAGCGTTTCTTCTATCTTTAACCTTCTATATACATATACACATACACATGAATATATGGATTCTTGTACTCTTATTAAGGACTGCATCGCAGTGTTACTAGAATGTCAGGGTAACTATGTCAGTAAGAGTTTTTATGATTAATCCCACCATCATGAAATTCCTAATGAATTCAGTTCTGAACAACAACATTAATATTGACAGGTTAGAGAAGCATAAAATATCATCTAACATCTATCATCTCTACTAATCAGCCAATATATGTAGTCTATGAATAATAGTGCAAGTTGTTATTCATTGTGTGTTATCAACTTCTGACAACTTTTCAACAAATGAGTGTTTTGCCACTTTATGTTATTCAACTTTCTTTGATGCTAAATTGAGACCATGAAGGAAAATCAGATACCACTGCATTCTTATGTGTTCCGAATATTACATCATGCCTCAACTACTATCAATAGCCTAAGATCATATAGGTTTTACCTAGAGGTTACAACTCTATAAGTATTGTGGCTACTTATTTGGTGTTAAGTATAGGCTATTAACCCATTGGTGATGTTATTAAAATTGTAAAAAGAACGTCTACAGACCTATCTTAAAAAGAACACCTGCTGATAAACAATACACTTACTATCAAATAAATATGAAAATATGTGTTTTACTGATTGTACATTTTTAATTTGTGAAACAAATAGAATAATGGTTTAAAACAATAAAAAGGTAAAACTTTATATAAAAGTGGCTAACATAAATGTTATTAGTTGGTCTCTTAAAGTTTAGCAAAGTACTTAAAATGGTTTTTCAAAGAACAATCAAAGACTGTTTGTTTATTGAATCAAAAAAAAAATTATAAATATAAAAATTCTAATGTATTTTATTGTGACCTTTGACAACCTGATCTACTCTAAGCCAATTTAATTCAAAAGAACACAAAGACATATAAATGTAATAAAAAACTATATCAGTTTCTTTTAGTTAAATTATAAAAAATAAGGTATGTATGCAGAAGAACAACTGTGATATGCATAGATTGTCTTATCCTGCAAGTTTGCATGATTTAATCTACTATTCCTTAATTCCCACATATTATTATTAGATTTAGTATTATGGCTTGCATAGAAGGTTTAACTCATTCTTGATATTCTGTCAAGGTTGTCAGTGTATTACCTGTTATTTCTAGCACTCAAAAGCACCTGCCTGACATGTCAATCAACGAGCCTACTCATTTCTTCTTGGCTTATTAAACAAATAACTTCATCATCTCCTTTGGTTTTTCTCAATTCAAATAACGCATTTAAGGCAAATGATTAAAGTTGAAAATAAAACAGGTAAGACAGATGATTAAAAATTCACCGCGTTTCATTCTCTGCGAGCTGATTTTTTTATATTTTCAATTTATATAAAACCTCTTGGCTCAGATTAATTTACTAAAATCAACAATGTTGTAAAGAGTAGCTGCAATGCTGATTGAATTCAGTTCATAGTATCCCTTCAAAAGACGGGGAGTACCATATGCATAAACCTTAGAATTGTTATGTATGTCAAAAAACACCGGCTAAGTTTAAACTAATTAGCTCAACTGTAGTTCAAGTAATTTGCTCTGAATCACATATTAGTTAGTCTTAAATTCGCCTTATTGCAAGTTTTAATTGATTTGAAAGCAGATTATTGTCTTGGGTACTAGTAATGTAAGATCCCAGTCTTCTATGTACATTAATTTTGTGTCTTAGGTGTTATGCAAACAACATCAGAAAAATCGTAGCAAACAGTCGACAATTGGTATACCTTTCTAAACATTTTGTGACTTGCTACACCTTACTAAAGACGACCAGTCGTTTTAGCCGTGATCTGAGATTACCCTTGTTAGCTGCTACCTTTGTAGCTTCATGGCAAATTCTAATTCTTACATATCTGGAGGTGATAGTTCTAACTAGCATCTCAGGGGCGAGCTTGTCTTTCATGGTCTTATTTTTCCAGTTCATGAGGTGTTTTGTCAGCTTGTTAGCAAGTCTTAGCCCGATATCTTTCTGGAGTTTATGAAGGTTTTTAATGTAGATATACATCACATTCTGGTGCTATAGAAAAGGTATGATATATGATATATTAATGATATACCTTAAAGGTATATTACCATTAATCTACATCACCTTCTGGTGGTTTAAATCTCTGCAAAGTGCTTAGCGAATTCCCCGCTAAATTTAGCATGTGTACCGGGTCCAATAAAACATACACTTTGTAGTCCATAATTGGGTGTGGAAAGTATGGTTTTTATTGGAATTCACCACCTAGTTTTTTCGGAATGGTGATGTTTGCTTGTGCGCCATCACAAGTTATGTTTATAATCCTGATTACATGTTCGGAAGTCAGGCGTAGGCACTGCTGTATCAGTTGAGACTGTAAATCACTGTCAATTCGGTTTACATAGAAATGGCCAAATGGATTTTGTACACCACCCCTCACTGAAACGAGAAGAAATACCAGTGATTCGCTAACTAACTAAGTTTGGTCCCCAATGGTAACATGGTTCTGTACAGAGTTGGTTGACTTATCCAGACTAAGCTGCTTTCAGATGGCCATACTATCTATCATGACCTGTATATATTGATTGCACATGTCTTTTTACTGATGATTTCAATGACATTTATTGAAAGGCCCATATTAAACTCTACACAACTCTTAGAGTTCATGCATTGGGAAGTTTGAAAAACTATCTGAGATAGGCGTATGTTTTTGGAGAAAAGTAGTGCGTGGTAATAGCAAGCTCTTTGAATTTTGGATTGTAGACCATTATGGTTTTTGTATTTCTGTTTTTGGCTTTATTTTCTACTAGCTCTTGCAGGCAACCATCTATCGAATCAATCTTAGCACACTATTTCTTAGCACACTCTAATCTTCTAAACCTTCTAATCTTAGCACACTAATCTTAGCACTAGCACATCTATTTAAGTAGGACACAATAGTGAGCTGTGATGCATTAGATTGACCAGTCTAGTATAGTTAATAGGTCTATTTTTTAACCACAATAGTATTTCGTAAATTGTAATCTTTAAACTTCTATGCGATCAGGTGACCTTAAACATTAACAGCAACACAAAAATTGAAAGATTGAAAAATACTGATATTTTGTAAAATCACTATAAGTTTTATAAAATCAAAAAATAAATGTATTTTGATGAAGTCGACTAAAAATCTTTTGTACATGTAGGTTCATATTGTATTATGTTCTTTTTTTCTAATGCGCTGTTAACCAATAGAAATAGAGGAGGTGCGTGTACCAATAATATACACCGATAGAAGCGGTCGCTAATAATCGGTTAGTAAAAAGGGTATATAAATATTATCTCCATAAGCAGTTACCTAATCGGTTAGTAAAAAGGGTATATAAATATTATCTCCATAAGCAGTTACCTTGACACTTCTGATGAATTTTTTGATGCTCTGAAATATTTAATTTAGCTACTAGTTAGCAAAAATGTTGGTTTACTTCTAATAACTATATTTTTAATATCTATACTTCTAATTAAAATCATCAGTAACAATAAAATAATGCTTTATTTGCTTTCAAATCAATTATTAGCCAGATTGCTGAGAAAACTATAGTACAAAAAAGTTTTCGAGACAAGTTTTTCATTGCTTATGCAAAGAGAACATGTTTTTGTAGAACATAAATCTGTGCTTGACAAGTAGTCTTTAAGTCAAGGAAGGTTAGCCAATTGCAGAATGTGATACAACGCACTTATAGTGGTCACCATAGGTAGGGCGTTTCTGTCAACAGAAATTGTTACTAACTTATCATATTGAAAAAAACTAGCTGTAAATACCTTCATTACATACACTCAAAATTAACTCAACACTCAAATGTTGTATTTAAAAACTATCTAGGTCAACAAAATCAATTATTGAGATTGATTTTGATGCAGCACCATTGGGAGTTGCCTTCTGTGCTTCCCCTAAGTATTTGTCTCCTTCTATTGTAGCCAGCTTTGGTTTTTCTTCAACCTTTGCACACTGAAATCACATTAATTCTAAAAAATACACATATTTTATATCTTAACAAAATAAGAAATAAATAATATATGTGTGACCAGGTTTTAGCTAAAACCTCATTATTTACGTTGCATAGATAAATGAAAGATGTATTCACGCATAAATTCACTTTGAAAACTCAGGAAATCATAATAAGCATTTGTCATTAAGAACCAAAATTCCTGATTTTTTTATTCAAATATTACAAAAATCTTCTAAAAATTATTTTTGAGAATAAGCTTTTTTTATAAAAAGAAAACAGAGACATAGCTACATACATGACCCAGATAATACAAATTAAAAAGGAAAACATGATATGACCTAGTCATATATTTTAAAAACATTCTTCACACAGAGAGTTTATCAAAAACAACAGTTAATTTTTTTACAACAACAAGCTTGCAATAAAAAATAAACAAACCTGCCAAAAATTAAACAACATATTTAATAAATTCCTACATTTTCTCGTACTAAATGTTTTCTGCAGCAATAAAACAAAGTTTAACGGTTAAAATTCATTGCATTTTTAATGGGCGGGTCGAAATCTTTTGACAATATCACAAATAACTGCAGAAAAATTTTTGCTTGCCATGCCGTTTTAAAAATTCTGACCTTTACCTGTACAGTGCATTTGAGGAAGGTTTTGCCTGTGGCTCTTCGAAAAAGTTTAACACTGATGAAATCTTGCGTTGACCGCCACCAACTACCCGTGGTTCTTGGCGCGTAGATTAACATTTCATTGCTGATTGGCCTGCAGTGCCTTCATTGAGGTTTGCAGCATTTATGGAAGCCCGGTTTTAGCAGCCAGTAATAAGGCATCCATATGGCTCTGTTTACAAAAGCTGCTTCTAAGTAGCAGTGTTAACCAATCAAATTAGTTCTTGCACCTGACGTTAGACTAAAATTTTACATACATTTAAATGGTTTCCAAATAATTTGCTTTTTTAATTGTAATGAAAATTCTACTAAGACGATATCACAAAATAATTCCTACGATTCTTTGTTGACATGTAATAAATTATTGGGGTGCAGATGATCAATTATATGATACTAATTATACATTGTAATTTGGCAGATTGGTCTGAGTTTTAATATGCTGATTAACGTGGGCTCAATGAAAATGATGCTATTGCAGGTTTTTAGAAGTTTTTAAAATCATTTGTTTTTATGGTTTTATCTTGAACAACTGTGAAACAAGATTGTTTGTATTTAAGAACAATTGCAGTGTTTTGTTACAATTTTTTGTTAGGATTTGATATTCTTGGGGTTCAACCTGACGTTATAATATATACTTCAGTTATCTTCATTAATGTTTGCCATATAGTTGTGTACATTGTTATTATCTGTTGTTTTTAGCTTTCCTGATAATCTCTTACAGCACATGAAATTACTGAAATATTAGTATAGCAAAATATGAACCTAAAAATTAATAAGCGTTGTAATAATTACCTTTTGTTTTAAAGCATACTAACAAACAGATCACATCAAACATAAAAAAACAATTACAAATTATGAAAAATACTGATATTTCTGATGAAAGCTACAGAAATCTTTGGTACATGCCCATATTTAATTTAATAGAATCCGTTTCTGTCTGAACCATATTTTGTAGAAAAAATGTTGCATTCTGGGGAATTCAAGCTCCTGACGTACCATCTGCACGAATCAACCACCATATGTAGTTTAGAAATAATAGTACAAGTTTTTATCAATATCTTTCAAGGCACTGGACTGTCAGGATACTTGTATAATATTATATACTATGACTAACCGGTAATTAAAAAGTTTTTGCATGACAAACTTATTTAACATATTCAATATTTACCATTTAAACTTTGACACTTGTCTCTGATGTTACATAAAATACAATATATAACTTTGATGTACCATTTTATAATAAAGTATTACTATATACTAGAGTACCATATGGTATAATACATTATAATGCACTATGGTATGATATTAATTAATATATTATAATAAAATGCTACAGTATAAGTTGTTTTGTTTTACTTAAATTTGTAATCTCACTAGCTGTACTACTCAATGTTGTCCGGGTTTTAAAAATCACCTTTTAAACAATGAGAGGTAATGAGAGTTGCCTGTCGCTTCCTATTAGCCTATCACATTGCCAATAGATAATTTGAGTAAGCTTACTAATGAGAGCTACCCTTACGAGCATGAGCCATCATTTTGTGTCGTGTCCTAAAGCAGTGCGCCTATTTGTGCTATTTGCCTAATGTACATTTTATCTATCCTGAACATCTTCTGTAAGCAGATAATAAACTAGAGTTGTATTCTCCTACAAAACCTCAAATATAGAAAAGACGAGTACAAAAATTATATAATGTTACTAAAGAAATATTTCATAACCTTCTTTCTAAATACTGTAAACACTACAAAATTATTATAACTTTGACAAAACTATTTACACCCAGCTAATAAAATAAGCCAGAAAGTTTGGTTTTTATGTTAGTTCTACTTGGGAATTATCTACTCTCTGGGAGCATTACATAAAAATAAGTAAATTGTTGGTATAAGATAAACCTAATAAAGTTACTTATGATAAGGGTTCAATCTAACTCTACCTTTTCCTCTTTACATAAAAGTAGAACCAATTAAGAGGCTCAAAGTACATTCTACTCTACTACTTGACTATGAGTGAAGGTCATATGAAGGTCAAAATGTTGTTTGACTGGTAGCTGCCATAAGGTATGAAGAGTGTCACTGTAAGTTCAGAGTGACAGTAACAGCCAGCTTAAAGTACATCATCTCCTCAGCAGTTGGAGTAGACCTGCGTCCAGTATAGCTTGTGTTGCTGACTCCCTGGCAACGTTGAGGCCCTCTTTTTGATTGTAACACTATGCTGTCAGTTGGTAAGTTATATCACATGTTAGTTACATGAATTTTATTTTTGTGAAAGCTTCTGGATGGGAATAAAAAAATTTATATTGTTAAAACTGTTTTTCAGTCGCCTCAAGTTTAAAAACAAATAACATTAAACGATTCCAAATTTGCATGAATAAAATCTGACATCGGAAGAAGATATAATTTGCAAAAAAGCAATTGTTCACATATTTTCAGAGTAAGTTAAACAAACAAACCGCCAAAAATATTTTTAACTTGGTAGAATTAAAACACAACTGCATGGTCAGTTTTTAGTTTTGCACACCAAAGCCAATAATTCGAAATTATAACATATTACCCGGATGTCCAGGTCATACATGTATGTCCGAAATGTGATGTCAATTACCGACCCGGATGTCATGTTCTTTGTAAGCTTACTGCTCCACCTTAAAACAAGAACATGCTAGCTAACAATAACACACTCAAGCAAAAAATGAATGTTTTCCTGTTTTTTATGTCATTTAACTTGCTTTGAATATAAAGTAAGATCATAGAGAGCCAATAGAAACAACTTCGGCATTATGGCTTCTGGATATTACATCATACTTTTACTGCTACCAATAGCCTGGGATCCTATGGCTTTTACGTACGTGTAACTGCTTCATAATTACTTTTAGCTATTTGTTGTGTGTTAAGTGTAATTTATTAAATCAACAGTGATGTTACATAAATCTGAATAAGAACATTAAAATCTCTACTTTAAAAAAAACACCTTCTGGTTAACAATGCACCTACATTCAAGTAAATATAAAAATAAGTGTTTTTTGGATTCTAAATTTTTTCCAAGCCAAAAATGTGAATAATTGTTTAAAATGATAAATAGGTAGAACGTGATATAAAAGTAGCTTCCATAAATGTTGTTTGTAGATATTTATTAAATTTACCCTAGTACTTAATATGGTTTTCCAAGGAATGATCAAACCGTAAGCAAATGAAGACATAAATGACACTGACCTTTACAGCGACCTTTGATAAACCAATCAGCTTTAAGACGCCTGACATATAGAAGTTCACAAATTTCAAAGACATAAAATAGACTTGAAAATAGAAAGAAAACAACAAAATATTCAAAATTTTTATTTGTAAAATTTAAATAAAAATGGGAAAGGACCACTGTTATATGCTGAAATTGTCTTATCCTGCAGGTTTACACAGTCTACTCTACTACTCCTAAGACCTCCCATATTATTAATATATTTAGTATGTGACCAGCATAGAAAGTTCAGCTCATTTTTGAAATTCTCTCAAGGTCGTCAGTGTATTACTTGTGATTTCTAGTAGCCTAAATCACCTGTCTGACATGTCAATCAACCAGATTACAAATTTCTTCAATGGCTTATTAAATAAATGACTTGATCATCTTTTTTGGCTTGTCTCAATTCAAATAAAGCAGTTAATGCGAATGATTAGGGAAATTCAGCACGGTTTATTCTTTTCTAGCTATTTATCTGTATTTTCTATCTCTATAAAACTATTAGGTTGAAAGGAATTTCCTAAATTCAGCAATGTTGTAAATGGTAGCTACAGTGCGGATTAATTTCCATTCGTAGTATCCCTTTAATAGAGGGGGCGTGCTGCATGGATAATTCTTAGAAATTTTACGTATTTTAAAAAAACATTGGCTAAGGTTCAACTAAATAGCTGAACTGTAGTTTAACTAATTTGCTCAAAATTACATATTAGTTAGTCTTAAACTTGCCTCATTGCAAGTTTTTATTAGTTTCAAAGTATATTATTATATTGTCTACCACTATTATAACATCCCTAAATTACCAACAGGAGCAACCATTTTTTCTTCTCTAGCTGTTTATCTATAACTTTTATATAAAACCACTTGGTTCAAAGGATTTTGCTAAGATCAACAATGTTGTAAAGAGTAGATGCAGGACTGATTGAAGTCCATTCATCGTATCCCTTCAAAAGACAGGGCGTACCACATGCATAAACCTTAGAAGTGTTGCGTATGTCAAAGAACACTGGCTAAGTTTAAACTAATTATCTCAACTGCAGCTCAAGTAATTTGCTCCAAATCACATATTAGTTAGTCTTAAACTTGCCTCATTGCAAGTTTTTATCAGTTTCAAAGTAGATTATTATCTTGTGTACCACTATTATAACATTCCTAAAATAATAACTGAAGCAACCATTCATAATACTTCACAATAATTTTATTCTGAAATATTAATAAAATGAATGTACAAACCTCGTTTGTACGTTGCTTTCAAATAATAAAAAATCTGTCAATCACTGCATAGTGGTAAGACAACTCCCAGGTACATTTACGTAAGTCTTGAAGACCCGCTCGCAGCAAATTTTAATTAGTTCTATCATAAAGCATTGGTATTATTCTATCATTTGCAATGGTTTTTGATTTTTGAGGTAGTCTTACTGCTAATATGTTTTAAGATTAAAATCAACAAAACTAAATGCTGGTTAAAATTGTCAGACAAAAAAGTGCCTAGACTTGCTTAGAAATAATGTACAAAATAATGGCTGCCTGTCTCTTGCTCGTATTTACATCAGCTATTGCTATAAACTTCTTTATCGCCGATTCAACTCTGAAAATAAAGTTGTCTGGAAAAAAGAGTTAACAAAAGCCTTCCCGCTTCTGGTTGGTGGTTTGTGGAGTGGACTCTACTGTTTTCACTTAGTAGTGTGAAGCATAAAATCCTTCAAGTAGTTGTTTATATTTGATCCATTAGAACTGAATTGAGCTAAGCAGAACTATCTCTATCTCTAACAGCTCTGATTACACTTCATAAATCAGTCTATCAGGCAATACTTCAGCACAGGTGGCAACAGGGCTATGATGTATTCCATATGTTTTGCAAGTCATATTTTGCATTATCTTCAACAATATTATTTTATTATACAATTGTTACAAACCAACAATTTTTTATCACGCCATAAAGTCTTCATTAAAACAATCCATCCAAGATATGGCCACTCACATAACTTCAGCTTATATAATAGGAAAAATTACTCTACTGCAGTAAACTCAAACTCTGTCTGTATTTTTTGCATGATAATTTTCAAAACTATGTTTTGCATTACCTTTAACATCATTGTTTATTATATAAATTATACAAGCCAAGATATATCCATCTCAGCGAAGGTTTTCATTAAAAACATCCATCACAGCCACTCACATAATTTCAGCTCATATAATAGGAACAATTACTTTTCTACAGTAAACTCAAACTCTGTATGTATCGTATCTGAATATTTCTCCCCATCTTTAATCCTAGGAAAAGTAGCTTTCACTATAATGTATATGCAGGTTAGTAGTAGTAGTCACTTCTACACCTGGTTGGCAGTTTGTAGTGTAGACTAACCTATTTTCCTTTACTAGTGAAGAGTATAGACTTTTTTGAGTGGCTTTCAATATTTGGTTTGTTGGATTTGAGTCGAGCTATGCAAAATCACCTGTCAATAGAGCTCATTATGTGTTTCATAAACCAATCTATCAGAAAGACTTTGATACAGGTAGCAACGAGGCTAAGATATATTCAATATGTTATGATAAGGTTTCAATTAAAAACATCCGTCACAGATACTCACATAGTTTCAGCTCATATAATAGAAACCACAACTCTAGTGCAGTAAACTCAAATTCAGTATGTATCGTATCTGGGTATTTCTCCCAATATTTAATGCTAGGATAAGTAGCTCTCAGTATGTTGTATACGCAGGTTGGTAGTAGCCACCACTCTGCTATTGTAAGTCCTTCTGGGTATGTCCAAAATACCATTGATCTGTAGATGCCAGACTCATTCTGTTTCTACATACCATGTTGTGATTTTTATGTTCCTGTTGCTTTTCAGATGGTTGGAAACTCTCCACATCTGGATACTTGGATACTAATAAAATATTAAACTTTTCTTACTTTTGATAATTTATTGAATGTCGCTTGGAAGTTATATGATACTCAGTAAAACAGCAGCAGCAAAAATCCAATAAGATTTAAGAACAGCTGTTTTAACAGACTTTTGGTCAGTGAGCTCAAAATGCTTACAAAACTTAGTCAATTTACTGAGTGTAGAACTTATAAAAGTGTCTCTGCCTCTTTTTTAAATTTGGAGATCTAAAAAATGTCTGGTATATATTTTGCTCCATTATTTTTGTTTCTCTGAATGTCGTATTTAAAAGAAATTATTTTAGCTTTAAAAAATCATTCAAGCTTATTTTGCAGAGGCTCCGTTTACCGCTAGAAGACAGCTCTTTGGAATAAATGAAATCCTGTGGAAACATAACTTAAATGACTGTTCATTCATGAGTTTGATAGTTTCTGAGGAGCTCTTTGACATTGCTAGTGTACAATAAAATAAAGTTGGCATAAATTAAAAGTAGCATGAAGTAGAAGGCATAAAATACAAAAGTTAAAAAGTAAGCTCAAGCGATGCAATTCTTGTCTATGTGACAGACTCAACCTTTCCTTGTAGCTCGTGGATATACGCAGGGAGGCCCTTTCTACTCTATATAATATCTTTGCAGGATTGGATGGCTGTTCCATTTGTGTGTCTCTTCTTTCGACGCTTATTCAATATTCTGCTGAGTTGAATCTGAATGATTATACAAATAAATATTATATATTATGGTGAGATTCCGCGATTTGTAGTTTTGCCGTCAAGTCAGCATCTGATACCTTTTGTGCTGTCTGGTGTGTTGTATGTAGGATGGATAAATAATTAAACCTCCTTCCTGCACGAATTGTTGCCATCATAGGGACAAGTATTTTACGGATTTTTTGGGCAAAACATCTCTTCGAGTGCATATTTTTTGCGGGTCTGATATCTGACAGTACTGGATGTCATGTCTAGTAGACAGTCTGTATTATGCTACAGCTAACAAGCTGAAAGATGTATCAGCATTTACTGCCATAATTGGTAAGTTTGAAGGCTATGTGGAATAAAAGGTTTAAAGGCATGACTTTATTTACGATGCAGTAAAGCCGTTATTATGCCTGGTCTGTAGGGGGTACAAACAGCCCAGCATAATAATTAGCCCAGTCAAGCGTGGCTCCTCATTTTAATAAACTACATTTGCAGGGCGCACCACGCCTACCTGTACATTTTCCAGTGTGCTTGCTTGAACAAAATCTTTAATCACAAGCTTATCTGGCAGAGTACGGGAGCGTCTGCTTAACTCAACTAGTTATATAATAATGCGCTGAGGTTAAAGTTCTGTTTGATTGCCTGGCAACGCAACAATCCAGTTCGTAACAAAGCTGTTAGGGTATTAGAGCTATTACACATTCAGTAAGCAGATATTTAAGGTTTTAAGCATATAAGCATAATAATAGGCAAATAAGCATACATTTATGGTTAACAACAATACTGTACCAATTTGGTCTACCAGTACCTAATGGCGACCTTGCTGGTAGGCTTACATTAATCTTGCTGTGCACTATAAGTGTCTATAATTATAGAACACTATGTCGACCTTCAGGTTCCACAGTCTGAGTAACTTAGGTTGAACCTTCTTTCAGGTGACTAGGTCGACCCAGTCAGATCACATGGTTGCTGACTCCCATAGTCAACTAGATGACTGATTATACTTGTACTGGTTGTCTATCAAGAATTAATTATTTAATAACTAGCATAAGCATGAATGAAAAGAGAGTGAGTGCATGTGTATAACTGTATTGCTATATCACTAACAACTGGCCCACTGTGGACTGACTATACACTCATTTATATAGGTTGCTCAATCAAGCGTATGGTTCATATAAGGGAATAATGGCTATATAAGGTAATGATGACCATACAAGGATAACTAACTGGTAGGTCAATTAAGAATATTATAAATGAGATAAAAGATAAAAACTAACCAAAATGTAATAAGAATAGTAGCAAATCTGCCACAATACTTTTTACCGTTACGCCTCGTCAACAATAACCTTATTTAATCACTCTTTACGGTGATGAAAATAGACACTTCCATCAATTTTAAGATATGTACAGAGTTTTCTTAGACAAAACAGAGTCGTAATTCAAAACGCTGATCATGATGTTTCATTTACAATAACATTGATTATTCAATTGCGTATTATATGCCGGAATGAAGTGTTGAAATTGCTAAAGATGCATAAACTGGTTAGATTACTATTAGTATGCTGTCCCCATTCAACTGCGACAATATATCCTTACCGCAGGAACTTATTGGGGTTGTAAATAAAATACGCGTGCTTAACAGATTTTTAATTAAAATTAGCATTTGTGAAGTTTAAGAAGAGCCCAAGTTAATTTTTATAAAATGATTGACATAAAAAATGTCATGACATGTGTATGACATGATATGATGATGGTTTTATTTGATAGGTCCTATTTTTATTTTTATACAATTTTTGATTGGTTGATTACATGTATTTATTGGTTTTTATTTAGCTATTAAACAGAAAAGCATTAGATACAGGCTTTATTAAGTTATTTAGTAGCAATTAATAATTTTTTTAGCGATTTAATTATTTTTCATACGACCAGAGATTACCAACAGTGATAACTTTTGCTAGTGAAATGCGTTAAATGACTATATTTAGTACTGTTTTGCGAGATAAAGATAATGGGACATCACAAGTTGTTAAAGAATAAAAAAACATAATATTATTATGCTTTATTAGTTATCTTGAGGTATTGACTGATGTTCTATAAAAAGAATCAAGGAGATTGACCCACTAGAAGCTGAGATATAGCCAGCCAAACACAGGTCTACCTAATAGCGAATCAGAGGAAAATCCTTCGAAAATCCCGAAAATTGTGACGTATGAAATCGACTTGTTGGTCATGTGCCGGAGTTGCGCAACCTTACCAACGTTACACATAATGATGGTTTTAGGCTACGAGATGTGAAACGCTTCTCGCGATAGTAAAGAATGTACAGACTAGCTCTGGTTTCTCAAGAAAGTCAAGCAAACATTGTGTGGTAAAGGCATTTGCCCATAACCCATCGCCATGATTTTTCAAAACAGAAGAGCAGATGTTGACTATTGTACTTCAAATTTTAACTCGATCTCCACGGATATGCTCCGAAGATCCTCTGTTCTACAAACGGCGCGTGTATAGTCTATATGCAACATCCGCGATTTGCAGTTTGTTTAGAATAAGAAATGGGAATGTGAATTTTTGTTCATTCATCATTTTTTTACAGTGTACCTACTGCAGCATTCAGTTGATATTCATGATTACCATCACTATTAATAGACTGTAAGTTCACTACTGCCATAATTAAAAAAAATAGTTTGACTGTGCTGCTCTTACTGTAAGAAAAGAAAACGATAATTTTTGATTTGATTTTTCTATTTATCTATTATCTTATCTATGATTATTTTTATGATTAATATAATAATCATAATGCATGTTATACAAAATAATAATATAACTGCGTATAGAATAAATGATGCAACTAATATAATTTGTCGAAAATTATAAATGATAACCGAGATTGATGATTGATTTAATTGATTCCAATTATTAGCTATAGATAAAAAAAATCTGAACAGCGCTAATGATGAGTCTGAATAGGAAAGCTAAGTGGGAGAACAACAAAACTGAGCTGAACTAGGAAGATAGCGAAATGTTGCGACATAATAGACGCGTGTAATTATTTCATGCTAAAACTAATCTACACGTCAGAGGGAATGGTTCGGAATTCTCAGAGCAATGATTGTTAGGCCCAATTTGGTTGTTCTATACTTCCAGGGATTAAACCAACTAAAACGCCGTGATTGTTATAGAAAAGCGCATTAGTTGGCTTAATTGACCAATGGCACACAAGTCGATTTCATACGTCATACAATGATGATTACCAAAACACTAATGTTTTTTCGTAGACCTGTGTTTGGTTGGCTATATCTCAGCTTCTGGTTGGTCAATCTCCTTGATTCTTTTTTTAGAACATCAGTCAACACCTCAAGATAAATACTAAAACATACAAATATTATGTTTTTTTTATTCTTTAATAATCATGCAACCTGAGATTTCAGACAATAAGCTGTTGAAATAAAATATTGCTTTGAAATCAATGGAACTTTGTCGCTGTTGAAATGCTGACAAAAATATGTGTTCAGACTTGCCTAACATGATGTATATAGAGAGGCAGCCGGTTTCTATATCTCTTATTTACATTGGCTACTGCAATACAAATCGAGTTCTCCGCAACTGTATCGGCATATGTTTTATTTTTTGTTTGCTCATGATCCATAGAATAAATTTTCAGGTCTAGCTACAGATAAATTATTACATGTATAAATTTGTCAAACATCTCAAATAAAGATAATTTAAAATTTGTCATATTTCTTTTCTCTAAATTTTGTGTAAACATCTGAGTACCAACTATGATTCTGCCAGTCTATGGTAATTAGGACGTGACATGAACTCAGTTCATCGAAGCCTTTGTATCAGCAAAGTTCTACGTTGCTTTTTCAACTGAAAAGTAGTTAGTAGTTAAAATAAGCAAGTCGTATTTTTGAAAACAATATGTTTGAGTACAGCTGAAACCAACTACATTTTTAAAGAGTCATGCATAGTCAACATTATCTAGTCATTATTAGTATAAGTTTGTAGAGATAATTTTATTGGTCGCATTTAATTAGTTGATTTAAGTACAACGCAAATGGATTTTCTAAAGTGACAAAACTGCAAAATCGAAACAACGTAATTTTTGTATGCATTCATTAATTAACCCACTGATTTTAGCAAAGGGTTATTAAGGTTACTTTCACGCCTGTTTGACAGTTTTTAGTGCGGACTCACCTATTTTCACTTAGTAGAGTGGAGCATAAAATCTTTTGACTAGCTCTCAATATTTGGCCCGTAGGAATTGAGTCAAGTTATGCAAAATTACTCGTCAATACAGCTCTTATTAAACCCTCATAAGCCAATCTAGCAGAAAAAAACTTTCGCAAAGGTAACAGCGAGGCAAAGATTTCATCCACATGTTATGCAAATTAAGTTTTGCATTATCTTTAAAGCTAACATATTATTATATAATTTTAAAGGCTGCAAAATTTTCATCTCAGCAAAATATTTTCATTTAAAAAATCCATCCAAGATATGGCCCCTCACATATTTTTTGCTCATACAATAGGAACACTTACTCTACTGCAGTAAATTCAAACACTTATATGTATCATAGGAATCGACCTTACTTTGAACTAACATGTACTTGTATAATGTGTAGTACTGTGTAATCCTTCAGTTCACTTATCATAACCTTTGGTTCACTCCACTTATCATAACTGCCTTGGCTAACCCTGACAGCCGGAAGATCAGACATCGATATAGTCTGAGTGTCATGCATCCCATCATTTAACACCTATTCTTTTCTAGTTGACTTATTTCACGACTGATCAACTGTGAGTTCAATCATTGGCTAAGCGACTGATAATGAGACCCACATAATTCTTTGGGTTAGCGATTCCCTTTGTAGTTACCCTTCCTTGTACTCCACATTTGACATAGAGTGTGTGGAACATAGGCCTATCCCTTTCTACTTTCCAATGTTTGTTATATTGATAAATGTGTGAAGCAAAAAATTAATCAGACATTCAGATAAGAATAATATTATTTGTTGCTTTCATATTCTTATATATCTTTTGTGCAATACTAAAACAGAATATGAATCAATTGTTGTTTGTCTCATTTAGTAAGCTCTTATTTCGGTGAAGTATTATTTGCCAAATATTGTTTCACATGATCAGATTAGAGTCTAATCATTAGACCAAGTCAAAACAAAACTGTAAAGTAGTGACCATCTATATTTGATACAGGGTCTTCGGTAAAACCAGAAGTGTTTGTCATAAACTAGTGCTACGATAAGTTTTATACTGAGCCTTTTAATGGCCTTTCAATTTACATGACAAAACAATAACCAAATTTAATGACTATATGTCAGAGAAATAAACTAATTCCATTCTACAGCGTTTTTTTTTATAGCTTTTAAGAGCTTGTAATCACCTTTCCACATATTTGGCACTTACAACACAACAGAGTACGACATGGTGAATATTTTGATACCAAATAACTGTAATGCCAAGTTTGTTGCAAGTCAACCTTTAACGTTATCCTTTCTTGCGCTCCATAGAGTAATTGTAACATATGGCTAAAATGTATGAACATATATACTTACATGTTTTGTAGCAAAGAAAAACTTGATCTTTCTTTGCACTAACATATACCTATATACTGCTTAGTACTATGTAATTATCTGGCATGCTCTACTTATCATAACTGCATTGACTAGCAGTAACAGCTGTGAGCTGATGTGAGTATCAGTAGTACAAATAACCAATTATACATGTTCATAACTATTCCTTGTTTCTGTATATGTAGTCATTATATGTGTAGCCATTATTTAATCATATGTTGAGGGTGGGGCTGTTTTTCGTTACATATTTTCATGTACCTAGCTAATCTCTTTGACCTGGGTGAACTGGCTAAGGCCCGCCCTCTAAGATATAAATACCCTGCATGTATGGATATGTTCATTTTTGTCCACAGTACAAGACATACTAAAATATTCTGGGGACCTTTATACAAGCATGAACTAGCTCGACATCACCTGCATTGCACTAGCATAAACATTTCCCCAGCGCACACATCTCTCTCTCTCTCTCTCTCTCTCTCTCTCTCTCTCTCTCTCTCTCTCTCTCTCTCTCTCTCTCTCTCTCTCTCTCCCTTTCCCTCTTCCTATCCCTCTCCCACTCCCTCTCCCTCCTCCCTCTCCCTCCTCCCTCCCTCTCTCTCCCCCTGCCTCCATCTCCTTTCCTCTCTCTTCCTCTTTTTCTCCTTCTCTTTCTCCCTCTCTTTCTCCCTCTTTCTCTATCTCTCTCTCTCCCTTTTCCTCTCTATCCCCTCTCTCTCCTTCTCTTTCTCTCCCTCTCTCTCCCTCTTCTTTTAATTAATAATTACTTTAATATATTTTTGCAAATCAGTTTCCATTAATGATTATGCCACTGATATTTTGCCTTTTAATGTTTAAAATATGTTTTGCATTATTTCTAATATTATAATTTATTATGAAATTTAACAAACCAAAAGAGTTTCATCTCAGCAAAAGTTTCCACTAAAAACATCCATCACAGCCACTCACATAGTTTCAGCTCATATATTGGCAAAGTTTACTCTACTGCAGCAAACTCAAACTCTGTCTGTATCACATCTGGATATTTCTCTTTATCTTTGATCCTAGGAACTGTAGCTCTCACTATGCTGTATGGGCAGGTTAGTATCATCCACCACTCTGTTTTTGTAAGTCTTCCTTGGTATGTCCAAACACCATTTATCCGTAGATGTTTGCCCCCGTCTGTCTCTGCATACCATGTTGTACATTTAATGTTCCTGCTGCTTGTCAGATGGTTTCAGACTCTCCACATCTGGATACTTGGGCACCAACTAAATATTAAACTTTCATTATTGTTGGTAACTTATTGATTGTCACTCAGAAGTTACATGAAATCCAGTAAAAATTGCAGCAACAAAAATCCAATTAGCTACTAAACCTACAACGATAGTGTTGGTAGTTACGATAGGTAACTCTCAATGGACTAAGTTTTATAAGGTCTGTAATCTTCTGTCCTCTCCAACGCACTTGAAACCAGTCAGAGGAACCAAATGTCACATATCATGGGTGTTGCAGCACACATTAATGTGTCTCATCAACGATGCATGCCAATTTCAACACATGAATACAAAAAATAAAATGACTGTTTAGTAGCTTATATGATTATATTTCCGAGAAAAATGAACGTCATTATCTAAAATGATAAATATTTAAAATAAAATATAAAAATAATGGACATAAACTTTAATTGTTGGTTTTTTTTAAATTCAACAAAGTACTTCATATGGTTCTCCACAAAATGATCAAAGACTGTCTGTTTAATAAATTCATAAACAACTTTATGAAGACACAAATTACAGTGACCTTTAAAGTGACCTTTGATAAACTAATCAGCTTTAAGGTCCTTTGCTGATTAGCTCATCTACAAATGTACATTGGACTTTATATCAAATAAACCGTAAATTTGAACCTCGTATTGATTTACTAAAGTAGCTATTCGATACAGCTTAAGGAGGGTATTAAAAAGGCCCCTTTAAGGTAGCATCGTTGGAGTAACATGCTATTTCACAAGTATGTCGAGTGTAACGACGACAACAACAGCAACCAAAAACTGTTACAGATAAGTTGTTAATCATGTTGAAACATACATGTATTCAATAAAAATAAAATGGAAGTATAACAACCCAGTAAACTATTATTATTAACAGCATCTTATCCTATTAGTTCTGTATTTGGTAGTTATATGAAAAGTTGGGATGATGAGCAAGTAGAACTGACCCAAAAGTGACTAGCAAGTAACAAGTCATGTGATCATAGAGAGAAAGATGTTACAGTAAATAATGTAAAGGAATTAGTATAACATATGTATGTCTAATTGTACTGTAAAATATAGTTTAGGGAACAGAGGCTAACATGGATGTATCACATAGATGTACTTTTTATCAAGAAAGAATTTTTACATTTGCATCCATTACCATTATTACTATTACTACTACTATTACTATTATTACTATTATTACTATTGTTACTATTGTTACTACTATTATTATTGTTACTATTATTACCATTATTGCTATTATTACTATTGTTACTATTATTACTATTATTACTATTTTTACTATTATTACTATTGTTACTATTATTACTATTATTACAAAGCTAAAGCGTCACGTGAAAAAAATTAAGTAATACAAAATCTAATTAAACAAAATGTAGTTATATAGAATAAACTATGTTGAAAATAACTAAAATAAAAGTTTTATAAAATTAAACTTGTACAAATGAATATGAGCATGTTTTTGTGTAGCTCTCCATAGTTACTGTTACCAGTGTTTAGCCTCTTTTGGGACATTAGCTGCACATTTGTTATGCAATTTCTAATTTCGTGCTCATTATCATATCAAAATAATTATATACTGTCAGTATAATATATATTTTAAAATATTCAAAATGTTTACATTTCGTATACTCAACAAAGTTTTTAAAAATTCTCCAAATACTTTGTAGTGCATGTATATAATGTATGTTCAGTCAAAATGATAGCGATCAAAAATGTCCTCAAAGCATATTACTGTAATAGTAGTACTCGCCCAAATGGCTTTTCTCCTAGCAGAAAAAAGAGTAAAAAACAGTAAGTAGCAGTAAAAGGGTTGCAATATTTCACCTGCTTGGCCTTTTGGACCATATTTTATCTGATATAATCACTTTCAGAGGGTCCTTTTATACAGGTCGTTTGAGAATAGCAGCTATTTATGGACTTCTTGTCAGAATTTTGCAAGCTATGTGCAAATGCTGACTAGGCATAGGGCAACACGTTTGCTGTGGTAACCTATGACCTTAATTTTTTAAGAAACCCACAATTTTGGTAAACATTAATTTGTCAAATTTCAAAGTTCTTCAAAATATCTGTTCAACTTCGAAGTCATATTGCAAAGTGTAAAGTTTACATAATTGTCTCTATCTCTTTTTTTATTCAAAGAAATAGAAAAAAAATCTTGGTATATATAAATTGCTGCATTATTTTGGTTTCTCTGAATCTCACATTGGAAAAACCTATTTTAGCTTTGAAAACTCATTCAAACTTATTTTACAGAGAGTCTGTTTACTGCTAGAAACCAGTGTTTTAGGAAATTCCATGATTAAAAGGAGTCTCGTAGAGGCATAATAAATTGACTGTTTTTCATGAGTTTGATGGTTCTGAAGACCACTGACATTGCTTGTATAAAGTAAAACGTAATTAGCGTAAATCCCAAAAATTAAAATTAACATAAAGTAGAAGGCATGAAATACAAAAATAAACATCTAAGCTTAAACAATACGATTCTTGTATATCGGACATACTCAACCTTTCGTTGTAACTCCAAGACATATGCATAGAGGCTCTCCTCTACTCTGTATAGTCGGTTTGCAGGATTGGATAGCTGTTCCGTTATCACGTATGTTTGTACAATGCGTATGCAATATTTTGATGCATTGAATCTGAAAGAGGGTATAAACCAATGTATAAATAATGGTGAGGTACAGGAATTTGTGATTTTCCAGCAGCTGACATCCTTTTGGGCTGTCCGGTGTGTTGTGTCTAAAATGAATAGGTAATTGAATCTCCTTTCTGCAGGCATTGTTGTCATCAAAGGGCTTAGTAGTTCATGTTTTTGTGGACAATATAGGTTCTCATGTAGATAATTTTGCACGGCTGATTTCTGACAGTACCGCATCTCGTGTCTTGTAGACAGTCTGTACCCTGTTACAGCAGATAACTAGCGCGGAGTAATAACATTTATTGTCATAAATGGTAAGTTATTTGTGAGATGTAAGGATTAAAGGCATTACTTTATTTACGATGTAGTGAAGCTGTTATTATTATGCCTGGTCTGTAGGTGGTACAAATGGCCCAGCATAATAATTAGCCAATCAAGCGTAGCTCCTCTCGTCCTGATAAACATCGGAATTGCGCGCCACGCCTACTTGTGCGTTTTCTAATGCGCTTCGCTTGAACAACACCTTAAATTGCAAGCGTATTTGACAAAGTACAGCAGCGTATCCGTAATTCCAATATTTTTAAAACAATGCGCTAAGGCTGAAGTTCCGCTTAATTGCCGGGCAACGCAACAATCCCGTTCGTAACGAAGCTGGTGGTATCTGAGAGCTATTACACAATCGGTAAGCAGATATTTAAGCTTTTACTTGATTTTGACGAATTTAACAGAAATGATGCAATTTGCATGGCAAACTTGGCATAATTGTATGCCTAACAACAATACTTTTAACCTCGATGTCCGATTAAAGAATAAGCTTATTTATTTACTTACTGCGAGGAAAATAGACGACGCTTTCATCAATTTTAAGATATGTCTGCAGTTTTTCTACATAAAAGAAAAAACCGCAATTCAGCTGCGTATCTTTTTTGTTTTTACAATAAATTATTATAACTAATTGAGCAATATATACCGTAATAAAGTGTTTATATCGCTAACAATGCGTCAACGGGCTGGATCACAATTAATATTTTGTTCGCATTCAACTGCGACGAAATGTGTGTTACACACACGTGTGTTTAAACAATTTATAACTACACTTAGCACTTAAAAAGTTTAAAAAGAAGCAGCGTTATGTTTTAAAAAATGGATTAACACAAAAAAGTTTCATGAAATGTCACACATGCTTCAATGAATGAGTTTTTATTTAATAGCTAGTAATTCTATTCTAACTTTATATAGTTTTTGATTGTTTGATTACGAGTCTTTTCTTGTTTTTATTTAGTTAATAAACAAAGGATCCTAAAGTACAGCATTTATTTAGTTATTAGTTTAGTAGCAATTAATAAAATATGTTATGGTGCTAAATTAATCTTCTAATCCTTATTCATGCAGCCTGACATTTGAGACAATGATAAATTGTGCTGGTGAGATGCACTATATAACTTGAGTTAGTACTGTTTTGACCCATAAAGAGAATGTGATATTAAAAGTTATTAATTGTCCCGCATCCTGAAATTAAGACAATAAACTGCACTGTTGAGATAAAAGATTGCTTTGAAATTGAATAAAATTTTTTGCTGCTAAAGTGCTCAGAAGAAAAATATGTGCGCAGACTTGCCCAAAATGATGTATGTAGGGAGGCAGCCTGTCTCTTTCTCTTTTATTCAACTTGGCCATTGCGGTGAAAGTCGAGTCATTTGTGGCTGTCTCAGCATAAGTTTAATTAAGTATTTCCTCATGATTAATAGAAGTAATTTTTAGTTTAGCTATTTATATATTGCTACAAATGTCTCAAATAGGGTAATTAAAATTTGCGCCATCAATTTTTCTAGATGATGTGTAAACATTTGAGCGCCGACTACAATTCTGCCGGTTTATGGTAGTTAGGTCCTCGGGTAAACCTAGTTCATCGTGGCCTTTGTATCAGCAAAGTTCTCAGTTGCTAGTCAAACTGAAAAGTTGTTAGTAGATGAAATAAGCAAGTCGCATCTTCAAAATTATTACATTTGAATATAGCTGAAACCAAGTACGCTCCAAAAAATACACGCATATTCAACATTATCTAGTCATCATTGGTATCAGTTTGCAATAATAAAGGCAATAATCTATTCCACGATACACTTTGGCTAACTTCCTAGTTGCTTACGAAAGCTGAAATTTATTAATCTGGTACAGTTGCAGTTCGGATCTTACGCAGAGTATTAATCCAGTGAGAAGAGAGTACGTCCTAATAACAGTGTAATAATCATGTATTATGGTACACACACTCTTAGTATCACCTTTATTATTTTATCAAAACTCATCACCGCTAGTCAAATCTATGAAAAAAACTATTTCAGTTTCGGTATATTACATATATTATCATAAACTAATAATAATTTCTATCTACTGTTTATATATTTATCTGCTGGTTGCTGTCTGACAAGAGGAACCTATTTAAAGAATAGAAACAGCATAATATTATTATGCTTTATTATTCATCTTGAGGTGTTGACTGATGTTCTAAAAAAAGAATCAAGGAGATTGACCAACCAGAAGCTGAGATATAGCCAGCCAAACAAAGGTCTACCAAAAAACAAAAGTGTTTTGGTAATCATCAATATATGACGTATAAAATCGACTTGTGTGCCATTGGTCAATTAAGCCAACTAATGTGCTCTCCTATAACAATCACGGCGTTTTAATTGGTTTAATCTCTAGGAGTATAGAACAATCAAATTGGGCCTAACAATCATCGCTCCTAGAATTCCGAACCAGTCCCTCCGACGTGTAGATTAGTTTTAGCATAAAATAATTACACGCATTTATTATTTCGCAACATTTCGCTATCTTGCTAGTTCAGCTCAGTTTTGTTGTTCCCCTACTTAGCTTCCCTATTCAGACTCATCTTTAGCGTTGTTCAGATTTTTTTAATTATAGCTAATAAATGGAATCAATTAAATCAATCATCAATCTCGGTTATCATTTGGAATTTTCTACAAATTATTTTAGTTACATCATTTACTCTATATGCAATTATATTATTATTTTGTATAATATGCATTATGAATATTATATAAATCATAAAAAAATAATCATAGATAAGATAATAGATCAATAGAAAAATCAAAGCAAAAGTTATCGTTTTCTTTTCTTATAGCAAGAGTAGCACGGTCGTTAGTCTTTTTAAGATTATGGCTGTAGTGAACTTCTAGTCTGTTAATAGTGACGATAATCATGAAAATCAACTGAATGCTGCAGTAGATACACAGTAGAAACATGATGAAGGAACAAAAAGTCCCATTCCTATTTCTTATTCTAAACAAACTGCAACTTGCGGATATCGCATATAGACTATACACGCGCTGTTCGTTGAACAGATTGTTAAATAACGTGCAGGTACATACCTTGATACGACACTGTAGAGTAAGCCCGTCCATGAGGTCCTGTGGAGCTTATATGCCAATAGTCCCGGGAAAGCTGATAAAGCCGTGAATAAGCCGTAATAGCTTTAACTCCATTCCGATAGCATCATTGACCTTGACTCCCAGTAGCGTCTCACCATTGCCATAGATACTGTTACGCTACATAAGATCTCAAAGCACGATTACACACCATGCCCCCTCTCCTAGGAAACGGCCTCGGAAGATCTTAATTTCATATATATATATTTATTTCCAATATCAAATCCACATCAATCAAGTTACAAACGTCAAAAAAAGAAACCACAAAAGCCGCGTATTTCTGCTTTACGTGTTCACTCTGAATCCTTAAAGTCCATCAAATTTCCCTCTTTCCTAAAACCTCCATCACCTTCTTCGCTTCCCAACAACTCTTCCTCTGCAGCTGAGTCAAGGGTCTTGGACTCCTCTTGACCAGTGCAGGCATCTGTCGTACTGACAGGCTTGCTACTTTCAGACAAACCTGGGGTCTTAAGAGACTCCTCCAGGAAGTTTTCAGCAGCGTCTCCAGTTTCCACCCTGGCTTTCTCCGCACTCAAGCTTTCCTCCCTGGAATCGCCCTCTAGGCTTGGATTACAAGAGCCAGGTCCAGCAGCCTTCTCTGCTTAAGCATGGGCGCCGGCAGAAACGCTGTCCACCGCGGGCCTAGCCTTCTCAAATCTAGCGGGCAAACGGGCTTTCACCTTGGCCATTTCAGCTAAGACGCCTTGGAGGGCGACAGAGCTCTCATACTCCTCACTCAATTCCATTTCCTCCTTCTCTAACTCCCTAATCTGCTCCTCAAACCTGCGCTGTAACCTCTCTCTCCTTAACCTAATATTTTTCCTTTTCTCCTCAAATTTATTCTCATCCAAAAAGCTGTCGCTTTCTATTTCGTCTAAAAACTCATTCACTTTGTTCAATATAGAGGCTTTCTGAGCTTTTCCACTGTTCTTTATTACACCGGCATAACTAGCGCCAGATCGAGAAATTGATCCACTAGCTGACATTATGTCTAATTCTCTTTCAGCTTGATCCTTAAGACCAGACACCATTGGTTTGGGTGTTAATAAACGCTTAGGTTCCATATTTTCCTTCAAGTTCATTTTAAAACCATGAAAAACGTCAAGAAACTCCTTTTGGTCAAAATCATCTTTGCACAAACTATTGATGTCAAGCAATTTTAGCTGATATAACTCATTTAATCCTAAAAGATTTTTTCTAGAACCTGTTAAAACGTACACGGAAGTGTCGACTGACCTAAAAGTGCTTCTGATTTCAACTTTACAAATTCCAGCTACAGATAGAGAAGATTCATCTGCGCTATATATACTACGTTCAGGTTTACTCAAACTCAGACCAAGCATTTTACTAGTCTCTTCTGTTACCGTAGAAACTTTTGCTCCTGTATCGAGTGTAAACTCAACATTTTTCCCATTTACTTTTAAAACTTGTTTAATGTCACTACTACATAGCCCATCTTTATTGCTTTTGGTGAATCTCACTCTATGTGGACTTTTTCTAAAACTCCTACTTTGTCTACTAGACTTATACCTATCCCCTGATGGGCTTCTACTACTACCACTGCTGCTATATCTCTTACAATCACGTCTAGACTCACGTCTTTCAAGACACTTGTTGCGAGGACAATCCTTAGAAATGTGACCTCTCTTTGAACAAACATAGCACCTAGCACTCGAGCAATCCCTAACATGATGTCCTTCCCTGTTACAAGCAAAGAAAATAATACTTCTAGCAGAGGAATTATATCGTCTAGGTGATGACCTTTTATAACTTTGCCTACCTCTCCACCCAGGTGAAAAGGTGTCAGATCTAGCACTACCTGAACTATCTCTCCTAGGCAGCCTATAACTAGAACGCTCATTATGAGATTTCTTCATCTTTCTAGAAACGTGGCAAACAGGTGCAAGAAAACTACTGTCACTAGATTCCACCTTGATATCTCTCTTAGCACCACTGATAATAGATTCTGATTCTCTAGCTAAATGTCTAGCTTTCAACCTATTAGATAACTGCTCCCAAGTTAAGTCAGTCTCCTGCATTAGTTCTTTTCTGGCACCGGAATCACGCAAACCGTTCACTGCTAAAGCTACACAAAAGCGCTGCCTTAAGTCATCATTACCATCACCGAAATCCATATCTCTACTCAACTTTTCCACTCTCACCAAGTACTCTCTCTCTTCTTCCTCTAAAGCCTGTGAGGCAGTAACAAACTTCATCGTTCTCACAAACACACTTTCCTCTCTCTCATAATGGCCTCTCAAAAGATTTAAAGCTGTTTGGTAAGCATCAGCTGCCTGGCTAGCAAGATCAAACCCTAAGCTTCTCAGCAACTCCATTCCTTTACTACCAATAGCGCTTACTAAAGCTAATAGCTTAGTCCTACCCGCAAAGAGTGGGGCACCACCTTCATTGTAATCCATATGGAACGAAGTAAGCTCACACGCAATCTCAAACTCACTAGGCCAAGACTTAAAAGAACTAGAGACATTTCCACTATCTAGCCTCAACTTAGGGAAAATGCTAACATCTAATTGTCTAGCAGCCATATTAGCACCCAACTAACAACAACCACCTTCAACACACCTAACGACTAACACAAGGAATCACTATAGCACTGCTACGATAATGCTACTCCTCTACCATACAACGTGGCAACCCAAATAAATAACAATCACCTACCCGAACAACGCTACGACACGCAATAGCGTTACTAATTAATGTTACCAACCTTCAACGATATAATAGAACGACACAGTATAATAACACCCCTTAATTAATTAATGTAACAACACAGTATCCTGCCTACGACGCCATGTTAAATAACGTGCAGGTACATACCTTGATACAACACTGTAGAGTAAGCCCGTCCATGAGGTCCTGTGGAGCTTATATGCCAATAGTCCCGGGAAAGCTGATAAAGCTGTGAATAAGCCGTAATAGCTTTAACTCCATTCCGATAGCATCATTGACCTTGACTCCCAGTAGCGTCTCACCATTGCCATAGATACTGTTACGCTACATAAGATCTCAAAGCACGATTACACACCACAGATGATCTTCGGAGCATATCCGTGGAGATCGAGTTAAAATTTGAAGCACAATAGTCAAAATATGCTCTTCTGCTTTGAAAAATCATGGCGAGGGGTTGTGGGCAAATGCCTTTACCACACAATGTTTGGTTGATTTTTCTGAGAACCCAGAGCTAGTATGTAAATTATTTACTATCGCGAGAAGCGTTTCACATCTCGTAGCCAAAACAATCATTATACATAACGGCGGTAAGGGTGCGCAACTCCGGCACATGACCATTAAGTCGATTTTATACGTCACAGTTTTCGGGATTTTCGAAGGGTTTTCCTCTGATTCTTTATTAGGTAGACCTGTGTTTGGCTGGCTATATCTCAGCTTCTAGAGGGTCAATCTCCTTGATTCTTTTTTTAGAACATCAGTCAACACCTCAAGATAACTAATAAAGCATAATAATATTATGCTTTCTTTATTCTTTAAGGACTAAACAATTATTATACCACCTAGATTAAATAAACAAAAACATTCTACTATTATTATTATCATTTCTATTGTTACTATTATTATTACTTTTATTACTATTCTTACTATTGTTACTATCATTACTGTGGTTACTAATATTACTATTATTACTATTAATAATATTGTTACTATTTATTACTATTATTACTATTGTTACTATTATTACTTTTATTACTATTATTAATATTAATGCTATTATTACGTTGGTTACCATTGTTACTATTATTACTATTATTGATACTGTTACTATTATTACTATTGTTACTATTTTTATTATTATTAATTTGATTACTGTTGTTATTATTGTTACAATTATTACTGTTATTACTGTGGTTACTATTAATACTATTATTACTATAATTAATATCGTTACTGTTATTACTATTAATACTATTATTCCTATTGTTACTATTATTACTATTATTACTGTTATTACAATTGTTACTATTATTACTATTATTGTTACTATTATTACTATTGTCACTATTATTACTTTTATTACAATCATTGCTATTATTACTATTATTACTATTGTTACTGTTATTACTATTGTTACTATTATTACTATTATTACTATTATTAATATTGTTACTATTATTACTATTATTACTGTTATTACTGTGGTTACTATTAATACTATTATTACTATAATTAATATCGTTACTGTTATTACTATTATTACTATTATTCCTATTGTTTTTATTATTACTATTATTACTATTATTACTATTGTCAAATGAGACAAAATAAAATAAGCAGTACAACTCTAAAGATATATATTATTGTTGCTATTATTACTATTATTACTTTTATTACTAGTATTAAAATTGTTACTATTGTTACTATTAATGCTATTGTTACTATTATTACTATTATTACTATTATTATTACTATTACTATTATTACTAGTGTTACTACTATTACTATTGTTACTATTATTACTATTGTTATTATTGTTACTATTATTACTATTATCACTTTTATCACTATTATTACTAATAAAATTATTACTATTATTACTTGTATTACTATTATTACTATTGTTAGTAATATTACTATTATCACTATTGTTTCTATTATTACTATTATTACTTTTATTACTAGTATTAAAATTGTTACTATTATTACTGTTATTGTTATTGTTACTATTATTACTATTACTATTATTGTTACTATTATTACTGTTGTTACTATTATTACTATTGTTATTAATGTTACTATTATTACTATTATCACTTTTAGCACTATTATTACTATTATTACTATTATTACTTTTATTACTATTGTTACTATTATTACTGTGGTTAGTATTATTACTATTCTTAATATTATTACTTTTATTACTATTATTACTTGTATTACTATTATTATTATTGTTACTATTATTACTATTATTACAATTGTTACTATTATTACTATTATTAATAATGTTACTAGTATTACTATTATTACTATTATTACTACTATTACTATTATTACTATTATTAATATTGTTACTACTATTACTATTATTACTATTGTTACTACTATTATTATTATTACTATTGTTACTATTATTACTATTGTCAAAGGAGACAAAATATAATAAATAGTACAAAGCTAAAGCTTTGTCACATGAGAAAAATTGAGTAATTTAAAATCTAAACAAACAAAATGTAATTATATAAAAAAACTATTTTAAATATAACTAAAATATAAATTTTATAAAGTGAAACTTGTACAAATGAATGTAATCATGTTTTTGTGTAGCTCTCCATAATTACCATTACCAGTGTTTAGCCTCTTTTGGGACATTAGCTGCACATTTGGTATGCAATTCATAATTTCGTGCTCATTATCATATCAAAATAATTATATACTGTCAGTATAATGTATATTTAAAAATATTCAAAATGTTTACATTTCATATACTCAACAAAATTTTAAAAATTCTCCAAATACTTTGTAGTACATGTATATAATGTATGTTCAGTCAAAATGATAGCGATCAAAAATGTCCTTAAAGCATATTACTGTAGTAGTAGTACTCGCCCAAATGACTTTTCTCCTAGCCGAGAAAAGAGTAAAAAACAGTAAGAAGCAGTAAAAGGGTTGCAATATTTTACCGGTTTGGCCTCTTCGACCACATTTTCTCTTATATAATCACTTTCAGAGGCTCGTTTTATACAGTCCGTTTGAGAATAGCAGCTAATTATGGACTTCTTGTCAGATGCTGGCTAGGCATAGGGCAACACCTTTGCTGTGGTAACCTATCACCTTAATTTTTGAAGAAGCCCACAATTTTGGTAAAAATTAATTTGTCAAACTTCAAAGTTCTTCAAAATATCTGTTCAACTTCGAAGTCATATTGCAAAGTGTAAAGTTTACATAATTGTCTGTATCTCTCTTTTTATTCTAAGAAAAAGAAAAAAAATTTTGGTATATATACAGGTATATTGCTTCATTATTTTGGTTTCTCTGAATCTCACATTGGAAAAACCTATTTTAGCTTTGAAAACTCAGTAAAGCTTAATTTGCAGAGAGTCTGTTTACCGCTAGAAACCAGCTCTTTAGGAAATTCAATGATTAAAAGGAGTCTCGTGGAGACATAATAAAATGACTGTTTTTCATGAGTTTGATGGTTCTGAAGACCACTGACATTGCTCGTATAAAGTAAAACGTAATTAGCGTAAATCCCAAAAATTAAAATTAACATAAAGTAGAAAACATGATATAACAAAATTAACATCTAAGCTTAAACAATACGATTCTTGTATATCGGACATACTCAACCTTTCGTTGTAACTCCAAGACATATGCATAGAGGCTATCCTCTACTCTGTATAGTCTCTTTGCAAGATTGGATGGCTGTTCCATTATCACGTATGTTTGTACAATGCGCATGCAATATTTTGATCCGTTGAATCTGAAAGAGGGTATAAACCAATGTATAAATTATGGTGAGGTACAGGAATTTGTGATTTTCCAGTCCAGTTAGCAGCTGACATCCTTTTGAGCTGTCCGGTGTGTTGTGTCTAAAATGAATAGGTAATCAAGTCTCCTTTCTGCAGGCATTGTTGTCATCAAAGGGCTTAGTAGTTCATGTTTTTGTGGGCAATATAGGTTCTCATGTATATAATTTTGAAAGGCTGATTTCTGACAGTACCGCATCTCGTGTCTTGTAGACAGTCTGTATCCTGTTACAGCAGATAACTAGCGCGGAGTAATAACATTTATTGTCATAATTGGTAAGTCATTTGTGGGATGTAAGGATTAAAGGCATTACTTTATTTACAATGTAGTGAAGCTGTTATTATTATTATGCCTGGCCTGTAGGTGGTACAAATGGCCCAGCATAATAATTAGCCCTATCAAGCGTAGCTCCTTATCCTGATAAACAACATCGGAATTGCGCGCCACGCCTACTTGTGCGTTTTCTAATGCGCTTCGCTTGAACAACACCTTAAATTGCAAGCGTATTTGACAAAGTACGGCAGCGTATCCGTAATTCCAATATTTTTAAAACAATGCGCTTAGGCTGAGGTTCCGCTTGATTGCCAGGCAACGCAACAATCCCGTTCGTAACGAAGCTGGTGGTATCTTAGAGCTATTACACATTCGGTAAGCAGATATTTAAGCTTTTACCTGATTTTGACAAATTTAACAGAATTGATGCAGTTTGCATCGGAAAATTGGAAAAATTTTATGTCTAACAGCAATACTTTTTACCCCGATGTCTTATTAAAGAATAAGCTTATTTATTCACGTACTTACTGCTAGGAAAATAGACGACGCTTTCATCAATTTTAAGATATGTCTGCAGTTTTTCTACATGAAAGAAAAAACCGCAATTCTAAAAGCTGCGTATCTTGTTTTTTTACAATAAGTTTGTATAACTAATTGAGCAATATATACCGTATTGAAATGTTTATATCGCTAACAATGCGTCAACGGGCTGGATCACAATTAATATTTTGTTCCCATTCAACTGCGACGAAAAATCATTAGCGTGTGAATTATTGTGTGTTACAAACACGTGTGTTTAAACAATTTATAATTAAACTTAGCACTTAGAGAGTTTAAAAAGAAGCAACATTATGTTTTACAAAATGGATTACCACAAAAACAGTTTCACGAAATGTCACAAATGCTTCAATGAATGAGTTTTTATTTAATAGCTAGTAATTCTATTCTATCTTTATGTAGGTTTTGATTGTTTGATCACAAGTATTTTCTTGTTTTTATTTAGTTAATAAACAAAGAATTCTATAGTACAGCATTTATTTAGTTATTAGTTTAGTAGCAATTAATAAAATATGTTATGGTGCTATTTTAATCTTCTAATCCTTCATGCAGCCTGAGATTACAAACAGTGATAAATTGTGCTGGTGAGATGCACTATATAACTTGAGTTAGTACTGTTTTGACCCATAAAGAGAATGTGATATTAAAAGTTATTAATTGTCTCCCAGCCTGAAATTACAGACAATAAACTGCACTGTTGAGATAAAAGATTGCTTTGAAATTGAATAAAGTTTTTTGCTGCTAAAATGCTCAGAAGAAAAAGATGTGCGCAGACTTGCCCAAAATGATGTATGTAGGGAGGCAGCCTGTCTCTTTCTCTCTTATTCAAATTGGCCATTGCGGTGAAAGTCGAGTCATACGTGGCTGTCTCAGCATAAGTTTAATTATGTATTTCCTCTTGATTGATAGATTAACATTTTTAGTTTAGCTATTTATATATTGCTATAATTGTCTCAAATAAAGTAATTAAAATTTGTCTCATTAATTTTTCTAAATGTTGTGTAAACATTTGAGCACCGACTACAATTCTGATAGTTTATGGTAATTAGGTCCTCGGGTAAACCTAGTTCATCGAAGCCTTGGTATCAGCAAAGTTCTCAGTTGCTATTCAAACTGAAAAGTTGTTAGTAGATGAAATAAGCAAGTCGCATCTTTGAAAAGATTATATTTGAATATAGCTGAAACCAAATACATTCCTAAAAATACATACATATCTAACATTATCTAGTCATTATTGGTATCAGTTCGCAATAATAAAGGCAATAATCTATTCCACGATGTACCTGGGCTAACTTCCTTGTCGGTTATGAAAGCTGAAATATATTAATCCATAACGGTTGAATATTCGAACTTATGCATAGTATTAATCCAGTGAGTAGAGAGTCCTAACAACAGTGTAATAATCATGCATTCTTATACACACACTACTAGTATCACCTTTATTATTTTATTAAAATTCATCACCGCTTGTCAAATCTATGAAAAAACTATTTCAGTTTCTGTATATTACATACACCATAAACTATTAATGATTTCCATCTAATGTTTATATATGTATCTGCTGGTTGCTGTCTGACAAGAGAAACTTATTTAAGGACTAAACAATTATTATACCACCTAGATTAAATGAACAAAAACATTTTATGTCTCTGATAGAGGGCTCGTTCCAATAGCCATTCACCATGGTGATGGTTGCAATGGAATACCCTTAATTTGGTGGAAGGAATGGCAGGACATGCCTGACATGAGTGTCACAGTGTCAATTACATAACATGATAAAATTGATTCCATAATAGGCCTACTGATGTGGTGTGAAGTTTACATTGCTTGTGATTGATAAAAGTGGACAAACATGTGGACAATATTTTAGGGGTATGTGTCTCCTCAGTATCGGTTCAACCAAATTTACAAACAATTTAAATAACTCATTGCTAAGAGAGAGATACATGCCTTTCCAGATTATGATGTTATGACTTATAATAACTTGATAACTTCCATGCTACGGAATAGAGTTCATCGCTACACTGGCAGGGTATTTGCAGCCAGACGTAAGACATTTGTGTAATAAATAATGTAATTTACTAATTGTTTCCTAATGCTGCTTGCTAGGCTATGAAATGTCACTCAAAGTTCGAAAGTGCATCTATATGCAGTAAGATGAATCTCAGACATGTTCATTTTCTTTCTAGATTATAATGGCTCAGGCTGTAGCAGATGTTGAGCAGCTCTTGTAATGAGCTTGAGGTTGAGTTTTTGAGTATTGTTTAGCGTTTGTAGCAGGTACTTGCAGGTGCTAATTTATCTCGACTGCAGACCTTCACACACCCTTAATCACCTTTTAAAACTGAATTTCAACAAATATTGGTTTTGTTAAAGTTAAACATCACAATGGCTGAAGCTCTAGCAGATGTTGAGTGTGAATTTTGCTGCCGTAAAAGTGACACCATTGTCAACCCCAAAGTGCTACCATGCAGTCATGTTCACTGTATGACTTGTTTGACCACCTACTATGAGAGCAAGCACCTGCTGCTGTGTGGAAACAGTGAATGCGGGTGAGTCTTACTATATATTGGTTAAACTTAGATTATATAATATTGCACGTAGCCAGGGCTGTGATGCATTAAAACTGCATTGCACCATTGAAGCATGGTATACAGTAACTTTGCAACCAATTACAACTTTCTAATGTGCAGTTGATACTTACTGCTACTGTATCTGCATTCTTACTACAGATTTCTCCCTGTGATCCACTCCAGATTTACTCCCATGATGCACATAAAAGTGAACCTAGTAATTTATGTACACTGCACATGTACATTCTTCAAAATCCTGAACTGCACATGTACTGCAGCTGTACTTTAGTATGGGGTTAATACTATGGATCAGCTTACACTGCTGATTTTCCAAGTGGTTATACTGCATTGTATAAAATTGCCCTCTGCTGGGTTTATCAAGACCATGAAATTACACTCTAACTCCCATATCATTTCATGTATTTTATGTAGCATGTATAGTCTGTGTAAGCAGGCATATCATGCTAAATGATATCACTAGTTGCTATTATTGCTATAGTAGTAGTATGTAGAGAGCAGATCTACACAAAAAAGTGACGGATCCAGCGGGGGGATAGAAAAAGGGGGTTGCGAATTAAATTGGCTAGGGGTGTAGATTGAATTGCATGGAGTTGAATGAGATGTTAGGGTTTGGGGGGAAATTGTGGTGTAGAGTAGGGGGTTGAATTCGAGAGGGTATGGATCCGCTCCTGGCGTAATCGGCGGATTATCTGTGGATGAGTCATCCGATTAGTGGGGGATGAGTCATCCGATTAAACGTGGATTGTCGCGGGATTAGTCGGGGCAATCGTTGCGGATTAGTCGGCCGAATCGTCGCGGATAATCGGTGGATTAGTGGGGGTGAATATCTGGGACATCGAGGGCTGGTTGGTTTTCCGGAGTGGATCTCGCGGATTATCGAGGAGAGCGAGAGATTACCGGATGAGTGAGGGGGTTAATATCTGGGACACCGAGGGGTTGATTTTCCGGAGATTGTTATATATTTGAAACATTGAATATATATGAGAAAGTGTTTATGTACAAAGTTATTTTTTTGAAGATTTGATGTTTTTGTAATGTTGAAGCTCTTGAATGGTTAAGAATTTTAAGGATTTTATTTTCGGTTTTTTTTGTATATATGTAAGATTGAAATTTGTTGGAGAAATTAATATGTTGAATGAAAGATCAGTTTTATTACAAAATTATTCACTTTAAAAGATATATTTATATGTATTATTCATTATTTCCATCATCATTTCGTTTCAATAAAAATAAAATAGTTTATGTTTAACTTGAAATATATGAAAATGTTCAAGTAGATAGGTCACAATAAAGATAATATAGTATAAATGAAACATTGAATATATATAAGAAAATGTTCATGTACAATCTTTAAAACGAAGTTTGTATCGAGTTGTTCATCAATCACTCATCGTCATCGGAAATAGCTATGATAGCAGGATCCTTTTTGCATTGTGCCGAACACTCGTAAAATCTGCTTGCTTCTTCATGTCCCATGACTACTACATCCTTCCGGGCCGTTTTAGGGGTTGATGGGGAGCTCGGTGGCGGCGGGTTGGCGGATGGTTTGCGAGAGCGTTGGCGTTCATACGTCTTCTCTTTCTTTGCCGTTCTCGAATGAGAATGACGTGTCTGCAATAGAATTATACGTTATTTTTAGAACTCGAATATATATTGAGTGGTAGTATGATATAGGAGATGAGCTACGGAAGGGATGGTATATAAAGTCAGTTGGAGCTCGATAATCTCGATAGGGTTTACAGACGGATTAGATAATTCGGTTAAAGTAAGAACCTCTTATTATTCACTTCGATTGTAAACTTCATAAATTCTGAAATTATCCACCACTGTTATGGATCCACCACTTTTTAAAAGAAAATATTATGTTATTGGAACTTCCGAGGACTCAACTTCACGTACTATGAAATTCAACAATATTTCTGAAAGATTATCCCAATAGGACATACAGACAGACTATGACAAAATAGGACTTATAGTAAAACTAAAACATTCAGACAAATTAGTTCATTCAGTTGAACTAAGGAAATAAATACATGTAATACTTACTGAAGAAGCAAATTCTTCCATCCTTTTCAGAGTATGTTTAGGGATATATCCATTTTGCTGGTGAGATATGGGAATCTACAATAGCATTGATTACAGTCAGACTACAATATACATTCAAACCAACTCATTCAATTAACTCTGAAGAACCAAATTCATCTGTTTTAATCTGAGTAGGGATATAACATACACTTTGCTAAGATATTGGAGTTTGCAATTGCAATGAATACAATCAGCCTAGAACACATAGTTACTACTCAGAAGAGAAGATTCATTGTAACATTCCTACATAACATCTATATTGAATTTGTAGTACTTACTGTAAACCGTAATCTTTCGTTGAGATCTTGATAGAACTTTTCACGTAAGAGAAATCGACAAGCTTTTCGCTTCCGGTCGCTTATTTCCATTCCATGAGAGCAGTAACCCCATCGCTTCACACATTTATCTGCACATTGTAATCGTTCTTGAAATATCCTTTTTCTGTTGTCTCTGGTACTCATTGTGAAGTTATGAACTGAATTGAAAAGGCATATTCGCTCGAAGGTTTTATAACAAGTAGAAGTGTTGTCAAGGTTCATTAATTTTGTGACCTAATGATATATATAAACAGATTTCGCGAAATTGAATTTCGCGAAATTCACTTTCGCGAAATTCAATTTCGCGAAAGTTGACTATATAATATATATAATGTGTAATTTCGCGAAATCCAATTTTGCGAAATTCAATTTCGCGAAAGTTGACTATATAATATATATATAATGTGTAATTTCGCGAAATTCAATTTCGCGAAAATCTGTTTACTATTTGCGCTTCATTGATTCTGTTGGATACGCCACTATTCTTCAATACACTGTATAAGAAGCTTGCTCAGTGTAATTTTCCTTTTCATCACTTAGTCCTGCTCCTGATGCCTACTTATATACAGATTGAGATTTTGGGGCAATCGAGCGTTGATACCATAAGGCTTGTATGCTTCAGCTAGAATTCTGTTAGCCGGCTACTCGCGATTAAGTTCGTTGAGTGTCGCTGTGTTCAGGCTGTCGTGTGGACAAGCGCCTTGGCATTCGACCTGACTGTTCTCCTAGGCTTGCCTATGGAATTCTCCTGTTTGGTTTGGCTAAACCATTCCATAACAGTCTCTTGCCCAGTAAATAGAGAGATGAGCAAAAAAAAGAAGGCCCAATGGACAGATGGAGGAATTGTACTAAGGTAGGTATAGGTAAGTATTCGTTTTGAAGAGAATATAAAGAAAATGAATATATGTATTGTTTTGAATAAATGTAGTACGTATCATTTATTCTCTCAAAGATTGATGAATGATAACAGGGTTCTCTTTACCAAAAGTATTTTGTCATGATTTTATCGAAAGATTGTGTGTTATATATTACTTCACAGTCTTTTCCATATTTTGAAGATATCAGTTAAAATGTGATGCGAGTAGATTCTGGTGTTATTTGGATTAGTTGGGGGAATATTTGAATGAGTGAATTTTTTTTTGTAATTATTCGTAATATTCAATTCGTTTGTCGTTCAGCTTTTGTCATTGGTTACATCATATAGATAGCAACTGAGAAGTTTTTCAAGTTTTGGATTTTATTTTAAGATTCATCTCTTCTTGATGAACAGGAAAATTACATCAACCCAATGAGATAGATAGGGTAGAGGCGATATGTACATTCTCTGTTATTAACTAATGACGACTCGAGCAGTCCACCGTATTGTTGTAGTCAAAACGTAAACAAAAGCACGTGCTCTACCATTGTTGATGTATAGGATGCAGCTAATGATTGGATCAGCAAGCGTACGCACCTACTTCTGTATACGTAATGGCTTTGCCTTTACAACCATAACTGAACTCTCGTCCTACCTCAAGTCACGTGATGTCGCCTATAGTCTGTCTATCTTATTGCGCAAACCTACCTTCATTTTATGAATGGTGAATCATAATCTGTAACTTCGAATTATAACCGAATAGAGCATTTGCAAAATCTCGAACACCACTTCAAGATATACTTATTTCAGAATTTTATCCATTGGATTTGTTATCAGCTCTGACTCATTTAGTCTCCCAAGTAGTTCAGTGTCAGTGCATGGAACTAGCAAGTCTACTAGTTTAATCTAATTAAAAGATCTATGGGTGCTTTACTACTTCATGGAATAATTCTCAATGTACTGATTACTCATGATGATCTCTCATAGTGAATGGAACTAGCAAGTCTACTAGTTTAATCTAATTAAAGGATCTATGGGTGCTTTACCACTTCATGGAATAATTCTCAATATACTGATTACTCTTGATGATCTCTCACAGTGCATGGAACTAGCAAGTCTACTAGTTTAATCCAATTAAAGGATCTATGGTGTTTTACCACTTCATGGAATAATTCTCAATATAATGATTACTCATGATGATCTCTCACAGTGCATGGAACTAGCAAGTCTACTAGTTTAATCTAATTAAAGGATCCATGGGTGCTTTACCATTTCATGGAATAGTTCTCAATATACTGATTACTCATGATGATCTCTCACAGTGCATGGAACTAGCAAGTCTACTAGTTTAATCTAATTAAAGGATCCATGGGTGCTTTACAACTTCCTGGAATAACTCTCAATATACTGATTACTCATGATGATCTTTCACAGTGCATGGAACTAGCAAGTCTACTAGTTTAATCTAATTAAAGGATCTATGGGTGCTTTACCACTTCATGGAATAAATATCAATATACTGATTACTCATGATGATCCCTCACAGTGCATGGAGCTAGCAAGTCTACTAGTTTAATCTAATTAAAGGATCTATGGGTCCTTACCACTTCATGGAATAATTTTCAATATACTGATTACTCATGATGATCTCTCACAGTGCATGGTACTAGCAAGTCTACTAGTTTAATTTAATTAAAGGATCCATGGGTGCTTTACCGCTTCATGGAATAATTCTCAATATACTGATTACTCATGATGATCTCTCAGAGTGCATGGAACTAGCAAGTCTACTAGTTTAATCTAATTAAAGGATCCATGGGTGCTTTACCACTTCATGGAATAATTCTCAATATACCGATTACTCATGATGATCTCTCACAGTGCATGGAACTAGCAAGTGTACTAGTTTAATCTAATTAAAGGATCTATGGGTGCTTTACCACTTCATGGAATAATTCTCAATATACCGATTACTCATGATGATCTCTCACAGTGCATGGAACTAGCAAGTCTACTAGTTTAATCTAATTAAAGGATCCTTGGGTGCTTTACCACTTCATGGAATAATTCTCAATATAATGATTACTCATGATGATCTCTCATGGTGCATGGAACTAGCAAGTCTACTAGTTTAATCCAATTAAAGGATCCATGGGTGCTTTACCACTTCATGGAATAATTCTCAATATACTGATTACTCATGATGATCTCCCACGGTGCATGGAACTAGCGAGTCTACTAGTTTAATCTAATTAAAAGATCCATGGGTGCTTTACCACTTCATGGAATAGTTCTCAATATACTGATTACTTATGATGATCTCTCACGGTGCATGGAACTAGCAAGTCTACTAGTTTAATCTAATTAAAGGATCCATGAGTGCTTTACCTCTTCATGGAATAACTCTCAATATACTGATTACTCATGATGATCTCTCACGGTGCATGGAACTAGCGAGTCTACTAGTTTAATCTAATTAAAAGATCCATGGGTGCTTTACCACTTCATGGAATAATTCTCAATATACTGATTACTCATGATGATCTCTCACGGTGCATGGAACTAGCAAGTCTACTAGTTTAATCTAATTAATGAATCCATGGGTTCTTTACCATTTCATTGAATAGTTCTCAATATACTGATTACTCATGATGATCTCTCACAGTGCATGGAACTAGCAAGTCTACTAGTTTAATCTAATTAAAAGATCTATGGGTGCTTTACCACTTCATTGAATAATTCTCAATTTTAAAGTGAATAATTTCGTAATAAAACTGATCTTTCATTCAACATATTAATTTCTCCAACAAATTTCAATCTTACATATATACAAAAAAAAAACCGAAAATAAAATCCTTAAAATTCTTAACCATTCACGAGCTTCAACGTTACAAAAACATCAAATCTTCAAACAAATAACTTAGTACATAAACACTTTCTCATATATATTCAATGTTTCAAATATATAACAATCTCCGGAAAATCAACCCCTCGGTGTCCCAGATATTAACCCCCTCACTCATCCGGTAGGTAATCTCTCGCTCTCCTCGATAATCCGCGAGATCCACTCCGGAAAACCAACCAGCCCTCGATGTCCCAGATATTCACCCCCACTAATCCACCGATAATCCGCGACGATTCGGCCGACTAATCCGCAACGATTCCCCCGACTAATCCCGCGATAATCCACGTTTAATCGGATGACTCATACCCCCACTAATTGGATGACTCATCCACAGATAATCCGCCGATTACGCCAGGAGTGGATCCATACCCCCTCGAATTCAACCCCCTACTCTACACCACAATTTCCCCCCAAACCCCAACATCTCATTCAACTCCACGCAATTCAATCTACACCCCTAGCCAATTTAATTTGCAACCCCCTTTTTCTATCCCCCCGCTGGATCCGTCACTTTTTTGTGTAGATCTGCTCTCTACATACTACTTATAGTTGATACCGTCTACATTGTTCAGAGTTGCTCAAGCCATTAGTTGCTATAGTTACTATCAGGGTTTAAGTTGCACGGTTAAGTGTCTCTATTCTGCCTCTTTGCACTTATGAACGTCATAATTGCACTTTCGCTCTAATCGCACTAATTGCACACAGTGATCAAAATTTGTCGACTTCAATCTTGAAATATTATTGCTGTCATTTCACCTGAAACATAAATAACAATTGTAGATGATAAAAACCTGCCGATAATTTCTGATAAAATCTATCAAAATTTCGTGCAAGTTCATCTTTAAGTTAGAAATATATTGTTCAGTTTAAAGACAACCTTAATATTAAGATTATATAACATACCGATACTTTGGATAAGATGTACTAATATTTAGTGCAAGTTCATCTTTAAGTTAGAAATATATTGTTCAGTTTAAAGACAACCTTAATATTAAGATTATATAACATACCGATACTTTGGATGAGATGTACTAATATTTAGTGCAAGTTCATCTTTAAGTTAGAAATATATTGTTCAGTTTAAAGACAACCTTAATATTAAGATTATATAACATACCGATACTTTGGATGAGATGTACTAATATTTAGTGCTAGTTCATCTTTAAGTTAGAAATATATTGTTCAGCTTAAATACAACCTTAATATTAAGATTATATAACATACCGATACTTTGGATGAGATGTACTAATATTCAGTGCTAGTTCATCTTTAAGTGAGAAATATATTGTTCAGTTTAAAGACAACCTTAACATTAAGATTATATAACATACCGATACTTTGGATGAGATGTACTAATATTTAGTGCAAGTTCATCTTTAAGTTAGAAATATATTGTTCAGTTTAAAGACAACCTTAATATTAAGATTATATAACATACCGATACTTTGGATGAGATGTACTAATATTTAGTGCAAGTTCATCTTTAAGTTAGAAATATATTGTTCAGTTTAAAGACAACCTTAATATTAAGATTATATAACATACCGATACTTTGGATGAGATGTACTAATATTTAGTGCAAGTTCATCTTTAAGTTAGAAATATATTGTTCAGTTTAAAGACAACCTTAATATTAAGATTATATAACATACCGATACCTTGGATGAGATGTACTAATATTTAGTGCTAGTTCATCTTTAAGTTAGAAATATATTGTTCAGCTTAAAGACAACCTTAATATTAAGATTATATAACATACCGATACTTTGGATGAGATGTACTAATATTCAGTGCTAGTTCATCTTTAAGTGAGAAATATATTGTTCAGTTTAAAGACAACCTTAACATTAAGATTATATAACATACCGATACTTTGGATGAGATGTACTAATATTCAGTGCTAGTTCATCTTTAAGTTAGAAATATATTATTCAGTTTAAAGACAACCTTAATATTAAGATTATATAACATACCGATACTTTAGATGAGATGTATTAATATTTAGTGCAAGTTCATCTTTAAGTTAGAAATATATTGTTCAGTTTAAAGACAACCTTAATACTAAGATTATATAACATACCGATACTTTGGATGAGATGTACTAATATTTAGTACAAGTTCATCTTTAAGTTAGAAATATATTGTTCAGTTTAAAGACAACCTTAATATTAAGATTATATAACATACCGATACTTTAGATGAGATGTATTAATATTTAGTGCAAGTTCATCTTTAAGTTAGAAATATATTGTTCAGTTTAAAGACAACCTTAATACTAAGATTATATAACATACCGATACTTTGGATGAGATGTACTAATATTTAGTACAAGTTCATCTTTAAGTTAGAAATATATTGTTCAGTTTAAAGACAACCTTAATATTAAGATTATATAACATACCGATACTTTGGATGAGATGTACTAATATTTAGTGCTAGTTCATCTTTAAGTTAGAAATATATTGTTCAGTTTAAAGACAACCTTAATATTAAGATTATATAACATACCGATACTTTGGATGAGATGTACTAATATTTAGTGCTAGTTCATCTTTAAGTAGAAATATGTTGTTCAGTTTAAAGACAACCTTAATATTAAGAATATATAACATACCGATACTTTGGATGAGATGTACTAATATTTAGTGCTAGTTCATCTTCAAGTTAGAAATATATTGTTCAGTTTAAAGACAACATTAATATTCCTGTATGATATAATCTGTATGTTTGTCTCAATTGGTATTTAAGAAAAACAGAGACCAGACTCTTAATCCAATGATGGAGTCGTGTCTACATTTTAGCTATTCCAGCTATTCCAGCTTTAATTATGATAATAAAACCTCCCCACTCTGCCCTTTACAAGTGCAGATTCATAGATTGATCTATTACCGATATACAAGCTTAGAAAAGGACTCACCTATCATAGAATGCCTCATAGATTGCACCACCTATCACTGTAAGACCAATATAGACAATAGTTTATCATTTATGGCTAATTGTTTGCAGCCAGGTGTTTGAGATGCCACCAGGCAGTCTCCCATCCTATGACTTGGGTACAGACAAGACACTGTGTGATGTTTGTCTAAAGAAGAGCTCACCAAGACAGAAAGCTATCAGCTATTGTACTTTCTGCTCTAAGAAGTTCTGCCCTGCTCATTTGGAGGTACTAGTGTTTCCTTTTCAGATTTTTATGTGAGAATTCAAATAAGGTATGAGCAGTAGTTTTATGTGAAGTTGTTAGTATATATTATTATTTGCATCAAGCTGATTTTAGTAACCAATTGGTTTTTAGTATCCTACTACGCAAATGCACAAAGGTACAATGGGAAGGTACTATGAATTGTAATAAAAAGTTTCTTGCTCATCATCAAAGAATTTAGCCATGTTTAATTTATAGGCTGGACTTTTTATTTTCACTAACAACAGCTGTTTGTAAAAAAATTTAAAAGGTATACTTCAACTTCAATTTTTTTGTAACTTCAACTATGGTGAATACGGTCTATTGTGGGTTTTATAGCCATTTAATGTTTTTGATTTTTTAAACAATGATAACTTATGTTTTAAAGCTGTAATTGTTATATTGTTGTGAATCAATAACTTAGAGAGCCAATATGATGTACAGCAAGAGAACATGCTTTAGTCTGAGTCTAAATAACTACTCATTGAGTGTTGGCAACTTAACAACTATCTAAGCCTCATAATCTATAAACTCTGGTAAAGGCAACCTGAAACAAATCTGTTCTAAACTAGTTTTATAATTGTCACGTGAATATTTTGCTGATGACAATTGTTCCTCACCATTTTGAAATAGAAAATATGAGATAGTAGCCAAAAGTCACAGTATTGTTTTGACTTTGATATTTCAGTCTCATGATGATGCGCTTGATGAACATCACAAGATTACAATACTTGAGTACCTGGATCAACAGCAAAAAGCTAAAATCAGCAGCTGCCCCAAGCATAAAGACCAACAATATATTCTTGGATGTGGAGTCTGCTATGTTCTCAGCTGCCTGAAGTGTGTTCCTGACTTGCCAACCTGTGACACTGGTATGTAGACTTTTTGTAGGTGTTTCTAGGTCTCTAAATGTTATTAGATATGTTAGACACAATATACAATTAGATCGTATCAGATCTAGTAAGATATTTATTTGCTAAGAACACAGAATGATTGTCTTTGGTTGTAGCTGCTGTGTATTCATTCACCACCACTTCACTCTCCTCTAGCAGGAAGAATAATGCTCGCTTAAACACCCTTCTCCATGTTTATTTACCTATTCCTTAGCTTTATCAATAAGCTGAGAAAGCAACATAATCCTGCAAGCCTGTGTGAGAGGCTTTGCCTCCAAAAGCCTATTTGGCTCCCTTCGCCTAAGTTCATGTAACATAGTCAGGTGCACAAGAGACGCCTGCATATACAACAGTAGCAAGTGTATTGTCTCTTTGTTTGCAAATAATGTAAACAATGCATAAACAAACATAATAATGTTTTTACTATTTACCAAAGTTGTTATTTGTTATGTATGGTTGGTATATGTGAAGTTATCTTCTTGATTTAGGTTCTACACATTCTCTGCTTCCATTAGAGGACTTGGCATCAGCCCTTCTTACAGGCACCATATCTGCTGAGAGTTCAGCTAGAGATGAGCAGTTTGAGGCGCTGTTCAAACAAATATCTAAGATGGTCTCTGAATATGACAGTCAGACTGAAGATATGCTAAATATGATTTATAAAAAGAGATATGAGCAGGTTGGTGAATTAGCTCAATCTTGGTTTGTGTTTAATTACTTTCTGCACCTTCTGACTTGCATTTTCAACTCACTTGTTCCCTATTTTATACATCAATAACAGAATAGAGAGAGATATAGAATTGTTTGTAATTAAAATCTGGTTCAATCAACAAGTCTTATTAGGACATATTCTCTATTTCAAGAGAACAACAGTTAGCTGAAGGAAAGTTGACTCCCATTGTGTATTTAAAAGATTTCCTCTCATGGCGTATGCTGACTTTGAGATTTATGTTGGTAGATTTGCACTTGAACTGAAGTTTGAAAATTTTGAAGATTCCCCCTTAACTCACTTCTTTGCTGCTTTCAACAGGAAAAACCTAGACTTAACTTTTTCAGCAAATGACTATTCTGTAACAGTAGCAGTATTGGTTTGTATCGAAAAATTCTCTCATTTTCATTTCGGTTTTACTTAGCTTATGGTTCATGGCTATGGTAATTCTACAATGATATAAGGAACGCATACTTTCAATGGCATCTCAAAGTGTTTTTGTTTTTATAGAAAGCATTAGGCAATATGGAAATAATAAAAATGTTTTGTTCTGTCTAATATAAAATAAAGCAAAAAACTGTGTCCTTACTTTACCTAAAATTATAATGTCTGCCTAACTTTCCATTTAATGTTTGGTTAAAATATAGTTTTTGATGAGACTCATGCCTGTGACATTCAGTATGATATATTGATACTCTGACGCCTGCAGCACTGATCAATCATTTTAAGCATTTCTGAAAGATTGTACCTATTCCCTGAACTTTTTAGACACACAATCTCACACAGTAAATTAAATATTGTATATATCCATAGAAATAACGGCATGCACTGTTTTCTCTCTATTTTTGGTCTAACTGTAATTATAACATCACAATTATACATTCAATTGTGACGCTACAGTTGCAACAGCATTATAATAATTTATACCGTGTTTGATAATTCGTGCCGTCTTGCTACTTTACGCCATGTGAAAGGTTGTATGTAGCTCGAAACAAAAACTTTACATAAATTTGTCAGGGATAGTGGAATTCACATTATAGGAGGAAGTACACTTTATGGGAGTGTCTGTTGTAGTTGCTGAATGGGGCCAGCTATGATGACCAATGTCAACATACTTTATTGAGTATGTTGGGGTGACTGGGGTATATTTAATTTGTTGAGTAAATCAACACTTATACATTTGCTGAATTATACATATGTGTAATAATATAAATCGTTTGTGTAATATGTCGCTTAGAATCATCTACAGCTGTAACATAAAGATAATATAGAAAGTGGTGGAGACCTTTATGCATGTGGTCGGTATTATCAAGGTGGCTGTAACAATAATGCATCAAATTATTACACATGATATTATAAGATTATTATAATTATAATTATTATATTATTATTATAATAGTGAGTAGAAAGCAATTAAATTTATATTCAGATTAAAACTAACTCAGTATACTTTTGAACTGCTCGAACAGAAAGTGAATGTACAACTTTATTTATATATATAGAAAAACATTTTGGTGTCCCGTTTATATTCATTTTTTGTATCAGATTTAACCGTGACTGTAGATAAACTCACTGAAGGAGCAGTATGATGAAATAGAGAAGAAGGTGCTTGAGAACAGACAGAAGTCTAAAGTACAGATGACTGATTTTCTGGAGGATGTTGTTCTCGACAAGTGGAAAAGCTTCAGAAACCACAGAGAAATGTTGGAGACTAAAATCAAACATTCTCCATCAGTAAGTAAATAATTGAATATATTTAGTGGAACATCAGAGTAGTAGAGGACTCATAGAAATGTATGTAATACTGAAGTTGTAAGTGAAATGTTATGACATCATACCATTCTCTATATAGGTATTATTACTTATAACATGGCTGTGAACTTCATTTATATATATAAATCACAATGTTTGTCTGTCCTCGTTCTTTTGTCCAGTTATAACGGTAAGGGTTTTTTGTAACGAAAAATCACCTTCATACTAAATTCTTACGGTGCGTGGGGCATAATGACAAGTTTATACAAACTTTTTGCTTTGTCATATGCAAAACGATGTTTTTGCCTTCCCGATCCAACATTTTTTGCGCCATGCGCCATTATAAATTTTGAGTTTTTCGAGTTTATATTGCTGAATAAATCAAAATAATGAAGATGCCGATACGCTGTTTGCCGAAATTCTTTCAGCCAATGTTTGAAAGAGATAGCTCACTTGGTCTCTCTCATTTCAGCATTATTCGTTATTACTTGTGGTATAGACTAACCTGGAAACAGAAAAGTAATAAAATTTTAGCTGAAGACAAAGTTGAAGTGTAGTAAAAAACATATTATAACTTATATTTAACTAAGAGATTAGTAAGCTATTATCATTTAAATTAAATTTAACATTTATGTTATACGTCTGTCTTAAAGGTAAGAACTCCTTACAGCAAGTACTACACATAGTTTCTTGTAACGTCACATTTTATTGCAGCTCAAAACCCCTAAACACTAAACACACTAAGGTTAGTGTAGGTAACTATACTTACTACAATTAACACAATATTATGTTGCTATTTTCATTATAACCAGTGTTTATATTAAACTTTGATGATTTTCACCAGGGATTATTGGCATTAGATAATTACTATGGGTTTAAATACTCATCTAAATGAAATGTTTGCCTGATGACGCCAACAGTAATACTTTTTTAAAATCATATGACAAGGGTTCATTTGTGTATTAACTATTGTTCTTTTTTGTGTTTTTACAATTTTCTCGAAAGCTGTCTTTTAACATTACAATTTTCTTTATTTGTAATTTTAAAATGTTCTGTTTTAATTTCAAATGTCCTGGTACACCTGTTATTTCTGGTTTGGGTAAATCTGCCAAAGCTAAATGCTTTTCGTTTGGGCGACAGTATTCTCTGGATCAGGAAATGCCTCTACATTTTCTTTTCATTCGGTCAGACAAAGTATCGTACATCAAAAGTTTAACCTATTGTTATGTCATAACACCGTTGTCCGAGCTGGAGGGGCCAACTCTGTGAGCATTGGCATAGTCAGACAAAATCTTCTTATTAGGGCAGGAGTGTGGCTATCAATAAGCTGAGGGGACTGGGAGTTATCATGAACAAAAGGGGTAGAGCCTATTGAAGAATGACATACTGTAACACCTCTAATTCAATGCCATGGCGCTCTATTTTTCAACCTTTCTCTCATAGTGGCCGTCAAATAGAGGTGGCATTCGATTAGACGTTTTACGGGATATATAGAAATGATTTAAAGTTTGAGTAGTCTTAATGCATCCAGTATGCTTGTTTCTGCTTCAACTTATAAATAAATATATTATATTGAATAAACACTTGGTTTGTTGGGTTATCTGATACGTTCTGTGGAGAGTAAAGGGCTGATGACATCTTTTACAATATTATTTTTACGTTTGTACCAAGAGGTACAAGTATCTTCCATGAAAACTTTAAGTACAACGAGCTTTCTCTGCAACAGTAATTTTTTTATACAAACACTTCCATGAACTCTTTTTGTATTTTTTTAATTCGTTTGAACTACGCGTCAACATTTGTTTATGATATAAAAGTTAAAAGTTTATCATGGTATGAAATTTAGAAGTTACAATGTTATACGTTGTATGTGTTAAATAAAAATAAGTTTTGTATACAAATAAGTTTTTATTATCGTTTACACTGTTTAAATTTTGTACTTGTAGAAAAATATTTAGTAAATACTCCCGTTTAATAGGCTACAAAAAGTTATATTATAACAACATTGATTATGTTAATGTTTTTAACTCATTCGCACCCGACGAATTTCTAGGCGATCAGCCCCAGATACCGCTAATTTTTCAGAAAGTTGTCGTAATTCAAATTGCTACTACAGGAGACAAACTTGAGATAATTTATTCAATCAAACTTCCAAAGAACCAACCAAGTTTCCTCTTTCAAAATATATTACATTCATATAGACACCTTGTATCCCTTTTATGTAGATCTGTGCCTCAAAGAAGGTAGTTTCAGGACATTTCGAATTTTGAAAAAATTGTCATTTGCTTAAACAAAGTTAGATTTGCACCATAAAAATTACAAAATATACAAAGTTTGACTGAAATTACTCATTTATTACAGACAATACATATTTATGATTATTATTTATACATATGCAGTTAGTGATGAACATGAAAATCATGAAACTCTAACTTCGAACTTTTCCTCACGAGCATCATCCTTCAAACAAAATCATAGCAAATCTATATGCCAATATAACTCAAATAAAACATTATGAAAATGTTTCCAATAATAAAAATATGTTCAATAACTCTGTTTTTGACTTTTCAGACTTCATAGACAGCTCTAAGAATCAATATGATCCTATCGAAACTAAAAGATAACGTTAGTCCGACTATTGCTGGCAGCGTGAAGAGTGCATTTTTATTCGAGCATAACGATACAAATTGGCAAAATTAAAAGTTAATAAAAACTTTGAAACACTAAAAATAATGTTTTGATTTGATTTATGCAGTCTTTGAATGTTTTACCACTTCTGAATCTGTATATTTACTTCTGGAGTTGAAAAAAATTATCACGAACGATAAAATTTCAAGTCGGCATGACGATTTCCGGTTTTGATAGAAACTGAGATGGGTGTACTAATTTGGTTATAACTTTCGCCGGAGACTTCGTAGAGGCATATTTTAAAGTTTGTCTGATTAGCCAGAAATTGTTCTTTCTAACTAATCAAAAATATTCTATTATAATTTAAAAATAACGATGCAAGGAGTTGGTAAATTTCAGACGCGTGTTAACTCGCGTTGGGTGCATAGCTACGTTATAAATATGCGAGTTAACTCGCGTTGGGTGCGAATGAGTTAACAGATCAAGAAAAATCAGTCAAGTTCAATAAAATCAACACAAAGTGGATATGTTCCCAGAACAAACTGTTTAACTTTTTAAATATATTCGTAAGCTAAGCTAACTAGCTAGAAACCTGAATAATGTATTCTCTGCTATAAGCAACATTTCTAGCTTTGTTACAATAGCTTATGCACATGCTGTTGGTCTATGTCAAGGTTATACCAGTTTTTAACCCATTGAACATATAGGATGACATCGTGAGAGGGTTCAAAGAGCTGAAAGAACAAATGGACCAATTTATTGGGGAAGAGTTGCCCCGACTGGAAGTGGGAGGACAACTCCAATTAAGGCAAACAGGTATGCTAAAAGAATAGAAATAAATGATGACACTTGTAGTTTTAGAGTAAAATTGTTATATGTACAAGTAAAGAAGCTATCTTTGGTAATTGCTTTGAAGGTGCATTGTGTTCAAAGATATGTTAGCTATATCAGAGCCGTATTAATAGTTTCAGAGTCCCATGACCAAAGAAGCGTATATGGGAGCTCGCTCAATTCTCAACAAACAGGCCGCGCCTACTATTTTTATATAAGTTATAATGGAGAGGCCACATCTTTAACTAACAAAATCTACTCCCACTGGCAGTTGCTTTAAAGTTGATTGTTGTATTATGAACCATTTGAAAGAAAAAAAAGTTTCCTACAAAAAGCTAATAATAACGTTTTTGTAAAAGAGTAAAGTAAATGCAAAAGATAGCGGCATTGAGAACGAGGTACGGATGTTCTATTAGATATCAGCAAGTTGATAGGGTTTGTTAGGAATTAAACATTTTTGTTTTCGGTTCAAGTCGCAAGACTTTGTGAAGCAATATTACTCTGACAGTACAGAGCTGTATAACTTCACAAAGTTTCGCTGTTAACGGAAGTGTATATCGGAACTTCCACGATTCCGAACAAACAAGACACGCCTACTATTTTTGTATAACTTATAATGGAGAGTCCCCATTACTAACCAACAAAAATTACTCCCATTGGCAGTCGCTATGAAATTGATTGTATTATACACCATTTGAACAACATTAGGCTGTAATAGAACTATCTCTTAACCTTAAATGAATAAAAAATCGTGCGTGCTGACCCGGCGCGACTCGATCTTGGCCTTCAGTGCTGACCCTGAGTCTGGCCCGACCCTGCATTCCTTGGTCTCGTTCCAGCTCTAATTAAACACCATTTGAACGAAGACAAAATTTGCTACAAGAAACTACAAATAGTTTTTGTATAAAAATATAGTGAATGCAAAAAAGTGAGATATTGAGAGTGAGGTAAAACTAGTCCATTATATATCAGTATGTCGATTGGTGTTGTTAGGAAACAAGCGTTTCTGTTTCTGGTTTCTGTCTGGGACTCAGAAAATATACGGCTCTGAGCTATGCATGCTCTATATAACAAGTCAAATTACACAGCAAATCGTGGGGCGTTAAAAGTAGGACACGGGTTGAGCCAACAATAGCTACTGGAAGAAAAGCAGCAATTGACCTATTCACATATTTGCAATAACTAAATAGGAATATACGATTTATGTTAAAAATAAGTGTAGAGTAAAATAGGTGATATTTTCCCTCTCCATCTTTTAATAATTAACTAATCTTACAATTTATACTATATTTGCCTGTAAATTAACAGAAATGATAAACACAATCAAAATGCAGAGATATGCATTCTCTACTCTCAGGTTAGGATAATACATAAATACCTATTGTTTTAATTTTTTGTGTGTATAGCAAATAGAAACTGTACAGTCTCTACATACAAGCTTTACTCCCAGGCTAAAATAGATTAGAGACACTGTTAAAAGCTTTTGTGCGCTGAGCTAGTAATTGTTAGCCAGTCTCTAGATGCATGATTTGCTCTGAGGCTAAAACATCATTAAAACACTGTTAGAGTATCTTGATGTATATAACTTGCATTTTGTCACTCCACAACTTTAAGCACCTCTAAACTTTAGTCAGTTATTAAAAGAATCTGTATTTTCATTATTATTATTTTCATATTACACAATTTAATATGTTAAACTTTTTCATGTCTCTCGTAGATGATTTGAGTCAATGAGTAATCAAGTCTTAATTATTTAAACTAAATGAGTAATTAGGTAATCTGTCATTATTCTTTTCTAGGATGTTGTACTGAGCTGCCTACATACAAATATTTTATTACACCTGGTAAGCATGTCATTATGTTATTATATTATTAATGTTTCAGGTGAAAAGCGTGAGATTGAGTTGAAGATTGTTTCAGCTGATGACATAGTAGTTAACAGTAACCAGCACTCTGTAGTTCCTCAACAACAACAACTTCCTTTATCCCCTCCTCCAAAGTCTATAACTCTACTCAAATCCATAAAACTACCATCAGGGCCTGTATCAGTATGTCATCATGAAGGAGTTACATATGTAGGATTGTTTAATGGTACAGTCAGTAGAATTGATAGCAACTACAAGCTGCATGACTCATTCATCTCTACTCCTGGTCCTGTTGAGTCCATCAGCTTCCATGAGAACAGACTATACATATTGTCTTATAGTGGGCCTCGCACAGTGGGTGTCTATGACCTGTCAGGGCAAGTAATCACAACCTGGCATCACCCTTGTCATAGCTCTATATGTAGCATGCTGACTGTAGCAGCAGGTAATGTAGTGGTTGCTGATCCTCTTAACAAGAGACTAACTATTTATTCTCTCACTGGTAACACTCTGCGTAACATCAGCTGCCTCCTTTTAAGTAATAACGAGGTCTCGATATGCGCTGGACATGGTGATGATGTCATCATAGCTGACTATAAGACAAATAAAGTCTCCAGGTTTAACATCACCACTGGGAATGTCATGTGGACTTTCACCCATCCTGATTATCCACAAGGTATGGTGTGCTATGGAGACTACATACTGGTAGCTGCACTCAGCAGCAGTATTATCTACACACTCAGCTATGCTACAGGTAAGTTGTGTGTATGAGGTGCTGGTTAGTAACATTTATTGAGAGTGTCATGTTAGCTTATGGAGTATTTCATAATTTGGTAAAGAGAGTAATTTAGAGCTTTTTTTTAGTAATTTAGTGCATTTTTCGCGAAAATTGATTAAAAATTAAGAAAATTCTTAGCAATTCAGTTACAACTAATTTTAAATACATCATCACTTCATTTATTATATTTAAAATTAAATTAAATTATGTTATAAACTTACACAACTTGAGTAAAATATCATGGAGATATCTCCTTTGGTTCTTCTCTAATGTAAAAGACATGGAAAGTAGTTGATTGTTTATAATTAGTTCACAGGCAATCCCATATGTTAGATATTTAATGTATAATTTCCTATCTGTAAATTAATCTTATGCTACATATAGGTTTGCACAAGTAAGCAAAAAAAATGTGATAACTTTCTTCTAGTAAATTTGGCAAACGTCCAAATGAAACTCTAATCAAATATTTTATAGAGCAAGCAGGCCAGGGCCCAGGTACCAGCTTGTTGCTTAAAGGTGGACTTGCAACAAAGTTCACATTACAGTTATTTGATATGAAAAGATTCACCATGTCTTGCTCTGTTGTGTTGTAGGTGCAAATTATGTGGAAATGTGATTACAATCTCTTAAAAGCTCAAAAACGAACAGTAAATCGCAGCCATCACGAAACCGCTGTAGTTTGGATTCTCTTTCCAAAACGGCTCAAATCTGACGTAGCTGTGGTAGATGGTTTCTGTTTACACTTTCATGCAACCTTATTCGTCGAAATATTTTCACAAATATACTTCACGCATTCAATAAAGCCATGTCTATTGTTCTTACGCATCTGTTTTTTCGCCATTGTAATGCTGTCATTTTTAGCATGGTTATCTTATAACTTACCATAAAAATTTATTTAATTTTTTAGCCTTAGCTTGAAGGAGTACATACCAATGTCTGACAATCATGACGAGCCTGTTGGTCACTTGTGATAATCGAAAAGTGCTGTAGAGATTATTTGCGAAGTATTGAGTCACATGATCAGATTATGACTAGCCGATTTGATCAAACCCAGAGAAAACTGTAAAGTAGCGAGCATCTATATTTGATACCGTGTCTTCGGTAAAACCCGAAGTGTTTGTCATAAACTAATCCTATGATAAGTTTTATATTGAGCTTTTCATTGGCTTTCAATTCACGAGAGAACTTCACGTGACAAGACAATAAATAAATTTCATAACTACGTCAGAGAAATAAAGAGATTCCAATATATGGCTGCTTTTCGTTTTTGAGCTTTTAAGAGCTTGTAATCACATTTCCACATATTTTGCACCTACAACTGTACAACACAACAGAGTAAGACATGGTGAATTTTTTGATACCAAATAACTGTAATGTAAATTTTGTTGCAAGTCAACCTTTAAAGGATACAATCAATTCTTGACTTACACCTTAATATAAATTTTAACATATCCGTAGTGATAAAAATTGACAACTGACAATAAAAACATGTTTGATTTATCAGCATATCATTGGTTTTGATGCTTGTTTACTTTTATAAATTTTCGATTGTAGAATAAATTAGTGAAAATACAGTGAATTCTTATGAAAATATGATCATCATCCGATGCCTATTCGTCATGAAAAAGGCTCATGTAAAGCAATGGAACAATTATAAAAATGAATGTTACAGTAACATATATGGTTGTCATGTAAAAGGTGTGCCAGGGATTGTAGCTACAATAAATGACTCATCCACACCCACCCACATTTTGAAGACTATGTTTTCGTTTTCGGCTTTACGACTGCTTATTAGCAAGATGAGGCTTTCTCGGATAAATTTCTTCCAGAAACACTATTTCCTCGAGTTGATCAATTGTTTTAAAACTAATCAACATAGTTATAATTAAATTGTATTAAGGTAGTTATAGTTTTTTCTGACTAAATGGTGGCCTAGAGATAAATTCATTTTTTCTCAAATAGAACTTGCTAGTTATCTCGTTGTAGCAAAGTGGAAACAAATTTTTTTGCTATGACTTATAATATTATAACATTATAATTCTTAATTAGAATTGCATTATCTTTTTAATAAAAGCACGGTCCTGTTCTCTGTGGAGTAATTATCCATGCAAGTATACAAGCATATAACAAGTGTAGACGTGATGATTGTACAATAATAATAATCAAGATATTCAGATACTTTTATTACAGGTGAGAAAGTATCGGAGATGAGAGATGATGCTATTGTTGGTCTCCTCAACCCTATCCATAGCCTGAGTGTCACTGGTAACACCTTGGTGGTACCTCAGTTGCAGATTAACAAGCTGCTCTTCTATAAACTGAGTGAGAAATAAGGACCACATTTTATTAATCATCATATAACAATATTCATGATCAGGTTTCATCAAGACTGACTACTCTACAGTGAAGTTATACTAACAGTATCATTATTATTATCATCATATTTTATCTTCTATCAACTTTCTTAGCTAAATGACTGACTGTATGATCTTAAACTGATTATTTAGATGTGGTCAGATGTTAAACTTTACTTTACATCATGATATTTCTTTCTAAAGCATGATATTTGTGTTCTAACCTAAATACACATTTGTACATGAAGTTAATACACTTTTGTGATCATCAAATTATACATTACCAATGATGCTGATAAATATATTATATTATAAGGATGATTTTGAATAAGATTCCTGTATGGTAGTTACCTCCTTTTTTATTTATGTTTTGTTGCATATTACTAAATAATATTTGTTGTGTAATTCTAATGCATTAAAATTATTATAAACAGCAGTTAACATCGGTATCAGGCATGAGCATGGAATTGAACGCAAAGCAGGAAATAGAGGACTAACTTTGAAAAAAACTTTTTTTCCTATAATGTAACCACAGCATTTTAGTTAGACCACCCCAAAATAATTTTTTTCACTCAGAACTTATGCTGTCTCCTGCTTATATATTAACATATTCAATCACCGTAAGCCTAAGTTTTGCTGTACTTGACTCGGCGTAAATATTTTGAGAGAGCAGACAAATCTAAGTAATAAAAGCTGCCCTTATCACACTGACAACCACGCTGGTTACATAGAATTGCCTGACTAACACAAAAGCAAACAAAGAGAAGACAATGTCTGTAAGAACTCTGACTGTACACAACTTGCTTGATGTAAGCTAAAATATCAATTTAATTTGACTGGCAAAAAGTCTATTGTCAATTGTTGGTCAATTCAGTAATTGACGCTGTTGTTTATTGGTAGTCTTTACATTTTTTTTGATAGCCATATAGAAAAAAATTTAAATATTTTCTGGATTAAAGTCAAACTAAAAATCGCTGTTGGAGAATTACGGCTTAAATGTCGTTACACGGGAGATAAATTAAATGGAGGATGTTTTAGTATATGTAAATGTGACTGAGGCGCCTTGTCTCTAGTTCCAAACTATCTGGCAGTTATTTTTGTTACTTTTATATCTTTACATATAATGTGAGGTATTATCTTGTTCTAACATAATAAGTTCATACACATTTGCCCGCACATATGTATACATACACAAACATGCGCATACATATGCCCAATCACACACACAATCACATGCATGAGTACGCACACGCATGAAAATGCGCACACACTCATATGCACACATGAACACGCTCAGGTTCACGGACACAATCACTCACATGTAGTACAAACTTTTACAATTAAATTCAAATGCATATACAAAGCTTTAAATAAACTGATGCTTTATTTGGTATTTCCAAATTGGAATTTAAGTTCTCATCCAAAGGCTTAAATGAACAAAACAAACATGTTATTTTATTTTTCCAACGATAATGCAGCTGAGAATCATATTTGTTGTCTATACATTATGCTTCAGACTAAGTTCCCTGAGTCTGTATAGATATCATCTGATAAACAGCCCCTACCCTATGTCTACTATAACTATAAGCTACCATTAAGTTTTAGATATATTATTTTGAATCTTAACATGTCTCTGTAGGTGTATCCATATCTACTGAAGTGAAATCAGGAGTATCGATCTCTTGTTCAAGTCTTGCAGCAGCACCTAAACTAGAAAGTGTTTCTTCTCTCTTTTACCTTCTAATAAAAGTATGATATACATATACACATACACATGAAGATATGGATTACTGTACTCTTATTAATGTCTGCATTGCACCGTTACTAGAATGTCAGAGTAACTCTGTCAGTAAGGAATTTTATGATTAATTCCACCTTCATTAAATTCTTAATGAATTCAGTTCTGAATAAAAAACATTAATATTGACAGGTTGGAGAAGCATAAAATAGCATCTAACATCTATCATCTCTACTAATCAGCCAATATATGTAGTCTATCAATAATAGTGCAAGTTGTTATTCGTTGTGTATGTCAACTTCTGACAATTTTTGAACAAATGAGTGTTTTGCCACTTTATGTTATTCAACTTGCTTTGAATCTAAAATGAGACAATAAAGAAAATTAGAAACAACTGCATTCTTATGTGTTCCGAATATTACATCATGCTTCAACTAGTATCAATAGCCTAAGATCATATAGGTTATACCTAGATGTTACAACTCTATAAGTAATTTTGGCTACATTTTTGGTGTTAAGTATAGGTTATTAAATCAGTGGGGATGTTATTTAAATTTTAAAAAGAATGTGTACAGACCTATCTTAAAAATAACACATCCTGATTAACAAACTTACAATCAAGTAAATAATAAAATATGTGTTTTACTGATTCTACATTTTTGATTTGTAAAACAAATGGGATAATTGTTTAAAACAATAAAAAGGTAAAACTTTATAAGAAAGTGGCTAACATAAATGTTATTATTTGGTCTCTTGAAGTTTAGCAAAGTACTTACAATGGTTTTTCAAAGAACAATCATAGACTGTTTGTTATTTGGATCAATAATATTTTTTTATGAATATATAAATTCTAATGTAATTTATTGTGTTTTTTGATAACCTGATCAGCTCTAAGCCAATTTAACTTAAAGGAACACAAAGACATACAAATATAATAAAAAACTTTATTATTTTTTTCTAGTTAAATTATAAAAAAATAAGTTATGAATGCAGAAGAACAACTGTGATATGCAGAGATTGTCTTATCCTGCAGGTTTGCATGATTTAATCTACTATTCCTTAATTCCCACATATTATTATTAGATTTAGTATTATGGCTAGCATAGAAGGTTTAACTCATTCTTGATATTTTGTCAAGGTTGTCAGTGTATTACCTGTTATTTCTAGCACTCAAAAACACCAGCTTGTCATGTCAATCAACGAGCCTACTCATTTCCTCGTTAACTTATTAAATGAATGACTTCATCGCCTTTGGCTTTTCCCAATTCAAATAACACATTTAAGGCAATTGATTAAAGTTGAAGATAAAACAGGTAAGACAGATAATTAAAAAGTTCACCACGTTTCACTGTCTGCCAGCTGATTTTTCTATATTTTCTATTTTACAAAACCACTTGGTTCAGACTGATTTACCAAAATCGACAATGTTGTAAAGAGTAGCTGCAGGGCTGATAGAATTCAATTCATAGTATCCCTTCAAAAGACAAGGAGTACCACATGCATCAACCTTAGAATTGTAACGTATGTCAAAGAACACTGGCTAAATTTAAACTAATTAGCACAACTATAGTTCAGGTAATTTGCTTTGAATCAATATTAATTAGTCTTAAACTCGCCTTATTGCAAGTTTTTATTGATTTGAAAGCAGATTATTGTCTTGTGTACTAGAAATGTAAGATCGCAGTCTGCTATGTATATAAATGTTGGGTCTTAGGTGTTATGCAAACAACATCAGAAAAATCGTAGAAAAGAGCCGACAAATGGTATACTTTTCTAAACATATTGTGACATGCTACGCATGACTAAAGACGACCGATCATCTGAGCCTTGATCTGAGATTACCCTTGTTAGCTGCTACCTTTGTAGCCTCATGGCAAATTCTAATTCTTACATATCTGGAGGTGATAGTTTTAATTAGCATCTCAGGGACGAGCTTGACTTTCATGATCTTATTTTTCCAGTTCATGGGGCGTTTTGTCAGCTTGTTAGCAAGTCTTAGCCCGATATTTTTCTGGAGTTTATAAAGGTTTTCAATGTAGGTATACATCACCAGGAGGCGATGTATACCCATATTGCTTTTAGTCTACATCGCCTTCTGGGGATTTAAATCTCCGCAAAGTGCCCAGCGAGTTCCTCACTAACTTTAGCATGTGTACCGGGTCCATTGTAACATACACTTTGTGGTCCATCATGGGTGTGGAAAGTATGGCTTTTCTGGGATTTCGGCACCTAGTTTTTTTCAGAGCAGTGATGTTTGCTTGTGCGCCATCGCAAGTTATGTTTATAATCCTGATTACATGTTCGGCGGTAAGGCGTAGGCACTGCTGTATCAGATAAGACAGTAAATCACTGTCAATCTTGTCTACATAGAACTAGCCACAATTGGATTTTGTACACAGCCCATCACTGGAACGAGAAGAAATACCAGTGACTCGCTAACTAGCTAAGTTTTTCCACAATGGTAACATGGCTCTGTACAGGGTCAGTTGATTTCTCCAGACTAAGCTGCTTTCAGATCGCCATACTATCTATCACGATACTGTATACGTTGATTGCACATGTCTTATTACTGATGATTTCAATGACATTTGTTAAAAAACCAGGATCACATTCTACAGACTCGAGCCAGCGTCTCAGAGTTTGTGGATTAGGAAGTTTGAACAACGTTCTGACATATGCATATGCTTTTGGAGATTAGTAGTACATGATGACCGCAAACTATTTAATTTTTGGACTGTAGACCATTTTGGATTTTGTATTTTTGTTTTTGGCTTCGTTTTCTACTAGCTCTTTCAGGCAACTGTCTATCGAGTCAATTGTAGCGCTTTGAAGTTTATTTTCTTTTTTGTAGTAATGTAAAAAAATTCTATCCCCTATGCAGTCTATCAATTTTACGTCAGTCGATGTGTTTTTCTTCCGATGGAAAGGTGTAAAAGATGAGTTTACTGTCTTTTGCTGGAGTATTAGAAATCCCAAACGCACAGCAAAAAGTTCTACACCTCGAGGCCCTCCAAAATAGTTAGTAAATAATCAGCATTCTTATGAGACCATAAAATAAGAATATTTTTGCTTGGGTTTAGCTACACTCCTGTGGTGATAGCACAGCCATCTCCATACTCATTCACTAGCCTATGTCTACCTGCCATGTTGATGAAAAACTTCATGAAATGGGCAACACTTTGTCTACTTCGCGGTTGGCACTTCTTTGCGCCAAACAACCTTTAAAATATTAGTGCAAGCAATTATCTTTAGGAAAAATTTTCGGAAAAACTATTATGTGTATGCATATCTCAAAAAAATCCGCAAGTTTTCTTGCTCTATATATCTAGATACCTCTCACAATCACACTTGAAAACCATTGGAAGAAATTTTACCTTCAAGTCATTTCTAGTGCTCTTAGTTGCTCCACTCTCCATGGCTTCATATTTAAAACAATGGCCTGGATTAGGCAAAGCGACCAAGCAATGATATTGTGTCACGAAGAATGTGACTATTTAAGTAGGACACAATGATGTGCTGTGATGCATTAGATGGTCCAGTCTAACATAGTTAATAGGTCTATGTTTTAGCTTCAATTGTATTTCGTAAATTTTAATCTTCAAACTTCTATGCGGTCAGGTCACCTTAAACATTTTCTGCAACAAAATAATTGAAAGATTGAAAAATACTGATATTTTACCAAATCCGTCTAAGTTTTATAAAATCAGAAAATAAATTTGTTTAAATGAAGTCGACTAAAAAGTTTTGGTAGGTTATATTGTAATTTGTTCTTTTTTTAATGCACTGTTAACCAATAGAAATGGAAGAGAGGCGTCTGCCAATAATATACACCGATAGAAGCGGTCGCTAATAATCGCTTATTGAAAAGGATACATAAAGATTATCTCCATAAGCAGTCACCTTGACACTTATGGTGAATCTTCTGATGCTCTGAGATACTTCCTTTAGTTACTAGCTAGCGAAAATGTTGGTTTACTTCTAACAACTTTATTTTTAACATTTATACTTCCACTTAAAATATTTTGTAAAAATAAAATAATGCTTTATTCGCTTTCAAATCAAATTTTAGCCAGATTGCTGAGAAAACTATAGTACAAAATTTTTTTCGAGGCACGTTTTTTCAAAGAGAACATATTTTTGTAGAACATAAATCTGCGCTTAAAAAGTAGTCTCTAAGTCAATGAAGGTTAGCCAAGAGCAGAATGTGATACATTTAGCTTAAAGTAGTCACCATAGGTAGGGGTGTTTCTGTCAACAGAAATTTTTACTAACTTATCATAATGAAAGAGCAAGCCACAAATACCTTCATTATATAAACTCAAAAATAACTGAACATTCAAATGTTGTATTTAAAAATTATCTAGATCAACAAAATCAATTATTAAAATTGTCTTTGTTGCAGCACCATTGGGAGTAGTCTTATGTGCTTCTCCGAAGTTTTTTTACTCCCTCTATAATTGCTGTCAGCTTTTGTTTTCCTTCAACCTTTGTACACTGAAAACACATTAATTCTTAAAAATACAAATATTTTATATCTTAGCATAATAAAAAATAAATATTAAATAATACATACGTAAACAGGTTTTAGCTAAAACCTCATTATCTAGGTTGTATAGAGAAATGAAAGATGTATTCACACATAAATTCACTTTGAAAACTCGGAAAAACATAATTAGCATTTGCCATTAGGAACCAAAATTCCTGATTTATTTTATTTAAATATTACAAAAATTTTCTAAAAATTATCTTTGAGAAAGGCTTTCTTATAAATAGAAAATAGAGACATAACTACATTACCCAAATAATACAAATTAGAAAGAAAAAGATGATATGACCTAATCATATATTTTAAAAACATTCTTCACACAGAGAGTTTATAAAAAACAACAATTAAATTTTTTTACAACAACAAGCTTGCAATAAAAATAAACAAACCTGCTGAACAATATACAACATATTTAATAAAAGCCTACATTTTGTCGCATTAAATATCTTTTGCAGCAATAAAACAAGATTTCACTGTTAAAATTCATAGCATTTTTTATTGAGCGGGTCAAACTTTTTTAATTAAGATTACAAATAATTGCATAAAAATGTTTGCCCGCCATGCTGTCTTAAAAATCCAGACTTTTGCCTTGTACAGTGCATTGGGTGAAGGTTTTGCCTGTGGCTCTTCGCAACAGTTGAACACTGCTGAACTCTTACGTTGACCGCCACCAACTACCCGCGGTACTCGGGGCGTGGATTAACATTTCATTGCTGATTGGCCTGCAGTGCCTTCATCGAGGTTTTCAGCATTTATGGAAGCCAGCCTGTAATGAGGCATCCACACGGCTCTGTTTACAAAAGCTGCTTTTAAGTGGCAGTGTAACCAATCAAACTAGTTCCTTCACCTGACGTTAAAACTAAAATTTTACATCTATTTCAATGGCTTCCAAATAACCTGCTTCTTTCATTATAATGGTGACTTTACTGAGACGATATCGCAAAATAATCCATATGAGTATTTGCTGTCTTTGCTCTATGTAATGAATGATTGGGCAGATAAACAATTATATGATAGTAATTATAATTTTGCAGATTTCTCTGAGTTTCAAAATGACGATGAAAAGGTGGTCGATAGATATGATGCTATCGCAGGTTTTTAGAAGTTTTTAACATCATACGTTTTTTTACGGTTTTATCCCGATGAACTGGGAAACAATATTGTTTGTATTTAGTGACAGTTACAGTGTTTTGTTAGCATGTGTACATGGTTATTATCTGTAGTTTTAGCTTTCCTGACAATCTCTTACAGTACATGATATTAATTAAATATTAGTATATCATAATATGAACATAAAATTCGATAAGCAATTTAATAATTAATTTTTATTCTAAAGTAGACTAACAAACAGGTCACCTCAAACATAAAACACAGTTACAAATTATGAAAAATACTGATATTTCTGATGAAAGCTGCCAACAACTTTTGACTATATATACTTTATACTATGACTAACCAGTGATAAAAAAGTTTTTGCATGACAAACTTATTTAACATATTCAATATTTACCATTTAACCTTTGACACTTGTCTCTGATGTTACATAAAATGCAATATATAACTTTGATGTACCATTTTATAATAAAGTATTATTATATACCAGAGTACCGTATGGTATAATACATTATAATGCACTATGGTATAATATTACATCACATATTATAACACAATGCTACAGTGTAAGTTCTTGTGTTTTACTTAAATTTGTAATCTCACTAGCTGCACTACCTGTACTACTTTCAAAAATCAGCTTCTAAACAATGAGAGGTAATAAGAGTTGCCTGACACTTGCTATTATCCTATCTCAGTGCCAATGGATAATTTGGGTAAGCTTGCTTATAAGAGCTACCCTTATTACATTGAGTCATCATTTTACGTTGTGACCTAAAGCAGTAGCCTATTTGCGCTATTTGCCTAATGTACTTTTTATCTATCCTGAACATATTCTGTAAGCAGTTAAAAAACTAGAGTTGTATTCTCCTACAAAGCCTCAAGTATAGAAAAGACAAGTACAAACATTGTATGATATTACTAAAAAAGTTATTTCATTACCGGTTTTCCAAATACTGTATACACTACCAAATTATTACAATTATGACAAAACTATTTATACTAAACTAATAAAATAAGCCAGAAAGCTTTGCTTTTACGTTAGTTCTACTTGGGAATTATCTACTCTCTGGGAGCAATGCATAAGAATAAGTAAATTGTTGATATAAGATAAACCCAAAAAAGTTATCTATGATAGGGGTTCAATCTAATTCTACCTTTTCTTCTTTACACAAAAGTAGAACCAATTAAGGGGCTAAAATTACTTCCTTTTCTACAGCCTCACTATGAATAAAGGTCATACGATGGTCAATATGGTGCTTGACTAGTTGCTTCCATGAGCTATGAACAACACCTCTGTAGGTTCGAAAATGCAAAATCATTGCAATTGTATCGAAGTTACCTTGACCAAAGTAATAAAAGTTGCCAGAAAGTTGTGTTTTTATGTGACTTCCACTTAGGAACTATCTACTCTCCGGAAGTATGGCATAAGAATAAGCAAGCCATTGAGATAAGCCAAACTTAATTAAGTTAATTGTAATAAATTTCAAGCATGTTCTACCTTTTCTACTTCACATAAAAGTAGATCCAATTAAGCTGATAAAAAGGCTTAGTACTCTACTACCTGACTATGAGTGAGATCATATGACGGTCAAAATGTTGTTTGACTGGCAGCTTCCATGAGCTGTGAAATGTGCTACTTTAACTTCAGAGTGGCAGCAACGGCCATCATAAAGTAAATCATGTCCTCAGCAGTTGGAGTAGACCTGCATCTACTGTAGCTTATGGCGCTGACTCTCTGGCAAAGTTGAGGCCCCTTTTTTATTGTAATACTATGTTGCTAGTCGGTAGGTTATATCACACATGAGTTGAATGAATTTTAATTTTGTGAAAGTGTCTGGATTGGAGTTAAAAGTCTTTTTTTAACAATTGTTTAAAACTGTTTTCACCTCAAGTTTAAAAACAAACACTATGAACCATTCCAGATTTCCATGAACAAAATCTGCCATCGGAAGAAGATTGGTGTGCAAAACTAGAAACTGACCATGTGGATGTGTTTTAATTCTACCAAGTTAAAAATATTTTGGCAGGGTTTTTATTCACCTTGCTCTGAAAGTCTGTGAACAAGTGTTTTTGTAAACTATAAGCCATTAATTCAAAATTATAAGATACTAGCTGCATTACCGGTCTACAGGAGCAGATTCACGGGCAGCATAAAGTTTATTGAGAGTTGGCTTTCATACCGTAAAACAACTCCAAATATGCATTTACATCTCCCTCTCTCCATCTCTCCCTCTTTCCTCTCTCTCCCCTCTCTCCCCTCTCTCTCCCTCCCTCTTCTCCCTCTTTCTCTCCCTCTCTCTCTCTTTCTCTCCCTCTCTCCGTCTCTCCCCTCTCTCTCCTCTCCCTCTCTCCCCTCTCTCTCCTCTCCTTCTCTCCCCTCTCTCTCTCCCTCTTTCTCTCCCTCTCTCTCCCCCCCTCTCCTTCTCGCTCTCCCTCTCTCTCTCCGTCTTTCCCCTCTCTCTCCCTCCTTCTTTCCCCTCTCTCTCCCTCCCTCTTTCTCCCTCTCTCTCTCCTTCTCCCCTTCTCTCCCTCTTTCCCCTCTCTCTCCCTCCCTCTTTCTCCCTCTCTCTCTCCTTCTCCCCTTCTCTCCCTCTTTCCCCTCTCTCCCTCTCTTCGTCTCTCCCCTCTCTCTCTCCCTCCCTCTTCCCCCTCTCTCTCTCTCTCCCCTTCTCTCCTCCTCTCTCCCTCCCTCTTCCCCCTTTCTCTCTCTCCCTCTTTCTCTCCCCCTCTCTCTCTCTCCCCCTCTCCTCCTCGCTCTCCCTCTCTCTCCCCCCTTCTCTCCCTCTCACTCTCTCCCCCCCCCTCTCCTCCTCGCTCTCTCTCTCCCTTTCTCTCTCTCTCCCTCTCTCTCTCCCTTAGTTCAACGCAACACATGCGGATAGACAACATTTTTGGTTTTTCTGTGGGGCGTATGAAGAAATAGTTTTCGGCGTGTGCCTACTTTTGAGCAGGCGACGTATAGCTGGTCATGGCTGATGCAGGGTGACAGTAAGTCAATAGCAGCTGCTCTCTTTCTTTTCACAATAGCATATCGCAACCCTCGGAGTACTCGTGAAAGTTCTGTAATAGTAAGTTACAATAGGCCTACTTGTAGCTGGAAAAAAATTAGTAACTCGGCTGCTGAAGGAAATGAACATGACCCACTATCACGAACAGCGGCAAATCCAACGTTATTAAGTGGTGGAGATATCAATCAATTTATCTTTGTATACGCTATCCTGCATTACTTATTAGAAGTCATCCTCTCATGTAAATTTTCTTTTAACTTTTACACAAATAATCTCAAACTAAAAATTGTGGTGGAACACAAGATTTCCATCCTCTCTTGTACAGTTTCTAACCAGAGTTATGTTCCCTTTCTTTATTTTGTTAGCCACGCCCCTAAGGGAGGCTGGTCTTATCATCTAATTTGCATAATTTCATGTACATAAGGCAGGGTCTCGGCCCTTTGTATTCATTCAATACATGCAGTGCAATTGAATCATACTCGTTCTGCTACATTAAGCGATACCAGAACCACCCCGGCATATAGCTATCTCCAAAGACTTGGTCTATGGACTGTGCTGTGGGAATAGACTCATAAAAACACTGTCGACCTCTGTCGACCCTGTCGACCTCGTCGACCCCCGGTCGACCTTGTCGACCTAGTATAAAACCTCTTTGGTGCAATCCCTTGTGTGAAGTGGTTAATGTTGACCGGTGGAGTAAGCCGACCTAGTCGCCTCTGCGTGTTGGTCACGGGAAACCAGCACACAGCCCCTGTGAAGGGTGAATGTTGACCGGTAGAGTAAGCCGACCTAGTCACCTCTACGTGTTGGTCGCAGGAACCAACGCACTGGTGGCAGCAGTGGGATTGGACTGCTGTAAAAAGGATTTCTAAGACGACCCTTGTAACCATGCCAAATAGCCGACGGACTGCTACCAGACATCTGTCTGAGGCAGAGCTACAATAGGTCGACCAGATTGGTCAGATGACAGAGGCTATTACCAGAGCTTTACAAATACCTAGGAAGGAGGCTAGCTTCAAGCCACGAAATTAGATGGGAGTGAAGATGTGGAACTATTCATCTCCCAGTTCGAAGAGGTTGCAGAAGCTAATGAGTGGAATGAGAAGGCCACTCTCCCCCACCTGTGTGAGACATTGAAAGAGGGGGCCAGAGGTTGCAGTCGAGGAGATTCACCCGCCTCCATCTTTTCGGCCTTACGCACAAAGTACAGACTCTCTCCGAGAGAGAACAAGAGTAGGCTCCACCTCAAGAGGGAGCCAAAGACTAGCCTTCAAGAGCACGCAACGGAAATGGAGCGTCTAGTGAAAATAGCACACGCTGTAGAGATGCCCCGATTCTAAATTCACCAGCCGATTCAGATACCGATCCGATATACCGATCCTAATTGAAAAATAATCTGATTCAGATACCGATTCAGATCTTTTGTGTTGCATAGATAGTAGCTCATTTTATTATGCAAATACAAACATAATGCAAAGAAAACATGAATATTATTGTATTTATTTGTTTGCATTTGTAACAAAAAATATATACATATTCACATACTGACATACCGTGCATGTAGTAACAAAACAGTCCATGTTTCTTGTAATTTGTAAATAAAGGTAATTACTGTTAGTGGTACAGTTCTATCTGTGATAACGAAGTCCCTCTTCTATTGTTGGATGAACTGCTGTGCCTGTACAAGTTTAGAGCAAATCAATGTTTCTTTTAAAAACCGTTAGTGATTCAATTATCTCAGTAAGACGTCTCTTTTTTTCCGGCATTATCAATGTAGCCAAGCGTACTGAAGGGGGATTCCCTTGCAACAGATGTTGGAGGACAGGCTACATACCGATACGCCACTGGGGTTACCGTTTTTTGTACAATACAAACGATCCATTGTATCGTCAGGATCAAGAGAGTGATAGATAACTTTATGTGTCGACTGTTTAAATTACTTTCGTAATGCTAGTAAATAGAAATATTAAACTGCGTTCTTGTTTCCCATTTTTGTTTTCTTGTTCGTGATTGCTTGCAATGAAACCTATCGCTGTAATTGGGAAATACCACACTTTTTGTTTACGTTCTGGCTAAAAAGTTTCCTTCGCTGTGTTGATCAGGCTATAGACATGAAATAAATTGTGTGGCAGGCCTGAAATTCATTAAGTAAAAGTAAGAAGCTTACAGCTGATGATTTTTTATTAGTATAGCAGGCTAAAATACAGTTTTCTGCTAAATGGTTGATCTGTAAAAAGTATCGGAAGGTTCAGATTTTTTAAGAAAAGATCGGCCGATACCGATTCAGATACTTGACACTCATATCGGCACCGATACCGATTCCGATACCAAAATCGGGGCAACTCTAATACGCTGACCTTCCGGACTCCTACCAAGCTAACATGGCCATGGATGCATTTTCCCTGACTCTAGGAAACACGTACCTCCAACGCCATCTTTTGGCAGTAAGAGCCCAGAGCTTAGAGGAAGCAGTGCAGGCAGGAAATGAGTTCCTGCAAATTCAGCCCACTCTTCCTCCGCCTGGTGCTCGACCCCTAGTAATGACAGTGGAGAATGAGGAGATTACCCCTGCTACAGTCGCCCCCATCCACTCGGATCCTCCATCAGCCACCTTGAATGACGTCCTACTGGCTATGAAAGGGCTAACAGATGGACTAAAAGAAGGAAACCGATTGGGGTGGCGAGGAGCAGAGCGAAAGGAACCTAACTGTTGGGGCTGCAGCCAGACAGGGCACGTACAGCGCCGGTGCCCTCAAACTATCCAAAGACAACCACCTCAAGCCACGAGGTTGGGAAACGGTTCCCATCCACAGCAGTAGGAGGAAGTGCTGACTGTGGATCTACTATACCAATGCAAGACCAGTGGCAACGGCCACAACGAACTAGGCGACATAGGCTCCCCCCTGGTCGCCACCGGTCCCCTTGCATAACCAGTATCAGCCCTTACCTGAGTGTGCAGGTCTCCCACCCTCAGAAACCAAGGAAGAAACATACGTCTGGCCAAAGCCGTCTCGGCCTTCCGAAAAAGGCCCCCAGAGAATGAGCGAAGCCAGACAAACTGATGGAGATGAATTGTGGAAGCCACATAATAGCAGCTATTTCTTGCCAGGTCGCATCGGAGGGCAGCCCGTCCAGTTTCCCGTGGACACCGGATGCACGTCTGATCTGTTGGGACAGCATGTTTTTGAGCGCTTACCCAAGGATGTCAAGAGCCGATTAGAGGTTCGAGAAGACTATGGGCGGATGGCAGATGGTACATGGCTGCAATTTCACGGACTCATCACTCTCCCGGTCAGAGTCAGAAGTGTCCAAGACACTGTATCTCTAGTGGTGTGTGCCCTGAAGGAGGATGCCATCCTGGGCATGCCATTCTTGGTCGACCACCACTGTGAGATGAATTTTCAGCAACCCACGTTGGTGTTAAATGGGCAGAAATTGACTTGTACTGACAGAGAGGGTCGACCCCTGACAAGTGGAGTTCAGATAATGCCAGCCACAATGCTTCCCCCTCGAGCCGAGGTCCTAGTTGCTGGGCATCTCACGTCCTCATCCTATCAGCCAGTAGGGCTAATTGAAGGAGTAAGAAGCAGTTATATGGTGGCCGCCAGCCTACATCAACCCGGTAAAAAGGGAAGAGTGGCAATTCGCTGTATGAATCCTACCGACCATCCAGTCTGTGTGACGACAGGGACGATTGTGGGACAATACACTGGAGTAGGGCCGCACGAAATAGGGGTTCTCTGGACAGCAAAGGAGGATGTCGAGACTCCTAAGGAACATCCCCCTTCACCTTCAAGCGTGCCCCCCCCCCCCCCCACATGCAGGACTTGCTCCAACAAGCGGCGCCGCATTGCTCGTCCCCTACCGAGCACAGAAGGATGGAAGACCTTTTGGTTCGTTATGCGGATGTGTTCAGCCAAGGAAGCGAAGACGTGGGGCGTACCACCCTGGTACAACATGAAATCACCCTTCTCCCAGAGGCACAGCCCATCCGTCAACTCCCATATCGAGTAGGACATGAGAATGAAGCCAAAATCGAGCGACAGGTTTCGGCTCTTGAGAAACAAGGCATGATTGAGCCCGCTCACGGGGCCTGGAGCTCTCCGGTGGTCTTGGTGAGGAAGAAGGACGGGGCGTGGCGACTATGTGTGGACTATAGAAAGCTCAATAGTGTCACTCGCCAGGACGCCTACCCCCTTCCCCGAATCGACGAGAGTTTAGATGCCTTGTCTGGCAGCAAGTTTTTCAGTACCCTGGATATGATGAGCGGGTATTAGCAGGTACCTCTCCCTGCTGAGGCCCAGGAACGGTCAGCATTTACCACACGCAATGGATTATGGAGATGGAAGGTGCTCCCCTTTGAGCTGACCTCCGCTCCGGCTACCTTCCAGCGGCTAATGGAACGCGTCCTTCAAGGGCTACACTGGAAAACTTTGCTGCTATACCTAGACAACATCATCGTCATGTCGGCAGACTTCTCTAGTCATGTAGCTAGGCTGGCAGAGGTGTTGGAACGATTGAGGCAAGCAGGATTAAAATTGAAGCCATCTAAATGCAGTCTGTTCCAGACCCAAGTCAAGTACCTGGGCCACATAGTCAGCGACACTGGAGTGGCTACCGACCCTGAGAAAATTCAGGCCATCAGTAAATGGGCAGCACCACAGGATGTGACTCAATTAAGATCGTACTTGGGTACAACTGGGTACTACCACTGATGCGTACCTGACTACGCCTCGATCGCCAAACCTCTCACCCTGTTGACTAGCGAGGGGGCCCCCTGGAAGTGGAGAGAAGATGAACAGGAAGCTTTCCTTAAGCTCAAGTGGTCACTGACGCACGCTCTAGTACTGGCATATCCTGATCCCTCTTTACCCTATGTACTCGATACTGATGCTAGTAACGTAGGGACCGGAGCTGTGTTATCCCAGGTCCAGCAAGGCAATGAGCAACCTATAGCCTACTATAGCAAGACCCTCTCCCCCGCCGAACGCAACTACTGCGTGACTAGAAGAGAGCTGCTGGCAGTCGTGCTAGCTGTCCGACGTTTCCGGCCATACCTATATGGCAGAGAGTTTACCATCCGGACAGATCATGCCTCCTTGGTTTGGCTGCACCGGAGAAAGGAACTCTCTTGCAAGGTGGCCCGGTGGCTGGAGAGCCTAGCCGAGCACAAGTATCGAATCATCCATCGAAAAGGCGTTAAGCACGGTAACGCCGATGGGTTGAGTCGACAACAGTGCATCGACTGCCGGCAGTGTGCTGCCATTGAGAAGCGGGATCGAGGGCCAACTAGGTCACAAGTGTGTGACTCTTTAGTACCCCCAGGGACCAATTGGGAAACTACTGTACCAGTGGACCAAGTTCCAGTACACCCACCAAGAGGTACAGGAGGACCCAGTCCTAGCGCCCACCAGTTGGACGAAGACGAATGGCCTCGACTACCCAGCAGCAGACATACATCATGGCCCAGCCTCTCAACTCCCACACCAGCCAGCCTAGTTCCAGTACGGCTGCCATGCGGTGCGGGGTCACCCAGAGTGTTGGACAACCTTCTCAGAAAGTCGCAAAACCCTCGGTTATGGGCCATCAAGGTGGCAGGTGAGCCAGGACTCGTTGTGGAGACTGACCAAGTTACAGTACGATCAGAGGCTAGGGCCACGAGTTTAGATTTCTCACCGCCAGATGCCCTAAAGGTCCCAAAATTGTTGACAGTAGTACAAACCTCACTAGATGAAGTACGAGCATTGCAACAGAGACCCACTACCGACCTAGGGATAATTTACCAGGCCGTCAGGAACCGGAAAAGAGTCGAAGAGGCAGTATTGCAAGTAGGCAGCTCCGAGTTGCAGCGGTTGGCCCGGATTTTCCATCAGCTCCAGATTGACGAATCAGGTGTATTGACCCTTCATCTCATTCAGAATGGGCGAGAAAGGGTGGTGGTGGTGTGCCCCCAAACTCTGCGACAGGAGATCCTGTGGAAGGCCCACAAACAAACTCACTGCGTTGTGGAAAGGACCCTGAAGCGCGTCTAGTTGGATTGGTACTGGCCGGGCATGACTGGAGATATCAGGAGGGCAGTTCTCTCTTGTGAAGTTTGCCAGCGGGCTAGGACGGGAAAGGCTCGGACCTCCGGAAGTCGACAACGGTTGTACGCTGGTAGGCCATGGCAACGTCTAGCAATAGATTTAGTGGGACCCCTACCTCAGACACTTCGAGGAAATAGCTGGGTGTTGGTACTCACTGACCATTTCACTCGGTGGTCGGATGCCTTGGCTATCCCTGACGCTACAGCTCCAACGGTGGCCCAAGTCTTGGATGAAAGAGTATTCAGTTACTTCGGTCTGCCCAAAATTATCCACACCGACCAGGGGAGCCAATTCGAGTCCTCATTGCATCAAGAGCTATGTGACTTGTGGGAAGTCGACAAATCTAGGACCACTCCGTACCACCCCGAAGGAAATTGTGTGGTTGAAAGAAACAACCGAGTATTGGGTGACTCCCTACGAGCACTTTTACTGGGCAGAGAACAAGAGGACTGGGATCAACTATTGCCACAGATCATGCGGACGCTGCGAGGGCTACCGCACTCCGCCACTAAGGAAACACCCAATTATTTGATGTTGGGTCGAGAGCTTCGTCTTCCTGACCAATTGCTGCATGGAAATAGGTTGGAGTTATTTACTAGCACACACGAGTATGTCCAGACTGTTCACGACCGGTTGATACAAGCTCACACTCTTCTCCGAGATAGACAGAAGGAAATTGTATCAACCGACGTAAGGGAGCCCCCGCTGTTCAATGAGGGTGACCTCGTATGGTTGCTAAGCAAGCGAAGAAGAAAAGGCAACAAATCCGAAATTAGCGGCCAAGTATGTGGGGCCCTATCGCGCACTAAGGAGTCACGAAAATCATAAGTACGAAGTAGAAAGATATGGACAGCGATTCACTCAGGCCGAAGGAAGATTAAGGCTCTGTCACCCTAGCCCTGCGCAACAAGGTCGAGCCCCAACTGAAGTCGAACCTGCCAGACGTCCCAACATGAGAGGTTATCCCCGGAGACGAGTATCACAGAAAAACGGTAATCCAGATGCTGTTATTTCCGAATCACTTCTGCCTAGTCGATTAATAGATTTACCAATACCGCAATCGCCAGGAAGATTGGAACCACCTCGGCTCCACAACAAAGATTTTTTGGTCTCTCCGAGTAAACACAACTCTGACTCGAGGGCTGGCCTCGACACTAGCTGCGAATTGGCGACCGAAGAAACAAGAGCTACGGGGAATGAAGGAGTCCAGGCTAGTACCACTGGGACCGGAAATACCACGCGGCCACAACGAATAAGAAAGCCCCCTGCGTATCTAGCAGATTACGACGCAAGTACTGTCCAATCAGAAGAGGCCAAAAGGGGTCAAGGCCGAAGGGCGGCCATTTTAAAAAATAAAGAAAGCCCTCTCACTGTTTGTTACCAGCTCGACACGCACGCACGCGCACACTTACACCCTCCAGCCTCAGACGAACGGCCCGCCGCCTGGAAGAGTTGGCTAACCAGATGTCGACTAAGTGAAAGATTACGATACAGATTCCATTAAAAACATTGACTATTCCTAGAAACCATTATTTACACATCCTTTATCTTGTAGTATATTCTAGCTCGTTTGTGTTTTTTTTTGTTTTTTTTGTTTTTTTATTATAGCCGATTGCCGTCTATAGGGGCGGCGTGTGTGGTGGAACACAAGATTTGCATCCTCTCTTGTACAGTTTCTAACCAGAGTTATGTTGCCTTTCTTTCTTTTGTTAGCCACGCCCCTAAGGGAGGCTGGTCTTATCATCTAATTTGCATAATTTCATGTGTATAAGGCAGGGTCTCGGCCCTTTGTATTCATTCAATACATGCAGTGCAATTGAATCATACTCGTTCTGCTACATTAAGCGATACCAGAACCACCCCGGCATATAGCTATCTCCAAAGACTTGATCTATGGACTGTGCTGTGGGAATAGACTCATAAAAACACTGTCGACCTCTGTCGACCCTGTCGACCTCGTCGACCTCGTCGACCTCCGGTCGACCTAGTATAAAACTTCTTTGGTGCAATCCCTTGTGTGAAGTGGTTAATGTTGACCGGTGGAGTAAGCCGACCTAGTCGCCTCTGCGTGTTGGTCACGGGAAACCAGCACGCAGCCCCTGTGAAGGGTGAATGTTGACCGGTGGAGTAAGCCGACCTAGTCGCCTCTACGTGTTGGTCGCAGGAACCAACACAATATGAATTGTTCACTACTATATTGCATTCAGGATTCTTCTACAGTTTCCGTTTTATTGGATAATATGCCTGCAAATAGAGGCTTTTTGTTATTTTGTTATCAGCAAAATAAAAGATTACTAACTAACTAATGATCGAATCGAAAAAAAAGACCGCCATATACGGTAATTTATTTATACTGCTCATATTTGGGAGTTATCGGTGACTCAATATATCGAGAGGACAACTCATACTATTAGCATATCAGTATTGATCGTCCATCCCTCCGATGAATAGCAGGTTATGTATTATAAAAGAGGCGTGTACTAACCGGAGATTCCCGTTAATGCGCCCTAGTGGTGAAAAAAGCTGCAGAATAGACACGCCCTTATATAAAAGTAGCGGCTAATAGTCGGAAAGGTACGGTACTCTATAAAGCGGACAGACACACAGATAGATAGATAGATAGATAGATAGACAGACAACGATTTCCGTTTATATAGTAGATTACCAGGATGTCCGGGTCATACATGTATGTTCCAAATGCAATGTGAATTACTGATTCAGATATCATGTTATTTGTAATCTTACTGCTCCACCTTAAAACAACACCTGCTAGCTAACAATAAAACATTCAAACAAAAAATGACTGTTTTGCAGCTTTTTACGTGATCCAACTTGCTTTAAATCTAAAGTAAGCTCACAGAGAGAAAATAGAAACAACTGCATCATTTTGACTTCTAGATAATATTACATCATACTTCAACTACTACCAATAGCCTGGGATCCTATGATTTTTACATACATGTATCTGCTCCATAATTATTTTTTACTACTTGTTTTGTGTGTAATTTATTAAATCAGCAGTGATGTTATATAAATCTGGATAGAAACTTTTAAATCCCTACTTAAAAAAGAACACCTTATGGTTGACAATTCACTTACATTCAAGTAAATATAAAAATAAGTGTTTTTTGGATTCTTAATTTTGTTCAAGCTAAAAAGGTGAATAATGATTTAAAATGATAAGTAGGTAAAAGGTGATATAAAAGTAGCTTTCATGAATGTTATTTGTAGGTATTTAATAAATTTAACAGAGCACTTAAATGGTTTTCTAAGGAATGATCAAACCATCAACAATAAATGAAAGCATAAACTACACTGTCCTTTGAAGTGACCTTTGATAAACGGATCAGCGTTAAGAGGCCTGAAATATAGAATTTTGAAAAATTCAAAGACATAAAAATGAACTTGAAAATAGAAAGAAAACAACAAATTGTTCAAAACTTTTATTTGTAAAATTATGAAAAAAATTGGGAAAGGACCACTGTTATATGCTGAAATTGTCTTATCCTGCAGGTTTACACAGTCTACTACTCCTGAGACCTCCCATATTATTAATACATTTAGTATGTGACCAGCATAGAAAGTTCAGCTCATTTTTGAAACTCTGTCAAGGCTGTCAGTGCATTACCTGCTATTTCTAGCAGCTTAAATCACCTGCCTAACATGTCAACGAACCTGCTTACTCATTTCCTCATTGGCTTATTAAAGAAATGACTTGATCATCTTTTTTGGCTTCTCTCAATTCAAATAAAGCAGTTAATGCACATGATTAAGGAAATTCAGCCCCTTTTATTTTTGCTAGTTATTTATCTATATTTTTTATCTCTATAAAACCACTTAGTAGAAAGGAATTTACTAAATTCAGCAATGTTGTAAATGGTAGCTGCAGTGCTGATTAATTTCCATTCATAGTATCTCTTCAAAGGACTAGGAGTGCCGCATGGATAATTATTAGAATTGTTACGTATGTCAAGGAACATTGGCTAAACTTCAACTAATTAGCTCAACTATAGTTTAACTAATTTTCTCCAAATAGCATGTCAGTTAGTCTCAAGCTTGTCTTATTGCCAGTTTTTTATTAGTTTCAAAGCAGATTTTTATTATGTGCATCAATATTATAACATCCCCAAATTAGCAACTGGAGCAACCTTTCATAATTTTTCACAATAATTTGAATCCGGAAATATAAATAAAATGAATGTAGAAACCTCGTTTGTATGGTGCTTTCAAATAATCAACAATCTGTGGAGCACTGCATAGTGGTAAGACAACCCCCAGGTATATTTACAGAATTCTTGAAGACCCGCTCGCAGCGAATTTTAATTGGTTCTATCATAAAGCATTGGTATCATTTTATCATTTGCAATTGTTATTGATGTCTGAGGGAATCTGACAACTAAGATGTTTCAAGATTAAAATCAACCAAACTTTATGTTGGTTAAAATTGTCAGACAAAAAAATGCCTAGACTTGCTTAAAAATAATCTACATAATAATGGCCGCCTGTCTCTTGCTCGTATTCACATCAGCTATTGATATCCATTTCTTTTAAATCAATTTACCACCGATTCAACTCTGAAAATAAACTTTTCGGAAAAAAAGAGTTAACAAAAGCTTTCCTGATTCTGGTTGGTGGTTTGTGGAGTGGACTCTACTGTTTTCACTTAGTAGTGTGAAGCATGAAATTGTTCAAGTAGTTGTTTATATTTGGTCCATTAGAACTGAATCGATCTAAGCAGAACTACATCTTAAAACAGCTCTAATTACACTTCATAAATCAATTTATTAGGCAAGATTTCAACACTGGTGGCAACAGGGCTGTGATGAATTCAAGATGTTTTGCAAGTCATGTTTTGCATTAGCTTCAACAATATTACTTTCTTATATAATTTTTACAAACCAAAGATTTTTTATCACTCCATAAAGTCTTCATTAAAAAAATCTATTGAAGATATGGTCACTCAAATAATTTCAGCTCACATAACAGGTATAATTACTCTACTGCAGTAAACTCAAACTCTGTATGTATCATATCTGGATATTTCTCCCCATCTTTAATCCTAGGATAAGTAGCTCTCACTATAATGTATATGCAGGTTAGCAGTGGTCACTATGTTGCTATTGTAAGTCATTCTGGGTATGTCCAAAATACAATTGATCAGTAGATGCTTGAATCCTTCTGTTTCTGCATACCACGTCATACATCTTATGTTCCTGTTGCCTTTTAAATGGTTTGAGACTCTGCACATCGAGATATTTGGGTACTAACAAAGTATTAAATTTTCATTACTTTTTGATAATTTATTGAATGTCGCTTGGAAGTTATATGATATTCAGTAAAATGGCAGCAGCAAAAATAGAATAAGATTTGAGAACAGCTGCTATTAATTGACTTTTGGTCATTGAGCTCAAAGTGTTTACAAAACTTTGTCATTTTACTGAGTGTAGAACTTATAAAAGTGTCTCTACCTCTTTTTTAAAATTTGAGATCTGAAAAATGTCCGGTACATATTTTGCTCCACTATTTTTGTCTCCCTAAATGTCATATTTAAAAAGATTAGTTTAGCTTTAAAAAATCATTCAAGCTTATGTTGCAGAGGCTCTGTTTACCGCTAGAAGACAGGTTTTGGAAAACTCTATGAATAAATGAAATCTTGTGGAGACATATCTTAAATGACTGTTTTTCATGAGTTTGATAATTTCTGAGAACCTCTTTGACATTGCTAGTGTACAACTAAATAAAGTTGGCATAAATTAAAAGTAACACGAAGTAGAAGCTGTAAAATACAAAAATTAAAAAGTAAGCTCAAGCGATGCAATTCTTGTCTATGTGACAGACTCAACCTTTCCTTGTAGCTCGGGGATATATGCAAGAAGGCTCTCCTCTACTCTATATAATATCTTTGCAGGATTGGATAGCTGTTCCATTCGTGTGTCTCTTCTTTTGATGTTTATTCAAAATTCTGCTGAATTGAATCTGAATGATTATACAAATAAATATTTAAATAAATATATTTTAGTGAGATCCCGAGATTTGTGGTTTTGCCATCAAGTCAGCATCTGATACCTTTTGTGTGGTCTGGTGTGTTGTGTCTAGGATGAATAAATAGTTAAATCTCCTTTCTGGACGAACTTTTGCCATCATAGGGACAAGTATTTTACAATTTTTTTCGGCAAAACATGTATTCATGTGCATATTTTTTGGCAGGGCTGTTATCTGACAGTACTGGATCTCATGTTTAGTAGACAGTTTGTATTATGCTACAGCTAACAAGCAGCATGATGTATCAGCATTTACTGTCATAATTGATTAGTTTGAAGGCTATGTGGAATGAAAGGTATAAAGGAATGACTTAATTTACAAGCAGTAAAGACGTGATTGCCCAGTCGGGCCCAATCAGGTGTAGCTCCTCATTTTAATAAATAACATTTGCATGGCGTACCACGCCTACCTGCACGTTTTCCAGTGTGCTTCGCTTGAACAAAACCTTTAATCACAAGCTTATTTGGCAGAGTACGGGAGCGTCTGCTTAATTCAACTAATTATATAATAATGCACTAAGGCTAAAATTCTGATTGATTGCCAGGCAACGCAACAATCCAGTTCTTAACAAAGCTGGTAGGGTCTTAGAGTTATTACACATTTAGTAAGGAGATATTTAAGGTTTTGCCGCATTTTGAGGAATTAAACAGAAATTACAGAGTTGGCAGCGCAAATAAGCATACGTTTATAGTCAACAACAACACAGTACCAATTTGGTCTACCAGTACCTAATGGCGACCCTGCTGGTCAGCTTACATTAATCTTGATTTGCACTAAAATTGTCTATAATTATAGAAGACTATGTCGACTCTCAGGTTCCACAGTCTGAGTAACTTAGGTTGACCCTTCTTTCAGGTGATGACCAGGTCGACCCATTCAGATCACATTAGTTGCTGACTCGCGTAGTCAACTGATTAACTGATGACTGTTATACTTGTACTGATTGTCTATCAAGAAAGAATTATTCAATTGATCTCTCAAGCATGAATGAAGAGAGTGTGCGCATGTGTATAACTGTATTGCTATCTCACTAAAACTGGCCCACTGCGGACTATACATTCATTTATATAGGTTGTTCAATCAAGCGTACGGTTCAGCCATATAAGGGAATAATGGCTATATAAGGTAATGGTGACCATACAAGGATACCTGACTGGTAGGTCAATTAAGGATATTATAAATGAGATAAAAGATAAAAACTAACCAAAATGTAATAAGAATAGTAGCAAATCTGCCATAATACTTTTTACCGTTACGCCTCGTCAACAATAATCTTATTTAATCGCTGTTTACTCTGATGAAAATATACACTTCCATCAATTTAAAGACATGTACAGAGTTTTCTTAGACAAAACAGAGTCGTTATTCAAAAAGCTGTCTATATTGTTTCATCTACAATAACATTTATTATTCAATTGAGTATTATATGGCGAAAGGAAGTGTTGAAATTGCTAAAGATGCATAAACTGGTTAGATCACTATTAGTATGCTGTTCCCATTCATTTGCGACAATATAACATTATATTATTACCGCGGGAGTTTTTGTGTGTTGAAAATAAAATATGTGTGCTTAACAGATGTTTAATTAAAAATACCATTTGGAAAATTTAAGAAGAGGCCAAATTATATTTTGTAAAAGGACTGACACAAAAAATTTCATGACATGTCACACGTGCTTTAATGAATATGGTTTTATTTGATAGGTCCTATTTTTCTTTTTATACACTTATTGATTGGTTGATTACATGTATTTATTAGTTTTTATTTAGCTATTAAACAGATAAACATTAAATACAGGCTTTATTAAGTTATTTAGTAGCAATTAATAATTTTTTTTAGCAACTTAATTCATTTTTCATACAACCAGAGACCAACAGTGATAATTTTTGCTAGTGAAATGCGTTAAATTACTATATTTAATACTGTATTGCCATATAAAGATAATGTGACATTAAAGGTTATTAATTATCATGAAACCTGAGATTACAGACAATAAACTGTACTGTTGAGATAAAATATTGCTTTGAAATCAACAAAACCTTGTCCCTGTTGAAATTCTGAAAAAAAGATGTGTTCAGACTTGCCAAAAATGATATATATAGGGAGGCAGCCTGTCTCGATATCTCTTAGTTACATTGGCTATTGCAGTACAAATCGAGTTCTCCGCGACTGTATTGGCATGCGTTTAATTTTATGTTTGCTCATGAACGCTAGAATAAAATTTTAAGTCTAGCTACAGATACATTATTACAGTTATAAATGTCTCAAACATCTCAAATAAGGATAATTTAACGTTTGGCATATCAGTTTCCTCTAAATGCTGTGTAAACATCTAAGTACCGACTATGATTCTGCCAGTCTATAGTAACTAGGTTATTGCCTGAACTTACTTCATTAAGGCTTTTGTATCAGCAAAGTTCTCAGTTCCAAACTGAAAAGTAATTAGTAGATAAAATAAGCAAGTCACATCTTTGAAATGAATATGTTTGTATATAGCTGAAGCCAACCACATTTCTAAAAAGTCATGCATAGTCAACATTATTTAGTCATTATTAGTATAAGTTTGTAGAGATAATTTTATTGGTCACATTTAATTAGTTGATTTAAGTACAACACAAATGGATTTTCTAAATTGACATAACTGCGTACTCAAAACAACGAGATTTTTGTTTGAATTAATTTATTAACCCACTGATTCTAGCAAAGGGTTATTAAGGTTACTTCCCACACCTATTTGGCGTTTTTAGTGTGGACTCACCTATTTTCACTTAGTAGTGAGGAGCATAGAATCTATTGACTAGCTCTCAATATTTGGCCATAATAACAATATAAGGCAAATATAACAATATAACAGGCAAATAACAAGTCATGTGATTTTAGAAAGTGATGTTCACTGTAAATAATATAAAAAAGTTGGTAAGATATGCCTTTCTGAGTGTACTGTAAGATATAGTTTAGGGAACACAGGCTAACATGAATGTACCTTTGTAGAGGTACTTTTAACTTTACTGTTCACTTCAACCTTTTGTTGTAACTTTCAAAGCGTATGCAATATTTTGTTGTGTTGAATTGGAAAAAGGGTATAAACCAATGTTTAAATTATGATGAAATACAGGAATTTGTGGTTTTCGAGTCTAGTTAGCAGCTGACATCCTTTGGGCAGTATGGTGTGTTGTGTCTAAAATGACTAGGTAATAAAATCTCCTTTCTTCAGGCTTTGTTTTCATTATAGGACAGAGTTGTTTATGGATTTTTTTGTGCAAAATGTGTCCTCTTGTACATAATCTTTGCAGTGTTAATATCTAACAATACAGAATCTCATGTCTAGAAGACAATCCGTATAATGTTACAGCTAACAAGCAGCGTGGTGGCTAATAACTAGCACTGCCTAAAAACATTTATTGTCATAATTGGTAAGTTATTTGGGGGATGTAAAGATTAAATGCATTAATTTATTTACGATGTAGTGAAGCCGATATTATTATTATTCTTATTGTTGTAAAAGTTTTTCTTCCCAGTCGTGTGGTGGCAGGTGACTGGTTTTAGTCCGTGTTGAGTCCGGGCCATAACAAAGGGCCAAAGGATCCAACATCTTCCTCAATTCCACTAAGAGAGGACCTTTCTCAATATGTGAGCTATTCCTAAGATGGCTGTCTTCTGTATAGTCTCAAAATACATGTTCACTCCCACCTCGGCCAAGTATGCTATATGCTTCATTGATATTGTTCTGAGTGCACCAATTACTATTGGTATCAATTCAGTCTTCACCTTCCACAGTCTGTTTTTCTCGAACCCAAGCCTTTTGTATTTACCAATCTTCTCATCTTTCTTCTGTACTACTCTTGTGTCTCCAGGTATCGCTATGTCTATGACCTGTCAATGTTTGATTTCTTCGTTTATTAGTATCAGTATTATTATAACTATTATAATTATTATGTCTGGTCTGTTTACAGTAGGGGCTACAATAGCCCAGCATAATAATTAGCCCAACCAAGCATAGCTCGTCATTCTGACCAACAACATTCGCATACAAGGATAACTGACTGGTGGATCAATTAAGAATATTATAAATGAGATAAAAGATAAAAACTAACCAAAATGTAATAAGAATAGTAGCAAATCTGCCATAATACTTTTTACCGTTACGCCTCGTCCACAATAATCTTATTTAATCTCTCTTTATGGTGATGAAAATAGACACTTCCATCAATTTAAAGACATGTACAGAGTTTTCTTAGACAAAACAGAGTCGCAATTCAAAAAGCTGTTAATTTTGTTTCATTTACAATAACATTAATTAATCAATTGAGTATTAAATTATGGAATGAAGTGTTGATATCGCTAAAAATGCATAAACTGGTTAGATCACTATTAGTATGCTGTCCCCATTCAACTGCGACAATATAACATTATATTATTACCGCGGGAATTTTTGTGTGTTGAAAATCAAATACGTGTGCTTAACAGATGTTTAATTAAAAATACCATTTGGAAAATTTAAGAAGAGGCCAAATTATATTTTGTAAAAGGATTGACACAAAAAATTTCATGACATGTCACACGTGCTTTAATGAATATGGTTTTATTTGATAGGTCCTATTTTTCTTTTTATACACTTATTGATTGGTTGATTACATGTATTTATTAGTTTTTATTTAGCTATTAAACAGATAAACATTAAATACAGGCTTTATTACGTTATTTAGTAGCCATTAATAATTTTGTTTAGCGATTTAATCATTTTTCAACTGACCAGAGACCAACAGTGGTAACTTTTGCTGGTGAAATGCGTTAAATTACTATATTTAATACTGTTTTGCCATATAAAGTTAATGTGACATTAAAGGTTATTAATTATCATGAAACCTGATATTACAGACAATAAACTGTACTATTGAGATAAAATATTGCTTTGAAATCAACAAAACCTTGTCGCTGTTGAAATTCTGAAAAAAAGATCTTTTCAGACTTGCCTAAAATGCTGTATATAGGGAGGCAGCGTGTCTCGATATCTCTTAGTTATGTTGGCTATTGCAGTACAAATCGAGTTCTCCATGACTGTATTGGCATGTGTTTTATTTTATGTTTGCTCATGAACGCTAGAATAAATTTTCAAGTCTAGCTACAGATACATTATTACAGTTATAAATGTCTCAAACATCTTAAATAAGGATAATTTAACGTTTGGCATATCGGTTTCCTCTAAATGTTGTGTAAACATCTAAGTACCGACTATGATTCTGCCAGTCTATGGTAACTAGGTTATTGCCTGAACTTACTTCATTAAGGCTTTTTGTATCAGCAAAGTTCTCAGTTCCAAACTGAAAAGTAATTAGTAGATAAAATAAGCAAGTCACATCTTTGAAATGAATATGTTTGAGTACAGCTGAAACCAACCACATTTCTAAAGAGTCATGCATAGTCAACATTATCTAGTCATTATTAGTATAAGTTTGTAGAGATAATTTTATAGGTCGCATTTGATTAGTTGATTTAAGTACAACACAAATGGATTTTCTTAATTGACATAACTGCGTACTCAAAACAACGAGATTTTTGTTTGAACTAATTAATTAACTCACTGATTCTAGCAAAGGGTTATTAAGGTTACTTCCACACCTAGTTGGCGTTGTTTAGTGTGGACTCACCTATTTTCACTTAGTAGTGAGGAGCATAGAATCTTTTGACTAGCTCTCAATATTTGGCCCGTAGGAATTGAGTCGAGTGAAATATTACTTGTCAATACAGCTCTTATTAAACCCTCATATGCCAATCTAGCAGAACAAAACTTTTGCAAAGGTAACAGCGAGGCAAAGATTTCATCCACATGTTATGCAAATTAAGTTTTGCATTATCTATAAAGCTAACATATTATTATATAATTTTCAAGGCTTCAAAATTTTCATCTCAGCAAAATATTTTCATTTAAAAAATCCATCCAAGATATGGCCCTTCACATGTTTTTTGCTCATACAGTAGAAAAACTTACTCTACTGCAGTAAATTCAAACACCTGTATGTATCATAGGACTCGACCTTCCTTTGAACTAACATGTACTTATATACTGTGTAGTACTGTGTAATCCTTCGGTTCACTTATCATAACCTTTGGTTCACTCCACTTATCATAACTGCCTTGACTAACCCTGACAGCCGGAAGATCAGACACCGATATAGTCTGAGTGTCATGCATCCCATCATTCAACAGCTATTCTTTTCTAGTTATTTGTTTCAAGCCTGATCAATTGTGAGTTTAATCATTGGCTAAGCGACTGATAATGAGACCCACATAATACTTTGGGTTAGCGATTCCCTTTGTAGTTACCCTTCCTTGTACTCCACATTTGACATAGAGTGTGTAGAACATAGGCCTATCCCTTTCTACTTTCCAATGTTTGTTATATTGATAAATGTGTGAAGCAAGAAATTAATCAGACATTCAGATAAGAATTATATTATTATTTGTTGCTTTCATATTCTTATATATCTTTTGTGCAATACTAAAACAGAATATGAATCAATTGTTGTTTGTCTCATTTAGTAAGCTCTTATTTTGGAGAAGTATTATTTGCCAAATATTGGTTCACATGATCAGATTGCAGTCTAATCATTAGACCAAGTCAAAACAAAACAGTAAAGTAGTGACCGTCTATATCTGATACAGGGTCTTCGGTAAAACCAGAAGTGTTTGTCATAAACTAGTGCTACGATAAGTTTTATATTGAGCCTTTTAATGGCCTTTCAATTTACATGATAAAACAATAACCAAATTAAATGACTATATGTCAGAGAAATAAACTGATTCAAATCTACGGCATTTTTTCTTTTTTAGCTTTTAAGAGCTTGTAATCACAATTCCACATATTTGGCACTTACAGCACAACAGAGTAAGACATGGTGAATATTTTGATACCAAATAACTGTAATGCCAAGTTTGTTGCAAGTCAACCTTTAACGTTATCCTTTCTTGCGCTCCATAGAGTAATTGTAACATATGGCTAAAATGTATGAACATATATACTTACATGTGTTGTAGCAAAGAAAAACTTTATCTTTTTTTGCAATAACATATACCTATATACTGTGTAGTACTATGTAATTCTCCGGCATGCTCTACTTATCATAACTGCATTGACTAGCAGTAACAGCTGTGAGCTGATGTGAGTATCAGTAGTACAAATAACCAATTATACATGTTCATAATTATTCCTTGTTTCTGTATATGGAGTCATTATATGTGTAGCCATTATCTAATCATATGTTGAGGGTGGGCCTGTCTTTCATTACAAATTTTCATGAACCTAGCTGATCTTTTGACCTGGGTGAACTGGCTAAGATATATATATATATATATATAACTATAAATTCCTAAGAATTATGGGCTAGTATTACTAAAATTAGAGTGCTCAACAAATATATTGGAGCAGCTATATACTAATAAATTATTTGAAAGCAATACTTATCTTTTTTTTCCAGCTACTGTCAGTTTCATGATATTCTCATTCGTCAGGCTGTGTTGGAATAAACAAGATGGTGACTAATCTCTTCTTGGCTATTTTTCCCTCCCTTTTGTTCTTATTGTTTAATTTCTTCTTCTTCTGATTGGCTGTTGGTTAGTAGCTACAAAATGAGAGAGAAGATAATTTCTGGAATGACGACAGGTTGAGACTAATTCAGATTTTTTATTAAGTGTTGCTAAGTCAGGTCTATTAATGATGTAGTATTTTTCTGTCAAACATAGGTTGCATCTTTTGCTGGAGTTGTTGTAGGATTTTGTCTGTTTTAGTACAGTCCAGTCTAGTTTGTAGTTAATGTCTTGGTCTTTCAGTTTCCAAATGTGTTTGCTTAGTTCAGTTGCGTTTCGCTTGGTGCTGTTTTTGATACTAGTTTTGTGGTTACTATATCGTGTTTTAAAGTCAGTTTCACAAAGTCCTATGTATGATTCAGTAGTGTTGTTGTCTAGTCGTGTCACTTTGGCTTGGTATATCACACTTTTTTGCAGGCAGTTTTCATTAAGCGGGCATTCACTTTTGACACGGCAGTTACAGTTTTTGTCATTTACTGGAGTTTCATTGCTTTTACCAAGGATTTTTTTGTTGTGTGCATCAATTTTATTCTTCATGTTGGGCATTGTGGAATAGCTGATTTTTACTGTGTTCTTGTTGAATATTTTGCCTAGTGGGTTCTTTTTGTCAAAGCATTTGTTTACAATTTTTAAGAATATTTTGCCAATGTTAGTCTGTACATTGCTGTTATATGGTGGGTTGTACCATATTACTTTTCGTTGCCTGTTACGTTTTTTAGTTGTGGTTTCTGGTTTGTATTTTAGCCTGTACTTGTAGTTACTGTCATTTAGTGCTTGCTGGTATGGTGTTTTTGATTGCTCAAATATATGTTTGTTAGCAGAGAGTCGAGAGAGTCTTTTGTTGACATTTTCTGGTAAGTTTTTAATGATGTTAGGGGGGTGGTTACTTTGGGCATGAACATATTGTATGTTGTTGTTGGGTTTAGTGTATGGGCTGTGTGTACCACTGTTTAGGTCTAGGGTTACATCTAAAAAATTGATGATTTTTTGGTTAGCTTCAATAGTGATTTTTAGTTTGTTCTGTTTGAATGTTTTGCATATTTGTTTCTTCATGTTTTCGATGCTGCGAGGTGTGCCATCGCAGATTGCAAGTCCGTCATCACGATAGAGTCCAGTGTTGCGTTTGAGTTCGTCTGGAAGTAAAGAAAGTAAGTAAGTCCCTACCAGTTCACAAGTCTCAGCTCCGTCATAGCTTCCCATAGTCACGTCGAACATGCTAGCATTGTCTTTTTTTCTCCAAGTTTCTTGTCCATATGTCAAGTATGCGTTTTTTGTGTGAATGATTATGTGTTCTTCATTGTCAGTAATGGTAGTATATTGTCGAGCAAAGCGTATTGCATTAGTTAGTAGTTCATGTGTTATTGAAGGGTAAAATTCACAGACGTCAAATGAGATGAATGAGTAATTTTGCTTGTTAGCAATGTTTTTGAACCAATCTATCACTTCTGTAGTGTTTCTCCATAAAGTCGCATGGGTTTTAGTTCGCAGTGTTTTATTTATTTTCTCAAGTATGTGCTTACTAACTTTTCCAAGTTCTGGTTTAGTAGGGTTGATTAGTCTGTGAGTAGGGTTATTGGGAAAATTGGGTTTGTGGTCTTTTATAGTGATAAAGGCATCTCTTCGAGCGGTTTGTTCAATGCGGTCGTCAAGTTCTAGTTGTTGGGCAATTTGTTGGTCATTAGCAGTTATTTTATTTATGGTGTCATTGTCAGTCTTTTTGTAATTTTTTGTAATGTTGTTTTGTAGTGCCTTGTTATAATTTTCTGGAGATATTTTGTAATAGTTGGTCGTCTTGTCAGCTTTCACTAGTATGCTGTTTTCTTTATTGATAGTTTTTAAGTCTAAATTGAGCTTAGTTTGAAAGTGGTTTTTGTTGCTTTTGAAGCTTAAGTCATGTATTAAGTTGGCCATTTCTTCTTCAAAGTCAGTCATATCTTTTAGAGTAGGGGCAGTTTTTCTTGAATTAAATCCAAAAGTTTCTTGAGTCTTAGGTTTAGTGTTAGGGTTAAGGTAAAAGTAGGCTTTCCATCGCATTCTCTTGATTAGCTTCTCAGTCATTTCAATCAGTCTAGTTTTGTATTCACATACATTAGCTACAGGGATATTCTTCATAGAGTACTGCAGATTAAAACAATCCATTTTAGCTATACAAAAGTGCTCAACTTGTAAAGTGAAATCAGTGAATCAAGAAATTAGTTCACTAAATCAGTCTAAAGGAGCTGTATAAACTATAAATTCCTAAGAATTATGGGCTAGTATTACTAAAATTAGAGTGCTCAACAAATATATTGGAGCAGCTATATACTAATAAATTATTTGAAAGCAATACTTATCTTTTTTTTCCAGCTACTGTCAGTTTCATGATATTCTCATTCGTCAGGCTGTGTTGGAATAAACAAGATGGTGACTAATCTCTTCTTGGCTATTTTTCCCTCCCTTTTGTTCTTATTGTTTAATTTCTTCTTCTTCTGATTGGCTGTTGGTTAGTAGCTACAAAATGAGAGAGAAGATAATTTCTGGAATGACGACAGGTTGAGACTAATTCAGATTTTTTATTAAGTGTTGCTAAGTCAGGTCTATTAATGATGTAGTATTTTTCTGTCAAACATAGGTTGCATCTTTTGCTGGAGTTGTTGTAGGATTTTGTCTGTTTTAGTACAGTCCAGTCTAGTTTGTAGTTAATGTCTTGGTCTTTCAGTTTCCAAATGTGTTTGCTTAGTTCAGTTGCGTTTCGCTTGGTGCTGTTTTTGATACTAGTTTTGTGGTTACTATATCGTGTTTTAAAGTCAGTTTCACAAAGTCCTATGTATGATTCAGTAGTGTTGTTGTCTAGTCGTGTCACTTTGGCTTGGTATATCACACTTTTTTGCAGGCAGTTTTCATTAAGCGGGCATTCACTTTTGACACGGCAGTTACAGTTTTTGTCATTTACTGGAGTTTCATTGCTTTTACCAAGGATTTTTTTGTTGTGTGCATCAATTTTATTCTTCATGTTGGGCATTGTGGAATAGCTGATTTTTACTGCGTTCTTGTTGAATATTTTGCCTAGTGGGTTCTTTTTGTCAAAGCATTTGTTTACAATTTTTAAGAATATTTTGCCAATGTTAGTCTGTACATTGCTGTTATATGGTGGGTTGTACCATATTACTTTTCGTTGCCTGTTACGTTTTTTAGTTGTGGTTTCTGGTTTGTATTTTAGCCTGTACTTGTAGTTACTGTCATTTAGTGCTTGCTGGTATGGTGTTTTTGATTGCTCAAATATATGTTTGTTAGCAGAGAGTCGAGAGAGTCTTTTGTTGACATTTTCTGGTAAGTTTTTAATGATGTTAGGGGGGTGGTTACTTTGGGCATGAACATATTGTATGTTGTTGTTGGGTTTAGTGTATGGGCTGTGTGTACCACTGTTTAGGTCTAGGGTTACATCTAAAAAATTGATGATTTTTTGGTTAGCTTCAATAGTGATTTTTAGTTTGTTCTGTTTGAATGTTTTGCATATTTGTTTCTTCATGTTTTCGATGCTGCGAGGTGTGCCATCGCAGATTGCAAGTCCGTCATCACGATAGAGTCCAGTGTTGCGTTTGAGTTCGTCTGGAAGTAAAGAAAGTAAGTAAGTCCCTACCAGTTCACAAGTCTCAGCTCCGTCATAGCTTCCCATAGTCACGTCGAACATGCTAGCATTGTCTTTTTTTCTCCAAGTTTCTTGTCCATATGTCAAGTATGCGTTTTTTGTGTGAATGATTATGTGTTCTTCATTGTCAGTAATGGTAGTATATTGTCGAGCAAAGCGTATTGCATTAGTTAGTAGTTCATGTGTTATTGAAGGGTAAAATTCACAGACGTCAAATGAGATGAATGAGTAATTTTGCTTGTTAGCAATGTTTTTGAACCAATCTATCACTTCTGTAGTGTTTCTCCATAAAGTCGCATGGGTTTTAGTTCGCAGTGTTTTATTTATTTTCTCAAGTATGTGCTTACTAACTTTTCCAAGTTCTGGTTTAGTAGGGTTGATTAGTCTGTGAGTAGGGTTATTGGGAAAATTGGGTTTGTGGTCTTTTATAGTGATAAAGGCATCTCTTCGAGCGGTTTGTTCAATGCGGTCGTCAAGTTCTAGTTGTTGGGCAATTTGTTGGTCATTAGCAGTTATTTTATTTATGGTGTCATTGTCAGTCTTTTTGTAATTTTTTGTAATGTTGTTTTGTAGTGCCTTGTTATAATTTTCTGGAGATATTTTGTAATAGTTGGTCGTCTTGTCAGCTTTCACTAGTATGCTGTTTTCTTTATTGATAGTTTTTAAGTCTAAATTGAGCTTAGTTTGAAAGTGGTTTTTGTTGCTTTTGAAGCTTAAGTCATGTATTAAGTTGGCCATTTCTTCTTCAAAGTCAGTCATATCTTTTAGAGTAGGGGCAGTTTTTCTTGAATTAAATCCAAAAGTTTCTTGAGTCTTAGGTTTAGTGTTAGGGTTAAGGTAAAAGTAGGCTTTCCATCGCATTCTCTTGATTAGCTTCTCAGTCATTTCAATCAGTCTAGTTTTGTATTCACATACATTAGCTACAGGGATATTCTTCATAGAGTACTGCAGATTAAAACAATCCATTTTAGCTATACAAAAGTGCTCAACTTGTAAAGTGAAATCAGTGAATCAAGAAATTAGTTCACTAAATCAGTCTAAAGGAGCTGTATAAACTATAAATTCCTAAGAATTATGGGCTAGTATTACTAAAATTAGAGTGCTCAACAAATATATTGGAGCAGCTATATACTAATAAATTATTTGAAAGCAATACTTATCTTTTTTTTCCAGCTACTGTCAGTTTCATGATATTCTCATTCGTCAGGCTGTGTTGGAATAAACAAGATGGTGACTAATCTCTTCTTGGCTATTTTTCCCTCCCTTTTGTTCTTATTGTTTAATTTCTTCTTCTTCTGATTGGCTGTTGGTTAGTAGCTACAAAATGAGAGAGAAGATAATTTCTGGAATGACGACAGGTTGAGACTAATTCAGATTTTTTATTAAGTGTTGCTAAGTCAGGTCTATTAATGATGTAGTATTTTTCTGTCAAACATAGGTTGCATCTTTTGCTGGAGTTGTTGTAGGATTTTGTCTGTTTTAGTACAGTCCAGTCTAGTTTGTAGTTAATGTCTTGGTCTTTCAGTTTCCAAATGTGTTTGCTTAGTTCAGTTGCGTTTCGCTTGGTGCTGTTTTTGATACTAGTTTTGTGGTTACTATATCGTGTTTTAAAGTCAGTTTCACAAAGTCCTATGTATGATTCAGTAGTGTTGTTGTCTAGTCGTGTCACTTTGGCTTGGTATATCACACTTTTTTGCAGGCAGTTTTCATTAAGCGGGCATTCACTTTTGACACGGCAGTTACAGTTACATATGGACAAGAAACTTGGAGAAAAAAAGACAATGCTAGCATGTTCGACGTGACTATGGGAAGCTATGACGGAGCTGAGACTTGTGAACTGGTAGGGACTTACTTACTTTCTTTACTTCCAGACGAACTCAAACGCAACACTGGACTCTATCGTGATGACGGACTTGCAATCTGCGATGGCACACCTCGCAGCATCGAAAACATGAAGAAACAAATATGCAAAACATTCAAACAGAACAAACTAAAAATCACTATTGAAGCTAACCAAAAAATCATCAATTTTTTAGATGTAACCCTAGACCTAAACAGTGGTACACACAGCCCATACACTAAACCCAACAACAACATACAATATGTTCATGCCCAAAGTAACCACCCCCCTAACATCATTAAAAACTTACCAGAAAATGTCAACAAAAGACTCTCTCGACTCTCTGCTAACAAACATATATTTGAGCAATCAAAAACACCATACCAGCAAGCACTAAATGACAGTAACTACAAGTACAGGCTAAAATACAAACCAGAAACCACAACTAAAAAACGTAACAGGCAACGAAAAGTAATATGGTACAACCCACCATATAACAGCAATGTACAGACTAACATTGGCAAAATATTCTTAAAAATTGTAAACAAATGCTTTGACAAAAAGAACCCACTAGGCAAAATATTCAACAAGAACACAGTAAAAATCAGCTATTCCACAATGCCCAACATGAAGAATAAAATTGATGCACACAACAAAAAAATCCTTGGTAAAAGCAATGAAACTCCAGTAAATGACAAAAACTGTAACTGCCGTGTCAAAAGTGAATGCCCGCTTAATGAAAACTGCCTGCAAAAAAGTGTGATATACCAAGCCAAAGTGACACGACTAGACAACAACACTACTGAATCATACATAGGACTTTGTGAAACTGACTTTAAAACACGATATAGTAACCACAAAACTAGTATCAAAAACAGCACCAAGCGAAACGCAACTGAACTAAGCAAACACATTTGGAAACTGAAAGACCAAGACATTAACTACAAACTAGACTGGACTGTACTAAAACAGACAAAATCCTACAACAACTCCAGCAAAAGATGCAACCTATGTTTGACAGAAAAATACTACATCATTAATAGACCTGACTTAGCAACACTTAATAAAAAATCTGAATTAGTCTCAACCTGTCGTCATTCCAGAAATTATCTTCTCTCTCATTTTGTAGCTACTAACCAACAGCCAATCAGAAGAAGAAGAAATTAAACAATAAGAACAAAAGGGAGGGAAAAATAGCCAAGAAGAGATTAGTCACCATCTTGTTTATTCCAACACAGCCTGACGAATGAGAATATCATGAAACTGACAGTAGCTGGAAAAAAAAGATAAGTATTGCTTTCAAATAATTTATTAGTATATAGCTGCTCCAATATATTTGTTGAGCACTCTAATTTTAGTAATACTAGCCCATAATTCTTAGGAATTTATAGTTTATACAGCTCCTTTAGACTGATTTAGTGAACTAATTTCTTGATTCACTGATTTCACTTTACAAGTTGAGCACTTTTGTATAGCTAAAATGGATTGTTTTAATCTGCAGTACTCTATGAAGAATATCCCTGTAGCTAATGTATGTGAATACAAAACTAGACTGATTGAAATGACTGAGAAGCTAATCAAGAGAATGCGATGGAAAGCCTACTTTTACCTTAACCCTAACACTAAACCTAAGACTCAAGAAACTTTTGGATTTAATTCAAGAAAAACTGCCCCTACTCTAAAAGATATGACTGACTTTGAAGAAGAAATGGCCAACTTAATACATGACTTAAGCTTCAAAAGCAACAAAAACCACTTTCAAACTAAGCTCAATTTAGACTTAAAAACTATCAATAAAGAAAACAGCATACTAGTGAAAGCTGACAAGACGACCAACTATTACAAAATATCTCCAGAAAATTATAACAAGGCACTACAAAACAACATTACAAAAAATTACAAAAAGACTGACAATGACACCATAAATAAAATAACTGCTAATGACCAACAAATTGCCCAACAACTAGAACTTGACGACCGCATTGAACAAACCGCTCGAAGAGATGCCTTTATCACTATAAAAGACCACAAACCCAATTTTCCCAATAACCCTACTCACAGACTAATCAACCCTACTAAACCAGAACTTGGAAAAGTTAGTAAGCACATACTTGAGAAAATAAATAAAACACTGCGAACTAAAACCCATGCGACTTTATGGAGAAACACTACAGAAGTGATAGATTGGTTCAAAAACATTGCTAACAAGCAAAATTACTCATTCATCTCATTTGACGTCTGTGAATTTTACCCTTCAATAACACATGAACTACTAACTAATGCAATACGCTTTGCTCGACAATATACTACCATTACTGACAATGAAGAACACATAATCATTCACACAAAAAACGCATACTTGACATATGGACAAGAAACTTGGAGAAAAAAAGACAATGCTAGCATGTTCGACGTGACTATGGGAAGCTATGACGGAGCTGAGACTTGTGAACTGGTAGGGACTTACTTACTTTCTTTACTTCCAGACGAACTCAAACGCAACACTGGACTCTATCGTGATGACGGACTTGCAATCTGCGATGGCACACCTCGCAGCATCGAAAACATGAAGAAACAAATATGCAAAACATTCAAACAGAACAAACTAAAAATCACTATTGAAGCTAACCAAAAAATCATCAATTTTTTAGATGTAACCCTAGACCTAAACAGTGGTACACACAGCCCATACACTAAACCCAACAACAACATACAATATGTTCATGCCCAAAGTAACCACCCCCCTAACATCATTAAAAACTTACCAGAAAATGTCAACAAAAGACTCTCTCGACTCTCTGCTAACAAACATATATTTGAGCAATCAAAAACACCATACCAGCAAGCACTAAATGACAGTAACTACAAGTACAGGCTAAAATACAAACCAGAAACCACAACTAAAAAACGTAACAGGCAACGAAAAGTAATATGGTACAACCCACCATATAACAGCAATGTACAGACTAACATTGGCAAAATATTCTTAAAAATTGTAAACAAATGCTTTGACAAAAAGAACCCACTAGGCAAAATATTCAACAAGAACACAGTAAAAATCAGCTATTCCACAATGCCCAACATGAAGAATAAAATTGATGCACACAACAAAAAAATCCTTGGTAAAAGCAATGAAACTCCAGTAAATGACAAAAACTGTAACTGCCGTGTCAAAAGTGAATGCCCGCTTAATGAAAACTGCCTGCAAAAAAGTGTGATATACCAAGCCAAAGTGACACGACTAGACAACAACACTACTGAATCATACATAGGACTTTGTGAAACTGACTTTAAAACACGATATAGTAACCACAAAACTAGTATCAAAAACAGCACCAAGCGAAACGCAACTGAACTAAGCAAACACATTTGGAAACTGAAAGACCAAGACATTAACTACAAACTAGACTGGACTGTACTAAAACAGACAAAATCCTACAACAACTCCAGCAAAAGATGCAACCTATGTTTGACAGAAAAATACTACATCATTAATAGACCTGACTTAGCAACACTTAATAAAAAATCTGAATTAGTCTCAACCTGTCGTCATTCCAGAAATTATCTTCTCTCTCATTTTGTAGCTACTAACCAACAGCCAATCAGAAGAAGAAGAAATTAAACAATAAGAACAAAAGGGAGGGAAAAATAGCCAAGAAGAGATTAGTCACCATCTTGTTTATTCCAACACAGCCTGACGAATGAGAATATCATGAAACTGACAGTAGCTGGAAAAAAAAGATAAGTATTGCTTTCAAATAATTTATTAGTATATAGCTGCTCCAATATATTTGTTGAGCACTCTAATTTTAGTAATACTAGCCCATAATTCTTAGGAATTTATAGTTTATACAGCTCCTTTAGACTGATTTAGTGAACTAATTTCTTGATTCACTGATTTCACTTTACAAGTTGAGCACTTTTGTATAGCTAAAATGGATTGTTTTAATCTGCAGTACTCTATGAAGAATATCCCTGTAGCTAATGTATGTGAATACAAAACTAGACTGATTGAAATGACTGAGAAGCTAATCAAGAGAATGCGATGGAAAGCCTACTTTTACCTTAACCCTAACACTAAACCTAAGACTCAAGAAACTTTTGGATTTAATTCAAGAAAAACTGCCCCTACTCTAAAAGATATGACTGACTTTGAAGAAGAAATGGCCAACTTAATACATGACTTAAGCTTCAAAAGCAACAAAAACCACTTTCAAACTAAGCTCAATTTAGACTTAAAAACTATCAATAAAGAAAACAGCATACTAGTGAAAGCTGACAAGACGACCAACTATTACAAAATATCTCCAGAAAATTATAACAAGGCACTACAAAACAACATTACAAAAAATTACAAAAAGACTGACAATGACACCATAAATAAAATAACTGCTAATGACCAACAAATTGCCCAACAACTAGAACTTGACGACCGCATTGAACAAACCGCTCGAAGAGATGCCTTTATCACTATAAAAGACCACAAACCCAATTTTCCCAATAACCCTACTCACAGACTAATCAACCCTACTAAACCAGAACTTGGAAAAGTTAGTAAGCACATACTTGAGAAAATAAATAAAACACTGCGAACTAAAACCCATGCGACTTTATGGAGAAACACTACAGAAGTGATAGATTGGTTCAAAAACATTGCTAACAAGCAAAATTACTCATTCATCTCATTTGACGTCTGTGAATTTTACCCTTCAATAACACATGAACTACTAACTAATGCAATACGCTTTGCTCGACAATATACTACCATTACTGACAATGAAGAACACATAATCATTCACACAAAAAACGCATACTTGACATATGGACAAGAAACTTGGAGAAAAAAAGACAATGCTAGCATGTTCGACGTGACTATGGGAAGCTATGACGGAGCTGAGACTTGTGAACTGGTAGGGACTTACTTACTTTCTTTACTTCCAGACGAACTCAAACGCAACACTGGACTCTATCGTGATGACGGACTTGCAATCTGCGATGGCACACCTCGCAGCATCGAAAACATGAAGAAACAAATATGCAAAACATTCAAACAGAACAAACTAAAAATCACTATTGAAGCTAACCAAAAAATCATCAATTTTTTAGATGTAACCCTAGACCTAAACAGTGGTACACACAGCCCATACACTAAACCCAACAACAACATACAATATGTTCATGCCCAAAGTAACCACCCCCCTAACATCATTAAAAACTTACCAGAAAATGTCAACAAAAGACTCTCTCGACTCTCTGCTAACAAACATATATTTGAGCAATCAAAAACACCATACCAGCAAGCACTAAATGACAGTAACTACAAGTACAGGCTAAAATACAAACCAGAAACCACAACTAAAAAACGTAACAGGCAACGAAAAGTAATATGGTACAACCCACCATATAACAGCAATGTACAGACTAACATTGGCAAAATATTCTTAAAAATTGTAAACAAATGCTTTGACAAAAAGAACCCACTAGGCAAAATATTCAACAAGAACACAGTAAAAATCAGCTATTCCACAATGCCCAACATGAAGAATAAAATTGATGCACACAACAAAAAAATCCTTGGTAAAAGCAATGAAACTCCAGTAAATGACAAAAACTGTAACTGCCGTGTCAAAAGTGAATGCCCGCTTAATGAAAACTGCCTGCAAAAAAGTGTGATATACCAAGCCAAAGTGACACGACTAGACAACAACACTACTGAATCATACATAGGACTTTGTGAAACTGACTTTAAAACACGATATAGTAACCACAAAACTAGTATCAAAAACAGCACCAAGCGAAACGCAACTGAACTAAGCAAACACATTTGGAAACTGAAAGACCAAGACATTAACTACAAACTAGACTGGACTGTACTAAAACAGACAAAATCCTACAACAACTCCAGCAAAAGATGCAACCTATGTTTGACAGAAAAATACTACATCATTAATAGACCTGACTTAGCAACACTTAATAAAAAATCTGAATTAGTCTCAACCTGTCGTCATTCCAGAAATTATCTTCTCTCTCATTTTGTAGCTACTAACCAACAGCCAATCAGAAGAAGAAGAAATTAAACAATAAGAACAAAAGGGAGGGAAAAATAGCCAAGAAGAGATTAGTCACCATCTTGTTTATTCCAACACAGCCTGACGAATGAGAATATCATGAAACTGACAGTAGCTGGAAAAAAAAGATAAGTATTGCTTTCAAATAATTTATTAGTATATAGCTGCTCCAATATATTTGTTGAGCACTCTAATTTTAGTAATACTAGCCCATAATTCTTAGGAATTTATAGTTTATACAGCTCCTTTAGACTGATTTAGTGAACTAATTTCTTGATTCACTGATTTCACTTTACAAGTTGAGCACTTTTGTATAGCTAAAATGGATTGTTTTAATCTGCAGTACTCTATGAAGAATATCCCTGTAGCTAATGTATGTGAATACAAAACTAGACTGATTGAAATGACTGAGAAGCTAATCAAGAGAATGCGATGGAAAGCCTACTTTTACCTTAACCCTAACACTAAACCTAAAACTCAAGAAACTTTTGGATTTAATTCAAGAAAAACTGCCCCTACTCTAAAAGATATGACTGACTTTGAAGAAGAAATGGCCAACTTAATACATGACTTAAGCTTCAAAAGCAACAAAAACCACTTTCAAACTAAGCTCAATTTAGACTTAAAAACTATCAATAAAGAAAACAGCATACTAGTGAAAGCTGACAAGACGACCAACTATTACAAAATATCTCCAGAAAATTATAACAAGGCACTACAAAACAACATTACAAAAAATTACAAAAAGACTGACAATGACACCATAAATAAAATAACTGCTAATGACCAACAAATTGCCCAACAACTAGAACTTGACGACCGCATTGAACAAACCGCTCGAAGAGATGCCTTTATCACTATAAAAGACCACAAACCCAATTTTCCCAATAACCCTACTCACAGACTAATCAACCCTACTAAACCAGAACTTGGAAAAGTTAGTAAGCACATACTTGAGAAAATAAATAAAACACTGCGAACTAAAACCCATGCGACTTTATGGAGAAACACTACAGAAGTGATAGATTGGTTCAAAAACATTGCTAACAAGCAAAATTACTCATTCATCTCATTTGACGTCTGTGAATTTTACCCTTCAATAACACATGAACTACTAACTAATGCAATACGCTTTGCTCGACAATATACTACCATTACTGACAATGAAGAACACATAATCATTCACACAAAAAACGCATACTTGACATATGGACAAGAAACTTGGAGAAAAAAAGACAATGCTAGCATGTTCGACGTGACTATGGGAAGCTATGACGGAGCTGAGACTTGTGAACTGGTAGGGACTTACTTACTTTCTTTACTTCCAGACGAACTCAAACGCAACACTGGACTCTATCGTGATGACGGACTTGCAATCTGCGATGGCACACCTCGCAGCATCGAAAACATGAAGAAACAAATATGCAAAACATTCAAACAGAACAAACTAAAAATCACTATTGAAGCTAACCAAAAAATCATCAATTTTTTAGATGTAACCCTAGACCTAAACAGTGGTACACACAGCCCATACACTAAACCCAACAACAACATACAATATGTTCATGCCCAAAGTAACCACCCCCCTAACATCATTAAAAACTTACCAGAAAATGTCAACAAAAGACTCTCTCGACTCTCTGCTAACAAACATATATTTGAGCAATCAAAAACACCATACCAGCAAGCACTAAATGACAGTAACTACAAGTACAGGCTAAAATACAAACCAGAAACCACAACTAAAAAACGTAACAGGCAACGAAAAGTAATATGGTACAACCCACCATATAACAGCAATGTACAGACTAACATTGGCAAAATATTCTTAAAAATTGTAAACAAATGCTTTGACAAAAAGAACCCACTAGGCAAAATATTCAACAAGAACACAGTAAAAATCAGCTATTCCACAATGCCCAACATGAAGAATAAAATTGATGCACACAACAAAAAAATCCTTGGTAAAAGCAATGAAACTCCAGTAAATGACAAAAACTGTAACTGCCGTGTCAAAAGTGAATGCCCGCTTAATGAAAACTGCCTGCAAAAAAGTGTGATATACCAAGCCAAAGTGACACGACTAGACAACAACACTACTGAATCATACATAGGACTTTGTGAAACTGACTTTAAAACACGATATAGTAACCACAAAACTAGTATCAAAAACAGCACCAAGCGAAACGCAACTGAACTAAGCAAACACATTTGGAAACTGAAAGACCAAGACATTAACTACAAACTAGACTGGACTGTACTAAAACAGACAAAATCCTACAACAACTCCAGCAAAAGATGCAACCTATGTTTGACAGAAAAATACTACATCATTAATAGACCTGACTTAGCAACACTTAATAAAAAATCTGAATTAGTCTCAACCTGTCGTCATTCCAGAAATTATCTTCTCTCTCATTTTGTAGCTACTAACCAACAGCCAATCAGAAGAAGAAGAAATTAAACAATAAGAACAAAAGGGAGGGAAAAATAGCCAAGAAGAGATTAGTCACCATCTTGTTTATTCCAACACAGCCTGACGAATGAGAATATCATGAAACTGACAGTAGCTGGAAAAAAAAGATAAGTATTGCTTTCAAATAATTTATTAGTATATAGCTGCTCCAATATATTTGTTGAGCACTCTAATTTTAGTAATACTAGCCCATAATTCTTAGGAATTTATAGTTTATACAGCTCCTTTAGACTGATTTAGTGAACTAATTTCTTGATTCACTGATTTCACTTTACAAGTTGAGCACTTTTGTATAGCTAAAATGGATTGTTTTAATCTGCAGTACTCTATGAAGAATATCCCTGTAGCTAATGTATGTGAATACAAAACTAGACTGATTGAAATGACTGAGAAGCTAATCAAGAGAATGCGATGGAAAGCCTACTTTTACCTTAACCCTAACACTAAACCTAAGACTCAAGAAACTTTTGGATTTAATTCAAGAAAAACTGCCCCTACTCTAAAAGATATGACTGACTTTGAAGAAGAAATGGCCAACTTAATACATGACTTAAGCTTCAAAAGCAACAAAAACCACTTTCAAACTAAGCTCAATTTAGACTTAAAAACTATCAATAAAGAAAACAGCATACTAGTGAAAGCTGACAAGACGACCAACTATTACAAAATATCTCCAGAAAATTATAACAAGGCACTACAAAACAACATTACAAAAAATTACAAAAAGACTGACAATGACACCATAAATAAAATAACTGCTAATGACCAACAAATTGCCCAACAACTAGAACTTGACGACCGCATTGAACAAACCGCTCGAAGAGATGCCTTTATCACTATAAAAGACCACAAACCCAATTTTCCCAATAACCCTACTCACAGACTAATCAACCCTACTAAACCAGAACTTGGAAAAGTTAGTAAGCACATACTTGAGAAAATAAATAAAACACTGCGAACTAAAACCCATGCGACTTTATGGAGAAACACTACAGAAGTGATAGATTGGTTCAAAAACATTGCTAACAAGCAAAATTACTCATTCATCTCATTTGACGTCTGTGAATTTTACCCTTCAATAACACATGAACTACTAACTAATGCAATACGCTTTGCTCGACAATATACTACCATTACTGACAATGAAGAACACATAATCATTCACACAAAAAACGCATACTTGACATATGGACAAGAAACTTGGAGAAAAAAAGACAATGCTAGCATGTTCGACGTGACTATGGGAAGCTATGACGGAGCTGAGACTTGTGAACTGGTAGGGACTTACTTACTTTCTTTACTTCCAGACGAACTCAAACGCAACACTGGACTCTATCGTGATGACGGACTTGCAATCTGCGATGGCACACCTCGCAGCATCGAAAACATGAAGAAACAAATATGCAAAACATTCAAACAGAACAAACTAAAAATCACTATTGAAGCTAACCAAAAAATCATCAATTTTTTAGATGTAACCCTAGACCTAAACAGTGGTACACACAGCCCATACACTAAACCCAACAACAACATACAATATGTTCATGCCCAAAGTAACCACCCCCCTAACATCATTAAAAACTTACCAGAAAATGTCAACAAAAGACTCTCTCGACTCTCTGCTAACAAACATATATTTGAGCAATCAAAAACACCATACCAGCAAGCACTAAATGACAGTAACTACAAGTACAGGCTAAAATACAAACCAGAAACCACAACTAAAAAACGTAACAGGCAACGAAAAGTAATATGGTACAACCCACCATATAACAGCAATGTACAGACTAACATTGGCAAAATATTCTTAAAAATTGTAAACAAATGCTTTGACAAAAAGAACCCACTAGGCAAAATATTCAACAAGAACACAGTAAAAATCAGCTATTCCACAATGCCCAACATGAAGAATAAAATTGATGCACACAACAAAAAAATCCTTGGTAAAAGCAATGAAACTCCAGTAAATGACAAAAACTGTAACTGCCGTGTCAAAAGTGAATGCCCGCTTAATGAAAACTGCCTGCAAAAAAGTGTGATATACCAAGCCAAAGTGACACGACTAGACAACAACACTACTGAATCATACATAGGACTTTGTGAAACTGACTTTAAAACACGATATAGTAACCACAAAACTAGTATCAAAAACAGCACCAAGCGAAACGCAACTGAACTAAGCAAACACATTTGGAAACTGAAAGACCAAGACATTAACTACAAACTAGACTGGACTGTACTAAAACAGACAAAATCCTACAACAACTCCAGCAAAAGATGCAACCTATGTTTGACAGAAAAATACTACATCATTAATAGACCTGACTTAGCAACACTTAATAAAAAATCTGAATTAGTCTCAACCTGTCGTCATTCCAGAAATTATCTTCTCTCTCATTTTGTAGCTACTAACCAACAGCCAATCAGAAGAAGAAGAAATTAAACAATAAGAACAAAAGGGAGGGAAAAATAGCCAAGAAGAGATTAGTCACCATCTTGTTTATTCCAACACAGCCTGACGAATGAGAATATCATGAAACTGACAGTAGCTGGAAAAAAAAGATAAGTATTGCTTTCAAATAATTTATTAGTATATAGCTGCTCCAATATATTTGTTGAGCACTCTAATTTTAGTAATACTAGCCCATAATTCTTAGGAATTTATAGTTTATATATATATATATATATATATATATATATATATATATATATATATATATATATATATATATATATATATATATATATATATATATATATATATATATATATATATATATATATATATATATATATATATATATATATATATATATATATATATATATATATAGACTGTTGTTTATTCATTAGGCTCAGCTTACTTTTGTAGTCTACCAAGAATCACATGTAAGCCCATGTCTATTATTTTAGTGACATCTGTGATTGACTGGTTTAGAACATCAACTAGCCAGATATGCAAAAAAAACAGAAAATAAACGCTCCATTTGCAGATTATGGTTATGTACATAGTGTTGACACAAAATTTTGCATAAAACACGCAAATAAAATCACATGGAAAATGATAGCAAGTAGGCAAGCAAAAACCAAATGTGTCGACAAGCCTGAACAATGATGTTGTGTCTTCTAATATACAACCCTGATTCCTAAAGCTAAGAGCTGTCTGATGTGGACTACTGAGCCGTAGCGATACTTACTGGTAGTCTAAACATTTTACTTGAACATTATCTTTATGGTAAATGGATTATGATATACCTTAAATGCACAAACCCTATTACCCAAACAGACAATAGAAAAACCATTTGTGGTTGCATTGTACTATAGCCATTTTGCTTCGTATCAAATCTACATATGATGTATTTTAACAATTCCAAAGCCAAATTAATCTAGCTTATCCTTCAGTGTCCTATTTGGATCTGAACTGCAACATGATAAAAATGAATTTTTTTAAACTGATTTAATGTGAACTTGTTAAAGATTTTCATAAACATGACTTGACTTGGAGCTCTCTACATGCACATGTATTTTTCTATGTAATGCAAAAACACTGATTCAGTTCAAGCATGTACTCAGCTGCAATCTATTTCAATAACAGATTACCCAGTTTTTTCCAGTTAGAGTTTTCCCTCCTTGGAAGGTTGCATCTATGAGGTGTTAATCATGCCTCATAGCATTTCTCTAGAATTACTAGCAATTATCTGATACAACCTCCGGTAACTTCTCTTACTGCACCCTAAAACTTATGCTTAGTACCATGTGATTCTGCAAAAGAGTTGAAACCTGACAACAACAGAAGCTATGAAACATCCTGATAAAATACACCACAGTATAACAACTCTTTACCAGGTCTTTAGTATAACTACTAAATTGATGGAAACTGCCATATTTGGTAAAATCATCATTTATTATTATTCTAACATTATGACAGAACTAAATTATTTAGCGGAATGAAAGGTATATACTTTCGGTACTATGTTATGCAAATAAAATGTATGAATAAATCGAGTATTGAATAGTAATTTGAAAGTATTCAAACAATGATGTTTTGGTATAATAAATCAAAACAAACCAAAAATGTTTAAAAATATTACACAGGCTCACAACAGCAGACTCAAGTCTTTTGAAATAATTTCAACAAAATACATTTTTAATTAATTGGTTGAAAACATTTAACTTACAAAACAAAATGTAAACATGAAAAATTTGTTTAAAATGTACTAATACACATATTAAACTTACTTGTATTTCGTCTATTTAATTTGTAAAAGCTTTTAATGATAAAAAAACAAATATCTGGCAAGCCAATTGAATTATCGTTTTTGGAATTTCAGTACTTAATGCTACAATTTTTAAAACCTTGCCGTAGTATTATTAATTCCCCTAAAACATATCAGTTGATGTTACACACATAGAATCAAAGTACTTGTTAATAAAATGTCGTTTGTCAATTTATATAAAGACTGTTTTTTGCATCATCATTACTTCTAAGAACTACAATTGTAGCTGAATGCTTTATGCCTATTTACCAAATGTATATGTAGAACAGTCTAAACAGATGCAACTACTGTGAACTAGTGCTGCAGCTTTATAACCTCGTTACATTTATATTACTGCTACACTTTCCTCTTTAGAAACTCTTTGTTTGCATTCAAACTTCTTTGCGTTGGCCTGTTATCAAATTAGCTAATGTTTTACTTTTTCAGCGCTCTCTGAAGTTAGTACCAGTATCAGTTGGTATTATTTTTGAAATTTGCTCTTTTCAACTATATTTGCATTTATCTCAAATTTTTAACAGGTTACAAATGAGGTTTTAACTACATTACTAATGAGTTTATGGTCAAAACGCATACAGCGGTAGTCTGTCATTCTTGCTATAAACTTTGTAGTATTATTTTACATACCTAGTATTTAGGATCTTCAGTTAATAGCATCTATAAACTGTATGCAAAGTGAATACAGTGTCTTTCTTTTCGTGAATTTTAGCAAGTCAATAATCTTACTTTCCATTTTATTGACTACTGCAGTTTAACTATGTTAGTTTCAAAAAACTGCAAGCATCAACTATTATAGCAATTTAATAAAAACGAGTTAATGTGAAACTGAAAGTTGTCCTTTTGTTAAAGCGTAGTGGTACAACTCCCAAATTATTAAAACATCACTTGAAGTTACTGTATCTTGCTGCAAAATGAGAAGGTAACTTCTATGTAATTTTGTATGCAAACTATAAATATTGTGTGGCGTGCTCCGAGCAAATATGTCAACAGCATTGTTGCTTTTAAATGCAAGCTCATAATTTGTTTAAATAGGTTTCTTTCAAAATATTATTGCATATCTCCCAGCTGAAAATTTGGGATCTAGAAGCGACCACTAGCGGTGGAAACCGTCATGGTCAGGATACACTTGCCTGACCATAATGTTCCTGATTGCAACTCATAATTAATCACATTTGGCTAATGTCTAAAACTCTCTGTACCATTGTGCTCGATTTCTCAAAATAATGAATATCGATAGAGCTATTAATAATTCCCATACAAAAATGAGAAAAGTAAAATGATTGCAGACAGCTGTTATGATAAAAAAGACAAATGATTGCTATCAATTGGTTTTAGTCAAAACAATATTTGCATAGGAGGATGGCAAAATGGGTAAAACTAAAATTAATCTTTTTTTTAATAGTTTGTTGTTCGCCTATTTATTAAACTACCAACAAAAGCTCTAATAGAACCAGTTATACAACTATGTACATATGTTACACCATAATGTTATAGCAACGTAGCAAGCCAATGTTATACGCATGTATACACTCCAACATCCCAAAGTAATGTTTTTGTAACATTGCTGGGACATTTATTTGAAAGTAAAAACAATATAACACCATAATGTTCTAACTACATTGCAAGGCAACGTTATATAAATGTTTACGCTGGAACATTCAAAGGTAATATTTTGGGAATATTCCTGGGACATTCATTTGAATGTAAATATGATGTCACACCATAATATTCCAACTACATAGCAAGCCAATGTTATATGAATGTTAACACTCAAACATTCCAGAGTAACGTTCCTGTGACATTTCTGGGACATTCATTTGAAGTTAATGATGATGTCACACCATAATATTCTAGCTACATTGCTAGCCAATGTTATATGAATGTTTTTACTCGAACATTCCAGAGTAACGTTCCTGGGACGTTCCTAAGACATTCATTTGAAGTTAAATATGCCGTCACACCATAATATTCTAGTTACAATGCCAGCCAACGTTATGTGAATGTTTTCAATTGAACATTCAAAAGTAACTTTCCTGGGACATTCCTAAGACATTCATTTGAAGTTAAATATGATGTAACACCATAATATTCTAACTACATTACAAGCCAATGTTATATGAACATTAACTCTCGAACAATCAAAAGTAACATTCTTGAAACATTGTTGGGACAATTATTTGAATGTAAATATGATGTCACCCCATAATATTCCAGTTACATTTCAAGCCAATGTTATATGAATGTTTTCACTTGAACATTCCAGAGTAACGTTGCTGGGACATTCCTGAGACATTCATTAATAATGTTCGCTAACGACGTTATGATAACGTTTCCAAAGTATATTCCTGTAATATTCTGCTGAACGTTATGATAATATTATTGCACAACATTCTATGCAACGTTCCTGCGACATTGTTGGAACATAATTCCACAATGATCATCAAATAACGTTTGTAGAACGTTATGACAATGTTTTTTTGGAACGTTATTTTAGCGTAACGTTACGGAACATCCCAGGAATGTCGTTGTTAGTTGGATATCCTGGTGAATGGCAGGAGTTGCCCATTGTATTAGCAATTGCGAATGCAGTATAGAGTAGATATGCTGCTTTTACAATTATATTATATTCATGAATAAACTAACTTCTATTCATGAATAAAATATCAAATATATCCTGGGACATTCCTATGAAATTCATTTAAAGTTAAATATGATGTTACATTGCAAGCTAATGTTATATGAATGTTAACCCTCGAACATTCCAAATTAACATTTTTGTAACACTGCTAGGACATTCATTTGAAAGTAAAATTGAGGTAACACCATAATATTCCAACTACATTGCTAACCAATGTTATATTAATGTTTGCACTCGAACATTCAAAAGTAACATTCCTGAAACATTGCTAGAAAATTCATTTGAAGTTAAATATGATGTCACACCATAATATTCTAGCTACATTGCTAGCCAATGTTATATGAATGTTTTCACTCGAACATTCAAAAGTAACATTTCTGTAACATTGCTAGGACAATCATTTGAAAGTAAAATTGATGTAACACCATAATGTTCTAACTACATTACAAGCCAATGTTATATGAACATCAACTCTCGAACATTCAAAAGTAACATTCCTGAAACATTGTTGGGACAATTATTTGAATGTAAATATGATGTCACCCCATAATATTCCAGTTACATTTCAAGCTAATGTTATATGAATGTTTTCACTCGAACATTCCAGAGTAACGTTGCTGGGACATTCCTGGAACATTCATTTGAAGGTAAATATGACGTCACACCATAATATTCTAGCTACATTGCCAGCCAACGTCATGTGAATGTTTTCACTTGAACATTCCAGAGTAACGTTCCTGGGACATTTCTAAGACATTCGTTTGAAGTTAATTATGATGTCACACCATAATATTCTAGTTACATTGCAAGCCAATGTTATGTGAATGTTAACACTCAAACATTCAAAAGTAACATTCCTGAAAAATTGCTAGAAAATTCATTTGAAGTTAAATATGATGTCGCGCCATAATATTCTAGTTACATTGCAAGCCAATGTTATATGAATGTTAACCCTCGAACATTCAAAAGTAACATTTCTGTAACATTGCTAGGACATTCATTTGAAAGTAAAATTGATGTAACACCATAATGTTCTAACTACATTACAAGCCAATATTATATGAACATCAACTCTCGAACATTCAAAAGTAACATTCCTGAAACATTGTTGGGACAATTATTTGAATGTAAATATGATGTCACCCCATAATATTCCAGTTACATTTCAAGCTAATGTTATATGAATGTTTTCACTCGAACATTCCAGAGTAACGTTGCTGGGACATTCCTGGGACATTCATTAATAATGTTCGCTAATGACGTTATGATAACGTTTCCAAAGTATATTCCTGTAACATTCTGCTGAACGTTATGATAATATTATTGCACAACATTCTATGCAACGTTCCAGCGACATTGTTGGAACATAATTCTACAATGATCATCAAATAACGTTTGTAGAACGTTATGACAACGTTTTTTTTTGGAACGTTATTTCAGCGTAACGTTACAGAACATCCCAAGAATGTTGTTGTTAGTTGGGTAGTTAGGTACTACCATGATCCACCATATGGAGCAATTGGTAACATCATATTAGAAGAAGGAGTCTTTGTGAGGCATGTGGCCGTGTTTAGCTCTCACAATGAAGGAGTCACTCTAGCAGAGGTCAAGGTTTATGCATATAGTAAGTAGTCAGCTATATTAGGACTTGTTTGATAAGAATAAACATATAAATTAATAATAAGTTCCACTCATACTTTTACTTTATTCCTAAAGAACAATATGATATAAAATGTTTTGACTATTTAAATGCTTGAATATAGCTAGTACCATATACAATAGGTAATACATGTACATTAGATAATTTTGTGGTTTAATTCTGTAAATGAAACAACTGGGATTCTATTACGACTCTATAAAAATCAAAACCACTGAGTGCAAAGCAATAATAAATATTTTTGATAATATATATAAGCAATTCAACTTGCACATGTTCAATAAACAGCATGCAAGACACTGCAAGGATCTCTGCATTTCTTGGCTCATCTGGGTTCCTTATATACTCTT